>NC_133425.1:74157500-75379500 GCF_049350105.2 Macaca mulatta
GGTTAGATAGACTTCTTCTGCCACCGTAATGAAGTACAGGGTTCCTTACTGTGCTCCATAGCTGCAGAGTCACAGGAAGCTTGCAGCAGGCCAGTGGTAAACTCTGAGTGACTTCTGAGTCACACTGTGACCTCCCCAGAGCTAGGACCATGACTTTTCCTCTGGATTCTTAAGTACCTGGCTGAAATTGTGTTTCCCAAATGAAAGTGTGATCCTGAAGGCCATGTTCTTGGTGGTTCATAGGAGGATGCTTATTCAGCTTGGTCAAAGCAAGATGGTCATACTGGGTTTTGGTGCCCACACCTTCCTAACACTTGCAGCAGAGGGCATTAGGATTATGTTTAGCCACCAATTTTTGAGGCACCCAACGGTGATTGGATGTCATGTGCTTTCAGAAGGCACACTACCTATCTTTGGTTCCTCCCAGCTCTAGGAAAGGGATTGTGGAATTGGGTTGGGTGACAATAGGCTGGTGAGAAGAGGGCTGGGCTGAGTGTAAAGAAATTCCTTGGCTGTGCATGGTGGCTCACGCCTGTAATCCAGGACTTTGGGAGGTTGAGGTAGTTAAATCACCTGAGGTCAGGACTTCGAGACCAGCCAGGCCAACATGGAGAAACCCCATATCTACGAAAAATACAAAAATTAGCTGGGCTTCATGTTGCACGCCTGTAATCCCAGCTACTCCGGAGGCTGAGGCAGGAGAATTGCTCGAACCTGGGAGGCAGAGGTTGCAGTGAGCCGAGATCGTACCATTGCACTCCAGCCTGGGCAACAGGGAGAGATTCCATCTCAAAAAACAAACAAACAAAAAAGCCACAAAACAGATATTCCTTGTTATGGAAGAAAAAGCAGGAAATATGTTTTTGAATAATCTGGGTCGGATAATTGTGCATTTATTATTCTTAGGATGCATACACGCGTAGAACTCAGTCAACTTACTCTCTCCAAATTATCTCATCCATGGAGACATTGCCTCAGGAGTCAAGCCTCGTGGTGTGCCTCCTGCTGTCACCACATCTGACCACCTAACTGACCCCACTGTGGCCACCTTTGCCACCTGCCCTGCTTTAGTCCCTTCTCTGCATTCGCCCCCATGCCATCTAGCACTGCTGAGTTTGAAAATAATTGCATCTCCTGAAAACTCCCCTTCTTAGAAAGCAAGTCCCAACACCATCAGCCTAAAGTTGAAGAAATGGGGCTCAGGAAGGGCTGGAGTCTTCAGGCGTGCTTACAACGCTGACATGACTCAGATGGCTGGCTGCTCTGTCCTCTGTGCTTCTAAGTGAAATTACCCATCGGGGGACTCCTGAAAGTTAAATCAAGCAGCCTCTCTTGAAGCAGAGCAAATGCCGATGTGATTTGTGAAGATGGCTCTGCTAATAGCGTTGGCAGCATCCTTTGGCTTGGACCTTTGTACCCTAGCTGGCTGCAGAAGGGAGGGAAGAGACAGCCTTAGAAAACCGATTTCCATTGCCCTCTGACCATGAGAAGACCCCTGTTTAGGAGCCAGAATTCAGAGTTCCAGGTGCAGAGGGGGATTCCACAGTGTGCCGTGTGCAGAGAGCACTTGCCTTTCAGGCGTAGGGGCGCCGTTTAATTTCTCTTAGTGCTGGAAGGGGACTTGGTGAAATTGATTTGGCAAAAAGGTTAATGTGTTGTTATGGCTGCCAGTTGGCCGATTGAAGCGCTAGTAATTGGGGCAAGGGAAGCGTTCAATTTGACACACCAAATGCAGGTCCACCCTGGTGGATATCTTGGTTACAGCACTCTGTGTGTGTGTGTGCATGCACGTGTGTGTCTTAGAGATGTTTTTGCTCCTTTTGTAACTCCTGTAATGAAAAGAGTTGACATTATCATCCTTTGTCTACTCACCAGCCCCCACCTGCAACCCTCATAGAAAAAACAAGAGTTTATTTTTTCACTATGTCACATTGTTGGAGAATTGTGCAAATACAAGCCCTTCTCTTATAGGCCACAGGTCTCCTAAGTGCAGTGCACCATGAGGATCCACTAGGGCAGTGGCCAGCAAAGTCCCTGTCCAGCCAGCCACTTGTTTTTATAAATAAAGTTTTACTGAAACACAGTCATGCCTGTTAGTTTAGGAAATGCATAGTGCTGCTTCACACTGCAGTGGGAGAGTGAGTAGTTACCACAGAGACCATTTATCTCACAAAGCCTAGAATCTTTATTATAATCCTGTAACAGAAAGCATTTACTGACTCCTTAGCATTGCCCTGTCTAGCAAATAAAAATGCAAGATCCTGGCCGGGCACGGTGGCTCACACCTGTAATCCCATCATTTTGGGAGGCTGAGGTGGGCAGATTACTTGAGGTCAGGAGTTCAAGGTCAGCCAGGCCGACCTGGTGAGATCCCGTCTCTACTAATAATACAAAAATTAGCTGGCATGGTGGCGCATGCCTGTAATTCCAGTTACTCAGGAGGCTGAGGCAGGAGAATTACTTGAATCTGGGAGGCACAGGTAGAAGTGAGCCAAGATCGCCACTGCACCCCAGCCTGGGCAACAGAGTGAGACTCTGTCTCAAAAACGAACAAAAATTCTGGCTGGACACAGTGGCTTATGCCTGTAATCCCAGCACTTTGGGAGGCTGAGGTGGGTGGATCACTTGAGGTCAGGAGTTCAAGGCCAGCCTGGCCAGCATGGCAAAACCCTGTCTCTACTAAAAATACAAAAATCAGTGGGGCATGGTGGTGGGTGTCTGTAGTCTCAGCTACTCAGGAGGCTAAGGCAGGAGAATTGCTTGAATCCAGGAGATGGAGGTTGCAGTGAGTTGAGACTGTGCCACTGCACTCCAGCCTGGGTGGCAGAGTGAGACTCTGTCTTAAATAAATAAATACATACATACATACATAAAGTAAGATGCTCATGTAAATTTTAATTTTAGATAAATAATGGATAATTTTTTGGCAAAAGAATGTTTCACATTTAACTGGACATTCTCTCTGTCTCCCTCCTTCCCTCCCTCCCATTCCCTCTCCCCACCCCCTACAATGTCTATATATAATTTTAACGTGGCAGCCCTATGACCCCAGCACTAGGATATGGATAGAAAACATAGTAGCCCCTATTTACATTTATCTTTTATCTCAACCCATTTAAATGTCTGTTCCTTGGAATGTTTTATAATATTACATGTAGTAGATGGTACATCCTGCAGATAAATCAGTGTACAAATAATAGGGGTGAGTATGCTCAAAACTTACTTTTACTGATAAAGGTCCATGATCAAGGCGGTTTGGAGACCACTCAGGACAGGGAAAAGGCAGACTCGTGTGACCCATCAGGGCTTCAGGGTGCCCTCTGGTGAAGCGTAGCAGCAGGGCAGAGCCCCACCTCTAGCTCTGGCTCAGGTTAAGTGCTTAAACGCCCTGACTTCTGTGTCTTCATGTGCAAATGGAGATAATAGTCAGTACCTATGCAGGTTACTGTGAAAACAGGTCAGAAATGCTTATCTACAGCGTGGACCAGAGCCTCTGATGTGTACTAGGCGCCCTATAAGTGTTCTTTCCTTTGACTCAAATGACAATCAGTTTCTAGGGAAAGGAGCGCACAGCGATCCCCAGCACACCACGAGCAAGCTCTCTGCAGCATTGCCCTGGCTGCGCTGGTGACTCACTTGGGGCTAAGACTGTTTATGTCTGTGGAGTCAGAGTATTCTGCCCTGCGGTTTCGGTTCACATGAGGTTGGGCGACACAGTTTTGTTTTCACTTTGGTTTATCGTGTGAGTTTCCATCCATCAACTCTTTTGTATCTGATGTGCTTGCGAAACTTTGCGGGAATTCACTTGAAACTGTCCAGTGAACAGCCATGGCGACTCTCATGGTCAGAGCCGGGGGTTTCGCGGTGCGGGGTCTGGTCAAGGAAATGACCACTTCCTGGGCCTCCCAAAAAGAGGAAGGAGAAGGCCCTGGCTTGTGGGAGAGTAAGAGGGGCCTTGTCAATGGCTCCCAAGCACGGTACCCCCACCTCCCCACATACAGTCCAAACCCTCACTGCAGCCGGGAGGTAGGTGTCTGCCGTGCTCGTGAACAGGAAGTGAACCCTGTCAGCCCCCGAAAGAAACACCCGTCTCTCTCCTTGGAGGAGACACTTGAGTGTCTTTCTCTGTGTGCTGCAGCCCTTTGAAAGGCAGACAAGTCACTCCCTGATTGATATCAGTTCCCAAGGCAAGGTTCAGGCTGGCAGAGGAGGCCACTCTTTCTGCACTGGAGAGCAAAAGCCATCTTATCTCTCTGAATGCGAGGTGACACTGAGGAGATGAGAAGAGCTACAGTGGCCCTGTGTGCCCCTCAGAGGCCGATATTCCCTTATTTGCCGATCTAGAAAGAAGACGGTGTGTGCTGTCATTTGTTTCTTAACTCATTGATTCACAAACAAAATCTTCCCAGGTATCTGCTTCATGCCCTATGTTGTACTATGGCCTGAGATGATGAAGATTCGGTGTCTACCCTCAAGAAGCATCATTTAGAGAAGAAATTAGAAAAGTAAGTGAGGCAGGAGAATAGGGTCTGGAGGCAGGGAACCTAAGGCTGATTCATGCTGACTTTCTAGAACTAAATCAAAATGAAAACGCCAACTTTCCACACCTAAGTTATAAAAGGACCAGAGGCTACTCCCTCTGCAACCCCTCCCCACTTTTCTGAGTGACAGATGGAAAATTCAAAATACCCCTGATTGGTTGCTTTTCATGACAAATCAGATATTTGCATAGGAGCCTAACTTTGTAACTTCGCTTCAACCTCTGATTGGTTGCTTTCCACAACCAATCAGACGTTTGCATAGGAGTGTAACTTATTTCCACCGCCAGTCCGACTGATTGTGGGCCATTACTTCATTTGCATGAGGTGTATACTAAGCGGCCAATGGGAAACCTCTAGAGGGTATTTAAACCCCAGAAAATTCTGTAACCAGGCTCTTGAGCCTCTATGCTTGGGCTTCTCCCACCGTTTGGAGTGTACTTTCATTTTCAATAAATCTCTACTTTTGTTGCTTCATTCTTTCCTCGTTTTGTTTGTGCGTTTTGTCCAATTGCTTATTCAAAACGCCAAGAACCTGGACACCCTCCGCCGGTAACATAAGGAATGTCTAGATGTGGTGTGAAGAATATTGGGGTACACCACAGCAGCGTGTGCTGTCAGAACCCAGTAAACAGGCATTCGACACAGATCAGAAGGTCCGTGAAGGTGATATTTGAACTAAGTTTTGAGGGCTGAATAAGAGTTGGTGAAAAGGCCGGGCTTAAGGAAGGATATATAGTAAGCTGAAGGCACAGGACTTTAAAAACACATAGGCTGTAACTGCAAGGTGTGTCTCAGAAGGTACATGTGACGTTTGATTTTTATTTGTTTGCTTACTTAGAGTAACTGCATGATCATTATATGCAGAAGACGCTTGAAGGGGCCAGGTTAGGAAGGGCCTATGGTCCACACTGCTTTTTTTTTTTTTTTTTTTTTTTTTGAGATGGAGTCTCGCTCTGTCACCCAGGCTGGAATTCAGTGACAGGGTCTCGGCTCATTGCAACATCTGCCTCCCGGGTTCAAGCAATTCTCCTGCCTCAGCCTCCCGAGTAGCTAGGATTACAGGCACCTGCCACTATGCCTGGCTAATTTTTGTATTTTTAGTAGAGATGGGGTTTCACCATGTTGGCCAGGCTAGTCTCGAACTCTTGACCTTAAGTGATCCACCTGCCTCAGCCTCCCAAAATGCTGGTATTACAGGAGTGAGCCACTGTGTATTTCTATTACCGGCCCGCACTGCATTTCTATTACCTCAAAATGTGGAAAGTATTAATTACAAAGGAGATTCAAAAGTAAAACTGGTTTCTTGGCCTGAAGACCCACATGGTGACTTCACTAAGGTCATTGGTTAAGCAAAGAAGAGTAAAACTCCAGTTTTCCTCAAAGCTTCAACTTTGTCTGTTTCCTGCTACATCAAGTCTTAATTTCCCTACCTGATTCAGGCTGCCCGTAACCTGACTTCCTCCCGACTCCTGGTTTCCCCAGTCCCTGCTCCCCAGCACATACCATTTATTCAGTGTGGGCCAGTGATGCCTGCCATTGCATTTTATTGATGAAGAAACAGAGATCCCAAGAGGTTAAAAAACTGACTGTAGGAGCCAACACTAGTTTAGAGTGGAGGTTGAATTTGAACATGCCTCTCTCTGTGAAAGCCAGGGTCCCTTCAGCCAGGATCTTTCCTGGAAGAACTCAGTATTAAGGCGCTTGATTAGTTCTTCCTGTTGGTGGACTGACTGATCGCAGTTGGATCTTTTAGCAAGCTTTTGGCTGAGCTGGGCATCTTCCCCGCCTCCCTCCACCTCTCCCTTCAAAAGCCTGAGTTTCCAAGGCTTTCTGCCATGGGTACTTAGCTTTGAAAAACTGAGCATATTTTTCATTCTTGTTGCCGGCCTCTCCCTGTGTCATGGCTATTATTCCCTTGTCCCTCACCATTGACCTAGGTCAATACACAATGTGGAAGGACCCTATTTTAGTGGTTAGCGTTTGGGGGTCACTCCACAGAGAGGGGTTTGTGGAAATCCTTTTTTTTTTTCTTCTTTCTTTGGATCTGTTTGGAAATGTAACATTTTAAAGCCCTTCTTGGCTGGAGGATTTTTTATGGTAAACATAAAACGTTCATTGAAACATTAAACATTTTACAGCTGTTTTTCAGCACATAAATTTTCATAGACATCCACCCCCTCACTGCCACACCCCCTCATAGATTTCTTCTCCTTTTCCTCCTCCTTCTCCTCCTCTCTCTTCTTCCTCTTTTTTTCATCCCCCTCAAATCGTTCCCAGACCAGAGTTGAGGGTGGGTAGGTAGAGGGCTAGTTTACAAATAAAATACAATGGTTAGTGTAGATCATCTAGTTTGGAAAAAGCACATTGTATTTTAATACCAGGAACGTGTGCATGCCAGAAACCTGCCAAGGAAAACACAACTGCTGCTCCTTCCAGCCCTGACTCTAACTGCTGTGAACCGGAACCCTGCAGCAAGTCTCAGAAGGCTACCGCGGAGGCCCATAATCTGTCTCCATCCACAAGGGAAGGTGGAGGGGGACTACTCTGAGAAGGCCAAAATGCTCAGGAAAGCCAGAGCTAAGATGGTGCAAACCAGCATGTGATTTGTCCAAGGACATCTTTTTGATATGATGACCCATGGGTGGTTTGGGTACTTGTCAAAGCAGGGTCTGCTGACGTACTTGGGTCTAAAGTACAGCAGGGCTGAGCATGATGGCTCACACCTGTAATCCTAGTGCATTGGGAGGCCAAGGCAGGAGGATTGCTTGAGGCCAGGAGTTCAAGACCAGCCTTGGCAATATAGCAAGACATTGCTGGACAAAAAAAATTTTAAAATTAGTGGGAAATGATGGTGCATGCCTGTAGTCTCAGCTACTTGGGAGACTGAGGCAGGAGGATCACCTGAGCCCAGGAGCTTAAGGCTGCGCTGAGCCATGATCATGTCACTACACTCCAGTATACTCCAGCAAGGCTAAAGTCCTTTGTAGTAATACTAGCTATCAGCACCCTTGCCATAGTCTCATGAGCACTGAAATGAACTTTCTTGCTCCTAGATTTTTGGCTCTTGGCCACATAACTTTTTTTCCTCATGGGATATTGTCAACATGATGTCAGCCGAGTCTTGAGATGTGCTTGCACGACTGGGTTTGTACTCTTGTATTTTTCCCATTGCCGATGCCTCTTCTTCAGCTTAGGCTCCAGAATGAGATAGATGAAACAGACCTGAATCTGACTTAGACTTTGGAGCCATGTTCAGCAAACCCAGTCAATATCAGACCAACCTCGGCCAATCCATAGACTAGTGAGTGAGGAAAATAAATATTTGATCTTGTGAATTATTGAAATTTTGAGGTTGTTTGTCATGTGGCAGTATTTTGGCAGTAGCTGATGAATACACCACCTCCCATCCCTAGTGGCTTCCTATTCCATTTAGAGTAAAAATCCACACTCTTTTCCAGGGTCTACATGTCATGAAGACCTGAACTCTTGCCTGCCTCTCAGAGTTTATTTCCTACCGCAAGTAGCTTTGCCCAATGTCCTCTCAATGTCCTGCAACTGCTATAGTCTTCTTTCTTTTCACGGGATACACAGAGCCTGTATCTGCTTCAAGGCCTTTGCACATGTTGTTTCTTTTGCCTGGGAAGAGTGGTGGCTGGTGCTTTCTTACCCTTTTTTTTTTTTTCTTTTTTTTTTTTGCGATGGAGTCTCGCTCTTGTCATCCAGGCTAGAGTGCAGTGGCACGATCTCGGCTCATTGCAACCTCCGCCTCCCATGTTCAAGCGACTCTCTAGCCTTAGCCTCCCAAGTAGCTGGGACTACAGGCATCCACCACCACTAGTATCTAATTTCTTATCCTTCTAACACAGTTTAAATATCACTTTCTCAGAGGCCTACCCTGACCATCCTACCTAAGTAACAATAATAAAATAAAAATAACCATCATTTATGAAGTGCTCATTACGTGCCAGTGTTCTTTGCATCTCCCAACAACCCTAGGAGACAGGTGTTACAGTCAGCCTTAGTACTGTTCAGATGAGGAAACTGACGGTAAGAGAGCCTTGGCAAGCGCAGTTACTTAGCTAGCAAATGGTGGAGTTGAATTCAAACCTTCCCTCTCCACACCCGCTATGTTTCTTTTCTTTTGAGGACTTACCACTCTCTGAGTATGTATACATTTGTTTCCTTGGTTACTGTCTGCCTCTTCCCTAGAGCGTCAGCCCATGAGCTTGTCCAGCCTACAGAGGAGATGCTGCAGTCTGGCAGAGCATCGATTGCTCAACATACCAGAGTTTAGTCCTACCTCTGTCTCCAAGCTGCTCCTTGATCAAGAATAAACTACAATCCTTCTCTCTGCCTCAGTTTTTCCACCTGTCAAAGGAGGGGCATGCTCTTGAATGCCTGAGTTTTTCTAAGACTCAGCATCTTGCAGCCAAAATAACCATGCTGCATAGTGGTCCTGTTGCATAGCAGCCTAAGAAACTACAAGTTCATCTGTGCCAAGGAGTATTGAACTTGGCCAGAGCGCTTGGGATCTACAGAAGTGTCCCATATCTATTAGCTTTTCCACAGACTCTGCTATTTCTCTCCCAGACCTGATCGTCCACTCCTGTATCTAACATTTATCCATTGCACCCTGTGTAATTGCTGAATTCCTGAGCTACCAAGATGAACAGGCACCAAAGCTAGGGCAGTGTCCACTCAATACATATCTGATGAATGAATGAATGAACCTTGTCTACTACAAGGAGCTCACCACAAATATCCATTTTAATCTACTGTAAAATAGCTGAAAAGACTGTATGCAAATAATTACTGTTGCCCAGTGGTGGAGGTGCTTCTCTCTTTCTGGAAAGTCTTTCAATCATTTCTACATGCAGCATTTACTGGGCATTTTTCCACGCCAAGCCCCAGGGATACAGAGTTAAATAAAACAGAAGCTTAATCCAGCCATGCTGGCTGTCAAGTTCACCTTTCGGGTCCTTTCTGCCATTCTCTTTAGGGTCTTGCCCCATCTTGGCAGCAAGCCTGCTTTACCATTGGAGACCTCAGCTCTGATTACAGTGTCCGCGATCAACATGCCCTAACTGGTTAGTGGATGGCAGCTGCATGAAGTCACTGGGCGCAGATAGGAATCAACAAGGAAGATTAGGTAAAGTACTTATTTGAGGTGCTGTCAGGGCCCGTGGCAAAGGGTTCCCTCATTCCCTCTGCAGTTATTTTTCATGCACACTCGGATTACACTGCTCGGTGATATTACATCTGCATGCGTCTCGCCCTCTGACACGGCAAACACAGATGCTGCCCAAATCCTTGTAAAGCCGTATATCTTAAGTAGGAAGGAACATCTTTGCGGGGGAGGTGAATTGATTTGCAAAGCAGCCTGACACGTGGTCTCTTATTTCTCTTTGCAATCAAATAATTCATCTTTATGCCCCTAGGGCCATAGTGAAATTCGAACCTGAACCAAAACAACGACTGCAAAGGTTTATTTGTAGCAGTGGGATCAGAGAAATTAGCCAAGTGTATTCTAAAATTGTCAATTGCTGATCACATGGTCTGGATGTGTTTTACTCCTTAGAGGTGGGTGGACCGAGACTACGGTGGCATAGCCCTCTGTGACCCAGGGCTGTCTGCATGGGTACGCAGATATAACATACACTTCCATGGGTTGACCTGTGTGCCATACGTCACATGCAGACTACTGTTGAACCACCTACATCATAGGTAGATCCTGCATTTTAGAAATGAGGAAGCAGGGCACGAGAGAAGTTCAATCCTCTGCCCTACAGAGAGGAAAGGGGGAAAAAATGGACTTTTAAGACAGCTGAAATTCAAAACAAAACAATGTTTAAAAATTCAATACAGCCTTTTGCATTAAAATTACCATTTTAATAATAATTTAAAGGAGAGAAAGAGACCCAAAATACTCAAACTCAGGTTTTGAGTTCTGGTGACAGAATATTAAATCATAATGAAGCATTTAATGTTTTGTTGTTGTTACGGTTGTTGTTTTACACTAGGGGTATGCAAACTAGTTTAAGGATGTGTTTATTTTAGTGGGGAAAATAAACGTGGAGGACATACATTTGGAGGATAAGGGAGCATGAATTAGGCTGGAGGAAGTGTTTTCTGGTCGAGCTAAGGAGGAAAAATTATAGACCTTAAAATAGGTGTCATTTATTATATATCTGTGAAAATGGGCCAAATAGATTGCCTCCGTTAAAGCCGTATTGGATGTTCAAATCTCGAGTTACCTGAAATGCAACTGTACTTCCTATATTTAACCAGGCTTTTTATAAACTGCTCCTCTTAACACCTCAAGCTGACAGCCACATCCTGGGTGGTTATTTAATACCGAGTTTGACTTTCTTCAGTTTGAGGGTCCTCAAAATAGAAGGCCAGAGAGTAGACTTTTAGAAGTCTTGCACTGTTTACAAGTCAGATGCTTTTTGGCAGAGTGACTGTGAGCTCCCCCTAACAATCCCTTTTTGTTGTTCCGTAGTAGATAGACTCTATCAGGGAAAAAGAGGAGAAATAAAATAAGACAGCATTTGGAGGGCATTGCTGAAAGTCTTTTTCACACCTTAAAAACAAGGAAGAAGACAAATGAAAACAACAAAGTGAGCAACACCTCTGCGAAAGTAGAAGTGCTTGCAGAGTTCAGCTGCTGCCTTATTCAAAAACAGGAAGAAAAACCCACTGCCCAGGTCAGCTGGTGGGTGATCTCCATTTAACTCCTATTCAGAGCCTCAGTTTCTCTGCAGGACAGAAATGAGAGGCACAAAATTTCATAGCTGTCCTGCCCCTCCTGTGGTCTGTAAGAACAGGACCAGGACTCCTAGTTGTGAACCCGAAAAGATTCCCATTCAGATCAGGAGTCACTCTTTTTAGTAGAGTGATTTATTTTCCTTTGAATGTATACCCACTAATAAGATTGCTAGGTCAAATGGTAATTCTATTTTTAGACCTTTGAGAAATCTCCAGTTTGTTTTTCATAGGGACAAGGTTGCAGGAAAAGAGAAGAGTGGCGTTTCAAACATTGAAGCCATACCTACTTCCAAAAAGAATTTGACTCAAAAGGGAATAGTACAGTACATATAAAAGACAGATGGATTTGTTTTATGTTTTGAACTACATATCAGAAATTAATTAGAATAAAATATGAGATAAATATACCAGGAACCTTTATGAAGTATTTCTTACAGCTGGCATTAAATTTAGCTGGGTTTCCTGGGAGTCAAAAGCAAAGAGTTTTCAACCAAAAAAAGAAACAGAGATGTATAGTAACACAGCTCTGTCTTGTAACATAGTTCTAAGAATTTATCAGATTTTATATATATATATGTGCAAAGTTTGTATATAAATATATGTGTAAAGACCCAAAACTCATATAAAAGACAAGGTGATATGATATTTTAAAATAGAGTTTACTAAAAATAACAAAACATTCTTCTGTCAGTCACGAATGCATTATATTTCTGTAGATACAAAAATAGGGTTTGATATTAAACAGTACTTTAAGAAAGCCATTTCTGCAGAGTTAAAAAATGTGTAGGTCCAGTTCCTTGCCAACATGGAGACATGTTGAGATGAAAGCAGAAGGAAGGAAGGGAGGGAGGGAGGGAAAAGGGAAAGAGAGAGAAAGAAAGAAAAAAAGAGAAAGAAAGGAAATTCTAGAAAAAGAAAGGAAGGAGGGAGGGAAGGTAAGAAAGAAATTAATTCCCCTCTTAGAGTAAGACTGGAGGCAGAGTGGTCACCCAGATGAGAATGACTTGCTTCTGGTCCCTGCCTGTGGAAGTGGGCTGCCACAGTACTCCTAAATAGAACTGGCATTTTCTTTTAAAAAAGAAGGAAGAAGATGAGGAGAGAGAGGACACAAAATTCACTCACAGGAGTGAACATAAATTCTAACCTTGATTATTTAAAACAAAGACCAAGTTTTAACAATCAGTTGTCTCAGTCCGTAAAAGAAATATCTCTTGTACGATGCCTGCTTTTGAGTAATTCACTTGGACATATACTGAAAATTTAAGTAGTTGAGTGACTTAAAATATCGGTAAATGTTCTTTAATATTTTGTCTGTCAGTGTTAGAGACTAGACTATCAGGTTAAAACAAGGATGTTCTTTCTTTCCTTTTTTTTTTTTTTTCTTTTTTTGATGGAGACTCACACTCTGTCGCCCAGGCTAGAGTACAGTGGTGCGATCTCAGCTCCCTGCAACCTCTGCCTTCCGGGTTCAAGTGATTCTCCTGCCTCAGCCTCCCAAGTAGCTGGAATTACAGGCACACGCCACCATACCTGGCTAATTTTTGTATCTTTTGTAGACATGGCATTTCGCTCTGTTGGTCAGGCTTGTCTCTTAACTCCTGACCTCAGGCTTCCCAAAGTGCTGGGATTACAGGCATGAGCCGCCACGCCTGGCCAAGAATATTCTTTCTAATATGATTTAGCTAACAGGTTCAGCAGATTTTTAAACTCACTTTCAAATCATGATAAAATTCTATAAGATAAACATTTGTCTTCTGTTTTCCCATGATAATGGTTTAGCATTTATGGAGCCCTGCTTTGTGCTAATGAGTTTATATGCCCTATCTTCTTTAATCTTCACCACAACTTTATGAAATAAGTGGTATCCAATAAATTTAATCACATAATTACTTAAATGGCCTGGCGAGCCACCCTACCTAGCTGGCCAGGAATTCCAAGAGTCAGGCTTCCTGATCCAAATCTGTCCTGGTCCCATCTTGGCTTGGTGCCACCAGTAGCAACCACACACTCCAGCTTAAGTATCAGTGGGGGTAATTCTAGGCCCTTTGTCTGGCTGGTTCTTCCAGGATAGAGGCAGTGATTTCAGGAATCTCTTAGGGCTGGGCGTAGTGAGACGGTGAAACCCCGTCTCTACTAAAAAAAATACAAAAAACTAGCCGGGTGAGGTGGCGGGCGCCTGTGGTCCCAGCTACTCGGGAGGCTGAGGCAGGAGAATGACGTAAACCCGGGAGGCGGAGCTTGCAGTGAGCTGAGATGCGGCCACTGCACTCCAGCCTGGGCGACAGAGCGAGACTCTGTCTCAAAAAAAAAAAAAAAAAAAAAAAAAAGACAGAGGGGTGACCGGTCCTCCCAACCCCAATACTCTTCTTGCTCGTCTTTGTACCTAGACGAGGAAATGAGAGTTGCCTAAGAGATTCTTTCTTTCTCTTTTCTTTTCTTTTTTTGAGACAGCGTCTCACTCTCTCGCTCAGGCTGGAGTCTGCTGCCCAGGTTGGAGGGCAGTGGTGTGATCTTGGCTCGCTGCAAGCTCCGCCTCCTGGGTTCACGCCATTATCCCGCCTCAGCCTCCCAAGTAGCTGGGATTACAGGCGCCTGCCACCACGCCCAGCTAATTTTGTTTTTGTATTTTTAGTAGAGACGGGGTTTCACCATGTTAGCCAGGATGGTCTCGATCTCCTGACCTTGTGATCCGCCCGTCTCGGCCTCCCAAAGTGCTGGGATTACAGGCTTACCCCTCTGTCTTAAGATACTTCTCAATTGTCTTTATTGCAGTAAGTATTACTGCAGAGTTTTACTGCTTTATAGCCTTCTTAAATAAAACTTGCCCAGGTGCAGTGGCTCATGCCTGTAATGCCATCACATTGGGAGGCCAAGGCAGGTGGATTGCTTGAGCCCAGGAGTTTGAGACCAGCCTGGCTAACATCGTGAAACCCCATCTTTACAAAACATAAACAGAAATTAGCTGGGCATTGTGGTATGTACCTGTAGTCCCCGCTACTCAGGAGGCTGAGGTGGGAGGATTGCTTGAGCCTGGGAGGTCAAGGCTGCAGTGAGCCAAGATCACACTACTGCACTCAAGCCTGAGTGACAGAGCAAGACCCTATCTCAAAAAAAAAAAAAAAAAAAAGATAAGGAAGCATAGAATTGAAGAGACTGTTCCAAGGTCGCATGGCTTTTAGGTGGCAGAAACAGGGGAATTCTGTCTAACACAATCCAATTTATCCATCTCAAGAAGGGAGATATGCCAAAGAGAATGATTATTAAATTATCATTAATGTGAACTCTTGTAATTACTCTCATAATTTTCTTTAGGCTTATCCCATTGGGCATTGCTAAGTATTATTAGATTGTGACTATAAGTGGATTTGGCCAGGCATTTCTCTTTTGCTCTGTAGCAGCTCTTTCTCTAGAGAACTTGGTCCCTGGGGATGCCATCTTCTCTTTCTTCACTGGCTGGGGATGGACTTTAGGAAGGATCAGTTCTCTTCCTGACATTCTTGCTTCCTTCTTCAGTAAAGGCCACTGATGAGTATTGGATGAGTTTCAGGAAGAAGGCATTCAGGCTGACTTCAGTCAGCCTATAGGTCAATGTGCAAGTTAGTAAGTACCTGTATCTTATTATTGAGCTAGTGAATGAATGAATGACTAGGTCATTATGAATTTGTAGATCGGAGTTTTGAAGAGGTTGGCACCGGATTTGAAAGCCAATGTTCTCTTAGAAGCTACCACTTTCTTTTCCTTTCCTTGCCTTCCTGGATTTCCTGCTTTTAAGGGTTTTTTTTTGTTTTTTTTCTCTCTCTCTTCAAACAAATGTTACTTATTAAAGAAAAATTCATTTTCTTATAGATCAACCAGTTACAGCCTTTGGATGTTTTAATTATATAAAAAAGCATGGAACCCGGGCATTTTAATTAGTAAGTCCAGCCTTGACACAAATAAATGCACTGCTTTGGTTATGCAGTGCTTTTATTTGGTTTTCTTGAAGAAAAAAGACATCTTCTCCTTCATCACCAGAAATGCTGAGTTTGACAATGTGGATGAGATGACCTCTGAGGCGTCTACTTATAAATCTGAACGGTTGAGCCTGGGAGCTGTACTAACTCAGCCGGTGGGTGATAACTGACTCACAGTCTGTGCTGTGTCCCGCACCCATTGCAGGGGTGGTACTGCCGTGCCCAGGGAAGAGAATGCTGTCCACAAAGAGCCGGCCATTTATACTATTAAAGAATACACTGGAGTTGAACAATGAGAACACATGGACACCGGGAGGGGAACATCGGACACCGGGAGGGGAACATCACACACCGGGACCTGTCTGGGGGTAGGGGGAAAGGGGAGGAAGATCATTAGGACAAATACCTAATGCTTAAGATGTTGATGAAAGGTTTATGGGTGCAGGAAGCCACCATGGCACATGTCCACCTATGTAACAAGCCTGCATGTTCTACACATGGATCCCAGAACTCAAAGTGAAAGGAAAAATAAAAAAAAGTTTTATCAAAAAAAAAAAAAAGAGAATACACCAGAAAAAGGAGACCCCCTCCTTGAAGGATTTAATTCCAGGAATTGGAGAAAGTCTTACACATTTGGAGAAGGCAATATAGAAAATGCAGTGGGTGGCCCAGGACTCCTGGTCTGGGTAAAGCAGGCCTTGTTGCTATTCCCTTGGACCGTGATCTTACATGTTGGGATGATGGGGTCTTGTGATACTGATTAATTTAAGACTGCATGATGATGGGGGAAGAGCAAAGATGTTCTTGAGTCAGTACCTGCCAGAGTGGCTGTATCCTGGTGTTGTAATATCAAATAATTCGACATCCTTTAGTAAATAGCCCTGCCTGAAGCCTCTCAGTGCCACACAGCCACTGAGATTCCTGGGAGATTCATCACCTGGAGGAATACCATCTGCCTTGGTTGGGGAGAGGAAGCCTCAGGACCCTGCACCAAGGCCATGTGACAAATACCCATTCCGATTGTTCAGTGCCCGCTATTAAATATGCTGAATATTATTCCTGAAAAGGGGCATGGGGATAATCACCAAAACATACCTGGTTCCAGCCCCACTTTCACCATTTAATAGCTTTGGGTCTACAAGTGACCACCCCAGATTTTTCTCCTCCTCTATGCACTGGTCATATCAATAATTATTGTAACTTCATAGGATTTTTTTCAGGACTAAGTGATGAGAAGAACACATGCAAAGGAAACAGTTTTCTGGCAAATCAGAGGCCTGTAAGAAGTGGTGGCCTTTTAATTGTATGACCGAGTCTCCTGGAGAGAAGTCCTCGTGTATGAACTCTGAAGCATGAGAAGGCTCAGGACTCACCCCATCTCCGGCCTTTTATTTGAAAAAGGGAAGAATGATGGAAAGGGGAGGAGACAGTATATAAAATACGAACGGGGATCCCAGAGACTTGAATTTCTAGTATGCACTGCCTCTGGCTAATAGGGATCTTTGACACATACGCTTTTTCTCCCTTTCCAGCTGGCTCTGTTGCTTAAAGTGGCAAAAGTAGATGTCATGTTGGCAGACAGTTTTGTTCACTGTCAAAACTGGGTTTATGTAACGTGGATTTGAAACCAAAAAAAAAAAAAATCAATAAAATGAACAGCTTTGGGAGCCAGAGTGAAGGCAGTTGAGAAAGGACAGAACTCCAGAGGACTCTTAAACGTTATTCAGGCAGCTCTGAAGCTCCCTCAGTCTGGGATTCTAAAAAAATATTTGTGAGGCAATAGTTTACCTTAGACCATGAGGAGATGGACTTTAGCCAGAACACACTAAAAAACACAAGAGGAAAGCTGGAAGAAGGAATTATTTTTAGTGTTCTGAGAGTGCTTTATTAATATTCCTATGAGCGTTTCATTGGTTACTGACCCTGTGTCCTGACTGGGTAAATTCTAGCATTTTTACAGTCCTTAGTTTCACTCCGCTTGTTCATTCATTCTTCCATTAAACTACAATGAAGCAACTACCATATCTAACTTTAAGGTGGTGGACAAAGAATCAAACGTTAAGTTGGGGAATGTGGCCTCCGGTGATTCTCGGTTCAGTTCTTGGTAGCCCTGTCTCAACGTAGTCTTCTTGGACACTGAATACTGCTGACCTGTGTAATTGACAGGATATTGCAGACATCAGAGTATGTGACTTATAAAGCTAGACCATAAAAATATTGAGGCTTCTGACTTACCGGTGTGGATCACTCACTCTAGAAAAAGCCAGCTGCCATGTTAGGAGGATACTCAAGCATTCCCATGTAGAAGAACTGAGCCTCCTGCCAACAGCCATGTGAGTGAGTCACCTTTGAAGTTGATTCTGCAACCCTAGCTAAGCCTTGAGGTGACTGCAGCCTTCGCTGCAATCTTGACTGGAACTTCATTTGAGCCCCTATCCAGAACCACCAAGCTAAGCTGCTCCCAAGTTTCTAACCCACAGAAATTCTTGTGCGAGATAATAAAAGTTTATTATTGTTTCATCCCGCTTAGTTTTGGAATAATTTGTTACACAACAATGGATAACTGCCCATTCAGAGTCTAAACCATTCACTATTCAGCATTAGGTAAGAAAACGAGTTAATTGTTGCTTTCTTACCACCTACCCCAGCACCCCAGCACGACCACCATTTAGAGGGAGCTGCGCTTTGGCAAATGTACGTAAGACACTGTCTGTTGCTTCTCTACCTCTTGCCTCATCAGTTTGTGGTGTGATGTGTTTACTGACAAATACCACCTAGGACCCTGGCTGTATGAGCTTGCTGAGACAGCTAAATTTTACAGGTAGTGGAGTTTAACCATTTAACCCAGTTAATTCTTCTAAAAGTCCCATATTAAAGCAGGTGGTGTATGTTGAAAGATATATCTGAATACATTTTTATTTATTTATATAAATAAGTACATTTTCCTATAAGTAATCTTTCTGGTTGACAGATAGCCACCTTCCTGCTATGTCCTTCCACGACAGAGAAGGAGATTCTCTTTCTTAAGCCTCTTCTGACAAGGCCACCAGTCTCATTCATGAGGGTTCCACTCTCTTTGACTTAAGTAGCTCCTAAAGGCTCCACCTCCTAATAATATCACCTTGGAGATTAGGGTTTCAAAATAAGAGTTCGGGGAGACACGTTGATTTCACAACACTGACCTTCTGTCAGCTCAGTCAGGATGCTCTTTAACAAACTTCTGTCAATCTTTCCTCGCCTTCACAGTGTGCCCCTAGTATTATAAATATTTAAAACATTGAAGATCTAATTAATGTGGAAATTTTTCTTTACATCAATTCATAGATTCGTTAACTTTGTTTTAAAAGGAAATGTTCTGTTTCCGTCATAAAGGGAGGATCAATGTGATTTGTCAAATAACGATGAAGACAAACCCATATACAAAGAAAATAGAACTATATTAATTCCAAGTAGCCATTATTACCGGAGAATACTCTAAGCCCAATGCTTGTGTTCCCCTTGGGCAAATGGAAGGTTAGCCACTTGTAGAGAGGTTTTTAAAAACAAAAGCAAGATCTTTTCCAATTAGATTAATTGGGCAAGGCAAAAGGAATAATAACTATGTCACCAAAATTATTTAATACAGGGTCTAGGAGCCACCTTAATCATCCATAAATTGGTTAGGCATGTTTATTACTACAGATTGGAAGTAGGCTTCCCCTAGGTGTGTTTCCCTTTGTAATTCCACTGTTGTAATGCCACTATCTATGCTTGTCAACACAATTCCAAGCACTGCCTCTGCATGGCAGAAAATATCAACCGTGGATGGTTTCCTTTTAGCTTGTCCTTCCCATTCTACAGCATGGAGGTTAAGAATTCTGGCTTTGGTTCCCATCCTGTCCCCTTTCCTCCCTGCGTGATTCTTGATTGACTTCTCTGAGCCCTTTGATAAATGGAGATAAAAATGTATACTCAATAGGTTGGAGAGAAGGTCAAGGGCAATGATGTGTATAAGACATTAGCGTTTGCTATAAAGAGGATATACCTCAGTTGCCATATTTGTATCAGTATTTGAAGATTCTGTGTTCAAGATTTGGAAGAGAATCTTCTTCCCAAGCCAGCATTTTATTTTGCATTAAAAACAAACAAACATCCAAAAAAAAAAACCCTTCACAGACAAAACCCAGGGCATATTTTAGGTGTGTTTAATTCCAAACTCCTGATGTGTAGCAGGAACCTGGAACTTCCCTTTCTAATTTGTGGGTCAATATATTCCCACTTTTGATTTAAGATAGTGCAAGTTGTATATGGTTGCCAACTGGGGATTCCTGGCTGATCTGTGCAGTTTTTCAATGAAGTTATATGTGATGCATAGTGATGACTAAGGGAAGATTATAGGCAGAAGTGTTAGAACAGGGTGATCAACTGGGAACCCATTTCCAGTGAATGCCAAGATGTTTTGAAGGTGGGCATGGCAGGGAAATAACAGGATACCGTGCTTGGTGAGAAATGAATTCCTAAATGTGCACTGCCATAAAGAGCCAGGCAAGGCACAGAAAAGTATTCTCCTGTTTCTTTTTCTGTTCTCCTCTCTCTCTGCTTTTTCTTGTCTCACTGCTGCTGAAGGTGGAGCCTTGTTGTGTTAAAATAAGCCAATGAAGATTTTGGTGGTGTTTGTCCTTCAAGCCTCTTGACAAACAGTGTCATCAAGGAGCAGTAGGTGAGCCTGCCAATGTCTCGGGCACAAACCTAGGTTCTCATTGAATCCTTACAACTAACCCTCTAAAGAATTCTCATTCTGTGGACGAGAAATGGGAACACAGGGATGTTAAGCTGTGTGCCTACAGTCATCCGTTTGGAAGAAGCAGGGCTGGAATTTGAACGTGAGACTGTATGTTCCCTGTTGTAGTTTCCTATGGCTGCTGTAACAAGTTAGCACAAACGCAGAGGCTTAAGACAGCACAAATGTCTTCTCTTATAGTTCTGAAGGTTTCACTCCAGAGTGAGTTTTATGGACCAAAAATCAAAATGTTGGCAGGCCTTTCTTCTGCAGGCTTTAGAGGAGAGTCCATTCCTTTCATCTTCCAGTCTCTAGAAGCTTCTGGCATTTTTCAGCTCATGGCCGTAGCACTCCACTCTCTGCTTTCACTATTGCTTCTTTTTTCTGCGACTCTGACCTTCTTGCTTCCCTCTTACAATTTTCCTTTTAATTGCATTAGGCCCACCAGGCTCATCCAGGATGTATTTGTCCGTTTTCACACTGGTGATAAAGACATACCCAAGACTGGGTAATGTATAAAGAAAAAGAGATTTAACGGACTCACAGTTCCATGTGGCTAGGGAGGGTGCTCAATCATGGTGGAAGGCAAAAAGCAAATCTCACTTGGCAGCAGACAACAGATAGTGAGAGCCAAGTGAAGGAGTTTCCCCTTATAAAAACATTAGATCTCATGAGACTTATTCACTACCATGAGAACAATATGGGATAAATCGATCCTGTGAGTCAACGATCTCCCACCAGGGTCCCTCCCACAACATGTGGGAATTATGGGAGCTACAATTCAATATGAGATTTGGGTGGGGACACAGCCAAACCATGTCACAGGATAGTTCCCCATGTCAAGATCCTTAACTTAATCACACTTGCAGTTGATTTTATTATGTAAGCTAATATATTCACAGGTGGGATTAGGACTTAGACACCTTCATCAAGAAGCATTATTCAGCCCAACACACTCCTCAAACCTAAGCTTATTCCCAATCACACAGTCAAGAGAGGATGCCCACAATGCACTTGGCATTTTGTGTCTGTGTCTCCCCTCCAAGAACAGGCCCTTGCCCTTGTCTTTGAAGCTCACAGCCAAGTCCTACAGTCAGCATCAGATGGCTCGTCTCAAGCTCCTAGTTTCCAGGAACAAAGCTGCTGTGGGACATGAGACTCTTTGAGGCAGGAGTCCCCTCATGCCTGGAGAGCATTACAGGCTGCATTTGTCTGTTTTCACGCTGCTGATAAAGACATACCCAAGACTGTGCAATTTACTAAAAGAAAGAGGTTTAATGAACTCACATTTCCACATGTCTGGGGAGGCCTCGCAATCATAATGGAAGGGGAAAGGCACATCTCACGTGGTGGCAGAGAACAGAAGAGAGCTTGTGCAGGGAAACTCCCCTTTATAAAACCATCAGATCTCATGAGACTTATTCGCTATCATGAGCATAGCACAGGAAAGACCCTCCCCCATGATTCAGTTATCTCCTAGCAGGCCCCTCCTGCAACACGTAAGAATGTGGGAGCTACAATTCAAGATGCGATTTGGGTGGGGACCTAGCCAAACCATCTCACAGGCTAATGACAGAGCGGGGCTGTTTCTTGTTTTGTTCTCAGAAGAACTATTGCATTTTCTTTTTCTTCCAAGTATAGTTAATGGCTTCATCTTTTCTAGACCGGGTTTGTACTAGACCATAAGCAAAACAGTTCAGAAAGTGCAGCCTCCAACAAGTCAGATCTGCTTGTCTTTATCAATCTGTTTGGATTTTCTTGGCCCATTTACCCACAAATTTAAAAGACACAGTGAGTTTTCAGGGAGAACGCTTTAGCATTTACATTTTCATTTACTTTTGTTTACTTCTTCGGTGCTCTCTCGGCTCCCAGACCAGCAAACACACACCATTGTCACCGGGGAGAAATTTGTGTTGGCTGAAATCTGTGGTTGGTCTGTCACTTTTCTTTATCTGCTCAGCTACCCTGATAGTTTCCCTGTGGTTTGTGGTGGGCTCACAGTTCTTGACCTCAGGACTCTCGCTGGTCTACAGGAGACTGGTTTGTGGGGGCGTCTGACATGGTTGGGTTCTTTGTGACATCTGGGCCACCCGGTTGAGTCTGACAAAAAACACTTATTACCTCCTTGGCTTTGAAGCCCTCGTTTGTGGCACTACAAGGTCATCTTCGAAATCCCACATTCTTTTTTGGATTTAGGTATTAACCCCTCGGTGTGAAGAGAAAGATAATTGTCAACACATTTAGGAGAGAAATCATGCAATAAAGCCGACCCGACATGGTCTAACTTAAAACTAACTAGTTCATTAGTGCTAACTTAGTTCATTAGTGCTTTATCTCTGTGTGTGTGTATGTGTGTGTGTGTGTGTGTGTGTGTGTAATGGGATCAATTATATACATAAGACAAAGACCACCTACGAAATGTTTCAGATACTGTACAACGAGGATGAATCAACAAGTAAATACCATGAAAATTTCTTAGATTGAAGAAATATTACTCCTATTTGCTGTCAACTCTGGGCTGGCCTTTTCACTGAAGTTCTCTGATTCAACCGCTCACAGTAATCCTGTAAGATATGGCTAATGTTTCCGTTTTATGGATTGGGAAACCAAGGCCAAAAGTGGTGAATTAATTTGACCAAAATCACAGACCCAGGAACTTCCTCAGCCAAGAGTCTGCGGCAGCTCTGTCTTAAGACTGTACCCTTTCATCCACCCCCTTGCTACTCAAAGCCTGGTCCATGAAGCAGCAGCTTCAGCATCTGCTGGGAGCTTGCTAGAGATACAGAATCTCAGGCCTGACTGACCCCAGGCCTGCTGAGTCCGAATTTTAACCAGGGTCTCTTGGTGACTCGTATGCACTTTAGAAGGGGAACTGCTCACCGCCCCCACCTCTCAGTGAGTTGAATAGACATTAAGTGAGCCTTCCTTATGTGCTTAGCCTGTGGTGAGGCTGCAGAGACAATACGACGCACCCCTGTAATGAAAAACTCAGAGCATGAGGCAGCACACCGCTGCCATGAGTCGAGGTAACACAGTACTAACAGTGGGCACAGGGGGCTCAGGGGGCACAGAGGAGGGGTGCTTCCCAGGGAGACTGCCTGTTGGAGGTTACTCCTAAGCTAAGTAGGAGGCAGGAATCCGTTATGGCTGAGAACAGCAGATCTCAATTTGCACTGTCTGGTTTCAAGTCCAAATTCTACTGCATCCCAGCTGTGTATTGCGAGGCAAGTTACTTAACCTCTCTGGCCTCAGTTTCTGTATCTGTAATATGGGGAATCATAAAAGCACCTACTTGTTAGGCATATTAAATGCAATGATACTTTGAAGGACTCACAGTAGTTAACATGCAGCTCGATAAATGTTCTTATGGAAGGCTGAGAACAGAACAGCAAACAACAATCCAAACAAAACGCCGGGAAATGTTTTCCTGGCAGGCGGGACCACATGAGCAATACCCCTCCAAATGCAGTGGGGTAACTGGGTACGACTCTGGGACTTACACTGGAACATCCATACTGCAATAAAGCAGATTTTTCCTGAGCACCTACTCTGTGCCAAAGCACTATTCTAGGCTATAGAGATAGGAAGCTGAAGTATTGAAAGCATTACAGTCAAAAGCCAGAAAACCATTGTTCAAGCAATTGGCGTATGGCACGATTTGTGTTTATTACAAAGCAATACTTTTCCTTCTAAGTACTGCTTTACCTGCATCCTGCCAATTTTGGTATGTTGTGTTTTCATTCTCATTAATTCAAAATATGGTCCAATTTCCCATGTGATTTCCTCTTCGACCCTCACAAGCTTATGATACCATTTACTTGTTTCTGTTCATCCAGTACTCGTTGTATACCTGCTATGTACCAGGCAGTGGCCTGGTCACATCTTCTGACCTCAAGGAGTTTATAGTCCAAAGAGGCATTGACTCTTTGGGGGAGAGGTACTTTTGGGGAGGGAAACATGAATGCAACTTTTTATATGGAGTATGAAACTCTTCCAAATCTCTCAAACTCAGGTTCTTTGACTCCTAAGCTATTTTTCACTGCCAAGTTGCTGTCACTGAAGCAAAATCTGTCCTGATCACCATTGTATGCCCAGCACCTATCACAGTGCCCTGAACTTATTAGGTACTCATTAAATACTTGTTCCACAAAGTGGTTCTTTGATATTCATGCATTTTATCTCAATTCATTTTGATTCCTCTTTTCACCCATCTGATGTTGACTTGATTTCTCCAACATTCAGTTAAGACCTATCCGAAGCATAATTGCCAGCATAGTGGAGCTGGCTCTCCTCTTTCTAATTGCCCTGCAGAGTTTTTGGGGAGTCTGTATGCAGTTGTGTATAGCCCAACACCCCAAAACCCTCTTCTATTTACTTTACTGCCCTTGAGCTGAAGAAGCCCCACTCTCCCTCTGCCTCCCATCCATTGTGGGCTGGGATACATGTTGGGTCTCTGCCCAGATCATGCTTGGAGTGGCACCAGCTGGGTAGGATATGTGAAATATTTGCTCCAAGAGATCCAGAAGTGTTGATCTGAGTAGGATCAGCTGGTGCTCCCGGATAAAAATCGTGTCACCACTTTTGCTGAAAAGTCACTGTGTTTCTCCTGTACTCAGCAGTTTACAGGGTGCCATATTGTTTTCAGTCTTCCGGTTCTACCCTGTTTTGAAATGTGGCTGGGTGTTGTTAAATGGCTCCGCCTTCCTGCCAGAATTTCTCCATGGGGAGGAGCTGCCACTCAGTCCAGAGAGCGTTGCCTTTTGGTCAGCATTGCAGAACCTGGCAAGTCCTAATTCCCTGTGAGCTTGACACAGGAGGCCTCCTCCTCCGGGCCCACGTGGAGGCATTCTGTCCTCTTGTTGGAGGGGAAATCAGTATGGTAGGGAGGTACTTCTTTTGGGAGTGAGGTTGTAAGATCAAGACTATTTTCATCCAAACCAGTTACCTGTTTGTCTAGAACCTGTGTTCTCTGCTTTCTGCCTCTCGTGTTGACATTTCTCCTTTGGCGTTTATCTGTGACTCGCCTACATGTGCAGTGCCCCAGGTGGGTTTGGAAGCCATGCTGCTAAGTTTTGATTCCTGGCTTTCCAACATTACCTTTGATAACCTTGGACAAGTTGCTGGTGGCTGTCTAAGCCTCAGTTTCCTCATCTGCAAAATTGGTGCAATTCCAGTACCTCCTTCCTAAGGCTGTGAGGATTCAATGAGGTAATGCCTGTAAACTTTCTAGCACAGTGTCTGGAACATGTTAAACAGTTTACCTAGGTCTGATCTCATTTGATATTGCTGCTCACAGCAAAGGTTTGTTGAGTTTACTAGGATATAACAGTTGTTCTTTTTTAAAATAACTTTTAAAAATGCAAGTGTTGAATTATCTGCATTGTGCCTTTAGGGCATACACATCTGCTTACAATAGTCTTTGAGCTCTCAGAAAACTTCAGATTGAGGGATGCAGTTGAGGGATGCAGGAAGGAACAGGAGAAGAACCTAAATCCCCGCCCCACAGGACAGTGGAAGGCAAGTCTCAGAATCTCAGAAATGAGTGCCTGGAGAGCATGGGTGGCGGCTGTGTAGGGAAGTGGTGGCGCGATGGACCTTGAAGGATGCTGCACATCACAGTCCCAGTTGGGCTTTGGGGAGGGACATGTGGGAACAAAGGCATCCCTGGGTGGGCTTTGGGGAGGGACATGTGGGAACAAAGGCATCCCTGGATGGGCTTTGGGGAGGGACATGTGGGAACAAAGGCATCCCTGGACGGGCTTTGGGGAGGGACATGTGGGAACAAAGGCATCCCTGGGTGGGCTTTGGGGAGGGACATATGGGAACAAAGGCATCCCTGGACAGGCTTTGGGGAGAGACATGTGGGAACAAAGGCATCCCTGGCAGAGGATTCAGCACAAGCAAAGGCAGAAGGTCCAGAAAGTGTCAGGAATGAGAAGAGCCCAATAGAGCATGGACTTAGGGACGGCGATGAGACCTTCTGGCAGAGGCTTTGAACACCTTGGTGAGGGCTTCGCTCTGACTTCGGGAAGCAGGCGAGAGGCCCTGAAATTTCTACATAAAACTTGGGGCCGGGCATGGTGACTCACGCCTATAATCCCAGCACTTTGGGAGGCCGAGGTGGGCAGATCACCTGAGGTCAGGAGTTCAAGACCAGCCTGGCCAACATAGTGAAACCCCGTCTCTACTAAAAATACAAAAATTAGCTGAGTGTGGTGGTAGGCACCTGTAGTCCCAGCTACTCGGGAGGCTGAGGCAGGATAATTGCTTGACCCTGGGAGGCAGAGGTTACAGTGAGCCAAGATTGTGCCACTGCACTCCAGCCTAGGTGACACAGTGAGACTCTGCCTCAAAAAAAAAAAAAAAAGAAAGAAAGAGTTGGATCACAGCAAAGGTGACCCTGGCAGTTGTGCCAAGGAGGGACTGGCATGGAGAGAAAACAGAGGCACAAATCACAACCTCTCTCAGAGAACTCATTGCACTATTTCTGTCCTGCCTTGGGATGGTGGTGCTGAAGGGAACAGAGAGGACAGAGCGGGTGGGAGAGGCATTGCAGAGGTAGAAATTTACCTGGCTTGCATGCCCATTGGTGTGAGGCGGGAAGGGTGATCAGGGGTCCCAGTGACTTGGAAGTATGACAAAAGTATGACTAGATCCAGGAAATCCAGCTGGAGAGACCCACGTCTGCACAGAAAAGGTTCACGGAGCCCAGGCACACAGATGCCATGAGCAGTCCCAAAGGAGTGGGACAGGGGATGAGTGCTTTGTGGTCAGAGGTGTGGTCACACGTACTGTCCCCTTATAGTTTGTGGGATGGATGCCACGGGGTCAGGTTCCATGTGCCGGGGGCAGGAGATTAGACATACTACATGCCTTGGCTTTTTCTGGGCTACTCAAAAAAAGATTCTAGCAGGCACACTTGAGTTATCCAGCACAGCAGAAAGCCCGGCTCTTCTTCATCTCTCCCATTTATCGCTAACCTTATGAAAATGTGCGGAGGAGGCCGGGCACGGTGGCACATTTGTAATCCCAGCACTTGGGGAGGCTGAGGTAGGAGAATTGCTTGAGACTGGGGCTTCAAAACCAGCCTGGGCAACACAGCAGGACCCCATCTCTTAAAAAATTTAGCCGGGTGTGTTGTCTCGTGAGTGTAGTCCCGGCTATTCAGGAGGCTGAGGTGGGAGGATTGCTTGAGCCCAGGAGGTGGAGGCTGAAGTGAGCCGTGATTGTGCTGCTGCAGTCCAGCCGGGGCGACAAAGGGAGAGCTTGTCTCCTTGTCTCTACAAAAGAAAAAAATGCGCAGAGGCCTTGAGAGTTAGCGGTCTCCACATTTTTTAAGACAAGGAATTCAGTTAATCAAGTTTGTAAGACTTGTTTGAAAAAGGGGCCTGAACAGGCCCAGAGCAAGGGCTAATCAAGCCCTTCTACAGATTTTAACGCTCAGGTTTTGTGACCTTTGCTTTCTTTATTTTGGCAAAATGTACACACCTTAGTATTTATCATTTTAATTTATAAGTGTAAAATTCATAGTCATTGAGTATATTCACAATGTTGTATCACCATCACCATTACCTACATCTAAAACATTTTCATCATATCCATTAAAAAATAACTGCCCCTTCCTCACTTTCCCAAGCTTGTGGTCCCTGGTAAACCCTACTTTATTTTCTGCATCTATGAAATTGTTTTCATCATGAATCCATATTGTAGCATATATCAAAATTTCTTTCTTCCTCTCCCTTCCTCTCCTTCCCTCTATCCCTCCCTCCCTCCCTCCTTCCCTCTCTCCCTTCTTCCCTTCCTTCCTTCTTCTTCCTTCCTTCTTTCCTTCCTTCCTTCCATTTTTGACGGGGCCTCACGCTGTTGCCCAGGCTGGAGTGTAGTGGCACAGTCATGACTCACTGTAACCTTGACTTCCTGGGCTTCAGCGATCCTCTCACTTCAGCCTCCGAAGTAACTAGAGATGCATGCCACCAGGCCTGGCTTTTTTTTTTTTTTTTTTTTTTTTGAATTTTTAGTAGAGACAGGTTTTTGCCATGTTGTCCAGGCTGATCTTGATCTCCTGTGCTCCAGTGATCCACCCGCCTGGGTTTCTCAAAGTGCTGAGATGATTCCGCCACCACACCTGCCACAAAGTTTCTTTCTTATGGCTGAATAATGCTTCTTTGTGAAGGGTGTGTGTGTGTGTGTGTGTGTGTGTGTGTGTGTGTGTGTGTGTATGTGTGTGAATAATACTCCTGTGAACATTGTACAAAATCTATTCAGATCTCTGCTTTAGATTCTTTTTTTAAAATTATTTTTATTTGTTTGTTTATTTATTTATTTATTTATTTTTGAGACGGAGTCTCACTCTGTCGCCCAGGCTGGAGTGCAGTGACGCGATCTTGGCTCACTACAGGCTCTGCCTCCTGAGTTCATGCCATTCTCTTGCCTCGGCCTCCCGAGTAGCTGGGACTACAGGCCCCCGCCACCACGCCTGGTTAATGTTTTGTATTTTTTTAGTAGAGACAGGATTTTACCATGTTAGCCAGGATGGTCTCGATCTCCTGACCTCGTGATCTGCCTGCCTCGGCCTCCCAAAGTGTGGGGATCACAGGCGTGAGCCACCGCGCCCAGCCTCTGCTTTCAATTCTTTTGGATATATACCTAGGAGTGAGATTGCTGGGTTATTTGGTAGCTCTATGCTTAACCTTTTGAGAAACTGCCAAGCTGTCTTCAACAGCAGCTGCATCATTTTCCATTCCCACCAGCAGTGCATCAGGATTCTAGTTTCTCCATATCTACCCAATACTTATTTTACTTAAAAAAAAAAAAAAGCCATCTGAGTGAAGTGTTACGTCCCTGTAATGTTGGTTCCCATTTCCCTAATGATGTTAAGCGCCCTTTCACGTGCCTACGGGCCATTTGTGTATCTTCTTTGGAGAAAGTTAACATCCATTTTTGATACTCAGATACCTTTTTGGTTCTATTTTTGCTTGCTTTTGGCTAATGATTACCTTCCAGCACCATGAGTTTTGACTGTGCTAATGTCTTCTAGTACTGTTTAGAATTTGAGGTAAAAAGAAAACAGTAATTGAAAGAGACAGTTGTTACTTACATTGGGGAGATTGCTATTGCGTCCCCTGTACTCTTTCATTAGCTGTATTATGTTCTTATTATGTGTTTCACTGTGTAATTGTAATTCTTGACTTTGGGATTTTATCCCTTTTTGGGGGTTGGGGAGGTCGGAGGAAGTTATTTTATAAGCCAAGAAGTACGGCCAGTATGAGTCTGAAGCAACTAGGCCACAGTAGAAAATAGATGAAGGAGAGTGAAATCTCTAGCAAGTCAAAAAGTGATAGATGAGTCAAAAAAAAAAAAAAAAAAAATCCTGGCTGGGCACAGTGGCTCACATCTGTAATCCCAGCACTTTTGGAGACCGAGGTGGGTAGATCATCTGAGGTCAGGAGTTTGAGACCAGACTGGCCAACATGGTAGAACGCGTTCTCTACTAAAAATACAAAAATTAGCCAGGTGTGGTGATGCACACCCGTAATCTCAGCTACTTACGAGGCTGAGACAGGAAAATCACTTGAACTTGGGAGGCGAAGGTTGCAGTGAGTGGAGATTGTGCCACTGCACTCCACAGTCAGACTTCATCTCAAGAAAAAAAAAAAAAAAGCCGTTAGAGCTTCCTAATTTCTAAATAGTTTTCCTTTATAATTTTCAGAGGTTGTGAAATTAACTCTGTAGATTGGAGTGTAGTTTGTCACTCTAATTGCCGAGCGTTTTAATTATCAGGCGTGTTTTATGCTTTTGTGAAATGCTCATTTCACAGCTTGCTGGTGGGTCTTTTTGTAGAACGAGAAAGTGAATGTTCACACCAGAAATGAGGTACTGACCCTGAAGGGCTTTCCAATCAAAGAGAAAGGAGAGCATAACTCGACACTGCCGTTGTTTGTAAGCAGGAAACTGTTGCTCTGCCATGGTTTAGGGGAGGAGGATGGTTTCCATTCTGTTTCGATCATCAGAATAAAAACAAGCACCAGAAGTTTTGGTTCAAAGATGCTTTCCTTTTTCAGTGTCTGGTCATTTTGTTGTTACTTTTCTTCCAGAGAGTTGGAAGGGGTGGGGAGGCACAGGGGCCACAGGGCCGTCTGTATAAGGCTCTGGCATTTGATAATCAGGTATTTTGGTATTCCAAATAATTGGTGGAAGGATGGAAAGGTTAAATGGAAATTATATAAGGACTGCAAAGAGATTCATATATGACTATTTCATGAGTGCTGACTATATACCAGATGCTGTTACAGCCTGTGTAATGCCACCGGGGAGTTGGGGGGAGTCACCATCGTCCGTTCGTCTGTCCGTCCATCCATCCATCCATGCATCCATCCTGCTTCCCTCCATCCTTTCTCTTTTCCACAATGTCTCTTCCTCTGCCCCTTCCCTTCCCCTCCTTCCTTCCTATCCTGTGCTTATAACATGTCAAGCATATGTTGTAGCCGTTGGGGACATCGTGGTAAACAAAGCAAAGTCCTTGCTTGCATTCTGTGACAGATGGAGATAAAATGGGTAATTAACAAATATAACCCCTTCCATCCACCCCCCACATTATTTATTTATTTATTTATTTTTTACCATATCTGTTATTCCATCAGTCAGGATCCAGTTAGGAGACAGAAACTATATAATAATTTTAACAGAGAAGATTTAGTATTAAGAATTATTAGCTACAACAGGGTTTTGGCTACTAAAGGGTAAAGAATCAGGCCGAGCACAGTGGCTCATGCCTGTCTGTAGTCCCAGCACTTTGGGAGGCCAAGGTGGAAGGATCGCTTGCGTCCAGGAGTTCGAGATCAGCCTGGACAACATTGGGAGGCCCTGTGTCTACAAAAATAAATACATAAATAAAAATAAATAATAAAAATAAAAAGTAGCTGGGTGGGTGTGGTGGTGCATATGGGGGTCCCATCTACTTGGCAGGCTGAAGCAGGAGGATCATTTGGGCTCAAGAGGTTGAGGCTGCCGTGAGCTATGATCTCGCCTCTGTACTACAGCCTGTGTAACAGAGTGAGACCCTGTCTTTAAGTAATAAAATAAAAAAAGAGTAAGTCGGGCATGGTGGCTCATGCATGTAATCCCAGCACTTTGGGAGTACGAGGTGGGCCATTCACTTGGGGTCAGGAATTCGAGACCAGCCTGGCCAACATGGTGAAACCCTGTCTCTACTAAAAATACAAAGGTTAGCCAGGCTTGGTGACGTGCTCCTGTAGTTCCAGCTACTTGCGAGGCTGAGGCAGAAGAATCATGTGAACCTGGGAGAAGGAGGTTGCAGTGAGCTGAGATTGCGTCACTGTACTCCAGCCTGGGCAACAGAGTGAGACTCTGCCTCAAAGAAAAGAAAAGAAAAATAAAGAACTCTAAAGAATCCAGGAATACAGATTTGGGAGCAGCCAGTACCGTGAGGGCTGGGGCAGTACACCCAAGGAAGGAGAAAATCTAGGGTCCCCAGGGGCCAGGCCTGGGATCTGGACCGAGCCATGGCCCATTGGATGGCAGAAAGGTTCTTGCTGAAACCCCCATAAAGGTGGGACTCACTGAGAAACCCCTCTCTGTGGTGCCAGGGAAGGATGTCTGTGGGAGGTGCCTACCATGGAAGTCTCTGGAAATCAGCCTGCTGGGGTAGAGTGCCAGGAAACTGCCCCCCACCCCCCCCCCGCCGGGGTCTGGAGTGAGCCGCCCACAGGGAGATGCACCTGCGGGAGCATCACACCAGAACCTATCTGCGCCAGTGTCCCTGCAGCGCCCTCTACTGGCAAAGCTGGACATGGCGGCCACTGGCAAAGGGGAAACTTCCTTCGTCCCAAGCGGAGCAATGCTAACTGGGCTTGGTGCTGAGACGTCATCTGTGGACGGTTGGCACTGATGCTAACCAGTGCCATGGGAAAATAAGCAGAGTGAGGAGCCTAAGAAGTATCATGTGTGCTGTTTGGTAGAGACTCTATAAGGAAGACCTCTCTAAAAAGGTGACATTTGGAGCAGAGACATGAAGGAAGGGATTGCTGGAGGCAGAACATTCTAGGCAGAAGGAAGTGCACGTGCAAAGGCCCTGAGGTCAGAGCCAGCATGGCATGCAAGGAAGCCAGCTGCAACACAGTAGGTGTGGATGAAGGGAAGAGAATTACCATTTGGCCAGAGCACGCATGCTAAGAGATAGAGATCCTTTGGCTAGTCTTGAACACAGAACTGACCGGAACTGACTTATACTTTAAAAAGATCACTCTGGGTGCTCTGTTGAGTAGATTGGCAAGGGACAGGTGGTGAAGACAGAAGCAGGGTATCCAATTAGGAAGTTACTGCAGTGATCCAACCCACAACTTCTGCTGAGGTTGAAGAACATGCATGTCCAACCTAAATATATGTTCAAAGGTGGTTATTATTGTTTGAGGTGATGAAAGAGTTTTGGAGATAGAAGTGATGGTTATACAACATCATGAGTGTAATTAATGCCACAGAACTGTATCTTAAAAATGCTTAAAATGAGCCGGGCGCGGTGACTAATGCCTGTAATCCCAGCACTTTGGGAGGCCGAGGCAGGTGGATCACTCGAGGACAGGAGTTTGAGATCAGCTTGGCCAACATAGTGAAACCCCGTCTCTGCTAGAAATACAACAATTGGCTGGGTGTTGTGGCAGGTGCCTGTAATGCCAGCTACTTGGAAGGCTGAAGTAGGAGAATTGCTCAAGCCCAGGAGGCAGAGGTTGCAGTGAGCCGAGATTATGCCACTGCACTCCAGCTTGGGCAACAGAGTAAGACTGTCTCACAAAAAATAAAATAAAATAAAATAAATAAATAAGTAAGAGTTGGATCGCAGCAAAGGTGAGCTTTAACGAATTCACTCTGGCTCTCTCAAAAAAAAAAAAAAGGTTAAAATGACAAATTTTATGTTATATACATTTTACTGCAATAAAAATCATTTTGTAAAAAAGGATAGTACAAAAATGATACTTCCCTCTCAGTGCATTTTACGAAGGGATCATTAGTGTACGTGTGTGTTCTTACTGGAAATGTTAATCGGATGTGTAATTCCTTTTTTTAACTTTTATTTTAGGTTAAGGGGTACATGTGCAGGTTTGCGATATAGGTAACCTCATGTCACAAGGGTTTGTTGAATAGATTATTTCGTCACCCAGGTAATAAGCCTAGTACCCAATAGTTATTTTTCTGATCCTCTCCGTCCTCTCCCCTCCACCCTCAGGTAGGCCCCAGTGTCTGTTGTTCTTTCTTTGTGTCCTTGAGTTTTCATCATTTAGCTTCCACTCATAAGCGAGAACATGCAGTATTTGATTTTCTCTTCCTGCCTTAGTTTGCTGAGGATAATGGCTTCCAGCCCCATCCATGTTCTCGCAAAAGACATGGTAACATTCTTTTATATGGCTGCGTAGTACTCCATGGTGTATATTTTCCACTTTTTAAAAAATCCAGTCTGTCATTGGTGGACATTTAGGTTGATTCAAGTAGACATGTAATTCTTACTGGAAATGTTAATCTTGATCATTTGGTTAATGTGATGTCTTCTGGGTTCTCCAGTGTGAAGTTATTATCTTTCCTTTTGTAGGTAACAAATACATTGGAAGAGATTAAACAGACAAACGAAAAAGTGGTATTGTTATCACCAGCATGGCTACTACTAGCTAATTCTAGGCTTCAAGCCACTGGGACATAGGCGTATTTTTAGCTTATTCCACAGGAGAGGAACAGAGGCTCAAAGAAACTAGATAACTTGGCCAGGCGCAGTGGCTCACACCTGTCATCTCAGCACTTTGGGGGGCTTAGGCAGGAGGATTGCTTGAGCTCAGGAGTTTGAGACCAGCCTGGACAACATAGCGTGACCTTGTCTCTACTTAAAATGAAAATCTAAAAAATAACGGGGTGCAGTGATACATGCCTGTAGTCCCAATTACTCAGGAGGTGGAGGCAGGAGGATTGCTTGGGCCCAGCAGGTTGAGACTGCAGAGAGCTATCCTCATGCCACTGTGCTCCAGCCTGGGCATCAGAGAGAGACCTTGTCTCAAAAAAAAAAAAAAAAGAAAAAGAAAGAAAGAAAGAAAAAAAGAAAAATTATGTAACTTGCTCACTTGCTAGTGAGTGGCTAGATTGTAAACTTCATGAGGGCAGGGGCTTTTGACGATTTTGTTGGTATCCTAAGCACCTAGAATAGTACCTAAACATTTGTTGGACACTTAATATGTATTTGTTCTATTAATAAGTGGAGCCTGAGTGTATTTTCTGATTCCACACCCCATGTTCCTTCCACTACAACTTCTGGCTCTGGCTCCTGGACTGTCAGTCATTAGCACTCCCTATCCCTAAGATTTCAGGAATGTTCAGCTGTTTCCTAGCATGGAACGGACCATCCCCTGGCCCCACCCATGGCTAAGTCATTGGCTGCAGACAGCAGACATTTGGCTCCCCTGGGGACATTTCTCCCTCATTTTAAACAGTGGGGCAGCAGGGTACTTTGTCCCTCGTGTTAGCTGAAGTTGGATGATGCTGTGTTGATGGGAAAACGCTGTTACTATTTTTAGACTAGTGGAGCTCTCAGTTATTCATAGCTCCGCACTCGTGGGTGGAATGAGAAGTTATAATAGAATGCAGGTGCCTCTCATTGTTTTCCGCTACTCACTGGATAGTGTTTATTAAAAATGAAATCACAGTGGTGTGTCTGGAGTTGAAGTCTGAACAAATAACCCAAAATGAGGAGTCCCTGGAAGGTGGGCAGGAGGTGACAAACAAAGAGAAGCAAAAACAAGTTTGAGCTAATTGGGATCAGGCAGTACTTTGCATGTGAATTCTGAAGAGGGGGCTTGGCTGCAAAACGATTATTGTATTCAACCTTTGTTGGCATCATTCGCATACTTTCATGGGAGATCCAGAATTGGAATTTAACACAGTTTTCCCGGGTCCTTCATAGAATCTGAAAATATGACTCTGAAGGCATGTGGCTGAAATGAGACTCTTTTCGCAGTATTTAAAGATGCACATGGATATGTTGGTGTCTACACAACATCAACTTGATATTTTCCTGTTCCTTGAAAGAAGCCTGTCTAGGTCCTTCTGAAAGAAGGGCTGGAGGTTTTAATTAAAAATTAGTACTGGGCCAGGTGCAGTGACTCACACCTGCAATCCCAGCACTTTGGGAGGCCGAGGCAGGCAGATCATGAGGTCAGGAGATGGAGACCATCCTGGACAACATGGTGAAACCCTGACTCTACTCAAAATATAAAAATTAGCTGGGCATGGTGGCAGGCACCTGTATTCCCAGCTACTCGGGAGGCTGAGGCAGGAGAGTCGCTTGAACCAGGGAGTCGGAGGTTGCAGTGAGCCGAGATCGCACCACTGCACTCCAGCCTGGTGACAGAGCGAGACAGTGTCTCAAAAAAAAAAGAGTTCTGAATGATGACAGGTGTTGGAATCCATGTTGGTGTGTCTCATGTCGGGTTTTCGGGCAGTTTATTGAAAGACCCATTGTGTGTGTGTGCACGTGTGCACCTGTACATGTCTCCCCCCCACACACACACATACACGTACGTGCACATACGATAGCATAAGGCAGTTCCTGGTACATGGCGTTGTTCTGAGTTGTGAGGTAATCCCAGACTTCGGGCAGTTCCTTGAAAGACCCATTGTGTGTGTGTGTGTGTGTGCGCGCGTGCGCGCGCGCGCGCCTGTGCCTGTACATGCGCCCCCCCCCCCCACCGCCGACACACACATGTGCACATATAGCATAAGGCAATTCCTGGCACATGACATTGTTCTCAACTGTGATGTGCTCCCAGGAGACCCCGTGCTTCTTATCACATGCACATTCTGCAAATCCGTCCCCTTATTGAGCAGATGTTTATCGCAGAGCACGAAGACAAATGAAACGTCACCCTTGCCGGTAGCACTCATGGACAGCCTGCGATCCCCCTGTAGTGGATATATGTGGTGTGTGCTTGGAGAGGGGTGCAGGTAGGACTAGAAAGGTAGGGAAGTTGGGCAGATGGTGAGAGGCATCACAGCCCTCACTCCTGAGGGTGGGGAGCCATCTCAGGCTCAGGAGAGGAGGAGTGACACAGTCACCAACTCACTCCGTCAAATGTGGCTGTATTTTTAGAAGTGTCTGGTTCCTGAAATACCTCAATTCCTTTTGCCTCCCTAACTGCTCTCCTCTCTCCTGCCTGTTCATCGAACTGAAAGATTATCAGGACTGTATTCAGCCTGGCCAGTAATATCACAAAACAAAAATATCTTGTGGGTTTGAAATTTATGAGTGTTTTGACTGTTCACAGCAACGCCTTTGAGAATCACAGTGTGTAATCCCCTCTCCACCCCCGCCCCGCCCCCCCCCCCCCACCGTGTAGTTTTTGGGCAGCTTTTCGATGAGTAAAACAGGGCCTGACTTTTACCCCAAAGTAATGTTCTTTTGTGGCTTGTCTGCTCCAAGAACTGAGATACCCAGACTCATTCCTCATCTCTTGTTGAAACAGAGAAGTCACTGTAGCACCCTCCGAGGGAGTGGGATGTAAAGAGAGAGTATGGGCTTTGAAATTGCTCAGCCCGTCTGCAACCTTGAAGGGCATGGTGTTTCACTCCTCCACATCTCCCCGCAACTCCACCATGCTCCAGTGAGGATGAAAATGTGTTTCTTAGAAGTGGGCCTTAGTAATATGGTGCGAGCAATGGCTCACCTAGGGGGCAGGTATTCATTCAGTGGTGGGTATTATTGTAATAATCATTAGCATCATTACTAGTGATTTTATTTTTCCTTTAGCCAATGGAGCAGTGGCTTTTGGTCCACTACTTTCTACTGAATCCATGAGTGGATGTGATCTTCCCTTTTAACCCTGTCTTATTGGACGTTGGTAAATAGTATATCATGAGCCCCTGTAAGAGCTTGAATCCTTCAAAGACAAGGTCAATCAGTGGCCATCACTACTGTAAACGTAAGACACTGTGATGACTGACACTTACTAGTTTCCTCATTTATGTATTTTTCTCTGCAGGACACAACTGTGTGTTCCAAAGATGGTCTTAAACCTATAGGAGTATAACACCATGGCTAGTTCAGAAAACCTTAATGCAGCTTCCAGACTTAGAACTTACTGGGAAGTAAAAGGGAGAGAAGGAATGCACAGGTTAGGTTAGAGAAATGATTCTATACTCTGAGAAGGACGTTTTCCAGTCCTTCTTCTAGAAACAACTTTTGTGTCTAAGGATTGTGGGTGAACAGAAGCAGAACAGGCTACATTGGCTTGGCTCTTAGTGGACAGTAAGCACAGTGGTTGGGATGACTTGGCTCTTATTGGGCAGTAAGCACAGTGGTTGGGATGGGACCTTGGCATCTCGGGCGAAGCCCCTCTGCCTTGAGTCCTGCCTCTGACACTTGCTTACTGTGTGACCTGGGTCAACTCATACCTACTATTCCTCAGTTTTCTCATCTGTAAAATGGGGATTCCAGTGGTTTTTGTGAGAATTAAATATGATGATACATAAATAGCGCCTGGAAAATAGTGTTTAGGAAAGCTTGACATGATGACCAGTTTAGCAGCAGTAGTGTGTGCCACACTTTTCTCTGTGGAATGAACAGATTTGGAGTCAGCGTGGATGTTTAGCTCACTATATTAGTGTGGTCTCACACTGCTATAAAAAACTGCCTGAGACTGGGAAATTTATAAAGAGAAGAGGTTTAATTGACTCACAGTTCTGCATGGTCGGGGAGGCCTCAGCAAACTTACAGTCATGGCGGAAGGGAAGCAAGTGCACCTTACATGGCAGCAGGCAAGAGCAGGAGGGAGGGAGAGAAAGAGGGAGGGAGGAAACCAACCCATATAAAACCATCAGATCTCGTGAGAACTCACTATCACAAGAATAGAATGGGGGAAACCACCCCCATCATCCAATCACCTCCTACCAGTTCTCTCCCCGGACATGTGGGGATTGCAGTTTGTATTACAGTTTCAGATGAGATTTGGGTGGGGACACAGCCAAACCATATCACTCACCAAATCTCATTTTTACAGAGTATGTGTGTCTTCACATTTTGCGTGAAATTTTAGGATGAATGTCATTAAAATGAGGAAAATTGGGAATGAAGTTTAGGTCAGGAAAATTTCAGTGATTGTTTTTTCAGAATCATTATTTCTTGGTTTTTAGGGTCCATGATGCCATTGTTCAAATGAGGCTGTATTTTTTTTTCCCTCTCGTCCTTCCTACTTAGAAGACAGTTACACTGACTCTGTGCCTTTCATGTGTCAGTGCCATCTCACAGGACTTTGTGCAAAGAAACGGAGGACTTTCTGGAGACGTTGTGCGGGACAGTGGTCCTGTGTAACTACTAAGCACTTAAAATGTGACTAGTATGACCAAGGGGCTGGATTTTTACTTTAATTTTTTGTAATTTAAATAATTTAAGTAGCTGATGTGTCTGGTGGCTGTCATATTGGACAGCACAGAGTAGACATTGCAAATACAGACGTAGACAGACACCACGCTTGCTGCTAAGAGGCCCCTGGTCCTACTGAGTGGTCAGCTGTTTACACTGACAATCCCAGCATGGTATAATAAGCATTAACAAAGAGACATGTACAGGGTGCTGAGAAAGCTAATTTTTGCAATAGTCAAAAAAGACCTCAGGGCAGACTCCCCAGCACAGAGTGCCAAGCCTTTACCTAAGAAGAGAATCATTTTATAAGTACCTTTTATGTGCCAGATACTAGGATAGGCACTTTGCATAGAAACTCACGTTTCAGCTGGGTATGGTCATTCACGCCTGTAATCCCAGCACTTTGGGACGCTGAGGCGGGCAGATCACGAGGTCAAGAGATCAAGACCATCCTGGCCAGCATGGTGAAACCCTGTCTCTACAAAAAAATATAAAAATGAGCTGGGCGTGATGGCACATGCCTGTAGTTCCAACTACTCAGGATTCTGAGGTAGGATAATCATTTGAACCCGGGAGGCGGAGGTTGCAGTGAGCCGAGATCGCGCCACTGCACTCCATCCTGGGCAACAGACTTGGAGACACTGTCTCAAAAGGAAAGAAAAGAAAAGAAGCTCACATTTTATCTTTACTGTAGCTGTGGTTACCAATCCCAAGGATGGGAAGTCTGAAGTTCAAACTGGTGATGATTCCCCCCAAGTCACACAGTTAGGTTTATAGTTAAATCAGGGTGTGCATGATTTCCAAGCCATATCAGACAGCCTATTTCTTGAATAACCTCCCATCACCTCTGTCTCCTTTGTGGGGCTCTTGGCAGTACTCTGGTGATTGGTAACCACTGATACGCCCCCAGCCGTCCACACTCGGCTGGAAGGCAGGTTTCACGTAACCGATTTACCACTTGGTAAAGGAAGGAGGTGACAGCAAGACCACAAACTAATAAATACGCCAGTATTGACATAATGTCGGACCTCAGTATGATTGATGCATGTGTTGTTGACTGGGGATGTCACATGTTCAGGCTCTAATCCTGGTCTCAGTATGACTGTGAGGACGGGGCCAAGTCATTTCACAATTTGGGTGAGTGTTCCAAGCTTCTCAGAAGAGCAACGCAATAGAAATTCAAGGTATGAAATTCAAGGTGTGGTCTCAGAGTCATTTTATCTAACAGCTTCTCTGCTATGTTTTCTTAGTATGTGAAATGGGAACATCACTTACCATCTACTCACCTCCTGTTTGAGTTCAAGGGAAGGTTTGCAGATTGGCCTGAAGAAAGACTTCTCTTGAAAAACTCATATGAAAGAGCACATTGCCGTCCCCAACCCTGAGCCATTTCTGTCCTTTTCAGGGAAAGGGAACTGTGTTCACCGGCTCGTAAAGCCCCGGCGTCTCCTGCTAGAAGAAGCACCCACATTGACCCAGCAGTGTGCATGTTCCCAAGGTGGTGCTGGACAGGGATAGCATTTCAGCCCTTGGTCACCCCTTGGCAATAATCTGTTTGATTCACTGCAAATCCTACTTCAGATCTCCATCTGTTTCAGGGGATGACCGGTCTGAATAAAACCAGTGAGCTTAATCTACTTGTGTGGAATGTTATCACTGGAAGGGATGCATAGAGATCACTCTATCGCCTCAAATTATCTCTTCTGCATATCTCACCATTGGAAAACACAAATGTGGCTCCAACTTGTCTTTTTTATTTGTTTGTTTTTGAGACAGGGTCTTGCTCTGTTGCCCAGGCTGGAGTGCAGTGGCATGATCTTGGCTCACTACGACCTCTGCCTCCCTGGCTCAAGGGATCCTCCCACCTCAGCCTCCTGAGTAGCTGGGACTGCAGGTGCATGCCACCACACCTGGCTAACTTTTGTTTGTTTTTAGTAGAGAAGGGGTTTTGCTTTGTTGCCCAGACTGGTCTTGAGCTCCTGAGCTCAAGAAATCTTTCCACCTAGCTTGGGATTACAGGCACGAGACACCGTGCCCGGCTCCCTTTCTCCTTTTTTAAAGTCAGATGTTAAGGCTCAGAAAGGGGCGTGTCTGCCACTGCAGAGGATGGCTGACATTATTAGTTGTTCGCTCTGTCCAAGGCATTGTGCTAAGCACTTTGTACAGGTTGTTTAACCCTCACAAGTCTATGAATGGAGTATATTACCCACTTCGTTTTAAGTAGGAAATCGAAGCTCCGGGAATTGTAGCATAGGGCCCCAGTTCACGCTGCTCATCAGTGATGTGACTGCGATCACCACAGCCTATCTGGTTCAGAAGCTTGTTCTCCTAACCAGGATGTGAGAGACATTCTTGTCCCAGGCAGCACGCTGGTGGCAGAGGTGGGATCTAGACCGAGGCTCTCATTCTGTACTCTCTCTGGTCCCGAGGAAGGAAAGGGGAAGGAGAAGGGCCTTTGGAACTGGGCGAACCTAACAGTTTCTGCCAGCTCTGCTCTTCCCGCTGTGGGTTAAAACAGAGGCTCTCAATTGCAGGCACAAAGCAGTAATGAAAAGCCACCACCACAAGCCCTTTCTTGTTTAATGGTGTCTCTTCCATGTCATCTTGGGAACACAGTCAGTGGCAGTACCCAGCAGAAGCCATATGCATACTTTTTCTCAAGTGTTGAAATAAATTAATGGTGTGGCCAGGGTTCTGGTACTTCAGGTCCCTGTCAGTCCCTGGGGTCCTCCACAAGTTGGGGTGATGCTATGGTCACCTGCATCCCCTCCTCTCCAGCCCTCACCTGGTTTTCTTTTCCCCTTCCAAGACAAGACACCCACACCATTCTAATTATCTCTGGAAGCTAGGGGTCAGGAGAGGGGAACCCATAAAGGTCTTGTCTTCCCCAACTCAAGAAGCTTAAGGCTACATTCACTCACTCATTAATTGATTGGTTTATTCATTCACTGGTTGATTAATTCATTCATTCCTTGAGCTGTCATCCTTTGGATGTCATGCAGAGCTGAGTGCTGAAATAAAATGATAAGTCAAAAACAAAAAGGCCTCTGACTTAACAGGACTTCCATGATTTGGAGGAAGAAGACAATAGGCAAGTAAGCAAGTAAGTATACAAGATAAATAGAAACTATGATGAGAGCATTAAACTAGGCCTTGTGGAAGCAACTGCAGGGGAGGAGGAAAGTCAGGGAAGACCATTTTAAGGAGATGATGTTTGAACTCAAGAATCAAAAATAGTGCAAAGGCTGCATGGGGCAGAATGGTCTGGGCAAGGTGAACAGAAGCACAGAGTCCCTGAGGCAGAAAATAGCTGTCTCTTTGTGAGCTAGAACAAGAAAGGGACCCGTATGGCTGGCATAGCATGGGGTAGGGGATCATGGTGGATACCAGCTAGGATTTCACTGTAAAAAATAAAGGAAGCCACTGAAGGGCTTCACGCAGGGCAGTGATGTTTTATAAAGATCTGTCTGGCTGCCTTGGTGAGCATGGGTTCAAAGAGCAGCAGCAGAAGTGTGCAGGATGACTTGGACCATCACCTTAGGGCCAGCCTGCAGACTGGTCTGGCCAAAGGATTGCCACGACCGCTCAGGGGCCCCTCCACATTTGGAAGATACTTTGGCAGCTGCAACCTCCTGAAAACAGAAGGCTCCAAATTACGAGGTAGCATTCTAGAGCCAAACAAATGCTGTTGTTTCTGACAGGTGCATCAAGACAGGGAAATGATGACACATTCACCACAACTGAGGTGTTGATGGGGTGTGTTGCGATCCCTGGCTTGTTCCAAAGCCTATGTGGGTGGGACTTCTTTAATGTCTGCCTGTAACTGGGCACTAAGCTATAAATAGAGCTATTTTGGAAATTCTGCATCTCAATTTCAAAAAAGTTGGAAGGACAGGAAAGGGGAGCTGTGTTTGAGATCTCAGAAATCTGCACCCCACCTTGCTATCCACCAGTGGTATTCTGTCAGTCTTACTACACCCTCCCACCTCTAGCCCACCCTCTACCATCCTCACCAGGAAGGAGGCGGCATTCATTTCAAGAACTGTTTTTCTTTTATCAGCTGGCATTACTAGGTATAGACATTCTGCCCCTCTAAGGGGCGATAGGTGAATACCTGTTGCTTTTGTGTGCTTCCTATTTAAAACATGTTTATCTACTCGCCCACTCCCCAACTTTATCCAAAAGTTATTTGGTGTTTTAGAAAGACATGAATATTGGGCCGGGCTCGGTGGCTCATGCCTCTAATCCCAGCTGAGGCAAGAGAATCGCCTGAACTTGGGAGGTAGAGGATGCAGTGAGCTGAGATGGCACCACTGCACTCCAGTCTGGGCAACAGAGCGAGACTCCATCCCAAATAAAATTAGTCAAAGACATGAATATTATCTTCTAAGTAAAAGTAATGATGATGACAGTGGTGGCAATGATATTATGAGCAGGTGACATGCATTGAGCACTTATTTGCTCCATGCAGTGTTCACAGGTCTTTACATGTAAAAACAACCCTGTAAAATAAATAACATTCTCTTCATTCTACAAGTAAACTGAGGCAGAGGATTCCAGCACAAGCAATTTGGTTCTAAAACCTGCCCTTTTAACCTCTAGCAGATTTTGGTGAACTCTCTGTCTGTCTTTGGAAGGGTAGGTGGAGGCTGCCGAGAGAAATAGATGAAGCTGTTACATTTGGTAGCAAATGTGAATCACCACCTTCCCTCGCTTTAATTCCCCCCTCCAGCCTTCTCGAGCCTTGCCATCACCTTCACCCCGTCCTTCCTCTTCAGGCCACCCACCCCTTCCGATTGACCCCACTGGACTTCTCTGCTCCTGGCTTCTGTCTTCCCTCCAGTGACCGCTGTTTTGACCTTCAGCTGCACGAGTTTTCTCAATCACTCTTCTTGCTCCCTCTCCATCCTCTCCATTTTGCCTCTTTTCTTTGGACGCTCTTTGGACACTCTTTTTGCCACAGCTTTGAGGATTTCTGTTTCCTGCAGTCTAAGAGAAAGGTAGAGCTCTCTTTCCCTGGGGCAATGCTTCCAACATTGGTATTCCACAGCACTCCAAGGATTCTAAATACTCTGCCGGAGTAGGGAGGAAAATCATCCAAACTGCTTGGTAATTGAATTCAAGAGTGATGGACCAAAAATTATTAATGCGTTCCCTTCCCTCCACCAGCCAAAGAGGATTCCGTCTTTCTTCTCCTCCCAAATACAGGCTCCATTAACCTTTGACGTTTCTTTCTTTCCAGTCTTTCTTTTCTGTATCCTGTTTTGTTTTGTTTTGCATTTTTCCAATTGTGATCATACTATATGTGCAATTTGAGGTATTTTGGACAACATTATTATGTTACTACAAAAGCCTCATATGCTGTATTTTATAAATATGTGAGGCAATCAATCAATGATAAGATGTACTGTTATTTTATGTTTCACCAAGAGTGGGAAGAACATTGTTAATTATATAATGATCCAAAAATGTCTTCTCTCTCAGAATGTATTATTTTATATCTATTACAAAGGCTCTTTTGACTTAGGCATAGATTTATCATACATCAGGCCATGTCTATGCCTTCCTCTGAACACAATGATTTTGAGTTACAATACTGAATCATAATGTGATCTTTCTGAAGTCATTTTAAGTGTCATTTAAATTCAATATGGAAAGCATCAGCAATTCACCTATATCCACAAAAATGGGCAGCTAAGATCAAGTCACCAGGAAAAACCAAACCAAAACAAAAGCATGTCTCCATATGGATAAGAGATGACCCATCATTTAAAATGGCTGCCTGATAATTGGAGATATATGCACCAGACTTGACTTAACCATTCTCTTAGTCATCAGAGATTTAGATTTCAACAGGTTCCTGTTAAGCTCTCCTTACAGTGTGTGTGGCACTGTGCAGTTGAACGAACCATGCCATGGCCAGTGGAGACAGGCTTGGGCTGATGGAGAGGGCCTATGGGGCCACGCCTTGAAGGGGAGGGAAATTGTTAGCTACACAACCAAGAGAGAGAAGAGAGGAAGGAGTTTGTATCCACAACCCAGCTATATTTTGCATAAGTTCTTTCTGCGAAGGGAATGTAGCTCTGTCTACCAGAGCAAGGACCTCTGACTGAGAGCTGGGAGAGGCCAAATGGGCCTGTAAGAGGTTGATGTGTATGAGACCTGAAGCCCTAGGCCTTTGGGAAGGAGAGGAAGGGCTAATATTTGTGGGGTACCAAGGATGTGCCTGGCGTACCCCATATCTTTTACAGAGACATAAATGTCTTCTGAAAGAAAGTTTGATGATGATGATCATGGACGAAGATGAAGATGAGGGTGATGATGTTGATGTTGATGATGATGGTGATGGTGACGATGGTGATGATGGTAGTATGATAATCGTGATGGTGATGAAGACGCGGGTAATGATGTTGATGGTGATGGTGATATGATGATGGTGGTGATGATAATGGAGGTGGTGGTGATGATGATGGTGATATGACACTGATGATGGTGGTGATGATGATGGTGGTGATGACGATGATGATGGTAATTACGATGATAATGGTGATGATGATGATGGTGGTGATGATGTTGACAATGATGGTGATGATGTTGATAATGATGGTAATGATGATGATGGTGGTGATGATGATGTTGACAATGATGGTGATGATGTTGATAATGATGGTGATGATGATGATGATGGTGATGGTGATGCTGGTGATGATGATGATGATGGTGATAATGGTGATAATGGTGACGGTGGTGATGGTGGGATGATGTTGATGATAATGATGATAATAGTGATGATGATTTCAACAGATACCATGTATTGAGCACTTACTTTGTACCATGCAGTGCTTATGGCTTTTTAAGTGCAGTTACACCAAATCTTTATAGCAACCCTGTAAGTCAGTACCATTGCTTTTCCTGTGTTATATGCACATCATTCAATCACTCAACTCTCGTCATAGGTAGATACTATCATTCTCCTTTTATAGATGAGAAAACTGAGGCTTAGAAGGGATAAGCTCAAGTTTACAGGCAGAAAAGAGACAGCAAGTCAAGTCTTGACTCCTTTTGTGACCCTGATGAGATCACAGGTCTTCATCTGAAGAGTGAAGAATCAGTAATCTATGACTGTAGCTACTTAGTTTTTCTCCATCCAGGAACCCTCAGGCAGCTGGTGAGTGAAGTTCTTACCCATTTAGGGATTATTAATATAGTAGATAAGAGTACGGTCTCTGGAGCTAGGCTGCCAGGCATGTGACTTTGAGCAAATTATTTATCTCTCTGAGCTCAGTCTCCTCAACTACAAAGGGGGAATTGATAATAGGAACTGTTGCAAAAAACGGTTTTAAGGATTAAATGAGATAATAAAGTACTTAGAAGAGAGTTTGGCATTTGCTAGACTCTCAGTCAGTGTCAGTGGTTCCCATTGTTATTGTTTTAGCTGCCCCCAGTCAGGTGGTTGATGAGGCAGGGGGCTTGGAGGGCAGTCTGGAAGAGAGTGCGGTGACTGCAAGGTCAGCTCCTGACCTTCATAATAAGGACTCACATCTGTCGGTCCCAAGGATCGCCAAGGGATACTCATGGTTGAAGGTGTCTGTGTGTTCTCCTTGGTGTCCAGCGAATCCCTCTTGACAACCTGGGGTCATACTCACAACCTATGACCACATATGAGGAAGCGTGGTGTCCCTTTGCAGCTGTTCCGAAGGTCCCATGGGCAGGAGTAGCCAGAGGAACATGAAACCAGCTCCTAGGTGGTACGTGTGGCGGCAGCGATTATAGCCAAGGAGAAGTTAAATTCTAAAGACTTGGGCTGTCTCCAAGGAATACACTAATTGAGAAATAACACCCATAAAAATAATTCAATACTAGTATGTAAAACTAAAAACAATAACCAAGTGTGACTGGCTGTCTAAGAATTAAGCAAAGTAAGATGAAGTGTCTTTTGCCAGCAGGCACTCTCAGCAAAGGAGATAAGGCTGCAGTAATTCTCCCTCTTCCCATCTTCAGTGGGCAGGTGCAACCTTTGGCTGCAGAAATTCTCACTTCCCAGCAACAGGTTTGAGCACCCTGCTCTGGATGTTTCTTTGGGCAGCAGCGGCTAGGGGAGAAACTCAGTTAAGGCTGTTTAAGGACCCAAGGTGGTCTCACTCTGGAGCCCACAGTTCAGCAGCCGGTGGTCTGCTGGTAAATGGTTAACAACTGGCCGGGCGCGGTGGCTCACGCCTGTAATCCCAGCACTTTGGGAGGCCGAGACGGGCAGATCACGAGGTCAGGAGATCGAGACCATCCTGACTAACACGGTGAAACGCCGTCTCTACTAAAAATACAAAAATTAGCCAGGCGCGGTGGTGGGAGCCTGTAGTCCCAGCTACTCGGGAGGCTGAGGCAGGAGAATGGCTGAACCCGGGAGGCGGAGCTTGCAGTGAGCAGAGATCGCGCCACTGCACTCCAGCCTGGGTGACAGAGCGAGACTGGGTCTCAAAAAAAAAAAAAAAATGGTTCACAACTGGCTCTCTGAAAAACAAACAAACTGTTCACCTATACATATACACACACAGATTATTTATTATTGCTCTGAAATATGCGTAGCATTTACAAATAAGAAGAACAGTATACACGGTACTGTTTCTTATAAAGTTGAGATAGTGAATTTTTACCTAATGCTTCTGCTGATTTTTGCTGCACTATTACATCCATTACAAAACCATTGTTGCAGTATAAAATTGTAGTATGTAGCTGCAACATGAATATTGGTTGATATTTTCATTTTTATTAAGAAGTAAGGCGAAAATGAAACAACTAAGACATGTCAAAACTTCACTTATCCTTCTTTGCTGAATTGGATAATGGTTTTAAAATACTAAAAAAATTTCTTCAATTTTTTTCTGCTATTCATAATGTAGCATCTGTAGAGCAACACACTTTTGAATTTGAATTAATATTTCTTTTTTATTTTATTTTATTTTTTGAGATGGAGTCTCATTCTGCTGCCCAGGCTGGGCTGCAGTGGTGGGATCTCTGCTCACTACAACCTCCACCTCCTGGGTTCAAGCGATTCTCCTGCCTCAGCCTCCTGAGAAGCTGGGATTACAGGCACCCACCACCACGCCTGGCTAATTTTTTTTTTTATTTTTTGTTTTTAGTAAAGGCAGGATTTCCCTGTGTTGGCCAGGCGGGTTTTGAACTCCTGACCTCAGGTGATCTGTCCGTCTCCGCTTCCCAAAGTGCTGGGATTACAGGCGGGAGCCACCACGCCCAGCCTGAATTAATGTTTTCTACCCCACTTTCTTAAGTCTAGACAATCAATATAGCAATAAATCACACCTGGATTTGTAGCGAATGTCTCTTTCCATGGTGTAAATACCGGTACCATGACCAATTTTAATTTAAAAGTATGAGATCACTGAATGTGGAGTTAGGGAACATGTCATTATATAGTATTTTCACCACACACACATGATTCAGTAAATGACTTCAAGAGCATAGGTAACAGTAAAATGTAGTAAAACAATTTAGAAGTCATGAGTTTTGAGTACTTAATACGTTTTAGTATAATTTATTTAACAGTAATCTTATATAATTTAAATTTTTTCTTTTAATAGTTTTATTGAGATATAATTCATACACTTTGCAGTAAACCCATTTGAAGTGTAACATTCAGTGTTTTTTAGTATCTTCACATGGGTATGTAATTTTCATCAAAATCTAATTTTAGGATATCTTTGTCCCCCTAAAAGTAACTCGGTGCCCATAGTTGTCAATTTGTCACATCACTCCATTACTCTTTCCTTTAAAGAGCTTGTCATTAAAGACAGCAGGCACTTATACATCTCCTACATAACAAGAACTTTTCTAATACATGCTTTATGGATTTTTTAATTGCAGTAAGATTTACATAACGTAAAATTTACCACTTTGGGGCTGGGCATGGTAGCTCACGCCTGTAATTCCAGCACTTTGGGAGGCTGAGGTGGGCAGATCACTTGAGGTCAAGAGTTCGAGACAAGCCTGGGCAACATGGTGAAACCCATCTCTACTAAAAATGCAAAAATTAGCCAGCTGTGGTGGTGGGCGCCAGTAATTCCAGCTACTCGGGAGGCTGAGGCCGGAGAATCGCTTGAGCCTGGGAGGTGGAGGTTGCAGTGAGCCAATATCGCACCCCTGCACTCCAGCCTGGGTGACAGAGCAAGACTGTGTCTCAAAAAAAATAAATAAATAAATAAAAAGTTCACCACTTTGACCATTTTAAAGTGTAAAATTCAGTGACTTTTAATACATTCACAATATTGTGCCACAATCAGCACTCCTTTCACAACATTTTTACCATCCCCCCAAAAGAAACACCATATCCATTAAGAGGTCATTCCTCATTTCCTCCTTTCCCCAGTCCCTGATAACCACATGTACTTTGTGTTTCTATCGATTTTACTATTCTGGATGTTTCATATAAATGGAATCACATAATATGTGGCCTTTTGTGTCTGGCTTCTTGCTATTAGCATGCTTTAAAGGTTCATCCATGTTGTAGAATGTATCAGTACTTCATTCTTTTTATGGTTGAGTGATTGTCAGGCCTCTGAGCCCAAGCTAAGCCATCATATCCCCTGTGACCTGCACGTATACATCTAGATGACCTGAAGCAACTGAAGATCCGCAAAAGAAGTGAAAATAGCCTTAGCTGATGACATTCCACCATTGTGATTTGCTTGCCCCACCCTTAAGAAGGTTCTTTGTAATTCTCCCCACCCTTGGGAATGTACTTTGTGAGATCCACCCCCTGCCAGCAAAACATTGCTCCTAACTCCACAGCCTATCCCAAAACCTGTAAGAACTCATGATAATCCACCACCCCTTGCTGACGCTCTTTTCTGACTCAGCCCGCCTACATCCAGGTGAAATAAATAGCCTTGTTGCTCCCACAAACCTGTTGGGTGGTCTCTTCACACGGATGCGTGACACAGTGATATTCTGTTACATGGATATACCACATTTTGTTTATCCATTTGCCAGTGAATAGTCATTGAGTTGTTTCTACTTTTTGGCTATTACGAATTTTGCTGCTGTGATCATGCATGTACTGTTTTTTGTTTTCTGCGAACTCTTGTTTTCTGTTCTTCGGCATATTTGGGGAGTGGAATTGCTGGGTCATATGGTAATTTTATATTTAACTTTCAGAGGAGCCACCAAATTGTTTTCCACAGAGGCTGCACCATTTTACATTTCCACCCACAATATATGAAGGTTCCAGTTTCTCCACATCCTTGGGAACACTTGTATTTTGTTTTTTTTTTTTTTACATTGTAGCCATCCTAGGAGGTATGAAATTGTATTGTTGTGGTTTTGATTTGCATTTCCCTAATGATTAATGATGTTGAGTATTTTTATGTGGTTACTTGTTATTTGTATTTTTTTTTTAAAATAGAAATGTTGATTCAAGTCCTTTGCCCACTTTTTAATTGGGTCATCTGTCTTTTGTTGTTGAGTTGTAAAAGTTGTTTATATATTTTGGATACTAGACCCTTATCATATAAATGATTTGCAAACGTTTTCTCTCAATCTGTGGGTAGTCTTTTTACTCCTTTGATAGTGTCTTTTGATGAACAAACATTTTAAATTTTGATGAAGTCCACTTTATCTATTTTGGTTGTTGTTGCTTGTGTTTTTGGTGTTGTATCTAAGAATCCATTACCAAATCCAAGGTCATAAACATTTACTCCTGTGGTGTTATGATACATATAGGGTTCCTGGCTCATAACTCTCATAGTCCTTGTTGCAGTCTTTTGTTACAATGTTGGGTGTGTTAGGCATCAGGAAACAGAATCTCTCCATCTCCTGTCCTTCTGGAGTCTCTGACTTGCTGTTGGTGTCTGGGGGTATGGGGAACAGTCTTGGGAACTAAGCCTCCAACCTCCAACTACAGGTAGACAGTGTCACAATCGAATTGGAGGACACCCAGCTGCTGTCCACTGCTTGGTATGTGGGTAAAGTGGAGTTGTAAAAGTTGTTTATATATTTTGGATACTAGACCCTTATGTAAATGATTTGCAAACATTTTCTCTCATTCTGTGGGTAGTCTTTTTATTCTTTTGATAGTGTCTTGTGATGAACAAAAGTTTTAAATTTTGATGAAATCCAATTTATCTACTTTTTGTTGTTGCTTATGTTTTGGGTGTTGTATCTAAGAATCCATTGTCTAATCCAAGGTCATAAACATTTACTCCTGTGATATTACCCCTCCTCTCACATTTGGTGAGAGAAGTCTTCTGTGTTGATTGTCATGGTGGTGTGAGAGCAGAAGGGAACGTGGTTTCCGAAAATAGTATTTCCCTGAAATGAACCCTCTATTTTCTTCTGAGACTTTTATAGTTTTAGCACTTATGTTAAGACTGTTGATCCATTTTATGTTAATTTTTCTATATAGTTTAAGGTAGGCATTCAACTTTGTTCTTTTGAATGTGAATATCCATTTGTTCCAGAAGCATTGATTTGAAAAGATAATTCTTTCTCCATTAAATGGTCTTTGTACCTTTATCAGAGATCAGTTGTTCATAAATGTAAGTATTTCTTTCTCGACTCTGAATTATATCCCGTTGATCTATATGCCTATCCTTATGCCATTGCCACACTGTTTTGATTACCGTAACTCTGTGTAAGTTTTGAAATTTGGAATTGTGAATTCTCCAACTTTGTTCTTTATTTTCAAGATTGTTTTGGGTATTCTGGGTACCTTGTATTTCCATTTGAATTTTAAGATCAATATAATTTAAATTTTAATCATGGCAGTGTTTAATAACTGGCTTGCATATTTTTTGAAAAGTCATCAGCTCTTGTGAGCCAGGGTTGGCCAGCTCCCAAACACCATGACATAAAACTTGCAGGAAAGGCTCTGTTTCCAGTTTTTTTCCCTCTGGCTTTAGGGGACATATTTTTGTTAATTTCTCTGACCATATGGCAGCATGGTTAGAATCTTGGGCTCCCAAATCAGACAGTTATGAACTTAAATTCCAATTCTGCCACTTAGCCATGTGACTTTGGACAAGTTACTCCACCTCTCCAACCTTCCGTTTCCCTGACTACAAAATGCTAAAAATAGTTGTTCTTACCTTATTGGACACTCAAGAGAATTAAAGATTATTCATGTAAGGCTGTTAGCATAACACCTCACACATAGGAAGCATTAATACATAAAATCAAATACCGTTATTGTTTCAGGATTATTATTATTTTTTAAATTTATTTTATTTTTTTGAGACAGGGTCTCATTCTGTTGCCCAGGCTGGAGTGCAGTGGTGTTAGCTCACTGCAACCTCTGCTTCCTCGGGTCAGGTGATTGTCCTGCCTCAGCCTCCCGAGTAGCTGGGATTACAGGTGCATGCCACCACACCTGACTAATTTTTGTATTTTTAGTAGAGATGGGTTTTCATCATGTTGGCAGGCTGCTCTCAAACTCCTGACATCAAGTGATTCGCTCGACCCAACCTCCCAAAGTGCTGAGATTACAGGTGTGAGCCACTGTGCCTAGCTCAGGATTATTATTTTTAGTCTAACACAGTGAATGTAAATCTCCTCTAGAAAAGTCAGAAGGTCTATGTACAACTTTAAGAATTCATCCAAAAGAGACCAGTGTCCACTACCATGGACAACCCTATTGAACATGAAGGAGATAAGCAGAAACAGAAAAGAGGATCGTGTTTTCTCTCTGGCAGATTAATTTTCTTTCTTTCTTCACCCATGCCTTGGACGTGAAACCCAAGTACAAAGGTTCTGAGAAAATCAAAACAAGACTATGTTGTACAGATAAGTAGTATCTCATTGTTGGCTGGGCACAGTGGCTCATGCCTGCAACCCTAGCACTTTGGGAGGCCGAAGTGGGAGGATCACTTAAGCCCAGGAGTTCAAGACCAGCCTGGGCAACATGGTGAGACCTCATCTCTACAAAAAATACAAAAATTAGCCAGGTGTGTTGGTGTGTGCCTGTGGTCCCAGCTACTCAGGAGGCTGAGGTGGAAGGATCACCTGATCCCAGGGAAATGGAGGTTGTAGTGAGCCAAGATTACACCACTGCACTCCAGCCTGGGGTGACAGATCCAGACCCTGTCTCAAAAAAAAAAAAAAAAAAAAGGTGAAAAAAAGGAAAATCTTTGTTGTTCATCAGAAGCCTTCACACAGGGCCCCTAAAGGAAGGGCAGGGAAGGAGGGGGTTGGAGGTCAGTGGGAGGAGTACCTCTCTGACTCAGTGCTGTCCTGACTACCACCTGGATGTGGGCTGCATCTGCGTAAGGTGCCGGGACGGGGTGGCCTCATGAACTCATGGGAAGCAAACACACACCCTCCCTCCCATCCACCAGGCACTTGGGTTTCCTGTGTGTCTGTTGATGTGGTGGGTGTTGTGGATTTGGACTGAAGGGCAGTCTCAGGCGTATGTATTAGGAAGCATTGAGCAGGCAGGAGCAGCCGATCTGAGACTGGCATGGGCAGTGGAGATATCATTCATCTCCTGAAACATATAGTCTGGAGGAGATGGTTCCAGGACTGGCTGAGTGACTCCTTAATGTCAGCATTTTGCCCTGCCGTGGTCTTGGCCCTTCCCTTGTGTTCCCCAGATGGGTTCCACTGCTCTAAGAATCACACCTTCACAGGCCATCTCAAGTTAGTGAATCTGAGGCAAACAGAAAGGCTGGGCACGGTGGCTCATACCTGTAATCCCAGCACTTAGGGATGATGAAATGGGTGGATCACCTGAGGTCAGGAGTTTGAGACGACCCTGGCCAACATGATGAAACACCGTCTCTACTAAAAATACAAAAAATTAGCTGGATGTGGTGACGCCCGCCTATAATCGCAGCTACTTGGAAGGCTGAGGTAGGAGAATCACTTGAACCGGGGAGGCAGAGGTTGCAGTGAGCTGAGATCATGCCACTGCTCTCCAGCCTGGGTGAGAGTGAAGCTCTGTCTCAAAAACAACAACAACATCAATAATAAACAAACAAGAAACAAAAAAACATAAAAGAGGCCTTCTCTTCACAAGTTTTTGTTACTATTTTTTGGTTTCTTTAGGGGGGAAATTTCTTTCAGAAGCCAGTGCTGAATTTTCCCATATTTCACCTTGAGCTACGTCCTATAGTCAGCTTAGACCTGTCCCTGATGCGAGGGAACGGGACTGTTGCCTGTATCCCTTAGCCATTGCCGCAGGCTTGCTGCATCACTAACCACCATTAGACCTCAGTGGCCCGCAGCAATAAACATTCGATTCTCGCCATCTCTGGGTTTGAACTGACCTTTGCTAAGCTCCCCTGTATTGCTCTGCTCACCTTTCTCATGAGTCTGGCATTGGGCTGGGAATGGGCTGATCTAGGCTGGACTTGGCTGGAGTAACCCAGCCCCACCTTGGATCTCTCTCCTCTGCTTCCCACGTGGATCCTTTTCATGGTTAAAGGTAGAAACAGAAAAAACAGGCAGAAACATAAAAAGCTCAGAGATGGCTTCCTATCACTTCTTCATTCTGGGCCAGAGCAAATCATGTGGTCCTACTCCAGGGCGAGGAATTATGTCCCACTTAGAGACTGAAAAGGTGCTGCAAGGCTGCATGGCAGAGGGCATGGATAAGGGGTTCATAAAAACTTCAGGCCATTTAATACAAATTTGTCATGTTACCCTGGCTTAGACTGATTTTGATTCATTGCTCTCTCGCCCAAACAGAATCACAATTATTTTAGTAAGGAAGGAGGAAGGATATCTTTGGGGCAGGCAATGGATAGAGCTTACCATACAAGTCTATAGGGGCATCTTACCTGTAGAAATCTTAAGATGAGGGTTAGCCAAAGCACAGAGTGGTTTGGGATGGGAAAGCCCAGGAAGGCCAGAATCCTCACCAAGATTGCCAGCAGGGAGCTCTGATTGTCCACAGCTCTGCTCTCTGCTCACCCCCGGGGTTTAGCAGTAACAGAATCCACACTGGAAGGACAGAGTGCTGTGCAGACAGAAGGAAAGACCCAAACCTTAATAACCATGGCAGTGCAACAGGAAATCTCTTTATTTGGTTGGTGCTCAAGTGATACCATTAAGTCCCTTAAGATGCAGAATTTCCTTCCCTTCCTTTTCCTTTTCTTTCTTATCTAATCTATCTTATCTATCTATCTATCTATATCCGTATCTATATCTATATCTATATCTATATCTATATCTATATCTATATGTATTTTTGAGACAGGGTCTCACTGTGATGCCCAGGCTGGGGTGAAGTGATGCAATCTCAGCTCACTGCAACTCTGCCTCCTGGGCTCAAGCGATCCTCACACCTCAGCCTCCCAAGTAACTGGGACCTCCATGCCCAGCTAATTTTTGTATTTTTTTAGAGATGGGGTTTTGCCATGTTATACTGGCTGGTCTGGAACTGCTGGGCTCAGGAGATCTGCCTGCCTCGGTCTCCCAGAGTGCTGGGATTCCAGGCATCAGTCACCATGCCAGGCCCCTGGTTCTATTTAAATGCTCAAACTTGGTGTGGAACTGCACAGACTATACGGCTGCTCTCCACTCAAGATTACAAATTGAACATTGACTTTCCTCATTTTTTATCCAATTTTGCTTTCCAGAGACCCAGATATGACTTCATTTTTTAAATGAAATTTTGCAGGTCATTAGCTCATAATGATTAAATGATTCTGGTTATTAGCATAAAACACAGCTGTAGTACATAAAAGGTAACCTTTATTGTTTAAATATTATTCAGTGTGCCCACATAGCACACAGCAAAAAAAAATTTTTTTTTCAGACTCTTCAGGCATTACGGAAATAACTTACGATTTCATTCAGAAACGTTGCAAATGCAATTCATCCTTGCACTGGGGTAAACATTGCCTAGAAGGGTTTGAAGAGGAATCCAGGTTAGAAACAATGAAAATTTTTGGCTGGGCAAGGTGGCTTATGTCTGTAATCCCAGCATGTTGGGAGGCCGAGGCAGGAGAATCATTTGACGGCAGGAGTTCAAGACTTCCTCATCTCTACAAAAAATAAAATATTTGAAAAAAAAAAGTGAAATTTTTGATATGGAAGAGGACATAGGGCAGGTAGGGCTCAGAAAGACCCATGCCATATAGCAAAGTTCTTAGTAACACAGGCTTTGAGTTACAACAGGCTAGATTCAAATCCCGCTGTGGTCCGAATATCTGTATCACCCCAGCATTCATTTGTTAGGAGATGGGGACTTTTAGGAGATGATTTGGACATGAGAACAAAGCCTGCTTAATTGGATGAGTGCCCTTATAAAAGTGGCCCCAGAGAGCTACCTTGCTTCTTCCTCCATGTGAGAACCAACAAGAAGGGAATCTATGAGGAGGTGGGAGTCTGGCCAGACATTGAATTTGCTGCTTCCTTGATCTTGGACTTCCCAGCCTCCAGAGCCATGAGAAATAATTTTTTTTTTCTTTCAAAGCTCCCCAGGAGTCTCTCTGAGCCTGTTCTGGCTCAGGAAGCTGCCTTATTTACAAAAAAAAATAAATAAATAAACAAAAAACAAAATAAATAAAAGCTACCCAGCTTATGTTATTTTGTCATAAAAGCCCCAAAAGACTATGAGAAATCCTTCTATCTATGTCTCCTTAGGCAAAATACCCAAGCTCTCTGAATACCAATTTGCTCATCCAAAAAAATGGGTGAATAATATCTAAGAGGTAACAACCCTAATACCTCTTAGTGTTGCTGTGAGAATTAAGTAAAGTACCATCTTTATGTGGTCAGCACAATGGCTGACCCCTAGCAAGACCTTGGTAAGTTATAGCTGTTGCTGTCATTCCTGCAGCTGCTATCTTTGTCATTACGCTTACTGTTATTATTAGCTCTGCTATCAGAGTGATGCTCCAGCCGGAGAAGATGGAGACCCATGTCTTCAGACTGTGAGCATAGGCAGACCCTGTCTAATGCCGAAGGTGCAGACACAGGGCACAGAACTGCCAACTGTGGCTGCTGGAACCTGTCTGCCCTTGAGTGGGTTAGTGACAAAGAAATGACTTTCCTTTTGTATGTTAGCCCTGTGCCTGGCATACTGCAAATATCTGTAGTTGATAAATTAATCTTATCATCACATAAGCATCTTGGGAAGTCTGTAAGTAATGGGAGTTGGAGGCCTCACACTGATCTTTGAGCTGGCAATTTTTCCAGTCAACTCATTTTGGACGTTGGTGCTTAAGCATATCCTGTTTTGGAGGGTGGTGCTGTTAGTGGAGGAGGTGATGGTGATGATATTGATAATGACAGCAAGAATGTCTTACATTTATTGAGTGTTCAAAAGGTGCCACATAATGTGCTAAGTGCTTTGCGGGCATTATGTTATTCACACTTCACAGGTACTCTCTTTCTACATGTAAGGAAAAAATGGCATAAATACTTTACATAATTGACCCAAGTTTTTAAGTAGAGGGTAGATTTTAAGTCCAGGCAGTCCAACCACCTGAAAGCTGGCTCTTTAACACAATATTCTTCTGTCTTCCTGGCTGTTTTGTGAATGAGTAGGATGGAAAGGGGATCCTTGAGTTGGGAAGGTCCCCCATGGACTACAACAAGTAATTGTCTTCAACCTCCATCTAGATGGAGTGCTCACAAGATCCTCTACATCAAACCTGGGGCCTTAGTCCAGTGCTGAGTCTTCCCAATTCTGAAAAAAGGATTCAGGGTATAATTTCTCACACAGATTTCTGGGACAGTGCTTTCTGGGAGCACCACGCCTCACTTACCAGTTGGACACTCATGTATAATTCTGGCTTTTGAATTTTTATTTTTTTTATTAACAGATACACAATCGGCATTGGGTGTGGCTCTGGAGATTCAATCTACTGGGCAAGTGTCATATTTCTTAACCTCAGTTTTTTCAACTGTAAATGGGGACAATAATGACATCTACCTATTATCCTTGAGGATGGAATGAGATATTGAATATAAAGTATCTAGTAGAGTGGCTAGCATGTAGTGAGTACCCAATACATACAATAAATGTTGGCTCTTATTACTATCAAGTGGAAACAAAAGTATAAGGTTTAAGTAAGTGAACAAAATGGGAGATAATTGAGGAAGAAAATCAGATGATGTCTAAGATAAGGCAAAGAACATTTTGTGAATGTTTAAATATCCTAAGACCCACTGGGGCAGTTTGTAGCAACATTTGCTCAAGGACAGTGTATATTATAAATATTTTAGGCTGGCTAAGAGAATGGCTCTGAATGTCTACCCAGCTATGACATGTAGAAACGCTCCTTGCCTTCCTTCCACAACTTTCTTCCTTTAATCAGGATCAACTTAGCTGTTAAACAACTCCTAGAACTGTGGTTGATTACTTGCTGTAGTAACAATCAGTATGGACATTCAGCAACTGGCTTTCCATACTGTGATTCAGGGACCCAGACTTTGACTTCTGGGGCTCAGCTATACCCTGGAGCCTGCGAATTCTCTGCTGGATCCTTTAAGTCCAGTCATCTGACAGGGGAAGAAAAAGTACAAGATTCCAAGGAGTTACTATGGGTCAAGCCTAGGAGCAGTGAGATCACTTCCACCTGCTTCCCATTGGCCAGAATTCAGTCACATGATTACAACCAACTGCAAGGGAGTCTGGGAAATGTAGTCTAGTGATGCCTTCAGGAGGCAAGAGAAATGTTTTCAGTGAACACATTGCCTTCTCAGCCTTGCTTTCTATTGTAGATTTTTTACAATACTGCTTTAAAATTGCATGGTCTTGTACAAATGATACGAGTTTTATTTTGCCTTTTGGAAGGAGTTACTGTCCATATTTGTTACAGATATATCTGTTTATCAGCATCATTGCAAAGTATTAGAAAGGGCCCTTGCCTGGGCTAGCAGCCAGAACCATTCTTCAGTTCCCAGCAGCCATCCAGCCACTCATTGCTATGTGAGCTGGGGCTAGTCACTAAGAACCTTTGATCGCATGTTTCTTTATCTTCTTCCTCTTTTTTTTTTTTTTTTCAAGACAGAGTCTTACTCTGTCGCCCAGGCTGGAGTGCAGTGGCACGATCTTGGCTCACTGCAAGTTCTGCCTCCCGAGATCAACGGATTCTCCTGCCTTAGCCTTCTAAGTAGCTGGGATTACAGGCATGGGCCGCCATGCCTGGCTAATTTTTGTGTTTTCGGTAGAGATGGGGTTTCACCTTGTTGGCCAGTCTGGTCTCGAACACCTGATCTCAAGTGATCCACCCACCTCAGCCTCCCAAAGTGTTGGGGTTGCAGGCATGAGCCACTGTGCCAGGCCCCAGCTTTCTTTATCGATAGAATTGGGAAAATTGTACCTGCCTTGCCTGCCTCATTGGGTGTGGAAGAAACGACATAATCCGTGAGAGTGCCTTCTGAATGAAGAGTACCTTCTAAAGGGAAAAGCTAATGTCAAGTCAGCTACCTCTGACCCAAATAAGAACACAAAATTACAAGACTGTATTGTATAATCATGCATGACACAAGGTATGCAATTTTAAGGATCAAAGTGGTTAAAAAAAAAATTGAAACATCAGATATAAAAAGGCAGCCCCAGCAGGTAGGAGCTTGCAGTCACTTCCCGACATGCCTAAAGTAGACCCATTCCCATTGCTCTCATTTGTAGAGATGGTCTCGAGGCAGCCTGGAGTCAAGACAAGAGTGCCAGGCAGGATTGAGGCACTGTTCCAGTTCCAGTCTGGCTGCTTTTTCAACCTGGGGCTTTAGTCATGTCAATATTCCTGAGCTTCCATTTGCTTATTTGAAAAATAGGAAGATTCGTCCAGTCTCACGGAACTGTGATAAGTAACAAACAATCTCCCAGAAAAATCTCCAGCCAAAAATCCCCTGGAGGCCAGGTGCATTAGTGCATGCCTGTAATCCCAGCACTTTGGGAGGTCGAGGCAGGAGGATCTCTTGAGGCTAGGAGCTCGAGACCAGTCTGGGCAACATAGCAAGACTCTGTCGCTACAAAGAATACAAAAATTAGCTGTGCATGGTGGCGCATGCCTGTAGTCCTAGCTACTCAAGAGGCTGAGGTGGGAGGATTGCGTGAGCCCAGGAGGTCAAGACTGCAGTGAGTCATGATCACACCACTGCCCTCTACCCTGGGTGACAGGGTGGGACTCCGTCTCTAAAAACAAAAACAAAAAACAAAATCTACTAAAAACTCACTGGAGCTATGAGAAATCTTAGCCCATGGAAACCAGTCTTCTCCCTTTGTTTCTGGGGAAACTGAGGTTCAGAGAGATGGAGCTTGCTCATGTTATATAGGGAGCAAAGGACAGAGCTTGGACCAGAGCACAGAGGTCATGATACCAAATCCAAGGCACCTTCGACACAACGTAAGCAGGAAGGGAGAGTCTTGCTATTTTGAATCCAAACTGAAGTTATGCTCTGGGCTTCCAGAATCTGGGTCAAAAAGAGTAGAAGTCAGGCTCAGATCGACTGCTTTTCAAGAGAGAGAGAGAAAAAAAAATTTGCCTTTCCCTCGCTAGAGGTCAGATGTCAAAAAAGCTAATAACAGAATCCAAGGATGTCATCGACAAATGAAAAAAAAACAGGTGTGATACGGGAACAAAAGCTATCTTATCATTAATATGCCGCTGTTTTGTTATGTACTCATGCCCCAGAAATTATTGTACAGCCTGTACTTGAGTCCTTAGGCAGAAAGCATCTTATCATTCACGAGCTTAGCTATGCGGTATATTCCCCCCTCCCCACAAGGGAGTTGTTGGGGTTTTTTGTTTTTTTTTTTAAAGAGATTTACAGTGATCTTTCCCTTTAGGTTTTTCTCGAAACATATATATTTTAAATTTCTCGCCATCTCAGGGGTAAATAAATATATTAAAATAAGCTATGGGATGTATAGCAGAGTATAACAATGATAAATGATGTTGTGTGTAATTTTTCTACTATTAACATAAAGTAATATAAACTGAAGGACACTAGTCTATTGAGAGACTTAGAAGCTAATGTTCCATATCAGATGCGGCCAATGTCAGGACTGAATACAGATTAGGCAGTGTCCTTTTCTCCCCAGGGGAATTAAAGTTTGAGACACCACTCGCTGCCAGTGGTTTTATGGCATTTTGTTGGGGCCGGTGGTGCCTTTCTTGGTCTATTAATTCAGGAGCCGTAAATGACAATGTGAGCAAAATGCTTTTCCGGTGGGATGCATTTCATTTATATGTGCTTGTATCGTCTATACCTTGTCAATCCATTTTGTCACAATAAGTGTTTTTAAATTGTGTAGATTACCTCCACTTCATTATGGTTCCTGGCATTTGTGTCTTATGCAAGGCTATTATGTGAAGTTAGGAAATATTTAAAAGTCTGCCTTTCTAAAGAAACAGGGACACGGTGCAGAAAAGTTCATCCGGAGTTAGTCTTTTCTCTTGCTGTCTCTTTAGCGGAGAGTTCATGGGCAGGGTACACTCTGCGAGAAGGAATGAAAACCCCAGGGTAGATGCTTACAAAAATCACTTTCAAAAAATTGATGGTGTCCGTCTGAGTTAACAAACACACGCTCGCACATCTGTGCTTGCTGGATTTTTAAGAACTTACCGGCATTTAAGATTTTCTTAGGAAAATGATTTTCTCACCAGGGATAGAGTCTCAAAGTTGGAGGTATTTTATTTTGTTTTAAATAATGTCATCATCACACGTCATTTCAGACCTCAAAAGTCCACTCCAAATCTCTCCTTATGGAGTTGAGGAGGGGAGAGGCTGTCAGAGGCAGAGGGACTTGGCCAAGGTCACATGGCTTTGGACGCCCCCCTCCGAATCTTGAAGCTCATGTTCTGTGCCACTTTGTGTACTGACTTTTCTGCTCTTTTATGCTGCCTGCTCTCTAATGTCATCCAAAAACATTCTCTAAAGAAAGTACACAAAAGGAGAAAGGGGGAATTGGGCGTGCCATTGGGAGAACAAATCTGTTTAGATATCTTTGGCTGTGTTGACAGAAGCTGCCCAATTATACCCAGTTACAAATTTTAAATGCATGTTAGTCAAAGTTCCAGTTAGATAGCTTTAGAAAAATGTCTGTGTGAATGACGACTTTTGCCTGAAATGCGTCCTCAATCTCAGGCACTGGTCAGGAACCTCCCCCGCGTCTGGCATTCCAGGTCTGAGGTTCCGATGAACTCTTCTTCTCTCCCTCCCCATTAAAATGGGCAGAAGGGAAGGAACACTTGGGTCTCACCAAGCATGTTGTTATCCTTCGGGTTGGCTCGGAGATGATACGTTTGTCACGGTTCATAAATTTTATCTTTGCACTAAAAATAGGGTTAGAATATCTTCAATGCAATTATAAAAATGTATTAAAACTGGGAAGGAGAAAAAATATGGTGGTAGATGCGATTTTAATGATTGTATAAATGTTCACTGTTCCGTGGCAAAAAAAAAAAAAAAAAAAAAGTCGGGCTTTTCAGCCACAGTATTTCAGAGGAATGCCCGGGCCTGGTTTTCTGTAAATGTGTACCATGTGCTTTTATCACAAAGACAAATATGTTGCTCTAATATTCTGCTTGGAGCAGAGTGACCAGCTGACATTATATGATATCCGCAGGCTTTGATTGTGTAGGTGCCTGTAGTCACTGGCTATGAAAATGGCCCCAAATAAAGTGATATCCACACTTCTTCTTTCTCCTACAAATTGGGAGGTCTAGGAACAGGGGTAAGCCTGTGTAGTCAGAATTAGCCTGCAACACGAATTACTATGCAGAGTCTGTCCCCACTGTGATAGAATTTGCCATTCGCTTCCTTTGCTAAATGGCTTGCGGTGGCAGCTGACGGCCAAAGGGGAAGCTGAGAACAGCAAAGATTCAACTGCAAACATTTTAGGGGGTTCCTGACTTCAGGCCTCTTTTCAGAATGAGGGAATTGTCTAAAATCTCAAATGCATTCTTGGCTAGGGTCAGGCATGTAGCAGCCACAGCAAACTTCTCTGGAGATAGCATCTCCTCCCCAGCACTCACTTGACAGATAGTGCTCTGTCAACAGACAGTCTGATAGTTTAGCAAGTTTTTGCAAGGCATTCCCCAATATAACCATTAAGCATCAAACTCTCAAATGGAAGTTTCGTAAAATAGAAAAAAAAAAAAAAGTGAGCATAAATGCAAACGATTACCCCATGTAATAGTTTATTTATTTCATGCTACACTTTTCTGGGCAGTGTTATTGTCATTCTCTCTCTACCTCTTTTTTTTTTTTTTTTCTTAGACAGAGTCTCACTCTGTTGCCCGGGCTGGAGTGCAGTGGTGCAATCTTGGCTCACTGCAGCCTCTGCCTCTGCCTCCGCCTCCCAGGTTCAAGTGACACTCATCTCAAGTGGTTTCTACCTCATTTAAAAAAACAAAACAAACAAAAAAAACCACTTGCCATTTTTGGACTGGGCGTGCTGGCTCACGCCTGTAATCCCAGTACTTTGGGAGGCCGAGGCATGTAGATCACCTGAGGTCGTGAGTTTGAGACCACCCTGGCCAACATGGTGAAATCCCATCTCTACTAAAAATGCAAAAATTAGCTGGGTGTGGTGGCAAGTGCCTGTAATCCCAGCTACTCAGGAGGCTGAGGCAGGGGAATCACTTGAACCCGGGAGGTAGAGGTTGCAGTAAGCTGGTATCATATCACTGCACTCCAGCCTGTGACAAGGCTAGACCCTATCTCAAAAATAAACAAACGTTTGCCATTTTAGCTGCCAATGAGGATATCTATCCTCTTGGCATTTGAATGCAGCCAAAGTCCTTACTGGGGAAATTTTTGAGCTCTCACCCCTCACTAACAATTTCTCTCCTTTGTTTCTGAATGAAGTTATCCACAGAGTTTTAAAGTGAGTGGTGAGTTGTGGATACCTCTTCCGAGCAGGTGCACCCCCATCCTGCCATTGTCCCTCTCCTTAGCGTATATGGATTAACAACATTTCACTTTCAGACAAAGGGACATTTCAGTTTTTTTAGGAGATTAAAGCTGTGTAAGATGTACAATTTAAACTGGGTGTTGATATTTTATAGATTGTCGAGTCCGATTCCCCTGATCTAAAATGAACTGGTTTTGTTATTTGATGTAAATCGCTTAACCTCTTTCCACGTTTTTTCAGCAAAAAGGGATAAGAACAGAACCTGCCTTGCAGAAAATTAACTGAGATGATACGTGGAAAGGGCCTATCCCAGAAGCTGGTGCACCGTGGTGGCTTTTGCCGGCTGGTGCGCCGTGGTGGCTTTTGCCGGCTGGTGCGCCGTGGTGGCTTTTGCCGGCTGGTGCGCCGTGGTGGCTTTTGCCGGCTGGTGTGCCATGGTGGCTTTTGCTGGTGCTGCTGGTTGTTGTTATTAGCATTCTTGTCTTTGTGAAAGTGACAAGGAATGTGCCTGTGCATGAATCTCACTCTTAGATCAGACATGCTTTTGAAATATCCAGATATATTCAACACAAAGAGCAAAGTTTTTTTCTATTTTGTTTGTTTGGGGTTTTTTTGTTTTTGTTGTTGTTGTTGCTATTTGCTGGTGTTTACTGAATGCATGCAAGGCTGAGGAAACAAGTGTATTTAAATAAATAAGGAGTGTATTTAAATAAACAGTGGTTTATGGAAGGCTTTGGAAATCTACTGTATTAATCTGGAATTTTATGAAATTTTACCAGAACCTAAGTTATTAATAGTTGAGGACAAAGACCAACCATTTTCCCCAAAACTTAGTCAATAGTTTTGTCCTTAACAACTAATTAATAAATATCTGTGAATATAGTGAGTGACTAAAGCAATGCATTAGTGGTTGAATGGCTGGCCACCGTGCCTCGTGCCTGTAATCCCAGGACTTTGGGAGGCCGAGGCAGGTAGATTACTTGAGGTCAGAAGTTCAAGATCAGCCTGGGCAACATGGTGAAACCCCGTCTCTACTAAAAATAAAAAAATTAGCCAGGTGTGGTGGTGGGTGCCTATAATCCCAGCTACTTGGGAGGCTGAAGCAGGAGAATTGCTTGAACCCAGGAGGGAGAGGTTGCAGTGAGACAAGATGACGCCATTGCACTCCAGCCTGGGTCACAGAGCAAGACTCAATGTCAGAAAAAAAAAAAAAAAAAAGAAAGAAAGAAAAGAAAAAAAGGAATGAATGAGTGGCAAGAAAGATGAACTGACTTTTATCACCAGGCCTGCCATGGAATTCATGGCCCCTTGCACTGTAGCCAGTAGGTGCAAGAGTATCTAGTAGGCACTCTATTTTTAAAAAATGTCTTGGAATCAATCATAATTTAATACCAATTATATAAAAATTAGTCTTGCAGGATCCAACAATTCTGATTCATTCCACTCACAGGACAAATCAGTTCTTAACACAAACCCCATAGATTCTTCCTTAAATAAAAAAGTGTGGCTATGAAGAAATAAGACTTCCCCCCCCCCCCCGCCCCCCGATTCAAACCACCACTTGCTCATGTGCGTTATTGTAGTGGCTTTGCAGAGTATTTCTTTGGCCAGAAAGTCTATTGTCAAATTGATCTTCATGTTTAAGTATAGGATTTATTTCTCCAGCTCATGCAGAATTCTGTTTTATATGGAGATTTTAAATTCGTGCAGAAAAGTATTACGTGGGTTTCAAAGGTACTCTTTTTTCTTTTTTGAGACAGGGTCTCGCTGTGTTGCCCGGGCTGGACTGCAATGGTGCAATCACGGCTTCCTGCAGCATTGACCTTGTGGGCTCAAGCAATCCGCCTGCCTCAGCCTCCCAAGTAGCTTAGAACCACAGGCATATGCCACCATACCTGGACATGTTTTTAAGTTTAATTTTTGTTTTTGTAGAGATGAGGTCTCCGTATGTTGCCCGTGTTGGTCTCAAACTCCTAGGCTCAAGCAGTCTTCCCACCCCGGCCTCCCAAAGTGCAGGGATTGTAGGCGTGACCCCTCTTGCCCAGCCTGAAGAGCGTTCTTGGAAGTAAAACCATGGGATCTGTTGGAAGTGGCATGATGGAGGAATTTTAAAAGAATTGAACAAATAAAGTAGTCAGAAGCAGTCAGAACTCAAAAATACTGCTTCATTTCTCCCAAATCACCATCACCAGACAAACAGGTGTGTATGTGGATGGGGGAGGTGGGCAGGTGGTACTTCATGGTCTTGGAGGAAGGAAGGTGCTCCTCCTTCTTAGCTGATTAACGATGAGATAGATAGAAACAGCCACATCACTGTGAGATGGAAGCCCTTCTTTCCTTCAGCTGACTTCCCTCTCCTTCATTCCCAACCAGGTTCGACCCTGCCAGAGTGGAGGTTGTGGCAGATGGGTCAGATAGCACGTGTCCTGTTGCTGTCACCACTTTTTAATGAGGGCTGGGGCTCCTCTTGAAGAGCCCAGGAACTGCAGTCCCTCCTCTGTGCCTTCCCCTGAACACAATGCGCCCTCACTAATAAATTCTGAGGGCTGACACTGCCTGAGCCGGCTGGTCTTTGCCCTCAATTTCATTGAGATGGGCCATTGAAAACTCATTACAAGCTGTTTAGACTCTGACTTTGACTTTTGCTCGGCAGCGAACAAAATTAACAGCTCTTGGAGGTAGCAAAAAAGGCACTCAGCCAAATTAAAAAAAAAAAAAAAAAAAAAGAAAGAAAGAATTGAAATGATGAGAAAAGACTTTTAATATTAACTCCATTAGTCATGCAAACAAGCGCACGTCGGAAGCGCATATGTTCTGCGTATGGCTCTCATTTGGAGTCTGGTGTGGATTGTGGCTTCTCCCAGCGGAGGGAAATTCATACCCAGGTCTTACACGCAGCTCAAAATTTTTTACATGTCAAGCAATGAGCCTTTGAGTGTAGCAGAATTGCTTCATAAATTTAACTATCACTTTCAAATTTCTGTTTTTTTCTAATTTAGTGCTTGATAGTTTTTTATGTGATAATTTTAAAATGCTGTTTATAGCAAAAGTTACCTTGATAGTACAGGTGTGCAGAGAAAATTCACAGCCATCAATAAAAAGGAAAAAAAAAATCCTGTTTATACCTTAGGCATTCCGTGATCCTGAGGATGTAACCATGGCAGTATTACAGGTTTTAAAAGCAACCCAATTAATCTAAATTTCTTCCAAACTAAAAGCTACTGAAAGATTTAAATATTGCTACCAATATCTACGGATGGTTTCCATTGATATTTGGGAAGTTTTCATTTGTATTTGGGAAGCTTTGCATGAGCAAAATGCCCCTTTCTCCTGATATTTGCAACTCATCTTAAAAGTAAAAGTACTTTTGTGCATGTGGTCTTGTACATGAAATTAAGACTATCACTACCAAAATATCAAAATTTAAGAATTAGATTGTGAAATGTTTAAAGTAGGCAAAGAATGTTTAACCAAGAGAGGAAAAGTGTATTTGAGAGAGACCTGATGAGTTCACCACCAACTCTGGAGAATCAAACCCAAAACAGCATAGATTTTTTTTGTTGTTTTTTTGAGACGGAGTCTCACGCTTTTGCCCAGGCTCAAGTGCGGTGGTGTGATCTCAGGATCTCGGCTCACTGCAAGCTCTGCCTCCTGGATTCACACCGTTCTCCTGCCTCAACCTCCTGAGTAGCTGGGACTACAGGCGCCCACCACCACGCCTGGCTAATTTTTTTTTTTTTTTTTTTTTTTTTGCATTTTTAGTAGGGTTTCATGATGTTAGCCAGGATGGTGTCAATCTCCTGACGTCGTGATCCGCCCGCCTCAGCCTCCCAAAGTGCTGGGATTAGAGATTTGAGGCATCTTGAAGGTAGAGGCAAAAGAGTGGGGTCCAGTTTGGATTTTTAGGTTATTCACTGTTAAGACCTAAACAGCTTCTCATTTGGGTGAAACATGGGAGTGTCAAAAATAAGTCACTGTCACTCTTTGCCAACTTCCTTTAACTCTTTGTATGGCTGTATCTCCATAGATATCCAGTTTTTTGTTTTCTTTTTTTTTTTCAATTCCTCTCCAAACTGTCATTGACAGTGCCAAGATCTGTGAATATGGAAAGATTAAGACTTTTTTCCTGCCTGTTTGGGTCCTCTTTCTAGCATGCCAGGAACATTTTTCTCATCTTTTGAACATTAGGGAATAACACCCAGTGCCACCCTCTAACCTCAAGAGACAGAAGTGGAGGATCCTCTTAAGAAATCTTTGAAAGCCAAAGTAATGAATTAGTCCAAAGCTGGTTGAGGCTCTAGACAGACCTTAGCAGTCAAAGCAATAAATGTATAATCCCATAAATCTAAACTTTGTGGTATATTCATTAGGCTCTCTGTTTTCTTTTCCTTCAAATGTTTCGCTTAATTCCCTGATATAATAAGCCTTCCAAATTCTTGGTGTTTTTCTACAACCAAGACCTTGATCTTTTTCCTCTCAGGATTTCTTTCATGAGAACCCATCTTCTGGCCATTTGGATATCGCTGATGAGGGAATTGAAGCATTTCCCTATTCTGTAGAGTTTCATTAAAGTTTGACGATATTCCAGTAACTCTTGTTGCATAACAAACCACCCCCAAATTTAGTGGCTTAAAACAACAACATTTATTTTGTTCAGGACTCTGTAGTTTCAGCAGGGCTCTCAGGAACAGCTTGTCTCTGCTCCAATTAGCATCAGCTGAAGCTGCTTGAAAGCCAGGGTCTGAGATCACCTGAAGGTTGTTCACTCATGAGTCTGAGGATTGATGCTGACTGGTGGGTGGGACTCTTGCTGGAGGGGCTATTGGCTGGAACACCTACACATTGTCTCCATGTGTCCTGGGCTTCCTCACAATATGGTGGCTGGGTTTCAAGGGTGAGCATCCCAAAAGAAAGAAGGAAACAGATGCTACATTGCCTTTTATGGCCTTCCATAGAAGTTAGATAGCCCTGGTTTTCCTGCATTCTATTTTTTAGACTGTCAGACCCACCCCAATCAGATTTATAGTGAGAGAAAATAGACCCCACCTCTTCTGGAAGAGAATGTGGGACTGGACATACTGCTATGGCCACTTTTGAGAGATTCAGTCTGCCACATAAGCGAACAGTTCATGTCCTACAGCGGGATATTGGGAAAAGAAGTGGTATTTGGGAGGCGGTCAAGAAACCTGGTTTGGAATCCTACCTCTGCCCCTTACTAGCCACATGACTGGGTCTTAGCATGCTCATCTATGAAATGGGGGACACTAATGCTGACCCCACATTTGTGCTGAGGATTATGCAAATAAAATCTGTAATTTGTACAAGTGTCCACCAACTGCCTGGTGCAGACTGGATGCTCAATAAGTCTTTGGTGAGTCAGTTTATTGAATTGGAATCTGCACATTATGGCCATTATTTAGGTTTATTGTGTCCTAATCTATGTCACTGAGTACCTCCTTGCTGTTTTTCATGAGTTTTCCACTGAGTTGCAACATGCCACTGGCCAATGAAGGTCAGGGAGGAAACAGATTAACAACATCTCATACCACAATGTCAAAATACTTAAAAATGTTTACAGAGCCCGGTGACACCCAGTGAATTTAAAACAAGAGGACCGGAGCAGAAGTAAAACTATTCTTGTTCTTCTAAGCTTGAACACAGGCCTTGATGTTTTATGATTGTTTTAAGGTCCATTAATCGTTGAATCATGAGGCCATGTAACAAAATGACAGCTTTAACATCGAGGGCCCGGGTTTATTTTAAATGTTTTTGCTTCTACATGGATTCTAATTAATGACAGTGGCTAAAACCTGATTCAAATGTGGCAAACTTGGAGTGCCATGGGATGAAGCGAGTCAGTTTCATCTAGGAGCATTTAATGGCTTATGGAAAGAAATATTCCCTTAGATTGAAGGGTGCCAGCGTTTAATGGGCATTAGCTGATTCTCAGAAAGAGGAAACAATGTACTGTTATATAATTGGGGTTTCTTCAAAGTGGCCTGACCAAACTGTAGTGCTGCTTCTTTGTCTGACATGGTAGCCACTAGCCACATGTGGCTATTTAAACTTAAATGAATTAAAGTTATATGACATTTGTAAAAATCACTTCTTCAGTTTTATTAAGTAGCCCCATTTCAAGTGCTCAGTAGCTATGTGTCCCTAACACACTGGACAGCAGAGTGACAGAACATTTTCATTTCATCGGACAGTTTAACTGCTTTGGAGACTGGTTCTCCTTTGGCTTTTTCCATGTTCGCTCCAGAATTAAAGTCAACCAGCTCAAATGTCCCCTCTTTCCCCACAGATCTTTGTGCTGAAAGGCATCCCCTTCCCCATTTGGAGAATCTTCTAGGGCCTAGGCCCAAGCAGCCAGGACTCCCTGTAGTAAACCCCACTCCTCAATTTTTAGCACCCATGGTATTCCGCCTGAAGGTCAAGGCGTCTTTCAACCCCTCTAAATATCCTCCTCCTCTGATACCATAGGGACCCTGAACCTCTAGTCCTCAAGAGTAGTCATTCATCCCTCTGGACTATGGATCCCTTTGCAACCCAGAAGCAACTACTGTATGGCCTCTTCAAACCTGTATATGCTGCAAGTATTGTATTCTAGGTAGGATAAATAACAGGTCTTATAGGTGTAAATAATTTTCAAATATGGGTAAATGCTATTGGGATGTGTAAAGTAGAAATCCATTTTACAGTGTTACTGAATCCATAGTAACATGATTATTACCTACTTACTAATTGATGATTACTACAAACGTGGATCTTTGTGAATTTCCAATGTCACAGAAGGGTGTTCATAACTAGAAAAGTCAGTAGCCAACATTCTGGGAAGTAGAGGCCTCTTCCTTGATGCTTCATTGGTTTAAACATAAACTCCAACAGAAAAACATGCCATCATCTTTAATTTCCTGCACCAGCCAAACATTTATTTCATGTGATCCTCACACTAGATTGAGTGGTTCCATATGAATATCCTATGTCAAAGATGAGTAAATTGAGATGCGAAGGTTCTAATTTGCCTGGTGTCCTGGGTGTGTGATCGTGACCACTAGCCTAAACTGCTATTTTATGTCCACCTATCAACCTCCACGGCTGCCCCGCATTTGAACACACATAATATAGTTGTGTGGCTTGGTGGAGCCATCTAAATTCCGTTAGGCCATTAGCCAATGCCGCTATTAGGGGCGAAATGTCACGCACTGGATCTAAATGTACTTAGGAGAATTCTCAGGACCTGATGAATTATGATTGGGAATTTTATGGCCTCATAGGTTGCAGGCGTCATACCAACTGCAGCTAATGAGCTATGGGCCCTGAGAAGCACTGAGGACACACGGCGTTCTGCACACAGAGAGGGCTGTTTCTGTCTGTTCTCCCCCTGCACCCTTCTCAGATGCAATCTCAAGTCACGTGAGAACAGTGCAAATGTTTCTCCTGGATGGTTTCCTTTAGAGCATGTGTCCTATGACTTGAAATGGATGTCTGAGCAGAATGTTTTCAGAAGTTAGATTTTTTTTTAGGGGGGAAACAGAAACCAAAGCAAAGCCAATAGAGATCTAACCAAAACAAAACAAAAAATCCACCGTGGTATTCGAGGAAGGAAAAACCATTTTTCAAATGAAAACTTTTCATTATATTTGGTATGTTCTGCTTCCCTTCCCTAGTATGTATGAATGAGATGAAATCACTTCTTAATTTTCAGGTTAATATTATAATTGAAGCCCATCCCTGTACCCTAAGGACTCTGCCAGCCTCTGGCAGTATTCCTTTCCAACTTCCACTTGCCCCAGATAGGTGGAAGTTAGCCTTTGTTTTTGGTGTCATCTTTTCTTTCCCTCCTTCCATCAGTTTTTTAGGAACTCCAGAAATTTAACCTAGCATGTAGGGGCCACCCCTGTTTCCAGATGCCTTCTAGAAAGAGGACTGGGGTGTGAATGAGGCCATGTGGGCTTCGTTTGCCCCTGCAGTTGTCATGCAGATTTCTCAGAGCTTAGCTGGGACAGGAAGAAGGAAGGAGAGGATAGCAGTGTGTTCAGTGTGTGAGCTCCTAGAAACTCTTGGGTCACTGTTCCCAAGGGATGACGACCCTCTGTGGTAGATCAGTTGCATGTGCATTTGAGCTTTGCCTCCTCCCCTGGGTCAGCATTCCACACTCACCTTCTCAAAGCGAAGTCTCCCGTGGGGGACCCTTGGTGTGCTGTTCATCTAGCAAATCTCACAGCACCAATAGAAACACCAAGAGCATGGATTCATCAAAGGAAAAATGTTGAAGTTTCAATTTTTGTGCTTCCTGGTAATCTTTCAGCCCTTGATGGAAATTTCCAGACCTAAACCAGTGAGTTAAGAGTATGGGGAAGGGGAGCCCTCATACAGTTTCATTAAGTGATCCTTTAATATTCTTCTTCAGAGTGACGGGTGCCTATTGCCTATACATTTTCAAAACAACACTGAAAATTTCAAAACATTTCTATCAGAACATAGTCTTATTCTCAACTGATTTCCAATTTCCACCTGCATCTGTTAAATGGCAGCTTACCTATGAAATATCATGTTCTGCCCAATCACCTACCCTGCCTCATATGAGCAGCCCATATATTTATGTGGACACATGCAGCCACGCTTGTTTTTAACATTTGAGAATGACAGCATATTGGCAGTTAATATAAGCTATCAAATATGACACGTCAACTCAGAAAACATCCCTAGGAAGTATTATGGGAACCCATGTATCACTTGAGATTCTTGGATCCATATTTGCTGTTAACAAAATAAACTAATAGTCAACAGCTGATTGAAACATTTCCCTGCTACCATGATTGCCTTGACAAATTCTGCACTGCAGAAGAATTTCACCTCCCACTATTTCTTCTGAGTGACTCTTGCCTGCTGAATAGGGTGTTTGGTTCTAATTGTTAAGCCTGCCTAATCCTGATTGAAGCGGGCCATAATATCAAGTGTGGAAGAAGGTGGGAGTATAAACTAGATTTGCTCCCTTCTGTAGGAATAACTCTATTAAGACTTTCTTTTTGGAGACAAATCATCTTATGCAGGGGGAAAAAAAACTCCATAAAAAAGACAAATGACAGCACAAGATCCAAAAAGGCAAGTGCTCAGTCATTTTGTCATAATGCCAGAAGAGACAGGAATGCTGTGTGGACTATGCATTCAGACACTTAGAAAATACTGCAGGCAGAGCTGGGGCTTCCGTGGCCGGAAGCATATTTGGTAAAGCGAGGATGCATCAAAGGCCTTCTCTGGTCTTCGGTAACTTGCACTGCCTTTCAGAGGTTTATAAAGGGAAGAGACAGGAAAGCAGTGTGCCAGTAAGATGACTCCTCTTCTCGTCTGAAGTTTAGAAGAATGCAGTGAACAAATGATGAAAAAAGTCTGAAGGGACTTTGGTAATTCAGCATCTGGAAAAATATCAGTGTTTTGTGACATTCTTAGTTGTGATCTACCTTATGTTGTATACACAGGGTCACTCGAATACGTAGGTATATTATTCTGCAATTGCTGATTAATTGATGATCCTTGATCCTCTCTGTGATTCATAGGCTCTCTGGGTTGGATAAATCACTTTTGGGAATTATATCTACTAGTACATTTATGTCACTAGAATTCCATTTAGAAGCTGTCATTGTGTACATTCACTGTATCTGTTAACTTTCTTCATCTCTCTCTTCCTCTCCCTCTTCCTCCCTTTCTTCCTTTCCTTTCCCTTTCCCTTATCCTCTCCTGTCCTTTCTCCCTCCCTCCCTGTCTCTTTCTTTTCTTTTCTTTTTTCTTTTTCTCTCTCTCTCTTTCCCCCTTTTTGTATTTCTAGTAGAGACAGGGTTTCGCTATGTTGGCCAGGCTGGTCTCGAGCTCCTGACCTCACGTGATCCACCTGCGTCAGTCTCCCAAAGTGCTGGAATTACAGGCAGGAGCCATCATGCCCAGCCCCCTTGTCCTCTTCTTATAAGGCTACTAATCCCCTCATGAGGGGCCTCATCCTCAAGACTTCATCTAAACCTAACTACCTCCCTAAGGTCCCATATCCAGATACCATCACACTGATGGTCAAGGCTTTGACATATAAATGAGGGGTAGAGGAACACAAACATTCAGTCCCTAACGCTTGTTGAAGTTACTTAAGCTTGGTAAGCCTCTCTCTTCTTGCTGACTCATGAGGATAATAAAATTTACCTGTAAGGGTTCTTTTGAGGAATAAATGGAATTTTTAAAGAATTGTTTCTGACATGTGATAATTACTTGATTAAAATATAGCTATGATAACACCCTCAAAGCTGTGGTTCTTACCCTCATCATTGTTTACGCTATCACACAATAAGATCTTTGCAAAAAGGATCAGGTTTCATTCTCTTGATCCCCAAAGTCCCCTGCCAGCACAGAGACCAAATACCAATGCATGGCAGTGTATAGGACCTAGGTGTCCTAACTTGGCAATGTATCTGCCAATTTTTTTAAAAGACAAGATGGTATCGAAAAGTCTGTGGCATATTTAGGATAATGCCCCATTATAGAGGACATCAGCAGCCAGCCACAGATCATCACTTGGTGCCACTGGGTTTAGAGACACTGGGTTTAAAAGGTGACACCGATTTAGCACGGCAGGTCTTATGTTCTGGTGTGATCTCAAACAACTTCTTGAAAATAATTTGTCAAGAAAACAAATATGGCTGGGCACAGTGGCTCATGCCTGTCATCCTGACACTTTGAGAGGCCGAAGTGGACGGATCACCTGAGGTCAGGAGTTCGAGACCAGCCTAGCCAACATGGCGAAACTCCTTCTCTACTAAAAATAAACAACTTAGCCAAGAGTACTGGCAGGCACCTGTAATCCCAGCTGCTTGGGAGGCTGAGGCACGAGAATCACGTGAACCCAGGAGGCGGAGGTTTCAGTGAGCCAAGATCATGCCACTGCACTGTAGCCTGGGTGACAGAGTGAGACTCCATCCACCCCCCCCCCACAAAAACTCTATCCAAAGGCCCTGAGTAACGCAGAATCAGCACTAATTAACAAGCCCCATAAACTAAAGGCCCCATGTATGTGTTATAAGTTTTAACATTTTTTTAATAGAAAAGACAGGGGAAAATACTATCATTCCACATCTTCTTAAACACATCTATTTTTAAAAGAGATTTTGACTCACTGGTGAATTTGTCTTAAAATGGAAAAATAAAATCAACTATAAGAATTTTGTTATGAATCTTTGTGGAAACACAATTAGGGAATCTACCAAACCCATGTAATTTCTTATTTCCGTCTAGTTGTAGGAAAATACTGAGATGCTTGTGAGGTGTGTGTGTTTTTTTTTTTTTCCAACTTGTATACACGTTGTTCTATAAGCAGTTGATTGTTTTTTAGGAAAAAAAAATATTCAGCATCTCAAATGTACCTTTAATATTGCTTCTGATTTTTGTTGTTTTGCTATCATAGCGTTATCTACCTCACCGAGATATTTTAGGTCCTAAGTATTTTTCGTTTGATATTTTCCCCTTAATTTCCTTTTTTCAACCTCCTAAGCTATAAATATACAGCCTTAAAAAAAAAAAAGACTCAGACATTTAAGTCCAAGAATCCTGCTTTTCTTCATGTGTTAGATTAGTAAGTTTTGTAAGGTGATGAGCAGAATGGAGTATACTTGAGCTGAGTTTTGCCAGAGTCCAAGATAATCTATTCTAATTTCTGGAGACACACATTTTATCCTGGTTAGAGAGAGATATAACGATGCCCATCTAATTCTGTGGCAGTCTGGCTTTGATGTATGTATATGTGGGCAGGAATGTGTGTGTGTGTGTGTGTGTGTGTGTGTGTGTGTGTGAACGCCTGTGTGTGTGTTCCTCAAGTATACACTGTGACTCCAAGGTCTTAACAACAACAAAGGGCCTCTTTGAGATCAATCACATTCGTTTGATGTTTGTTTTCTACTACCTGCTACTTGTTGCTTTCTCTTTGTCGCCGTTAATTTTGTTTGTCATATGTCAGACCAGGATGAGTGAGGCACATTCAGATTCAGCTCATTTTATTTATTTTTTTCTCCCTTCCTTAGTCACCACCTTTCCTAATTTCAGGCGGTCAGCACATTTAGCAAGCGTGTAGCTGCTTGCCTGAGCAAGCCATTAATCTATATTAGAAAATGTAGAGGCCCCAGTGCTAACCTTCCTGAAGCTTGCCTCCCCACCCCCAATTCTATAGGTTCTATTACATCTCCCCTGGTTTAAGTCACCTGCTGTTACTTTTAGGAGTTTTCTTTTCTTTCCTTGCTGAATATCTGCATTTATTAATACTGCCCAGGCACACGGGCTGTGGCTCAAGTTTTCAGCGCAGGACAGTGTGTCATCTCAAGAGAAGATGGAACCCGGCCAGATCCTCCCCCTGCCGGCAAGCGGAGTCAGTTACTGGGAAGCCATAATAATTCTTTCTTCTAGAGAATTTTGGCAAAAATGTGCCTCCTTCTTATGTCAACAATTTTTCATCTTTCTGGAATTCTTATTTCCCCTTCCCCTCTTCTTCCTTTTTATCCTCCTGGTAAAGTATCTCTTTTTCCCTAAAAAACTGGAAAAAATGCACTTTTCTATGTCAATTCAAATGATATTTAAAAAATACTGTATGTTAAAAAATTAAGTTTCTGTAATCCTTATATCCCCTACATACCACTGTCTAATCAAACTACCAAGAAGCCTCTTTTGAAAAAAAAAAAAAAAAAAAAAAAAAAAACTAAATGAACCTCTACTTGAGAATGTTGGCTTTTCATATATGTACAGAACAAAAGAGGTTGCAGTGATGGCTTGGATAAAGGCACCTGTGTTCTTTTCCAACCTATCCAATTTCAAGATGTATCCTTTGTGGATTACATCGGTTTTTTCTATGGAATCATGCACCTTAGACCTGGGAGAAATGAGGGTGACATCCAGGGTCAAGGTTTTCCAGTCAGGTATTTTGGGGAAAAATTCCTCCTTCAAATAACAACTAATGTGACGTGGCAGTATGTTAGACATTACAGCCAAGGCCTTCTGGTTGAAGTTGGGGAACTGTGGGCATTGTCCCCACTAGGCCCGTCATTTGCCCTTGAAAAACCACCCCTGGGCTCTGTCAGGTGTGGTCTGTGCACCAGCTACCTTTGTGCTCCCCGGATTCTTCCACCTGGCCCGGAAGCTGACAGTAGTTGGCTCTCTTGCCCTTTCTTCTTCTGGTTGGATTTAGCAATTTACTTTTCACGCTTCTTCCCTGCAGAGTGTCAGTTCACCACTTTCCTCTGCAGAAGGTTTCATCCAGGCCGGGCGCGGTGGCTCATATCTGTAATCCCAGCACTTTGGGAGGCCGAGGCGGGTGGATTACCTGAGGTCAGGAGTTCGAGACCAGCCTGGCCAACATGCTGAAACCCCATCTCTACTAAAAATACAAAAATTAGCCAGGCATGGTGGCACACACCTGTAATCCCAGCTACTTAGGAGGTTGAGGCAGGAGAATTCCTTGAGCCTGGGAGACGGAGGTTGCAGTGAGCCAAGATTGTGCCACTGTACTCCAGCCTGGCCGAGAGAGTGAGACACTGTCTCAAAAAAAAAAAAAAAAAAAAAAAAAAAAAAAAAGGAGGTTTCATCCATTTTCATCCATTTGGCTGACAAAGGCAGGAACTGTTCCTGCTGTTACTAACTCTAGTACATTGCATGAAACCTTGCTATTTCCTTAAACTCTGAACCGACCTTTACAAACAGTGCCTTTACTAAACACTTCTTACATTACCCGTTTTGAGTGTACCATCTGCTTCTTGCCAGGACCCTGACCAAGAGTTTGAAATCTCAGACCATGATGACCTCCTTGCCCAATGCATAAGCTTTCCTCCAAAACACACATTTATGGGGGCAGAGGGAGTCTCTGGAAGGAAACTTCAGCTGAGCTATGGCTCCTTTTGCTTCCCCTGGGTTTTAATCCTTCCTTCCCTTCCTGTTCTTTTAAGGAAATCTGAAAAGGAGCAGAAGAGCTTTAGAACTGCACTGCATCTGTCTGAGGCCAAGGGCAGTTGCAAGCAGACCTCTCTGCCCGTGTTTCAATGACCCTCGTCTTGCTCCTTGGCTGCCTGTGAGTCCGTGCTCACATCTGGCTCTGTCTGCCCAAATAGAAACTTGAGAGTGACTTCCAAGATACACACGGGGCTCAGAGGTTCTCTCCCCGTCCCACTCACTGGCCCTGCTCTCTCTCGATGTTCCCAAGTCCCCTGGGTGACCTTGTGTGTCCTTCCTGGGATGTTGCTTAATCACCCTAAAACTGTAAGGCCAAGTGGTCGTAGCCAGAACGTGGCAGAAATACTCATGCTTCTGTTCTGCTTTCCTAGCGTGGAATCCCCTGTGCCTTAATGTGAGTAAATACTCCCCAGAATGAAGGCAGAATCCAGTATCTGTTGTTTTAACTAAATCCCTGACTTGGCCCCCTCTGATAAACCCTCTGATAAAGAACGGATGTAAAATTTGGGACACTGGATAGGACCAGAAGGCGAGAGAAAGAGGACACCCTTTTCTTTCCTCGCATTTGGGTTCCCAAAGAAGTAAAACTCTGTGAATGTTCACTTCATTTTTTCCTGATATATTGAGGACTCCAGATGTAAGCTCATTGACAGTCTTGGTGTGTTCTTCAGTATTTGTGCTTTTAATAGATATTGCAAGTGTGTTTAATGTGAAAATAGAAACGGAGGGCTTTTAAAAGAGCTTACTCAAAATCCTGCCAATTACTGAAATCTACCAGACAAGAAGGAGCCACTTTTTTTTTTTTTTTTTTTTTTTTTGATACAAGGAGGGGAAATGTTTCCACAAACGCCTGGCCCTTTGTCTTTAAAATTTTTCATCTCTTGGGTACTGAGTTGTAATAGTCAATACAGATGTAGCTGTGTCACATTGAAAGCACGACCAAATTGCTGTACAATGTTCAGGATACCTTTATGTCACTTTAAAATGTAGAGTGTCATCTAAAAATGAGCAATTGCTGTGAAGAAACTGGGGCTGGCTCTGATTTTGTGGCTCCATTTTTTTTTTTTTTTTTTTTTTTTTTTTGGTTTCTTGAGAAGATCATCTTTAAGTCACAAGTTATGCAATGCCAAGTACTCATCTGTGTAATCTAGTTCGGCTTCCAAAATTTTTCATCACCTGGTTACAAACATCTGAAGGCAAGAAATAGCCAAGATTCCATTGCAAGTCCCAGAGTAAGTTATTATTAGACAGAAACAAACAAGTAAATACCTTGGACCTGAGCTATTGCCCAAACCAGTCCTGACTTGGCGTGGGGTCTGACCAACTGTTTTTGATCTTGCAATCTAAAGTACGTTTGTGGAAATACAAAGGTCAAAACTTCCCCTAACCCTCTATAGCCCCTGGTGGAACTAAGGAATGAAAAGTTGCTTAAATGTTTTCCTGTTGCCAGTTTTTCTTAAACATTAGCTGTATTCTTCTTTTATTTTTTTTCTTTCCAACCCTGACTCTGATTCACAAAGAATAGGGAAGCTTAGCCAACTGCAATTTCAAAGTATTGCTTCTTAAGCCCAGGCCAAGTGTGTAGACTTGATAGAATTCTGATTAATGCATCTTATTACATTAATTTTAGAAGAAACCCGAAGGCATTTCTCCTATTCCTAGTGCAGGCCAGCCTGCCAGAAGCATTTGTCTCCTTAAAGAGCTAATATCTTCAGCTACCAACAACCATAAAACTGAAAAATCTATCGGAAGAGTTGGCTTCTCTGGATGTGTGTAAGGCACACTACAAAATACATGTAGAGCTTGGCTGAACTTTGCTTCAAATTTGCCAATCAAAATTCACGAACCCACGCCAAGTTGGCTACAAAACCTCTTGCTTGGAGCCAGCACTAATTATGTCAACAAGTAGTTGAAGTTTAGCCCCTGTTAAGTCCTGCACTCCTGGGTATCGGGGATGAGTCTTCGTGTGGAGGCAAACGGGCCCTGTCTTCGCTTGGCGACCTCCTAAAATTCCCAGGACCTCTTCAGGTCCCAGCCCTTTCTGTTTCCCTGGGGTGTGCCTCCTCGCTGTCTGTCTTGGACGGAAAGAGTTCCAAGGCAGTCCATTCGCCCCAGTGAAAAGTTTTCTGATGAGGTCAAGCCTTCTTATTGTCATAGGTCATTTTCTTTAGAAATGAGAAGCCATCTCCCTGGGCTTTCCAGGAAGTAGACTCTGAGTGCAGGTGTGTTGCGGAGAACGCATGCCTTGGAATTAACACCTATGGAAGATGGAGTGGGCAGAGGCAGAAGTTGAGCTGAGATGCAGTCCAGCAAGGGTCTCAGTCAACCTCATGGAACTAAGAGGACCCATCAGAGCTAATCCCTATTGCGCTAATGTGGTCAGGCTTTTATAAACCTGCCTTGACTTGTGATTGGGTGGGCTGCCCCAGGAAGGATGTGCCCTTGCGTAAGGTAGCTCTCTATGTTCAGGTACTCCCTGGAAAGGCCGATGGCTGAAGGCTACAGGTTACCCTGGAAGGGAGACCTGAGCTGCACATCAGAGCCCATCTCCTTCCCAGCGTGGACATGTTCCAGCTCCTGCCCCAGCCCTGCCACAGCATCACCCTCTCCAGCACACACAGCCCTTCTCTGTTGATTAGGGTTGGTTGAGCTATTCTACAGCTTTCGTTGACTCAGGCCTTGAAGTACAATAGAAAGCCCTAGGACAAGGCAGGCCCACTTCTGAGGCTGGGCACAGAGGCTCGTGCCTATAGTCCCAGCACTTCGGGAGACCAAGGCAAGAGGATCAGTTGAAGCCAGGAGTCTGAGATCAGTCTGGCCAACACAGCAAGACCCAATCTCTACAAAAAGTTTAAAAATTCACTGGGCGTGGTGGTACACGCCTGTACTCCTAGCTACTCAGGAGACTGAGGCAGGAGGATCACTTGAGCCCGGCAGATCGAGGCTGCAGTGAACTAAGATGCCACAGCACTCTAGCCTGGGCAGTTTTGAGTGCTTCCTCTACCATGTAACTAGCTTGCCAGACAACTCATTAACTATTCGGGACCTTAGTTTCATCTTTCCTGAATTGGAGCCAATATACGTAATTCCAAAGGTTGCTTTTAAGTGTAAGTGAGAATATTGGCAGAAATTCGTTAGCACTGAGAGAGGGAATATAAAGTGGAGGTTAAATGTACGGCTTAAGAGCAGAGTCGGGAAACCTAGACTTGCATCCTGATTTCTGAATCGAATGTTCCAGGGTAAGCCACTTAATCTCTCTAATCCTCATTGTGCTTAGCTCTAGAATGGAGGCTTGTTGAGAAAATTAAATGGAAATGATAACGGCGAAGCACTTAGCACAGGAGTAGGCCCGTAGTACTCAGGTGTTCATTCCACAGCAAAGCGTTCAGTCTTCTGCACTCTTTCCCAGTCAGTTGGCCACTACTGTTCAGTTCACTTCTTTTGGATCTTCTCAGCCCCATCAGGTTACCAGGTGAAATGAGCCCAGCTCAGCAGGCCAGTTGATTGAGCACTCCAGTCAGCCATCAGTTAATTCTGTCATTCAGTGTCTTCAGTGACCCCTCAGTGAGGCAGGAGGTGGGACTTGCCTATGGAGGCAAGACTTAACTCCATAGATGGGGTGACACACCAGACCAAATGGAGGACTAGCTAAAACAGGGATAGGGCGGGCACACCTTTCCATAAGACGTGTCCACCAGTGTGTCATGTCAGTTTACCATTTCCATGGCAACACCTGGAAGTTACTGCCCCTTTCCATGGCAGTGACTCAACAACCTGGAAGTTACCACCCTTTTTCTAGAAATTTCTGCATAATCTACCACTTAATTTGCATATAATTAAAAATGGGTGTAAATGTGATGGCAGAATTGCCTTGGAATTGCCACTCTGGGCACTCTGCCTGTGGGGTAGCCCTGCTTTGCAAGGAGCAGCACTTCTGCTGCTGTTGTACACTGTCCCTTCAATAAAAGTTGCTAACACCACCAGCTTGCCCTTGAATTCTTTCCTGGGCAAAGACAAGAACCCTTTTGGGCTAAGCCCCAATTCTGGGGCTCACCTGCCCTGCATCACCAGCACAGTTGAAGGCCACAAACTCCCAGCATTTTCATCCATAAACAAGGCTTAGCAATATCTCTGATGTTGGGTAAGAGCTTAGGTGTTTGCACCAGCGAGATTTGCAGTCGGCCTTTTTTGAGTGAGACTTGAACTTGATTCTGAGTCTGCTCCCTCCTAGATAGACTCATTATTTGCTTATTTGTGTATTCACTCATCCATTCATTAATTTACTCTTCGTTTGATATCAACACCTGTAAAATGGGGGTGGTAATGTGGTGATATGGAGGAAAATAAAATAACTCCATTATTGTTGTTACTATTTACCTCTGTATTGTCATCACTATCATTCCGTTGATAACCATGAGCACCTGTCATGGACCTGGCACTCTAATAGGCTCTCAGGATGCACAGTGACCCAGTCCCTGCTTGCTGGAGACGTAAGAGAAGCCCCCAGCCACTGACATCTGGGTGCTGTAATAAAGCAAGCATAGTCATGGATACTGCTAAGTTTTGATGCCAAAGAGCCAAATTTGCAGTACCAGAATGTCCTTTACATGTGTGACCCAAAGTTTTGGCTACTGAAGAGGTTGCATGCCCTACAACAGTGGAAGTGGTGTCCTGAATATGCCAGAAATAATGGTGGAGTCAACTAAGACCTGGAAGTATTGTTTGGAGACATCTCAGTATTCCTAAATCATTTTCCCATCCTTAAATAAAAATCTTCCTTACTGATGATCTGAGAACTTCCAGTCAGCTTCATTTCCATTGGTAGAGTTGGCCATTGCCTGCTAAGAAACTTTAGGTGGTTTTTCTTGGGATCAGTGGACAGACTTAGGATTAGTGGGTCCCCTCCTTGAGATATAATAACCGCCTTGGTGAAAGTAAGATGACAGGGCCTCTCTTCAGGCAAGCGCCTTGCATTTTAATACCAACTATGCCACATGTATGTGTTTCCTGGGCTTGCAATAACAAATTACCGCAAACTGGGTGGACTGAGAATTATTCATTGTCTCATGGTTTTGGAGGCTAGAAGTTCAAAATCAAGGCTTTGGTGGGGTTGGTTACTTCTGGAAGCTACAAGGGAGAAACCATGCCTTGCCTGTTTCCTGGTTTCTGGTGGCTGCTGGCAATTCTTGGTGTCCCTTGGCTTGGAAACACCACATTCCAACCTCTACTTCCATCCTTACATCACCTTCTCCTCTGACTTTGTGTCCTTTCCATCTCTTATAAGGACACCAGTCATTGGAGTTAGGACCCACCTAATTGAGTAAGATCTCATCTCAGTCCTTATCTTAATTACATCTGCAAAGACCCTGTTTCCAAATAAAGTCACATTCGTTGGTTCTGAGTGAACATGTTTCTCGGTGGACCCTATTTAACCCACTGCACTGCATCAAACGTATGGGTGTACTTTCTCTTGGCCTTTCTCCTATTTGCCTTCTCTGTGTTGGGAATTGTGGCTTTACACCCATCTACTTATCCCTGCATGTTAAGCATCGTCTCTTACCTGATAAGCAGAAGGATGATAAAAGTGAGGAAACTGAGGCACAGGCTTGCCCCAGGTTATACAGCTAGTAATGACGGAGGATGGATTGAAAGCCAAGCTTCTCCCATCCTCCACTCTACAACAGCTGTATCTGGCCTCTGGTTTATCCTTCTTCTCCCCCACCCACCACATGGCTTCTCATTTTGAAAACCCGATGGCTAATAAAGTGGATGAGTTTCAGGATTGCAAAATATTGTGGTCCTGGCCTTTGCCCGTTGTGTAATCTTCACGGTGACCAGAGTGTTTGCATTTCCTAGGAAGTTCACCCATTCCCAACAGTGTCCCAGGGTCAAGCTCAGGTGACCTGTGGTATTTTTATACCCATATATGTGTCAATGTTTATAACTTTTAAAGTTGTTGTCAGGAAGCACCGAGGCATGTGGTCGTTCACAGATGACAAAGACAGAGGCTCAGGGAACTCAGTTGCTTGCTGAGCTTTAAACCCAAGTCTATTTCTAAGGCTGCACTGAGTCTTTGAGAAAATGCAGAGTAACCTAGCCCAGTGTCAGACACAAAATAGTCAGCAAATGCCCTCATAGATCCAGGCTTCTGAGTCCAAAGCAACAAATTCTCATCTCCAATTCTCATCTTCAAATATTAACATAAACTCTTTTTTTTTTTTTTTTTTTTTTTTTTTGAGGACGGAGTCTCACTGTGTCGCCCAGGCTGGAGTGCAGTGGCATGATCTCGGCTCACTGCAAGCTCTGCCTCCCGGGTTCACACCATTCTCCTGCCTCAGCCTCCTGAGTAGCTGGGACTACAGGCGCCCGCCACCTCGCCCGGCTAATTTTTTGTATTTTTAGTGGAGACGGGGTTTCAATGTGTCAGCCAGGATGGTCTCGATCTCCTGACCTCATGATCCACCCACCTCGTCCTCCCAAAGTGCTGGGATTACAGGCGTAAGCCACCATGCCTTGGCCAAAATAAACTCTTTTTTTTAAGAGACAGAATCTCACTGTGTTGCTCAGGCTAGAGTGTTGTGGCATCTTAGCTCACAGCAGCGTCGACCTACCAGGCTCAAGCGATCCTCCTGCCACAGTCTCCTGAGTAGCTAGGACTATAGGTGTGTACCACCATGCCCAGCTATTTTTAAAATTTCCTGTAGAGATGGGGTCTCACTGCATTGGCCAGAGTGACCTAAACTCCTGACTACAAGTGATCCTTTTGCCTTGGCCTCCCAAAGTGTTGGGATTATAGTTGTGAGCCACCATGCCCAGCCTAAAATAAACTCTTTAGTGTCAAAAAATCTACTTGAGGCCAGGTGTGATGGCTCACCCCTGTAATCCCAGCACTTTAGGAGGCCAAGGTAGGTGGGTCACCTGAGGTCAGGAGTTCAAGACCAGCCTGGGCAACATGATGAAACCCCGTCTCTACTAAAAACACAAAAATTAGCCAGGTGTGGTGGCATGCACCTGTAATCCTAACTACTCGGGAGGCTGAGGCAGGAGAATGGCTTGAACCCAGGAGGCAGAGGTTGCAGTCAGCTGAGATTGTGCCACTGTACTCCAGCCTGAGAGACAGAGTGAGACTCTGTCTCAAAAAACAAAACAAAACAAAAAAACCAAAAATCTACCTGAACCAACTAAAATTCCCGTCCCCACCTAGAGTTCTAAATATTTTATGAATAAAGCCTTCAGAGCCTAAGCATTCACTAAAACCAAGTGGCCCCACGTTCCTAATGGGTGGAATATTATTTTGAATCTTTCCATCACGTTTTCTTAATGAGAGTTACATTGCTGGGTGAAAGCTTTTTATGCAACCCCATCGTTGTTGAACAAACAGATGCTTAGCGTATTTAGGTTGGAATGCAAGAGAACTAAAGGTATGGTAGAGTCTTAAGGAAGCCTGCTTTCTCTTCAAGAATGCTATCGAATTGAAAGGTAATTCCTAAAGAACAGACATTTATAAATTAGGGAGGAAGAACTAAAAAAGATTCCTAGCAAGAAACATCATAAAAGGGCTGGATAAAGCCAAAAAACTAAAAGAAAGAAAAAAAAAAAAGGAATTAGAGAAAAGAGGCTCATGTTGTTTGTAAATTTGTGAATAAATCTGTTAAAGAAATACTGGATTCATATTCAACCTGGAAAACAGGGAAAGGTCTTTTATTGCATGCTTAGAAGTTTGAATACACTTTCAGTAGCTCTTCGTTATCTCAAATTAAATCTTAAATTGAGCTTGTGGTTCTGTGAATTAATACTCCGGCCTTTCAGCCCTGCTGCTGAGGTCATTCAAATCTAATGGTGGAAATGGTCACAGGGTCAGGCCTTGGTTGGTGCTGTATAGAAATGCCTTAATGATGCCGGCAGATGTTTGCATTCTGCAGCTGGGGCAGCCAGCTAGTGGGGGGCTGCAGGAAGCGGGGAGTTGATGATCACATTATTGTATCAGCCGCCTGTGTGAACAAGGAAGGATAGACGCCCACCCCATCCCACCATTCCAGGTTCAAAGAGGCAGGTGCTTCCTAAAGCAGAAAAATGTAAGGGAAGTCATCATCGCTTATCACCACCTGAATGTTCACCATGGTGACCACATCTCAGGATGCTGCAAAACGAGAGAGGTCACCTGTCTGTGTAATCGCATATAGCATTCTAAAGATGTTCCATTCATTCAATACATGTTTAATAAAGGCTTCATCTGAAGTTTAATGCACACATTGTTTGATAAAACAGACCCAGTCACTGGTGTCAGGGAGTTTATATAGAGGTATGCACATATCTGTGCAAATGTGTGCATTTAAGGCCCGCCGAGCCTCAGCTGATATGCATGTCCTAACTTTGCGGTGTCTCTAAGGGAATGGAAGGATTGGCTACCCTGAGCTTCCTAGACTTTTTTTTTTTGACAGACTCTTGTTCTGTCTCCTAGCTAGAGTACAATGGTATGATCATAGCTCACTATAACCTCCAATGCCTGGGTTTAAGTGATCCTCCCACCACAGCCTCCCAAGTAGCTAGAACTACAGGCAAGAGCTACCATACTAGTCTCATTTTTGTTTTTTATAGAGATGGGGTCTTGCTATGTTGCCAAGGGTGGTCTCAAACTTCTGGCCTCATAGGAATCCTCCTGCCTTGATAGATGTCTTCATTGTAGGTTTCTAGCCTCTGAATCCAAATTTTATTTTCTAGTACTTTATTTTATTTTACTTTTTATTGATTGAAACCTTGAAATAAAAGTTTTAAAAAATTCATTTGATTTTAAACAACCTTTAGAAATATATAAAGTTTAAAAATAACTGTCATTTTGGTTTTTATAAACAGTCTACTCTTACACATAGAGACATTCAGATGCTTCATTTTGCCTCTAGAAAGTTTTTCTAATAATGACCAATGATGGTGAAATTGTTATTGATTTCAAATGTGTGATTGGTTGATTTACTGGATTCAGTCCAAGCTCCTCCCAAAGGTTAGCCCATTGACTCTAGAACTCTGTTTTCCTCATTCATTCATTCATTCATTCATTCCTCTAAGCAGTATGTATAGTGCACTTGCTGCACGTCAGATACTTTCCTAGGTGCTGGGGAGAAACAAGCCAAGCACTTCAGTGCCTGTATTAGTCTGTTTTTACGCTGCTGATAAAGACATACCCGAGACTGGGAAGAGTAAGATGTTTAATTGGACTTACAGTTCCACATGGCTGGGGAGGCCTCAGAATCATGGCAGGAGGTGAAAGGCACTTCTTACATGGCAGCCTCAAGAGAAAATGAGGACGAAGGGAAAGTGAAAACCCCTGATAAGCCCATCAGATCTTGCGAGACTTATTCACTATCACGAGGATAGCGCAGGAAGGACCGGCCCCCATGATTGAGTTACCTCGCCCTGGGTCCCTCCCACAACATGTGGGAATTCTGGGAGATACAATTCAAGTTGAGATTTGGGTGGAGACACACCCAAGCCATATCAGGGTCCTAGGCAACTTTGTGTGGAAACAGAACAGAGAGGAAGCGACACACTTTTCCTTTGGGGGCAATTTTTGGGTTGCTTTTGTTTTTATTTGTTGTTGTTTTCATTCCTGGTAGTAATAGTAGCAGTAGAAAATGGCAGTGCTGTAGCCATAAACAAAGTGCTCTGTGCATTCCCTCTCACGATCCCCTAAACCCTACAAGGCTAGGGGAAAATGGTAATACTCATGAACAACTCCACTTTATAAATGAGGATGCTGGCACTCAGGGAGCTCACGTGAGTTTCATAAGGTCACAGAGCAACCAAGTGGCAGGGCTGACTCCCACCCAGGTCTGTTACATGGGCAGCCTGTTATTACCGCACTGTCCTGACTTGCTCTAGCGAGATCTAAGAAAGGCACAATCTGCTTTCCTTTTGATAGTGTGTGGCAGCATCATGGCAGCGCGAATTTCCAAGAAGAGGATGTTAGTTGCTGATGGCGTCTTCAAAGCTGAACGTGATCAGTTTCTTACTCAGGAGCTGGCTCAAGATGCTGCTCTGAAGCTCAGATTCACGTTACACCCATCAGGGCAGAAACCATTATCTTAGCCTCCAGAACACAAAATGTTCTTGGTGAGAACAGCTGGGGATTCTGGCATTGATTGCTGTAGTTCAGAAGAGATCTGGCATCCCAGTGGGTGTTGTAGAGCTTTATGCTGAAAAGATGACCCCAGAGGTCTGCAAGCCATTGCCCAGGCAGAGTCTGCAGTACAAACTCCTAGGAGGGCTTGCCGTGCAGACGGCCTGCGATGGTGGGCTGTGGTTTTAATTTAGGTTTTAGGTTTTAGTTTAGGTTTTAGGTGGGCTTTGGCCCCCCTATCATGAATAGAGGGGCCAAAGGCTGCCAAGTTGTGGTTTCTGGGAGACTCTGAGGACAAAGGGTCAAATGCATGAGTTTGTGGATAGCCTGACGATCCCCAGTGGGGACCCTTTTAACTAATACATTGGTGCTGCCATGTGCCATGTGCTGCTCGGACAGGTGTTCTGGGCATCATGGTGAAGATCATGCTGCCCTGGGACGCAGCTGGTAGGATTGGCCCTAAGAAGCCTCTGCCTGACCACGTGAGCATCATGGAACCCAAAGATGAGATACTGCCTACCACTCCCATCTCAGAACCGAAGGGTGGGAAGCCAGAGCCGCCTGCTGTGCCCCAGCCAGTCCCCATAGCATAACGGGCTCTCCTTGGTGGTTGTATTTGGAGTCTGGATGTTATTTTGTAAAGACATTTAATAAAATATGGTACAAAGACAACCGGGCATGCCTGTAATCCCAGCACTGTGGGAGTCAAGGCAGTCAGATCACTTGAGGTCAAGAGTTCAAGACCAGCCTGGCCAACATGGTGAAACCCCGTCTCTACTAAAAATACAAAAATTAGCCAGGCGTGCCCTGTAATCCCAGCTACTTGGGAGACTGAGGCAGGAGAATCGCTTGAACCCAGGAGGCCGAGATTGCAGTGAGCCGAGATCGTGCCATTGCACTCCAGCCTGGGCAACAAGAGTGAAACTCAGTCTCCAAAAAAAAAAAAAAAAAAAATCATCGACGACAGAAATGTATTGTCTCACAGTTCTGGAGGCCAGACCTCCAGAATCAAGGCAGTGCTACACTTCTTTCAGAGGCTCTAGCTAAGAATCTGTTCCTGGCATCTTTTGTTTCTGGTGGCTGCTGGTGATTGTGGGCTTATGAGCATATCACTCCAGTCCCAGACTCTGAGGCCACATGGCCTTCTCCTCTTCTCCTGTGTTCTCCTCTCCTGTGTGCCTCACATCTCCCTCTGCCTTTCTCCTATGAAGACACTTATCTTTGGATTTAGGGGCTTCCTGGCTGATCTCATCTCAAGATCCACAACTTAACTACATCTGCAAAGACCTGATTCCCAATAAACTCGCCTTCACAAGTTGCGGGGATTTGAATATGGAACTGCCTTTTTGGAGGCCACCATTCGACCCATGATAAGAGCACAGTGGTGAGGTATGAGGGGTGGTAAGAGGTCACAGTCACAGCCACCCGTCTCACCAGCTGTGTGACAATTCTGGATTTCCTTAGCTGTCCTCTGCCTCAGTATCCCTTTCCCTGTAAGTGGAAGTGGTATTCATTGATCACACACTACAGGCCGGACACCAAGCTATTCCATTTTTTGAATATGTTTCTTCCTTCCCTCTTTAGGACTAACCAGCCGGGTTTAGATGATTTCCTCCTCATATAGCTTTCCTGCCCCCACATGGTATAGATGGTGCAAGGGAACCAGAGAGCTTTGATCCCTGGTTTCTCTGGTCACAAACCTGCTGTCCTCTCCAGAACTCCAGGCTGCCTTTCTTTGGGAGCTAAATCAAATTTAGCTGTTTCCCCAGCTGCAAAGTGCATAGGCATCAAGTGAGAGGGTAAATGAATGAAAACCTGAATGGCTGATCCTCTGACACAGTGAGAGCAGACGTTAATTGCTCACTGGCCAAGTGCTGGGCCCTGTGCTCAGAGCTTCACGCAGATGACATCAAAGCACCATGTAGCGGGGAAGCACGACGATCCTGACCATTTTACAGAGGAGGAAAGTAAGGCTCGGTGACATAAACTCACAGAGGAATTGGAGCTGGGGTCTGTGTGGCTCCAGATCAGGTGTGTAATCTCCAAGGCTGTCCTCTGTTCTCCAAGTTTCTCCTTAACACATTTCCAGCCCCATGTTCTGGCAGGAAGACCCCAGGGTTGAAAGGAGCTGGAAGAGCGAGGTCTAAGAGAAAAAGGGGCCAGGTGTGGTGGCTCGTGCCTGTAATCCCAGCACTTTGGGAGGCCAAGGTCGGTGGGTCATGTGAGGTCAGGAGTTTGAGACCAGCCTGGCCAACATGGTGAAACCCCATCACTACCAAAAAAAAAAAAAAATAGCCAGGCGTGATGGTGCATGTCTGTAATCCCAGCTACTTGGGAGGCTGAGGCAGGAGAATCACTTGAACCTGGGAGGCAGCGGTTGCAGTGAGCCGAGATGGCGCCACTGCACTCCAGCCTGGGTGACAAGCAAGATGCCATCTCAGAGAAAAACAGCAACAACAGCTAAAACATATGGATCCAGCAGCCGGTGTTGTTATTTCAGGATGGGAACCAGGCACTGCACCTCCTCAGTAGGAGTCAGAGTAAGGGAGCTAGGCTGGCTGACATGACTGGGGACAGAGTTGCTGTGGAAATTGTCAGGTTATGAAAGGAAATTAGCTGCTGGATGTCAAGAGGTGCAAATTGCTGCAGGCATTGGCAGCTGGGAGCCCTGGTGTGTCTAATAGCTCCTCGGGCCAGGAGGCCTTAATGACACCCCTACCAACACTACAGGAGGCAGCAAGTGACAGTAGGAAAGAGAGAGGCCAGCTCATCTAATCTGAATGCCCCGGGGGGGCTGGGGGCTGGGGACTCCAAGACCTGGCTTCTGCTCCGTGTCACAGTGGCAAAGACAATGACTGTAAAAGCACAGCCTCCAGAGAGAAGAGCCTTCGATGGACCTGGGTGTTCATCCAGGGGCCAGGTGAAAACTGGGGGATGCAGAATAGGAGGTTGGGCTGGAGGTGAGTGAGAAGAAGGGATACGGTTAGGACCAACATTTAGGCAACACGGCCACGTACAGGATTCTACCACCGTCATCACCATCAGTGTTACTGTTTCCTGCCATGTATCTATGGGGTGTCTATCATTTAAAGTCCAGCACTGCACTGGGCATTTTTAATTGTCATTACTATATAATTATATGTAATAATTTAATTTATAACAATACATCATACTTATTAAGGTCCTACTATGTACCAAATTCTATCGGACAGATGTCCTAATAATCAACATGATATAATCTATCATTATGTATAAAACATCACACTCTGCCCTTTATTAATTATGTGTGTGCCAATTATGTGCAGGAAACTTTTATTCATTCTAGTTACCAATATTGTGTCTAGTCCTCCAACCCTATGAAGTGGGCACAGTTATTATTTCTCTTTTGTAATTGCCCTTTAGCCTCAGCTGGATTGGAAACTGTGTAGTGGAGACTCAGGCCACTGTCATTTGAGCAGCGTTTTCTGCATTCTATTTGCATTCTTGTATGTAATCCTAAAATGTAGAGTAGTTTTCCCCCATTTACAGATAAGGTAATCAAAACTTATAGTGGTTAAAGGGACTTTCCAAAGTGACAGAGCCATGAATGGCAAAGCTGGGATTTAAACCCTTGGCCTTCTGCTTGCCATTCCACGCCATCATAAACTCTAAACATCGTAAGTAGAATCATCATAAGTTAGAGTCCCTCTGGAAGATGGATGGGTGAATGGATGGAAAGAGAGAGAGAGACAGATAGGCAGACAGATAGCTAGATAGACAGATAGAGATTTTAGGAACTGTCAAATTGGCTCCCACAATTATGGAAGGCTAGAAGTCCCAAGAAATGTAGCCAGTGATCTGGAGACCCAGAAGGGCCTATGGTAGAAACCTCATCCAAAGGCAGAAGACAAATGTCCCAGGTTGAAGACAGTCAGGCAAAGAGAGAAAATTCTTTCTTACCCAGACTTTTGTTTTATTTGGGCCTTCAACGGATTAGAGGAAATCTGCCCCTACAGGGCAGGGCCATCAGTTTTAAGCAGTCTACCGATTCAAAGGTTAATCTCATGCAGAAACACACTCAGACACACTCACAGACACACACTCAGAAATAATGGTTAGTCAGATATCTGGGCACCCTGTGGCCCAGTCAAGTTGACACCTACAATTTTTTTTGCCTTCTTTTAATTACTGGTGTTGTCATCCTGTGTCCAAGACACATATAGTCAATCATCACCCCTTTCCCTTAGCCTGTACCAGGTTCTGTGCCAAGGATTTTAGAAAATCATGTCTCGTTCATTTCCCCCAACAGGTCTATGAGTCATTATCCTCCCCAATCTAGGGAAACTGAGACCCAGAGGTTCAGAGTATTGCAAGATCCTATGGGAATTGCAGATTGTAGCCAAAATTGGAACTCCTAATTCCAGAGCTCCTCCTTCCTGCTAGCAGTTTTATTAATGAGAAAAGCTGTTGAGCACCAGAGCAACCCCGCCTCCTCCAAATACCATCTGACATATACGTTCAGCAGAGGAAAAATAACATGAGGTCTGGGGCTTGCTTTAAAATTCTCTGGGGCCAGACACAGTGGCTCCCACCTGTAAGCCCAGTGCTTTGGGAGTCTGAAGTAGGAGGATCACTAGAGGTCAGGAGTTCAAGACCAGCCTGGGCAACATACAGAGACCCTCATCTCTATAAAAAATTTAAAAAAAAACAAAATACTTGTGCAACAGCAGCAGCAAGAGCTGCCGCAATGAAAGAAGAAAGAAGAGGAGGGACGGGATGAAGAAAGGAAAGAAGCAATGTTAACATTCTAGTAATGTTTGCATCTGAATGATAGGTATGTGGGGTTACTATTGTCTTCTATTTGTGTATGTTTAACATTTTCATAATAAGCGTATTTATATATATACACATAAAGCATATATGTACATATTATCATAATGCCTACCTGCTCTTGAGAAAGTGGTGCAGTGTGGCTGGAGGTTTCTCTCACTGGTTTCTATGGCTCTCCCCTCCCCCACTTTTTGTAAGAAATGGTAGTACCTATCTGACTATTTTCATGGCTTCCTGAAGAGGTCTGAAAATTAGAGTAAACAAATTACCCATTACCAGGGAAGCCTCCTTCCCCCCAGCAGATTCCCAGCGTCTTCTTTCACCTCTAGGAGATATTTTCCAAGGTCACTAAATTAAGCCTTCAGACAATCGAAAAATTGAATCTCAGTACATCTATTTTCCTAACAAAATTTCTGCAGCGCCGATTGAGGCTGACAGGTATGGCCGTGCAGCTTTCTGGGCTGTTCAGGTCGATTTGGCCAAGCAGGACGGCATCAGCTTGTATTGGAGGGAACATCTGAGCAGCTCGGGGCCCCCTGGGAGTCAGAGAGTTCCTTACCTCCTTGCCACTGTAAATGACTATTTCTGTCGTTTGCAGAGCGTCCTTTCCTTCCTCCTCCTACAGGCCATCCTCACCCACTATAGCCGCCAGGTCAGCTGCCTCTTCTTCAGTTATTTATCAAAAGGGCCATTGCAATCATTGCAAACATGTTTAGAAGGATTTGGAAACCATGTTCTTTTTAAGGGCACTAATGATGCAGCAGTAATCACAATGCTAGTGGAAGGGGAGGGACAGAATGTGATGTTTTGGGAGTGAATTGTGTAAGAGAAGAAGGGACTTCGTTCCAAGCCCCCCAGACCTTGCAGCTGTCACAGCCTGGCTGTTGGAGAGGTTTGCAGAGCTGAGAACCACTCAGAATTTGGGGGCTGAACACCCTGACTCTCTGAGCACCATCCCTATGACTTTTGAGGTCGTGTTTGCCCTCCAGCCCTCATTTCCCCCTTGCCAAGCTGTGTCTTAGCTAGTGCTCTCAGCAAAGAATACACTTATGATTCTGGAGCATTGATATCCCCTGAAGTAGCCCCTGACCAGCCTCCAAGATGTATCCTAAAAGCTCCTGGGGAAGTTTACATTTCACTCAAAATATCTGTGTTCATGTAAATGTAAAAATGATGTCTTAAGTTGCTTAGCAGTGAATGAAATGGATGCTCTAGGGAGATGCAGTGAGTTTATCCTGTGGCTTTGAGTATACACTGGTACCCTACATGGGAGTCCCCGGTGCCCATGCCCAGGTGCACAAAGCCAGCATCAGTGACCTACACAGCAGGAGGCAGGCTGTGTGATGATTAGGTGAAAGTCCTTAGGTGGGTCACTCAGTCTTTCTCTTCTTGAGTTTTTCTCATCTGTGAAAGAGTGATCATAATACTATTTCCATTGTGAGGGGCATTGAGAAGAAGACATAAGATAATTTATGTAAAGCACAAAGCATAATCCCCGATATTCAATAAGTACTCAGTAAATGCCAGTGAAAATAATGATTACAACTATGACCTCCAGAAGCTTTTAATGAGCATCTGTCTGTAGCACTGCATGTCAAGCCGAGCTAGAATGCAGTCTCTTAGGAGATATAGGGGAGGAGAACATCCTTGGCAGGTTTTCATATTGGTGATCTCTGTAATTTTCTCAAATACCCTTCCTCTTTCCTTGCTTTTGGTGGTAGCTACCTGTGTTGCTCTTGTCACTTTTGCCTGTATCCACTAACTCACCACCTAGGTATTTGCAACAGTTATCCATTGCTGCCTAACAAATTACCCCAAAATGTAAGCACTTAGAATCTCATTGTTTCTGTGGGTCAGGAATTAGGGAGTGGCTTAGCTGGGTAGTTCTAGCTCACAGTCTTTTCTGAAGTTGCCAGCAAGCTTTGGCTGGGGCTGCAGTCTCAGAATCCTTGACTGAAGGGGACGTTTCACGTCCAAGGGGCTCACAGATGTGGCTGTTGGCAGGAGGCCTCAGTTCTTCACCGTGGGGGCCTCTCTGTACAGCTTCTTGAGCAGCCTCACAATATGGCATCTGGCCTCCCACAGAGTGACTGATCTCGGAGAGAGTGTGAGGAAGATGTGGCATGGCCTTGTAAGCCCCATGCTTAGGCATCATGCACTGTACCTTTAGCTACATTCTATTGATTGGAAGTACACCAGTAAAGACCATACTTAGGAGAGGGGAACCTGGCTCCACCATTGGAAGGGAGGTCTATCAAAGAACTTATGGGCATATCCTAAGACCACCACACTCTGCCACTCCACACACTCTGACTCTCCTAACACCTGCTCACTTCACTGGTTCAGCTATTGGCAGTGGCATGGAGTATGGGAAAATGCATCCCTGTCTCCTTCTTGGATTATAAAAGTCGTCACCCTGCTAGTATGAATCCATGTCCTATGGCGGCCCTCTCAGGAGGGATTGTGGTTAGAGAATGGACAACCCAAGGGAATCCTGTGTCATGGTGGAGCATAGAGGCCAGCAGGTGAGTGGAGGAGATGCCTTAGAGTGGGAAGCTCGAGCTTCCTCTGTCATATTCATTAAAGAACTTCACCCAAAGAGAGATGACATCCATGTATAATTATTTCAGCAGTGACTTTTGAGCCCAAGCAGTTCTATTTATTTTTCTCTCTGAAAATAAGAAGCTTTCTTTAAAGGATTGCTGCCATTTGGACAATGTCCTAGGTCCCCACTGGTGTTATCAGTTGGTGGGATATAGAAAAGCAAAGTGGCCAGGCTCAGCCTTTTTTTTTTTCTTTTTTAAGACAGGGTCTTGCTCTTTTGCCCAGGCTATAGTGCAGTGGTGCAATCACAGATCACTGCAGCCTACAACTCCTGGGCTCAAGCGATCCTCCAGCCTCAGCCTCCTGAGTAGCTGGGACTACAGGCATGCACTACTGTGCTTAGTTAATTTTGGCTATTTTTTGTAGAGATGGGGCTTGCTTGCTTTTTTGTCCAGTCTGGTCTTGAACTCCTGGCTTCAAGCAATCCTCTTACCTCATCCTCTCAAAGCACTGGAATGATAAACTCTTTCTTTGTTTATACCATTTCTCAGCTTGCACTCTTTCCTACATACAGCTTGTTTCTCCAATGTGGCTGTTGTTCTCATGTTTACTTAATGGCCTGACCATCTTTTCCTCCTCCTCCTGCCTTCTATTCTCCTTCCTCATCATTGTCCTCTTCTATGAGTTCAGAATATTGGGTTACAATACCTACAACATGCAGTGAGGTCACTCTTTTATCATCACCCCTGTAGGCTTGTGGTGTTCGTATCTGATTTTTCCTAGTCTTTCGTTTGTTAATTTACTGCACACATGTTCCTTTCTCTTGTACATTACTGACGTGTGGAAGAATCTTGAATATCTGTGTGGTGCTTAGAGATTTCACAGCAGTTTATTGAATGCTGTTACCTCAATGCATCCTCTGTGAAACTGGGTGTGACTGCATCCATTTTACTGATGAGGAAACTGAGGCATAAGAAGGTTCGGTAAATTACCAGAGTCGCACAGCTCACAAGCAAGTGCAGGCTTGCAGCCAAGGTTTGCTGGCTTATGCATTTCATGAGTTTTCTATCGTACCATACAGGCGCTGTGTCTCCCAGTGGAATATAAGTTATTTGAGGCCGAGGATTGTGTCTCATTCTGTGTTATATCCCTTTGGCTTCAGCCTTAGTGTCTTGCATTTGTAAAGCCTTTGGAACATTTCAGCTGAATGAGTGAATGAGTGAATGAGTGAAGCCATCAGTCAAATCAGAACACTGCTTACACATGCATCCCAAGTCCAGCTGTTGAACGTCTGGAACTGAGCAGTATGGAGCCTGTTAAGACCAGCGATGCTGTGGCCTGAATAACAACGGGATAGGAACATTCCCTTCTTCTCATAAATCTTGTACATTTGCATTGTTTGTGCTGAACAGGGCCCGTGTCTTCTGGTAGCAAACACGGGGAGGCCCAAAAGGCTGATCTGGGATCACGTCCCCACTGAACACTGCCCTATGCTAAGTCTGCAGAATATTTAAATAAGGGGTTAATTTATAAAGTGAGCTACAGGAAAGTTTCCAGGATTGTCGTGCATGTGTCTCATAAATCGGCACAAATTGAATCTAGGTTTCTGTGCCCGTCAGCGAATAGGTAAACCAAAATTTATTGAGAGGTGTATAGGTTGCCATCCAAAGAAACGTAGTAAATGAGAAAAGTGTATCCTCAGGAGGTCTGTAAACAAGGTCTGAAGGCTGGCAGCAAGGACAGGGGTCAGCAATGTAAAATTCCCGTTGCCAGTGATCGGAAAGTACAGCGTAGTTGGTTGCAGATGGAGACAGGGTTCCGGGAATTCTTGATTTTTCATAAACATTCCACTGACTTCTTAACAGGATAAAGATTTTGTACATTGCAGAGATAATTTATAGATTCGGGTACAGAGGGATACAGACAATGAGGAAGGCTAACTTCAGGATTTTGCATATGTCAAATCATTATATTAGCTTACCCAGAACCAAAAAAAATTATGCAATATATAAATATGAAGCTTTAGTTTTTAATGATTATTTATAATAACATTATGATAATGACTATTTGTAATAATCATGCATACCACCTTAGTCTGAGCAATCATATTAGCAGTTCATAATTACCGAAGGGCTGTCAGGAACCAGACACTGTGCTGAGTGTTCTACAAACTTCATTTCCAGTCTTTTTTTTTTTTGTTCAATTTCCTCTCGAATTTTTAAGGGGGTTGGAGAGTGTTAATGTGCCCCTTTGACAGAGGAGGAGGGAGAAGCTCCAAAAATGCAGCCCAAGGATCTTAGGCTAATATATAGGCTTGCATCCAGTGTATCTCACCCCGAAAGCCTTGCTTTTGTCATTATCCGACATTGGCTGTCATTATTGTAGTGGCCTTCTTACTACCTACAAAACAAGTGCCAGCATTTAACATCTATCCACCTACCGAGATTATTTAATATTTTAGTCTGTAGCTCTTATCCCTTTAGCTACAACATTCAAAGCATTGTGCAAAATATTCTAGTAGTAAGTAGAGGCTTTAAACCCACACGTCGATAATGGTCAAATCCTCTTAAAGGGGCCAGCAACAAAAATGACTTTAAAAGGGAAATATTCCTTCAATGTTACGAGTGCCCATGAGCATGTTAGTGGAGCAGTTGTGTGTTAAAGAAAGAGAAGGTGGAGTTACACTGAATACCCTTGAAATCACACAATCAACACTTAAGAATGTTCACACAGTTGTTCACACACATATTGATATCAGACCGTATAGCAGTCCCATTGGCTAGACCAGTTATTATGAATGTGTTTTATAGAGTAGGAAACAGAGATGCAGTGTGACTTGCCTAAGAACACACAGCGGTTCTGAAACTCAACCTGTGCTAAGATGGAGGGAGAAACGAAAATAACAACAACAACAACAAATGTCGTGCCAAAATATTGCTAGCAGACATCTAGAAAAATGTCTTCGACTTCTTTTGGTAGGAAAAGAGGAACAATTCACATCTGAATTCAACATATTTATTTTTTGTTTCTGACTTTTTATGTAAGCAGAGCTCTGAATTGTATCCTCAGATATATTTGAGACTAACAATAAGGAAATATAAAATTACGTTACTACCTAAGCTGCCACTTCTTCAAAGCCTCGTTATTCTTGTTCCCTTCAATGCATTTCAACTCCAAAATACATAGTGACATGAAAATTGTGTATTCAGATGTTCTATTGATTCCTTGAGAAAGTGACCTTGTATGCACACGTGAAAATGGAGAGATCTATATATTACCACGTGGCCTCTTCTTTGCAAGGGTATGAGGAACAACAGTGGTTCACATGCGTTTTCTTTTTAACACCTAGATTTACTCTTCCTTTTCACACACTAATAGCACACTGATGTGCAATCCAGGGAGGGCTCCTTGGAAAGTTGTACCGCTGTGGCCTAGTGATGGACAACTGGCAGGGCCACATGAGGAGCTAAGACCTTGTGCTCCATTTGCAAAGCCAGTGGCCCCGGCAGAGATAGGAGGCCCTCTTTGTGATTTCGACAGTGGTTTCCCTGGGGTTGAACACTCCTGAAACTTATTTCTGCAAGGACATACTACTGTGGACCCACCTGAAGGGCGGCATCCACTCCTCTAGTAGGATCTCGCATTGGTATTTTCAGACACTTCTGCCCCTTGCCACGTTTAGTAAGTCATCTATGTCGTTTGGGAGGAAAGAGAATGAGCATTCCTCAGTCCCTGCACTGCACCAGGGCTTGCAAATACAGTCCCTCATTTCATTCTTGCTACCATCTTTGAGGTGGGTGGCATTAGGCCATTTGCTGGCTGTATAAAATGACATGCAGAAATATTGTAGCAGCTCACTTAATATCAGGCATCCGGTAAGTGGCAGAGATGAGGCTGGACCCCAGGATTTCTGACCTAATTTCTGATCTCCTTAATTATTCTGTACACCCAAAGCCCCTGTGGTTTGGATTCCTAATCACAGGACTGAGATGAAACAGAATTTCTTAGCAGAGGGGGCCAAATAGTAGATGGGCTTTTGCCAAGAACTATTTTTTTTTTTTTTCAGAGTCAGAGGTTGGCAGCCAAAGATGAGAGAGGGAAGGTCAAGTGCAGCAGAAGAGAGAAACAGGGAGAGTGGAGGTTGTTCTCTAGAACATAGAAGCCGCTTCTTCATCCCACACAATGGAAACCAGAGCCCAGATTATGTTAACGAGAAGTTCCAGAATTGCAGATGGCACTTTGCTACTTAGGGAGGGGGGAGAAGAAGAAGGAGAAAAAGAAGAAAAAAGAAAAATAGCAGGGGGAAACTTAAAAAAATGGTTAGCTGCATGTAAATGGCTTTTATTATAACTGCTAGGCTGAACCAGAAGACTCCAGCTATGTAAAATGTCACTTGCTCTTATCACGGTTCATAGAGATTACCTTTCAATGCAAGTTTCATTTTCATTTCTTCCAACACTTAGAGAAGTGAACGAGGCAATGACTCCTTTATTCCCTAACCCTCGCCCAGCAACTCGCTTCTTCCTCTGTGTTTTGTGTCATTCTGTATGATATTGCATCAAGGCAATTCACGGCAGTGGTTGAACCAAAAGCAATTTAAGTCAAAAATGGACAAATATGGATGTCACTTATGAGGCTTGTTCAAAGGCCTTTGACATCACTCAAAGCCTGAGCACTTCTCAGGAGTGATATGCTTCTTTTTTTTTTTACTTTTTATTTTCTAGCAATGCAAGATTGAAGATTTAATACAGACCTCTTAGTGAGGCATCTGCGTAGTTCTTACGTAGAAACCATTTATTGGTGAACCAAATATTTTGTATTATATAGCAAGAAAGAGGGATGGACAAAGATTGAGTGATTAGAAATCCAAGGGGAATTTATATTTATTACTTTGATTTGGTAATTTGTAATAACAATAGCCACCATGTATCTATACTTCCTAGATTTGGGCATGGGGTTAGGAGTCTTATATTTATTATTTTAGTTAATTTTCATAGTCATCCTGTGTAGAAATATGAAAAAATATAGAAATCTCAATCAGTAAATAAGTATTATTGTCCCCATTTTACAGATGAGAAAACAGAGTCCCAGGGACCTACCTGCTCAAGGGCACAGAAAGTCTGAATGAGTAAATTTACTGTGTGTTGTTCCAAAGGTTTCTCCAAAGGTCTCTTCATCTCCCAAGGCTATTATCATTTTGAGAAAGATTGGCACAGTGAGAGGCCAGGAGCCCATCTTGGCCGTGTGCCTTCCGCTTTGTCTCTGGAGTTGTGGGAAAGGCTTGTAGCTTAAGAGCCTCCTTGTTCAATTCTGTCAGGCACACGTTGGAAGGTAGCTTTTCAGGTTATGGTGGGTGGTGGTGAAGCAGAGGTGTGCAAAGCAGGGTACGTGGAGGGCTGTGCCTTGGTCATTCCCAGGAAGCAAAGCGAGCATCAAAAAAAGGCAGGGTAGTTGGGCCATGGCGTTGCAGAGTGACAGTGAGTCAGGGTGAGGACAGCACTCAGGAAGGAAAGGACAGAAAAGCTACCCACACCCTGGAGGGCCAAAGGGCTGACTTCACAGGAGACTTTAGGTGCTCCTACGTGTCGATTCTTAGAGAACTAAAGACACAATTGCATCTTAAAATGTTGAGACTTGCACATATACACAATAAGAATATTTTCTTTGGCTGCAAAAGAACTATAAAAGAGTGAAAAAACCAATCCCAAAAGATTACATGTGATAGGATTCCATTTGCATAACGTTCTTGAAATTACAAAATTATAAAAATAGAAAACAGATGGCCGGGCATGGTGGCTCACTCCTGTAATCCCAGCACTTCAGGAGGCCGAGCGGGTGGATCGCCTGAGGTCAGGGGTTGGAGACCAGCCTGATCAAGGTAGTGAATTATTGAAGGGCTGTTGCCAGCAACAGTAGAGAACCTGTCTCTACTAAAAATACAAAAAGTTAGCCAGACGTGGTGGCACACACCTGTAATCCCAGCAACTCAGGAGGCTGAGACAGGAGAATTGCTTGAACCCGGGAGGCAGAGGTTGCAGTGAGCCAAGACCGTGCCACTGTACTCCAGCGTGGGCAACAGAGTGGTACTCTGTCTCAAAAAAAGAGAAAAGAAAACAGATGAGTGATTGCCAGGGATTGGAGAGGAGTTGGGGGTAAGTGGGAAGCAGAGTGGATATAAAACAGCAGGTGGAGGATCCTGGTATAGATGGAAATGTTCTGCATCTTGACTGTCTCAGTGTCAATTTCCTGGTTGTGAAATCGTACTAGAGTTTTTTGAGATATCACCTTTGGGGGAAACTGGATCAAGGGCATGTGAGATTGCTGTATTATTTCTTACAACTGCATGCGAATCTACACTTATCTCAAAAATAAAAACTGTCATTAAAATCAAAGAACTGCTCAACATTTGAGGGGAAAAATCGACAAGTAAATTCAAATCACCCACGAGCCCACCACCCAGAGAGAGTCGCCACTTCTATTTCGATATATTTTCTCTTCCTCCCTTCCAATCTCTCTCTTCTGTTCCTAGATATAAAATGGGGAGGTTTTAAAATGTAATTACATCTAACTATTGCCTGGCTTGGTAATAGCCAACCTTTGCATGTCCTCAGAGAGGTCCAAAGGCTGTGCTGAAACTTGTTGGTTTGGCATTGATTTTGACGAAAGACAGCAACAAGATCCCCTTTCTAGGAACCCATGTGGATTACTGTGGATTCAGAATGGATGCATTTTATGTACAGGGCTGTGACCTCTTGTTTTTTCCCTTCCTCATGCTAATAGGTGTTAATATTTTGCAATAAATATTACTTATGTCTGTGAATTGAACTGCATCCCAGACTGTCAGCACATATTTATTTTCTCATTTTAATTTCTCAAAGTTCTTACTGTTATGGAGGGTGGGGAGGGGGTAGAATAAGCTTAGGCTGGAGGGCATATCTGATTTGGAAAATACATCCCTGGTTATGTTCCTACCGAGTGACATGTTTGGTTGGTGATGATAAACTGGGACTGAGGAATGGGTTAGGAGAAGGCTTGAAGAACCCAGCTCCCCAAACTATCTCATCATCCTCTAGAGATACTTCTCCAAGTGCTTTTGTTTCCATTGACCTCCCAACCCCAGGCACTAGCGAAGCCTCCAGGCAGGTAAGTGCACAAATCCTACATTTTCTAGTGACTTGAGCAAGTTGCTTCATTTTTCTGATCCTCCATTCCCTTTTCTAAGCCACAATTTCTTCATCTTTCAGTAGAGTTAACAAGTTACTGGGTGTTGAAAGATCAAATGAATTAGCCCATGAGAACATGCTTTGCACGAAGTTGTATGCAAAATAAGTTATTATGGGATGGGAGAAACCCTTTGCGGACAGTGCCTCGCAGTTGACCCTCAGTGTGTACTCATGGAATAATTTTTTAATATAAAATAATTACCATCACTAGTCCTAACCGTACACGTTCTTGACTCTGTGACACTGAACAAAATCCTGAACCTCTTTGCGCCTTGATTTCTTTCATGTCTTGTTCTAGTTTTGAAGAGCGATTCTTGTGTGAAATCAGGGAGAGGAGGCATGAGGCATGGAAAGGACACCATACGTCTGTGGTTGACAAATTCAGTAGGCCCACAGTCGATGCAAAAGTCGTCATGCCCCTGCAGCACGGTTATAATGAAGAGGAGCGATGGCATGGCATGATTCCGCTATAAGGGAGGCTTATTATGTAGTGTCTACAGAGCCAGTGGTTTATTTTGCATTGTTTATGTCAGCATTAAGCAGTATTCTTACACAGTTGGTAAGTCTTAAAACTCACTATCTACTCTAGTAGTTGTTCCAACTGTGATGTGCTCAATAATCTGCCAGGGATCTTGTTAAATTGGGATTCTGATTCAGTAGGTCTAGGTGGGGCCTGAGAGTCTCTGTTTCCTATTTTAATTTAATTTTTTGTGTGTACCTAGTAGGTGTGTATGTACATATATATATAATGTATATATATAAATGTATATATGTAAATATGTATATATGTGTATATATGTGGATTTTTTCCAAGAAAATTGTGGGTACATAGTAGGTGTATATATTTGTGGTCTGTGTCTCTTCTAAATTGCTGATCTCCCAGGGGATGCCTGTCTTATTGTACTAGGTAGCACACTTTGAGCAGGAAACATCTAGATGTAGTTCTCAGTAGTAGGACTATTGCCAGTGGAGGGGGCATTTCGGAAATTTGGGAAGGCATTTTGATTGCCTTTGGCGCTTAGGTGGGGTCCACGGGTCCATCCTGTGATGCCATAGGCAGTCCAATATAACAAAGAACTGCCCACGTCCCGGTCACATTCATTTCGGTAAAAAACTTGTTTGCAATGATCTGACCCCAGAACTCACTGTGCTTACACAGATACACAACATGCACCGAGTCTTCCAGAAATGCAGGGGCCTTCTAAATCAAGGGAAGATTGTGTGGTGTTTTGTTCAAATCTTTACCAAGGTCTCAATACCATCTTGAAACATCATGAGGATCTGCTCATAATATTTGAGTCGCCGTAACATGTGATCTGTCTACATATGTAGCTGTTTGTATTCACGGGGATTAAATAGTTGTGTGCTACAGCTGCCCCCAGCGAGCAGCTCATGAGAGCAGATTTTGCCTATTTCTTCCAAAATCGGTATTCGGTGATACCATGTTGGTAACTTGAAACTGACCATGGTGAGAATATTTACACCATGGAAATTGGCAAATGCTACTAATCAGGATGATTGTTTCCGTTTTCATTTTGTAATTTTCAGAGTTGGTTTACCAGTATGATGTCTGTATTAAAATATATGTAATGCTGCTTTCAAAATGTTAAGTATCGTGAGAAGATGTTAACAAAATTCTGGTGAATTTTTGTCTTATGTTTCTTGAATCCAAACCTATAAGTAGGTACAAACACTTGACTATTTCATTATGGGCTTCTGATATACTCCTGTCAGAGCAGTTACCTTTGAAAATGCACACTATTTTATCGTTAATTATGTTTTCTTTAAAAATTTTTTATATTTATGACATATTACTTTTGCTAATTATATGTGTGGGTAGATGGTGTTATTCATGAATTTCATTTCAGGACCTTGGTAAGGGGTTATAAAATATTTCTGTTTAAAGGGGGGTCTTAGGTTGCTGGACTTGAGTATCCTGATCTAATTAATGCGCTGGGCAGAGCTGGCAGATGTGTGGGACACCCAACTATTCTCTTGAAGGGAAGGGATATAAGAGATACACTGTAAAGGTGAATGATAATTGGCATCTCCCTTCAAGGTGACCGGGAGGATCTGAGCTGACTGGGTGCCTTTGTGGAAGTGTGTTTTGAACTGAGATTAGAGAGATCAGCAATGTGTCTCATAAAGTAATCCAGGAGGAGTTCATTCTCAACAGATTCAGCAATGAAGCACTTGAAGAGGAGGAAGCCAAAATTCAAAATGGCTTGGGTGCAGTGGCTCGCTCCTGTCATCCCAGCTCTTTTAGAGGCTGAGGCAGAAGGATCACTTGAGGCCAAGAATTTGAGACCAGTCTGGGCAACATAGCCAGATCCCGTCTCTAAAATTAAAAAAAAATTAAATTAGCGGGCTTGGTGGTGCACACCTGTAGTCTGAGCTGCTTGGGAAGCCGAGATGGGAGAATTGCTTGAGCCTGGACGTGTGTGGCTATGGTGAGCTAGGATCACGCTACTTTACTTCAACCTGGGTGACAGAGTGACACCCTGTTTCAAAAAAGAAAAAACAAAAAGTTGGAAATGAGTGGGAAAGGATCTAAGATTATTGGAAACAGTGTACATAGAATACAAGAGGAGCTGGGCACGCTGGCTTATGCATGTAATCCCAGCGCTTTGAGAGGCGAAGGCGGGTGGATCTCTGGAGCTCAGGAGTTCGAGACCATCCAGGGAAACATGGTGAGACCCCATTTCTACAAAAAGTAAAAAACTCAACTCATACCTATAGCTGCAGCTACTCAGGAGGCTGAGGTGGCAGAATCGCTTGAGCCCAGGAGGCAGAGGTTGCAGTGAGCCAAGATCACGACACTGCACACCAGCCTGGGGTGAGAGAGAGACCCTGTCTCAAATCAAAATAAAAATGGAATACAAGGGGGGATGACGATAGACTTAAGATACACCCTCTAGAAAAAAGTAAGAAGTATGGTAAGGAATCTCATTTAGAAAAACGCAGGCACACACAGGCACTCTTCACAGGACTGGCAGGTGGAGAGGATGTTGTTAACAGGGCTGGCTATTTTACTGTAAGTGCTGCAAACATCGCACTAATGTTTGGGTCTTTGCTTTTGGCAATCACTTCTCTTGTTAATTTTTTTTTTTTTTTTTGGCACCATAGAAATGTTTCCATAAATAGTGCATTTAATGGAGTGTGTGACTTTATTACTGTCAGCCACTGTCCTAGAAGAGGAAAATTCAATAAACACAAAAGCAAAGATTAGAACATAGAAAGCTTACAGTTCCAGAGCCTTCATGAGCTTGTACCTCTAAAGAATGCGATCTTTGTATTTACCCACCTGCGAAATTCTTACTTGTTGGGGTGGTACAGCCACCTAGGTCAGTGCCATGTTCAACCCAATCTGGAAAACGTTGATTATTGTGGTGCCTGTTTTGTTGACTTACAAAGCCAGTCACCCCTTCCTATGCTTCTAAGATGTGAATGCCCAGCTCCGGGGATGAGATAACTGTCAGCTTTGCCTAAGCTTTGGGCATCAGCGCCCTCCATATGCAACAAACCCACGAATGAAGTGTTGTGATTCTTTGACACAGAATAATTGGAAATCCCTTCCTTGGCTAGAGCAGGGATCCAGTGTAAAGGAGGAAGTAAAAATAAAAAGGCACAAATATATGAGAAAGTGAGCAAATCACAGTCATTGAGGAGCAAAATAATTCATTCCCTGTCCCTGGCTCAGCACGGATGCAAATAATGTATCATTAAGTAAGTCCCCAATACAAAGACAGCCAGCATAACTGTTGCATCAAATATTTAGCCAGAGCCAACAGCAATTTATTATGTTTTTTTAAATAAGTTTGATTTACTAACCTTCAGCACAATCCCTATTTTTAGAGGTTGGCTCATATGTTTAATTTGTTTTCTCTGAAGCGCTGCATCCTTGGTAGCGTTTCAGCTGTCCACTCGGTTCCTAATGGCAGAGCAACACCGAAAAGCGTAATTACATTTCCTAATTATGTGTAATTAGGCAAAACCCAGATGATGTATTCAACATGCTCTGAGAATAGCCACGGGTTAAAGACTGCTGGAATTTGGTAACATTTTTATAAATAAGCTGGTGCGTTATTTAACGTGGGGGTCTAAGGTGATGCTGGGTGCCTTGTAGACCGGTATCGTGGTTGAAATCTATCGCATTTGTTTATTTAGCCAAGTAAAACTGTAAGTGATTCCCCTTCTCCATACCTTCCCTTCTTTTTGAAAACAGAGTTTAGATGTGCTATTCTTAGCCCAAGAGAGGCCCTCTAAACTCAGAACCATAAAGTTCTGCTTACTGACAGCCTAAGTGATATTTATTTTTTCAAAGCTTAATCCTTTTGAAACATGGAGAAATAAATACATCCTCTTATCTACCATATGCCTGGGACGGGAAATAAATTCTTATTTTCCTGCCGTGTGGTACCAGTGGGCTACAATGAATAATTTGGGCAGTCTCACTGAAGATAATAGGGAAGCCTTCTCTATTACCAGTGATAATTATGAATCTCATAATAGAAAACATCCCGAGCCCGAACATCAATCAGGGAAGATAAACAATGGGAAATGATAGGTATACAAAAGGGAAAATGGCAACAGCACATATGGAGGGAAAGACCGCAGAATTCTGGCGGGGTTATAAATCATACAGTCAAATAATTTCCATGCAATTAATATCCTCAAATTAAAACATATGTTTTTAAAGAAAGATTTTGCAGACTTTTAAGCTGGGCAACTGGCTGCCTTACAAGATTCATCTGGAAACCCCAATGCCGTCCTTCTTCTTGAGTCTTTTATATTTATTTCTCCCTGGCCAGAGTTGGCTGGGGCATAGTCTAGCAATGTCACCCTGTAAGCTGACCCAGTGACCTCACTCCAGCTCACCAGGGACTGACCATACACCAGAGGGGCCAGAGCTAGTGGTGGCTGACTCCCAGGATCTTTGGCCCTGACAGAACAACAAAGACTGGCTCATTGAGGCAGGAAGTTTTAACTTCCTTGGCCAGCCTGAAAGACTGTCTCCAGCCATGCGGACACAGCCCAGTGAAGCGCTTGGAAAAGCTGCAGACAAATGGAAAAACCTTCATTCCAAAGGGTCGTTGTCTCCTCCTATTTAATAGCCCTGCATTCATGTACTGTTTTATCTTGCTGTCTTTTTTTTTTTTTTTTTAAATCAAATACCAAAGTACTTCTATGGACTGCTCTTTAAAAAAAAAAATGGAATCCATTCACAACTGTGAAAAAATACTGCCTATTAGTCTGCTGTTACGGCTCAAAATGAATCTTAAGGCTGCATGGCTAATTTATTTACTGCATCATGGGCGAAGACCAACAAGGTGTCTAGCCTTTCCTCGTATCTGTCTGCGTGTAGAAATTCACAGACCACGGCCATTCTGTCATGAATTCAAATGAGAAGTTTTCCATTCCAAACCCTGTTTAGGAGCAGCCTGGAAACTGGTGTCAACTGTCAAATATGTCCTTAAGGCCACAAAGTATGCTCATGGATTTTGTTTTATAGGCTTAACGTAATATTTTATAAAACATATTTTTAAAGAAATGTGTAATTTTCCCCCCAAAGCAAGGGTTTCCCAATGCCATATAATTTACTAAGTGTGGCTTTGCTGTGTAATAGTCCATAATTTATAGTCAGCCTCCACAAGGCAAAAAATAACTCCGAGCTATGATTAAGTAAGTAATGGACAAGGTAACTAATATTTCCGGAAGGATGGCCTTCCAGACACTCATTTTAAGTGACAAAATGGTTGAAGGTTGAGATATGTAGTCCTGTACTAATTTAATGGAATCAAGAAACGACATTATAAGCTGGCATATCTGGGCACTTAAGGCATGGAGCTGAGAGTGAATATGAGAGTGAATATTCTCCACGTCCATTTTAATGAGCCTGTGCCTCATTTTCCCCATTTAAGGTAGATGGGTTTATGTCTACTTGTGCCACTAGTTTTTCCCATAAAATAATTCATTTGGAAGGGGTGGCCTAGTCCAGTCTGAACCAATTCTAAGATGGTAGCGTGGATGCGGGAGGCACTGCACAGGAGGGAAAGCATGGACTTTGGAATCTGGCAGAAGTGGATATGAATTCAGACTTAGTCATCAGGAGCTGTGGGACCTTGGGAAAGGTTGGTTGGTTGGTTGGTTGTAATTTTTAAATTTTGAAACAAATGTTGGCTTACAGAAAAGTCATAAAAAATACTGCAAAGATTTCCCATGTACTCTTCACCCAGCTTCCCCTAATACTAACAGGATACATTTTTAAACACTGAGAAATTAACCTTGGTATGATGCTATTAACTAAACTCAGATTATAACTGACCAACAGACTTTATTTGGATTTGATGGTGTGTCCTCTTCCATCTTTTACAACCAGGTACCACCTGGCATTTATTGTCCTATCTCTCCAGTCCCTTCTGGTCTGGGACAGTTTCTCATGCGTTATTTTTTTAATGACCTTGAAATTTTTGAAGAGTTCTGGTCAATTATTTTGTAGAATGCCCATAATTTGGGTTTGTCTGATATGTTCTCTTGATTAGAATGAGGTGGTGTGTTTTTGGGGAGGAATATGCATAAGTGATGTGCCTTTTTTTGGCCATCAACTCAGAGGATGTATGATGTGAAAATACCTTACTACTAGTGATGTTAGCCTTGACCTCTTGGTTAAAGTGGTATCTGCCGGATTTCTCCACTGTAAAAGATCATTCTTTTGCCTTTGTAATTAACAAATATCTTGGGACTACTTGTCAAATTTTCATCCATTAATTTTAGCATCCCTCCAGGGATCTTGCCTGCAATGAATAATACTGTAGTATTCTCATAGTTGATACTGTCTTTCTCTCATGCCTTCTGTTTACTGGTTGGAATTCCTCTACGTGGAAGGCTGTTTCTTCTTCTCCATTTATATTGGTACGGGCACGTGAATATTTATTTTATCCTGTAGGTCATAACACGGCAGTATTGTGATGTATTTTGTTGCTCAAATTGTTCCAGCTTTGGCCCATAGGAGGTCTTTCAAGCAGGCTCCTGCACCCTTTTGACATGACCCATTCTTTTTTGAGCACTTTCTTACTTTTTGGCACTGTAAGAGGATTTACGTACTCATCTTGGACTTCCCTGCCTCAATCTTGGAATTAACTTATTTTCCATGGAGGCTCGCTTCCTTTTATTGTAGAATCACATTTAGAACCAAGATCTGGGTGCTAGTTGTGCTCATTACTGCTGGGATGTCATTGCTTTTAGAATTTCTCAATAGAGTTTAGAAGTATGTGTATTATACTAACCCATGCACATACACCTATCTCCATTTATTCCTGTATCTGTATATTTATTATACTTTTAGTATATTTATTTATATTTCTATCTGGGCACATTTCATTTTTCATAGATTTATTACATATCAGTATATATTATAAATTATATATATATATATGTACATTTTAATGTGTGTGTCTACCTAATTCCAATCCAACACAACAACTGGGTTTTTTCGGACTTTTTTTTTTTTTTTCTTTTTGTGGAGAGCAGTGTCTTGCTATGTTGCCCAGCTTAGTCTCAAACTCCTGGGATCAAGTGATTCTCCCACCTCAGCTTCCCTAAGTGTTGGGATTAGAGACGTGAGCCACTGCATCTAGTCACAACTGGGTTTATTCTTCTGACCTTTCCTTGGGATGTTATTTAACTAAGTCTCAGTTTCTTCTTCTGTAAGATGGAAATAATAACAACTAAAGGTGAGGATTTGGGGAAGGTATGGTAAATTGTAAAAATGGTAGCTTGTTTAAAAAAAAAGAAAAAGGAAAACAATTTTTCCCTCTCTGCATTACCACCCATCCTATATGACTGGCATTGCCCAGTGGAACCTTAGCAGCACAGGCATGACAAGCATTTGGATACTGGGACTTTCTCTTTTGTTACTTACAACCCTGTGACCACTGCATGAACAAGCCTGAGCTAACCTGCTGGAGGATGGTGGCCACATAAAGGGAGAGTAGTTGCCCCAGCTGATAGCCTGCCAGTGCCTGGCATATGAGTGAGATCCCTCTAGAGTCATCTAGCTACTAGCCAAGCTATCACTTGACCCTAGACACACCAGACAGCCCCGTAGAGATCAGCCAAGACAACCCACACCAGAGAAAGAGCCCAGCCCATTCATAGACTCAGAAACTAAATACAAGAAAAATGGTCACTGTTTTTACTCAGTGGGTTTTGCAGTGGCTTAATATCCAGCAAATGCCAACGAATCAGAGTTGGCATATGGAAAACAAGAAAGACAGTAACTTTGTACACCGTGGACTCCCAGTCAGTGCTGCTTTTAGTTGTTGACGTTGTTGTTAATGTTGAGAAAAACTTCAAGTCATGTTTGCCCCATACATCTTCCCAGACAGTCTAACTAAATGCACTGTCTTTGCTAACTGTTGGAACCTGGCTTTTGGACTAGACCAGCACCTGGAGAAAGAACCACTGTTAAAATGTAAGGCTCTGTGTGTGTTTATCAGCTCACACCAAGGAAGAGAGAGCTCAGGAGAGACTGGGCAAGAGGTGGAGTGAGCACTGTGTATGCTGGGGAATGGAAAGCCCTTTATCTGGTGTTGCCTAAGGGTACAGGGAGCCTGGCCTGGTGTCGGGAGGAAACAGGGTGCAGAGTAGGAAGTGCAGGAGTATGTAAGTGGCCAAATTTAGCCTAATTAACAGATTTGCCTAGGGCTGACCCTGAAGCAGAAAGTGAAGCCTAGATCAGTCTGCTCTCCTCCTACCAACAGGGTAATGATGAGGTTGAACCACCAGTTCTCAGTCCCATACGTGAGATTCCCAAAATAGACGGGAGTTACTCAGAGACCTCCACTATTTTTTTTTAAACCTCCTCTGAGATTCTGTATTTCCTTAATGATACTATACATCTATTTAGCCCAGTTTTTATCCTTGCAGATAAGTTAGTGTGCTGCTTTTTCTGCTGGTTGTGATCATATTTCTATTTAGGGGTAAAGGTGCTGAAAACCATTTGCTGCGATGACTCACAAAGACATAGTTGCCATGAGCAGCAGGAGGATGGGTGGCCACCAGACAGCCATGGGCATGGTCACTGGAGAAAACTTGACAATCTTGCCACAGCTCCCCAGGGTCTACTTGGTGTCCCATAGAGGACAATCTGTACAGCAACTCAACGTTAACTGTGTACCCCTCCCAGCTGGGCCACTGATCTGCCCAAATGTACAAGAGTCAATGTAAGTCTCTGTTACCATTGGGAGCACTCACCTATGGGCATGTTGCTACAGAGTCACTCATTCCTAGGAATTGCAGAATCACAAAGTTGTCAAAAAACACAACCACATTTTGAGATAGGCCTTCCTCGGCAAACTTTGGTTTGGTTTCTGTATTTGAGGACAAAACACAATATGTTTGTTTCCCTCTCTAGACTAGATTTCTATTCTTGATGCAGTGAGCAAAGGGAGAGATTTGCATTGTTCCTACTGGAGTCAATGGACCCATAAAAAATAGAGTGATAGGCCGGGCGCGGTAGCTCATGCCTGTAATCCCAGCACTTTGGGAGGCTGAGGTAGGCGGATCACCTGAGGTAGAGAGTTCACTAACAGCCTGACCAACATGCAGAAACCCTGTCTCTAGTAAAAATACAAAATTAGCCGGGTGTGGTGGAACATGCCTGTAATCCCAGTTCCTCGGGAGGCTGAGGCAGGAGAATATCTTGAACCCGGGAGGTGGAGGTTGTGGTGAGCTGAGACTGCGCCATTGCACTCCAACCTGGATAACAGGAGTGAAATTCCTTCTAAAAAAAAGAAAAATAGAGTGATAGAGTGGGAATTTGGCTTTTAGTCTACAGAATTTTTTACTACCAGTTTCTGTGTGTCTGTCTGTCTGTCTATAAAATACCAGAGGAAAATTAAAAAAAAAATAGAGAAAATAATAATAACTAGCCAATGTGTCATCATCACTCCAGACAACAGCCACCGTCAATGTTTGGTTAACCCATTCAGATTTTCCCCTATGAATGAGCTCCCCCCCCCCGCCCCGTAATATTAGTTATAATACGTGGATACTACATCCCGAGTTTTTCACTTTGTGTTATAGCACAAGTGTCTTCCCCTATTGTAACATAGTGATTATTAATGTCAAACATCAGCTAGATAAAAGCTCTCAAGTGATAGAGAGTTCTTATAGCTCATACACTCTTCAGTAACTGGGAATTTATACTGTTTATAGTTTTTCTACTGCTAAAAATAATGTTGCAATGGAACTTTCGTGTATAACACTGTTTAGTCCCCTCTCCCCCATTGTTTACAATTCCTTGGAGTTCCACTCCTACTTCATATTTACCATCACCATCCACATTCACCATTGTTGAAGCTTTATGTAATGACGAGCTTCATCCAGGACCCACCTGTGTCTCTGCATCAGTCACTGCCTATGAACCAGGGGCGTGTGGACTCAGGGCTCAATTCAAAAAAGAACCCAATGTTATTGGGACAGACAGATATTGACACCTCTGGTCTTTGAGCCCCATTGTCTTTTCACACTGATGAGTTCTTAGTGTCTCTTGGTGGTGTCTGAGTAGAACTCTGGTTCCATATCGGCTCAACATGGAAGATTTCTGTGATCAATTATCGATCAGTCATGAATAAGGAACCAGGGGATGGCAGTCGCGAATGTGCCGACACCTCTGTCAGTATTCTGGGTTTCTCTGCATGTAGTGTTTCTTTTGCAGCTCCTAGATACAAATTTTTTAATGTATTACGTGTGAGTTATCATTCGAAAGAGGGTAGGTGTGGACAGCGAGGAAAGGTGACTTCATTTCCAGAAGCTTGCCTGTGGTATTTACCTTGATGAGTTCATTAGCAATATGGCTTTCACCCTCAAACTTGCTCATTCAGAAATTAGACTTTGTGAGCCCACTAAGAGTAGATCTTTCTGTTCGGTGCAGACTCACAATAATCAAATTCGCAGAAACTGATGTGTAAACCCAGGGTCACAAAAAAATAATTTTCAACAGGAACTATAATTATCACATAGTTTGAAAGGCTCTTGTTAATTTGAATAGGAAGAGAAGATCAGAATTTTCTTATAGGTAGCACTACAGTAAAAGAGTTTTCATATAGGCAGAAGTACAGGGACTGAGCCAAGTGACATTATAAGTTATTTAATTGTCAAATGATTAAAGCAAAGGTCATTGCCTATATGACTCAAATGCTTGGTTGCCTCAGAAGATAATGAGCCTGATACTTTCACACTGAAGCTATATTGCACATTTCTATTTGTTTATTGCCCATCTTTCCCACTAGAAGGTGAGGGACTTTATCTGTCTTTTTCACTGCTTTGTGCAACCTAGGACAGTGTCAGGCACATAGAGGTGCTCAATAAATCTTGGTTGAGTCAATATGTTTCAAAATCCAAGGTGACTCCAAACATAAAATGTTTTTTTGTTTTCAAATGGAGTGGGCATCTCCTGAATTTTGTTCCCAGTTTATAAACTTCAGCGGCTGTAGATGAATTGTTCAAAAGTTTTATTTTAAGATTTCATTTGTTAATGTATTTTCACAAGTAATATATTCATTTTAAAAGACTGGAGTTTTTATATATCCTTACATTTATGAAATAATTTCGTTTAAACCCTTCATGCCCATCTTCAGCATCATTGCTAAAGCCTCTTGGTTTCTGTACCTGTAATCTTCATTCATTCCTCGGCTGTTTGAAACACAGCACTTTTGGGATCCTTGTATAATGCTGGTCCCACAGTCAAGACTGACTTGGACTGGGACAGGTTTGTATTTCTTGAAGGCGACTTTTCATTCTGTCGCATCACCCATTTTGAGGTCGTTTTGTTGTTGAAATGTTAGAGTTCAACCTTAAATACTTGAGAGCATGGGACTGTCTAGACAAAGGGAGATGAGATCCTGTGGTAGCCAGAGGACAAGATGGCCTCCAGTGACCCTCACTTCCTGGATTTTACATTGCGGTATATTTCTCTCCTCCTCTGAACAGGACTGCCCTGTGTAACTGACAGGGGGAAGTGATAGGGCATGACCTCTGAATCTAGGTGACAAAATATATTGAAACTTCTGCTTTGCTTCTCTTGGATCACTCCTTGTGGCAGAAGCTAGACGCCATGTTGTGAGGATACTCAGGCAGCACCGTGGGGAAATCTGCATAGCAAGGAATCAGGCTTTCAACAGCCAGACCAGATTGCCAGCCAACTTGAGTGAGCCATGTTAGAAGCAGTTCCTCCAGCCCCCTTTAAGCTTTTGGATGACCACAGATGAAATGACCATCTTGACTTGGGAGACACCGAACCCCAATCAGCTAGCTAAGCTGCTCGTGAATTCTTGACCCACACCATCTATGTGAGGGAGTAAATATTTATTAATTTTTAAGATGCTTCATTTTGGAGTAATTTGCTACACACCAATATTAATACAGAGCCCATTTGCACTGCCTACAGGATAAATAATCCAATAGCTTAACAACAATTGAAATGGAAAAAAATTGAGGAGTTCCTCAATGTTTCCACCTGTGTCTTGAGGTTAAAAGTGTACACATTTGTGGGCAGAAACTTTTTCACATTAATAAATTCATTGTTCCCTCTGCTTCTAGCACTTGCTCAAAAAGTAGTTTGGTAACAGACTTCTTTCTCCTCATCATTAAATGACATATTGGAGATCAGTCAGATGAACTGCAATTTATATCTTGCCCCTACCCAGTGTTGACTTGCCTAGGGTCACACAGATAATTAGTGATGTGCTGTCTCAGTTTTATTATCTGCAAAATGAGAATACCTGATGGGGTTAGGGTGGGAATTTAATATCTGTAAGATGTTTAATTTGTTGCATAACAATATGTTATATGTTATAACAATATGTTAATATGTTGCCAAAGATAGCTGTGGCAAACGCATAGTAAATAGCAGGTGTAATTATTATTTTTTTCTTTTTTTTTTTTTTCCTGAGACAGTCTTGCTCTGTCATTCAGGCTGGAGTGCAGTGGCATGATCTTGGCTCACTGCAACCTCTGTCTCCTGGGTTCAAGCGATTCTCCTGCCTCAGCCTGCCAAGTAGTTGAGATTACAAGCACATGCCACTACGGCTGGCTAATTTTTATATGTTTAGTAGAGATAGGGTTTTACCACCTTGGCCAGGCTGGTATTGTTTTCATTATTGTGGTTATCATTATTTATTTAGTTATTGATCATCAACATCCAGAAATCAGGTTTCAGCAAACGTTCCATAACCTAATATGCTAAAACCCCCTCACTGCCCTCCATTCTTCATGAATCTTCTTGACCATGAGGCAGAATCTTGGTATGTTCTTCTCATCAAGGATTTTATCTAAAAACCTGCAGTACTTCGCCTTTCCCTGGGTGGAGAGGAGGGGAGGATCGATACTTCTAAAGTAATGTGGCATGCACCGTCCCGCATGGTGGGGATGTAGTGGGCTTCCTGTTACGAAGCTCAGCTTGTAAGCGTATATCTACATCCCAGGGAGGTTTTCACTGAACCAATAGATGCCATAAGGGGTCCTTGGTGTAATAATTTAATAGCAAACCCTTCAGCAATAAGTCTTCAGGTAAAATGGATGCTGACTGTCTTATCTATCGTACGAAGATTCAGACACTGATGTAATTTAAAATGCTTTCAGTATCATGGATCCAAACATATGCCTTTTTATTTCTGAAGGAATTTCCAGAATGTTCGATTAAAAAAATAAACAGAGGAAATGAAAAATAAAATTGTGTGTTGTACCACCATCTGAAGATAAGTACTGCTATCATTTTGCTATATTTCCTTCTATATTTTTCTCAGCATTTACACGATTGTTTTTACATAGTAGTGACTTTGCTGAACCATTATTTCATTTTGCGTCTTGGTATTTTTTCTCAGTTAAAATGATAATTGTGAACATTGTTCTTTCTACTCTAATTACTCAGGTTGCTTGTAATAAGCTTTTATTATAATAAAACTTCATCTTATTTTAGAGAAAATGAAAAGATGTTACTATGCAGGTAACTTTATTTATTATTTGCATGCAGTTTATCAAATAGAATTCCTTTATTCAGCAAAATGAAACGTTTAAGTCTTTTAGCACCAAATGTTTGAAATTATCATGAAACAGATTCTAATTTGGCAGTGAGTTCAGGAGATGAAGACTGTCCTTTAGATAACATCAATAGCTTTCTCAAATATGTATCCAGTTAATATTTTACTTCTGTCTATTCCTCTCTGAAATTGTAACACCCCTAGAATATAAAAATTGCTCTCTTGAGATTAACACCTAATGCTATCTGTATTTGCCAATTTTTTTCTTTTCTTTTCTTTTCTTTTTTTTTTTTTAAAAAAACAGTGTCTTGCTTTGTCACCCAGACTGGAGTGCAGTGGCACGGTCTCAGCTCCCTGCAACTTCCGCCTCCCGGGGTTCAAGCGATTCTCCTGCCTCAGCCTCCCGAGTAGTTGGGATTACAGGCATGTTCCACCACGCCTGGCTACTTTTTGTATTTTTAGTAGAGATGGGGGTTCACCACTTTTGGCCAGGCTGGTGTCGAACTCCTGACCTCAGGTGATCTGCCCTCCTCAGCCTCTGAAAGTGCTGGGATTATACGCGTGAGCCACCGTTCCAGCTCTGTTTGCTGATTTTTGAACAGCAGCTTTTTTTAAACAAAACTTTAAATATGGGTTATGTGTTTTATTTTCTTAGTGAAGTAATGGCTTCTCAAATTTAGACTCCATTATTTTATTTTAAAAAAATCAATATGATTCATCATAAATAAGTCAGGACTATGATTGACAGTCTACCTAGAAAGATTAGCAAAGGGGGGTTGTTGACCCCCCCACCCCCCAATTATTGCCTTTGTTCTTACAAGTGTGTTTAAATCTCTTTCTGTTAATTTACAATTTGAAAGGTGGGTGAGGAGAAGAGTTTGGAAAATAGATTACTGTCTTCATTAATACAGGTTTGACCTACAAAGTCTCCACGTACTTAATGATTAAAAACCAAAGTACTAAATAATAAATTATAAGAATTTATAGGAGTCATCATCTTGAAATTAGCTTACTGAATGTTCTTATCATAATAAATCTGAGCGGGTGTCTAATTTAGCGTTAGCTGACTAAAATTATATGTTGCGGGGAGGGAAAAAAAACACTTTTGTTTGAAGACAAACGCAGTGAGTTTAATCACAGGTGATCTGAAAGGCACCTATCTTTTGCTGTGTTCACTTCACAAAACCTTTGGTGAAACTGACTGAATGAAGATCGATTCCAATTTGTAAATCTGGGAGACAATAAAATTTCCCCAAGCACTCTGATGATGTTTGGGTTAACACTTCCTGCTCAGAGCTGTGGCCCATCGGATGCTAGAGCTAACCAAAGAGGGAAGACAGCCCATCTTCTCCCAGTTTCCAGCCTGTATAGACTTAACCATTTTCAAGGTTTAAGGGTGTTTTTGTTTATTGGTTGGGGTGGAGAGAGATGCACCACCTCTCCTAACTTCTGTATTTGCTTCCCTCGTGCTGTGTGCGTCAGAAAAGATAGCCTGTTCATTCATCATTTATTTCCTGGCTTCCACCTTGGGTCCGTCAGATCCTGTGTGAAGCCCAGAGGATCCAGGGAAAATTGGATCCTTATTATTTAAATGCTTACTCTTATGTAACTCAAAGTCCTTACTCGCATGTAACTCAAAGTCTTTTATGGAAGACAGACTTGGGAACAAATCAATCAAAATGAGTTGCGTATGGAAAAAGTCGGTGCATACACAAGGTACCCAAGAAGGAGGTGACTAACTTTATCTAACTTTACTTGCAGGGCAAGGCAAGTAATTGGGGAAAGTTTCCTCCAGACAGGGGAAGACAAATATGAGTATCCAGGGAGGATGTTCCTGACAGAGGGATCAGCATGGGAAAGGAGTGCAGGGATGAAAGAGAGTCAGTCTGGTCCCTAGAAATAATTTTGTTGGTGCATAAAGGGCCAGAAGAGAATGACAGAGGAAAATAGTAAGGATTTAGGCAGGGACTACATTGGGAAAGGCCTTGCAACAGGCCTGGATGTTGTTTGTAGGCAAGTAGGGGCACTGAAGGCTTTAAAGCGGGAGTAACAGGCTTGCAGTGACTTTTATCGAAGTAGAAGTTGAATAGACCTGGCCTGGTATGGTGGCTCATGCCTGTAATCTCAGCACTTTGGTAGCCTGAGGCGGGTGGATCACTTGAGGTCAGGAGTTTGATACCAGCCTGGCCAACATTGTAAAACCTCATCTCTACTAAAAATACAAAAATTAGTTGGGTGTGGTGGTGCACCCCTGTAATAGCAGCTACTCAGGAGTCTGAAGCAGGAGAATACCTTCAATCTGGGAGGCAGAGATTGCAGTGAGCCCAGATCGTGCCACTGCACTTCAGCCTGGGTGACAGAGCAAGACTCTATCTCAGAAAAAGGAAAGAAATTGAATAGATATCTTTCAGTACAATTGGAAGGGGTATATAATTCAGTAATTTTAAAAATTTACTATCTTATGAAATAGAAATATATGTGTACATAGATTTAATACACATATTTGCAAACATACACATTTGCATATACAGTCATCGTTGCTTAGACAGGAGGTTGTGTTCTGAGAAATGCTTCATTCGGTCATTTTGTCATTGTGCCAACATCATAGAGTGTACCTATACAATCCTAGGTGATATAACCTACCGCACTCCTAGGCTAGGTAGGGCCTGTTGATCTTAGGCAGCAAACATGTACAGCATGTTTCTGTCTTGAATACTGTAGGCAATTTTAATATAGTGCTAAGTATTTGCATATACAAACATAGAAAAGGTACAATTAAAATATGGTATTACAATCTTCTGGGATCACCATAGCATGTGTGGTTCATTGTTGATCAAAATGTCACTATGCAGTGTGTGACTGTGCTTAAATAATTTATCTCAAATATGCAAAGAGTTTTGGCTAAGGAAGAAGAAAAATGTGAACCTCCCAATAGAAAAATGGGCAAAGATAGTGAACAGGAAATTCGTTGAAAAGACTTGACAAACAAGAAAAAATTCTCAAGTTTACTTTTAATCATAAAAATGGAAATTGAACACAATGAGATACTGTTTTTCACCATGACATTGGCAAAAGTTAAGAAGGCAGGTAACTTCCATGTTGGTGAGCATGTAAGTATAAAAAGGTATAAAAAAGAAGAGTTGTCCTGAATCTGGTCTGGACTAGAACCTTTTTTTCCATGATGTAATTCACAGCCTCATTCCTGATAAATTGCTTAAGCAATTTTCTGATAAACTTTAATGGGATTAAGACTTGTTCTGAGAAATCAGTCACCCATCTACCCAAACTGACAGTCAGTCAAGAGTCTAGTGACTTTAAACCAAATGTTATTTTCTTTTTGTATCTAGCCTAACATTGACTATCTTATCGTTCCATTTTCCTATAAAATGCCTGCACCAAGACTGAATCTTTGAATTGATCACTAGAGGCCTTTTCCCTAGTAGTAACATTATAATAAAACTTTGACTCATGCTTATAACTCGATTTTCCAAAAAGTTTTCCTTTACAGGGAAAAAGAACATCTGCTGTTTTAGGAGCATAAATTGTTTTTGGTTATTTTGAAGAACAAGCTGGCATTTTTGACCCAAATTAAACACATGCCTTTTGATCAGGCAATTCCGTTCTGTACCAGAAAATACAGAAATATTTGAACAAATGTGCCAGGACACCCAATTAGAAGAATCAGTGATTTTTTAGCATTATTTTATATGCATACATGCATACACATTTATTTAGTTATTTGACCTATTACATTCTAAATTCATATTAATAAAGTGATATTTGAATTACAGATTTTCCAAAGTTTTAACTACTATGTAGCAAAAAAAGGAAAGAGGAAAGAAATTAAAGAGATAGCTCTATATACAGACATTGTGTGTGTGTATGTGTGTGTGTGTATAAAGTGGGTGTGCATGATATAGTTTTTTATTTCAATCGTTTTAGGGGTAAAGTGGTTTTGATTACATGGATAAGTTCTTTGGTGGCAATTTGTCAGATTTTAGTGTACCCATCTGAGAAGCATACACTGTTCCCAATATGTATTCATTCATATATATATATATATATATGTATGTGTGTGTGTGTATGTATGTATCTATATATGTATAATGGCTGTCCATGATATAATTTTGAGTGAGAAAAAGCCAATTGAAGAATAATACATGTATTATGTCTTTACAAAAAAAAAAAAACAAAAAACAAAAAACTATACACATACCTGAATGTTTTTGTGTGTATTTTCATAAAATGATTTGGGGTTGAGGTGATAAACGTTCATTATAAATAATGGTAGATAACTTCTATCACTAGCATGGAGCGTGGCTTAGGAGCTGAGAAGGCTTTGAGGAGGGAGTTTTCTTTCTTTTTTCTTTATCTGTCATGTTTGAATCATGTCACATCAACGTGTCCTTTTTGTTTGTTTGCTTTGAGATAGGGTCTAACTTCATCACCCACTCTGGAGTGCAGCGCACAATCACAGCTCACTGCAGCCTCAACCTTCTAAGCTCAAGTGGTCCTCCCATCTCAGCCTCCTGAGCTGCTGGGACCACTGGCATGTGTCACCACATCCGGCTAATTTTTTGAAGTTTTTTGTAGATGGGATCTCACTATGTTGCCCAAGCTGGTCTGGAACTCCTGGGCTCAAGCTATCCTCCCACCTCAGCCTGCCAGACTGCTGGGATTACAGGTGTAAGCCACCACGCCTGGCCAACATCTACTAGTTTCGAAATTTATATTTTTATATATATATATATATGAAAAAAAGGACAAAGATTTCAATTGCACAACTATAATCAATGAAGTGGCCCTTGGTGTCCTCAGGGCAATCTGAGACACTGAGGAGAACCCTCCAGCTTTGCCGAAAAGCAGGATGAAGGGGCCTAAAATGAGTTCAACTGATTTCAACAGTTTGTTTCCCCAGGATAAAGCTTGGGCTGAGCTGCATGAATGGGAAGTAGAGAAGGCAGGAATGGATTTGATTTCCCCCCCTGCTGATTTCCCCTTCTCCCTACTCCCTTCCTGCAATTTCTAATAAATTAGAAGAGCTCTGCCTTCCAGAAAAGAGCAGAGGTACCTTGCAGTACTTTTGGAAATCTTACCAGGAAGAACTGGGTCTTGTATTGCAAAGGAAAAGCTTTTTTAAAAAAATGTTAAAAATTAATTTAAAATGGAACGTGTTAAATCCTGATTTTTATCATTAGCACCCATTCCAGAGGGCATGTTGCTGTTAGTAAAGCTTCAGATTTTTTCTGTCACTATAGATTTGGTTTTAGGGAAAATACCTTCACGTTCAACATTTTGTGTGTCAGTCCCTAAAACTCATGAGCTTCCGTGATTCCATTGGTTTAAGAGCAGGGCAAGTAATATGCTCAAAAATTTCTCTATAGCCTTCTGGGTTAGAGGATATAACAGCTGGCAAACAGAACATTGATAGTTATTGATGGTTATTTTCAAAGGATGGACATGGATAGTTAAATTTTAAGGAAGAAAATGAAGAGGCAGTTTAATGTGATTTAACAGTGATTTTTTTTTAAAGATATTATTTGCATCTCCTATTTTCACTTATAAACAGGTGGTTTCCAAGTAGACATACTTTTTCCTTGCTTGAATGAGAAAGCATAATGAACTTTGTGATTTGGTGACATATCCAGATAGCTATAGCACATAACTATACTGGCTTAGATAAATAGTATTTTTATGAGTAAACATTTTAGTTCTCAAAGATGAAATTGTAACAGTTTTCTAGCCACATATTAGCATTATGCACAAACACATACACTTTTGGCTGGAATTGTGGGATATAAAGTAGCTCCCATCCTTATTCCATTGCCCATATCCTAAAATGTAGATTGTATTAGTTGAGAAATTTTACCATTTACTTATACTGTGCTATTATTTACACTATTTGTCAATTCCACTATAGTAGATGCTTAATAAATATTTGTGAATCTGTGAATGGACGGATGAATGGATGGTGGCCTACTTCTGTGAAGGTAATTGAGGAATTCCCACACATGGTCCCCTTTGGATGTAACATCTGTTCTGAGCACCTCCCATTCACTATCTTGATGCCTCACGTAAGACCTGGTATATAGTAGGCAGTCAATGAAGATCACAATGAATTGGCTAGACTTTGATTTGTTTATTTATGCAAATTGTCTGCTATTCAAAGAAGAAAGAAGGAAAAAAATGGAACTCTTATCATGTGCCAGACATTGTTCTGAGAGGGAAGGATACTGTGAAAAAGAAAAGTCCCTGTCCTGGTGGATCTTAGATTATCGTGGAGAAGGTAAGGCAACAAACACAAAATAAATACTTAATATAATTTCACGTAATGATAATGTGTGAAAAAGAAATGTTCTTCCTGTTAGCACTGCCAACATATGCTTTAGTTCTCTGCTGCGTTGCCAAATGTGTGCGTGTTCATGAGAATGTCTGTGAACCAGCTAAAATTAGGGAGTTAAAATGATCCAGCTCAGCTCAGGCTATAGGGAGGATTTCTCTCCCAGGTGCTTGTTTTGTTTTGTTTTTGAGATAGGGTCTCACTCTGTCACCCAGGCTGGAGTGCAGTGGCTTCAACCTCCCAGGCCCAGGTGATCCTCCCACTTCAGCCTCCTAAGTAGCTGGGACTACAGGCGCATGCCATAACACGCAGCTAATTTTTTGTTTTTTTTTTTTTTGTAGAGATGGGGTTTTGCCATGTTTCCTGGGCTGGTCTTGAACTCCTGGGCTCAAGCAATCTGCTTGCCTTGGCCTCCCAAAGTGTTGGGATTATAGGTGTGAGCCACTGTGCACAGCCTCAGAGGTCCTGTCTGCCTGCCTGCCTGCCTTCCCTCCCTCTCTCTCTCTCTTTCTCTCTTTGCGTCTTTCCTTTTTTCCTTCTCTGTTGAAGCTCTGAATAAAATAAAAGGCTGAGTAAGAAAGAATTGACTCTCTCTGCCTGACTTCAGGCTGGGACCTCAGTCTTCTCGCCATCCATCCATCCATCCATCCATCCACCCACCCACCCACCTACCTATTAACTTATTCACCCTGGCTTTAAAATTATTTTTGACTCCAGCATATTATTTTTAAATGTAAAATCATATACAGAAGTTGACAGAGAGTATAATTAAATCCCATGAGTCCACCATCCAGATTCAATAATTATCACATGTGGCCAATGTTGTTTTATCTCTCCCCACCCACTTCTCCCATGCCTGAAAACTTAGCAAAGTAAATCCAAGACATTATGTATTTTTATTCATAGACATTTCGAGTCACTATAAGTAAGGTCTCTTTAAAAAATGATAACTACAATATCATCATCACACCCAAAAACAACACGAATTATTCAATATCATTATCAAGTGAAGGCCCATTTTTCCAATCATTCTCTAAATATTCGAAATGCCGCTTTTCATTTGTTTGTTTGAATTCCAGGTAAAAACCTTTAACTCATTTCCTTCTTTTGATTTTTCAAAAGTTGATTGAATACTTTCTGTCTTAAAAAGTCCAGAAATCGTTGAAATAGATAAAGCATAAAAGAAATTAAATACGCCATGTTTCCAGGCTCTTGTGTTTTCTAGTCAAGGTTGTAATATCAGTGCAAGGCTAAAATTGCTTTCTGGTGGTAAATATTTGAGAAAGATTTGGTTGTTGGTGATACTGATGGTTGTATTAGGAGTCTCTGGAGAGATTGAACTAATACTATGTGTGTGTGTATGTGTATGTGTGTATAGATATAAATACACACATGTGTATCTGTTATATATATAGATATATATGCATACCTATACACACCTATATGTGTATGTATATCTATATACACTATATGTACTATATAGTATATATAAGCGCTATAGTATATAGAGTATACATATACACACTATAGTATATATACTATACACTATATACTAATACAGTGTATAATGTGTGTATATATAGTATTAGTTCAATATAAACCTATAAACACACATGTGTATACACATACACATCTTTCTGTATATGTATATGTATAAAGATATATATAAAGATTTTTAATAAGGAATTGACTCATGAAATTACGGAGACCGAGACGTCCAAACCCAGGACGACCAATGGTACAATTCATGTCTGAGTCTGAACACCTGAGAAGCAGGAGATAGAAAGGCGTCAGTTCCATTTCATATCCAAGTCTGAGTCCAAGGGCAGGAGAAGCTGATGTCTCAGCCTGAAGTCAGGCATAGGGAGCCAGTTCTTTCTTATTCAGCCTTTTATTTTATTCAGGCCTCCAACAGATTGGATGAAGCCACCCATACTGGGAAGGGCAGTCTGCTTTACTCATTATACTAATTGAAATGTTAATGTCATCCAGAAACAACTTCATGGACCCACTAGAGATAATGTTTAACGTAATATCTGGGTATCCTGTGGCCCAGTCAAGTGGACACATACAATTAGACATCATGTGGTGATGTCAAGGATGTTTTTTTTTTTGAGATGGAGTCTTGCTCTGTTGCCCAGGCTGGAGTGCAGTGGTGCAATCTTGGCTCACCGCAGCCTCCACCTCCCAGGTTCAAGTGATTCTCCTGCCTCAGCCTCCCAAGTAGGTGGGATTACAGGCACCACCACCATGCATGACTAATTTTTGTGTTTTTAATAGAGACAGGGTTTCACCATCTTGGCCAGGCTGTTCTCAAACTCCTGGCCTTAGGCAATCTACCCGCCTCGGCCTCCCAAAGTGCTGGGATTACAGGCGTGAGCCACCGCGCCTAGCCAGTCAAGTAAGTTTTAACTTGGAAACAATGAGCAGACACTCCCAGGACATTTTCTGCTTGGTATATTTCTTTATCAAAGAGTCATCTCAAAAATCTCTAGGCCAAGTGTTCTTAACTGTGGACCTTGAAGAATGGCCCCTGAGTATCTTAGAATCTTCTGAAATAACATGCAGCATTATATTCCATTTGTATCTGGGAAGAGGGTAATTGTCTTTCATCAGAGAGGCACCAATGGCCCACTGGTCCCTACTGATTTAGTGTCACAGCTCAAAACCATCACTAGTCCTCGTGATCTTTCGACTTCGTGGCTACCTTTGTGAGAAGGGCCTAAGCATGAATCTCCCAACCATAAGCTGTATTCAGGCAGGCGCAAAGTCTCTTATTTTCTCAGTGTCTCTGGAGCCCAGCACAGTGCCTTGCACACAGCAAGTACTCAATAGGAATCTGTTGAACCAGCAAAACAAACAAATGAATAAATTAATGGGTGATCACTGTACTAGTTTTCTATTGCTTCATAAACAAATTATCATAGGCGTAGTGGGTTGGAATGATGGCCCTTAAAAAAATATGTCCACGTCCTATAAATGTTATTGTACGGTATATGCTCTTTTGTGATTGGCTTCCTCCACTTAGCATTGTGTTTCTGAGCTTCAGCCACAGTTGTAGCATGTCTATCACTCTTTGTATGGCTGAATATTATTGCATTGTATGGATATACCAAATATTTTTCTCCTTTCATCTGTTGATGGGCATTTGTGTTGTTTTCACCCTTTGACTATTGTGAATAAAGCTGCTCTGAACATTTGTGTGTAAGTTTTTTTGGAATACCTATTTCCAGTTCTTAGGGATATGTATTTATATCAAGCCAAACTATCTACCTACCTACCTACCTACCTACCTGGGAGTGGAATTACTGGGTCGTACAGTAAATCTGTTGTTAATTCATCAGGAATTATCTTATTATTTTTGATGCTGGATATCTGAAGATAATACAAAATGAAGCCTTTTTTACTTTACAGATTGTTGTTTTTTTTTTTTTTTGAGACACAGTCTTGCTGTATCAACTGAGCAGGAGTGCAGCGGTGCAATCATGGTTCACTGCAGCCTCAATCTCGTGGGGCTCAAGCCATCCTCCCACCTCAGCCTCCCGAGTAGCTGGGATCACAGGCGCATGCCACCACACCGAGATAATTTTTGTATTTTTTGTAGAGGCAGGGTTTCTCCCTGTTGCCAAGGCTGATCTTAAACTCCTTGGCTAAGGAGATCCACTTGCCTTGTCCTCCCAAAATGCTGGGATTACAGGCGTGAGCCACTGCACCCAGCCCTGGATTTGACTTTTTGAAGCAAGGCTGCGCATAACCTCCAGATTGTGGATTCTGGCTGTGTCTGTTGAGGTCCCAATGGGCCCAGCTCTGAGATTCCCTATTAGCACAGGGTCTGACACATCATAGATGAACAACGGATCTTAGGTAAATAAAAATAGAGCTGTGTGGTTATTTTTCTCCAACTCCTTTTTTTTTTTTTTTTTTTTTTTGAGGCAGAGTCTCACTCTGTTGTCCAGTCTGGCGTGCAGTGGTGTGATCTCGGCTCACTGCAACCTCTACCTCCCAGGTTCAAGTGATTCTCCTGCTTCAGCGCCCTGAGTAGCTGGGACCACAGGCATATACCACCACACCCAACCTCAAGTGATCCACCCATCTTGGCCTCCCAAAGTGCTGGGATTACAGGGGTGAGCCACCACGCCTGGCCTTCAAATTCCATTTTTTAAAGTTAATACTTTAATATGTTAAACACCCTTATTAACATATTACATATTATATTTTTTTGTAATACAAAAATAGACAATAATACACATACATAATACATACATAATACATAATTTACAATTATGTAGGTATGTAATACATATTGTATTTTACATATTACATATGTGAATATGTAAAATAAGCTTCCTACATTTTAAAGTGCTAAAGGTTCTATGTTTGTGCAGATGGATATGTTTAAGAGATTGATTTAGGATGTGATCAGTTTTTTTCCATGACTTCCTCTCTTCCTCTATTTTTTTCCCTTCTTCACTCTCTCTGTTATTCCTTGCCAATCTCATAAATGATGTAAGACAGCTTGCAAGACTCTTATTAAATAACCGATTTCCTTAAAAGAAGTAAGTCAGGTGAAGGGCAAATAGAGGTCAACACCGTAGATACATTTTTACACTCCAGTGGGCTTTGATTTACATCATGGCCGTTTCTCCTGCTTGCTGAGGCTTTTGACAATTTCAAATGCTCCCTGAACCTCAGTTTCCTTTGCCACATAGTAGCAATACAAATTTATAATTCCTTAGATTGCTGTGAGCATGAATTGAGGCAAGGTAGATAAAGCGCAAAGAATTGTGTCTGGCCGGCCAGGCGCAGTGTGGCTCACGCCTGTCATCCCAGCACTTTGGGAAGCTGAAGTGGGTGGATCACCTGAGGTCAGGAGTTCGAGACCAGCCTGGCCAACATGGTGAAACCCCATCTCTACTAAAAATACAAAAATTAGCCAGGCTTGGAGGCGAGCACCTGTAATCCCAGCTATTCAGGAGGCTGAGGCAGGAGAATCACTTGAACTCGGGAGGCAGAGGTTGCAGTGAGCCAGATTGCACTACTGCACTCTAGCCTGGGCGATGAGCGAAACTCTGTCTCAAAAAATAAAAAATAAGAATTGTGTCTGGCCTCTGTGATATTTACTCAACAAATCATATCTGTTATTGTTTTAGTTTTAATAATAATGGTTTTTAAAAACCGAAGGGAAGCTGTACACCCTTCCTAGCATCCGTGAGTCACAGACACACCATGTTGCTCCAAGATGCAGATTCTAGTTGGAAATGTTAAGTTTTTTAGAGCAATGAAAAAATTGATCTCTGTCTCTTCCATCCCATAGATTTCCCATCTAGCTCCTGGGTTAACTTTTATTTAATAGTTGTGTTATGAAAACACCCAAGAATTCTTCTCTTCTGCCAGTCTCCATAGCCGTGATATAAATCAGAGCCTGCAGTTTCACGAATGCCTCGCTGTGCCACCAGGATTCTCCTGGAGGGAGCCACAATCAGATTTCAAGTGGTCATTTCTCTCTTTCTCCCTCTGGGGGCCTGAGACATGATTAACTTGCAGTAATTGTGACTCCCTCATTAAACGAGAGCTGTAGCAAGGGGAAAAAAAAAAAACATTGAGACTGATCAAGACATCCCATGCGATTTTCTTTTCTTGCACATCAGCTGTGTGGGTTTCTCTTGTTCCTCTGTCCTTCAGGTTAGTAAAACCAAGACCAGTTGCTGAAGCTATGAGCTATCAATAAAAGTTAATGTACCACACGAAATTGGAAGGGGAACAAGATCACTTAAGTGTTCAGGGCCACCAAGACACTGGTGCATCCCCTGTGAGCCTGTTTGGCTCCTGGCGGTGTTTTCGTTACCCTGGCTTGCAACATAGCCTGATTGTTCTAAGTAAATGGCAGAGCACGCAAATCAAGGACATTGGCAATAAACCAGGAGTGCACTGTTTCCAGCCACGGGCTATGCAGGGAAGTGGGGACAGTCTGTAGTGTATCTTGAGCTAGGACCATATCCAAATTACTGGCCTTTCCAGTTTTTCTTTAAATAGTAGGGTCAGTAGGTGACCACACTCAGAAGCTAAGCCTGCAGCATCAGGGCTGGGGAGCAAACTCTTGGTCTAAAGATTCGAATCTGTCCCCTTATTACCAGTTGCATAAATATGAATAGCCAAAGGGTTTCAAATTTGTGATTTGTCATAAAGGCTCCTGTTGTAGGCTGAGACTAGTCCTTCTTGACTCTGTGGAAGGAGAAGGCTTGAGGAAATGTTCACAATTGGAGAAGGGCTCATTCCGTTATGTTCTTAGCTCACTAAAGTGGTTAATGATGAGAAGGGGTGGGTCAATGACAAGAAAAGTGGAGAGGATGAGACAAAACTGCGACTCATCTTCCTGGCACACTGGCGAGTGGGGTGGAGCAAGCACTTTAGGTGGAAAGGAAAAGTGAGTGAACATCTTGGCTTGGTTAACAGAAAACAATACCAACCCCTTCTATTTTCATATCCCTTGCTATTTTATGTACATATTTATTGATACACTTTTTGTTCTAGAAATAAGTGGGAAGTTAGGCACAATCTTTTGCACATCTCATCTCAACCGGTGACTCTTAACAAAATCTAGAGCTATTATTGTTTCTAAGTTACAGATGGGGAAACTGAGACTCAGAGAAGTTAAATGAGTTTGTGTGTGTGTGTGTTTTGCTTTTTTTTTTTTTTTAAGGCGGAGTCTCGCTCTGTCACCCAGGCTGGAGTGCTGTGGCGCAATCTTGGCTCACTGCAACCTCCACCTCCCAGATTCAAGAGATTCTCCCACCTCAGCCTCCCGAGTAGCTGGGATTACAGGTGCCTGCCACCACACCCGGCTAATTAAATGAATTTCTTAAAGTCCTACAGTTGGTGAGCTGTGAGCTGTAAATTGTGGAACTAATTTTTACACTGCCAATCTGAGGCCTTTTCTGACCTCATCACTGCCACTGTAAAATGAATTCTAGCCCCAGGCCATGACATGCCTAGTAGCTTAGCTCTAACCAAAAAGATTCATTATCCTAAGAGTTGCAAAGATATGGAAGAACTAGAACTCTCATTTACTGCTGTTGGGAATGTAAAACGGTGCAATGACTTTGGAAACAGTTGTCCAGTGCCTTAAAAAGTTAAACACACACATACATGACTCGGCAATTCCATTCCTAAGAACCTTCTGGAAAGAAAAAAAATGCTCATGCAGAGGATTGTTCATGAATGTTCATAGCAGCATCATCCATGATAAGCAAACACTGGAAATGCCCAAATGTCCATCAGCTGGGGAATGGAGAAACAAATGTAGTCTTTCCACACAATGGAATTTCTACTCAGCAATGAAAATGAACTAACTCTGGATACATTTAATAACATAGATGAACTTCAAAAACATTACGCTAAGTGAACGAAGCCAGTCATAAAAGACCACATAGTGTATGATAACATTTATATGAAATTTCTAGAAAAGATGAAACTCTTTGGACAGCAAGCAGAATGATGGTTGCCTAGGGCTGGGAGTGAGTGGAAGGGATTGCCTGGAAAGGGTGGGGCAATTTTGGGGAGTGAAGAAAATGTTCTAGGACAAGATTGTGGTGATGGCTGCACAACTGGATAAATTTACTAACAGTCATCAAACTGTATGGTTACAATGGTTAAATCATATGGTATGAGAATTTCACGTTAATAAAGTTATAAAAAATGAATTCTAGGACCATTAAGTCAGGTGACTGAGCCAATAGCTATAGGAACATAGAAAGATTTTCACTCATTCTGTATAATTAGACAAATTCTGTTACTTTCTGTGTATCAGTTTAGCAAGAGTCACTCTGAGATTGAAGAGGAGAAGGGAAGGTTGGAACCAATGCTGACGAGCCATTCATAGGCTCTGGCTCACTACATAGGTCTAAAATTCATATGCCCCTAACCCTCAAATAGTGACCATTAGGAATCGCTCTGCCAGGAGAGGAAAGACCTGTAGCTCTTCTAGTCCTTATGCTATCTGATTCTCTCATGGATTTTTAATATGTCTTTGCATCCCTTAGAAATTTGCACTTTCCCCCGCTCCCCACCCACTTTTTCCATTAAAACACACCTGCATGGAAACATTCGCAGACACACCCATGTACACACACACACACACACACACACAAGCTTGGACCTTAATCTTCCCATCTACAAAATGGGAAGGCCAGGGGAGATGTCCTTTAATGGAACTTGTGATATTAAAGTTTGAAAAACTGATGATTCTTAGAATGAAAAGATGTAATGTGTGTCTATAGATTTATTTAGTCAAAGAAATTGGGTCACACACACACATGCATGTGATCTGTAAAAAGTCAGAAAAACCAAAGTTTTAAGGGAAGAAAATAAAAATGAGCCATAATTCTATCATTCAGAGATAACCACTGTATGTTTATTTACATTAGTTTTGATTACATTAGTTTAGAATGTAATTTTAAATGCACTAGTATATGTAATTAAAATTGTATATACGTTTTAGTCAACCATCAGCTGTCTTATTAGTGTTCCGTGAACTCTATGGTGGGTGGGGTCCAAGCCTTCCTGAAGCACATCTCTACCCTGTCACCCTGCTAGGAATGAAACACTCAGGGGTGAGAAGGGGATCCAGGAAAGCCCGAGAGTTAGTTGCGATAATCTTCAGTCAGAAAGTGCTTGTTTTCACAAGCATCCAGACTGCAGCCTGTCTTTCCGACTCAGAATGGTTTTTCATGGATTATATTCTTATCTGGCAATTGCCTGGACTACAGTCACCAACACAAGTTGATACACAAGAAGTGCGCACAGCCCTCCCTCCCAGCTCATCCGGTAACAGTTTAGATGAAGGATGTAAAATAGGATTCATTGCATGACCCAAGTCTGGTCAATTGAAGCAGCCGATTGAAGTGCTGTGTTGAAAAGGATTTTGGCACCACGCACGGGCTCGTTGGGAAAGGGTGTCATGATAGATTACTGAATCTGCGGTATTTTTGTGGACGCGGGGAGTGGTGGCCTACTTACAGTGCATCGCCCACTCTGGTTTAGATGAGCAAGCACTGCTGAGTTGTAGATTTCTAGTTTCTAAACAACAATAAGTCTTGCCCCCAGATAGCCTCTTAGCAGAGCCAAAAGCCAGCAGAGAAAACACTCAGCATTTGCTTTGGAGTAACTGTGTGTGTGTGTGTTTATCTCCCTTTTACGCGTGGACTCTTTTTTCCAAGTAACTGAGGGGCCAGTGCATTTGGAGAACATGGGATTTATCATTTACATCACTGCCTTGGGAGTCTGTGTTTATGTGGGTTTAAAGGTTTTGAAAGCTGATGACACAGATCAAAGTCTCTCCACTGATCTGTCTTCCCAGTCCTCAAGGGGACTTCTTACGTCAACTACAAATCATTGATCAAAGTATCTGTCTGTCACCTGTCCAGGTATAAGGCCAGGCCTAAGTGCTCTGACAGGGCATGACTCAGTCCTGAAACAGGAAGGGGGAAATTCCTTTCCATCTCCAAAACCTAAGACCCTGGATGGCAGGTAATCTGCTTCCTCAAGATTCTCTTAATACACATCCAGGACTCTGGTTTCTATTTTGCCTAATGGCAGTGACCCAATTTCTTTGACTAAATAAATGCATAGACACACATTATATCTTTTCATTCTAAGAATCATAAGCTTTTCAAACTTTAGAATCACCAGGTCCATTAAAGGACATCTCCCCTGACCTTCCCATTTTGTAGATGGGAAGACTAAGGTCTAAGCTTGAATGACCTGCCATCATGGGGATAACCAGAATCAATACAATGTCTTGATTCAAGATTCAGAGCTCATTTTTCTGTATCAGATTTTAAAAAAAGAAAGAAAAAACTCTCACTGATCTTTTATATATCTAATTCTTCTTCCCCTTCTCCCCTTGTCTCTCTTCTCTCCCCTACCAATGTAATCAGTTCTTTTTTCTTCTTTCTTGGAGATGGAGTCTAACTCTGTCACCCAGGCTGGAGTGCAGTGGCATGATCTTGGCTCATGGCAATCTCCGCTTCCCAAGTTCAAGCAATTCTCCTGCCTCAGTCTCCCACATAGCTGGGATTGCAGGCGCCCGCCACCACACCCAGCTAAAATTTTGTGTTTTAATGGAGATGGAGTTTTACCATGTTGCCCAGGGTGGTCTCGAACTCCTGAGCTTAGGCATTCCACCCACCTCGGCTTCCCAAAGTGCTAGGATTATAGGCATGAGCCACCATGCCCAGTCTAATCTAATCAGTTCTTTTTTTTTTTTTTTTTTTTTTTTTTTGAGACGGATCTCGCACTGTCGCCCAGGCTGGAGTGCAGTGGCGGGATCTCAGCTCACTGCAAGCTCTGCCTCCTGGGTTTACGCTATTCTCCTGCCTCAGCCTCTCAAGTAGCTGGGACTACAGGTGCCCATCACCGCGCCTGGCTAATTTTTTGTATTTTTTAGTAGAGACGGGGTTTCACTGTATTAGCCAGGATGGTCTTGATCTCCTGACCTCGTCATCCGCCCGTCTCAGCCTCCCAAAGTGCTGGGATTACAGGCTTGATAATCAGTTCTTTTAAATCTGAAGCTGTCTGCCTGATTCTGGTTTAACACAACCTCCAGTCTTAAGTGTCCCAATAGCCAGAGTCCCATAGACTTTTGCTTATGATTAATTCTTCTGGGGAAATTAATTTCTTGAGGTAAAATAATTTTTTTAATTATCCCCTATAACAAATGGCATTCTCCATTGAATATAGTAATTCCCAACATTCCTTAAAGTTTTTTTTTGTTTTTTTTAAATGAGGCAATAAGGGGTAAAAGCCCCTGCTGCTGTCCTAAGACAGGAAGAGAGGGGATTCCCCCCCCCCCATGGCTTTGTCTTTATTCTTATAACCTGTATGCACTGCTGAACTTGCTGAATAAACATGTCACAGTGGCAGGAGGAGGGATTGGGTGGACTTGAGCCTTGATGCCTGGATTAAAGCCTGTAATGATGTTTGCAAAGCACCAGGGGGACAAGTGAATGGTTGGCACAGCTTTGATGAAGCCTGTGTCCAACACAGTTTCCAATGCTTCTGTACCTGGGTGGTCAGAAATGAGTCCTGTAAGCCACAGGTGACAAGATCTCTAAGGAGCCAGTTCACCCTTGGATGACTCTGGAGCTGTGGTGACAATCTAAACCCTAAATTGAGGCTTACTAAGAAAGACACCAGGTGACAGGCTCTAGAGAAATGGCTATTACCCGGTTGCTCAGGCTGGAGTGCAGTGGCGTAATCTCAGCTCACTATAACCTCCGCCTTCTGGGTTCAAGCAATTCTCCTGCCTCAGCCTTCCAAGCAGCTGGGACTACAGGCAGGCGCCACCATGCCCAGCTACTTTTTTGTATCTTTTTTAGTAGAGAGGGAGTTTCACCATGTTGGCCAGGCTGGTCTCAAACTCCTGGTCTAAAGTGATTCGCCCACCTCAGCCTCCCAAAGTGCTGGGATTATAGGTGTGAGCCCCCAGGCCCTACCCCGGGCCACTCCTTTCTGGCCCCTCCACCTGTTTTCTTCCAGTCATGCCCTAGGGAGAGCCTGGCTGTGGCCTTACAGACTCTCTCAGAGGTCACTTGACAAGGGCCAGCTGGAGAGAAATCTGTAGTCTTGGGCACAAAATTTCTGTCAACCCTTCTAACCAATGTTTGAAGTATGTAAGATGTTCTATTTCCACTACTAATGAGGAATGAGAGGAACGAAATTATAAAGGAATTCTGGTTATAATTGCAGGCGTGTTCAGAGACAGTGTCTAATAGTGTGACCCATAAAATTAGGCTGCCTGGGTTCAAATCCTAGCTCTGCTGTTACTGACATCTCTATGAGAGCTCAGAAAAGTTTATTTAATTTCTCCAAGTGTCAGTTTTCTCATAAGAAAATGGGCATAAGGAAATAATGTATGGAAAATGCCTGTTGCAGACTGAGGACTCAACAATGTTAAAATTAAAGCTATTGCTAACATCATTATTATGAAAATAGCCATCATGTTTTAAAGAAGGGAGTTAAAGGAAGGAAATGCCAGGCTGAGAGATGAGACAGTGAGTTACACTGGAGGATAAAGGGGCTGTGGTGTCACACAGACCTGGCATCTGTGGCCTTGAACAAGTGCATTAATCACTCTAAGCCTCAATTTTTTTGTTTTAAAAATAATTAACTAAAATACCCTAGGGCACAAGGTAGAAATTCAGTGAATGCTCATTGTCTTTCTCGTCCTTTTGCTTATCCCACATTTGCTTGCTCAAAACCATAGACAGGCACCGTCCCCAGCCACTCTCCGCGTTTCTCTTTCTTTGCCTTCCAAAGCTGCCATCTTGGTAGTTATTGAAGCATCAACACTTACCTCACATGCAGAAGCCCCTTTTATTTATTTTTATTTTTTTGAGACAGTCTCTCTTGCTCAGGCTAGAGTGTGATTGTGTGATCTCAGCTCAGTGCAGGCTTGACCTCTGGGGCTTCAGCAGTCCTCCCATGTCAACCTCCTTTGTAGCTGGAACCGCGGGACCACCATGCCTGGCTAATTTGTGTAAAGATGAGGTCTTGCTATGTTGCCCAGGCTGATCTGGAGCTCCTGGCTTCAAGCAATCCTCCTGCCTTGGCTTCCTGAAGTGCTAAGATTACAGGCGTAAACCACCACGCCCGGCCCAGAGGCCTTCTTTAAATGCTGGTCCTTTTTTCTTCCTCCATCTGGGTCTTGGTTCCATGTGTGTATTCAGTTTGTGAAAAATCTGAGATGTGCACTTATTATGTATGTGCTTTTCTGCATGTAATTATGCTTTGATTAAAAAGGTTTAAAAATCTGTTTTAGGTAGAGGTTTGAATGTCGCTAATTACCAACCTATAGCTCCTAATTGGAATTAAGAAGGGACTGGCTTCTATTATCAGAGTTCTGGTCATCACCCTTCAAGTTGACTATCTCCTTACACTGATTTTTTTTTTTAAATTTTAAATAGTAGCACAAATATTTACCATCTAGCAGATGTGGTAAGAATGTAAGTTGTTCAGCCATTTACAGCTTAGTCTTTGGGAGATATCCATTCATTTTAAATACTTGGAGGGCTGGGCACAGTGGCTCATACCTTGTAATCCCAGCGCTTTGAGAGGCTGAGATGGGAGGATTACTTGAGGCTAGGAGTTGGAGGCTAGCCTGGGCACCATAGTGACACCTTATCTCTATACAATATTTTATAAAACTCAGCTGGGCATGATGGTGTATGCCTGTCATCCCAGCTACTTGTGAGACTGAGGAAGGATGATTGCTTGAGGCTGGAAGTTCAAGGCTGCAGTGGGCTATTATTATACCGCTGTACTCCAGCCTGGGCAACAGAGTGAGACCCTGCCTCAAAAAGTAAATTAAACTATAAAATAAAATAAGATACCTGGAAGGCTATGTTTTTTGCCAGGCCACATGTTTAGTCTCTGGGAGTATAGTGAGGAGCAATCACAGGGAAGGTCCTAGTCTCTCTGAAGATTCCATTCTAGTGGCAGTAGAAAAGGTGTAACTACCCACAGTAATCAAGTTAAAGAAAGAGCTTCTGGCTGAGCGTGGAGGCTCACGCCTGTAATCCCAACACTTTGGGAGGCTGGGGCAGACGGATCACGAGGTCAGGAGTTCGAGACCAGCCTGACCAACCCCATCTCTACTAAAATTACAAAAAAAAAAAAAAAATAGCTGGGCATGGTGGCACATATCTGTAATCCCAGCTACTTGGGAGAATGAGGCAGCAGAATTGCTTGAACCCAGGAGGTAAAGGTTGCAGTGAGCCGAAATGGCGCCACTGCAGTCCAGCATGGGTGACAGAGTGAGACTGTGTCTCAAAAAAAAAAAAAAAAAAAAAAAAGGGCTTCTACTTGAGCTGCCAGGAAAGGAGGCCCTGGGATGGGGACTTGAATAGACAGCTGCAACCTGAACAGGCATGGTCTTGGGTGAATGAGAGGCTAGGAGCAGAGGGAAAGCAGACGCAGTTGCTAAAGCTGTCAAGTCCCGCTCCCCTGGAATACAGTCCTGGTTCTGCTACCTCCAACTGGGTCGATTTCAGAAAATTATGAACTTGTCTGAGTCTGATGTGGTGCCTGGCCAGGGCTCACTGCAGCGCCTGGTATATAGGAAGAACTTGATGTTATTCATGGCAAAAGATGTCTGGATGGTCTCCACTACAGATTCTGATGGCAAATGACTTAAAGACATATTGGCAATGGGTAGTGGAGAAAAATGGAAACACCTTCAACTGTGTCTGTGACCAGAAGATTTTTCCTTTTTTTTTTTTTTGGCTGACTGTCATGACTTAGTAAGGCCATCACAGGATGCCAGAATATCTACCCAACTGTTCCAAGCATAACCTCCTACACAGGCCTTCTACATGGGAGTATATTTGGCCGAGACTCAACACTAGAAGTGATTTCCACTAGACTTTCCTACAGGAGGTGGTAAATGATCCCTTAAACAGGCCCAAGAGCTCCCCTTCAAGCAAAGAGACACAACGCTGTAAAAACATAGATTTGAACCAGGAAGGCCTGCCCCCATGACTTCACATTGCATACATGTCTTTGAGGACATGGCCTCTTAAAGGAATCTTTCAATATCATATGCTTCTGAGAAAGTTACTATTTCATTTGCAGTAAGACGAGTCAACAAGCCCTAGCTCTTCCTGCCCAGCAGACTCGGTGGATTCTGAAGAGGGTCTCGGGCTGACTCTCTACTTTATGGGTTTGAATTCAGGAATGTTGCAAGCTTGCATGAGATGAAGCCGCTGAAACCTTTCTGAGGTAGAGCCAACTCAAATTTCAGTGTTGGATATTCACTGCTTCTTTAGGGTTCTACCACTCCTCATAAATCAAGTAATAGATTACTGTTAAAAACCTTAGTGTGCCCATCTCAGTGGCAGCCATCTTGCTTTGTAAGCCTTCTCTACCTTTATGATTCTCCCAGTATGTAAGACATTTCCAGTGTCTAGTCCAAATTAATATTTCTGTAAGTCTCAAGTGTCTGATCTGCCTGGCTAGAATGACCAAAAAAATAGCAAATCAGTTGGACAGGTTCCTCATTAAGTGGGGGACAGTGTTTTGATTGCTATTTAATCTGTTTTTCCTTCTCTCTCTTCTTGGCTATATGGAATTCACTTTGCCTCTCTTCCCGACTCTTCATATCCCTTATCTCAAGGTGAGTATCATCAGAATCCCAGTACATTTCACCAGCTGCCTTTTATAGAAGCTTAGACAGATGGAGGCAAACCCATAAACAAGACTTGGTTTTTCTAAGCCACAGTGGCAATTTCCTGCTCGATTACAACTCTGTCTACCCTTTCAACTGGCCTGTCAGTGTAGTCTCTGCATGTCCTGGATAATCCTACAATTGGTGACGGGGTTATTGACTTACAGGTTTCTAGAGCATCTCATTCGTTTTTTAAAAGAATGTTTCTCCCACCCTTTTATTGCTTAGTAGAAACTTGTTCTAATTCTTTCTCCTGATTCCGTTTAGCCTGTTAGTACCTGGGAATAATCACGCTCCCTTATCTAGTCCTACAGATTTGTTTTGTTTTGACTTCTACCCGCTTTAAGTCTCCCACCCTCTCTTATTTTTATAAACAGGCTCCATAGTACTGTATACACTGCAGATGGATGGCAGCCAACCTGCTTTTTTTGTGCTGAGGAAGTCTCCATATTTCAACCAGTTTACATGACTTCCTTACGTACGCTGCCTTATAATCCTTTTATAAATTTTGCTTTACATTTTAACAACGGAAAACACTTAAGGTTTTTTTCCTTTCTTTTTTTAAATTCTTCCACCAGCTATCTTCAAAAGCAGTTCTAAAACTTGTTATTTAAGGTTGTACCCATTGTACTTCAATCTAAGTGATGGCTGCTTATGGCCATGCCCTTTCTTCTGCACTTTGAGCGTTTTGTCTGGATTTTTCTCTCCTTTCCTTTTGTAAAAAAGGATGAATTTTCCGAGACTCTGTTATGACGGAAACTCACCAGTTCTCTGTTGTAATCAACAAATAGGATGTGAACGCTTGACTCTTCTTCTTTTTTTTTTTTTAAGGAGTTTCAAGGGTAAGATCTGCTGTCTTGTGAATGTCAAAGAAGTTTCTCATTCGCCCCTTTCTTTTCTCTCCCACTCTCTTTAATTTGTTAATGCTTTCGACTTATTTTGCTTTGGATAATTTTCAAAGTACTGCTTTCTCTAGAGATCTCTAAAAGGCAGAAGTTCTGGCTATTAAAGATTTGCCATTCTCAGAACAGCCCAGTTAGGGTACCCTCAGGTTATTTATAACTGGATTTTATCTCAGAAAATTAACTAAAAGAAGATTAACCAAAAATCTAAAGGAAAATGCCTTAAACACCTCATCTATTATGCTGTGCTCAAACAGATATTTTCATCTTAACAGCATGGCAAACCCAGTGGAATGCTCTTTCTAGTTTGGGGCATAAAATAAGATAACACTCTGAATTCCTACAGGAAATCTTGTAACTCTACTTAAAATTAAGGCATAAAGTATGAAAATGTGTTTCCTCTGTACAGTCTTATTACTTTGCCTGTTAATTTAACTGGTTCCTATTTCTGCTGGTTCGAAGAGCCCCAGGACATTTAAATACCTCTTCTAGAAACAAATTCTTTTCTTTACAAGCCCTCCCAGGTCATTGGGTTCAGATCAAGAAGGAAGAAGGTTTTGTATTTTGACAATTCCTTCATCTCTTAATTTAGTCTGATGAGGGAGGAAACCACAAAAGTTAGTCCTATTTCATCCATCTGAGACTTTATATCCCATTTCAGGCTGATTAGAAAGCAAAATCTTCACAGTAGGACACCAAGCCCTCTGTATGCCCTGCCTGCCGCCTCCCTGTGACCCGCCTGCCTCCTCCCTGTGACCTGTCTCCACCTACTGTCTTCTTCTCTTGTTCTTCCTCAGCCGTTCCTCCGACATGCCAGGTGTGCTCCTGTCTCAGACGCTTTGCCTTTGGTGTTCCTTCTACCTGGAGTATTCTTCCCATATAGCACCATGAGCTGTTCTTCCCCAAAGGGCTCTGCTCATCTGACACTTTCTCAGTGAAGTTGTTTCTCACTACTCACTATAAAATGGCAGCCTGCCTCTCTGACGCTTGCACCCTCTCTTGCTTTTCCTACTTTGTATTCCTTGTGGCGCTTACTGTATCACATAGATAAAGACATGGATGTAGACATAGACATGGACATAGAGACATAGATGTACACGAGTTTTGTGTTTATTCTCCCACTCTCTAGAAGAATGTAAGTTTCTAAGTACTGAGATTTTTGTCTCTTTTGCTCACTATTGTACTTCAGGGCCTAGAAGAAGGCTTGGCACATGGTAGACAATTAATATTTATTCGATGAATGAATCTAGAAATATCCTTGGATGTATAATGTCTGATTCATTCTACCACACAGCAACGTAGGTAGTTTTATATACATTTTCTAGCTAAGCCCAACAGCCCAAAAAGCTAAATGACTTAAGTGCCCACAGATACTCCTGGATGAGAGGGGATTGGAAACCAGGTCTGTTCAATTGCAAATCCCTTCCTGTGACTTTTACAGGTCAGATGATTTTGTTTCTATAGGCTCTAACAGGTCCCTTCTCTTTGCATCACCAGAGAGGAAGATCCCCTAAGACAAAGCATTCCTTGTAGTTTTTAGCGTAACTAGTACTGGCTCAAAAAGTGTCCACTGGGGTTCTGAATACCACTGCCCTGCCTCTTGAGTAGCTATGCCTGCTTGCGGGGACGGTGCCGTTTGCTGTTTAGGACGACAGACTGTGGACGGGAATCCCGAGCCACAACTCCTTAGCCCCATGGCCTTGGGCAGATGACTGAGCCTGTCTGAGTTGCAATAAATAAAAATACCATGCTGAATGATGGCCTCGCATGACATTGAGAAGTATGGACATGGCAGGCAGGCTCCTGGGTTCGATTCCTGCCCCTGTCATTGAGTAAAGTAATTATCGTAACTTTGAAACAAATTGACCTCTCTAAGCCTCAGTTGATTCTTCAGCTAAATGAGGGTGATTGGTAATCAAAACTATTTTATAGGGTTTGGGGGAGTATCAAATGAAATAACACATATAAAAAGCTTGGTTTAATCTCTGAAGCACATTAGCACTTAATAAATGTTAACTATTATTATATTATGATTAACACCTATTTTACAGGGTTGCTATGAGGACATCATGAGATAGTATGTATGAAGAACCTAGCACATTGCTTGGTACATGTGAGGATTCTGTAAATGTTACCCATTTTATTCCTTAATTTCCTTTATAGACCCTTTCCCTGCAACACCCAGTAGTCTGGCTTCTACCCCAACAATGTTGGTGAAATTGCTTGCTTGAAATTTACCAGGCCAGGCTTATGCCTGTAATCCCAGAAACTCAAGAGGCTAAGGCAGGAGAATCCCTGTAATCCCTTGAGGCCAGGAATTTGAGACCAGCCTGGGCAAGATAGCAAAATACTATCTCTACAAAAAATTAAAAAAAAAAAAAAAAAAAAAAAAGGCCAGGCATAGTGGTGCACACCTGTAGTCTTAGCTGTTTGGGAGACTGAGGAGGGAGGATAGCTTGAGCCCAGGGATTTGAGGTTGCAGTGAGCTATCATTGTGCCACTACACTCCACCCTAGATCTGGAAGGAAGGGGGAAAGGAGGAAGGGAAGGAAGGAGGAATTTACCAGAAACAAATTAACTTCTATAATTCTAAGTACTTGTTAAGTCAGAAAAATGCAGATAAGAAAATCGAGGAAGTTGAGGGCAAGGAGCTCATCCTTCAAGGTCACAGATCTCAGTTGCAACATCTGGAAAAGGGGCTGGTTGGGCGTGCCAGGCAGGCTTTTGTGACAGTGTAAGAGTAAGTAAAGATTGCATCTCAGTATGAGACACAGTAAGAGCCTGATAAAGGGTTTCCCCTCTGATGTTGACAACATGATGTCAAAGATGGTGTTTGCTGTTGTTTCAATTGTCTTATTTCAAATTCCCAATTAGTTTCTTCATGCCATAAGGGCAAAATCCACAGCTCATACTCTTTCAGGATCTCCTCTCACTTCTGCAAACATCTAATACCACCGTGGACATACAGTCCACTCTCAAAAAAACAAACAAAAAAAATTGGCCCTTGGCCTCATGACAGCCAAATCTGATTTCCATCCAAGAGGCAACATTGTTTGTGCTTAGAAGTAATTCCTGGCGGGGCACGGTGGTTCGTGCCTGTAATCCCAGCACCTTGGGAGGCCAAGGCAGGTGGATCACCTAAGGTCGGGAGTTCAAGACCAGCCTGACCAACATGGAGAAACCGTGTCTTTACTAAAAATACAAAATTAGCCAGGCATGGTGGCACATGCCTGTAATTCCACCTACTCGGGAGGCTGAGGCAGGAGAATCACTTGAACTTGGGAGGCGGAGGTTGCCACGAGCCGAGATCACACCATTGTACTCCAGCCTGGACAACAAAAGCGAAAACTCCATCTGAAAAAAAAAAAAAAGAGAAGAGAAGAAGAAGAAGAAGTAAATCCTAACAGTCTGGAATCTCTAGGGTCTCTGGTATTATCCTTTAGTTTAAGCCTCACATTTTTCAAAACATTTTGAATTCTGGTGTAATGGCTTTAGCTGACCAGGAATTTATAGTTAAAAGCAGATAAAGTAAAACAGTGAAAACAGAGACATGATCCGAGTTCACAACACCGTATGTGACTTGACAAACACTTACATTTGTGAATAAGAAAACTGGGGTCTGTTTTGTGGTTTATTTCAGAGATGTTGGATAAAATCAGGCATCAGAAAAGACGCCAGTACCAAACGAAGATACTTGCTGTATTTGCAGTTTTCTCTCTTATTAACATGAAAACACCTTACATGGATGGAAACATCTAAAGGCTATTTTTTATTTTATTTTCCATTGCTTCACTCTAATGCTTTCACCCGTACCTGTGGAAATTAGACTGTCACCTGCTTTTAGCATCCTGTTTTCTTTCGTGTTTGTAATGAAGCCCTCCGGGAATTATGCGATTACAAAAATGAGTTACAAATCCTCATTCGGTCTACACAAGTATATCGCTGCTTTCCTTCTCTGTTTAAATAGTCTACAAAACAAGAAATAATTAGTCAAGCACTATCGGTAATTAAGCACATAAGATGAACATTAAACAAACTGCAATCTTGCATCATTTTGAAGGTAGATAGGCAGGTTTTTGCGTTTGGAATCCAGCCAAAATGCCCATCTTCATTCCCTTTGCTCCTTATTTATTACTGGCGAGGGAATTGACTTGCCGAACTTGCTGATGTACTCTTGCCGGCGGTCCATCTGAGAGTTCACGTAAGTGTGAGCGGCTATTTTTTGACAACACTACCTTTGGGAGAAGATGGTTTCAAAGAACTTACTGTATCGAATGGAAAGACAATGTGTTTTCCCAACATGGGAGTATGTTTCTAAGTTGGGATCAGTTCATGATTCAGAGAAATGCTCTCCCTTCTTGTGTATGATATCAGATCAGGTCAGATGTAGGTATAGGACTCTGACTCCTGTTTTCCAAACATTTTTTCATTATGAGTCTCTCTTTCGGTCCCCTAAAGTTTCTGGTAATTTTTTTTTTTTTTTTTTTTTTTTTTTAAGACAAAGTCTCGCCCTGTTGCCCAGGCTGAAGTGTGGTGGCAGGATCACAGCTCACTGCAACCTTTGCCTCCTGGGCTCAAGTGATTCTCCTACCTCACCCTCCCAAAGTAGCTGGGACCACAGGGGCACACCACCACGCCTGCCTAACTTTTATTGTTGTTGTATTTTTTGATACAGATGAGATTTTGCCATATTGCCCAGGCTGGTCTCAAAACTCCTGGACTCAAGTGATTCACCCGCCTCAGCCTCCCAAAGTGCTGGGGTTACAGGCATGAGCCACTGTGCCTGGCCCTGGTAAAATTTTGTCTACGTAGTCACTGCTGCCCAGGCAAAATCTGAAACATGTTACAGTCTAATTTGGTTAAGTTTTTCTTGCAGACCAGAACTTCTAGGAAACTGATATACAGGTTTTCACCAAAATATATTTTCAAGGAAAATCAGAGGATAAAAGTTTCCAATGCATTTAGACTAGAAAATTAAATATTCAACAAACACTTTCGGAGGGCCAACTATTCACCAGGCTCCTTGCTGGGTACTATAAAGAATAGTCTATAACCTCAAGGCAATTTCTGTCTGGCTTTAAGATCAAGACTAATTGTGACTTGATGTAAGGTATTTGTGTTGCTTTATATTACATTCTCCTTAGCTCCATTGTGTTAAATACAGATAGACAATATTTGTACATGACAGGTTGGCTCGCCATTAATCACTCCAGAAGTAATAGGATGATCAATGATTTTCTTTCTGGCTTGTCTACGCCAAAATGGTTCTTCTGCTCAGTTGGTTTCTATAGTGATTTTACAGATGTAGGCATTTTCTTCTGAAATTAGAAGAACTGACAGGCCGGGCACGGTGACTCATGCCTATAATCCCAGCACTTTGGTAGGCTGAGGTAGGTGGATCACTTGAGGTCAGGAGTTTGAGACAATCCTGGCCAACATGGTAAAACCTCGTCTCTACTACTAAAAATACAAAAATTAGCTGGGTGTGGTGGCGCATGCCTGTAATCCCAGCTACTCGGGAGGCTGAGGCAGTATTATTGCTTGAGCCCGGAAGACGGAGGTTGCAGTGAGCCAAGATCGCACCACTGCACTCCAGCCTGGATGACAGAGCCAGACTCCATCTACAAAACAAAAACAAAAACAAAGAACTGACAATAAGTAGTTTTCTCCGTTTTGTGACTTATTTTGAATTATTAAGAATAAGTGTCATAAAGCCAACACTTCTTAACATGTGTATAGTGTGTTATAGTTTTCAAAGCCTTTGACAAGTATACACAGGGAGCCAGGACAGTATTTGTATCCTCATTTCATAGTTCCTGGAAAACAGGTTCAGAGAAGTTAAGCAGCTTGCACAAAATGGCACAGCAATCTCACAGAGCTAGGATTATCTTCCATCCTCTGTTTAATTACCTGTGCCTCCCAGTCAATCATCCTCAGCTCCAATACAGCTGGAGAAGGTTCTGTTAACACACCATACATCTTTTTTTTGTTGTTGTTAGAGATGGAGTCTCACTCTGTCACCCAGGCTGGCATGCAGTGGTGCCATCTCAGCTCACTGCAATCTCCTTCTCCCAGGTTCAAGTGATCCTCTCTCCTCAACCTCCCGAGTAGCTGGGATTATAGGTATGTGCTACCATGACCGGCTCACTTTTCCATTTTTAGTAGAGACGGAGGTTTCACCTTGTTGGCCAGGCTGGCCTTGCACTCCTGACCTCAAGTGATCCACCCGTCTCAGCCTCTCAAAGTTCTGGGATTACAGGCATGAGCCACCACACCCGGTCATACATCTTAAATATAAAGTTTTTACAATGCCACCATTTAAAAATAAAATTGGGCATTCACGCATTTAGCAAAGACTTCCTGAGTGTCTGCTTGGTCAAGTGTCACAAACTGGAAAAGAGCATAGCCTGTCTTCCAGTCCTAGGCTGAGGGAGAAGTCACAGAACTGTGAGTGACGTGTTTCTCTGGCTGCTCCCAACACAAGGAACTGCAACTAAATTGAAGACTGGAGGACAGGAAGCACCTTAGTGGTTCACCTTTCATTCGAGTGTGCCCAGGGTCCAGATATTCAAGAAGAGCTGATCACCTGTTGGATGCCACCACACATGCCTGGACACAAAATAACTCAGGAAACAGTGATAAAAGTTTGTTATTGTGGTTTTTGTGGAAATTAAAGTGGCCTCCCCTCTAAGCTTCGTGAACTTCAGCAAGCTCCTGAACCCATCTGGACCCTCTCTCTCATCAGTAACATAGAGATGAAACACTAAATGCACTCCGGTGACATCCTGGATTAGCTCCTGAAGCAGAAAAGGTGAAATCCTAATACAGTTTGTCATTTACTTAATAGTAACATGCCATTTTAATAAGCATACCATGGGCTGGGCATGCTGGCTCACGCCCCAAATCCCAGCATTTCGGGAGGCTGAGGCGGGCTGATCACTTGAGGTCGGGAATTCGAGACCAGCGTGGTGAACATGGCAAAACCCCATCTCTACTAAAAATACAAAAATTACCTGAGTGTGGTGGTGCCCGCCTGTAATCCCAGCTACTCGGGAGGCTGAAGCAAGAGAATCGCTTGAATCCAGGATGCGGAGGTGGTAGTGAGTTGAGATCATGCTACTGTACTCCAGCCTGGGTGACAGAGTAAGACTGTCTCAAAAAAAAAAAAAAAAGAAGTAATTGCAATAAGTGTACCATGGTCATGTGAGATGTTGACATTAGGGGAAAGACAATAAAGGGCATGGAGGAACTCTGTGTACTCTCTCTGTAAGTTCCCTGTAATACTAACATTCTAAAATAAAAAGATTATTTAAAGGGAAAGAAAACCTCTTTATGATAGTAACATCAGTTGGTATAACCATTTTGGAAGACTTGATCTACATAAGATCAAATATAAGCATATCTGATCCCCTAGAAATTGCACTTCTGGCCAGGAGTGGTGGCTCATGCCTGTAATCCCAGCACTTTGGGAGGCTGAGGCAGGCAGATCGCTTGAGCCCGGGAGTTCAAGACCAGCCTGGGCAACATGGTAAAACCCCATCTCTATAGAAATATTAGCCAGGCATAGTGGCATGTACCTGTAGTCCTAGTTACTCGGGAGGCTGAAGCAGGAGGATCATCTGAGCCCAGGGAGGTCAAGGCTACAGTGAGCTATGATTGGGTCCCTGCACTCCAGCTTGGGTGACAGTGAGACCCTGTCTCAAAAAGAAAACCAAAACAAACAAACAAAAAAGCAATTTTAAGAATATGCCTGGTCAAAATGTACTCATACATTTACCAAAAGACAAGTACAAGGATATGTTTAGCAGCATTATTCATGATAACACAATGAGTCATTATTCATGATTACTTAAGACATCTGGTAAACCACCCAGATATCTATCAGTGGTAGAATGGATAAATAAGTTATAATAAATCCACACAAGAGGAGACTACTCACCAACGAGAATGAATGACTTACAACTAAATCCAACCATGTGGATTTATCTTACAAAGATGATGTTGAGAGAAAGGAGGAAGATACCGAGGAGTGTATCCTATGTGATTATAGTTACAATAGTTCACTAAAAGGCAAACTATTCCTATTTAGAAGTTAGGGTAGAGAATGGATGGGAGCATGAAGTGGCCTCCCCCATGTTGCTAATGTTAAGTTGCTTGTTCAAGCTACTTGGTGTGTTCAGTTTATGAAAATTCATTTAGTGACACATGTATGTTTTGTGCATTTTTTTGCATGTATATTTTATTCCAACGCAAAGTTCATGGACACATACATGATCATATCTCACAGTTGAGAGAATTAAAGGACGTGATGAATATAAAGCACAATCAGTGCATTCCGTTGATTCTTCTGCTTTTTCCATCCATCCATGTTACCCAGTCTTAATTCATACCGTTGGAGGCCCCACCAAGACATCTGACCCTCAGCTGTGTCACTGGGAAGTTGTGCCTTCCACCGTGCAATGTTTTGTTCTTAACCACCATGACACCCCAGGTTCAATGGTGAGAGTGTCATTGGCAACTTCTGAAATGTGTGAATATCTCTGTTAGTTTTGGAGTTTGCTAAATGGCCAGCCCCTCTAGGAGCTCACTCACGGTTGGGGGCAGATTACCAACCACTCTCTACTTTTTTTTTTTTTAATAGGTCTTGTCATTTGTAAATGGGGAAGGATCACTGAAAACAAAAATACCCTTGCCTTCTTCCATCTGTATTTTCTTTACTAAATTATCCAGTCTTATAAATATTTGAATAACATTTGGTCAGGATAAAATCTTTCCTGTCAGCTCAGTACAAGAACACTTTTTGGCTCCTGAGACCATAACAGTCAGATAAATTAATATTGATTTGTTAAAAAATAGTTTTCACTCTGTCTAAACATCTTATTCTGGGCTCTTGAACCAAAATTATGTATTTAAAAGCAGCAAAATAGTTCTTCACAGTTTTCCCAGTGAAACTAATTATGGGCAGATTGTGAAAAATGTATTGGATGTGATTTCCAACACAGAGTTCTGTTAACCAAAATTCGGAGAAACTAGAGGCTCAGTGTCTGATTTATTTGAGCAAGTTGCAATTTGGTAGACTGGAGAATTTATGTAAATAGTTTTTGCAACTTCCATAGGGATAACTCAATACATTAATATCTCACGAATGGCAGAAGATGAAGGGGAGACTTTTTTTTTTTTAACTGATAATTTGATTTACCTAATAGAAGGATCGGATTCTTCCCCCTTCTTATTTAAGTCTATATATTAAAGAACATTTCACTTACCTGCTGTATACATATGCAGTGTGTAGAATTTGACTCAATTTAGAGTTGAGTTTTAATTACATCCATGTACAGGGATGGGGATTGAATTTTTTTTTTTTTTTTTTTTTTTTTTGAGACAGAGTTTTGCTCTGTTGCCCAAATAGCACCATCTTGGCTCGCTGCAACCTCCGCCTCCCAAGTTCAAGTGATTCTCCCACCTCAGCCTCCTGAGTAGCTGGGATTATAGGTGCCCACCACCACACCAGGCTAATTTTTGTATTTTTAGTAGAGATGGGGTGTCACCATGTTGGCCACGCTGGTCTTGAACTCCTGACCTCAAGTGATCTGCCGCCTTGGCCTCCCAAAGTGCTGGGATGACAGGCATGAGTCACTGCGCCTGACTGTACTTTTTTTTTTTTTTTTTTTAAGTAAAGTCTACCCATACCCATTGTAAGCATTTGGTATTTTTTCTTTTGGAAAAAAAGTGCGTTTACTTTTTGCCTCATGAATCTCTGAGTTCATTTTATGCATTCTGTATTCTACTTTATTTACTCAATGTTATATGAGAAAATAAATTCTAAATGTAGTTTTTAATGGTGGCTTTGCAAAAGAACATTTCCTCTTCTTTTGGACATTTGCTTCCAATTTTAAATAACACATCATTGAACATCTCTGTACAAAATTCCTTATCTGATCTGCAGAGAAGTTTTAAGATAGATGTCTAGAATTTCATCTCACATCTAAACTGTTCTAAGAGCCTTGGTACACATTGATATGTATTGTCCAATTGCTTTCCAGAACCTATGTAAAATATTACAAATAAAAACATATATGTATATAAAATATACATGAAGGGAGAAGTAAATGTAAATGAAAAGAAAAACATATAGAGAAAGAATATGTCTAAAAGAAACTGCAGAGGCAGCTATAATTAAAGCCCAGGAAAGACTATGAAGTTCTGGTTCCACCTAAAACAGCTGTATGGTAAAAAGTTTATTGAGAGTCCTTGCTTCTTGGAAAGCTTTGTTAGAGTCTTATGGGATTGTAATGCACAGGTACAGGGGCAAGGCTACTTTTTCCTCCAACTAGTTCACCAAAGCATCTATCAAATGAAAGTGAATATAAAATTCTTAAAGTTGATAGAGTCTGCTGGGTTAAGGAGGAGAAATTTCAGATTTCATACTGTCCATCTTAAACCTTTTTCTGAAATTGGAAGTGAAGAAACGACAGTCTGGCTGTATGTGTGTTTGTGGTGTGTGTCTACGTAGTCTAGGGCTAGATTTGGGAACTGTTTTCTCCCATAGGTTAAGCTGAACTAGACCGTATGTCAAAAAAGAGTCTCAATGTCAACTTAATCCATTGTCATGACTATAAAATGCTATTTCATTATACAAGCGATTCCCCTGTGGATTTCTCCTGTCTATGCAGCCCAACTCTATTTTAATCTGTTACAACTTTTCTTTCCCCTCTCTCCCAAGTCCCAACATTTTGGAATTACTCAGTGTATTCACTTCCAAGGCACCTGTTTGATATTTACGCAAATTATGAAAGTAAGGTGGGAAGGCAATGAAGGCAACAAAGTATATAAAATATACACACACTCATATAAGAAATGACTACAGACACCTCAACAGCCTTCCAAAACACTTTAATCATTTTCTTTGGGAGTTGAACAAGTGGCTGAAAATCCCAAAATCCATCACCCAATGTGAAAATACAAAAGGCTCAGATAAGATATGTGTAGATTCCATAAAATAGTGCATTTGAATTCCCCCAGGTCTTTTAAAGATAAGGGTTTTCCAGATGTAACAAAAGAAAAGAAAATTTCCAAATCAAAATTCCCATTTGCCTTTCGGGATGTTGAGTTTTCTCCACATTTGTGCAATTAAGAGTTTTGCTGAGTGAGCTTAGGACTCTGTCTCTTTAAGTGTTTAACAGTAATTGGTTCATGTCCTGGTGTTCATTGAAAATCCTAGACATTTCATGTAAAATCTTCTTAATGAGGGGATGAATTTTTCATTCACATTAGAAAGCTCACTCTGACAAACAATTTCTAAATAAAACTTTGGCGACATGACATCCCACATTGGACTTGACAGAGAGGACAGGTGCATTAGAATATAACTGTATGGCGATCCTTCAAGCTGTCAGCCATGAATATTTTATTTCTTAATGAATCATCTTTGTGAAATGAACTTTCTTGTTGTAGTGTCAGTGCCATTTACAACAAAAAGCTGGCTCCTTTTAAAAGGTGAGCTCCTTAAAGATGCTGATTCCTGCATAAAATGTTTAACCCTACCCGAGTTGTTGGGCAATTGGCAGCTTTGTGCTTTGCTTCTCCCTTCTGAAAGTGACTTGAGAACCCACTTCGGGCTGGTGTGATTACAGTGAGGAGAAAACTTTCCTTGATTTGCTGTTTCCTTCTCAGAACTGAAATCCCAGGTACCTGCCCAGAGGCAGCCACTTTGGCCCTTGGGTCCCTGTGGTTCCAGGCGTTACTCCTATTGTTTTTGTAGTTGTCTAGGGATTTAGTTTCTCACATCCTGAGGCCCACTAGGTGCTATTAGCTGGTGCTAACCAACAGCTCTAGGCAGAAAGCCTTTCTCAGGATCCTAGCTTCCCTGTCTTCTAGAACTCAAAGACGGCTTTTGTTAGTTTTGAGGATGGAGACAGCTATCATTCAAATGATGGGCTTAACCATCTCCCTGCTGACCGAGCCAGAACTTATTTTTATGTTGCCACTAGGAGTCTTCTGAGATGCTCTTGTGGCTGGGTGTACAATCGCTTTGCTCATCTCTAGACACAGACTAGACAACAAAATACGTTCCCCTAAAATAGCCCAGGGTTAGTTCTGTGCCCTTTGTCACTGTTGGTACAGTTGTAAGAGGATATTGATTTTTTTTTTCTTTTTAATTCATGGTCTCAACTGTGTCTCAAGACTGCCTAGCAGTCCTTCTGTTTACTCGATCTAGTTTGTCTTCCATTCCTCACGGTGGCAATTGCAAGCTTCTCCTTTTCCCCCAAGCTCCATAGTCTCCCCCCGATACCCTTAGAAACCTTCCCTAGTCCGTGCTCCACACCACCTCCACTTCCCCCTAGAAGCTGACCGTTTATCCCATCCTGGCTGACTTCTTTCCTTTTGCAAGGAGGTGTCTCTCTTTGAATTCAACTCGGGGGTCGGTTTCACTGCCTGCCCTGTGGAGTCAACTCTCTGTCCCACCTTTCAGGAATATGGCTTCATGATAAGATAATAGGGATTTGCACCAGGCATTGGCAAATGACAGGCATTTTCTGTTTCCTTAAGTAAAATGTCATTAAAGTCCAGCCCCACTCATTCGTTTATATATTGTGCATATCTAATTATTTTCACACTGCAATGGCCCATAGTCAAATACTTTCTATCTGGCTTTTTAAGAAGATCTTTGTCCCCCTGCACCCACCACCCCAATTTATGCTATAGATCAGAAGCCTAAACCCTGCACACTGGGTCCCCCATCTAAGGATCTGCAATGAAAGGCAAGCCGACTTGGTGTGTCTCAGAGTAATAATTCTTGCCCTTGGCAGTTAATACTACACTGTTGCAGCTTCAAATATAATGTATTTTAATGCTCTGCATCAACCATAAGAATTGGCCTGTGTCCACTGGTCTCCACTAGGAGAAACCCAGGCCAAGCTTGAAGGTACTAAGCATGCCCAGGGGAAATGGAATACGCTAGAACTTTGTTGTTTCCTTTTCACTAGGTTTAAGTGAGAATATTTGCGAGCAAACTCTCAGTGTGGGCAGGTGACAATTTCTGCAGGTATTTTTTTCCCCCCTTTTAACTTGTGCGGCATAGTTCCCTATTTTGTTTTGTTCTACCTCTGTGACAACAGCTGCCACCCAAGGTTTAAAGATACCGGTGTCCTCACCTTCAGAGCAGGGGTTATGTTTGCGGTCTCTGGTGAAAGTCCATACTATATGATGAATTTTCTGTTAATATAAACTTCCACTGTTAATAAGCCACCCAAATTATTTGTATTAAATTAGAGGTATACCATCGTAAGTCTCTTCTTTCAGAAAATGAATCTCTCTTTGTTTTTTGTTTTTTTTCTGTCTCCTAAATGTTAGGAATTTTCTGAAATTTGAAACCAAGTGGCACAAAAATATTGCATTTATTACATAATTGCTCTTAGGGAGATACACGTACACACACATATACACACATACACATACACACGTTTTTTCCTAAACAACATCAATATTGTAACAGTTTTGAAGCACATACACATACTGACAGATACGTTTTGTAAATGAGGCAAATCTGTGATTGAAATGCAATTGCTTAAAAATAAATGAAAACAAACATTAATAAATAAAAGCCCCATTTTTATATTCTTATTTGACCTCTCATCTCTCTATCATTCCTAATCCTCATGTTCTTAACGGACATCCCTCCCATCCCCTCTGGGCCTTCTGAGACTGTTCCCCCAACCACAGTCAGGAGGACTTGTCCACAAGTTGCTGTCTGAACTGGGCAAGCCTCCTGGCTTCCCTGAAATGGTGCTGATGTCTTCACTTCCTGGCCACCTTGGCAACCTCTGTAGTTGCTCTCTTTTTGCCAGGGGAACAAATTAAGAGACAGAAGAGTGATAGTGTCTAGATGTGATCTGCTCACTCAGCCAGTATTTTCCATAGCCAGTCTTTCCCTAGACCAGCATCTGAGCATGCCTTGTCTACAGGCCTCCTCTACTATGATTTACTGATGACTTTCTCATTCACTTTCTGTTTTTTATGTAAATGCCAGCCTTAGCCTTGTTCAAGGTAACAGTATACAGGAAATCATGGGTTTCGAGCATGTTTTGTTAATATTTAGTAAAACGCATTCATAGCTATTATTACAAAGACTTTAGGTGCATTCCTGCACCACTTAATAACTGAATCAATCTCCTTTCATCCGGGGAACAAACCTGTCTTTGGTTCACACTGTTTGAGGATAAAAGGGAGCATACAGTGGGCCTCATTCTGACAAATGTTTAGTAAATCACAGGTTGCCTTTCCCAAATCCCTCAATATTATTGCTAGTCTCTTTCACAGTGAATAAAAAATTCTCCCAGGTGGATGAATAAAGTGAAATTTAGATAATTTTTCTCAAAAATGAATTGTTTAAATCTTCCTTTAGTTCTCTTTTTTCTGCCCGCCCCTCTTCCATACAATCGGTTTTTCACCCCTGTTGTCTCAGTCCCATCTGATATTTGAATGACAGTGTGTAATTTCAGGTTTAGGATTGTTGATCTGTAAATCTCAGCCTAATGCTTTCACCTCCCGGCTTTCTCCTAAGTTCACCCTCCTCGCTTCCCTCCTTCCTGCAAGGATTCTACACGATTGCGCTTCATTAAGTTATTTTTATAATGAGTTCCTGTTACCAGGGAATACAGAGTTAAAAAGGTGATCTCACTAAAAGTAATTAGCATAAGACCTGCTGGACCTGTAGAAGTGACTGGATGGTAATCAATAGCAATATGATTACACCCATGCAGCAATTATAAATTATTTAAAACACTACCCCTAGGTTACTGACTAGTTGCCTTTAAATTAAATTCTCTGTCAATAATTGATGCAAAGAATTAATGTGAGAACACCTTCAGTTACTGAAACTTTTTTAAGGTGGCATAAAATATTGAACTGTTGCCCGTCATTAGCAGCTAGGCTGTCTGTTTGCTCTAACATCCTTCTTTTCTAAATTGGTCAAGAAAGACTCTCAGATCTTGAAAGATGACAAATGATTTGGAATCCACTGCTGGGTATTCTTCTAAGGGCACTGAAATGTCCCAATGAGAAATTTCATATATGAAGGCAAAGGAAAAAAAATTAACCTTTAGATAATGACCGATTATACTTCTTCATCAGCTCTAACAAATGAAGGAGAAGAGTTGGTTTTCTGGAGTTTGCTTCAGTTCTTTGTTATGGCCAGTGTAGGTCGGAGAGGTCTTACCTAGCTTGAGAAATCAGAACCTAGGATATATAAGCTGTCAGTAGTAGTGTTTTAAAACTCTAGGCCTATAATAAAGTAAAAAGTATGTCTTTGATAAAATGGGTTATTTTCCTTGCTTAGTGAATGTCTTCTTTCTCTCTCTAAACATTGTCACTTGCAAAAGAATGTTTTTTCTTTCATACTAATTCTCTACAAGCAATGAGAATGGCGGAATCTAGGAAACTGCATACGAAATTCAAGGATTGGAAAGAAGGAGGGGAAGTCAACTATTAGCAACCGTAGCTCCTCTTTGATCTCAAGAGGCAAGAGGTACTCAATGAACCACGGGCTAAAATAAAAAAAAAGAACCACATGTTAAAATGATTCCTGTGCCTGTGTATGTTGCTGGACTCTGGGGTCACAGGATGGCTGAAGGGATGCCTTCGAGAAATTAATACCCTAATAAGGGAAACAGATCCTTTCATGTTGGTGCAGAAGATGTTCTAGGCCTGGTTCTACCTTTAGTTGGAATGGCGATCATGGACAGATCACCCCCGCTGTCCAGAACACATGTCAAGAAAGGGGAGCCAGACAACATCATTCTTGTTCAAAGCATCCTTCCCCCACATTTTATCCAAAGCAACTCCGCTTTTACCCGTGTTACCCACTGAGGTTCTGCGTGTGTGAAACACCAGGTCACCTGCAAAAATCAAAACAATTTGGCGTGCACTGGGCTAGGTAAGTATCCATGGTCTTTCGGGCGGGTGATTGTGATGCTATAGGAGCCGGTGTCCTGTTGACGGCATCCCACAGCTTTCTTCCCTCTGTTTTAGAGTTTTATTAGCCACGATTTGGACGAATCTGCAGTTAGGCCAACGGCTGCTGATCCAGCTGGATTAAGGAACCCTGCTGTTTGAGCATGCTGGCTTCGTTCATTGGTGTCTCCTACGCCAAGCCCTAGGCTTGGTTACAAATGGGTGGTGAAGTGTCTGTTCTGTCCTCAGGCACTCACAGGTAGCTTAACAGTAATGCCTTGGATTCCTTCCTTCAAGAGCGATAGCAGGAAGCCCAACTTCTCTGGTAGCAGAGCAGCGGCCCTCGAAGCAGACCCTGAGGTCAAAGGATCACTGGAGTCAGGAGTTTCCATGTCCACACTGCTGAGTAAACTGTAGTTACCCACACAGACCAGGAGGCTCTCCAGGCTGACAGGGTCACAAAGACACACGACTATGACTTGGAATGACTATAACTAGAAAATAAAAGTGGGGAGGCCCCCTCTGGACCATCCTATGCCTGAAATAAGGGACGACATTGTTCTTTTTTATGTACCAACCTCCCGGTGCCACACTAAGCACAGAGTCAGGCCTCGAAAAATACCAGTCCTTTCGCCTGTCCCCTCTTACATGGTTTGAATCCAAGAGGCTGTCATGCCAGGCTCCCCCATTCAGTATATTTTCTTTATGTTTAAATGGTTTGGATTGACTTCTCTTTTCTTTTCTTTTTCTTTTTCTGTTGCTACTTAGGAAACCATCTCCAGGCTAGAACAAATGCCTGAAATAGAGAAGGGTGAGGTCACTGCCTAAGACACTTCCTCCTCCACCCACTCCTCTCTCAGACTCAGCTGCTTCCACTTCTGCCCACATGGCTGCCATTTTAATTTTTGCTTAAATGTTGCAGCCAATATTTCATGTGTTGTTTTCTTCCTTGCCTGGGAGACTCTTTTGTCTGAGGTTCCCTGGTATTTTCCAGGGACCCTTCTAGCACTTCTGTGAACTCATTAGCTTCCCCTTGTTCCAGAAAATGTCTGTCATACATTATGTGCCTTTCTCTGTCTTTCTCTGCCTCTCTCACCTTCATTGATCACACTTTTGCTTCACACAGGTAACAGGAAACCAAACTCACATAATATCTTCTGTTTTCCAGCAATCTAGAACACAGGATTTTCTAGATGTGTCTTTTGAGTTGATGTACAATATTTTTCTTGACAGATTTGTTACTGGCTGAGCAGATATTGTGTCTGTGATATATCTGAGTACCAAGTACCCCTGATTACCATGGAGTAATGTCTTTTATTGAGGCTTTTATTTTTATTATTATTACTTTTTTTGAGACAGGATCTTGCTTTCTTGCCCTGAAAGGCGTGCAATAGTGTAGTCATGGCTCACTGCAGCCTTGACCTCCTGGGCTCAAGCAATCCTCCCACCTCAACCTCCTGAATAGCTAGAACTACAGGCAAGTGTATTGTGGCAATTGTTAATGTTCACTTTTATTTCCATACTTAGCCTTGATAATTTAATTTTAAAGAGTTATGCAACACATGCACACACGTCTAACTGTTGTGTTATTGGGTTAATGGGAATGTTTTAGACTCAAGCCTGGTTCTTTGCCTCTGTTCAGCACAGCAAAGGATACACCTCGAAGTGTACTATTGAACTTCAAAGTCAGTAATGTTCAGTGGTGCTTCAGCATGTAGATCAGAAAGTCCTAGACTATTTTTTGTCTAAATTATTGTTTGTAGTCAACCTTTGTACTTGTTGGAAACACAGACTTGAGATTGGCTTTCTGCTCTACCTTGTTCACTGCTGCAGCTGTAATCCAGCCTGATTCTAATTTGTAACTGGAGATGGTTGTCTTCTTTTTTTTTCCATGAAACAAATTGATTGATGTGTCCGGGGAGCAAGGTGGTACTCACACCTGCCCAGCCTGCTTGTGTGTGTCTCAAGGTGGAGTGAGGCTGTGGAAACAATAGAGAGAATAGCGTGGAAGGCCATGTTGCAGTTAAACAAGAGTGAGAAAGAACACGGGACTAAAACCATGCCTCGAAGATGTTTACAACCATATGAAGTTGACCTTGAGACCCCAAGACGGGCTTCAGTTTTCCACAATGCAGCTATTATGAGAAACACAGTGACTAAACGAGCACCGTGCGTAACTCAGTTCTCGGAATTTTCAATCAGAAATTATCTGATGACGGGACCAATTCTTATTACCATAGTTCCAATGGATCCACCCAGGATCCACCTCCACAACTAAGCGTGCAGAAGCCAGAGATCCCATCATGCCACCGGGCACCGGTTTACGAGAACTCTATGTCTTATCTTGGTAGTACGATTAGGAAAACAAACACAATGGTTTCTGCCTTCAATGTTTCCATGGTGAGGGTAGTTATTAGACATGTGCTAAAGTGTAATATCCGCTTTTTCAAACCACATTTCAAAGTTGATAGCATCACCGGCTTTAAAATCACTTTTAAAGAAGCTGGGCTTACCCAATTAACAGAAATAGAACCTGCCTGTTTATCAGTGGGTTTGCCTCACTTTTCTGTGGGTTTCTTTTTTCTTAGTTATGCATTAAGAAAAGAACTCAAGTTTCTATGTATACAACATCTTCCTTTCTGATTCCTGGTACCCTAGAAACACAGCGGTTCACTGAAGAGGATTTGTGTACTGTCTCCTCCGTGGGGTCAGAACATCATGCCTCTTTCTGTTCTGCCCCATGGCGGTGGTGACGGTGGCCTAGCTTCCATCCTGTAGCTTCTTGTGTTTTTCTAGTCCACCAGTCCATCAACCCTGTATTTGTTATCAAATTTATACTGTCCACAGGCAAAGATCTTTTCCCCTTTAGAATTTAATAGGAGTGTTTGGAAACCATTCCGTGGACACCCTGAGCAGCTTGGCAATGCTGACCCCAAACAAGAAATAACTATCATTGTGTTTTCCTTCTACTGATATTATCTTGCCCATTGATCTTTAAAAAGTTCATTGGTCAAATTGATGGAGGAACGCAAGACTTAAATGTAATATGGTTCTGGCAAATTCTGAGATGCTAACAAAAACAAGTTTTCTTAAGAATAATGTCAACTGACTCACAGTGTCTGACTCTATAAAGTCGAGTGCTCTCATGCCAGGAAGCTGATACAGTTCATGAAACCTCATTCTTTCATATTACTCCTGTCTTCTCTTTGGAAAATGATAATCTCATGAATTTGGTCTTGACACTGACATCCCAGGAAATAGATACTTAATTCCACTCTCTTTTTTGAGAAAAGAACAGTTCTCAAACTTTGTTTAAATTTCCTTTTCACAGATGAGTGATAACCAAAGGTATTTCTGAAAGGGCTCTGAAAACATGCAGGCAATTGCTCTTTAAAAATAAGATAGAAGTAGTAGGTTTTATAAAAGAAGGAAATAGAAATACTTCAGCAGAAAAAAAAAAAAAAGGTGTGCTAAATCATGTTTTAAACATAATTATATCCGGAATGCACTTACCCATTTAAAAAAACAAAAAAAAAGGCACCAAAAGTTTCCTATTGTTTTTGTAAATTTGCTTAGTCATTTTCAGAAACAAAAATTTGGGAAAAGGATTGTACAATGACTGGCTTCCCAAAACCATTTTGTGTTTACAAAGTTATCAAAAATGGGCTGGGACTACTGATGGTAATAACAAAACCCAGGGCCCTCAATTGTGTTTTCTACATCCGTTAGCACATTGAAGCTACACCACAAACTTGTGAGGCCAGTATTGCTTCCCCTACCCCTTCGCCGTCTGAGGCTGATCATTAACTTGCATAAGGTCAGATAGCTAATGAGAAGCAAACCCATGATAATGACCTGGGACATTTGACACCTAAGCCTACTCTCTTTCCACAAAGCTTGATGTACTCAGATAGTAATTAATAAACAATTTCCTAAGTAATCTTAACCTTTTCAAGTATTTTTGTGGATTGGATTGTAGCACTCAAAAGTAAGGTCTGTTTTACTAATGTAAAATTGGACCTGAGAAATAACTTTCTTCACAAAAGTGTGTGTGTGAGAGAGAGAGAAAATTTATATACACACACACGTATATATATTATTGAGACATAATTTACTTAATTTACATTCTATAAACTTAACGTATTTTAAATATACAGTTCTCTGGATTTTGAAAAACGTACACATGTACATAATCATGGATCCACCACCCCAATTAAGATATAGAACATTCCAGGGCCAGGTTCAGTGGATCATGCTTGTAATCCCAGCACGTTGGGAGTCTGAGGAGGGTGGATCACTTGAGGCCAGGGGTTTGAGGGCAGTCTGGGAAACATGGTGAAACCCGTCTCTACTAAAAGTACAAAAAAAAAAAGAAAAAGAAAAAATAGCCGGCCACTGTGGCGTCTGCCTGTAACCCTAGCTACTCTGGTGGCTGAGGCTGGAGAATCGCCTGGGAGGTAGAGGTTGTAGTGAGCCAAGATTGCACCACTGCACTCCAGCCTGGGTGACAGTGAGACAGTCTCAAAAAAAAGCTCCAAAAAAACAAAAACAAGAACATTCCCATCACCTCAGTAAGTATCTCATTCTCCCTTCCAATAAATCCTTTTATTCCCAAAGACAAGCATTCTTATTTCAATCACTGTAACTTTGTTTTACCTGTTCTAGAACTTCATTTAATAGAAATCATACCTACTGCTTTGTATGTGGCTTCTTCTGCTTAATGATGCACATAATGTTTTTGTGATTTTCTGTGTTGATGGGTGTATTAGGGGTTCTCTTTTTCAATGCTGGATAGTAGTATCCTGTGGTGAAAATACACCACAATTTGCTTATTTGTGCACCTGTTGATGAGCATTGGGTTGTTTATATTTGTTGGCTATTATGAATAAAGCCACCATGAATATTCATAAGTACTGTATACATGTTTTTGTGCCCTTATATTTTTATGTATTTTTGACAATGACCTAGGTGTGGAATTATTGACTCTTAGTGTGTAACTTTTAAGAATGCTGCCAAACAGTTGTCTGAAGTAGTTGTGTATCATTTTAAACTCCCACTAGAAGTGTGTGAGAGTTCAGTTGTGTATCATTTTAAACTCCCACTAGAAGTGTGTGAGAGTTCATGTTGCTTCACATCCTCATCAGCAGTTTGTAATTTCAGTCTTTTTAATTATAGCCTTTTTGTGGGTGAGAAACGCTATTTCTTGCTAGTTTTATTTTGCATTTTCCTAGTGACTAATGCATCTTTTTATGAACTCGTTGGCCATTCCTATATTTTCTTTCTGTGAACTGCTCATTTACATATTTGGCCATTTTCTAAAAATTGGATTGTCTCTTTAATATTGAATTATAGGAATTGTGTATGTATTTTGGATAAGGTCTTTTTTTCATATATACTGTGAATATTCTACTATGTCTTGTCTATTTATTCCTTAATGATATCTTTTGAAAGGCAGAAGTTGTAAATACTGATAATGTCCAATTTATCTTTTTCGTTTGTTTAGTGCTTTCTTGTTCTAAGAACTCTTTACCAATCCCCAGGTCACGAAAATATTTTCCTATGTTTTCTTCTAGACACTCCATAACTTCAGTCTTTACATTCAGATCTATGTTCTGTCTCAAATTAATTTTTGTATATGGTGTGAGGTAATGGTAGAGGTTTATTTTTCTCTCCATAAGAATCTCCAGTTGTTCTAGCACCATTTGTTCAAAGACTAATCCTCTCCTTATTCAACTTCCTTGGCATCTTTGTCAAAAATCAGTTGACTATATATGTGTGGGTCTATTGCTAGACTAGTATGTTCCATTGATCTAATTTTTTTTTCTTATACCTACTGCATTGATTGCCTGGAAGCTAGGTAAGAATAAGGATTCAAACTTTGTTCTTTATTTCAAGATTTTTTGAGTTAGTTTAGATACTTTACTTTTACATATACATTTCCTGATCAGCTTCTCCATTTCTTTTAAAAAGCCCTGCTGGGATTTTATTTGCTTTGGTATTGAATCTGTTGATCAATTTGAGGAGAATCAAAATCCAAAAGTATGAAGTGTTACCATCCATGAGCATGCATCTCTCCATTTATTTAAGGCTTCTTTAATGTGGAATGTGGAGGTCTTATACTTTTTTGTTAAATTAACTCTTACACATTTGATTTTTTTATGCTATTGTAAATGGCGTGATGAAATTTCTTTTTTTCAATTGTTTGTTTCTAATGTATGGAAATACAGTTGATTCTAGCAAAGTGCTCTCATATCTGGTGATCTTACAATTTATTTATTCATCTTTTCCTTTGTGTTAAAGAGATTCTGTATAATTTTCTATATCTCTGAATATAGTTTTACTTCTTCTTCTCCAATGTTTATGGCTGTTGTTTCTTTTTCTTATTTTAATGCACTGACTACAGCCTGTAGGACAATGTTGAACAGAAGTTTTGAGAGCAGACATCATTGCTTTATTTGGGATTTCTCCATTATATGTGGTGCTAATTGTATGTTTTCTGTACCTATTCTTTATTAGATTGAGGAGTTTGCATTAATTTCTAATTTACTGAGAGTTCTTTTATAAATGTGTTTGTATATATGTTTTATACTTTTCTTATTCTCACTATCTGCATATTAGAGGGAGTTTAACTCATTGGTTAAAAGGATTTGTTCTGGAAGCCTAACCCCAAATCTTTGAACTGCCTAGAAACGTAGCCTGCTATATTTCCTCTGTATGTCAGCTTCCTTTATCTGTAACTGGGAATGTATACAAAGACCTTAATACAGTGACTGACACACAGTGAGTTCTCCATAAATGTTAGCTATTATTTTAATATTACGGCAACCATGGAAACAATGGGGTTTATATTTCAGTGTCCTGAGAAACACTCATCCTGAACAATGGGAACATTGGCCACATCAGCCACTGTCAATTTTAAATACAATATATGATGACTAGTTGATGAGTTGATCTTGTAAGACTTTTACACATACCCAGAATGGCTCTACTTTTTCATATTCCAGTTTTTAGTTTTAAAAGTTTAAGTAGATCTGTGTGATCCCTGAAGAATTGTGTGCAAAGTAGCATTAAGATGAAAATCTTTTATATTTGTGTTGTAGCTTGGAAAACCAGCGCGTGGTCTGTTTTGTTCCACTGGCTCCTAAGGTTCAGGTATTAACATAAATACAGCCCATTAACACTTGTTCCTCTCTGTCAGGACATAAATTAAGTCTGCAGGTGTTCCATGAAGCTGTACCCTTGGTACTAATTAAGCCTTGATAATTAGGTTTGTTAAATTCAGGACTTTAAGCTTATATTCTCTCTTTGGGCTACCAAAACGGAGATGTGCAGTATACAAGCCCTCCCCCACTATTTTTTTTTTTTTTTTTTTCTGCAGAGAGCATTGCTGCTCCTTCTCTATTTTATTTCTTTATTACTATTTTTTTAAATGAAGGAGTCAGTAACAAACTGTTCGTCATTTGCCGGAGTAGGGTGTAAACCTTCATGCAGACCTGTACATTTGTTTATGATGAGATTAAAGTGTTTTCTCCTCCTGTTTTGTGTCAGCTCAGACAGTGAAGGGGAAAGTTTCCAACCTGGTTTCTCCATACACTGAACATGCTGAAATCTATGCCTTAAGCCCAAATGAACTGTCACTCAAGAATGCACACTCATATCATTAAAAACTATGCATGTAATCTGCTGGGCGCCCAAGTAATTTGTTTTTTTATTTTTCCTTAAAAATGAGACTTTTTGTTAGGAAAATGATATATGAAACACTGAAGATCCTGTCTCACAATTTTCAAGAAACCCCACAAAAGTCCCTATTCACATGAGAGTTTTCTAAACAGAGGTTCCAATTTGGATATTTCATGGCCTTCAGGTTATTTGTAACCAGTACACAAACCACAAAATCATAATCAGATAGATTTTCTTTCCAGCCTATCTTTCCTCTGTGGTTGCTTTATAAATCTGTTACTCATCAGATCATATGTTTGGTAAATGCCACTTTTCATTTTGAATAAATGGAATCATAAAAAACAATTCTACTAGTACCACTTTCGATAATATTCATAGTGATCATGCTAACTTAATAACCTCTCTTTTTTATTTGAAGAATATTAAATAAAATTGTACTTTTAATCAGAGGCTTTTTTTAGAAAAAAAAAAAAAGGATAGTTGATATTGTGGGAGACTGCTAAAATACAGATTCATCCCATATTTTCTTTAATTTTCTTCTCCCAAGAAGAGCACTCATTAATCTCTCTGGAAGGGTACCACAGTTTTCGTAAGCATTCATATTTTGAAGTTTCCAAGAACGTGTTCTACAAAATGGACCGCTGCTCTCTTTTCGGACCCAACCCTTGTATCAGAGTTTGCACACATCTAGAAGTTCCCGTTCTCTCTCTCATTACCTTTCTCCTTCAAGTTGGGATTCAGAGTCCATTTTCACAGGGCAAAATGCAGAGTTTGGGTCCCTTCCTGTCCATGAGAGTAGGTGCCGAAGGAGATAAAGGAATGAAGCCATAGACTTTGAAAGCAGTAGTATGGCAGTAATCCAAAGGTTTGTGGGAGGGCAAAAGATAACAAAGTATGTGTTTGCAAAAATAAGACTATGTCATGAAAGCTTTAGAATATCCAACACATCATAGAATATTTTTACAGAAATATTTTGGATGGAATTTTGGTTTTAATTCTTTGTCTTATTTTCCTGTTCTTTTCCCTCCCCCCACCCCCCAACTTCTCTTTCATTTTCTGTTTTGCTCCTTCTTTTCATAAGTAGCTAGTAGTCGGGTTTTTTTTTTCTTCCTGTGAGACAGGATCTCACTCTGTTGCCCAGGCTTGAGTGCAGTGGCAGGATCTTGGTTCACTGCAGCTTCTGCCTCCCAGGCTCAAGCCATCCTCCCACCTCAGCCTCCTGAGTAACTGGGACCACAGGCATGGGCCAACACGCCGGGCTAGTTTCTGTATTTTTTTGTAGCAACAGGGTTTTGTCATGTTGCCCAGGCTGGTCTTGAACTCCTGTGCTCAAGCGATCCACCTGCCTTGGTCTCCCAAAGTGCTGGGATTACAGGCGTGAGCCACCGCGCCCAGCCAGATAGTCAGTGTTCTAAACAGTGGTGTACAATCCAACTCTGCCGCTGCCCAGTTCGGAGAAGGGATGGCATAAATTCTCACGGGCATTTCCCACAAATCTGAGTGCACAGCAAGTGAGGAGCGTCTCTCCGCACCTCACTTTTGGGCTGATCAATCCCATTCCCACTCCATTATGTGTGTATTTCTAAGCGGCAGATTTGCCTTAGGAAATGGAAGAAGGGGATGAAATAGTGACCAACACAAAGTATTGGGTTGGCGGGAGTTGAGAAAGGGCAAAAACCTCTTGGATAACCAAATGCCGCAGATTTCAGAGCTGGATGACAGCATCTACATCCACCTCTGCAGGAAGCAAGGGAAACATCTCTCTTCGGGAGAATCGGGCAGCCTGCAGCTGAGCCGATGGTGTCTGAAACCATCCTGGGTACTGTAGTGTCAACAGCTTAGCCTGGTTACTTTGCCACCAAACCCCACCAAACGCCTTTGTATCTTTTTCAGAACTGCATCTCTGCAGCATAATTGATATTACAGGGATGAAAAGTGTTCTGAGTCCTATTATTCCCCGGGTAAAGAGTCACCGCTGATTAATTACCTCAAGGACAAGGGGACGGTGACTTTTTCTCTTCACATCCAAAGTCCCTTGTATCCCGCAGCTCCACGCGGGGCGGGCGGGAGAGGCAAGGCTAAGAGGTGGATGAAAGGCTGGGGTTAAGGCATTTCACAATGTCAGGCATCTTGTTAGACTGCGGCTCTCCGGGCCTTCCCCCGTGACTGCTGTGGGGACTGGGCCAAAGATATACCCGAGTAGAAAATCTGACACCAGCTTCCCAATTTTCTCTTCTGCTCTCTTTGGCTGCAACCCTTTTACCATGGCTAAACCACTAGACCAGCTCTGCAGGGAGGGCAAGACCACAGCAGCTCAGCATTTCCCGCTCAGGGAAAAAGGCCAGGTTTTTTTCTTAGTGGAAATCCACTTTTCCATCCACTGTCTTCTAAGAATGACAGCAAATCTGTTGTGCTTTCCTTTGCCCTGTCCTCAGGTTCAGCCTTAGTCTGCCTGGTCTTGCCCCGTCCGTCTCATTTTAGCTTCCCATCTGAAATACAAGAGAAAAGACAGCAAGGACGGAAGAGTTCCTCTCAATGTCTTGTAAAGCTGCAAGGTAGGCCCGGCTGAGTCGGGGGTCCACATTCCTGGGTCTGTCCTTTTGTTACTGGCGGAGCGTGTCCAGATTCTTGGCGTTTTGAACAAATAATTGGACAAAATGCACAAACAAAGCAAGGAAAGAATGAAGCAACAAAAGCTGAGATTTATTGAAAACAAAAGTATGCTCCACAGGGTGGATGCGGCCCAAGCAGCCACTCAAGGGCCTTTTGGGAGAGGATGGGGAGCAGGTAATTATGCTGGGACACTAGGCGTATGTCAGGATATCTGGTCACCCTATCTGTGATCTATGACACTTAGTACTTTCTAAAAATCTGGGACCTTTGCAACTTCTTTTTATCAATGCTTAGTTCTATGTTACTGAGTGCTTCTCAGTTAAGTGCAGGAAAGAAAATAACCATTTTTTCTCCTTTAAAAGAAACACACACACCTTTCTTTTATTAGTATTACATTCCTTTTCCCACTCACTGCTCCTGTTGGTTTTCCAAATTGTCTTCCCATCCTTGCCCTACCTCCCAAAAGAGTACCTCATCCTATAGTGTTATTGTAACTACAGAAAATATATTTTCATTCCTTCCACTTCATGCTTTCAGCTAGAAATGTGAGTCTCTGAGACCTGTATTCTTAAGGTCAATTAAAAAATATTGTGTAATGAGGCCTTCAATGGCTCTGATTTAGAACTGACCCTATATGAGTGGTTATACCCCTGGACACCAAGCTGCTGGCCTGAGCATGAGGTTGATGGCCAATCCCAGGAGAGGAGGAGGAAGAGAAGGAGGGGGAGAAGAAAATTGCCTGCTAATTTCGGTTGTATATTGAGCCCACACATATTTACTTCCAATATCAAGCAAATCTAAGAAAAATTCTGCTTTAAAGAAAGAAATGTAAATCAAGTGACTGTTGATGGATGCTTGGAAGAATTCTTTTTTCTTTTTGGACAGGCTTTCACTCTGTCACCTAGGCTGGAGTGCAAGTGGCCCAAACATGGCTCACTGCAGACTCAACCTCCTGGGCACCAGTGATCCTCCCACCTCAGCCTCCTCTGTAGCAGAGACCATAGGCATGTTGCATCACACCTAGTTAATTTTTGATTTTTCTGTAGAGATGGGGTCTCACTGTATTGCCCAGGCTGGCCTCAAACTCCTAGACACAAGTGAACCTGCAGCCGTGGCCCCTTCCAAAGTGCTGGGATTAGAGGCATGAGCCACCTGGCCCAGCCAGAATCCTTCCCTTAATAAAAGGATGGACCATGAATTTCCTTTTAAGGTATGAGCTGATGAAATGTGAACAGAATAATATCCTGTTTATACGATGTAGTTTAAAGCCAGCTTCTTAGAACCCTGAGGAACTTAGAACTTTGTAATATTTTAATAAGTATTTTTGGGATGAATGCAAAGACGATGAATGAATGAATGAATAATACAGGCTACAGTATTTTGTCTTTTTGGTTAGGGACCTTGAGTAAACTCAGGAGTCTGAGGGGAATGCCATGCACGTCTGTAAACCCAAAATCTTCAGGGAAACCGCAGCCATCTAGGGAAATCTGGGACAGCAGAGAGCCACGAGTGGGGTGAGTTATCTCCCTGGGCCTTGTGATAACCATGCTGTTTTGTCTCCACAAGGAAGAAGTAGGAGGCATGGCCCAAGGCAGCTTGAGAGGAAAGCCTCCTGGCCTTGAATAAGATGACTTTGTTATGGGCAAAGCACGCCCAGCTGGAAGCGCTCTTTGATATGCAAATATAGCCTGATAAGGATTTCCTCTCCTTACTACTGCCCCTCCCCAACCCTCCGCCCAGCTAAAATGCTCTCCCCAGGAGCCCCTTCGTCAGCACGGAGTTTTCTGTCTTGGTCTCCATCTCTTCACTTGTGCTCTGCAAAATCAGGCCACGATTGCAAGGTAGTCCACGGCTTCCTAAGGGGACTGCGTAAATACACATCTTTCAGGGGAAGAGGGAGAACCTGGAGAAGTCAGGAGAGCAAAACCACAGCAGTCAGCTTCAGCGGAGACCAAGGTTACCGTTGGCTGAAAGTTTGAAATTTGCTGTGGTGTGGGAAGGACCTTATACTGTCAACTCTATGGATGCGCCCCGTTTACACTCTGAAAGTTCCTTTAACTTGAAATGATTTTTAATTATGTGACAAGGTCTTCTTACCCGTTATCACCAAAATGTTTTATTCATTTGCTCTAAACCAGCAGTAGGTGCAGTTAGGAACAATATGTGAAACTTCCTAACCCCATGGTGCTCTCATTCTTGTGTGTGTGTGTGTGTGTGTGTGTGTGTGTGTGTGTGTGTCTGTGAATAAACAGGGAAACAATTACACAAATAAGCTATTGGCAGGTGGTGACAATGCAACCACCCAATGGGTTCATTTTGCCTGCTGCCCAGATAAAGCCGATTTATCTAGACAGGGGAATTGCATTAGAGATAGAGTTTAATATTGGTAGAGCCGGCTAAACGGGAGCCTGGCGCTTTGTTGTTACTCAAACCAGCTTTCCTGAAAATTCAGAGATGGGGGTTTTTTAAGGATAGTTTTGTGGACAAGAGAATGGGTACTGCTGATTGGCTGTGGATGCAGTTATAGGAGTGTGTAAAACCCTTGTGCCCTGAATCCGCTTCTGGGTGGGGGGCGGAGCACAGGACCAGTAGAATGGGGATGGGACTACCAGTCCTCAAAAATGTGAAAGCGTGAAAAGACATTTCAGGAAGCCAATCTTAGGTTCTACAAAGTGATGTTATCTGCAGGAGTAATCGGGGAAGTTGCACACCTTGTGACCTCTGGAATAATGGCTGGTAATCGTTTTCGTCCACACCTTGCGAGAATTCAGGCTCCTCTCCTCCTCCTAACTTGTGGTCTTTTGCTAGCTTTACACAGGCACTGTAGTTTTGGGGAAGGGCTATTATTTCGATTATGTATTAAACATCTCCCAAAGTTAGCTTGGACCAAGCCCAGGAATGACTAAGAGCAGTTTGGAAGTTAAAGGCAAGATAGGGCTTGGTTAGATCAGATCCCTTTCATGGTCATAATTTAGTCACTGTTATGATTTTTGCAAAGGCGGTTTTAATAAGTGCTGTTTAGCAAAGACAGTTGGGTAAGTTACTAGAGGAAGGCAGTATTACCTTAGATGGGGCCAGGAGGGTTTCTCTGAGGAGATCCCATTTAAACAGAGCTAGAAATGGAATGCAGCCAGTCCCAGGGAGACAGGACTACCAGGACTCCTCCCCAACCCCCCAAGAAAGAGGGAGCAGCTAGTGCCAAAGCCCGTGGCATGTCAAAGGTTGATGAATTCACCAACCGCAAGGGGCTATGGTGACCCCAGTGAACAGATGAGAAAAGGGAGGAGGCTGGGCTCAGGGCTCAGTGCACAGCCTTGCAGGTCTTGGGAAGGAATTTGGGGTTTATCTCATTTGTCCCGTTATTTGGATCAAGCCCTGGCATACTAACCCTATGACAGTTTGTAGTTCCCAAATTGCAGGAGGACAAGGCTCTGTAATCTTCATTTCCTCAAAGTTTTACACCAGGATTCTACGGCCAAGTGTGTGGCAGTGTCACAACTTAAGAGCCAGTGTAACTGCCCAATGGGTTCTCCTTGCCTGCTGCCTAGGCAAAGCCAATTTATCAAGACAGGAGATTGCCATAGCCATAAAGAAAGAGTTCGGGCCAGGTGCGGTGGCTCACACCTGTCATCCCAGCACTTTGGGAGGCCAAGGAGGGTGGATCACTTGAGGTCAGGAGTTCGAGACCACCCTGGCCAACGTAGTGAAACCACATCTCTACTAAAGATACTAATATTAACCAGGCCTAGTGGTGCGCACCTGTAACCCCAGCTAGTCGGGAGGCTGAGGCAGGAGAACCGCTTGAACCTGGGAGGTGGAGGCTGCAGTGAGTCAGGATTGCACCACTGCTGTCCAACCTGGGCGACAGAGTGAGACTCTGTCTCGGAAAAAAAAAAAAATAAGAGTTTAAGTCATGGGGAGCTGGCTGTGTGGGAGACCAGAGTTTTATTATTACTCCAATAAGTCTCCCCCAAAACTCAGGGATAGAGATTTTTAAGGATAATTTGGTGAGAAGGGGTCAGGGAATGGGGAGCATTGATTGGTCAGGCTTGAGATGGAATTATAAGGAGTCAAAGCTGTCCTCTTGCACTGAGTCAGTTCCTGGGTGGGAGCCACAAGACCGTATGAGCCAATTTATTGACCTGGGTGGTGCCAGCTGATCCATCAATTACAGGGTCTGCAAAATATCTAAAGCACTGATCTTTGGTTTTACCGTAGTGACATTATCCCCTGGAGCAATCTGGGGAGGTTCAGAATCTTGCAACCTCTGGCAGCATGACTCCTAAACCCTGATTTCTAATCTTGTGGCTACATTGTTAGTCCTGCAAGGGCAGTCTAGTCCCCAGGCAGGAAGGGTGTTTATTTTGGGAAAGGGCTGTTATCATCTTTTGTTTCAAAGTTAAACCGTAAACTCAGTTCCTGTCAAAGTTACTTAGGCCTACAACCACACCAACTTTGAACAAGACAGCTTGGAGGTTAGAAGCAAGACAGAGTCAGTTACATCAGATCTCCGTCACCATCATAATTTTCTCCGTTATAATTTTTGCAAAGGCTGTTTTGCCAACAGCCAGTCATTCATGTTTTCTTGTGCCACATGGTTATTTTGCACAGTCAACATTAAGAGATGGGCACTTGTAAATGTTGAGATGCCAAAGGGGAAAGAATTTTAGAATCCAGATCCCTTTTGGTAAGAGTGGCCTTCGAGCCTCATGTATTCTCTTGTCAGCTGTTAAGATTGTTATTAAACTTTATGGACCATAAACCCCACAGAAACAAGGAGGTTGAACAACCACGCTATTACACAAGTGTCAAAACAGGAGCTGTATTTCATGTCCTGAAAAGTGTGCACGGTTGGCCTCCTCTAGGTCCCACGTGCCTTCTGGATGGTTTTAACCCTCAGCCTCTCTTTGGCCTATGAGTGAAACCCACCATTTGGCACAGAGGCTTTCTGGAAATGATGCTCCTCTTAGATGAACTTTCCCTTTCAGAAATCTTTCATTCCCTGACCTCTGTGTCCATCCCACTAATATATTTCTTACCAGGAATACATAGTTTTTTCTTTAAGCAAAACCATATGCATCCTGTTTAAAATGGAAGAGGGAGGTTGTTCCAGGCATCAACTTAGTCCAAATGTAGAGGGTCAGGAAAACAAGGGTATGAGAAAAGGGCCAGTTACTATCTGGGAAACAATTAATACCACATGGCAAATGGTACATTGCATACCTATTCCTTAGGCATCCATTTAGCAAAATAAGATGTCAAGCTAATTGTAATGATATTTCTGGGGTTTCAGCTTCCCTCCCTGGTACATAAAATAATGCAGTTCCACCTGTATTTTGATTTAAGATCAAATTTTGCAAAGTATAGTTACATTTAATTTAATTGCCCAAGAAACCCAGATGTCAATGTTTATGTTGTTATTATCATTTTTCATGTATATATGTGGTGTTCCTTGGTGCTTTGTCAAATATTCCTTTTCTGTCCTTCTGGGGATGATACTTCTTCTCCCTTTTTAGTCAGGCGTAGATAGGTGACTTGCTTTAGCCAAAGAAGCATGAACTATCACTTCAAGGAAGAGATGTACAAGCCAGTGCAGCTGGATTCACTGCTTTCTCCTGACATCATGATCATGGACTCACATGACAAAATGGATCCTCCATCATCCAACATCCCTGAGTGAGACAAACAGGGGCCCTGACAACCTTTTCTGGACTTGTAGTATGAGCAAGAATTAAGCTTTTCCTGTATCAAGTCACCATGATGTGGGGGTTGTTCTTACTGCAGCAGAACCTTGTTCATCCTTATTAGAACCATGTGGCGTTTCATGTTAGCAGAGTGTATCAGGATCTTTTTTTTTTTTTTTTTTTTTTTAAGTAAGGATGCTGTATTAGTCTATTCTCACACTGCTGATAAAGACATACCGAAGACTGAGTAATTTATAAAGGAAAGAGGTTTAATGGACTCACAGTTCCACATGGCAGGGAAGGTCTCACAATCATGGCAGAAGGCAAATGAGGAGCAATGTCACGTCTTACATGGTGGCAGGCAAGAGAGCTTGTGCAGGGGAACTCCCCTTTACAAAACCATCAGATCTCGTGGGACTTACTCACTATCACAGGAACAACATGGGAAAGACCCGTTCCCATGATTCAGTTACTTCCCACCAGGTCCCTCTCATGACATGTGGGAATGATGGGAGCTGCAATTCAAGATGAGATTTGGGTGGGGACACAACCAAACCATATCAGATGCAAAGTTATGCATGTGTTGATCAGCTCAATTTAGCCTTTCCATCATGTTTACATATTTCAAAATAACGTGTTGTGCACAATATATGTGTGCAATTTTTATTTGTCAATTAAAAATGAATTTAAAAAATTAAAAAATGGGTTTCCCACAGCCTATTGACTTCCATCCCCGTGTGCGGCTTTCCCCAGGGCCTCCCTTCTTGTTCTCCCCGGTTGCGGACCTCAGACAGGAGTCTGCTTTTCTTCCTAGGTCCTTGTCAGAGTAGACGGTGGCCCTGCACCACACCACCCACTTTCCAGTTATCAAAAAGGATCTTTTATGTAATATTTCCAGAGCAACATTGGTGATTTCCATTCAAATCTTTTTTTCGTCATAACTACCTTGCTTGACTATGGAACATGTTCCCATTTCAGTGCATAGTTGACCTTTACCATAAATCACGTATTTGTAAATTGTACCCTCCTGCTGTTTTATTGGTGTGGAGAAGTAGTCTTTTCTTTTTCTTGGTGACCTGGGTTGACTAGATCCTGCCTTTTGTGGAGACACTAAAGTGCTAGAAATGATAATGGTGAAAGATACAGAAGTTGGAGGAGATATAAGGAGAGAAATGGACAATTCTTTTGGTAATTTAATGAAATAAGACTCTTAGGAAAATTCTCCCCAATGGCAATGTTGTAAGAAACACCAGGCTGGGCACAGTGGCTCATGTCTATAATCCCAACACTTTGGGAGTTTGAGGCAGGCAGATCACTTGAAGTCAGGAGTTTGAGATCAGTCTGGCCAACATGGTTAAACCCCATCTCTACTAAAAATACAAAAATTAGCCGGGTGTGGTGGTGTGTACCTGTAATCTCAGCTACTCGGGAGGCTGAGGCAGGAGAATCACTTGAACCTGGGAAGCAGAGGTTGCAGCGAGCTGAGATCACGCTGATGCATTCCAGCCTGGGTGACAGAGCAAGACTCCATCTCAAAAAGAAAAACTAAACAAAACACCACAGCATCTATCATTCTCAAGCTTAGTATGTGCAAGACTCATGGATGATGCTTGTTATAAAGGAAGAGAAATTATGAACAGACACCACAGGCAGACTGGTCTGTGAACCTTACCCTGAAAAATGCATAGTAGTCAAGTATATCGGTCTCCTGAGCAAAGATACGTAGGTTCTGAGTCCAGTTATGGACTTAATGAGTCTTGTTTCTTTGGACAAGTTTTCTAATGTCTCTGAGCCTCAACTTCCTCATGTATAAAGTGGAGATGATGCCTTTACAGATTGCTGCTGTATGGCACATAATGACTACTAGCTCTTATTTATAGAAACTGAACGAAGTCCCCAGTTGTTCTGAAGTATGTCCCATCATTAACACGGGTAATCATGATACATTCATTGAAATCTCACTGTGTGCCAGGCACTATGCTAAGCATGTTATGTGTGTTATTTTATTTTATCCTTACTGCTCTGGGAAGTGATGACAAATCTGAGGGTCACAGAACTTGCCGAGGGTCGCACAATTAGTAGATGGCAGCTCAAGGGGTTTTTGTCTGCATCTTCACCCAAAACCACTAACACGGGATCCGTCAGTTGCATTGCTGGTGACCAAGAAGAGCCAGCTCCTCCGCTCTTCCCTGAGTGCCTTGTTGGAGACAAAACCAGCAGGGTTATATCCCCAGCACTGTAATTTAGCATGGCGGTCAGGGGAAAACACCTTGTAGAATTTCATTTCTTATCATTTAATGTCCCCTTTAATTTTCATTTAAGTTCCCTTCTGTAAAAGGCAGTCCCTTCAGCTCTCATAAAACTTTATGGTCTTTACTTGTGATTAGGCAATGGTAAAATTGATTCTCTAAAACCAACTTCTAGTCAAGTTATGTAATTAGCCAATAAGGGAGGCTGAGAGGGGAAGATGTACAAGGTTCTCCCTCAAGAGGTCAGACGTATTATCATTGGTTAGATGCCGTATCTTTAAAACACCATCAGCTTGGAAAACACTATCCATTAGCAAAAGATCAGAGCACGAGAAACCTCAAAAGGTCGAACGGTCCATTCTGAGGGCTCCACAAAGAACTCGGCATCCCAGAAGGATGCTTATTTAGCCTTCCATCTCTCGAGCTGTCTGAGAGCACAACAGTTCTGAGTATTTTTTTCTGTAGTGAATTAACCCATTGGATTTCAGCCTTAGCTTTTGCTTCCCACATCCAACATTCCACCCTACCTCTTGCCAGAATAGATTTTGATTTTGATCATGGCAGTTGCTGTCCCTGAAGCAATATGAGGAGATCCAAGGCCCTGAACTGGCAGGGAGCAGGCTTGATTTAATTCTCCTTACAAGTTTACCTAGTGCTTCACGTAAGCAGAGTCCCCAAGACATCAGCAAGCCAGTTGTTTGCCTCTTCCTGGTTCATGGTTAGACTGCATTTTTGAGCCTCTGCATGTTAGGTACGGCCAGGTGCCTGAGTCATGGCCAGTGGACTATTGGAAGATGAGACGTTGGCCCTTTCTCAACTTGACCTGTAAAAACCTGTCATGCAAAACCCTCACTGCTCTTTCCTCTGCAGGCTTGATGTGAACAAGCATGATGACTTTGGAAGCCATATACAAGCTGGATAGAGCCAGGGTCCCTGAGTCAGCACCCAGAGCAAAGTCACTTGTTGATCAGAAATACAGAACTAGTTTTGGACTTTATGGGAGCAATCTTTTACTGCATCACAGTAGCAAGCATTACCCCAACCAATATCTGGGCTCATACTGCTATAGTTTTTTTTTTTTTCTTTTTCTTTTTAGAGACAGGGTCTTCCTATGTTGCCCAGGCTGGGGTGCAATGGTGCCATCATAGCTCACTGCAGCCTCCAGCTCCTGGGCTGAAGCCATCCTCCCACCTTAGCCTCCTGAATAGCTGGGACTAAAGTGTGCACCACCATGCCTGGCTAACTTCTGTATTTTTTGTAGATACGGGGTCTTGCTATGTTGCCCAGGCTGATCTCAAACTCCTGGCCTCAAGCGATCCTCCTGTCTTGGCCTCTCAAAGTGCTTGGATTATAGACATGATCTACTGCACCTGGCCCATACTGCTATTCTGAACAAGAAATTGTAGCAGAAAATTCACTGATATTATTGGTCCATCTGAGGGTCATCAGAGATGAAACTGAGATTTGACAACTGCATTTGGAAATGAAGTATGACCATATCATTCTGATGCAAGTATGACATCCCCTCACAGGAGTCCTTCCTGGCTATCCTGTTCAAAGTCACTACTCACATTTTCTGTATCCCATGACTCTGTTTTATTTCTCTGTCTAGCACTTACCATTATCTGATATTATCTATCCATTCATTCATTCATTCATTCATTCATTCAATTTATTGCTAAGTTATTGTATTGCCTTCCCGTGAACTATGAGCTGCCAGAGAGCAGGGACCTCATCTGTCCTGTCCACTCATGTCTTCAGCACTTAGAACAGTACCTGGCATATAGGACGAGCTTCAGAAATATTTGCAGGTGAGTGAATGAGTGAGTGAATGAATGAGGGAATTGCAGCTTGAACACTGTACTTCGAGACGGTTCCAGTTTCATGTAATTTTCTTTCTTTTTAATGCAGAAGATTTCTTATGTGAGTAACTGAATGGGAATTGATGCTTTGTGTAACGAAATGTATTGAGTACAGAGTGTGGGATCAGGAACTGTTAGGCACTATGAGTGAAAGAGGGAAACCAGATGGCCCTACCCGTGAGCAGGCTGTGGTCTGGCCTGGTGGAGAGACAGAGAATCAGTTAATTCCACAGTCATGTATTAGGTAGTAAGATAGTGGTTCACACCAAAGACATAGAAAATGATCACTTAGCCTGATCTAGAAGTTCAGGAGAGGGCTCTGAGCAGGAGTTGAAAGACCTCTTGGCTGGTTAAATGGAGATCAAGTGACAGCTTGGACTCCTGTTGTAATTAAAAGTTACTCTCCAGTTTTCTTCATATGCCTCCCCATTCACTCCACCACCACTCACCCCAAATCAGATCATGATTCATTTGGGTTGTACAGATTAAAAGGGTTCCCTTTACACGACCATTCCAGTCATGAAACAGAGAATCTGGTCACCTGTCATTTATCTTGGCTGCTCCAGTTCCATAAGAAGTAAATGCTATGTGTCTGCCATTCGAAAGACCCCTTTCACGGGAGCCTGGGAGATTTTTCCATCTAAATAGCTTAATTGTTACTCTACAGGGCAATCATAAATGTAAATCGACTTAATATGACTTGATTGCTAGTAATGACTGTCCCTCTAATGATGCTGGCCAATGAGCCAACAATGAATGTCGCATGCAGATCAGTGCGCCAAATGTTATCAGGGGACTGGGCATTTGAGGATTTAAAAAGATGAAAAATTGCACTGTGACATTGCTGGTTCCTATTAGCAAAATAACAGAGAGTGTTATCACTCACTGACTCAGAAGACAAACAGTTTCTTACCGTTTGGGGAAAGTGCTTGTCTATTCCTCTCCCTGACCAAAACCACTAAAACAAAAACAAAAACAAAAAAAAACATGGCACCAGTTCTCATCCTATCATCTGCCTTGATCAAACATTTGCTTATTGGAATCCCTTGGAAAAGGAACTTGGTATCATTCACGTGTGTTTATAACTCTCAAATCTTCTTCTTCCAATTCTTAATCTTGATCACTACAGCTTTATAACAGGAAGAACACTCAAAGAAGAAAAATGGAAGAGGCCTGAATTTTAATTTGCAATTTTTCACACACACACAAAACACTCCAAGCTCAATCAATGCCCAGAAATGAAGGCCAATAGATAATGATAGTGGGGCCTCAGATTTCCCACCTATTGTTTTGAACTCTAATTAGGAAAAGGGAATTTGGAACCATTGTCTTCTCTGAGCGTGCAGATACGATGTTATCATTGTGTTTACAGAGGCGGCCAGATTCCCAGCACAGTGTACTCCCGTGCAGATAACCGTCCCATCTTGATAAAACAATGCTCTCAGCCGAATCCTAAACACGTTGCACGAGGAAGACCTTATGCTGACAGCAGGGAGGAAGCACCATGTTAACAAACAAGTTTGCAGGCCAGGAAGTTTTAATCAGCCCTTTCTACTACAGGGGGTATGATGGATGGAGACCCTGTTTCAGAGGGGTTTCCTTTAGATAAAACAATAATACCATGCTTTCAAGAACTTCGTTTGACAGCTGTAAAGCTATGATTAATCCCCCAAAAGTCAAACATGGGAAGACTGGCAAGATGAGATTATTCACTGAGTATAATTAGCCACAATTATCACTAGAAAGAATTTGGGGAGATTCTGCTCTAAAAGGAAAAGTTTGTAAAGAAGAATTACCAGTAGAGTGACCTTACAATTTACCATTCAGTGGATTTTGAATACTTTTGAGAGTGAAATGAGATACTAATAAGAATTATACCAAGACAACAGATGTAAATTGGGATTGGCCTGGACGAGCAAAGACGAATGGTCATTCTGCCTGTTAGTAAAATTCCATCCCAGGTACAATATCTCAGACTTGAGACAAAATGAAAGTGACTCGTTCTAGGATGAACTCTAAGCTAAATGTCTGATAAATTCTGGGAAAGTTTATCCAATTGTTACAACCCAGGGTCAGGCAAACAGTTTTCAATTTTCTGCTGTGTGAAATTGCCACTGTTAAACACTTTTGATAGCAAGTAGAAAAAATGTTCATTCAAACAGGTTTAATTAACTGAAAGATATAGATGTGGTAAGGGGATCAGGTAAAGCTTGATCCAGGGGCTAAACTTTCAGGACCTGGTTTCCCTCTTTTCATCCCTTGGTTTTATTTCTTCAGCATTGGCACCATTTTGTGACAAGCTCACTCCTTAGGTCTTATGACAAATGTTGACTGTTCTAAACCACATCTTTCCAGATTCAGTAGGGTGGGAGAAGACCAGACTTGCTCTTTTCCTGGAATTTTGTCTGACGTGGCTTGGACCACATGCCCGCTCTGAACCAATTTTTCTAGCCATGGAGATTTGGAAGTCTAGCAAGTCTTGGGTCACACGATGTACCCTACAGCTGGTACTGCAGACCTCCCAAAGCTCCCAAACAGAGTCAGGAGGCGTGGTTCCCCAAACTCAAGTCAGAATATCGTTATGAAAAGAACAGTGGGATGGTTTTGTGATGTCCCACCCTCAAATAAACAGCCTTTAAATACCTCTAGAGGATTGTAATTCCTATTGCAGCCTTAGTCAGTGGGAACCACTGACCTGCATTTGTGTAGGAACTGAGCAAGGTTCATCTAGTCTGGGTAGCTACCTACCCCTACAGCTGGCTGATTTTTAAAAAGAATTTAATTCAAGACTTCACGAAGTCAACAAAATGGTCCGTCGGAAATTATTCCTAATCCCCAACCACTGTCACTCCCACCACCAAACATATTTTCATTCTCTTGGAACTGCAGCCCGTGTGCTTGAACTTTCCCACTCATCGCGCTTGTAACTTGCCATTTAATATCTCTTGCTTTCCTACATGGCTGTGACTACTTGCAGGCAGGGACTCTATCTCCAGTTCTTGGTAGTGTCTCCAGAACCAACCACCATATGTCATAAGAAGTATTAATAAATATCTGCTATTTTTTAATCATTGAGAAAAACCCATATTATGGAATGAAAATGATACTGACAAGGAATACATATAGATCAGAAATACTGATATCCTAAGTGAGATCTTTTTTTAAAACTAAACAAAAATAGTTTAAGAAATTGTTATATAGGCTAGACGTGGCAGTTCACACCTATAATCTTAGCACTCTGGGAAGTTGAGGCAGGAGGATCACTTGAGGCCAGGAGTTTGAAACCAGACTGGGCAACATGGTGAGACCCCATCTCTACAAAATATTTTAAAATTAGCCAGGCGTCATGGTGCATGCCTATAGTCCCAGCTACTCAGGAGGCTGAGGTGGGAGGATAGGAGGCTAAGGTGGGAGGATCACTTGAGCCCAGGAGGTTGAGGCTGCAGTGAGCTGTGATTGCACCAGCCTGGGTGACAAAGTGAGACCCTGTCTCAAAAATAAAAGAAAGAAAGCCCTATCAAAATTAAAAAAAAATAAAACATAACAAAAATAAATAAATGGATATATAATAGTTGTAAGAGGCATCTTATATACATTTCCTGTTTCTCTCTTCCGTTTCCTAAGGAGTCCTTGTTGATTTGTGGCCATGAAACCTCTCTTCTTCCCAGGCTGTGTTCTTACATAGGTCATGTTCCATCCCTTTTTTTTCTGGCAGTGCTGGAATGTCACTTGGTTGTTCTCAGCTTCAGGACCCACGTCTTTTGTCTCTGTTATGAATGTGTTCAGAGGTCTCTACACAGACAGGCTGGCTGTTAAGAAAACTATTTCTTCTTTCCGAGACAGGCTGCAGAATGCTTGTTACTATTTTGTGTATTCCTGGCAGGATTTGTATTCTTAGTTTTATTACTAATGATAATAACCGTTGATGTTGAAATCAGCTTCATCCTGAAAGCCCTGCCACTGCATCCATTATCTTATTCTATCCTCGGGCCTTGGAGGAATTTTCTCTCGCTATACCCATTTCAGAAATTCCAGAATTAATGCTCAGAGGAGTCAAGTTACTTGTCTAAGCTCTATATTACAGAACTTAAAGTGGCTTCTCTCTTCCCTTTGTGGGGTCTCACATGATCCGTCATTCCAAATCTGAGCGCTTTCTCTTGTCTTTTCTGAGCTACCTGTTCCAAGAACACAGAGGAGTTGTTATTGTGGTTACTTGTGGTAAGAAGAGGAGCTTTCTGATTGGACCCAGGGCAGAAAAAAAGAACTTTCAGGTGCAAATAGTCATGGTGTCACGTAGTGTGTAACTTCATTAAGTTCAGTCACAGCAGCCGCCGCCAAGGGGGGCTGTTCATGTTCCTCATTTCCAATTCAAATTAATAATTCACTTGAGATCCTACTAAACAGCCAAAGGAACAGTGACCACAATAACCAACATACTTTGAGTAACTATTACATGCGTAGGCTTTGTGCTATTCTCTTATGTGTATTCATTTATTTAATTCCCTTAAATTGGCGTGGTGGCTCATGCCTATAATCTTAGCACTTTGGGAAGTTGAGGCAGGAGGATCACTTAGCAGAATTCTGTATGGCAGAAACATCCCCTGACTCTTAGCCTACTTTTATAGATGGCTAAGCAGAGGCTCAGAGAAGTCAGACAAGTCACCCAGGATCAAGGAGAAGGAAGTAGTAGATTCTAGAGTTTGCATCCAGGCAGTTGAGTCTAGGATTGTCTTTGTGCATTTTGCTCCATGGTCTAGCACAGGGCCACCACTGGTAGATCATCACTTAGAAGGCCATCACTACCTTCTAACAGCAATCAGTCTCCTTAAGTGGCTTTCTTTTCTTGTCTTTTCTTTTCTTTTTCTAATGGAATCTTGCTCTGTCTCCCAGGCTGGAGTGCAATAGTGCGATTTCAGCTCACTCCAACCTCTGCGTCCTGGGATCAAGCGATTCTCCTGCCTCATGCTCCCAAATAGCTGGGATTACAGGCACGCACCACCACACCCGGCTAATCTTTGTATTTTTAGGAGAGGGGGGGTTTTACCATATGGCCAAGCTGGTCTCAAATTCGTGACCTCGTGATGCACTCGCCTTGGCCTCCCAAAGTGCTGGGATTACAGGCGTGAGCTACCGCACCTGACTAAGTGGCTTTATTTTCTTACGTGGGGATCCTGGAGACACAGTGTGTGCCAAAGCAACTGCAGTCCAGTCTGTACAGTTGATTATGGATATATTAACACCCACTTCTGAGCTAAAAAATGATCTAGAAATATAGACTGCCAAACATATAAGCTTATTTACTGTTTGCCTCCTTCTCATACTTTTGGAAGGGAAGCCCTGAGGGTCATTGTATGGGTCAGCATAGACTAGGTATGCCGCAGTAACAAACAACCCCACCATGCTATAGCTTGCAGAAACAAAGACTGAGTTCTTGTGTACAATGTAGGGCCATCAAGAGCTGGCTCTGCTTGCTCTCGGTCTTCTCCACGCCAGGATCCAGAGTAACAGCACAGCTTCTCTGTAGGACTCCAGGGGAAAGAGTAAAGACAAGTTTTTAAAGTTTCTTCCAGGACATGACACTTGACATTTCACTGGCCAAACAAAGTGACCTGGTCACTCTGGGGTAGGGATGTGTAATCTCCTCATAGCTGGAGAAATAAATAATAATGCACAATAACATTGTCTCCCATGGGTGCAGATGTCATGCTTTCCTCCTTGTGCCTGTTTTCTGTCTTGCTGTTCCGAGTCCTAAGGTCACAGCCACCTATGGTTCTTTGGACCTGTGATTTTCGCTGATCCCGAATGCCTGGAGGAACTGCTGTCTGCATCCCCACCCCAGCCCTCCTTATCAGTCACGTAGAAAGCAGTTACTGTTTCCAAGTTCCCTGCCCTTGTTAAATGTCAGCTTTGAGTGAAAATGTTCCTAATTTTACTCAGAGTGCAAAGAACACCCAGGTCAGGTGCCTGACCTGCTTGATTCATGTCTTGGAAACACTCCTTTGTCTTTCAGAGAAAGTAAAGAGTGATGGAGACAGAGAGAGAAAGTGTGACCTACTTTTTATTATCAGCACCATTTCATCTGCAAAACACGACTTTTCTCTTCTTATTACACTGAGCATGAAAATAAAATGTTTTCCAAAAGACCTGGCTTTGGCTGTTGTGAGGAAGGCCAGGGACTTGTTCAAAACTCTGATGAGCTCGATGAGCAAATGATTTCAATTTTTAAAAATTGTAATTGACTTTCAAACTGCTCTCACTGTCCACGCATAATATGTGGTACTTTTCTGCAAATACCAGCAGCAAGGTAGGACAAAACCAGCTCCCACACTAGCTGTTTGCTTGATATTAAGCTTTGCCAGTCCAATATAGGTCACATTTCCAACCAGATTTTGTGCTTATCTCTACATTACACCTTGTAGCAAGGGGGAAAAAAAGAGCTTCTTGACATCTTTTTGAAGAATGGCGCTCTTTAAAAAAACATAAGGGAACTTTTTTTTTTCAAACACTATAATGAGGGTATTCAAGTCTGCAGGCAAAACAGAGCTGTTTGAAAAGACATTAGCCTCGAAACCGCACTGTGCCAGAATAGATACAGCTACGTCAAAATGCCGCATTTGTTTTGCCATTACTTTTCACGGACTAAAACAATTTGCTAATGAAAGTTCTAGCTGACATAATTTCAGCACCTGCTGATGGAAAGGTAGACTCACTGGTCATGAGGAATACAGTAAAATTAGGAGAGTAAATGGAATCCTGAAGCATTTAAGCTGCAAAATCATGGTAACAACAGCTCTTAATATCCTATAATTGAAAAAGAGGTTGCCATTTTCAAAGAGCTTTCACAGTCATTCTCTTAATCGAGTCTCATAATAAAGTTGTCATTGAGACTGAGCAGCTTAAATTCTCATTTCACTGATGAGGAAACTGGAGCTCAGGGAGGTTACATGGATTCTGGATGACTTACAGGTCATGGAGGTAAGAGAGGAAAGGGTTCCTGGCAACTCTTTCTGAGTGCTAACTGTTACAGTAAGTAGAGTGTGTGTCTAAACTTCTCATGGGCTACTGTGAGGAATAAGGGGGTAACTGCAAGTTAGAAGGCATGATGCCCAAGATTGTCCTTACTGTGACACCCTCTGCAAGTTTGAGGTGGTCCCCAAAACCATCCTCATGTTTGATACTTGCTAGAAGGACTTCTGGCACTTACCAGAAGCTATTGTATTTACAGTTACAGTTTATTACAGGGAAAGGATACAGGTTAAAATCAGATCAGGGAAGAGACAAATGGGGCAAAGTCCAGGACAAGTACCAGATGTGAAGCTTCTATGGCCCTCTACCCATGACATCAGGACAGAGTACTTTTCTGGTTTCTATGTGTGGCAGTATGCATGGAATATTGTCAGACAGAGAAACTCACCTGAGCCTCTGTGTTCAGAGTTTTTATTGGGTCTTCATTTTGTAGGTGTGATTGCTTGATTGCCCACATAGTTGATCTCAGCCTCCAAGTCAACTGACAACTGTGTTACAATGTCCCAAGCAGTATTGTTGGTCTTTTTAGAATGGTTCATCTTCAACCTAAGGTTACATGGGTGTAGTTAGGCCCCACCCTAAATCACATTAAGAGTCTCCAGAGTATGATCAAACGTTCCCAAGCAAACAAAGATTCTTTTATCAGGAATATATTCTGCATATATTTCAGTGATTTTATTTTATTTTATTTTATTTTATATTATTTTATTTTATTTTATTTTATTTTGAGACAGAGTCTCGCTCTGTCACTCAGGCTGGAGTGCAGTGGCATGACCTCGGCTCACTGTAATTTGTACCTCCCAGGTTCAAGCAATTCTCGTGCCTCAGCCTCCCAAGTCACTGGGATTACAGGCATGTGCCACAATGCCCAGCTAATTTTTGTATTTTTAGTAGAGACAGGGTTTCGCCATGTTGCCCAGGCTGCTCTCGAACTCCTGACCTCAGGTGATCTGTTCACCTTAGCCTCCCAAAGTGCTGGGATTACAGGTGTGAGCCACCACAACCAGCCTCAGTGATTGCTTTTTAATTTGGAAAGGATTTTATAAGAAAGGAGTCCAACTTTCCTATTTACAGAGAAGGAAGCTGAGGCTCACACGTTTGACTCAAAGCATAAAGCTAAGGACTAACTAAAGGAACTGGAGCTTCAGGGTCCCAGTCCAGGGCACCACTGCTAAGTAATATGGCCTATTTTCAATAAGGGTTTATTAATCATACTAAAAATAAGAACTTAAAATTAAATTTTTATTTGCCTAGAAATCTAAAATCTGTAGATAAAAATATTTCATATTCAGGAGACATAATTCTTTTTCTTTTCTTTTTTTTTTTTTTCTCTTGAGATGGAGTTTCACTCTTGTCGCCCAGGCTAGAGTGCAATGGCGCGATCTTGGCCCACCGCAACCTCTGCCTCCTGGGTTTAAGTGATTCTCCTGCCTCAGCCTCCCGCGTATCTAGGATTACAGGCATGCACCACCATGCCAGGCTAATTTTGTAGAGACAGGGTTTCTCCATGTTGGTCAGGCTGGTCTCAAACTCCCGACCACAGGTGATCTGCCCAAGTCGGCCTCCCAAAGTGCTGGGATTACAGACTTGAGCCACCGTGCCTGGCCATCTTTCTTTTTCTTCCTCTCCTTCTACCTTGCCCACCATGGCCTAATTTCACCAGAATATCATCATTATCAACATCATTATTTCTAGTTCAGATCATTCTAACAATAGAACAGTCATTTTCTTCTACATAAGTCCCAGGTGCAGCCTGCTATTTTTTGAACCTATGTTTCCTAATATCTAGTTTATATTTTGTTTTGTTCGTTCTTGGGAATGGGAGTCAGAATATCAACTTTTTCAGAGAAGAGCTTTGAAAATTCTACATGCATAACATATATATATTTTCCATTCGTACTGTGTTAGCAGCTTTTTCTACAAATGGCGGGTGGGGGGACATTTCACTCTTCTATGAATCAAATAATATATGGCTTTTTCCTACTGGAAAAAATTAGTCGTGTGAACTTTATTCTTAAAAGTTGTTTTTATAACTGCTTTGGAAATGTCAGAAGGATTCAGGAGTTTCACGAGTTGTGATCTGGGTTGAGTGATGGGAACTGTTTTTTTTTTTTTCTTTTTTTTTTTTGAGACGGAGTCTCACTCTGTCACCCAGGCTGGAGTGCAGTGGTGCGATCTCGGCTTACTGAAAGCTCCGCCTCCCGGGTTCATGCCATTCTCCTGCCTCAGCTTCTCAAGTAGCTGGGACTACAGGAGCCTGCCACCATGCCTGGCTTTTTTTTTTTTTTTTTGTATTTTTAGTAGAGATGGGGTTTCACCATGTTAGCCAGGATGGTCTCGATCTCCTGACTTTGTGATCCGCCCGCGTTAGCCTCCCAAAGTGCTGGGATTACAGACATGAGCCACCATGCCCGACCACTAGGAACTGTTAATCCATAGATAAGGCTCTGGTTAGAGAAGGAGAAATAAGGCTGGGCAGACTGGGGAGGGTACCTGGGAGGTCTCTGAAGCTTGGTCTTGAAGCTGTGAATTCATAGACATCTTGGAAAAGAACTTTCTAATGTGGTTAGACAAGTTTTATAAGATTTTAAGATTAGGAGAGGTTTTTAGGGGGTGGGTTTGCTTTTAAAGTTTGTTTGAAAAATGGAGCTTGTTGCCATCATGTCGTCATCAAAAATGGAACTTGTCTATCCACAAATATTTATTTAAAAGTCAGACTAATGACAAAATGGAAAGAATCGAAGCCTTAGAGTTAAAATATCTCGCTTAAAATTTGTCTCTGCTACAGGCTAATTGGTTGTATTTGAGTAATTTACGCAAGACTCTCTTCAGCCCAGTTTCCTCATGTATAAAATCCTTCCACTGTTGTTAGGCAAATAAGAAAGCCAGTATTGGTAAAAAACATGTATCAGAGGCCTTCTGACTGTTTAGAAAGTGTTAATTTGCTCCACGATTATTCATTCAACATTTATTAGTTGGTTTCTGTGTGAGAGTAACCATTAATACCTTGCATAAGTTTATAATCTGGTCATTCTGTAGAGTTTGCGATATGGTGTTGTCTGTTTAAGTATTTCTATAATACCTTATAGACATCTCTTGTAGACTATTGCAATGTGTTGTAATTGTTGGTGTCAACATATGTCTGAAAATGCATATATCCTTTGTTAGACTCTAGCACACAGTGTGCTCTCAATGTTTATTTTTTGAAATAAACATACTTGGCCAGGCCTGGAGGCTCATGCTTGTAATTCCAGCACTTTGCGGGGCCAAGGCAAGAGGCTCACTTGAGCTCAGGAGTTCAAGACCAGCCTGGGCAACATGGCAAAACCCTGTCTCTACAAAAAATGCAAAAGTTATCCAGGCATAATTGTGTGCGCCTATAGTCCCAGTTACTGGGGAGGCTGAGGTGGGATGATTGGTTGAGTCTGAGAGGTCGAGGCTGCAGTGAGCAATGATCTTGCCACTACACTCCAGACTGCATGACAAAGTAAAACCCTGACTTAAAAACAAAAACAAAAACAAAAAGTGCTCATTGGCTAAGCCTTGTAGAAGCCACATGACCAAGGCTGATCATTGCCGCCACTGGGTGGCAGCATACTGGGATTGAGGAATATAACCCCTCAACTGCCCAGATGATAAACACAAAGTTCTAAACTGGCAACAAAGTGAGATTCACCCTTCTCAGTTATTGTTTGAAAGGACAACTCTTCGGCAAAATATGTCCACGAAGTCCCAGGGAATAATTACCTTCCTTGGTGTTAAAAAATGCCCTCATATTTCAAACATGTCCTGCTTTAAGTTCCCAGTATCTTAACCAGGAACTCACTTACGTGTGTTGTTTTCTGCTTGTTTCCACTAGGGAGCTATTGCTGTAAAACAGAAGGGATAATATTACAGGGAGGAGATGCGCATTGTAAAATATATTTCTGCTTCATCAAACTGTAAAGAACTCTTTTCCTCAATGAGAACCAGGTTTTTGCATGTATCTTTTGCCAAGATTTGAGAAGAGAAGTCTCCACCTTCCAGATCTTTGGCCATATTTTGTTTCTCTCTGAGGGTGAAGATGCTGTTTGCTCTTGCAAGGCGATGATTTGGCCAACGAGAAAGCTGTGCTCAGAGGAAAAGAGCCTGGCTAAAACCCTAGTTCTAGCCTACCAGGGTTTGGTCATTTCTTGGTTTTTCATTTGATCCCACCCTTGCCTACCTTCAGAGTGAAGGTAAAATGTGGGACTGTTTCAGACCACGAAGGCGATGGGGCAGAAAGAACGTGAACCAGGAGGGCAGGGAGAAGGGAAAGGATGTGGGTAGAGCTATCTGTAAATTGTAGAGTCTATGATCAATTATGGAGACAGAGAGGACAGGTAAGGAGAAACTACTGCTCTTGATAGAGGTTTATAGCCAATTGCAGAACCCTAAGGAAAAACAGCACTTTGGGAGTGGATGGACCCAAAATGGGTGGATCGTTTGAGCCTAGGAGTTCGAGACCAGCCTGGGTAACATGGCAAAACCTCATCTCTCAAAAATTTACAAATTTAGCCAGGCATGGTGGTGTCCACTTGTGATTTCAGCTGCCTGGGAGGCTAAAGTGGGAGGATCTCCCGAGCCCAGGAGGTGGAGATTGCAGTGAGCCATGATCATGCCATTGCATTTTAGCCTGGGTGACAGTGAGACCCTATCTCAAAAAAGAAAGGAAGGAAGGAAGGAAGGAAGGAAGGAGGGAGGGAGGGAGGGAGGGAGGGAGGGAGGGAGGGAAGGAAGGAAGGAAGGAAGGAAGGAAGGAAGGAAGGAAGGAAGGAAGGAAGGAAGGAAGGAAAAGAAAGCCTGGAAGGAAGGAAGGAAGGAAGGAAGGAAGGAAGGAAGGAAGGAAGGAAGGAAGGAAGGAAGGAGAAAAGATAAGAAAAGAAAGCCTGGCCCATGCAATTTGAATGTAACTGTCTATAATTTCTCTTGGTTACTGAAATTCTGAGTTTGTGTCTATGGCTTCTCAACCCTTGTCTTTGAGGAGGAGCAGCACAGCAAAGTCGTGGCCATTTAGAAACTTGTTTTCAGTCATTTTGCAGAAAGCAGACATATACTTCCTTGCTGTTGGTCTGTGATGCGGGAGTGGTTTGTCAGTTCATTCATTCAACAACGGCTCATCTTCGGACAGCATACACTGGTATGGCCTTTATTAGTTGTTAAGGTGTTGAGAAAGTTGTTTGCTTTTGAAAGACTTGATGGAGATAAGTCTTTCTACATTTCTGGAAAGACCTTGGGTCTGGGTATCGAGAGCTGAGTGCCACTTTGTGGTTTTGTTTTTGTTTTTGTTTTCTGAGACAGGGTCTCACTCTGTCACCCAGGCTGGAGTACACTGGCGCGATGAAGGCTCACTGTACCCTCTACTTCCTGGGCTCAAGCGATCCTCCTGCCTCAGCCTCCTAAGTAGCTGGGAGCACAGGCACCGGCAGTGACACCTGGTTAATTGTTGTGTTTTTTGTAGAGATGGGGTTTTGGCATGTTTCCCAGGCTGGTTTTGAACTCTAGAGCTCAAGCCATCCACCCACCTCGGCCTCCCAAATTGCTGGATTTATAGGTGTGAGCCACCATGCCCTGCCCGGGCGTCATTCTTGACCTCGAGAAACTCACTGTGATGCTTTCCCCAGCCTAAGTTTTCTCCTGTGTAAAATGGGCCTTGTTTTGAGGAGGGAATGAGGTATGTGGTACTCGTGAGCAGGATTTTCAATGCCTGGCTGCTTGTTACTTATCCATTGAGTCTGATCTTCCGGGAAAGAGCATGACAGCAGCCTCCAGCAGAGCCTGCTCTTGGTTGACTGTTGATCCTGGTGACCTTGGGCAAATCATTTAATTTCCTTGAGTTTTTGTGTAAAACAGAGATAATAATCATAAGATACACTGAGTGGGTTGCTTCAAGGATTATCTGGGATAACACATCCCAACGTTTGGCACATAGCAGACCATTAATAACTGTTCTGTTATTACCACGTGTCTGTCTACGTGTCTGTTTGTAAATTCTCTTGGGGTAGAAGTTCTCTTTTCATCCCCCTACCTCAGCACGGAGCCCAGAGCCAGCCTGCAGGTAGGCACTCAATAGATGTTTGATAAATGGATGTTAGTCATGACTTCTGAAGTTGCATAGATACTAGCCCTACAGCCCTATGTAGTTCGCATAACTATTTGTAGTTGTGTTTTCCTTTAAATCTAAATTGGAGAGAAGGAAGGTAATTAAGACATAATTATCAGACTTAATCAAGCAATTATTTATTGAGCTTACTTGGTGCCTGGGCTTGTATCTTTTGTTTCTGATTTTTAGTTTCGTTTCAGTGCTCCAGCGTGGGGGAATTTGCCTGTGTATCCTTGAATAAATGTCTTTCTTTGGAAGGCAGATTAAGTAGGGATTTCTCTTACTGTTTATTTTTGTTTCTAACTGAAGTTCAATGAATTATTCTTTTGCCCAGACGCTTACATATTCCTAGCCATCCCTTCTGCTTAAGTTTGCAGAGATTTGTGCTTAAAACTGAATAAACAATCTCAGGGTTTTGTGTGTGTGTATGTGTGTGTGAGTGTTATATGAAGTCTTGCTAGAATGCAGAAACAAACAAACAAAAAAAATCATACTCCCAGATCCTGGATACTGTGGTCGCCTGGACTTCAAAAGCCTTTTGTCCGTATGTATTTACATAACGTATTCTCCATGTTTGCTTTTCATTAAACCCATGAGTTTAATAATAAAGTGTTGGGAACTATGCTTTCCCTACCACTTTTCTTGTTGCGAATATCTTTTCCCCTTCTGAAGTAAATACTGATTTTTCGTTACAGATACTCGATGCTTTGGGGGCCTGTTAAAATAGTTGTAAATACACTTCCTAAATAGATGAAATGTAAGAAATTCTGAGAAGGGGTTTCTTTGACTTACTAGAAAAAAAATATAAGAAAGAAAATGTGATCACTTGGTATATTTGGCTCTCTTTCATCAACACTTTTATGGATCTGCATTGCTGTGTTTCTGTAATGTGTATAAAACACAGTTTCAGTGATCATGCAAGCCTCAGTTTTAGAAAATAAAAAGATATGAACTTGAACCCAAGCTTCTCTGTCAAGAGAATTATAATGTGTTTTGGCTCTAGGCTTCATTTATGTTAAATTTACAGTATTTTCCCGTAACAATAACAACAACCAGAAGTACCCCCTTTAAATTGAGATGTTTGTTAAACTTTACATATATACATGCATATAAATGTACATTTCTGTATATATAATATACGTTCACATATACTTTCATTAGATTTTTAAAGGATTTCCTTTTTGCCTTCAAATCATTGCACAGAACATCCATGCAGACATCATGTCAAAATAATCAAAATGTATTTAACTCTCTCTCAAGAAATCCATTTAAGAATAAGAACATGGTTTGGGGGTGATTTTCAGATCATAAATGGAAGTGTAAATATTCAAATTATTTTCGTAAACTCTTCAGTTCTGTTGGGCTTTTATGTTATCACACAGTGATTTTTTTGTATTTAAGTTTTCCAGCAGTTCTCTTTTTTTAAGAGCCTCAAGTGTCCAATAAAAAGCAAATACTTGAATTTTCAGTTTCTAGGTACTGCATATTTTTCCTTCTGCTTGCCTTATTTTTATAACAGTGATTTATAAAGACATTACTAAAGAATAGGAAAGAAGGATTTTGAAGAGGAACTGCTATATAACACTGCTTAAAAATGTATTTCCAACGCTAAGGAGAGGAAAAAAAAATACTGGCACCGTATGCGAGTGGGATCTGGGATCCGAGTGAGATGGCCATACCTTCAGTCATTCTCCTCCCCAAATATTTATTGAGTCTGGTGGAGAAGGAGGGCAGGATAAGATTGCCAGGCCCTGCTTCTATTTCTGGGGTTGGGATGGGGACTAAAGACCTGCGTGGACTGCATGCTGCAGCCAGCTCAACAAAGAGCTCAGGAAGAGCATTTAGGAAGGCAGCTTTGAAAAGAAAATGGAAAGATGAGGTTGCAGAGGGTCAGTCCAAGATGACCAGAATCTGACCCGGGGCAATGCCATAAACCCAAGAAAGACTGGGTTTCAGGCTCAGGAAATGCGATTGTGCACGGACCCTTGCCTTTTTACCCAGTATCTAGCCCATCCTTCTTTCTTAGAAAGAGAATTTTTTCTAAGAGGTACATGGTGGTTTAGGATAAACATTCCCTGTCCTAACTGCCCTTGCAGCTAGCTCTCAGTGACCCTGTGACCATGTGACCCAGTTGTAGCCAATGGGGTGGCAGGGAAGTCCCACATGGACTTCTGGGGCGTGTCCTTCGAGGAAGCATGGCTTCTCGCCTTCTTCACTTTCCTCTTTCCCTTCCTGCTGTCTGGGATGTGGGGTCTGGCAGAGAAACAATATTGTGAATGGAGACGGGAGGAACCTGGGTCCTGAAAATTACACTATGCCCCAGAGTTTGGGGTGGATTATTTCAGGACTCTTTTCTTTTCTTTCTTTTCTTTTCTTTTCTTTTCTTTTCCTTTCTCTCTCCTTCCTTCCTTCCTTCCTTCCTTCCTTCCTTCCTTCCTTCCTTCCTTCCTTCCTTCCTTCCTTCCCTCCCTCCCTCCCTCCCTCCCTCCCTCCCTCCCTCCCTCCCTCCTTCTTTCTTTCTTTCTTTCTTTTCCAGACAGCGTCTCCTCTGCAGCCAGACTGGAGTGCAGTGGCACAATCATGGCTCACTGTAGCCTCGACCTCCTGGGCTCAGGCGATCCTCACACCTTAGCCTCCTGAGTAGCTGAGACTACGGGTGTGCACCACCACACCCAGCTAATTTTTTTATTTTTTTTTTTGTATTTTCTTTTTTTTTTTGGTAGAGACAGGATTTCACCATGTCACCTAGGCTAGTCTTGAACTCCTAGCCTCAAGTGATCTGCTGGCCTCAGCCTCCCAAAGTGCTGAGATCACAGGCATGAACCACTGCACCCAACCAGGACTTTTTTTTTTTTTTTTTTTTAAACAAACTTCACTCAGTTTGAAGGCATCACTGTTTGGGTTTCCTATTAATTGCAGTTAATCCTATTGAGTAGATTTATCAAGGACAAAGAGCAGAATGGAAAAATGAGTAAAGTGAAGGAGAAGAACTGACTGAAAAGTCTTAGCAAGGTTCCATGGCACCTGTGATGCTTCCACCCCACATATTTGCTGAGTACCCACTGTTCACAGGTCAGTCGCTGTGCAAGGCACTGAGGTGACAAAGACAAGCGGAATGGCAGTTAAATGTAGCACGGGCTTTGTGCTCAATTAGTTCTGGGTTCATTCCCAGGCCCTATCACTAACTAGTACCCTTATGAACCTGCACATGTCACTAGCAGCCTCAGTTTCCTCATCCATAAAATGGGGATAGCAACATGTGTCTCCTACACTTGATGTGAGTATCACATGAGAAATGCACATGAAATGTTTTACATAGTGATGAGCATATGGTAAATAAGAATAATAGATTTGGCCAGGTGCGGTGGCTCAAGCCTGTAATCCCAGCACTTTGAGAGGCCAAGATGGACGGATCACGAGGTCAGGAGATGGAGACCATCCTGGCTAACACGGTGAAACCCCGTCTGTACTAAAAAAATACAAAAAACTATCCGGGTGTGGTGGCGGGTGCCTGTAGTCCCAGCTACTCGGGAGGCTGAGGCAGGAGAATGGCATAAACCCGGGAGGCACAGCTTGCAGAGAGCTGAGATCCGGCCACTGCACTCCAGCCTGGGCAACACAGCAACACTCCGTCCCCCCCTCCCCACAAAAAAAAAAATTTAATAGATTTTAGTGTAAACAAAATAAAGGGTCCTATCATTGTCCTTAGGAGCTTATGAAAACAGAGCTATATGCACATCCACAGACAGTTACCACACTCAGGAATAGTGGAAAACTGACAAGACCCTGGAGATGCTGCGTGGGGAGGGATAATGGAAACCCAGGTCAACATGCTCTAGGAACAGTAAGAGAAACTCCCAGTGTCAATGGTAGATGGGGAAGGTCTTCTTCTCTTCGGAGACTGAAAGGCTGAGAGGACACCTACCCTGCTAAGGAAATGAACAGGATGGAAGAATGATGGACGGAAAAAGGGAAGTCCTCAGCACATAAAAGTTTGAGCTGGAAATGAAATATACAACTCTGTATAGTCAGCATATTTTGCTGGGCTGAGCCAGTTCAGCTCAACAAGGATTGCTAGGCATCTGCTTGGAGGACAGAGGTGAGGATACCAAGGCAATGAGTACAGGATCCTTGACCTTGAGAAACCTATAGTCTAATAGAGGAGGCACATATAAAAGTAATTAGGTATAACATAGTGCAGAATTTGCAGCCATGGGGTCATCTACAGGTCTGCCTGGAATACAGAGGGACAAGTGTTTAGTTTTTTCCAACTGTTCACAGAGGACAAGACACTTGGGCAGAAGGTTGAAGGCAATTGCACGTTGGCAGTACCCACTTGATACGGTTTAGCTGTGTCCCCACCCAAGTCTCATCTTGAATGGTAGCACCCGTAATCCCCACGTCTCATGGGAGGGATTTGAATGGTGGGAGGTAATTGGATCATGGGGATGGGTCTTTCCCATGCTGTTCTTGTGACAGTGAATAAGTCTCATGAGATCTGATGGTTTTATAAAGGGCAGTTCCCCTGCACAAGCTCTCTTGCCTCCCACCATGTAAGACATGACTTTGCTCCTCACTGGCCTTCTGCCATGATTGTGAGACCTCCCCAGCCATGTGGAACTGTGAGTCAATGAAACCTCTTCCCTTTATAAATAACCCAGTCTCAAGTATGTCTGTATTAGCAGCGTGAGAACAGACTAATACACCACTTGAATTGCTGGTGTGTCTGAAGGGCTTGACTCCCAGTCCTTCGAACATAGAGGGGTAGCCCTTTACCTAAGCTGCTCATAAAGTATTGTATTAAATTATTCAGAAGGGATGAAGGTGTCTGGTCCTGTCCGCAAGCAGAGAGGTGCTTCTTATACTGACCAGGCGGTGACCTAAGGCAGCCCTTGAGACAATTCCAGGTGCCCCTCAGGCCATTTTTCCACCCTGGTGTTTTTCTTTGTATAGACAGCCTATGCCTGGATAAGAACATGCTGCGTCAGACAGTTCTTTTTCACTTTGCCCCTCAAAATGTGTACACCGACAGCCACAGATAGATCCCAGATGTCGTTTTCCTGCTCTTGCAAACGTTGAAGTGGGCCCTGCCGGCAGGCACACCTGCCAAGGAAAATGCTGTCCTCGAAATGTTCCTGGCACCATTTTCAAGAGGTGCCGACCAAGCGCTAGAATTGCTGACCTCCCTGAAAGAGAAGCCTGCAGCTGTGGCCTCTGGGGCGAACTCCCCCCATGGGAGGACCCGGTGGAGTTAAAACAGACTATATCCACATCACAGAGAGCTGGCCCATTGCTCAGGGCCTGGGAAGTGGTAGGGAGGGACCTTCCCAGAAGAGAGATGACTCAGGCTGGTCCCAAGCCCCTCCTGGAGAACAAACAGACAAGGTGAGGAGCAAGGAGGCATTTGGAGGTCATCTGGCCCAGCCCCCTTGTCTGGAGGACAGATATAAGTCCCATAAAGTCTCTTAGCAGGAGGACATCGTCCAGGTTGAATCTTGCTGCCTGCCCTCTGGTCAAATCAGTAGACCATGTCCTGTCCATACCTTGGGAATGAGACTCACCCAGACTCTCAGATAAGAGTTTCTATGAGACAGAAGGCTGGACTGGGGGAGCAAGGTTTGCAAATCGAAAGCATCAGTTGCTACCCCTGGGCACCATCTCCCATAGGAGACTCCTCGAACACTTTTTTAAAAGGCGAGATGTTGGCCAGGCATGGTGGCTCACGCCTGTAATCACAGCACTTTGGGAGGCCAAGGCAGGTGGGTCACCTAAGGTCAGGAGTTCGAGACCAGCCTGACCAACTTGGCACAACCCAGTGTCTACTAAAAATACAAAAATTAGCTGGGCATGGTGGCATCTTCCTGTAGTCCCAGCTACTCAGGAGGCTGAGGCAGGAGAATCGCTCAAACCCAGGAGGCTGAGGTTGCAGTGAGCCAAGATTGTGCCACTGTACTCCCGCCTGGGCAACAGAGGGAGACTCTGTCTCAAGAAACAAAAAAAAGTTGAGATGTTGACATAACAGTTCTGAAGACCAAGATGGTGGAATAGCTTAGGTTTGTGAACTCCTCCTTTAAGACATGTATTAGCCCATTTTCATACTGCTGCATAAGACATACCCAAGACTGGGCAATTTATAAAATAAAGAAGTTTATTGGACTTACAGTTCCAAGTGGCTGTGGAGGCCTCACAATTATAGGGGCAGAGGAGAGAAGAGAGCTTGTGTAGGGAAACTACTGTTTTTTAAAACCATCTGATCTCTTGAGACTTACTCACTATCACGAGAACTGCATGGGAAAGTCCTGCACCCACAATTCAATTACCTCCCACCAGCTTCCTCCCACGACATGTGGGAATTGTAGGAGTTACAAGTTACAATTCAAGATGAGATTTGGGTGGGGACACAGCAAAACCGTATCAAAACATAACTGCAGCTGGGTGAGGTGGCTTACACCTGTAATCCCAGTGCTTCGGGAGGCCAAGGCGGGAGAATTACTTGAGACTAGAAGTTTGGGGTAGCCTAGGCAACAGATAGAGGCACCATCTCTCAAAAAAAATTTAAAGAAACTTAACCGGGTGTGGTGGTGCATACCTGTAGTCCTAGCTGCTTGGAAGGCTAAAGCAGGAGGATCACTTGAGCTGGGGAGGTCAAGGCTGCAGTGAACTGTGATCACGCCACTGGACTGCAGCCTGCGCAACAGTGTGACACCCCATATAAAAAAAAAAAAGAAAGAAAGAAAAGAAAGAAACATAACTTGTCAAACTTTGAAACGTATAGAGAACATGATTGGGAAGTAGCATCTGTTTTTACCCTACCCTCTTCCCCCGCAACCCACCACCATGCAGATCTTGCTAATGTGGGGTCTTTGTGGAGGATCTTCAGGATCTTCAGTGCTAGAACCCAGCATCTAAACTCTATTTATTTGACATTGGGGCCACAGCAGATTTAATAGAACAATGACATGATAACAAGTGTATTCCTGAGAGATTTAAATGCACGTATATAGAGAGCAGATGTTAAGAAGGAAGAAGCTGGCTGGACTCAGTGGCTCACATCTATAATCCTAGCACTTTGGGAGGCCAAGGCAGGTGGATCGCTTGAGCCCAAGAGTTTGAGACCAGCCTGAGCAACATGGTGAAACCCCATCTCTACAAAGAATACAAACATTAGCTGGGTGTTATGGTACCTGCCTGTACCCCAGTTACCTGGGAGGCTGAGGTGGGAGGATCACTTCAGCTCAAGTGGTAGAGGCTGCAGTGAGCTCACATCACACCACTGCACCACTGCACTTCAGCCTGGGCCAGAGTGGGACCGTGTCTCAAAAGAAGAAAGAAAGAAAGAAAGAAAGAAAGAAAGAAAGAGAGAGAGAGAGAGAGAGAGAGAGAGAGAGAGAGAGAGAAAGAAAGAAAGGAAAGAAAGAAAGAGAGAGAGGAAAGAAAGAAAGAAAGAAAGGAAGAAAGGGAGGGAAGGAGGGAGGGAGAGAAGGAAGAAAGAAAGAGAAGCAGCTAGGGTCCAAGAAAGAAGCTAGGAGAGCGTGATGGGATTGTAGTTGCTAGATGCTGAAGTTCTGCCGACACAGTGGGTTTGGGGAGTAGGAATGAAAGGAGAGTGGAGACTGGCCATAAGTTGGGAGGGAAAGTGATTGGTTGTGACGGAAAGGAAAGAGAAGGGGGTAATGATGACTTTTGGTCTCAGAACCGGAGAATAGTGGTCCATGGACAGAAGTAGAGAAGGCAAGATGAGAAGATCTAATAGGCAAAGGCAGCGAGTTTAATACTTTTGGTATTTGCTACGTATGCCCTCTGTACCTTTAACGTGGGCCTTCAACCCTTGGACAGGGCTTAAGATGGTTGCATCCCAAGTGGTCCATCCCAAGCGAGTTTTCTCTGGACTTATCCGGAATGACTCTGAACCTTTTGAAGACCCCAAAACCAACCCAAGCTTTGCATGATCTCCGCGGGATGGGTAAGATTTCTTGCTCTCCAGAGCTCTTTTCTCTGTAGGCTTAGCTACTCAGTGACTAAATAGATATGTAAATGCTTGCTAGCAAGCATTTGAGGCAACCTATTCAAACCCATGCCAGTGGTGAATATTAACCTGCTTTCTGGTAAGAATTTCAGAATTCCAGGACGTCTCAGATTTCTGGCTGGTACACCTTGGGCAAGGTTCACAGGCTGGAATGGTTTTGGAACATGTATTAATGTACTTTTTCCTCTTGGTTTGGAAACCAACTTACCCTAGGTAAGGAGAGATTTCTGACAACAGCTCAGCAATCACAGTTTCCAGAAAATGGCTCCAGTGGATCAACTATGAGTTAAGTAAAAAAAAAAAAAAAAAAAAAAAAAAAGTCAGTGCTACTGTTTGAAGTATGTCTAGAGTATGGTTTTAATCCATCACTGTCAGGCTCATATAAAATTCCAGGCTTCTGTAACTCTTTAACTTGAAGTGTTACAGGGTGTCGCATGCTAAACAGAAGCCAAGAGAAACAAGGAGTTTTTCATGGTTAAATCTTGTAAAGATGCTTTTTAAAGCATATTAATCCATTCGTAATCCATTTGGATTTTGGAATATGGTCATATATTGTTTGGTAAAAATGTACTAAACCTGGTCCTGGAAAATTAAGTGGAAATATAGGTTTAAACTACAGGAACTTCAAAATAGCTTCTCAATAATTCCTTCTCATCAATCATTCCAATTCTTAGATTTTAAAACATGTTGATATATCACATTTCCATCAAGAGGAACATACATATGGATTTTTGGAGAGGGGAGCAGAGCGGAAGAGAAAACTTTTAACTTTTAATAGTCTTTCAAATTGACCTAAAAGTGACCCAGATAATATAAGCCACTTTTTACCCTCATTCTCCAATAGAGCTTCATTTTTAATTATGCCAGTTTGATACAGGTGGAAGGATTACACGTTAGCAGACATCCTTCTTCTTTGAGTGTGTGTTTTCCATGGTTATGTAAATTATGGAGGTGCTAAACATACACTTAGAGAGCTTTGTATTTTTTTAACTTTTTTTTTTTTTTTTTTTTTTTTAAATAGTGATGGGGTTTCGCCATGTTGCCCAGGCTGGTCTCAAACTCCTGAGTTCAAGTGATCCGCCTTGCTTGGCCTCTCAAAGTGCTGGGATTACAGGTATCTAACACTGTGCCCAGCTATAGAGCTTTGTTTATTTATTTATTTATTTATTTATGAGACAGGGTCTCAGTCTGTCTCCAAAGCTGGAGTACAGTGGCATGATCTCGGCTCACTGCAACCTCCGCCTCCTGGGTTGAAGCAGTTCTCCTGCCTCAGCTTCCTGAGTAACTGGGACTACAGGCACATGTCACCATGCCTGGCTAATTTTTTTTTTTTTTAATAGAGACCTGTTTTTACCACGTTGGCCAGGCTGGTCTGGAACTGCTGAGCTCAAGCAATCTACCTGCCTCTGCCTCCCAAAGTGCTGGGATTACAGGTGTGTGCCACCATGCCCGGCTATAGAGCTTTTTAATGTGCCAAGTTCTGTGTTCAGTGTTTCCGTAATCCTCATCTGACTTAATTCTCCAAGTCCTTGCCTAAGGTACTGTTGTCCTCACTGTCCTATGGGGAGACAGGTCACTTTCCCAAGTCTGGGCAGCCAGCAGCAGGGCTGAGAGCCCCACTCAGACCCCGTGATTTTATTTTTCATGTTCTTGTATCTGGCACCGAATGTCAGGGCCTTCTTGGCCTCTGGGAAAGACACAGGATGGCACTTTTGAGAGGAGTGTGAAATACATGAAGGCAGGACTTGCACACACCTGGACATGAACTAGAGGTGAGGCGAGAAAGACAGGAAGTAGATCAGTGTTGCCCAGACCCTACCTTTTCCACCTAGGGTGTGGACCGTCCTTCAGAGTATAGCCTCCAAGTTGGAATCCGTGTATACCACTGATGGTGTTTCCTGGGATGGTGATATTTATGAAGTGCAAAGGCCTGGCCACAGAGAGCTTGAGGACCATCGTGTGAGACAGTGAAACCTTCAAAGGCAAGGGCCCTGTTTCATGAGTTTTCTCTCTCCAGCAGCTGTCTCAGTGGGCCTGTTTGAGCTGACCTGTCCCCTCAGTATTAGCAACTGGCAACAGTGGGCTTTTCTTAAATACAGCAAATATTAAGTGTCGTCTCGGCCGGGGGCGGTGGGTCACGCCTGTAATCCCAGCACTTTGGGAGGCTGAGACGGGTGGATCATGAGGTCAGGAGATCGAGACCATCATGGCTAACATGGTGAAACCCCGTCTCTACTAAAAATACAAAAAAAAAAAAAAAAAAATTAGCCGGGCGTGGTGGCGGGCACCTGTAGTCCCAGCTACTCGGGAGGCTGAGACAGGAGAATGGTGTGAACCCGGGAGTTGAAGCTTGCAGTGAGCCGAGATCGCGCCACTGCACTCCAGCCTGGGCGACAGAGCGAGACTCCGTCTCAAAAAAAAAAAAAAAAAAAAAAAGAGTCATCTCTGGGCATTTTAGTTTATTCATCCATTTGTTCATTTATTCCACAGGGATTTATTGTGTATTTACTATGTACTAACTGTTGGGGAAACAGCAATGAAGGGAGATGAAGTGTCTTTGTTCTAGTGTAGCCATGTAGTCAATGAATGAATGAGAGAGCAATATGCAGGAGAGAAGTGCGGTATGGCCCATTATACCAGGTAAAGTGATAGAGAAGGGCTGGCGATGAGAGCAGCCTAATTTCAGGAAAGTCTTTAAGGAATCTGAAGGCTGAGTTGCCAGGGCCAGCCGCATGGTACTGGAGAGTGGGAGGCCCAGGCGGGGGGAATGCTGGCTTAGCACAACTGAAAAATACAAAGGTAGAATATGAAGTGTAATGACATGGTTGAGATTGAAATCTGATGTGGATGGAGAGGTTTTGCAGTCTTTCAGCCCAAGGTTTGAAAAAGAAATGGAATTTCTAAGTGGAGTGGGCAGCCATAGGAGAGTTTTAGACAGGACAGTGGCCTCGCTGGATTTGCTGCCCATTGACTTGGGTTCAAAGTCATGTCCATGCTGCTATTACAGATGCCTCCCAGAACAGTTTATACAATCATCAACATATATTCATGGAGTATCTTCTGTCTGCTAGACACAGAATTGGGTATTGGGCTTTAAAGATGGATAAAAGGCAGTGCCTGGTCTTGAGAGGCTGCTACCTGGATGGTGTGTTTGCCATCCTCAGTAATGTGTATCCCTTACAGATGATGCCTAATGACGCTACAATTACTGGGATGCTTTTTATAATTTTCTTCTTGTGCATTGCTTTTGATTTTTGGTTCGCTCTTTGGCATTAGCTCACCAGTGGCAAATGTGTATCCTTTAAGGGTGGACTTAATTTTTTGAGAAATGGGCAAAAGTTGTTTCAACTCTAGTCTCATGAATAAAGCAGGAGATTTATTGTTGACAAAAGTGGCAAATAAAGAGGGCTGATGTTTGTATATGGCTCCTGAAATGGCTTAGAATGCCATTTTACCAGGTTGTCAAATTATTCAATGATCAGATATCAAATTATTAAAAATTATCAAAAGGAAGTTCCCTGAAACACAGAAGTGTTTGGGCTTTGTAGGTACCCAAGTCTACTGGGAAAATCCCCATTTCTGGGTAACCCAGCCCCTTTTAATGACAACTTCAGTTCTCCAAATTCCACTTCACCTTTTAGCCTGCCCCTCTTCCATCATCCTTCATCAAGGTGACATAGGTCTGGCAATCTTTTGGGTATAGACTTGTGGATGTTGTTTTTGACATTTGTACATGCTTTTGCTCAAGTTCAAGGCCCAAGTTGACCCAGTTCATATATATACACTACATATATACAATATATATAGTATATATATACTATATATACACACATATATACTATATATACACATATATACATATATATGTATATATATGTACTGGTATTATATATATACTAAATATATATATACACTAAATATATAATACCAGTACATATATATACATATATACATATATAACCCCACCCAGATAGGATATTCATGGTTAGACCATAAAGTCTACATAACTGGACATTTTAAATCTATCTATATATAAAAATATATATACTATATATATTATATATTTATATATATATTATATATGTATTATATAATAGACAGATATACACACACACACCACAGGTCTGAAGCTTTTAAGAATAAACATTACTTTCATCCCATGATACAAAAATGCATTTGAGGTGGTCGTCATTTTACTTGGGCCAGGGTCTTCCGAGACTTGGGACAATAATACATTTTTTTCTATCTTAAGTAACGTATGCAGATTCTTAAAGCATGAATGCATGTATTACACACGTTATAAATTTGAGTAATAGAAAGGTTTGTGTGTATACATAGACAGCATAAGGAGTATATATTGTGTATAAAATAACCTCTGTGGTATTTATTTACCCTGATTTTTTGATTTACGAGTCGTCATTGCTCACTATAGAAGAAGAAAAATAAATACACAGAACACTGTAGATTTTTAATGGGGTTACTTCCCATCTTAGCTCAGTGTTTCTCTACCAAAGCTGACCTTGAAATTGCTTTTTAAATACAAGTCAAAATATGCAAATTCCGGAATCAGGAGGAGTATCCGCTGTTAGGAGTTCTTTCGAATTCACATTTTTACATCATTTCCATCAACATCCTGTGTTCCATCTGCTTCTTAATCCATTAGTATCTGAGTGGGGGGATATGGGTTTTCTCAAATGCGCTAATCTCCACTGAGGTTAAAATACCCTAAACGTTCACATATGTTTTTCTTTCTTTTCTTTCTTTTTCTTTTTTTACATTAACTTTTCTTTTCCTTTTGAATGACCACAAAGCATATCTTACCCAGCGGGTTTACTTTTCTTTCGTTTTCAGTATTCATGACATCAAGGCCCTGTGTGTTATCTTATTGTCTCCTTATCCTGGTCCTTAGAGTCTTTCAAGAGAAGAAGTTGATCCTGGTGTAATGTACAGCTTCATTCTAATGAGTCGTATCAGTCATGTATTTTCAGTCACTCTTCATGTCTGTGCTGTCCATTTGCTTGGATCCCAAGGAATTTTCTTCTGCCCCCTCTACTCATATTTCATAAGGGTCTTCTGGAGCCTGCGTGGCGTTGGGATGTATATATCACTTCTCTCTTGTTATGACCAGAAAGACTCACAACCATGAATGTCACTGAAGTTTATGATTGGTCCCCGATTGCCTCACATCTTGCACAGAGTCCTCTTCTAGAAACATTCTTGCACTTAGATAAACAAGCAGATATACTGAACTGGTGCATGAATGAATAGGAAATAGCCCAGTTGCAAAGGATAAATCTATCATGTGGTGGAGAGCGTGTTCAGGCAGATCATTTGGTTCTGCGGTCGCTTGGAGGATTGGGCCCGTCCTATAATTAATGCCACTAGCAGTAAAAGGACATTAGGGATGTCGTGCATGTTGATTATTTCTTCATTTTGTTTATCCAAGTTTCCCCGCCTTGGAAGCTCCGTGGCCATTGCCAAAGAAAGCCCTGGAGACAGAGCGTTAGCTGTTACTCCTCGTAAGCGCATCATTACCTTCCTCCAAACAAAGTCTTTTTTTTTTTTTTTTTTTTTTTTTTTTGTCAATAGAGGATGAAAACATTATTGGATTCAGGAGTTCATAGTAGTCCTATATGAAGCTGGGGACAGGGGGGATAGATTTATGAAATGGACCATTTCAAATGGCATTATCTTCCCACAGTGAGGTACACCTTTCATAAATCACGGGAGAGTGCTCAGAAAATAGAGCATTTGTTATTCCTGCAGTACATTGTATTTGCATCCCCCCACTCATAGGAAAGAAGAAATTCTCAGGTTTCCTTTCCCGGGTTTGAAAAGGCAATTAATCCCCTTACAGTGAAATTATATTTGTTTAAAAAAAGAGGTATCGTTACCAAATAAAAAAAGTACTTCGTATCAGTCAAGGATGGTACTTTTACTACTTTTTTTTTTTTTTTTAATCGTGGTGATTCTTTTTGCCCACTTATTTAGGCCTTACTTTAATTACGGCACTGATTAACTTCTTTGCTTTTATTTTTTACTGTAAACATTGTGCTGTACTCCATAGGAAAATGTAGATGAATGTGGGTCACTGGGAAATAAAGTGTGTGGGAGCATTGGCGAGCATTTCTTTCCCTCTTTCTATCTCTCCTGGTTTAGCTGCTGGTGGGTAATTAACTCTTTAATATGCCCAAGTTCAAATCAGGTATGATAGTGATTATAACACGGAAGCTCCCTCCTTTTCTAGTAGCTTGGATGTGATTTGTATGGAGAAGCAGAGTGGGTGCTTCTTTGTGTGCGCTTGACATAGTTGAAGAATTTGGTAATAGTCAATTCCCTTTAAAGTAGTAGGTTCTTAAATAATTCTAGTTGTTTTTCACACTGCCAACCCATCTTGAAGAATTACTCTTCAGTTATAAGGGGTTAAAATCATCAGGTTGATTGAAAAGTCAAGAACCTCCAGCGCAGCCTACCCCTTGCATATTTGATACTCTCTTTTACACTCTGGGGAGCAGTTTTGAGGACACACTGTAAAAATGTATGACAGCAGTTTGAAAATAAGTCTATTGCCCCAAATAATCATAAGAAGAAGACAGAAGAAAAACTGACCCCTGTAGCTCTCTGGGCAGTGGGATGAGGGAAAAGTAAGGAATGAATAAAAACCCACCAGAATACATTCTTTCACCCAATCAAGGAGAAAGCTGCATTTTAAAGGTAGCTTCATCTCAGAATGTATGAGACATGCTTTTCACACATGTGTCATGAGGGGAAAACAGAATGGAATGACCACTAATGAGGACCTTGAACTTAACTAACTGAACTTGATGGTCATCGCAAGACATAGGGGAGACATATTTTGAGACATCATCGTGCAGGCAAACATAAGCAAGAAATTGAGAAATCTTTTCATGCACTTCTCTCTGGTTTCCCGGAAGGGATGAATTCCAAATCCCGTGGCTAAGGTCCCAAGTCAAGAGATGTTCTGTGGTTCTTTGCTGTCTGCCCATCCCCTCCTCTCTTTCAAGGAAATAAGATATTCATTTGTAAGTATATAATGGAGCAGTCTTGGATTTGCATCAGATCAACTTTGGATGAAAGCCTGCCTTTCTGCCTTTATTTTTCCTTATCTTTCCTGCTTCTGCTTCCTGTTTTGTTAAATAAGGGGAATGACAGCAAGTATTTCAAATTCCTACAAAGTTTTAACTAGATAGCGAATCAAGGTGGCAACACATGGTAGGTTCTTAAATAATGGTTGCCATTTGAGTGCTTTCTATATGATGTGCATTTCATTTTGCACTTTACAAATAACCTCCTTTCCTCTTTAATCTTCAAAAAGATCCTGGGAAGCAGGCATTATTGTGCCCTTTTCCTGGATAAGGCACACTAAACAAGTAAAAAGCAACCCAGGATCCAAATCCTTATCTCTTTGGCATTCAAGATTACCTTCTTACTCACTACCTGTTCATCTCCTTCGACTGCAAGTCCACTCCCCCAGGCCAGATAACCTCTCCAGACCTGGAGAACTCCTAGCAGGAGAAATAGGGAGGACCCAGGCATATAAACTTGCAGAGCAGCTGAGTTATCAGATCTTCTAAACCATGTGGTTATCCAGCTTTATCAGAGCAGCCTTGCTCTTGCAGTTTCTGACACATCATCGTTGATCAATCCTGGGAAATAAACAAAATAGAGGGCAAAGGCTCCACTCCGTGTGGCCCCGTGAATGGCATGGACGCAGCTGAAAAAATCCATGAAGGCTGTGGGACAATGGAAAAGTAGCGGGGTGTGCAATTGCAGGGCTGGAACCAGCAGTTAAAGGCAGCCCTGCCAAGACCATTAAACTTCCTGCAGCTCTTTCCGGATCCCACAATTTGAAAGGAAAATATTTCTCACCGCACATTACTACTTGGTGGACTAAATGGCTCCCCAATGTCCAGAAAGAGCACAGCTTCTGAAAGTGTGGTATGTGGGTCCCTGAGATGCAACAGCAGCCACAGGGAACCCACCATTCCTGCTACCTAAGGCCTCCATTGCCTGATTATCTGTTGTCAAAAGGGTTCATTTTCAGGTCCTTCACCAGATATTTTAGAAGCTCATCAAGGAAAGGACGTTTGAAGAAAAACAAAAACACAAAATCAAGGACTTACTGATTTCTGAGAATTCCTCCTGAGTTTGTTTGTTTGTTTGTTTGTTTTGGGTTTTTTGTTTATTTGGTTTTGCTGTGGTATTATCTGAGCCTATGATGAGATTGTTGTTGATTGATTTTTGTCTTTCAAGACTCAGCACAACGCATCCCATCCTTCTGGATAATCTTTTCTAGCCTTCCTTTCCAGATAAAAGTTGACTCTCATAATTGTAACTCTCCCCTACTTTATCAGCATCTACATCTTTCAGCCTCTACCACTTTGAATTGGAATTATTTCTTGTCTGTTTTATCTACCATGCTGTGAACTCCTTGAAGACAGGAGCTGTCTTATCTTCAAGGAACTCAAGACACGTTTGTGGCATCATTTCAATGGAGTCCAGTTATAAACAGGTGATGGGGGCAAATATCACAATATGATACCCTGAACATCTTCTCTGACAAAAACTGGTGGTCAAGATACAACAACATCTGTATTTGATTTGTCTTGCTGTGTCACATCAAGCTGAGGCCTTGAGTTTCGTACACATCTATGTAAGCACGCTGAATTGAGTGACTCTTTCCCAACGATCATATTGGGATCTTTGGAATGAATGGCGGGTCACCCACCAAGTTGCTTTTGTGGAGATTCAAGCACCTGGGGAATGCAAGTCACAATATCCTGCAAAAGCCAACTTGAGGCCTCCTAGGACTGCACTGCTGCTTGTGACACTGACCCTTAGCCCCTATAAGTAAGTGAGCACGGCCCTCTAAGTGAAAGTGGAGAGGTTCCTTGACATTCCCACATAGCTGCTTCCCTGGTAATTCACCCGGGTCCAGAACACAGGAGGGAGATTCTGATTGAAAAACTTTTCCTGAAGGCCAGGTGCAGTGGCTCACATGTGTAATCCCAGCACTTTCAGAGGCTGAGGCAGGGAGATCACTTGAGGTCAGGAGTTTGAGACCAGCCTGAGCAACATGGTGAAACTCCATCTCTACAAAAAAATACAGAACATTAGCTGGGCATGGTGGTGTGCATCTGTAATCCCAGGTACTTGGAAGGCTGAGGTAGGGGGATTGCTAGAACCCGGGATATCAAGGCTACAGTGAGCTGAGATCGCACCACTGCAGTCCACCCTGGGTGACAGAGCGAGACTCCGTCTCAAAAAAATAAAAAATAAAAAAAAAAAACAAAAAAAACATATAATCTCAAACTTTACAATAATAAGGTTACTTGTCTTTCTAATTGTGAAATCCACCCTTAGTTTTAATGCATCTAAAGTCTCCATATCAAAAAGATCAAATTCAGGTTTGAAAGTCTATACTGTAACTAAAAAAGTTTTGGGGTTTGTTTTGTTTTGAGCAATTTTTGTAATTCTCTTGTTACTGTTTATATACCCTCTGCCACTTCTGCCAAAATATTCTGGCCTTTTAGTCTTATGATTTTTTTCTCTCTTTTTGTTTGTTGGCTTATGTTGTCCGCTCGATCTGACTATTGGTTTTATTTCTAAGGATTTTTTTTAAGTTGGCATCTTTTTTTCTTTGACTTTCCTTGTATGCCCCCCTTTCTCCCCTGCATTGTCTTGCTTCATTCATTGCTTTCCAGGTTCCTGAAAATTCTTTTTCTTTAGGGCTCATTTGGTATGTGTATTATGTTCTTGGTAGACAGAAGCTGTCTTTAGTTCGTATGGGTTGAGCACGGAGGGAACTTCATCTCATAGTCGCTGGACACGGAGCCAGTCCTGGCTCTTACTTTAACTGCCCTTGTGACCTTGAACATATCATTTCATCTCACCACGTAGTCATTTTCTCATCTGTCTCTTCAGGCTAATAATCACCTGTCCTGCCTTCCTCACAGGCTTGTCTGGCGACCCAAAAGAGCCTCTGAGCTGCACAGCGCTTCGCAATGAAGCTGTGCTCTAGAAACATTCCAGGATCTACTGGAGTTTCTTAACTAAGGTGGTTGTTCAGGAAATTCTTCCAATCAATTTTACTTTTACTCCCCCTGTAAGAATGCCAAGACACCTCTGCCTGTTTTCTCTTTCTGTATTTGGTTTTTCTTTTGTTTTTGTTTTTTTTGGACTGAGTCTTGCTCTGTCGCCCAGGCTGGAGTGCAGTGAGCGATCTCGGCTCACTGCAGCCTCCACCTCCCGGGCTCCAGCGATTCTCCTGCCTCAGTCTCCCAAGTAGCTGGAATTACAGGGATGTGCCACCACGCCCAGCTAATTTTTTGTATTTTTAGCAGAGATGGGGTTTCACCATGTTGGCCGGGCTGGTCTCAAACTCCTGACCTCAGGTGATCTGCCCACCTCGGCCTCCCAGAGTGTTGGGATTACAGGCGTGAGCCACCGCACCTTGCCTCTTTCTGTTTTGAAGAAATAGTCAAGAAGTTTCTAGATGCACGCAAAATGACCAAACCAGTCTTTGTGCTTATTTACACGATGAAGAAATGTCAGCATTCACTCTGGAAGACAGAGTTTCTCTGTGTCTTCATCCTAGGGCACAGGAGAGAGGCAGTGATGACGTGATTCCACTCTGCAGACACGTTGCAGGCCTGGAAAACTGTGTGGTGCCTTTGTTTTTCAGAGGATCGAGAGTCACGCGGGCCATATGGATGCAGTGGTCCACGGAATTGGCAGTGAGCCCCAGAGGAGCTCAGTGCAAGACAAGATTCTGGCCTAAGAACTGCAGTAGCAAGGACAAGAGGGCGCCACGGTGTAAGAAGGGCCGTGGCAAGGACAAGAGAGCATCACACAATGACCTTTTCAGAGTCAGTAGGATAGTTTCCCTTCCTGGAAGAATGAGGTGAAGTAAAGCTTTAGGAGTCGGTACTGCACGCAGGCATTAAATGGATTGTGAAGAGGGACTTGCTTCCCCCTCAGTCCTGTCTCTGCCTCCATAAAGGAGTAAGTTAAAAAAGAAAGTTTCTTTTTAAAAAAATGTCTTACTGCTCAATAAATCCCTGTAGGGGGGAGGGGGGAAGGGCGGGGGAGGGGGGGGAAAGGAATGCACATTAGTCTTCCATTAAAAATAGATCAAAAAAGTACCCAAAAGAAAAAACCCCACAACAATGAAATAAATTAGGATAATCCAACTAGAGGCCTGCAAATGAGTTTGCTAAATGTTATATTTTCTCAAGCCACTGAGATTTTTAACTTCCTGTTTCTGCCTGAAGCAATAAAGGCAGGAACGCTGTCATTAGCTTCAAACGCCATTTTTTTAAGCCCCTAGCTGCATTTGTTATTTTTCTCTTCCCCCCTTAGCTGTATCCCTGCATTTATTACAGCACAGGTGCATCTTGCTCTTGAGTGCTAACTGAGATGAAAGGAATGAGGAAATGCTCTCTTCTACTTGCAGAGGAGTGCTGGCAAATTCAGTGAACGCAGAGTCGGCTGGGAGCCTTTCGGCTGGAAAGCACTTCCTCTGATGAGCTGTCTGTTAGGGATTTTCAGGGATGGTCCTGAAATTTTCAGGGGTGTCTGTCCACGCCACACTCTGTGGTCAGATAACCCCTGACCATAATAAGCCGGAGGATAATCACTTGCATTGTTCAATAAAGCAACTGCTTTGTCCCCTCACTTAGCCCCTTCCAAAGAGCCAAAAAGAATGTGCCACCTAGATGCTGTTTATAACCATTTTCACCTCTTGCCTCCAGGGGCTAAATTGGAAACCTAATTTTAGATCCATAAAAGCCAAAATACCTATAGGAGAAGCTCCAAAATAAAATATCCCAGGGTGGTTTTTAAGCGTCCTTCGAACAGGTTCAGGTTGATTTACCTCGCTGTGGATATTTAATTATGTCATTGAAAAAAAAACACCAGTAATTAAATCATTATTTCTTAGATGTGAGGTCCAAGGACATTCTAGAGGAAGTCAAAGGCAGAGGGAGGAAGGATGGGACAATGGAGGCCTGACGGGCTGGTGGAGAGGAAAGAACACAGCCTGTGCCGTCAGAGTTCAACTCCATCCGTGCAGCTGCTAGCATCTTGCCTTACCCAGCCTCTCTGAACCTTAAGTTGCTCAGAATGAGACAGATAACAAACACCTGCCTCCGTAGTTTGTCAGGATATTTAGAAATGCAGACTTGCTCAAGATCTGGATCTCAGGTGGTAGGTTGGTCCACAGACAGTGGCACCACTAGCTGTTATTTATTTATTGTCACTGTTTGGGACCCCTGTCACTGTCCCATCAAAGAACTGCCTGTCTCCCTTTTAGAAATTTCCAGAGCATCTTCCTGTTGTTGCATAGAACACTCGCACCTAACAGATCTCAGAACCTGCGTCTTTTCTGGATGGCTAGACTGAGAAATCCATTCTCTTATGACTGAGCCAAAGGTCTGTCTCATGTGGAATTTTTGCTTTTGAGAACCTCCCATTTCCTGAAAGGCCCCAGCCCCGAAGACAGCTCTGCTGCCTGATTGATAGACGCCCATGACAGCTCTGCTTGATGCCCGCTGCCGCCTCGTCCCTCTGGATGCCTTGTGGTTCTGCTTGTCTGAAGAGCATAAACTTGGGGGTTCCCACTCGAGAAGAGGTTCCAGCGGTTCCAGCCCCTATGTCAGGGGAGCCACTTTTGGGGCCGGTGGTAGGCAGAACTTTAGCCCCTGACACCTCCTCTCCTGCCATTACTCCTGTGGTGGTGTTATGTAACATGACAAAAGGGACCTTGCAGATGTACTTAAGGTAACTAATCAGCTGACTTTAGAACAGGAAGGTTATCGGTGTGGACCAGAGTTATCACAGGAGCCCTTCAAATCAGAAGGGGTAGGTGGACAGGAGAATTGGAGAGATGTGGCAGAGGGGAGGCCGAGAGATTGCAAGCAGGGAAGGATTTCACGTACTGACACTGGCTTTGAAGATGGAGGGGGCACATGACTGGAAATATGGGCAGCCCCCAGAGGCTAAGAACTAGCTCTTTGTGACAGCCAGAAGGAAATAGGGAGCTGCCACCTGCAAGAGCATGGAAAACAGGGACCTCAGTCCTGCAACTCACGGAGCTGAATTCTGCGAATAACCTGAATAGGTTTGGGAGTAGAGTCTTTCCCGGAGCCTCCAAAGAAGAGCCCAGGCTGGCTGACACCTTGACTTTGGCCTTCTGAGACCTGAAACAGAAAACCCACCTGGGCCACTCTGTGCCTGGGACTTCCAATCCACAGCAACTGTGCAGTCATGAATAGATGCGTTGTTTTAAGGCGATGATTATTTGCTATGGTAGCAATAGAAAAACGGACACACTGTCACGAGGCCTTCCACAGGGTGGGGCTCAACCTGCCCTCAGCTTCTCTAGCATTTCCTTCTACAACCTGGACTTTTTCCTGTTGTCCCCTCCCGTGACACTCAGCTCTCTCCATTCAATAGAATTGCTTTTGTGTGATGATGAGTGTGTTCAGAGTCATACTCAGCCTAATTATTGCTTTTGACCAACCCCAACACATAATGCTGTAAGTCATGCTGTAGTACTTTTAATTTCACAGATGAACACATTTCTATTCTTTTAATCCCCCTCTCCAGGCTCGTGTTAACTCCATCTGGACAAAGCGTTGAGGTATATGTGTGGCTTCTTTTGAGCATCGTGCCACAGCTGTCCCTGATCTACCTTGTGGAGCAAATAGGACAAGTTAAAGGCTTTCCTCTTGAGGGATGAACACCTAGTTGCGTGCACCCTACATTGTCTAGCGGGAGAAATCTCTGTTGTAGAATCTGACATGTCACTCCATATCTGTGTACTTTTTTATGGCTCTCAGCCCTGCCTTCTTAAAAGTAGCAGCAGTATTTATTTATTATTTATTGTATTACAGGTAAAGGATATGCTAAGTACTTTTCATGCTTTATCTAACCTAGCTATTATACTCCTATTTGACAGATGAAAGGACTGAGGCTTGTAGACTTTCCAAGGCTGTGCAGCTCTAGGTGTAGTCTGCCATTGGAATTTGGGCGATGATACCAGAGACCAAGTTCTCAACCATGAAATACTGCACATGTTTTTGTTTTTGTATTTTGGTTCAAAAAGAGAGTATGATCTCACTTCTCCCTTCTTGATAGATTGTAGATTCCATGTCTAATCCATCCTTTTCCAATATTCCCTCCTAATCTTTCAGTTGAATTATGGTCTTTAGCTCAAATGCATGACATGATGTGTGTGCCTTTGGAACGGGGTGGTATTAGTCAGTCGATGGCTAGTTCCTCGAGGAAAAAGGAAAGGAGAAGTTGACTACTTTTCAGTGTTTGTTACAATAAAAGCATGGTGGCATGCCATTGTTCTGAGGGGAAGGGGCTTTTTTGCCTTATCAGCTCCTGATGAAAAAGATGTGGGGTTGGAAAGCTAAGTTACAGCAGGTGAACTTGAATTTGCGGAAAGACAAAGCAAACCTTGGCTATTAAAGGAACACACACACACGTTTCTGGTATTAGAAAATGGAGATTTTCATCCTGGCTAACCTGGTGAAACCCCGTCTCTACTAAAAAATACATAAAACTAGCCGGGTGATGGCCGGGCGCGGTGGCTCAAGCCTGTAATCCCAGCACTTTGGGAGGCCGAGACGGGCGGATCACGAGGCCAGGAGATCGAGACCATCCTGGCTAACACAGTGAAACCCCGTCTCTACTAAAAAAATACAAAAAACTAGCCGGGCGAGGTGGCGGGCGCCTATAGTCCCAGCTACTCGGGAGGCTGAGGCAGGAGAATGACGTAAACCCGGGAGGCGGAGCTTGCAGTGAGCTGAGATCCGGCCACTGTACTCCAGCCCGGGCGACAGAGTGAGACTCCGTCTCAAAAAAAAAAAAAAAAAAAAAAACTAGCCGGGTGAGGTGGCGGGGGCCTGTAGTCCCAGCTACTCCGGAGGCTGAGGCAGGAGAATGGCGTGAACCCGGGAGGCGGAGCTTGCAGTGAGCTGAGATCCGGCCACTGCACTCCAGCCTGGGTGACAGAGCGAGACTCCGTCTCAAAAAAAAAAAAAAAAAAGAAAGAAAATGGAGATTTCTAACATCATAAAAAAGATTGAACTTAAAAATGACTTCCATTAAATAGGGTAAGAATTTTGAGATGGATTCTTTTATCCTTGGGTCAGTACTTTCTGCAAACCTCTTAGTAATGGTTTCTCTTAGACACTCACAGTGATAAAATTGGGAGTTTTCACATGAAATCTGGAATGATCTACTGGCATCATGCCTAGGACTTTGGACAACTTGAAGGTTGGCACCTTTGGGGAAAACCTGACTTTTGCAGCAGGGGCTCTGATTGTCTCTTCTTCTTATAGTGCAAGGTGTTTGGCAGAGGTGTGGCAGCTGAAGGCCCAAGGATAACATTGTCCAGATTTTCAGTTTTCGGAGCCATAAACATCCAGTTCTTTCCAGCCCCACTCAACTGCCTCTCTTAATTTCACCACCCCAGTAGCTTCATCTCAGGCCAGACGTTGTAGGTGGCAGCGATTGTAGGACAATGAGAAGAGGCCAGATGAGGACAGAATTTTTATTTTCCCTTGCCAGTAACAAACACAACCCTAATTTGCTTAGACCAAAAATAGGAATTGATTGGCAACTGGGAAGGCTAAGGGTGGATCTGGCATGGCTGGATCTAAGTGATTGAATGGCACGGTCATCATTCTATTTCTCTGCATCTCTCATCTGTACTTCCATCTCTGTAAACTTCATTTGCAGACATGGCCCCCATGCACCCGTACCCTTAATGTTCAGGGAATATTGGTGGGAGAGAAAGCTCCTTCCCTATAGGTTCAGCAAGAGTCCCACGGCTGACTCTCATTGGTCCTCAGTGGGTCACATGTAAATCATTGAGCCAATCACTGTCATCCTGTCTGGACGTGGAATAAATGACACCTTAGAGCATGGAAGCAGGATCAGCTTGATCCACACCATATAGACTGTGAGGTATGAAGTAAAGAAGGCATGTTATTGCTGGAAAAGGGGGCATGGTATTAAAAAGACAAAAACAACCGGACTTCATCACAGCAGCTATACTGCTACATCAATACCCATCCCAGGAGACAGTGGCAGTCCTGATGTCAATCTTGTCTTACAGTCATTGCCAGTGGAATTGGGGACTGTGGTTCCACCTGGTACTGGGGAACCAGGTGATGGTGGTATGAGGCCTGGGCCCATGGAAGGGGTGAGAGAGAGCCACATACTTACAGTTGTGAAGGGGGCCAGCCGGGATGGCAGCTGGCAGGAAAGGTCTGCGCAGAGTAACAGGCACCAGCATGCCAAAGGCAGATAGCAACGCTCTTCAATGGATGTGGGTGAGAGGGCAGTGGAATCCAGCAGGGACCATGGTTTCCCTCCATACCATTTTTAAATTGTGGCAAAGTGATCTTTTTGAGACTCAAATCTGAGTATGCCAGTGTAATCTTCCCACCCCCAGATAAACTGCAACAATGATTTTATACTGTTTGTAGGGTAAAGACGGATCCCTAAACATAACCTACAATCCCTCCCCCCATGACCTAGCCCCCGCCTACCTTCCCTGTCTCATTTCTCACTGCTATCATCGTAACCCTCTACCCTATTTCTTTTGGCTTCTTGAACTTTCCTTCCTGCAACAGGGCTTTTGCACGTGCTGATCTCTCCCCTACTTCGCCTCTACTCAGTCTTTATATTTCAACTCGGTAGTCACTTCCTCCAGGAAGCCTTCCATGACTGCATTAAATGCTCCTATAAGTTTTCATAGTTCTGTGCATTTCCTCTTGGCAGGAATGAACTGAGCTGCAGTTTTACGTTATTTTTTGTTGTTTTGTTTGTTTGTTTGTTTGTTTGTTTGAGACAAAAGTCTCGCTCTGTCCCCCAGGCTGGAGTGCGGTGGCACGATCTTAGCTCACTGCAACCTCTACCTCCCAGGTTCAAGCAATTCTACTGCCTCTGCCTCTCTAGTAGCTGGGATTACAGGCATGTACCCGCACACCTGGCTAATTTTTGTATTTTTAGTAGAGGTGGGGTTTCTGCTGTGTTGGCCAGACTGGTCTTGAACTCCTGGCCTCAACTGATCTGTCCACCTCTGCTTCCCAAAGTGCTGGAATTACAGGTGTGAGCCACCACGCCTGGCCTATTTTTATGTTCATTTATTCCTATTTTTCCCACTTGACAGTAAGCTCCACAGGGCATGTGTTTGTTTCAATTCACCAACGTATCCCTAGTGCCCAGTAGAAAGCTTAGCCATTAACAGGTGTTTATTGAATGAGTGAGTGAATGAGTACATGAATAAATCTGCACTTTAGAGGCATGTGCCCAAGCTTCTAGAATAATTCCACAGAGAGAAACAGGAATCAAAGGGAAACCTGAAGCTGGCTCAGAAGATGGATGGGCCAGCAAAGGCTATAGCAAAACCATACAATGCTTATGACAAATCACCCATTTCTCTGATTTGTGGTTGTTGCTCCCCTGGATTTTTTTTTTTTTTCCAGTTGTTGTTGATGGTGGTGGCGGACAATCTGGCCATATAATAACTGAATTGACTGTTCAATTCAGTCATCAATGACCACTCCTGATAATATGACCTCCTAAGTTCGAGCCCCTGGGAAGTTCAGCCTCGGTTCTGACCAGGCAGGGAAAATAACTAAGTGTTCCCCTTTGGACCTAGACTGAGCCAAAGTTTTTCCTTGGTCTACATAGAATAATAGACCTGTAAAACAAATCAATAGTGCAGGCTCAATTATAGCGGGGGTAGGGGGCATATTTAACCTACTTTAGAGAACAAACTGTTTTTAAGGGCTTTGCACACTAATTGTATGCAAATGGATGCTGCTAATTGCAAACACAAGATTCAAACCTAGTCAAATTAGAAACCTATTCATCAACAGTCCCTATAGGACCTCTGCTCCACTCTATGCAGTTTAAATTGCTGTTTTATGGCTACATACTGTCTTCCTAACCCCCAGTTTACTGCTGGCTTCCTTCAGAGTCATTGTCCCAAGAGACTCATTGAGGGCAGAGACTGTGTCCCCTCCACTGTTGCCTCAATACCCAGCTTAGCCCAGTGGGTACCGCACTTCAAAACAAAACCTCTTGTTGAGGTCTACCTCTGTGCCAAGCATTTCGATAGGCCATGACAGTAGAGAGTGCATGCATGAATGGATAAACTCTTTCCTGGAATGCCTGCTCTCATCACCCGGTGTCAGAGTTGAGCCAGACGTTCTGTCTCAGCTCAGATTCCACCTACCCTGAGGTTCCCAGCTGGACATGATTGATCCACTCTCCACTCTTCTGTAGCATTTTTGGGCTTTGCGTTTATTTGACACTTTTCACTTACTGCCTTATATTGTGTTTGTTTTTATTCATTCATTAATTCAGTAGTTATTTACAAATTGCTACTGAATCCAAGTCCCTGTGCAAGATGCTGCAGGGAACAAAAAGATGAAGAACACGTGGTCTTTGCTTTCATATATTACTTCTCCTCTTCCATGGCAACACATGTCAAGGCAAGGACCATATCTCACTCATTTCCTAGTCATCTTTTCTTTATTTTCCTTTTCTTTTTAACTTTTTAAGATCTCCCATAAAAATGCCTGGCAGAGTAGGCATGATTGCATATTCTTTAGATGGATGGTTGAGTGGATGTATGGTAGGGTGGATGTATGGTTGGATGATTGGATGGATGATGGATGGATGGATGGATGGATGGCTGAGTGGAGAGAAGAATGGATGGGTGGATGGGTGGTTGGATGGAGGGATGGATGGTTGGATGGTTGGGTGGATGTATGGTAGGGTGGATGTATGGTTGGATGATTGGATGGATGATGGTTGAGTGAGTGGATGGATGGATGGATGGATGGATGGATGGATGGATGGCTGAGTGGATAGAAGGATGGATGGGTGGATGGGTGGTTGGATGGAGGGATGGATGGTTGGATGGTTGGATGGTTGGGTAATTGGATGGATGCATGGATGGTTGGGTGGATGAACAGGTAAATGGATACATGGATGAATGAGTAGTTGGATGGATGGATAAATGATGCATGGGTAGATGAATGGTGAAAGTTTTATATTTTACTGAAAATCTGCATTGATAACTTAGTGGCTTGCTAAAAATAATGGAGCTGCACAAATGCCCCATTTCCTTTATTCAGTTGCGGAGCAGCAGCAAAGCCCGAACCAGTGCCAGGGACTGGAAACAGCGACATAAATAAGAACAAATAAGATACAGAGCTGGCCTCAATGATTTTTTTTGATATAGAAGCATAGGCACATAAATAAATTCCTGTAATGGGAGTCTGGGGTGAGGGGTAGTAGGTGCTATAATAAAAATTATCTAAAGTGCTATGGGGAAGCAAAGCTACATGATCAAGTTGTTCCATTGATTTATTTATTTGTTATTACTATTTTTTTAGAGACAGGGTCTTGTTCTGTCACTCAGACTGGAGTGTGGTGGCATGACTGTAGCTCACTCCAGTCTCAAGCTGCTGGACTCAAGAGATCCTCCCGCCTCAGCTTCCTGAGTAGCTGAGAGCACAGGCCACCATGCCAGGTTAAGTTTTTTATTTTTTGTAGGGACAGGGTCTCACTATGTTGCCCAGGCGAATCTCAAACTCCTGGCTTCAGGTGATCCTCTGCATTGCCCCCCACAAAGCATTGGGAATGTGTTATTTCCCGATCAGGGAACTCTGCAGAGAGAAGGTGACAGTTGAAGACTATATTGACATTTGCCCCATAGGAAAAGGAGACTTTGCTGTTAGGGTTAGCTGGAGGAGAGACTGCAGGGCTCAGAGACCAGGGCCATATGCTAGAGCTGCAATGTGGGTGCTCAAATGATGTTCAGCACATCTTCACATACAGGCCACCACTTGTCTGGCATGCCCTAAAATAGATATTCTCCCCAGCTGCACATACAATGTCAGTGAAATCCGTTGAGAGGAGCATTGAGGAGATGAGTCAGGTGTGCCGCAACACTCAGGTCAGACTCGAGGCAAGTGAGAGCTGTGAGTTATTCAGAGTCCCAGAGAGCTTGGGCCAAAAGAGATTCTATTTTTACTGGAACATGTGAGTGTGGATCACAACTAGGATGGTGCGAAGTTCACCTCGTATAGGGACACCATGCTGCAGGGATAATAACCACACTTTTTAAACCAGCAAATTATTCATATTTGGTTTTTATGAAATCTCTTTTCATTTTATTTTTTATATTTTTTTTATTTTCTTTTTTCTTTTTCTTTTTAAAATTTATTTTGGTTTTTAGTTTTGAGACAGGGTCTTGCTCTATTGCCCAGGCTGGACGGAGTGCAGTGGCCAAATCATGGCAGCCTCAACCTCCTAAAGTCAAGCAATTCTTCTGCCTCAGCTGCCCGAGTAGCTGGGACTGTGGTTGTGTATCACCACCCCTGGCTAATTTATTTTTTGTAAAGGTGAGGTCTCACTATGTTTCCCAGGCTGGTCTCTAATTCCTGGCTTCAAGTGATCCTGCCTCCCACCTCAGCTTCCCAAAGTGCTGGGATTACATGCATGAGCCACCATCCCTGGCCTTTGGCCTTCTTTACACTTTAGGAGAGAAAAAAAGCAAACAAACCGTTTTTTAGAACAGTTTTAGTTTGAGAGCCAAAATTGAGCAGAAAGTACAGAGAGTTCCCATATACCTCCTGCAGAGCCCTGGCTCACTATCCACATCCCCACTAGAGTCTGTGTATTTGTTTAGATTTTGGGGGTTTGTTGTTTTGTGATGGAGTCTTGCTCTGTCACCCAGGCTGGAGTGCAGTGGTGCCATCTCGGCTCACTGCAGCGTTGACATCCTGGGTTCAAGTGATTCTGCTGCCTCAGCCTCCCAAGTAGCTGGGATTACAGGCACACACCACCACACCCAGCTAATTTTATATATATGTGTGTGTGTGTGTGTGTGTGTGTATAGACATATATATAGACATATAGACACACATATATATATTTATTTAGTAGAGATGGAGTTTCACCATGTTGGCCAGGCTGGTCTTAAACACCTGACCTCAAGTGATATGCCCACTTCGGCCTCCCAAAGTGCTGGGATTACAGGCGTGAGCCACCACACTAGGCCTGTATTTGTTTTAATTGATTGATCTACAATGACACATCATCATCACCTAAAGTCCATGGGTTCATTAGGGTTCACACTTGGTGGTGTATATTCTGTGGGTTTTCACAGACGTGGAATGGTATATATCTATCATATGTCATATCATATCATGTCATACCGAATAGTTTCATTGGCCTAAAATTCCTCTGTTTTCACTTTTTAATCTCTTTGTGCGTGCATCAAAAATTCCTTTTGCATTTTTGAGTTTCAAAAGTGTGCCACGAACAAGAAATCTGGGATTTGCTGAGCCCAGCCTCAGACCTGTAGGGGAAACAGGGAGGGCAACAGGAGGTCACGAAGGCATGCTGTGCCCACTTTTGGAAATTGTGAAGGAGAGTGTCTCAAACATGTAGGCCTGAGAATTTCCGGGAAATAGGATGTTTTGTGAAGAAAGTTTGCTGCGGTCACTTCTGAGTAGTTGTAGTCCCTCCCAGTACGTGGGTATCTTCGGTGAGAACAAATGTCCTGGCAGCTTGAGGACTCCGTGCAGCCTTAAGGATCTCAGCCTCATAGTGTATGTTATTCACATGCTTTATTTAATAGACTTGCCTCATGTGAAGTTTTATATCATCCTTTGTGTCTAAGCGATTTGCACTGGGAAGATAGTAAACGCTCCCGCTTCCTACGCAGGACGTTGAAAACACCACGAATGTTGCAATCAGGTATCTGCCCTTAAAGAAGCAAATTTACTGAAATGCAGGGCACACAAGTTTTCCAGCAAACCACACTGCCATCCTTTTCTGTGAGGAAATAATTATTTTGAGATACTGACATGCGTGATGACCAGATAATTATCTGAGAAAACTTAGCATCTAATGATGCTCTTTTGAGATCACAAGAAAGAATTATATGAGCTTGAGCTGAATTGTTTTTCTTTCCCCCGTCTCTCTTTAGTTGTAAAAACAGCCACAAATGTGAACGCTTCGGGCTTGAACTTGTCAACAGCCAGTGGCTCGTTGTAGACATAGGGATCACCTGTCTTTGGAGCTGAGACACCAGAACAGGTGTTTCTGTGGGAACTGAGAATGTCTACTGCCTAACACCTTTAATCTTGGGACTGCTTTCCGGTGAAATACCCATGATTCATAACTCGGTCACGTTACTGAGGAATGTCTCTTCGGATAGATTCTATCTCTAAAAACTTAAGTCAAGAGATTTTCAAACAGTTGTTTGATTTATGCATGTGAGCCTCTCCCTTAGGAGAAGAACTTTTATTCGGCAAACACCATAGGAATAGAGACCTTAACAAAAGAATTAGGACTCTCTTCTCCCATTTTAATCTCAAAGCTGTCCCTGCGCTGGTGTGGCTGGCCCACTTGTGCCTTTGTGAATTTGCAGAGAAGAGGCTGGGCGTGGGGGGACACATGACTAATCCTCCCTTTCTTTTGTTTGTGCAACAACTCAATTCACTGTCACCACATCAGCACATTTTGCTGCAAATCTCAGTGCCTTCTCACTTTCGTTTTACTTAATGCATTTCTACATTTTCCCAAGGCCACACGAGCTGTTTTCTGGCTCATGGTACGCCTGCCTCAAATAACTGAAATTGCCTGGGTCTTGGAATCTGAGCCTTCATATTCTCCCATATATTATTTGGTCTTATTGTTCCTTAACTTGCTCATCATTCACACGGTGAAGGAAATTCCATTTGGTCCTTTTAAGACCGCCAGACTAGCTGACTTAAACACTCAGCTCCAGCTACTTCTGAATATTTCGGTTCTTTATTGAAATGGTCCTTTTAATGTCATCTTTAATTTAATCAAATAGTGTCATCAAAATAACATTTACTCTATTACTGCAAATTCACTGCATTATTAACTAGTGTAACTAGACAAAAAAGATGGTACAAACCCCCATGGAAATATATACTTACTGTAAAAATGGATACAGTTCATAGATGTTCTATATTTAATTTGCAGTTTCAAAGCACTCTCTATGGAGAGGTTTTATGGTTCTGAAATAATTTAAAAACACACTTTACTACAATCCATAGCAGGTAGTTTTGCCAATTTGGGAAGTTATGGTGCCTTGTAGTTTCCAAAGTCAGCTGAACAGTGCTTTTTAACAGCGATGTCCCTCTCCCACTAGAAATGCGAGTCCATCCTCGTACCACGGGTAACACAACAAAGGTTTCTCTGGTTTTTCTTTTGGTGTTCTCAAACAACTCATCTATAAATTACATGGTCTATGCAGGTATCACGAGATTGCAATTAGTTTGATGAAAAATACCAAGTCGTCAATGCCACTTTGGATAGTTTAATCTGAAAATAGGACATGGTTGGGGTAGTGAGCGTAGGGTAAGAGGGTTATGTAATTTTAAAATTCTTCCTTTGATTCAAAAGGAAAACATGTGTGTTGCATTCAGCTCCTAGGTTGAGCATAGCATACTGGGAAGAGATTTGGACTAAAAAATAGAGTTCTGGGTTCAAGATCTGAAGTAAATTATTTGCTAGGCCTTAGTTTCCCATCTGTGAAAAGAGGGAGTTCTATCATAGCAAGACATTTAATATTAACTTAATGTAATGTTTTTAAAAATGCTTGTCTGCCCACTTTTTCTTGAAATTAGTAAGACCATCTTCTAATTAGAATGTTTATCTGAACTTGCCGCTAGGTATTTCCTTGTAGAGTATGAAAGTAAAATATCAATGGGCCATCTCTACGTCAAGGTTCTCATTCTTCTCATTACTGAGAAATTACGTTCCTGGAAGAATAGCGTACCGACTTAGAAATAAGGATATTGAACTAAATTCCATTTATTTTTCAAAAGGCGTGTATTTTTTACCTTTTGCTGTACCTGCCACCAGCCAAGTGCTGTGCTTGGCCCTGAGAAAGCAAAGACAGATAAAGATGTCTGTCTTTTGGAACTTGACCATCTACTGGGGACATAAACATTTGAAAAGATAACACTAATAAAGTAATTCAGGTATGATAACAAAAACGTTCACAGGGTTAACCATCCATCTCTCTCTCCATCCATCGATTCACTCATGCATTCAGCTACCTGTTTATCCATTCATGTGTCCATTCATCCATCTATCCATCCATCCACTTCTAGGATGTGAGAACCAGTAGTGTTGACTCTCAGTGTGATAGGAAGGCTGGTGTCTTCGCAGAAGATCAAAGAGCTCATCAAAATTTGCTGGATAGCGTGAAGGCTCAGGCACTGATAACACCCCCTGCAAATACCACATCAAAAGGCCTAGGAGCCTTTCCATGACCAAATGCCCAGATTGATGAATTTGAGACAAGTGGGGGAAGGATGTCCTCTCTCAGTGGTTCCCAACCCTATGGGAGTCATGTGGGGAACTATAAAAGATCCTGATACCTGGTTTTCTTCTGGAGAGTCTGATTTAATTCAATAAGGATACAGCCTGGGCATCAAGAGTTTCTAGATTCCCTAAGTAATTCTCATTTGCAACCAAGGTTGGGAATAAAGGGTGTATATAAGGGGAGAGCCTCTGGTTGACTGAAGGAAATGCCAGTGACATTTGTGCTTTAGGTCTACCAGTTAGTAGGTATTGGTATATGGTGGGACAGACTAAAGAGCTACAGGTCAGGGTCAGTGTCAAAGGGTGAGGGATAAGGGGTTGTGTTATGGTTCAGATAGCAGAGTAGACTGAGGAAGCACAGCTAATTCCAGATACCCATGTTCTGGTGTGAAAAATAGGACCTAACTTGTAATGTCTGACCCCAAAAGTGGCCATAATTTGGTCATAGGTCAAAGACATCCCCACCTCCAGCTAGGAAAGACAGAAAATGATAGGACTCAGCTTCGTATTTTCTAGTATAATGTTTGGCTTGTGGTATATTCAAAACTAAGTCCATGTTTGTTGCTACTGAGTGACTGGGCTGATACTACCCATCCTTCGGCCATCTAGACTTGCTCTCTACCATCCTCAATACTTCATATGAAAGGAGACGGTCACTTCATGAAAATCATTTATTTACTTTAGCTTAAAGCTATTGGAGATGACAGCTGCCTTATTTTGTCACCTTCTTACCCCAAAAGGAAATCTCTCCACAATACAGCAGGTATTCACTGAGTTAGGACTGTCAGGCACGAAACAGATCTATTGGTCAGAAAGAAGGAAATTGTCTCTACCTTCAAGGTTCTTACAGTCTGAAGGGAACAGAGAGCCATAAGAGACAATAGGTCCCTGTGCCATCAGCTACTGGGATGTATGACTTGCCAGTAGACGTATGCAGCACTTGTTCCCAAAGGAGCCTGTGTAGCTTTGGGAGTTCTCTATTTAGTCACCTTATTTTTATGTCTTCCTGTTAAAACAGCATCCTGTTTTATTGAATCTCTACCTCAGTTGCTGTATTTACTATATACATACATAGCTGTTTTGAAGACTTGATGTCAAAAGTGAAGAACTTCAGAACCTAAGGGGCTTGCTTTGGTACCCAAATTCTCTTAGCTTTCTGGAAAGAGAAGAATCTCTTCTGTGTATTCTCCATGGAGTATCTTTACTCACTTGTAATGAGATGTCTGTAAAAGTAATCAGCTCTATACATCTGGGCATGATGACCCTCAGGCCCGTGAGACTCAGGTGTTCTCAGCTCATGGTGCAAGTTCCCCTGAAAGAAAGATTCAAGCCAAGCATTCAATGGTTATGTTCCAGATAACGCTCTCCTAAAATCCAGGTGGTCCTTTATGCAGGGATGGTGATAACAGAAGTTAGAAGGTTTTTTGCAGATTAATGAGGAAAAATGTGGGAAATTAATGTAAGGTTTTTTAAAAATGATAGTTATATATGAACTGATGATTATATAATTGAATGTGCCTAAATTGATGTAGTTCTCTGTAAAACTAGTTGGTGTAAGGAAACTTGGTCTTTGACCATCAAGGAAGATGCAGTTAGTGGCATGGCACAAAGATAACACTCGGCACATATATGGCGATGGGATACATGGATGGATGGATGGATGGATGGATGGATGGATGGATGGATGGATGTGTGGAATGACGGGTGGTAGGTGGGTACATGGATGGATGGATGGATGGATGGATGGTTGGATGGATGTGTGGAATGGCGGGTGGTAGGTGGGTACATGGATGGATGGATGGATGGGTGGGTGGGTGGGTGCATGGATAGGTGAGTAAGCGGGGATAAATGAAAGGACTGTTTTTCTGAAAGGACTCTTTACAAAGAGTCTTTGATCTTCCAGCTTCACATGCTAGAGAATCACCAATGTGAGCTTGTTAAAATAAGCATATTCTGGATATCACTCCCAGATTTTCTGATTCGGTAAGTCTGAGGAGGAACTTGGGAAACTATCTTTTAAAGAAGTACCTCAGGTTATCATAGTAGTCTTGCTGTCCTAAATCTTAATGCATCTCTATTTCTACTGCATCTTCCATGCAATTGATTTTGCAGAAATCATTCTGTGGTTCCATATTGTCTGCATCCAAGAGCTATTACTTTTAGATTTACATCAAGCACAATTTGGCAGGTATTAGGGATGGACCTGGCAGCCAAGTCTTTGTTGCCCAAAACAGATCCTCTATCTCTTGTCAAGACCTCCTTCCAGGTTGCTCCTGAGCAAGTCTGGATGTGACTTCTACCTATGATCCAGTGGGTTGGGCCATAAGGGAGCTTTGGAAAGGGACAATCTTAGGGTGAAAAAGAGGGAGAGGCTTGCCATCTGAAAAGGAGTATCTCCCAGAGGAGAGAAGAGGAGCCTAGGCTTTGACCAGGACATCCACCCTGTAGATGAATTTCTGTGTGATGTTATTTGAAGGTGGCTTCTTTTTTCTCTATCCCAGTAGCAGAATCCTATGCCAGAGGGAAGAGATATGGGGTCAGCAAGACATCCTTTTTCTTTTTCCTTTTTTGTTTTCTTGAGGGAATCTGATTGTGAAAGAAGAAAGAAAAGGCCCAAAGGTACAGGACAAGGGCTAGAAGGCTGAGGAGTTTCACACATTCATAATTTCCTTGTAGGCCAAACTTACTCTCAGGGATGACAGTCATTTTCTAAGAAAGTGAGATTGCTTCACATTGCATTTAAAGGGTTAAATAATGTATTCTGTCAGACAATTCTCTGAAATGGTTTTCCAAGTGAATGCATCAGAAAGTGCCTAGAAAGAATGCCTGGCACAGGAAGAGGAGGGCATTCAGAAAATGTGAGCTGCTTGCATCAGATTCTAACTTGAGATGTATCATTCCTATGGTAAGGTGCACACATATTAAATGTACAGTTCAATGAACTCATATTTATACAACTGTGTAAACACCACTCAGATCAAGATAGAGAACATTTCTAACACCTCAGAAGGCTCATCTGTTCCCCTTTCTAACCAAGAAGTACCATCAGCATTAAGAGCTAACCACTATTCTGATTTCTATCACCATAGCTTTCTGTTCCTGAATTCATATAAACAGTAACCCAGTGTGCATTCTTTGCTGTCTTGCTTCTTTTGCTCCTCATTAGGTTGTGGGATTTACCCACAGTATTTCATTCTTTATTGTCATTCTTCTTGCTCTGCCATCACACCAACAGTTTGTTATGAAAAATGCATACATACACAAAAGTTGAAAGAATTGTACTGTAAGTACACTGATATGCACCACCTACAATTAACATTTCCCTCTATTTGCATCTCTATCCATTTACCTTTCCTCTAGCCATCAGTCTATTTTATGATTTATTTCAAAATAAGTTGTAGGTCAGGTGCAGTGGCTAACACTTGTAATACCAGCATTTTGGGAGGCAGAGGTGAGAGGATTGCTTGAGTTCAGGAGTTCAAGACCAGTCTGGGCAACATAGTGAGGCCTTATCTCTACAAAAATAAAAAATTAGCTGCCCATGGTGGTGGTCTTAGCTACTTGGGAGGCTGAGGCAGGAGAATTGCTGGACTACAGGAGATTGAAGCTGCAGTGAACTATGATTGCACTGCTGCACTCAACTTGAGCAACAGAGTAATACCCCCTCTCAGAAACAAACAAAAACAAACAAAATGCTAAATAAGTTGCAGACAGCAGTTGCTTCACTCCTAAACACTTAAGCAGGTGTTTCATCATTGAATTACTGAATTAGAGTTCAGTATTTGCTTATGCTAGTTATGTTAGTGGTGCGCTTTTTAAAAATAATTAAGGTGATGTAATGATAAGGCTATTAAGAGCCAACATGCATTGAGTATGGACTTTCTACCAGACATTGCACTATGCACTTAACACATAGACACGTACTGTTTTTTCCATTTTAAGATACAGAAACTAGGCCTTAAAGATGCTCTTGACTTGCTGATATGGTTTGGCTGTGTCTCCACCGAAATCTCAACTTGAATTGTATCTCCCAGAATTCCCACGTGTTGTGGGATGGACCCAGGGAGAGGTAATTGAATTGTGGGGGCCAGTCTTTCCCATGTTATTCTTATGATAGTGAATAAGTTTCACGAGATCTGATGGATTTATCAGGGGTTTCCGCTGTTTTTGTCTTGCCACCACCGTGTAAGAAGTGCCTTTCACCTCCACCATGATTCTGATACCTTCCCAGCCATGTGGAACTGTGAGTCCGATTAAACCTCTTTTTCTTCCCAGTCTCAGGCATGTCTTTATCAGCAGTGTGAAAATGGACTAATACAGTAAATTGGTACCAGTAGAGTGGGGCATTGCTGAAAAGATACCTGAAAATGTGGAAGTGACTTTGGAACTGGGTAACAGGAAGAGGTTAGAACAGTTGGGAGGGCTCAGAAGAAGACAGGAAACTGTGGGAAAGTTTGGAACTTCCTAGAGACTTGTTGAATGGCTTTGCTCAAAATGCTGATAGCAATATGGACAATAATGTCCAGGCCGAGGTGGTCTCAGATGGAGATGAGGAGCTTGTTGGGAACTGGAGCACAGGTGACTCTTGTTATGTTTTAGCAAAGAGACTGGCAGCATTTTGCCCCTGCCCTAGAGATTTATGGAACTTTGAACTTGAGAAAGATGATTTAGGGTATCTGGCAGAAGAAATTTCTAAGCAGCAAAACATTCAAGAGGTGACTTGGGTGCTGTTAAAGAAATTCAGTTTTATAAAGGAAGCACAGCATAAATGTTTGAAAATTTGCATTTCTATGTGATAGAAAAGAAAAACCCATTTTCTGGGGAGAAATTCAAGCCAGCTGCAGAAATTTGTGTAAGTGGCAAGGAACCTAATGTTAATCCCCAAGACCATGGGGAAAATATCTCCAGGCCATGTCAGAGACCTTCATGGAAGCCCCTCCCATCAGAGGCCTGGAGGCCCAGGAGGAAAAAATGATCTCATGGGCCCAGCCCTGAGTCCCCGTGCTGTGTGTAGCCTAGGGACTTGGTGCCCTGTGTCCCAGCCACTCCAGCCATGGGTGAAAGGGGCCAATGTATAGCTCAGTCTGTGGCTTCAGAGGGTGGAAACCCCAAGCCTTGGCATCTTCCATGTGGTATTGAGTGTGTGGGTGTACATAAGTCAAGAACTGGCGTTTGGGAACCTCCACCTAGTTTTCAGAAAATGTATGGAAACGCCTGGATGCCCCAGCAAAAGTTTGCTGCAGGGGCGGGGCCCTCATGGAGAACCTCTGCTAGGGCAGTGCAGAAGGGAAATGTAGGGCTGGAGCCCCCATACAGAGTCCATACTGGAGCACTGCCTAGTGGACCTGTGAGAAGAGGGCAAGTGAACTAAGCTCTTTGAACCTCATATGTATCCATCAGTAATGTAGGGACAATAATAACAATTCCACAGGGATAGTGTTGATAATTGAATGAGATGTTTAAATCCCCAGTAAAATTTGGCTGGGCACAGTGGCTCATGCCTATAATCCTAGCATGTTGGGAGGCTGAGGTGGGTGAATCACCTGAGATCAGGAGTTCGAGACCAGCCTGGTCAACATGGTGAAACCCCACCTCTACTGCAAATACAAAAAATTAGCTGGGCATGGTGGCAGGCACCTGTAATCCCAGCTAATTGCGAGGCTGAGGCAGGAGAATCACTTGAACCCAGGAAGCAGAGGTTGCAGTGAGCCAAGATGGCGCCTTTGCACTCCAGTCTCGGTAACAAGAGCAAAACTCCGTCTCAAAAAAAAAAAAAAAAAAAAATTCCTGCCTTATTCGGATACACAGTCTAATGCTTTCCACTAGAAAATTCTGGCACTGTTAGCATGTCTAGGATAAACTATGTTACTCAACCTGGTTTTGTCGTCATCATTTTTTTGTGTTTGCTTTGTCCTTCCCGCATTGTGACTTGATCCCATTTAAGCAGCTCCCTCTGCAAACACAATCTCTTCTCTGTCTCTTCACTCAGTGATGTTATAATATCTAGAGGCTTATTGATTATTTGTTTGATTCCATTGTGGGCACAGGAGCAGTTCTTAGATTAACACTATTAGATTTTCCCAAACAGTATTGCCGTGGTTTATACAATTGGACGAAATGGGTGATCTAATTTGGACTCAATTTGCTCCAAAGTAGAGCTGGAGGAAGGAGGTACTGTGATTTGGTTCTGCACCTGAGAACAAATATGGAAAAAGTTATCTCCAGTTATCTCTATGTGCCTCATCAATTTTGGATACACTGTGTGACCAGCTCTGAGGATTCCAAGCTTTTTTGCATGGCTTCTTTTCTATCAGCTAAAGAACCTAGCTTTACCTATCCAACTTAGATATCCAATCCAATGATATAATTTATTTTTCCATGTGAAATATCTCAGGAAAAAAAAAATCAGTTTGAGTTTTCTAGAGGCACTGATTTAAGAGGCTTTGGGTTAAGAGGAGATAACAGATATGCCCAGAAACAAATCGTTTCCTGATAGCTGTTTCAGATGGAACCAAATGGAAAACATTGCTTCTTTTCTTTTACTGTACACCCCTTATCCTGGCATCTAAACATATTTGTAATCATACTGTCTCTAGAAGTTTTGGTTCTGCTTTTGACCTTAACATTATAACACCCTTCCACAATATTATAGACTCTTCATGTACACCATTTTTAAGATGGCTATAAATTCCACTTAGTGTCTATTACTATAGTGTTTTTTTGTTTGTTTGTTTGTTTTGAGACGGAGTCTCACTCTTTTGTCCAGGCTGGAGTGCAGTGGTGTGATCTCTGCTCACCGCAAGCTCTGCCTCCCGGGTTCATGCCATTCTCCTGCCTCAGCCTACCAAGTAGCTGGGACTAAAAGCACCCGCCACCACTCCCGGCTAATTTTGTGTGTGTGTGTTTTTAGTAGAGATAGAGTTTCACCATGTTAGCCAGCATGGTCTCGATCTCCTGACCTCGTGATCCACCGGCTTCGGCCTCCCAAAGCGCTGGGATTACAGGCATGAGTCACCGTGCCTGGCCTGTAGTTTTGTTTGTTTGTTTGTTTTTGTTTCTTTATTCCCCTAATAGTGGAAATTTAGATTGCTTCTAAATTTTCCTTATTATAAGTAAGGCTAACAAGTAACCCGTGAATGTTTTGAATCAATAAATATAGTGTATATTAATCATATTGAGCTATTTCCTAACATTACATTTTCAGAAGTAGGATCACTGAGTCAAAGGGTGCCACACTGTGTAAAGGAGCTTAAATATATTGCAAAATTCTTTTCATGGCCTGCTGATATCACAGAAAATGGAGGTCTGGATTCAAATCACATGTGCCAACTCTTCTACTTTGGCAGAATTATTTACTGCTTTGGGCCTCGGGCCTAAATTTGTGAAATGGAAAAAATAATAGTGCCTGCCTCATAGAGTTGTAGTGGAGAGTGAATGAGTTCGTAGATACAAAGCATGTGCGTTGTGTCTAGTACATGGTAAGGGGTTTGTAAATAGACAGTTATTTCTTATTATTAACATTTATAATTGTCTCCACTGGAAGAAAGAGTCTGTAGAATACTCAGACTATTCAAAGGTTTCCTTTGGTCCTTTGTTGTCCTTTCTTTTCTCTTCTAGAACTCTCCCCATAATCATGCATGTGTCCCTGGGATATCTGATACATGTTTCAGCCTGTTTTCCCAAGTTTACCTGCCTCTCTGAGAAGCCCATCAACGCTGAGAGACACCTGGAAGGAAACAGGAAAGTCCGTCATTCAAATCATGTTGCAAGTGGATGAATCTAGCCCCAAACAATTGGGAGGCAACGACTCCTGCCTGCCAAGGCCTTTTGTTTGTTTGTTTTTTTTTTTGGAGACTCACTCTGTCACCCAGGCTGGAGTGCAGTGGCATGATCACGGCTCACTGCAGCTTCCTGGGCTCAAGCTTGCCACCCACCTCAGCCTCCTGAGTAGGTGGGACCACGAGCATGCACCACCATGCCTTGCTAATTTTTGTGTTTGTTTTTGCTGAGATGGGGTTTTCGCCATGTTCCCCAGGCTGGTTTCAAACTCCTGAGTCCAAGTGATCCACCAATCTTGGCCTCCCAGAGTGCTGGGATTACAGGTGTGAGCCACTATGCCCAATACCCTCTCCCTAGATTTTTAAAGAAATACAGGAAACAGCCATGACTGGTGTCATTCAGGTTTAACTTGGGAGAGTCTAGTGGGTGTGAGGTTCCCACTGGATGAAGGGTCACCATGAAAGGTAAGGACCTGACCTAGGAGGACTCAGGAGCTGGAGGCTGTAGAGGATAGCACAGAGTTCCAAATCTTTGGGGTGTGTAAGAGCAGGAGAGGCAGGATGGGAGTGGATGGGAGTGACAGTGGGAGAGGATGGGAGTGACGCCACATAAATCAACTCTGTTGCAGCCTCCTGGGCCACGTCTGTAGCTGCAGGAGGAGGGAACAGGGAGACGGGGAGCCTTTCTTCCTTTCCTCACTCCCAGTTCTGTGTTCTTACTGCTCATTTAGCACATACCCCACTATAGTTAAAATAGATGTATATGTGTGTGTGTTTAATCTTCCATTCCTTGTGGCACAGTGCATGCTCTGCGTGGCACAGTGCATGGTCTGCATGGCACAGTGTGTGGAGATTATTCATATGTGCAAATGAATGAGTGAATGGGTGATTTCCAGACTGTCCAGAAACTGTGCCCCGTAGTCCTATCCATATGAGCCCAATAGGGATCTGTGACCACCAACCCGAGGCAGGAACCATGTGATCTGAGCTCTGGCCATTTTGTGTAGATGGAGATAAATTGCCATTGCTAATTGCCAGAGACCAGGTCCTGGTGGTGGCCAAACTGTTCCCTAGGGAGTTCTCAGCAACCTTGCAGAATGGGATAGCCATCCTCATTGTGGATACAGTTATGTTTCATTGTTAGCCATCACAAGCAACGGGACATTATGATGACTGCGATAAGTTTGTTTCACATGTAAACTCTGACCTCAGAGCAATGGGGCAGGCTTTTCCCAAGGACCCTGTTGAGAGGTTCATGATGGTGACGGGAAGCACAAGCCCCAGCTGCCAAGGAGGCTGGTATCGGGAGAGACAGAATGTGTCTTTTCTTTCTTCCTCCTCTTCTTCTTCTTTTTAAAACCATGCTCATTGGTTTCAGGAATCATTAGCATGGTAAAGATGAAAGCTATTGGAGATAGCACAGATTGTTTCATTTTATTATGTTCAATTGGATTGGATCCGAGCCATTTGCAAAGAGCAGTATTACCATAAGAAGGGACTTGGAATGTTTGTCACATAATACTTCTTCATGGAGAAGGCAGTTTCTTAAAATTAAAAAAAACAAAAAGACAACTTGAAATAGCACAGTCTTTTTCCAGTTTCAAATGTATAACAAAATAGAACTTTCTATTTCCAGATGGACTGCCTGGAACCTGGTGAGTGGCCCAGCTACCAGGCCCCGGTGGTCCTTGTCTCATTATTTCCTTCAGTAGAGACCTGGCGTATAATTGTGGGAGGGAAAAGCCCAGTGGAGCAGTCAGGGGACTCCCTGGCTGTTTCTGTGTCTGGTCTCATGGGTCTGGGCATTGAATTCAATCACAAACCCTAGCATGCTCCTTTGTTACCTCAGGGGACAAAGTCAAGAAAGTAACACTTAGATTGCCACCCTGCTCTCTCTCTTTTTTTTTCCTTTTCTTTTTGAGAAAGGGTCTCACTCTGTCACCTGGCTGGAATACAGCGGTGCTATCTTGGCCCACTGCAACCTCCACCTCTCCAGTTCAAGGGATTCTCCTGCCTCAGCCTCCCAAGTAGCTGGGATTACAGGGGTGTGTGCCACACACCCAGCTAATTTTGAATAGAGACAGGGTTTCACCATGTTGGCCAGGCTGGTCTCGAACTCCTGACCTCAAGTGATCCACCCGCCTCAGCCTCCCAAAGTGCTGGGATTACAGGTGTGAGCCACCGCACCCAGCCGCTCTCTTTCAACCAGAACAGATCCTCTCTTCTTTATTATATATTTTTGTATTTCATGCAAGGTGCTGTTTATGAACAAGGGGGTTTCCTGCAGCTTTAATAAAAAAGAGAAAAGAAAGGAAAAATAGCGTGTTGAAAACCTTGTACTAATCAAAAAAGCCAGTCACAAAGGACCATATGTTATATGATTTCATTTATATGAAATGCCCCAAAGAGGCAAATCTATGGGGACAGAAAGTAGAGTGGTTGCCAGGGGCTGGGGATGGGGTGTGGATGGAGGGACTTAGGATTAACAGCTAAGGAGAGCAGGATTCCTTCTAAAGCAATAAAAATGTTGTAAAGTTGATTGTGGGAATTGTTGCACAACTCTGTGATTGTACTAAAACTTGGTACACTTTAAATGGGTGAATTGTATGGTATATGAATCATATCTCAACAAAGCTGTTAAAAAATTGTGTGAAAACTGTGATGGGATTCGACTAGTCTGATGCTCAAATTTCCCAAGTGTCCCCCTTTAAGTCTGAACCAGGACAGGAATCCAGATGTGGCCTGAGCAGTATATCGTGGAATGGGCCTGTCACCTCTACCCCACATATTCTCCTGCTATTAATGCCCCCTATGAAAGCCATCAGCTCTTTTGATAACCACAGCACTGTGTTGGCTCTCAGTTAGAGACTCAGATTTATCCCTGCACGTATCACTATCTTTGATTCTGTGCCCTTCCCCACTACAGTGTTAACTCCTTGGGGACTATCTCTAGTTTACTGTGAATGATTTTTGAATAATATAAATTACCGTAATCTCATGCCCAGCGTCGTCCTTATTGTTGAGAGCATAGCAATGACTAAGGTGCAACTCTTGCTCTTGAGAGATCAAAGTTTATTTAGGGAAACTGGTGCTACCTAATAAAACCGGGGGAGACTTGACCCAAGGGATTGTGTTTGAGCTAGGCTTTGAACAATGCATAGACCCTCACCAAGTATGGAAGTGGAAGAGAAAGACATTCAAGGTAGAAGGGACGGCATGAGGAAAGTCACAGAGCTAAAAAAGAATATAGTGTGATGCCAGCATCATGAGAAATTTGCTGAGAATTCATTTGAGGCCATAATTTAAAGAGATAGGATGATCCATGTATAGAACTTTTACAGAACAGTGTGTACCACCCCTTCTTCCTTACTAGTCTTGATTCTTGGTGCCAAGTAAACCCAGCTTATGGCAAAAGGGAGTATGTTGGCTTATGTACTTGGAAGTCTTGGGGTGATGGCTTTAGGCATGGCTGGATCCAGAGGCTCAAAAATATAATCAGATGATTTGTTTCCTTCCGTCTTTTGCTGTGGTGGTCTCTGTTTTGCTTACTTCTGCAGCAGGTTTCCTCTACCTGGTGGGAGAAACAGCTGCCAGAAAGACCAGGTTCCCATTTTATGCTAGCTTCATAACAGCAGGAGACCTCCGCACTCTGTTTCCCAGAAAATACATATTTCAGGTAAGATTCTAGTCCAGTGTGAGCCATGTGCTTTATTCTTGAGCAATTGCTGTGGTCAAGAGATAGGCTGTTTAGGGCTGGGCACGGTGGCCTACATCTGTAATCCCGGCACTTTGAGAGGCTGAGGCGGGAAGATTACTTGAGGTCAGGAGTTCGAGACCAGCCTGGACAATATGATGAAACCCTGTCTCTACTAAAAATACAAAAATTAGGTGGCAGGCACTTGTAATCACAGCTACTCAGGAGGCTGAGGCAGGAGAATCTCTTGAGTCCGGGCGGCGGATGTGGCAGTGAGCCCAGATCACGCCAGTGCATTCCAGTCTGGGTGACAGAGAGACTCTGTCTCAGGAAAAAAAAAAAAAAAAACCGATAGGCTGTTTAACAGGTGGCCTAGGTCATGTATCCATGGAAAGAGAATGGAGCAACTCTAATGGACCCTACATGGGTCAAATGGAGCAAAGTGTGCTTCCCAGAAGACCGTAAGGAAAAGGAAGGGTACTGGGTGGACCAAATCTATTGTTACAGTATCCCTTATATTCCTTAGGATTCCTTTTTTCAAGTTCAGGCATTCAGCTGTGTCTCTGGTAAACTGTCCCCCCCGACCCCCCATCCCACACCCCTACCCCACCCCACCACCCTCTGCTACCCGGCCTTTTTTTGTACTGTTGGGTTCCAAACTTTAGCTGAGGATTTACACACACGCATCTGTTAAATACCATTTAAACAGAACACTAACAAGAGAGAGCTAGTTCATTTCTTTCCTGAGACCTCAGTTTCCTCATCAGCAGAATCGGGATATTAGTGCGGACATGGCAGCTCTTTATGAGGATCCATCGGGAGCATCAGGCGCACCCTCAGGGAGCACTGGAGCTCTTCCCAGGCTGAGGTAGGAGTTTGTCCGCCTGCTGTTTACTCTGAACCTTCTTGCTCCACCTGTCACTTTAGGAGACCCTGAACTGCCGGAAGGTCTCCCCGTACACCCAGCAGTCCCAGACCTCTCAGGAAAGAGCAGGTTGTCCTCCGTTGGAGGAGGAGGCTTGGGGCAGGTGGCAGAGCAACTTCATTTCCAGATGAAACTGGGCTCCGTGGCCATCAGCTGCCGTGCTTGGAGGGGCGTTCAGACAAAGAGCCAAATTTAAATTCATGTAATGTTGCTGTTTGTAACATTGAATACTTAAGACATCTGCTCAAAGTCTCGCATTATAAATGAATGGAAAGGATCCAGGAGTGCTTTATTAGATGGGAGCCATTAAGTGAGCGCCGTGTATTTCAAAGCAGGATCTTAATCAGACATTATTTATATCTATAATATTTTAAAAATTAAAAGCAGTAGAAATAGTCACCGGAAGGAAGTCAGCACACAGGGGTTAAAAAAAAAAAAAAAAAAAGAACCTGAAGCCTCCAAGATAGGCTCACTGACCATCTCTGGGGGAGGAAGGGTGAAGAGTAGCAAATTTACCGTCATCAGCAGGTGTCTAAATGTTCCGTTTAAATTAAATGGCACATGTCATAAAGTACATGCCGCTGCACATCCCACCCTCTGTTTCTGTTTCAACTGCAGAGCCTATTTTTCTTTCCCTTCCAGCTCAGCTGCCTTCTCCTCCCTGACCTCAGGTCACCCAAGACTCCCACTTTATTATTTCCTTTTACTTTTAGTTCATTATTCTCTGTGATTCAGTGGAAACATAAAAAATGGTTTTTAATTTTAATTAATGGCAAACTTAGAACAGACCCATTTAATAAATCTGTCCTCTGAACTTAACACGTCTCCCCGTCTGTAAGGGCTGCCTGTCATTTTATTAGCGCCAGAGCCTCCCGACCGAATGGCTGAGTAATTGACAAAAACTGCAGGTAAGGCAAGGGACCCGTAATTGATTCATAAGATCCCTTCCTCGGATTGCATTGAAGAGTTAATTATTTTTCCTGCAGTTGGGACTCAGCTGTTGTTTCCACTGGGATTAAACAGCTGTCAGCATTGTTAGTGACATCAAATTCATGCATTAAAATCCTCTCATTCCCTTCCCGTATAAAGTGGGGTTGCGGAAATCTCTGCCACGTCCCCCTTTATGAAGGAGTGAAATCCTAGGAAAGATAACGGCCCTTATTACAAAACCACGGACCGGAGCTTGTGTTGATGGAATCTCGTAATGAGTAATTAAGCCGCTTTGCACAAGTCCGGGCTGTCATCCTGGCGTTTGGGTACTTATGTTCCCTGGTGGAGGCAGCCGGGGAGACTGGGAAGGTGATAAAAGGAAGAAAAATAGAACTGTTCTAGAACTATCTCCACTTTTAACAGCACAATACAGAACAGAGCTACTCAATAATTAGCCAACCAAGTATGAATTCTCGTATGTTCTTAAAGTATCTGCCGAATTCTTCAAACATCTGTAACAATATGTCTGATGAATAGGAAGCCTCCCTTTATTATTTTTTTCTTTCTGTTTTCTTTTTTTGGGGGTGGGGGGGCACAGTTTTTCTTTCTGTCTCAGTCTCTCCAACTGTAGGAGGACCAACTTCAGGCTTTTATTTTGTTTGCTTTGCGTTGCCTTGTCTGGTTTTTCAAAGTGCTGTTTTAACAAATGAAAGTTTAAAACTTGAGTTCAATTTGAGTAATTTGTTCCCAGGGAAGAAGTAAATGAGAAGTATTTCTGGGTATTTTCAATAACACAAGTTTCTGTGCTGATATGGGGGCAGGGGCTCGGGGGTGGGAGCACCAGGGCTCGTGAGCCGAGAGCCCCCGCTTCCCTTGGAAAACAGAAATTTCTATCTCCAACTAGGGAAAAATACACGTGTGTAGAATTTTGGTTTTTTTCTTCAGCGTGTTTATTTCGTTTAACATTACCTATCCTACGATTATTTCAAGGTGATTTTATTACTAGTCAGCTTTCTTTTCCCTAGCACAAAACTCATGCAACATTTATGTCGAATGTTTAAAATTCTTTTCTAAATGGTTTCACCTTTCTGAAAATATCTTGCATTCACAAAGTGTAAAGGACTCTCCTCATTTCTGCACTTGAAAGTACAGTGTGATTTCACAAATCAAACAATATCAGGAAAATTCAATCTTGTTAATACTCTCGGAAGAGAAAGAAGGCAAGTGTACTCTTCAGAGAACTGATTCTTTCGGATTTGTGTTAGAGAAGAACTCTCTCTAATGACCGCACAGCACAAAAGCAAAGCAGTTTAAATGAATAACCACCTTCCAGTACAGATAATAAAATAGGAGAATTTTATGTGTCACATCAATAAACGTCTTAATTGAAAGGCACGTGGGTTCTTCCCTAATACCTGCCTTGCTATACACTAGCCTTCGAAAGAGTCTTGGTAAATTGTTCAGCCTCAAGTTCCACAACGAAATGGGGTTCTCTTTTCTAGAACCTGGCCTAGTTATGATGTGATGAATCCATCTCTCTTAAGATTATCAACTCTCATAAACCGTGTGTTATTTCCTTAAATACTGTGCAGTGTTTAATTCACGTTTGCTTTTTATTTAGCACAAACCTAAATATTACTGACTCATAGAAAGCATCACCTGATGCAATTGTCTGTCCTGAAGAGGAGGACAGATTATTCTGTGGCTAACTAATGCTGTTTACAGAGTTGTCACTTTGCCAAACCCCAAGACCCACACTTGGTCTCTGGTGTTGGGTCCGCCAGCTCTCCACCCTTCAGAATGGGATGTTTAGGGCGTAATCTTCTGAGACCCACAACCTATGCCGGGAAGCAGAGGCAATTTATTACCCCAGCTTCCTGTCCACTGAAGGCCCGGGGAGACTTTGAAATGCACAGCTGCAAGCCAGATTCCACCAGTGCAGCCTTGGAATTTAATGAGGCCTCTCCGGACACAAAGGGAGATGGACATTTCTAGGCTTGTGGAATGGACTCCGCAGCCCCTCCTCTCTCCTGGTGAGACCATCATTGGATGTGAAAAGGCCTCTACTATTGGCAAGGCTGGGCCCCTCCTTTTGCCTTGTCACTGTACACTTCAACTCTGGACCAGAATTGATTGCCACCAATAAAAGACACCCCACTCCTTAAAAAGTCAACATTGTTACGCTTTACTTAGTTATTACTTAGTGAACACCTATAAGAATAGCCTCATCTGGTTCAAAGGTTCTCAGATAGGGCTACTTTTGCCCCCAGGGGAGGTGGGGCAATGTCTAGAGGCATTTTTGGTTGTCATAACTTAGGACAGGGGTATTGGTGTGCTCCTGATTTCTGGGGGTAGAGGCCGGGGATACTGGTTAACATCCTACATGAACAGGGCAGCCCCTTGCAAAAAACCTTACCTGGTCCTGGATGAAAATAACACTGGAGGTAAGAAACCTTGGTTTAGAGGGTTTCCCAACCTTTTTTTTTCATGATGGCCCCCTCCCCCAGGAGCCTTTTGAGACATGACTTTCCTAATGGTCTTTGGCCATGAAATCTGAATACGACAGATGTGCCGAATGGCTGTTCCTATACCATATACATATCTATGCCTTGTAAATGAAAGGTGAACAGTGTTTGTTCCCCAGCCCCCATCCCTCAGAACCAATGTTGACATCCCTGGATGTGTTGTCACCCCTGTTGGGAATACACAGCCCAGAGAAGGGCTTTGTCCATAGACAACACGGAGCCAATTGAGGACTTTGGGCAAGGGAAGGTCATGATGGAATTCAACTTTTCAAACAATTCTGCCAGGCCTGTGGAAGATGGGAGGAAGCAGGTAAGATCCCTGACTCCTAGAACCATCAGGACCCTTGCCATCAGGACGAAACCTCTTCCAGCTTTCTCAGCAGCCACATGTCACCCCCTCTTCCACCCTTTGCCCCGCCACCCTCCATCCCTGGACATCCTCCTGCCTTTTATTTGCCAGTGCTTAGAAACCTTTGCAAAGTCTTTTTATGGAGATGCCATGTCCTTCCAATGGTGCGTTTATCCAGCGCCCCTCTCTGGACTCCAGCAACATTAGGGCAGTGTTATTCCATCCAAATGTCAGTTTCAAGCTCCGGTCTTCATTGTCCATCCTTGTATATCCTGCACAGTTCCTGGCACAGAGTAGGCACTGGATAATTATTTCTTGGATGAAAGAATGAATGAATGAATGAATGAATGAAAGCTTTTTTCCTTGCAAAGCTCCCTGCACACTTTAATCTCACCAGCATCTTGTGAAACACTCCTACTTCTTTCTGATCTTTATTTCTTACGTAGTTTTGAAATGAGAACCGATGAAGCTGCTTTTGCTCTTGGTACCTCAGGTCCTCACTCACTCCCAGCACTCAGGGCTGTGTGGTCAGAGTCTCAGATTCGGAGCATGTGATGTGCGTGGGCCTGTGACTAACAGCCACATGGCATGCAATGGTGGCAGCCTGGGAGGCTGACTGAGCAAGTAATTTCTGCTTAAGCAAGAACGTGAGGGGTGATAGAGTTGCAGGAGCGTGCACTTTGCCATCATAGCTTGATCTAGGTCTCAGCCTGGGATCTTGCAGTTGCAAACAGCATGGCGTTGCGTTTCCAAGCCTGAACGTCCGCACCCGCGATGATAAGACCGTCTCTTGGATTAATGTGACGATGAAATAAAACAATCCAAAGAGAAAATGCCCGAGGCATACCAGGAGTTCAACAGATACTACTTCTATCTTCCCCACTTTAGGTCTTTTGACTGCAACTACCATTTATAATACTTTTTCCATGAGGCACATCTTAGTGCTGACAGTGTCAATGTCTTTAATGCCTGGTTCAGCTGCAAAAATGGAGGACAGAGGTTTGATAGCATCCAAAGTATGCACGCCACACTCCACCTCCGATGCCCTTTTTTTTTTTCCTCAGGGCCATCAAAAAGGAAGTAACTGGTGTAGATTTGACACCTCTTTTTTTGTTCATTTTATGTTTTTGAATCTAGCATGTTTTGTAAGCTCATCAGAGAGGTTTCCCCTGGCCTGGGACAATCAGGTTTCAACTGAGGCTCATGCACACGTCAACACAGGAACCTTTTTGTTGCCTTCAGGCAATTTCATACGAGCTATAATATCTTCCTCTTTACTCCCATATGTGGTGTCTCTGGTACCCTGTATATCATTCAATCAAGTGTTTGTTTTGAACCACTTATTTTGGCAAGACTTATTCACACAGGAGAGCCCTGACAGCTCTTCAAAGGCGCCACCGATGGTGTTTGTCAGAGAGGTTCAAGCTCTTTAATTTAAATGGCCTCCCACAGGGAAGCTGAAGTCCTTGTAGGATCCTCCAGAGGCCTGAGATCCTCCAGATCCTATTCATTTGCCTGATTCATTATGACCACAGAAGTTTCTAGGGTGGCACTCTTTCTTCTGTCCTGGCCCCACAAGCAAAGCACACACCAGAAATCATAAGGAGGTGAGCTCAGTGGACCTGTCCTTTACTTTCTTTTCCCTGTTAGAATCCCACCACAGACACTCTCTCTCCTTCTTTGTGGGGGTTGCTTCATTCCTTTTTCTTTGAGGGGCTATAAAATTTTCATTGTTACAAAAGTGAAAGGGGAGAGGAGATAGAAGAAGGAAAACAGTGAAAGCTCAGCCTCGAAAGAAGTGCTCAAAGGAAAAGAGATTCTGATAGAGGGCTCGGACCATCAGCAGGGGCGGGGGTGCAGGGGGTGCCTGCAAGTCTGTGACCGTCCTGAAGGACCCCCTTCCCGGGATCCCAAACATGTACTCCCATCCCACCCTCACACCGAGCTCCCATCTGGGAAGCAGCAGACACACATAAAAGCAAGGACACTTCAGGGATGCTTTTTGTTTTCCCCTACTTTTAAAACACTGAGGTGAAATTCACATAACATAGGATTAAACATTTCAAAGTCGATAATTCAGTAACAGTACATTCACAATGGTATGCAACTACATCTGTCCCTTCTAAAATATTTGTATCTCCCCACAATAAAAGTCTGTACCGATTAAGCAGTTACTCCCCATTCCTCTTCCACACCAATCTACCTTCTGTCTCCATAGGTTTGCCTATTTTGGATATCTTATTTAAATGGGGTCATACAATAGCATCATGTGTTCGAGGTTCATCCACATTGTGGCATGTATCAGTACTTCATTCCCTTTTATCACTGAATCATATTCCACTGTATATTGATACCACAGTTGGTTGATCCACTCATCCATCAATGGACATTTGAGTTCTTTCCACCTTTCTGCTCTTGTGAGTCAGTGATGCTATGAATAATTGCCTATGAGTATTTGGGTTCCTGTTTTTAATTATGTTGGGTATATACGTAGGAGTGGAAGTGCACACTCTCACCAGCTGCATCAGTCTGTTCTCGCACTGCTATAAAGAAATGCCTGGGACTGGGTAATGTATGAAGAAAAGAGGTTTAATTGGCTCATGATTCTGCAGGCTGCACAGGAAGCACAGAAGCGTCTGCTACTGGGGAGGCCTCAGGAAACTTAAAATCATGATCATGACAGAAGGTGACGGGGAAGCAGGCACATCTTACATGGCCAGAGAGGGAGCAACAGAGAGAGACTGGGGAGGCGCTACACACTTTTCAACCACCAGATCACGTGAGAACTCTCTCACTGGAACAGCACCAAGGGGATACTGCTCAATCATTTATGAAGGATTCATCCTCATGACTCAATCACCTCCCACCAGGCCCCACGTCCAACGTTGGGGATTACAATTCAACATGAGATTTGGGCAGGGACACAGATCCAAACCTTATCACCAGCGCTTATTATTTCCTCAGGTACATTCTGATGTCCCTACCCCTTCTCTCTCCCCCACACCTTGAAGCAGGTGCAATCATATTAGGCTGTGAGGACCAGCATCGACCTTCATCAGCATCTGCTCTCCTTTGCGGCCAGGTCTCCTTGGTCCTACCTGCTCAGAATTTCAGTTGTTTTTTTTTTTTTTCCTATGCAGACATAGGAAGTATATCTTTTCCTCTCGAATACCGCTTGGGGCTTATCTTGTTTTATGCTACATGCATGTGGCTTCCCGCATTACAAAAAGAACTCTTGTTATTAGAGAACATTTGGAAAACATACAGAAGTAAAACAAGCCATCCCCATTCCCACCTCCCAGAGATAACGCCTGTGTTTAGTTCATCTCCTTCTAACCTTTATCGTTTTTTTCTTCTGTCATATTCGTTAGGCATTGGTTTGGCTCCAAGTGAAAACTGCTTGTATTACTAACAGCAGCAGCAACAAGAAGACAGAAGTTTATGTGTGTCTCAGAATGTGTAGATGGGGGGCTACCTCACTGAAGTGCTGGGATATGGTGGCCACTGCATGGGTTTGCTCAGGACTGAATTAGAGGCAGGTCAAAGGCCCTCACTCGCTGGAATCAGCTGGAGATGGCTGAGGTTCCTGTGAGGGTTTTGTAGAGGTTCCGTCCAGCCCTGCAGAGAGGAGAGTCAAATGGGAGTTTCTAGTGACCCGGTTGAAAGGATCTTGTTGCTCAGACGTCTCTAAGACAATGATCAGCACCCATCTCTCAGAGCCTGTGCAGCCGTCCATGCCTGAGGCAGGAGATGCTGAAGGTAAAGGTCCCCAGTGGTCCAAGTTTTTCCTACTCAGCCTGGGAAGTAGCACTCAGTGTCCCAACAGGAAAACTGCACTGTATTTATCCAAAGGGTGTGATTGGTAAGTGGGGGTAGTGATATAGAATAAATCAATGCGGCTGGGCACAGTGGTTCACACCTGTAATCCCAGCACTTTGGGAGGCCAAGGCAGGTGGATCACGATGTCAGGAGATCGAGACCATCCTGGCTAACATGGTGAAACCCCCTCTCTACTAAAAATACAAAATATTAGCTGGGCATGGTGGCACGTGCCTGTAGTCCTGGCTACTTGGGAGGATGAGGCAGGAGAATCACTTGAACTCAGAAGGCCGAGGTTGTAGTGAGCCGAGATCGCACCACTGTACTCCAGCCTGGGTCATAGAGCGAGACTTCATCTCAAATCAATCCATCAATGCATGCCCCCTTGTCCCCCAACTCCCACCCCAAATCCATGCTGAACCATACCTATCCTTCACCTTTATAAGCATCTAGTTTTTAAATCTTTGCTGTGAAGTTGGCTGTATGAGCTCCATTTGACAGATGGAAAAACTAAGGTAGTTTGCCAAAGATGGCTCATTGGCTTCAGGATTTCCATGTCTTTATTTTGAGTAAACACTTTCACTGCTAATTTTATTCCAACAATGTCCTTGGAATGGTTTTAGTTCTCTTGGCTGTAACCAAGTCTACACGATACCACTTGAATTGGCAACGTCACAGTCAAACCTCAATTTTCACAATTAATTGTGCTGCAGTTAATTAAATTGACTGCCTGGCAATCCAGCCTCAATTAAAATACTAATAGTTTATTTATTTATTTTGTCTTTTACAAAGTGTTTTCTTTTACCATCTCTCAGGATCCAATGTAGGTATCCCGATGGTAAGAGTGATAATACCATGACTAATTATTCCATAGTTACAGGAACCACACATGGCATTTCAAATTAGAATCAGAACTTTGCCCTTGAAAGGGGACCCAGATCAGCTCCATTCTCCCAAGGAGACGTTACTACATTTCTTGCTTTTTGAATAAGTATTTTGCAGGGCTCATTTTCATCGTCTGGAAAGGAAGAGTAGATAGGGTCATGTTGAAAGTCCTCTCTTGGAAGGGATTACAGTTCTGCATTCCTGTAGGACTGGACTCAGTGGGTAAGTGTAGAGGTCATGGTATCTCCGTTTTTCTTGTCTTCAGACACGTTGAGATCGAGTGATATAAAGTCACAGGGTTGGCCCCACAGTTTGGTTCGTGGCTTATATAGAAATCTGTGCTAAGAAGCTCTGTGTTGCGTCATCACGGGGTGTTTTTGAATGTCATGCAGTCATACTTTCCAGACCCCTAGGAGCCTCATTCGAGTTCTTCCTGTGGAGTGCCGTGCCGTGGTGTTGAACCAGGGTCCCAGCTGGGAGGACCTTTGTACTGCCGCACTTTGCTAAACTCTGCATGTGGTCTCCACGATGTCCTGGCTGTGTTAGTATCAGAAATGGCTTCGCCCACATCTCCCAACTCTGCCCTCTTATTAGGATTTCTCTGTGCTTGCTGATTCCTGAGCCATCTAATAATCTTTATGGGAATAACCAAAAATGCCAGGAGAAAAAACGCCAGCAGAGCTCTTTAGGGCAGAGTAGGGAGGGACAGGGACAATGTGGGCAGCTGTCCATGCAGCACCTACCACATCCAGGATGATGTTTATACAAAGCATCTTTTTTCTTTTTTTAAGTGGAGTTTTGCTCTGTTGTCCAGGCTGGCATGCAGTGGTACAAGCTGGGCTCACTGCAACCTCCGCCTGCCGGGTTCAAGCTATTCTCCTGCCTCAGCCTCCCGAGTAGCTGGGACTAAAGGCCCATGCCACCACACCCACCTAATTTTTGTATTTTTAGTAGGGACGGGGTGGCCAGGCTGGTCTTCAACGCCTGACTTCGCGTGGTCCACCTCCCTTGGCTTCCCAAAGTGCTGGGGTTACAGGTGTGAGGCATTGTGCCCGACTTGGAGCATCTTCATGTAAGCCCTCAACATCCTCGCAAGATAGACACAACCAGCTCTGTTTCCAAGGCCGAGGAGCAAAGGAATGAGGTCATTTCCTTGAGTTACACTGAAGATGGTCTAATTTCAAAGCCCTTCCTGTGTCCACTTTGCCAGGTGTCACCCGAAAAGCATGACTCCTTCAAGCATCCTGAGGTTTGGATGCTACAACTCTATGTCCTGCTGAAGGAACCCTCCCAGAACATTGAAGGCTCCAGTGTTTTGACTGGCAGGAGCTCAGTTTCAACATCTGTCTCTACGGGCTCTGGACCTATGCTGGGTGAAAGGTGTTGTCTGTAGGATTTGGCCCATCTGAGCCTCACTGGGGATGGGCTAAACTCTGTGGGGTTTGTATTCCTTCTCCTTCAGTGCTCAGAGGAAAGGAAGGAAAAAAATAAAAAGAAACGACCCCAAACAGCCTCTTTGGTGCACACGCCTAAGAAATAGGAACATGCATTTGCATTCCTTCCAACTGGTGTGTTTGCAAAATACAGACAGGCAAGTTTGAATCACTTTGACTTTGAAAGCGTGATTTTGAGCAATTATCTGGGGAAAAAAATACCTCCTCTTCACTAAATAAGTCTGTCAAAAAGAGTCATAGTACAGCGTGCCATTGCCAGAATACATGTGTGCGCTGGTAAGCTGGCCCCAACCAATTAAGTAGTGAAATGTCGACTGCATTCAGGCCCTTCCTGGTCTGCAGACAGACTTGTGTTAGTTCATTTTCATAGTGGTGTGTATGTATCTTTAGACTTTAACTGACAGATTCCCACAGTGAATAGAGTAGGGAGTTATCAATTACATGGTTAGCTAGGCGCTGCCATTGTATGCTGTGTGCCTTCTTGACAGGAGCAGGCAGAGAAGGAGGGAAGGACTAATATTTCTGGTTCAGGAGGACTGTTAATATTTTAGACCGGGATCCTCAAACGTGTATGCTTATTTAGTGAGGAGAAAATGTGCATTTGAATCCCGCAAACCCTCGAGAAGTTTGCATTAATAAATAGTGATTACCAGAATATTCTCTTCTAAAATCTATTTTATTTATCCAATGAATACCCTTCTGAACCCCTCTTTATCCTTCCCGTGATGGCTAAACTAATTTCATCAAATTTTGATTTCTGTGTGGTGATGTTGCGAGCAGTGCCTGAAATAATGAAATTACCCTGAGCAGATTGCATATAAAACCATTTGCAATGGGCGAAGCAGTCTTTGGGGCTGTGGTTTCCTTTGGCTGCCGTGTAATATATTCCTTTGTTTTCCTTTGTGAAATATTTGTTGTGGGTCTCCTGTAGTCTGAGTTAGTTGTGGAAGTAGACTTGTCTTTTGCTTTTGTGGACCGACGCTGAGAACAGCATCCAAAAATCTATTTCCCACCAAGGCATCAAATTCCATCCTTAGCAATTCCTTATAGAATCAAAGAATCAGAAAGAGCTGAAACATAGACCATGGACACTCAGATTGTTTACCCTGTAATGAATGGGAAAACCGAAGCTGAAGAAAGGAAGTGTCTGCCCAAGAAGCTGGCAGGAGAGTAGGATCAGTAACCAGGGCCTCCTCATATCTGGTCTCACGGTCCTTCCATGGTATTCTTTCTTAAGTTGAACGTTGCATTCTCCTCGGATAGGATGGATATTTTCCTGGGAAGGATGACACATGATGTGTTTATCCATAAAACTGAACAGGTGTTATGTGTGCCTTTTCTTATAGGAAAGACCATGATGCTATGAAGAGAGAGGAAGGGAAGGAGAAATGGGGTACGTTAAGATCTCAGAATGAGTTGTGGAGCTAATGTTCAGCCTGTCTCCCTTTTCTCCTTGCCACATTTCTAGACTCTCCTCCTGTTAGATTTGGCCATGTGACTTCCAGCCAATAAAATTGGCTGGAGGATGAAACTAGTCTGGATCCCTGAATGACTGCATGGAGCAGATCTCTCTCTGGTCAATAAGACATTTCAGGAGTGAGAGATAAACTTCTATTGTGTTAAACCCCTGTGAATTTGAGATATATCTCTTATAGCAAGTGGAGTTATCTTAACTAATGCAGAAAGGTAGGACTGGTGAAGCAGTCCATCTTTTTTGAGAGCTATTCTTTGTCTGTTATTTTCTTTGGATCCAATATAACCACATGGCACATATCCTTGTACATGTTTGCCAAGACTGCTATATGACAGAGCTTGGAATTCTTAGGAGCTTTATCAGGTAATTGGAAGTCCCCCACCTCCAAGAAAGCACTCTCTAGGTCAAGAATCAGCAAATGTTTTCTATAGAGGACCATATAATTAATATTTTATACTTTGTGGGCCATATAGTCTCTGTTGCAATTACTCAATTCTGCTATTGTAGTGCAAAAGCAGTTGTAGACAATAAGTGAATGGATGGGTGTGGCCGTGTGCCAATAAAACTTTATTTAAAAAACAGGCAGCAGGCCAGAATTAGCCCTGTGAGATGACTCACATGAGCAGAGAGTTCTGGCATTAACTTTGTTCGGAGAGATACTGACATACTTCTCCTCAAGTAAGTCAACGTTTCTGTCTCAACTGGTTGATCAGAACAACATACAAACTGACCCTTAGGAACCTTCTACCAAAAATATCCTGTGAATCTTCATGCTTTTGTAATAGCATTTAGTTAGAAGTGGTCAGACTTTCCTCGTCCTGTTTTCATGATTTCCTCTGTGGTGTCTGTGGATCGATACCGGGAGCTTAGGTAAGGAATGTGTGCTGGGGATGTAACAGAAAGGAGAAAGATGAGGAAGAAGGGTGCATGGAGCGTGGAGGGGAAGAACTGATTCTTTTTTCAGTTAATTGGCTCATCAAGGTTCCGGTATTGAAGTCTGGTTTCATTTGCCATGTTAACAGGATATGGACAGTTATTGGGCAAAAGGAAAAAAAAAAAAAAAAAAAAAGAATGCTGGATCCTTGCCCAGCTCCGAGTGTTGCTGAGTCCCTGGCCCCCTCCACCCCACTCCATCAGGAGCCAAGCTCTGGCCGCCCAGTTTTTGGACTTTGTAACTGTTTCCGAATGGATTAGATTCCATCTGAATTGCAGATGGCTTTAGCTCCAGCAGCAGAGGCTGCCATGACGTCGGCATGCGATTGCTTCCAGGACTTAACTCTGGAGAGCTCTCCATTTCCTGTTGATCATGAAGGTTTTACAGGCACAAACACTCTGTTCTGTCACTCTGTCACAGTGCATTATGTCAGAATAGAGGAAGCAGTTCAGCGCGTAAATCTGTGTCACTGGCACGCAGGGTGTCGTGTTGTCTCGAATGTGCCTTGTCAACACCACAGGGCTAATAGCGGTGTCAGGGTCCCCGTGCCACGAATCACTTCACATCTCTGGCTAGTACAGATCTCTCCCTGTCACTAGTGGAAGTCGCCTGCACTACATTCAGAATAGGGGCCAGGCGTGGTGGCTCACGCCTGTAATCCCCGAATTTTGGGAGGCCAAGGTGGGCAGATCACCCAAGGTCAGGAGTTTCAGACCAGCCTGACAAACATGATGAAACCCAGTCTCTACTAAAAATACAAAAATTAGCCGTGCATAGTGGTGCGCGCCTGTCATCCCAGCTACTCAGGAGGCTGAGGCAGGATAATTGCTTGAATCCAAGAGCCAGAGGTTGCAGTGAGCCAAGGTCGCGCCACTGTACTCCAGCCTGGGCAAAAGAGTGAGACTCCATCTTAAAAAGAAAAAAAGAACAGGCACGGACAGTTTACCTGGATCCTCACGTTGCAATGCTGACTACTCCTGAAGGAGTGTAGAAGTTGCAGCTCATGCCTGCGTTCCAACTGGCTGCCTTCTGCAGTCCCGTCAGCCGGGATCCCTCTCATACAAACACCTTGACTGGCTGAGAAATGCGGATGCTGTGTCAAAAGGTCGTGGCTCAGAGCCAAAAATGCACCGCGCTGACCTCCAATTTTCCTTGAGGAGGGGCGTCCCAGGGTCAGAATTTTATGCAATGCAAGCTTGTCCAAGATGGCATGGGAACATGTGGGAATGTCAAGATGAACCGGGGCTCCGGGAGACATTTATGGAGTCAGGAGCACACATACATTCCTGGTTCTGTCAGCATTTCCCTAGGCGAGATGAGTCAAACGTTTATATTTTTACATATGCAACGCGCTTGCAATTTTCCGCTGGGGATGATAGAAAAACTTATTGAAAATAGTTAATCAATTTTACAAAGACGCCATAGGTAGAGGTGCTTCCAGACCTATAGTTTTGAAAGTCACCTAGAGGATACCAGTCTGACTCAGAGCTTTATGAAGGCGTATTCCTAATATCCTCCCTGTGCTCCACGAAGAACAATTGGTTTGGACATGAACTGGTTTCCATTTTTAGACTCCAGGCCCACAATATTCTAAGTAGGTTGGGGCTGTGCTGATTCTACCACTCTTTGGATTTTAGTGGATTTTCTTGTTAGGATTTCATGTAAGTAACCTGTGCAGAGAGTGAGGACAAATAAGAACAAGAGTGACAAACCGATAGGCTACTTGACATCATTCCTTAATTCCAGGTCAATGACAGACATCACTCATTCATCAGTACTCTGTTTTCCTTCCAAGAATGGATGTGACTCTTGAATTCTCCTTAACAGAGTGTTCTGGGAGGCTGTTACCAATTGAACAGGGTTGATGCACATGTCGAAACATATTTGCCATTTCTCGACAGCTTCAGAAGAGATTTTAAAATACTATTATTTTGATGTTGTTAGTTTTCAAAGATTAATTCCACAGAGATTTATCGGGCTTCTTTTTGATAATACACATGATGCTTGACTTGGGAGTTGCAGGATGCACAAGAGACTCCTTTTGGCTGCAAGGACTCAGTAAAACAAAGTATTTCAAGGTCATGCTACAAAAAGTCCTACCAGAGGCATGGTCAGGAGGCACAGTGCACTTATCCCACACAGAACAGACAGGGATCAGAGGAGGCTGGCTGGGGAAATGATCCTAGGGCTTTCTTAAAGGACACAGCGCCATGGTTAGTTAAGTACAGTTTTTAAAGAGAACCAACTTGCCACTTTGATAGCAGTATAGGACTCCAATATTTCTCATTTGTAATTTTCAGAAGCACGCAGAAGGTCTTTGAGATTTAATATCTCCCTGCATCACAAACCAAAAGACAAGTCCATTTATAAGTAGGCTGTGCTTATTAACTCAGTCCTGGCTTTATTGATTGTTTTAGCGTCCATGGTCTTTGGCATGTGAGTGGTTTGGTTTGGTTTTGACAGTGATCTTTTTGTACCTTGTATCGGGGTAGATTGGAATGTGTTTGAAAATTTAAGAATATTTCCCAAGCAAAGGCAGGATTTTTCAAGTTTGTGCATGCTGGAGCTCCTACCACGTATTGCGTCCTTCTTTTCTTTTTTGTAGCAACTCTCAAGAGGATGAGACAAATGGATTGTGAAACTCGGGGGAGGGTTTCTCATTTTTTAATCCATTGTTTTAGTGAGAGTTTAAAGCTTTCCTATAAAAAATGTGGGTTGAGAAAAATTGGGAAAGACCTCTTCAAGGACTTTCCTCTACGCTCCCTCATGTTTCAAGTGGCTTTTTGCATGATGGTGCATATGTCTTTTTTCCTGTACCGGGCCATCCACGTTCAGAGGCAGAGTAACGTGAATTCATTTCGCGCTAATGAGAGAGTTGCGATACGTCGGCCCGAACTCTCTGTGTCCTTTTCTTCTTGGGCTGATGAACTTGTCAACTTTTAAAAAATGTGCTCTCCAAAAATTTCCAGCAGGACTTTCCCCCCTTGCTGTTTAAACAGTGAATCAGCCCTGTGGGCTCTGCTGCTTGGAACATGGTTCCAGTGAAACCACAGGTCTCATTATGTCCCTTCTGTATCCATGGTAATCCCAGTAGGAAAGAGGTAACAAACCCAAGTTGAATAATTTCAAGAAATTTTAATAATAAAGGGGCTGTTTTATAAGGGGGTGGTCCAAGGTATAGGGAAACATAAGAGCGAATTTCTGGTCTGGCGCGATGGGTCACGCCTGTAATCCCAGCAGTTTGGGAGGTCAAGGCAGGTGGATCACCTGAGGTCAGGAGTTTGAGACCAGTCTGGCCAACGTGGTGAAACCTTGTCTCTACTAAAAATACAAAAAATTAGCTGGGGGAGGTGACAGGTGCCTGTAATCCCAGCTACTCGGGAGGCTGAGGCAGGAGAATCACTTGAACCTGGGAGGCCGAGGTTGCAGCGAGTCGAGGTCATGGTATTGCACTCCAGCCTGGGCAACAAGAGCAAAACTCCATCTCAAAAAAACTAAAAAAAAAAAAAAAAGAAGAGCTAATTTCCCAGAGATAGTAATAAGGCTGCCTGTAGCCATCCTTGGCCAAGGAGAGGGAGCAGGTACAGGAGATGGTTGAAGGTGCCAGGATGGAGAGGACTCCCTGGAAGGAGCTGTAACCTTTGGTTGAGGAATTCAGCCTACCAGTGTTAATACTCCCTCTCCCCAGGAAAGGTCCCAGGGGAATAAACTTCCCCGCCCCTTTAACTCTTTGCCATTGTTCAAGCCCTACTAGAAACCAGATGGCAAAAGGAACTTACTGATGTGTTCATATTGGTCAACTTTTTCAGGCACAAAGCCCAGTACAGAGGGCTGGAAAGTGCATTTGGGTAGGGAAATGGGAGATTTCTGCATAGCTGTCAAGTTAGTTTCTTCCCAGAGAGAAAGACCAGTGGTTGTAGTCTGCGTCCCACTCCCAGCCTGTCCTTTCTCAGCCGTGGCTTGTGTGCATCCCCGGGGCCAGCATGTTGCTGCGACCACCGATGGATCAGTGCCCCTGGCTGGAGAAACGAGCTCTGGTGGGCAGTCAGGCAAAGCAGATACACGTGCTTCTTTTTCGCTTTGTTGGAAGTTTTCATTTTGTTTCAGGAACTAGGCAAGAGAATTCCTGAGTTCCTGTACAACCTGAGTTCTTTGTTAAAATAAGCAGAAAGTAATCATCCTGAGTTCGATGGTTGAGAGTGAGCCATTTAACCTGTAGAGCTTTGGGACTAACAATGATCCCCTTTTTGGGGTCCTTAATTATTTAAATCACCAGCATATTAGGGTTCTGAAAATGCTGAACCCTTGCCGTATCTCCCCAGAGTTAGTGACTAATTGGGAACAGTGTTCCATCTTGGATGGCCCCATCCACTAACCATCTTTCCTCTTTGGGTGGTTCTAAGAATTCTAATTCAATTAGAAGGCCTTCTTTTTGGTTTGATTAGTTCCATATCAAGAGTTAAACACATTAGCTTATATATATGTCTGATGAACTCGTCTCTGCTTCCTTGGATCCCCAAGATGGAATGGCCCTAGTGCAATCAGACCACCCTGCACAATCTTAACAGCACCACAGGCAACTGGCCCATGCTGGCTTGCTGGCTGGGGATCCCTGTCCATAGCAACCATGGCTCCACCACCAGTCAAGGGTAGTGGGGCCAGCAGTGGACTGCTGGATGGTTCAGTTCTCAAAAATTTGAACTGAAAGACACAGAAAAAGACTGGTGGTTGGGGATAAATACTGAGACTGAGTGGTCTTGTGGATTCGGGAATTGGGCATCTAGTTGGAACTCTTTGCAAGAAGGGTGTTAGGGAGCAGAAAGCATGAGTAAGCAGGAAGCAGGGCAGGAGACAGAACGGAGCAGGTGTGCAAAGACAGCAGTGAGATGCTGAGAGTAAGGGGACTGGCCCAGGAGGAAGTGAGAGGAAGCAAAGTGAGACAGAGGTGGTATGTGAGCATGTGTGTGTGTGTGTCTGTGTGTGTGTGTCTGTGTGTGTGAGAGACAGAGAGAGACAGACAGATAGACAGATAGATAGAGAGGCCGGGCAGGGGTCCAGGTCCAGGTACAGTGGCTCATGTCTGTAATTCTAGCACTTTGGGAGACCGGGGTGAGCAGATTGCTTGAACTCAGGAGTTCGAGGCTAGCTTGGGCAACATGGCAAGGCACTTCTCTCTACAAAAAGAGAGAAAAATACAAAAATACAGAAAAATACAAAAAAAAAAATACAAAAATTAGCGGGCATGGTGACACTTGCTTGTAGTCTCAGCTATTCGGGAGGCTGAAGTGGGAGGATCTTTTGAGCCCAGGAAGTCTAGGCTGCAGTGAGCCATGATTGTGCCACTACACTCCAGCCTGGGTGACAGAGGGAGACCCTGTCTCACCAAAAAAAAAAAGAGAGAGAGAGAGAGGTTGAGTTCAACTGATCAGTGTCTCAGACTAAGGGCCTCCATTCCCCACATGCTTTGTAGTTCCTGGCTCTGTTTTCCATGAAGCCTGACTATGCATTGCTTCTAAGTCATGGGCCCTGAAAGATCCTCCTTGTGCCTTGACAAGGACCCTGTCCGCAGCCTAAGGAGCCTCAACTGTTCTCTGCACGACCTAGTTCTGGGCTGGGGAATGGCTGTCTAGCTTCAGTGGATTTCCAGAATCCTGAGCTGCTAAAGGTCAACAGCTGTGTTATTGCAAACTCTGTGGCCTGCATTTTATCAATGCCAGAATGCACATCACACTGACAACAGCTCTTTGTTAACACCGGGGAGCCCCCAAAGCCCCAGGGTAATTCCATCACCACCCAAGTTGTAAGACTGTAGAATGAACAGGCCAGAATGCGATAAAGTAAAATGAAAGAAAATAAAAGGAGGCAGGGCAAAAGAGAGAGGGAGAAGCAGATAGAAGGAAGGAAGGAAGAAGGAAGGAGAAAGGGAGGGAGACAGGGAAGGAAGGAAGTCTGGCAAGAGGGCACCATCTGGCCTCAGACCTGCCAGGATCCCTCCGCTGTCTTAATCAAGCTCTCCCTCAGTCTTTCTGGACTGAATTTGTCTCTGTGTTCACTTGGCATTTTTTAAAAGGAGACAAAACAGGTGATGAACACAGCATGAGTGATTTTCCCTTAAGAGAGAGATGTCATGCTGAGAAAGGAGAACCGACCTCCAGGGGAGTTTGTCTTGAGACCAAAACCCTGGGAAGGACAGCCTGTTTGGATCTTGGTCATTTCATTAGATTTATAAAGTGCCTTTGAAAGGAGCAGGACACTCTGGGGACAAGTCAAAGCATGGCAGCCTTCAGTTTCCCAAAGAAGAGTTGTGGAGAAGGAACAGTGAAGGAAAGTACCTTACCGAGTCAATGACGGCAAATTCAGCCGTTGTCAAAGTCAAAGAAGAAATTTGGAGACATTCTCACCTCTGTGCTTAGGAGTCACCCTGAACTTTTTCTTGGATGAAATTCCCACCCTCCCACTTCTGGCAATGAGAAAGCAAGCTTGGAATTTGGAGTCCATGTTAAATCCAGGTCCCAGCCAGGCACAGTGGCTCACGCCTGTAATCCCAGCACTTTGGGAGGCTGAGATGGGAGGATCACTTGAGCTCAGGAGTTTGAGGCCAGCCTGGTCAATACAGGGAGACTTCGTCTCTATAAAAAATAAAAAAATTAAAAATTAGCTGAGTGTGGTGGTACACACTTGTAGTCCCAGCTACTCAGGAGGCTGAAATGGGAAGATCACCTGAACCTGGAAATTCGAGGCTATAGTGAGCCATGATTGCACCACTGCACTCTAGACCAGGAGACAGAGCAAGACCTTGTCTCAAAAGAAAAAAAAGAAGCACCAGATTCTCCACCTACCACCTACAAGTGGTAGGGCCTTGGGCAACTTTTTTCACTCCCTCAGAACTTCAGTTTCCTTTCCTATACAATGCAAGTCATAAGGTTAACACCTCCTCGAGGTGATGTTAAGATGCAACAAGAAGGTGAAGGACTTAACACATTTCCCTTTTCCCACAAGCTTTCAGGAGATCTTTTTAATTTTCATCTGTGTGTTCATTACCATCATCACTGCTTCAGACTCCTCTCTATGTGGGGCCCCAGGGTCTGGCGATCACCTCCATAAATGTTCCTTTGTTCCCACCTAAATCAATACCTGCCACAAAATAATTCTCAACACATATTCATTAGTGGATGCAGGGGCAACATGAAACTCAGGGGGTTGGGAAACTCACCTTGAAGGATCTTCTCCTTCTCCCTGCTTTCAGGCTATCCTTTCACACATATGCATTAATTCATTCATAGAACCTCCCCACCTGTGATGTGCTAGTTACTAAAGATGCAGCAATGAATGAAAGGCAATCCTGTCCTTGAGGCATTCACAGGTAAAGAAGCCTGCTTGGGACATTGGGCCGTGAGCTCCAATGATGTCACTGTTCTTCTAGGCTTTGTGTACCTTTGGTCACCCTCTTCTGTAACACCAACTCCCTTATCTGCCTGTACAGTGTTCTGCGAACCCCCATCTCTACTAAAAATACAAAAAACATTAGCCAGGTGTGGTGGTGGGCGCCTGTAATCCCAGTTACTCTGGAGGCTGAGGTAGGAAAATTGCTTGAACCCAGGAGGCAGAGGTTGCAGTGAACCCAGATCACACCACTGCACTCCAGCCTGGGTGAAAGAGTGAGGCTCCATCTCAAAAAAAAAAAAAAAAAGAAAAGAAAAGAAAAGAAAAAAACAATTTGGCTCCGGTGAGCTCATTTTATGTTGTATGTACCAGTATGCAAGTGTCGTGTGGATATGTGGATCTGTGTGGGCTTTTATTTTTCTCTGTCAGAATGAAAGGTTTGATTCATACCAGCTCCCCATCCCTTCCCACGATCCCATCTTAATGTCGGTTGTGGAAGTTGACCCACAGAAGCCTCAAGCCTAACCAACAAGAAAGATCACTTCATATGCATTAGCTGGAAGGCAGCAAAAGGAAATGGCCCGCCAGGGTCCCTGTCTCCCAGAGGGAAGTGTCCTCTGAGCCCTCCTTGAGGGATATAAATAGCCCCAAAAGTCACTGAATGCTAAGTTGGCTTTCTCCCCAAACCTTCTAAGTAGGCAATCAGGATTTAACGACCCACAAATTTCCAATTTTTTAGTTTATGAAAAAATATATCTACATATAATTTTTGCCTCCATTAGAGACTCATCTTTAAAAAAAAAATTATTCAGTGACTTCCTCCCTCTCTTTCCAATGAGGAAAACTGGACTATTTATGCTACATTTTAGGCTTTTTTTAATATATAATTTTTCATATAAATGCACATTTTCCTCTTCTTTCGGGGTGGAAATTTAACTTTTGTGGAAATGTGATGTGTGTTTAAATTACCAATTTCATAGGCAATACGTCTGATAATTGCGGAGAGATACTGAGTTAACTTGTAGCAATGAGTTTCTGTGACAAAGGGAAATCAGTTTGTTTGCAGTAAGCCGAGGATAACGGCCCCGAAACTTTACTGTTTGGGGGTGGGGGGAGGTTGGGGAAGGGAGGCCTTGAAATTGCTTTTTATAATTAAAAAGGGAATCTCAGATGTTTTATATCTTGAATATTTACAATAAAACCTTTAAGTGCTTGTCAAGAGGGTAATGTGTCATTAACTGGGGACTCTGCCTCGCTTCTCCTCTCGGACATGACAGTGCGGCAGGATAAGAGAAGAGTAATTATAGTTCAGCAGGGCTGCCAGGTGTGATAAATGACTAATCAGCACGCCGGAGCCTCCGTCCTCAAAGGAGGACTATTACCGTGTTATCAGCTGCAGGCCTGGGTGTACGGAGCCCCGAACAGGCATGGGGACAGGACCTTGCGCTGTGCGGCTTGGCATGCCGCTCGACAGTGAGCCCGTGGCTGTCTCTTAGTTTTGTCACTGGCGGCTTTATGTGGCTGCCACCGGGGGATGGGAAACGCACAGGAGCTCCAGCAACCTGCCTGGTGCTAATATTTATATAACACACTCGCCAGACTCCATAGCCTGAGTCCGGGGGTGGCTTTTCGGGGGGCGGCTTTGATGGCATCAGAACCGGCAAGATGCCAAGAAGCCTGTTCTCCACGACGGAGCCCGCTGGTCGCTCCTGTTCCTTTCGTGTCCGTTGGGTGCAGGTGTTATTTCCAGTGTATGTGACCGCTTGCCTCGTGGGAACAGTGCGGCATTGTTCCCTGGGCAAGCCGACAGCTCAGCCCTGTCCCAGAGAACCCTGGAGCTACCACGAGGGCACTCTGGACCCCTGTCCTAAATGTTCTTTGACTCTCCTTAGCCACTGAGGACGTTTGCATTTGATTCATTGGCTTATTATGATCAGGAAACGTTACCTATCAACATTGGATAAACCATCTGAGGGAAATTAATCAAAACCCCCTTCAGACAAACTGCATTACATCGATTCTCTCCTTATAGGCCTTCTTGTTTTGTGTTCTGTGTGTGTGGCTTTTTTTCCCCTAGCATGCTGAAGGGTGGCATTGGAGTACCATTTAAAGAATAATTTTTAAGAAATGAACATCAGGACATAGACATCTGAATATGAGAAGGTGCCTCATGTGAAAAAGGACGTAATGTGCTTTAAAGAAAGAAGAAGGAGATAGGACGACACTTTTGATACAAAGGTTATTTTTATAATACTTGCATTTTTATCGGTTGACGTATTTTAACAGGGAGCCCTGACTGAAGTCACAAAAATTATGACTCCGGCACCGAGCTACTTATCTGACAAATGCAATGTGAATGGTCTTGTTCTTATCAATGAGATCAGATTTCAAAAATGAATGCGAAGACCGAGGCGTTGCTTTGTGCACAGATAACCTTGCAGGCGCGAACTCCCAAACCAGAATAAAAGAATTCTCTATGAAATAATGGGCCAGGAAGCCCAATCGCGTCACACTGTAATAGACAGTGGGGGGTGGAATCAAAAGGGGGAAAAAACTCATTTCATCTCAGTTAATGGCAGGGAAACGAAGGCAGAGAAGGACTGTCTTTGGAGCGGAGCTGGTGCGACAAAGAGCAGGGTTTCGCCGTGTCATGCACCATTTGCCGTTACACTCGGGCTCCTTTCAGGAGCTGTGAAGCCATTATTATAATGTGAAAAAGGTGGAAAGAAATACTCCCTTCTGGACACTGGAAGGGCAAATGAGGTGCAAGCCTTTTTTTTTTTTCTTTCTTTCTTTTCTTTTTCTTTTTCTTTTTCTTTTTTTCCTCCCAGCCTCTCACCTTTCCCGGTGTGCACGATGCACTCAGAAAGGGTTCCCAGTCTCCCCAGGTAAAAAGTCTGAAGGATGCTGAGGAGTTCACTGTGCCCTTAGATTAGCAGTTTGTCTTGGCTCTGATCACCCCCTTTTGTGACTTACTGGCTGGGAAGTCGCAAAAGCATCTTCCAAGCTCAGCTTCTCTCTGCTGTTTATGCATTCTTTTCAAATAAGTGATTCCAAAGGCCATGCCCAATCCTCACACTAAAGCTTTTAGCAGGAAAGGTGAACAGAGGTGTCTCGATGCATCGTGGCCAGCCTGCCTTCTGCCTAACTCCCTCCCCTCTCCTGCCTACAAGTTGTCCCTGAGAAGGGTGCCTGTGGACTGCTTTCTTTGGGGTAGGACATGGAATGTGAAGATGAAAAGAAAGGCTTCCTTTTTCTGTCCTCAGCCGTAAGAAAGAATGGTTTCTTCACAGTGCCGACTGGTAAAACCAAGTTCTTTGTAAATTACGGAACCCAAGTTGGAACTTGGAGAGCGTTCTTCTAACTGAAAATAAATATGGTTCCCACTCTCTTTATTAAAAAGAAGAAAAAGAAAGAAAGAAGAGAAAAAACTGCAAAACTGCAAACTGGCTTGTTCTTATGTGGTCGATGGGGACAGCAAGATTACATATATAGCCAGTATTTGCTTCTCAGGACTGGTAAAGTGTGAAGAACAGCAGTGACATTCTAGTCTTCAATAAATCACTATAAAAATGTTTATGAACCCTGCAATTTACTGTCTTTTAAATGCAAATTGAAAGGGGCATCATTGCAAGTGTAAAGGAGACCCGAGGTGGCCTGAAGGAATTGTAAAATGTTGCAGTAGGCTTTGGAGATTGTGTGATCTTAAATGGGATCATTTCCAAATGATTTTGCATTTGTACCTCTGTGACAGCTTGATTAATTTATTAATGAGATTGCTGTAAGTTGCAGGGAGGTGGAGGCCAGCATGGAGTTAAAGGCCGTGAATGAAATACATTTTCATTTCACTGAAAGAAGAGGGAAACTGGTGATTCCAAATCCAGATCCCAATAGTTATTTTGGCAAAATGAAATGAGAATGTGGCCCCTTCCATGCAAGTCAGCTCGGGCGTAGAATTTTTGTTTGTTTGTTTGTTTCTTTGTTTTTTAATGAAACTCACCTCTTCTTTAAATAAAATCTCCATTTACTGATTTTTGAAGACTTGTGGATAGAAGAAGTAACCTTGAAAAGGGCAGAACTGAGCCAGACCCCTTTTCAGCTGGGTGCTCCCTAAAAGATGAATCTTGTCTTGTGGATGTTTTTCTACCGTGACAGAAGGTAGAAAGGGTGAAATAGAAAGAGTATGAGCAAATTCCGCACCCCCCAGCTTCCCCACCTGTAAAATGATTTGCTCGGAGTTTGCAAAGAATGGACGCATATTTATAGTGCTCAGCACTGGGCCGGACCCCTGGATATGGATTCATAAGGATCAGCTTCATTGTCTCCCTTTCCCTCTCTCTCCACACCTTTCCATTCCTCCTAGCTAATGTGAGAGAGAAGAGAAAATTACAGTGAGAGATGGTGGTCAGTTTACAACAGTATTTAGATGAGAATTAAGATTATGCCCATTCAGGGAGACTCTAGTGTGTACTACATCCCCCCAAAATGTGGGGACAATATGGCAAATGTGGCCAGGTACAGTGACAGAAAGTAAACAGCCCATGAAAACAGGTTGCTCTGCAATTCTCCCAACTGTTCGCTTCCCGCTTCCCACCTGCCTCGTATGGAAAACACCCAAAGTAGGCACTGTTTATAGAGCCATCGCTTGCGAAACATCTCCCCGGCCGCCGACATATGTGCCATAAATGCTGCAGAGCTGTGTCCTCACTCGCTGCTCCGGAGAAAAGCATTTTGCTTGTTTTCAAACACAAGCATCGTCTCCTGCGCCTGGGAGGGCGAGGTGCAGTTCTGTTCGCCTTGGCAGTCCCTCGCTCAAATGTGCGTCTCTGGCAAGTCCTGTCTGCTGATAGTGCTACCACAGAGCGGCTGTCAGATTCCAAAGGCATCATACCATCTGCTTTTCCAATCTTCTGCTCTTCAGTGTAGACATATGTTCGAGTGGTTCGCGTGTATGCGTGGTGAGGGGGGTGCTATTTTCCGGGGGAAGAGGAGGAGGAGAGGATGCTTAACTCCAAGAGTCCTTGAAGCAAACTGCAATAAAATTTTAAGTGACGCCAAATTAAGCAGTCCCAGCAAGACGTGTTATAATATAAGGTCATTTCCTTAAAACCATCCCGACACCAGCTTTGGAAGTAACGTACCTGTTACCTGCGTGTAAAATCTAGAAGATTCGTGGTTTGGGTCTGTTTCTATTCTTACCATGGTGACATGCAACAGAATTTTTTTAAAATAGGTTTATTGTGATTTCTGTATATCTGTGTGGGCTTGACCTCCCTTTTCCCTGGGCTTTCTTTTCCAGATTTTGATTTTATTTTTACACTTTCATAGCCCTTTGCTTTTTCTGGCTTTCACCTAAACAATAGCGTGTGTGTACAACAGTACCTATAGAGTCGACTCTTGTGTCACTGATCATGCCAAGAAGCCTAATGTACGGTGAATTTGTACTAGTATTTATTTTCTCCCTCCCTTTCCCTCTCCTCTCCTCCCCTCATTTCCTTTCCCTCCTACCCCTCTTTCTTTGTATTTTTCCCCTAGAAGGAAATATTCAAGCTGGCTTTAGAGAGGATAGCAATTGTAAGGCCAACCAAGTATGGGATGGGGACCGGAATAGATTTTCTATGCAGATTTCACGCTGCCTTCCTGGGAATTTCTGAATATTTTGCAGCCTAATGTTTAGCCTCCAACATTTTTTTTTTTTTAAGACGGAGTTTCGCTCTTGTTGCTCGGGCTGGAGTGCAATGGTGCGATCTTGGCTCACAACAACCTCTGCATCCTGGGTTCAAGCAATTCTCCTGCCTCAGCCTCCCGAGTAGCTGGGATTACAGGCATGCGCCACAACGTCCTGCTAATTTTGTGTTTTTAGTAAAGACAGGGTTTCTCCATGTTGGTCAATCTGGTCTCAAACTCCTGACCTCAGGTGATCCACCCGCCTCGGCCTCCCAAAGTGCTGGGATTACAGGCATGAGCCACTGTGCCTGGTCTAGCCTCCAAGATTCTTTAAGAAAACTGCACAATGAGTAAAATGAGGACCTTTTTCTCCTCTGCCGGGACCCAGGACATGTTGGAATGAACATCGGTTCACTGTTTCTGATCCAAGGTGTTGGCTGCTCCTCTGCCTTCTCCATTGGGATCTGAGCTTCTTGAGTGAAGGGTCTGTGGGCTTTCATGCTTTGTACTCGGGCCCAGAGCAGAGCCTCCTGCCTGCATAGAAGATGCAGCACGTGGGTTTGTAGAACGAACTTGGAGACACTCAGTTTTATTGATTTTTTTCACTGAGGGACTAAGACAAATAGAAACAGAGGGGATTGGCCACACCTAAAGTCATTCTGTGTTCAAATCTTGGCTCTACCACGTATGATCTGGGTGCTGTTAGAGGAGTCCGTCAGTGTAATTAAGACTCAATTTCTTAGTATACACAATAGGTATAATAATAATAAATTAGATGACTTTGATGTGTGCAGGTAAGCGGCTAGCACAGTGCTCAGCATGCATGAAGGACTGTTTCATTATCGTTATTAACTGATGCTTTTTAACCTATACATTGAAATGTGGAAACAAGCCTGGCTTCTATCGAATGACTTTTTGAAAGTGCCAGTGTGATCCTCGACCTTCAGGTGCATCTCTAAAATTCTCTCATGTTAGGGTCTCTGAAATCTAAACACATCTCGGAGTTCCCTTTTTCTTGGCAGGGGCGGTGTGCGACTTCGTCATTGCCTATGCATATATAAACATCCCAAATGCCAGCAGCAAAACTTGCAGAATGAGTGTTGGCAGATTCCAAGAAAGTCCCAGAGCTAATAGCAGAATACTCCACCTTCTAGGAACCAAATGGCTGTGAAGTGGAGGGGCAGGCAGAGCTAGAAATATTCTGGACGTGGAAATCAAAAGTAGATTTGCGCAACACAACTGCAGAGCCAGCCCAAGAACCCAGCGCCGGTGGCAGCTGCTGCTTCTTCTTTTTTTAAAATGGATTCTTCTAAGAATGGCTGCATCGGCCAGGCGCAGTGACTCACACCTGTAATCCCAGCACTTTGGGAGGCAGAGGTGGGCGGATCATCTGAGGTTGGGAGTTCGAGACCAGCCTGACCAACGTGGAGAAACCCCGTCTCACTAAAACTACAAAATTAGCCAGGCGTGGTGGCACATGCCTGTAATCCCAGCTACTCGGGAGACTAAGGCAGGAGAATTGCTTGAACCCAGGAGGTGGAGGTTGTGGTGAGCCGAGATTGCGCCACTGCACTCCAGCCTGGGCAACAAGAGCGAAACTCTTTCTGAAAGGAAGGAAGGAAGGAAGGAAGGAAGGAAGGAAGGAAGGAAGGAAGGAAGGAAGGAAGGAAGGAAGGGAGGGGAAAGGAAAGGAAAGGAAAGGAAAGGAAAGGAAAGGAAACGAAAGGAAAGGAAAGGAAAGGAAAGGGAAGGAAAGGGAAGGAAAGGGAAGGGAAGGAGGGAGGGAGGGAGGGAGGGGAGGGGAGGGAGGGAGGAAGGAAAGAAGGAAGGAAGGGAAGGAAGGAAGGAAGGAAGGAAGGAAGGAAGGGGAAAGGAAAGGAAAGGAAAGGGAAGGGAAGGGAAGGAGGGAGGGAGGGAGGGAGGGTAGGGGAGGGAGGGAGGAAGGAAAGAAGGAAGGAAGGAAAGGAAGGAAGGAAGGAAGGAAGGAAGGAAGGAAGGAAGGAAGGAAGAGTTGCATCACTTATGCTCTTGATGGTACAGAAAATGATCTGCATGGAGGAAATCTAGACATCAGCGTTTCAGAGTCAAAAAGTTATTCAGGTGAGAGAGACCGTTCCTGTGAAGAAATTTTCGGAATGCTTTAATTATTTTTTCACTTACATTGTATAGTATTTATTGTACACACAAGAGCTATTGGTGATAAAAATGGAGGCGTCATAGACTTAGGTCTAAGAGAGTTCTTGTGAAAGTGGGAGGGGATGAGGGTTGGAAAACTGCCTGTTAGGTACAATGTTCCCTGTTCAGATGATGGGTACACTAAATGCGCAGACTTCACCGCTACGCAATATACGCCTGTAAGAAATCGGCACTTGTACCCTTGAAATACATAAAACTTTATAAAAAATTTAAAAAGAGCTACTGTGACAATTATAAAATAAAAACTGTAAGTCATAAGAAAGCATTGTGCCATATTTTCATTGGAAGCATTTTTTTTCCCCTTAGGGGAAATGAAAAATCATGGCATCTATAATCTTAGATTTAGTAAAACGCAGTATCTTCTTCCCAGGCTGAAATATCCAAAGGGTGACTTCTGGCTCCTGGGATAAAAACCAGAATCCTTCATGTGTCTGAGCAGACTTCCCACCGTTTGACTCCTGCTCCTTCCTCCAGACACGTTTAGCACCATCTCCCTGTACCCCCTCACTGGGCTCCGAAGCTGTGTTCACACGGGCACATCATTGGCGGCTCATCTCAGAAGGTTCCAGCTTTGCCTGGCAAATTCTCCTCCTTCCTTTAGATCCCATCTGTGGTAGACAGAGTCATGAGCCCCAAAGATGTCCAGGCCCTAATCCTAATTCCATGGAACCTGTGAATACGGGAGGTTACACGGCAGATGGGGAATTAAGGCTGCAGTACGGAGTTAAGGTTGCTATTCACTGATCTTCAAATTGGGAGATCATCCTGGATTTTCTGGGTGGGCCCAGTCGAATCAGAGGTGGGGAAAGGAGAGGCAGACGGGTCATAATCAGAGAGGTGGCTGAGTAGAAAGGACTTGGCCTGATGTTACCAGCTTTAAAGAGGGAAGAAGTGACCAGGAGCCAAGGAATTCAGGCAGCCTCTAGAAGCCAGAAGAGGCAAGGAAACAGATTATCTCCCAGAACTTCCAGAAAGGCCCAAAGCCTTGCTGACATTTTGATCGTAGCACAGTGACACCCATTTTGGACTTCTGACCTTGAGAAAATAAATTTGGTTTAAGCCATTAATTTGGGGGTAATTTGTTACAGCAGCCAGAGGAAGCTAACACACCCTATAATACACCCTCTAAAAGCTCATTTCTTGGGAAGTTCTCCAGCCTTCCCCAGTGACTCTCAGAGGACCTTGGACGTCTCCTCCATGGCATTGCCGTGGTTTGTCACATTGCACTTATTTGTGTGATGATTTAATTAATACTCATCTGCCCCACCGGATGTGGGCAGGAATAGTGTGCGGGTCACCTGTGAGATTCCCGGGGCCCCCACCACCTGGGGTCCAAGAAGAGCTCAGCGAGTGTTTGCAGAATGAATGAATGCAGGAAGGAGTCAATAAATACATTAATTAATTAATCTGTAGGAGAAAGAAGGGCAAGGTTCTATGAACTTTAATTAAACACATATCCCACATCCAGGTACCAGTCAGGGAGCTGCGATTTAATTTGCTGCTGCATACACTTTTGAATAAAGGGCCGAGAAGATGCAGTCTCAAGGAACCAAGGCTGGTTAGAGACAGGCTGGCAGCTTTGCCTCCTCTCCCAAGACAAAGGCCTCCCCGCCCCCCTAAATCCAGCACACAATCAGCTGTTCTCCCTCCCCCTAATCTCAGCAGGGGAGTCAGGCTGAATATTTCTTTAAGGGATGCGGTTTAGTTTCTTCTGGTGGAGCGAAGGGTTTGTAGCAAAACCCAGCATGTAACTCGAGTGTTCTGTGAAGCCAGATATTGGTGCCAAGCTAAATTTGTGTGTGCAGCTTCTGTTTAAGGCAATTATATAGTGTGTAATACCCAGTAGAGAAATTAAGTCCAAGTACATTTTGCCCATAGAGATTATCCTCTCAGTTGGATTTATTTTAAACAAGTTTTGCCCCTTATACATTAAGGTGCGTGCAATAAATCACTTATGTAATAAACTACTCTATATTACGTGGAGGGAAAAAAAAAGGAGCTGGTGGCAGGGGGAGAGACTTCGAATGGAGGCAGACCTCAGGCGTGAAGGGAGGGGAGAGAGGGGGAAATGTGGAGGGAGGGGGCGTTTGTGCAGTGGGAAGTTGGAAAAAGTACAGATGGAAGCTTCTCTGCAGCGAACCTCATGACTGTGCCGTAGAGAGGTGCTTATGTAATAACTGCAGTGGTGTCGCTTTCGAAAAAGTTACAGAGCTCGTCTTTCTAGAGCAACCTCTTGGCTTATCTTAATTACCAGCAGTCCGTAATGAGACCGGAAGGAAGAAAAAAAGATGTAGGATTTTATTAAATAGAAAAACATCAGCGGCAGAGGACGGACGGTGTGATTAGGGGTCTGGGGTAACCACATACCTGGGCAATTGGAATTTATTGTCATGTTAAATAACACCAATAATAATCTGGGAATGAATACAGAGCAGACAGTAAAACCTGAATCTCAGCTGGACGATGAATGAGTTTTAATGTAAGTGTATCCCCTGGCATACATGAGACATGCTGTACTCCTAACACATGATTTGTTATCTGAAATGTAGATTTCCCTGGGTGTCCTGCCTGGTTTTTTTTTGTTGGTGGTGGTGGTGGGTTTTTTTGGGTTTTTTTTGAGATGAAGTTTCACTCTTCTTCCCCAGGCTGGAGTGCAATGACATGATCTCAGCTCACTGTAACCTCCACCTTCCAGGTTCAAGCAATTCTTTTGCCTCAGCCTCCTGAGAAGCTGGGATAACAGGTGCCCACCACCATGCCCTGCTAATTTTTGTATTTTTAGTAGAGACGGGGTTTCACCATGTTGGCCAGGATGCTCTTGAACTCCTGACTTCAGATGATCCGCCTGCCTTGTCCTTCCAAAGTGCTGGGATTACAGGCGTGAGTCACCGCGCCCGGCCCCTGCCTTTTTATTTTGCTAAACCTGATGACCTTTGCCATAGCAGAACTAAAGTGATGATGATAATTACAGCAGATCAGTTATTTTGAGCTCTGACTTTGCATGAGGCCCTTTATTAAGTGCTTCACTTATGTAATCTGATTTAATCTTCACAAGCAACCTGGGTGGGAGGAACTGTGCCTATTCCCATTTCACAGAGGTGAAAACTGAGACTTAGGAAGGCTCAATAATACACCCGAGTTCTCCCTGTCTGTAAGGGGAAAAGACGGGGTTCACACAAAGGCCTGTCTGGATCCAAAACCTGTGCTCATAATCACTAAGTTTTACTACCTCTTCAAGATGCTGATTTGAAAAATAACTTCATGATGAAACATGTCAAGGGAGACTGCCTGTTCTCTGTAGTGCAGAAACGCATTAGAGCTCAAAAATCTATGCTGTTTAGGAAAGAAAAATGATATCGCTCAGAAAATCATTTAAAAACTTCCTGGTGAATGCACCCAGCTCGCCAATGCATGCCAGCCACAGGGTCTCACAGCACTTTTCAGAAACAAGACAATTCAGACACCACTCTTCCCACGGAAAAACCTCCTTCTAGAACCCTCCTCTGCAGTGAGCAGAGAGAAGCCACTCCAATTTACATGTTTGTCATTCTCTAACTTTGAGAGCCCAATAAAACCAAGTGCTTAGTGAGAATCAGACATGGATAAGCTGCTTGTAATTTATGATTTAATGCAGCATAGTATAAAAATAGGCAATGAAACTGAAAGGCAATCAAAGTCTATTGTCACAAGGAATGGGAGGAACGGGGATGTGATCTAACATTTGCTGAGATCCTGCTGTATACCGGGAACAGAACATATATGGTTTCATTTCATCCTCCCATTATCAGCGTGAGGCGTCTTCCACTTATCTATTGCTGAGTAACAAAGTACCCCTCAATTTACTGGCGTAAAACGGTGACAGTTTTATTACATCTCATGATTTTCTGGGTCAGGACTCTGGATAGGGCTTGGCTGGTTGAGTCTCCTCTTGCAGTGGCTATTGGTGGAGGTCATTTAGTGGAATTCAGTTGGCAGGAGAGCGGGCCTGGAGGGTCTAGGATGGCTTTTGTCACATGTCCAGGACTTTGTCAGGATAGCAGGGCAGGGAGGGCTCAGCTGGTCTCAGTTCGTGGCCACTCCAGCACCGTGGTCTCAGGGTCATTGGATTCTTGTAGGGCAGCTGTTCCAGCAACGCAGCAGAAGTGGCATGGCCTTTGCTTCCTTAGTCTTGGAAGGCAGAGGGTGTCACTTCCTCTGCATCTTTGGGGAAGGAGGGGAAGGGACACAGACTCCACCTCTTGATGAGAGGAGAAGCGAATCGATGGGCAGATTTTATCACTGTTATGGGGCCTTTGCTGTTTGCCCTTTCCTTTGCCAAGAGAGTTCTCCCTTGTATCTCTGCAGTGCTGAGTCCTTCTCATCCTTCAGGTCTCCCGCAAGTGCCACCTGGCCCACACACCATGCCTTCCCAGTGTCTGGTGTTAACTGTCTGCACACTGTAGACCATCATCTTGTTTGCGTACTTGTCTGTTATCTTGTTATCATCCATCTACACACATCAGGCAATTCCAAGAGACGAGAGCCCTGGTTTTGTTTGATCTATTCCCTGTTGAGTCCCCGTGCCCCTTCAGAACCACATCTAGCAATAGAAGGCACTGCATGGGGAATTCTGGAATGAATAAAAACGCTTGGCAATACCGAATGGCGAACCAGTACCCATGAATGCTACTTCCTCCAAGGAGAATTCCTGGGATAACAGAGAATCCATTCATGTCTGCCAGGAGGACTTGGATATTTCTCATTTTCCATTGGCCCTGGAGTGGAGGAACAGAGCCGAAAAGTGCGTGGGGGGCAGGCAAAGCTGCGGTCAGAGGCAGACCCTGTTGGTGTTGGCCACGTCAGCCAGCTCTGCTGGTTTCTATTATAGCCCTGGTGCGGCAAAGGACACCGTGTGACTGTGAGCTCAGGTCAGCATTCCGATCCCTTCGGGTCTCTGGCTTGCAGGTTCCTGTTCAGCCCTCTTAAATATGCTTTTGAAGCCCGTACATTCGGTCCACGCCAACTCCTGTTTATACTGGTGCGAAGTGAGGGCTGCTCAGTTTCTGGGAGTTTCACGGGAGGGTATTAAATATGTTTTGAAAATGCTTGAAAGTCCAGCTGTGTATGCTTTATTTTATATTTAGCCTTAAATTAGAGACTGCATATACCTCAAGTAATAAAAAGGCACAGCAGGCTCTTGAGTTTTCCCTCAGCTTGCTGGGGCCGTGCACCTATGTGATATTTTATTCTTTGTAATTTTGGGGGGGGCGTTATTTCACAGCTTAATTCTGGCCTTTATGTGTTTAGAGCTCCCCTCTTGTGTTTCAGAAAGGAGGAGTTGTTGTTTTCTTTTCACTTGAATTTAATAAATGAAAAGGGGGAAGGGAGGGGGAAGGAAGAGGAAAAAGCGCAAATGTGCTTGTTTTTGGATCAGCGCCTGTACTGGGCACCTTGAGGCAGTCAGCCCTCAAAGTACCCCAGGAAAGAAGAAACTGAGTCTCCATGTGGCCTTCTCTCTGGACTTTCTCTGTTGCTTGCCCTGGGCATTGAATCCCGGCCTGCTCTTTGCCTGTGGATCTGAGGCTTTGAGAGGCCATATCCTTCCACCTCCAGCTAAGGTTCCCAAGAGCCGATCTCCAGCCGAAGTCCAAGGTTCCTTGATGACCCCTGGGAGGAGATGCAACACACGGTTCCCTAGAATCATTTACTCTCCAGGCTAAGCACAGTCACAGAAACGAGTTGGCTGTAGCCAAGGATGGTAGCATCGCACGTTCGTTTCTTAGGCGTGCCACGTTACTAGGTGGCTTCAATCAACAGAACTGTATTTTCCCACAGTTTTGGAGGCTTACATTTCAAACTTGAGGTTTTGGCAAGGCCATCCTCTCTCTGAAAGCTCTATGGGGGCGTCCTCCTTGCCTCTACCCAGCCTGTGGGTATTTCCTGGCAACCTTTGGCATTTGGGGCATGTTGCCACCTCATTCCAGTTTCTGCCTCTGTCTTCTCACCACCATCTTCCCTGTCCATGTCTCCCTGTGTCTTCACATGGTCGTCTTCTAAGGACACCAGCCACTGGATTTAGAGCCCACCCTAATTCACTGTAATCACATCTGACCTAAGTCTATCAGCAAAGACCCTATTTCCAAATAAGGTCACATTCTGAGGCTCTGGGTGAACACTTTAGGGACACTTTCAGGACACTATACATGGGTTCCAGAGTGACTAGTAGAACATAGCTCAGGATAAGAGAGAAATTCAACCTTGGTGAAGCTGCATGAGACCAGAAGGCAGCCCTGGTCCCGGGGAGAAATCCACCCACACTCTCTGATCACCCACTGGACATTCCTGGGGACGGGCGGCAGGTGTTTAGTCCCATCTCTGCAGCCATTTGCAGTCATCTCTTTGGTGCTAGTCCTGGTGCTCAGCACTGAGTGAACCCAGATCAACAAGGCACGGTCACCGCGCTAGGGAAGTCCCTGGTCCAGTGGGGTGAAGGTGGCAGGGGCTGGCAACAGAGACAATGAGTGCTGAGATTGAACTACAGAAAGCGGAAGATGGGGTGACAAGTTTGGCCTGGGGCAGGAAAGACTTCCCATTCTCAAAGGATAAGTGGCATTTGATGAGTTGCACAAAGAGGAGACCTGTCCTGGGAATGGAGGAGAAGAGGTGAGGAGTGGGGAGTCCAGGGATGCACAGCCATGCAGAGACCTCGGGGGCCTCAGCAGGTTAGAGTGTCTGCACGGCACAGCAGAGGATGAAGACAGAGCCGGGGAGAGGAATGGGGTTAACCTAACAAGGGCATCAGGTGCCAGGTTAGAGTTTCAGTTTCTAAGCTGTAGATAACAAAAATTTCTTGAATGCGTTTGGCCCCTGATCTGAGATACGCTCTTTTTTTCCTTGCATTTTCCATCCAACAGATATTTGTGAGGCACTGTATTTGTTTTCAATTGCTGCTATAACCAATGATCACAAATGTAGTGTCTGGAAAACCTAGATGTATTATCTGACAGTCCTGTAAGGCAGGAGTCTAACACAGGTCTCACTGGGCTAAGATCCAGGTGTAGGTGGAGCTGGGCTCCTTCTGGGGGTCCTGCGGGGGGCTTGTACCCTTGCACCTTCCACTGCTTAGAGGATGCCCGCATTCCTGGGCTCAGGGCCCCTTTCCTCCATCTTCAAAGCCAGCAGCACCTGGCTGAGTCTTTCTCACACTAACATCCTTCTGGCTCTCCCTTAGGATTCCCTCTTCCACTTTTAAGGACCTTTGTGATTCTTTTGCACCCACTGGATGACCCAGAATCATCTTCCTCTTTTAAGATCAGCTGATTAGCAACCTCAGTTTTGCCCGCAATCTTCACTTCTCTTTGCCATGTAACCTCACATATTCACAGGTTCTGGGGAATGGGATGAGGTATCTTTGCGGGGCCGTTATCCAGCCTTCAACAGGCACGTTGTCACAGGCGAGGCACTTTGCTGAGCAGAGAGGTCACAACAGCAAATGACACAGACAAGATCCTTGCACTTCCAAAACTTATGTTCCAGTGAGGGTGAAGGGCATCGAAGACGTCAACGAGCACGTCAAGTATTTACAGTAAGTGTAAGTTGTGTGGGTGAAATAAAGAAGGTGCTTTGATGGAGAATAACAAAGGGAAAGACTTATATAAACAGAGTAATCAGGGGAGGACTCCGGAGAAACTATAAAACATGGGGAAAGGGCTCATGATGTGAAGAACTGGAAAGGTATTCAAGGCAGAAGGAACAGCAAGCACAGTGGCCCCGAGACGTTCAGAGAAACTACTCAGGCTGCCTTCCAAAGGATGTATTGGAGAAGATGAGGCCAGAGGGTTGTTAGTAACTGTTGCAGGGATCCAGGAGAAAGATGATGAAGGCCTTGTAGGGCAAGCTGGATAAGAGAACCCAAGAATATCCATAACCTAATCCCCAGTACATAGGCATCCTACTTTATATGGCAGAAGGGAATCTGTAGAAGTTAAGCACTTTGAAATTATTATCTCCTTCAACCTCACTGCAGAGTTATAAGGAAGGCACTATTATCAGATGAGGAAATAGATTTCATCAAGTGACTCACCAGTATCACATAGCTGCTTAGCAGCAAAACCAGGGTGTGAATGGAGAGCTCTTTCTCGGATACCAAAGCTATTTAATATTTATCATTGACTAATAATGGTAGAGAAAGTAATCATCATAACCTCTGCCCTTTATTAGTCACTCATGGTGTCCCAAGCTCTTTACAAAGCACTTTGCATGCAAATGATTCCTCATAACAACCTTACGAGGTAGTTACTTTCATTGTATTAGCTATCTCTTGCTGCGTAAGAAATTACCGCAAATTTAGCGTATTTGTTATCTCAAAGCTCCGTAGGTTAAAAGTCCTGGTTCAGGCTGGTACTTCTGCTCAGGGTCTCACGAGGCTGAAATCAAAATGTCAGCCAGGGATGGGGTCTTACCAGAGGCTCTTGGCTGTTAACAGAATTCTTTTTCTTGTAACTGGAGGACTGAGGTGCTTGTTTTCTTGCTGGCTGTTGACTGTGGGCCCCTTGCAGCCCCTAGAGGCCATTCTCAGTCTCTCAGGCCCCATCCACAGATGACCTCACAACATGACTGTTGGCTTCTTCAAGGCTGAAGGAGGCTCCCCCAAATCTTCAGCGAGGGCCCAACCTCTTCTAAGGGCCTAGTGATTAGATCGGGTCCACTTAGGATTGAATCCCTTTCAATTAACACAAAACCAACTGCATTCGGGCCTCCATGACATCTGCAAAATTCCTCCCCCTTTCTTGGTAGCCTAACCCACTCATGGGAACAAATTATCCCATCATATTCACAGTTGCTGCCCATACGCAAGAGAGGGGATTCTACAGGAGGTGGAAGTCTTGGGGACCATCTTGAATCCTGACTACCAGACTGTGAAATCCCCATTTCACAGATGTTGAAACTGAGACTTAGAAGCATGATGCACCTTGCCAAAGGCCATGGAAGGACAGAGCTTGGGCATGCTCCCAACACCAGGTCACATTGATGTCACTCTTCCTACTCCCTTGGCTCCTTCCAGCCCCTGGCCTTCACCTGAAGGTGCTGACCTTGCTGTTTGCTGGTTTCAACGGGGACTCATGCAGGTCACAGCACCTGTCCCAGGCTTTGTCTTCCAGCCCCACAAACATGCACCTGCAGCCAGAGACCAGTGGGCCCCAGTGAGGTGGCAGGGCCTTTAAATGGAGCCACGTTTGTATAATGAGCAGCACACACACAAAGGCGAGCTAAAAATGTCTCCACCCTTCTAAATATGGGATGACTCGGCCAGGTATTGAGTCAGCTCTGTGACGCTAATGCAATTATCCCGATTCAGCATCAGATTTATTCACCATTAAACATGTTCTAACTTGATTGCAAACAAGCCTTGTATTATTTAGAGGGATCCATGGAGCTGGCGGAGGGAGGCAGAGATGTCAGCAGGCCTCCTGCCCTTCTAGGCTTAACAGATGATCATCTTCGCTGCTAAAAAGACCTGTTCACTAGGTGGGCGATGTGGAACTGTTTAATGAAAGCAGAAAGATGATGTGAATGCCAGTTCACTTGAGTGTTACAAATGGTTTGGGCACTATAGCCTTAAAGTTTCTCCTTCTCTTTGCAGATGAATGAAGGGGCGCTTTCTGGAATCTTTGTGGCTGGGGCTGCTGCTCTGTACTGCTATGGCTCTTTTTCACAAATATTTATTGAGCTCTAACTGGGAGCAAGGAACGGTGCTAGGGCTGGGAAGAGAGGAGTGGGCAAAAGGAAACACTGGGGCTTCTGTGACTTTAGAGGGCCGTCATCAAATTTCCTTTTTTCTTTCTTTTTTTTTTTTTAAGATGGAGTTTCGCTCTGTCACCCAGGCTGGAGTGCAGTGGTGCGATCTCGGCTCACAGTAACCTCTGCCTCCTGGGTTCAAGTGATTCTCCTGCCTCAGCCCATAGGCATGTGCTACCATGCGCGGCTAATTTTTGTATTTTTGGTAAAGACAGGGTTTCCCCATGTTGGCCAGGCTGGTCTTGAACTCCTGACCTCAGATGATCCACCCACCTCAGCTTCCCAAAGTGCTGGGATTATAGGCGTGAGCCACCACTCCCGGCACCTATCAAATTTTCAAAGTCAGAAATGGAAGGATGCAACCATGGTACATGGGAAGGAGGAGGGAGACACACAAGGCTGTACCTATCACGGGGGCTTCGACCTCATCTGGGAAGGTGGTTGGAGAGAGTGAGGCCTGACCTGAGCTTTGGAACTTACCAGGTTGAGAGAGAAATTGGATAATTTGTCTATTAACGTGTGACCTTGGGCAAGTCATTGACTTTCTCTGAACCTCAGTATCCTAGGACTTCAGAAGAGAAAGGAGGAATAACGGGTCTTGAGCATGCCTAGAATTCAGCAAGCTGCTATCCTTGCAAAGGCCTTGGCCAGCTGTTCAGCCACCATGCCCCTTTGTTCCCACTCCACCTTACCCACGCCTAGACTTCTTACTTTTAAAAAATAATCCACCCGTGAATCAAGTGTTTATTTACAAGGCTGGTTTCCCCAAGAGGCTTTCACAAATGCTTACTGAGCATCTGCTGTGTGCCAGATAAGCGTGAGGAGCTGGGGACTCAGAGAGGAGCAGACGAGCGGACACTCACGTTAGAGAGTGGCGTGTGCTGAGTGAAGGGGCCTCAGGCGGCAGATGGGACTAAGGCCTTTAACTCAGTAGCAGCTCCAGAAACAGATCTGGAACCCCAGGACTCAAAGGACCTATGTTTGCTAATCAAGTGAACACGGAGGACCTGCCCCTGAGCAGAGCGTCCCTGACTAATCCACAAGTGATGGTGGGATGGCTGCAGGCCCTGGGGATGCCCCAGGGAATAAGCCAGATTAAAACCCCTGCCCTGTGGGGTGTGGCAAAGAAACAGACAATTCATAAAATAAATAAATACATGATAAATCGCATATGAGAAGGCAGGGAGGGTATGAAGACAAATCAGGGAAGGAGGAGAGGGAGAATTTGGAGAAGACACTGGATTGTTTCTCTGGGTGGTCAAGGAAGGCTTCCAGGCAGAAGAGGTTTGACCATCAGCACCTAAGGGTAGAGATGGGAACCCTCCAGGGACATGGGCCCAACGCTGCCAGCAGAGGGGAAACCATGGCCCACAGGGCAGAGCACACTGGGGCGGGGGTGGGGGTTCATTGACAGTCTGGTGGCCAGTGTGGTGGGGGTGCGGGAGATGGGAACAGAGAGTCAGAGGGCAGATGGGGTCATGTTGTGTGGGACCTCAGAGGTCCTGCCTGGGCTTGGTTTCTACTTGGAGAGAAATAGGGAGGTTTGGGTAGGCTGTGAGTACAGCAAGATCTGGCTTAAAATGATTTCACCATCTTTACTTCGCTATATAAATATATGTTATATATACCTTTATACATATGCCATGTATCTTTATATATGATATATATGGTTACGTATCTACACACACACACACACACACACACACACACACACACACTTTTTTGGAACCATTGAAAAGTTGCAGAGATCATCACAGCTCATCCTGAAATTCCTTAGCAGGCTTCTTCTGAGAATAAGGACATTCTCCTACACAACAATTTCACATCCACACTAAGAAAATTAACACTGTTACATAGTATTATCTAATATGCCCTCTACATTCAAATATTCCTGTCTCCAATACTGTCCCTTTTGTAGCTTTTGTTGGTGTTCGATCTAGAATCTGAGAATCTCTTTGCATTTGGTTTTCATTCCCCTGTAGTCTTCCTTTTTTTATTTTTATTTTCTATTTTATTTATTTATTTATTTTTTGAGACAGGGTCTTACTCTGTCACCCAGGCTGGGGTGCAGTGACATGGTAATGGCTCACCACAGCCTCAGCTTCCCTCGGGCTCAGTCGATCCTCCCACTTCAGCCTCCCAAGTAGCTGGGACTACTGGCATGTGCCACCATGGCCAACTAATATTTTTGCATTTTTTGGAGATGGGTTTTCGCCATGTTGCCCAGGCTGGTCTCGAACTCCTGGACTCAAGCCATGCACCTGCTTTGGCCTCTCAAAGTGCTCGGATTACCGGCATGAGCCACCATGCCTGGCTCCCTTTAAAAAAAAAATCTCATTTGTGTTTTAGAAACGGTGTCTCAATATGTTCTTCAGGCTAGTCTTGAACTCCTCCTGGCCTCCAGTGATCCTCCCACCTCAGCCTCCTGAGTCGCTGGAATTTCAGGCATGAGCCACCGTGCCTGGCCCCTATCAACTTCCTTATCTAGAACTATGTTTTTGCTCTTTTGTTTTGTTCCTCGTTTCTGAATAGCTCAGGGATCCCTCTGGCTACTGCGTTGAGAATAAAGTGTCAGAGTCAACAGTGGAAGCGTGGACACTGGGTAGGAGGCTTTTGCAGTGCTCTCGGCCTGTTCTGTCCAATAGAACTTTCTGCAGTGACAGAAGTCGTCTATCTCCGCCCTGTCCAGTATAAAAGCCACAAGCCACACCCAGCTGTCGGGCACTTGGCATGCAACTAATATGACATCTTAATTTTTTTTTTTTTTTTTGAGATGGAGCCTTGCTCTGTTGCCCAGGCTAGAGTGCAGTGGCACAATCTCGGCTCACTGCAACCTCTACCTCCCAGGTTCAAGTAATTCTCCTACCTCAGCCTCCCAAGTAGCTGGGATTACAGGTGTCTGCCACCACGCCCAGCTAATTTTTGCATTTTTAGCAGAGACAGGGTTTCACCACATTGGCCAGGCTGGGCTTGAACTCCTGACCTCAAAAGTGATTTGCCTGCCTTGGCCTCCTAAAGTTTCGGGATTACAGACTCGAGCTACTGCGCCCGACCGACTTCTGAATTTTTAATTTGATATCATTGTAATCAATTTGAAGAGCCACATATGGCTGAAGGCTACTCGAATGAGTGGTACAGCTCCAAGGCGGAGAGATCACTGTGATTAACCAATGAATGAGGGAATAAATATCCAGGCAGAACGAACAGTCTACGGAAAGGGCTGAAGTTCCCCAAGGCAGGACATATACCTGCCTTTTTTTTCCTTCCCTGGTGACCAGCCAGCACCTGAAACACAGCAGGTATTCGGTTCAGCCTTCTCTTTTCTTCCAGGTCCTTTGGCTCCTGGCGCACCAACATGGCCCATGGCAGACAGGGCTGCTCTTAGTAAGCCTGGCTGAAGAAAGGCATCACAAAGAAAATGCCACCAGCAGGCCGGGTGTGGTGGCTCATGCCTGTATTCCCAGCCCTTTGGGAGGCCGAGGTGGGTGGATCACCTGAGGTCAGGAAGAACCTGGGAGACGGAGGTTGCAGTGAGCTGAGATCGTGCCACTGTGCTTCAGCCTGAGCAACAGAGCACGATCCGTTTCACAGAAAAAGAAAATGCTACTAGCCAGCAGGAAGTTGGTGGACCTCTAAAATTACCCTGTTGAGGGTACCTCCCTGCCCTGGTCTTAAGGCTGCCAATGGCCGCCCACCGCGCGGCCCCAGGGCTTTAGCTTACTCTGCAGGAAGAGGCCTTCCTCTCTGCATCCTTCCACAGGGTCGACAGTGAATGCCTCTCCTTTAAAAATAAAATGCATACGCCTGTCTTCATGCGCTCTGATCTGCCAGCAGGCTGTGCTGGGGAGTGGTGAGTAGTACAGGGAGGTATCTGACCCCAGGAGAACTGCCCCAATCCCTATCTTGTCTGTGCTCAGTTCTGATAACTCTTTTATCTTCCCTGGAGTTATTTTTTTTTTCCCTTCTTTCTCTTTTTCTGTGTGCTCTTCTAAGAGTAAAACGCAGGTCCTCCCACGAAGTCACTCATAGCTCAGGCGTCTGCAACAAGGACAGCAAAAGCACACACATTGACGGCCAGAGACACTGCTTAGTATACTGGTTTCTGCCTGGACGGGCCACTCTCAGCCCACCCACCAAGGGTTAAGTCCTGTGCCGACTGGGTCCCGGGTCTCCTCGGAGCTAGGTTTGCATCACGCAGATACATTAATCTACCCAAGTTGACTTGGAGAACCAATCTGAAATCAGATGGGAGCTCCCGGAAGCAAAGCAATTGCAGGTTCATTTGTTACTTTTATTATCTCATTTCTTCTTATTTTTTTAGCCAAATTGCCTCCTACACGGGGAAGGTTGGGGTCCTCTTTATTCTACTTTTCATTCTCACTCTGCCGCCCTCCCAGGTGTTTGTAATCACATATTTTTCATTTGGTTTCCGGGTCCAGCGACAAGAACACCAGAAACACCTCCTCCCCAGAGAGGAAGAGAGGATGCTCTGCCGCCTGTAAGGATTTTTCCTCTCCTGCTTTTGTCAGTTGGCATGCGATATGCTTCTCAGGCAGTAATTTAGAGACTGTCAATTCCAGAGAGCCGCTGGGGAACTCAGCAATCGCCTGCATTTCCTCGCTTTAGCCCGAGCTGGCTCTTTGAGCTGGCAGAGAACAAGATCTTTCTCTGGGAAGGGATGGTCCTATTTAAGGAAGGCCCTGGATTTTGTCAAGTTGGAAAGGTTTTCAACATCTTCCTGAGATGGTGGTCATGGGAGCGGTAGTTCGGGTGGGAGAATGCCATGCCCGCCCAGTGATTTATCCCAAAAGATGCTTTCCTGGGGTGGTTCTGCTGGCAGTCGGGCAGTGACATGTTATTAATGTCTTCCTGTTTTCTGTTGTCCCTGAATGGAAAAACACTGTGGAACCTTTAAATTTTCTCAAGCTGTCTATGTTTTCCTGGATCATCCCTCAATTTTCCATGGTATGGAAAATGTAAATGTTGCCTCATTCGGTTCGGGGAAATCCAGCCGTTGCTGCGGTTCCTTCTAAGATTTTCGATTCCAGAGATGTTTTCACCCGGAGGACTCCCCAGACTTGGCAAAAACAACCCAATTCCTGGCCACTGCTTTTTGAGCAGCTACTCAGTGCCTTAGACTTTGCATAGTTTATGAATCATGTGTCACTGTAGCAAAGGGGACATTTTGGCCCTGATTTCAGAGATGAAAGAACCAAGGCACAGAGACTGAGTCACTTTCTCTAGTGTACACAACTAGTAAGTGGATTCAAGTCCAATTTTGCTCCATTCCAGGCTACTTATAAGGCTTTTTTTTGGTTTCCTACTTTTGTTCAACTTACATTGATCTGATTATCGGATTCTCTTTTACAAGTGCTTAGTGATCTTCAGCTGTTTCAATGAACATTTATTTACTGAGACCTGCGGTTGCACCCAGGAAGGACTAGGAATGCTCTGTGATATGGAGGAGAACAATCTCTCCACCAGGCAAAGGTACCTGGGAGTGATCCAAGATGGAAAGGCAGAAATCCAAGGACTGGGTGTGATATGCAAGGGGCCTTTCTCCTGCTGTCATCCTGAACCTCTGTCTTTCAAATTTGGATGTGTCAGGGACCATCCAAATTTGTATTTTTTAGTAGAGATGGGATTTCACCGTGTTGGCCAGGATGATCTTGATCTCTTGACCTCGTGATCTGCCCGCCTCATCCTCCCAGAGCACTGGGATTACAGGCATAAGTCACCACACCTGGCCTGATCCTGATTTAATTACGATTATCTCTCTTTGTTTCTCTATATGTTCTCAAATTTAAACCTGTCTTTGTAATCCTCTATTTAAGCTATCGATTACATCCAAAAGGCCCTGAATGTTTCAGAAAGAAGGGATCTACTGGCAGCTTCTGAAGGCTTCCATAATACCTCCTACCCCAATGAGTATGATGAAATATCGTTACGGGTTCTTTCCTCTCCTTTGGAATGAAACTGCTGTTGAACTTTTCTCCCACTGTGGAGAAGCAGTGATGCTGTCACAGTAGGGGGTCGCTCCTCCTGCAGTCTTCTTCCCATTGCATGTTCACTCTCTTCCCCTCTTGCCCATAAGCAGCAACACCTGTTTCTTTTTTTTTTCCTTTTCTTTCTTTTTTTTTCGAGACAGTCTCTTGCTCTGTTGCCTGGGCTGGAGTGCAGTGGCACAATCTCAGCTCACTGCAACCTCTGCCCCTGGGTTCATGTGATTCTCAAGCCTCAGACTCCCGAGTAGCTGGAATCACAGGTGCACGCCAGCATGCCCAGCTAATATTTGTATGTTTAGTAGACATGGGGTTTTGCCATGTTCGTCAGGCCGGTCTCAAACTCCTGACCTCAGTTGATCCACCCGTGTCAGCCTCCCAAAGTGCTGGGATTACAAGCATGAGCCACCGCGCCTGGCCAGGAACTCCTATTTCTGTTTCTATCGTCTTCCCAAGTCTGCAGGCCCACCCTGGCCCACCCAGTCATTCTTAGAAGATGACCTCAAGTCCTACTTTTCAAAGAAGATTGAGGTTTTGTAAACTGAGTTTCAATATTGTCCCTAATCCCTGTCTCTGTGTATTTTCTCATCCTCTTATTATGTTTTCCAAAATAGGACCTGAGGTCGAACTCATGACCTCAGGTGATCTGCCCACCTCGGCCTCACGGAGTGCTGGGATTATGGGTGTGAGCCACTGCACCAGGCCTAGATCGTATCACCTTCAAAGTTTAATTAGGAAGAATAATAGGGGCACTGAGTGTAACTCCAGATCGGGTAAATTATGTACCTCTGTGTTCTCTAGGTAGTTATCTATTCATCCATCCCTTGCCTTGTCCACAGAAATTACAGGTAGGTGGCCAGGCGTGGTGGCTCACGCCTGTAATCCCAGCACTTTGGGAGGCTGAGGTGGGAGGATCACGAGGTCAGGAGATCGAGACCATCCTGGCTAACACGGTAAAACCCCGTCTCTACTAAAAATACAAAATATTAGCTGGGCATGGTGGCGGGCACCTGTAGTCCCAGCTACTCGGGAGGCTGAGGCAGGAGCATGGCATGAACCCGGGAAGTGGAGCTTGCAGTGAGCCAAGATCGTGCCACTGCACTCCAGCCTGGGCGACAGAGTGAGACTCTGTTTCAAAAAAAAAAAAAAAAAAGAAATTACAGGGAGGCTAGAGCAGGGACCAGCAAACTGTTTTTATAAAGGACCAGAGAGTATATATTTCAGGCCTTGCAGGCCGTATGACATCTGTCACAATTCAATTCTGCCTTTCTACTGCAAAACAGCCATGGACAATTCATAAATCAATATGCATGGCCGTGTTCTGATGAAAGTTTATTTATAGACACTGAAATTTGAATTTCATGTCATGAAATTATATTTTTTGATTATTTTTTTCATAAAACCAGTCTAAAAAAAGCCATAGGTTATTCTGTCATGGATAGTTTTGATATGAATATTTCCACCCCCATTATTTGCATAGCAAATTACAGATTATCCAGAACAGGTGGGCTGTACATAAACAGGCTGGTCGGCTGGATGTGACCTGTGGGCTGTAGTTTGCTGACACCCAGGCTAGCGCCTTAATATGCAATGAAGTAGTAAAACACATGTAAAAGTAAACAGCAGATGAAATAGAATAAAATGCACATTTGCACACCACAGTACCCAAAAAGGTTATGTACTGGGGCTAAAGATTCGACTTGGAGTTTCCTGGTAGTCAAGGCAAAAAAAGGAAGCAAAAGTAAGTTGCTTGGCCGTATGAACAAAAAGATGTCCATTTCTCATGGGAGGCAGAGGTATCATGGCCTTCAAGAATCTTCCGGTTAAACATGGTACTGAAATTAGATTTTATTGTTCATCGTTGAGTCCCTACTTATTTTGCCCTCACCAAGGCTAGTTGCAGAGTATTTGTTCTAGTAAGTAAAATCAACAATCAGCCATTTTCTGGTCATTGTAATGGTGTAAATTATATCTGACAGTTGTTAATTAAATACCTAGTCATGCTTTGGAGCCAAAGCCAAATAGTGCTCTGTAAACATTATGATTTGTCAGTAATCAATGTGATTTGTATAATTTGTGAGCAATCAGATACTTTATCCAAAAGCAGATTATTGACCTCTGTGCCTATCTTGGGAGAAATTGCCACTTGGTCTGTGTCTACACAGACCCAAGAGGAGAAGGGATTTGACAATGGTCTGATTAATTGAATCAGTGGTTTGGGGGAGTGGGCTGTCTGTATTGATCCAATTAAATAGATAATTGTCAGAATTGAGGTCATGTCTATAAGACACCACCATTTCAAAGCCAAAGAGATTGTTTCAAATATATAAGGCTCAGCCAATCAATGTAGGCCACCTCCTCCACATGAAATCAACCGGAAAGTGATTGACTCTGTAGCTCCACAAACCACGGTCTTTCCTATTTTCAGCAAGTGGTTCTGTGCTAAATACAGTGCTTTGAAATGTTTCTTCCCCATAGACCCAAGGACGATGACTCTTTATACAAATAATGGGGATAGAAATATACAAATTGAATGTTAGGGCTGGGTGTGGTGGCTCACCCGTGTAATCCCAACACTTTGAAAGGCTAAGGCGGGCAGATCGCTTGAGCTCAGGAATTGGAGACCAGCCTGGGCAACATGGCAAAACCCCATCTCTACAAAAATTTTTAAAAATTTAGCCAGGCATGGTGGCTCTTGCCTGTAATCTCAGCTATTCAGGAAGCTGAGGTAGGAGGATCGTTTGAACCTAGGAAGCAGAGGTTGCAGTGAGGCAAGATCATACCACTGCTCTCTAGCCTGGGCAGCAGAGTGAGACCCTATCTCCAAAAAAAGAAAGTTGGAATGACATCAGACTCAAAATAGCCATGTGTCACTTAGCAATGGGGATGCATTCTGAGAAATGCATTATTAGGTGGTTTCATCATTGTGGAACGTCATGGAGTGCACTTACACAAACCTAGATGGTCCCGCCTGCTACACACCTAGGCTGTATGGTCTAGCCTCTTGCTTTTAGGCTGCAGACCTGTGCAACATGTGATTGGGCTGCATACTGTAGGCAAGTGTAACAGTGGTATGTGTATATCTCAACATATCTAAACATAGAAATAGTACAGTAAAAATATGATATTATAATCTTTGGGACCACCATCATATATGCAGTCTGTCATTGACTGAAAGTTGCGATGTAGCACGTGACTATTGTCTCTTTTAGGGGAAAAAACAAAAACAGAAAGCAAGCAAGCTGGTATCCTGCATATCTGTGAGCTCCGGAAGCAGCTGCATATGTGTATTGGATTAGCAAGGGAGACTCCAATCCCGAGTTCTCTAGGGGTGTAATTGTTGCAGGCACACTGAGGGGCAGAGCTCTAGGTCTTGGTTAGTGGTCCAGGGAGAGAAGAGAGCAAAGGTAGAAGGCTTGAGTTTCATTTCTGCATCAGATTCAAAACCCAGCTAATCTTTTCTAGCTGGTCTTTTTCAACCTAGCTGGTGATTTCAGGCTAGTTAAGCAACCCCTCTGATCCTCAGTGTTCTTTTCCCTCTAATGGAGATAAATATACTTAATTAATGGGGTGGCTGCATCCATAGCAAGCACACAGCCACGGTCAGTTAGCCTCTCACTTCTCCACTAATTCCCACTGTGGGAAAGAACTCATTGCTAACATGCCTCATCTGACATGTGGTAAACTCCTGCCTTTCTTATCTCATCTACATGGTTGCAGTGGATGATCACTAGACAATTGGTGAACACCTACGACATACTAGATCCCTCCCTGGGGAGAGTGCTTGTCTTTGAAACAGTCAAAGGAGGAAGGAAGAAAAGAGAGGTAGAACAATTATAATAAAGCGACATAACCCAGTGAGAGACATAATGATGCTGCGAGGCGCAGTGCTGGTTGGAGAGAACAGGGGCAATCATGGTAAACTTCTCAGGGAGGTGACTTTTTAAGGGATTTTGTGATCAAAAGTGTGCAGTCTTAAGTCCAACCAGTGGTTATGAATTCCGGCTCCGCCACTTGCTATAACAGCTGCCTCGCCATGAGCGATAACTTCACCTCTTTGTGGCTCAGTTTCTTCGTCTATAAAATGGGGATAATGATAGTCTCTGTCCCAGGGGAGTTAGGAGGATTAAATGCAACAGTAATCCAACCACAGAATGAAAAGACAGGCCAGCACGTACAACACAATCTAGAAATGTTTGCTTTATTATCATCCTTTTTATTAATCTATCATGGTACAAGTTTGCTGGGTAGAAAGATGGCGATGGGGAAGGGGACATTTCAGGCCAATGTGATAATAAAATCAACAGACAAAAGAAGGGAGGGTGTAGTGAGTAAGATGAAGCTATGTACAGATGCAAGGGGAAGGGTATTGATGTCAGCACGCATGCAGCTTCCCACAAATCGTGTGGATTCTTTTCTGTGCTCTCCATTACGGAATCTCCCTGAAAATAAGTGGCCACTTTGAGGTTTGATGGTTTAATTCCACCACAAAAGTATAAAAAAGCAGGCAGCCTGCTGTTTATAGATTTTTTTTAAGTGAGGGAGTATGTTAATGAGCTTAGCTTGTCAGGGAGCTAAGGGGATTCTTGACATCAAATGGTGGGTAGCTAAATAGGTCACCCCAAGTTATTCAGCATGGATGGAAGACCAAGAGGATACACAAGCTTCAAAAAGTGGTTTTCAGGGAAAGCAAGAGATGTTCATTTACCTCATTCAAAATGGTATCTCTAATGCTAGTCTCCGGTGCTTGGCAAATACAAAGCCATTATATATTTATTGAATGAATTAATTAATTCGTGAATATGTTTATAAAGACAAGGAAAAGCCATTCTGCAAATCTATGTGCAGTAAAATAGTTTTTCAGTCACTTTGCCTTCATTTGTTTGACATTCTTGGAATATTTGGGCTCTAAAGGGTGCTAGGGTAAGGCACGCAGGATGCAAGATTAGCGAGATATTGCCTCTACTCTCAAGAAACTCCATTTCTTTGGGAATCATCACCTGTTTTTGTGTCACGGATCCCTTGGGCATTGGGTGCCCTTTGCAGAATAATGGTTGTGAATACATAAAATGAGTGGGATCACAGAGGAAACCGATCGTATTAAAATACAGTTGTCAAAATATTAAATCATGGGATCTAGTAACAAAGGTTCTTCCTTCTTAAGCCATTGAAGAACACAGCTCGTGGTGGGGTCCATTAACTATTAATTATCAAAACAGTGGGTGAAAACGATGTTTGGAAATATCAGCGGCAACTCTCGCGTGATAGGAAAATATCTGTGATTTCGATTGCGACAGACACACAGATACTTCTCCCACGATAGCAGTGCATTGCCCAAATGACAGTAATGCTAAACTTCAGTCAGAGGTTAGTGAAAAAGAAAGACGTAACGTTTTGGCCATCTGTATACACCCCTCTTTCTGGGGTTCCAGCCGCAGACCCTCAGATTAAGGAGTCTGCACTAGTTTGTAGCTTGTTCAATGACAATTTTTTTTTTTTTTAAAGTGCCAGTTATAAAGGAGCAGGAGGTTTCTGGAGCCGGGATGAACTGGGACCAACACCAGCAACTGTATCACCCAGTTCACTGAGAGTTAAAATCACCCGTGTGAAGCTGTCTCTGCAGGCACAGAGTAAGTGCTGGATAAATGGTAGGGATTGATATTGACCAGCTTTGACACATGAATAGGAGAGGGTTAGGCAAAGACAAAGAGAGTTGGGGATGCCAGGTACCCTCTGGGCAGAGGAAACCATGAGTGCAGAGGCACGTAGGCCTGAAACAGGCCAGAAAGCACCAAGCAATTTGCTCTTGCTGGAGAAGGAGCTATAAAAGGTAGAGTCGCAAAGACTGGGGATGGAGCTTTAGGCTGGGATCAGCTCCCAATGGGTTGGGATGACAAGTGCCTGGGGCACATTGGCAGCTGCAAAAAGCTCGCTCAGATGCCTGTGTGGGGGCAGATTTTGGGGGCAAGAGGACTCTCCAGCAATCTGTGGCAAAAAAAAAAAAAAGTCCCGCTTGTTATCAAGCTTACTGGCTTATCTGTTTTTCTTGGACATGCCCCAGTCGCTAGTAAATAAAGCTGTCTACTTTACATTTTGTCCCTGTGCCCTTTTACAGCCTTTTCTAGGAGGAGCTGAGTCCTATTATATTCTGAAAGCATATGTTCCCGATGATTGCTCATTCTCTTTCCAATAATATCTTTGCAGGACAAAGAGGAATGGGGAAGGGAACACACTTTTAGGATGTCAGTCCCAGTTTTAATTACAAGTGTTCGTGGATGTGGCATTCATGTAATTGGGGGGCTGATTTATGCCAGATAATATGCACTGATGCAAGGGGCTGGAGCCCAAGAAGGAGGGGAGGCCAAGAAGAGGCAGTGGCCCCCCACCAGGCCCGGAACTGGGGTGGCACATGTCAGCGGCTTTGCTCACAAGCACCCAGGGATGATGGAAAAGGCAACCCAAAGGGTTCAGCTTCTGCAGATGGAGTCTGCGCTTTGCACTTTCTGGCTTTGTGACCTTTCTGCAGGTTACTTCTCTTCCCCGAGTGTCAGTTTACTCAGCTGAAAAATGCATCTGCTAAGAATACCTATGACATAGGGTTTGGGGAGGATTAAATAAGATAATGTAAATAGAGTTTAGCATGGTACTGTGTATATAGCCAGCACTCAATGCTGTTGGCTTATTGAAAAAATAATAATAACACCTACAGTAACCACAATATAGCAACAGCAATCATGTTCAAGTCTGTATTTGGTTTCAGGAGGGGGAATGTGACCCGGGGGCTCTGTCGTTGGATATATGCACACACTTGACCTAATGGAAAGCTGGAAAGCAATTGGATGGGAAAACAGTCCATCTTCTTGAAGTCTCTCAAGCAGTGTAATACAAGAATTACTGTTCTCTCTTTGCATGTATGCATTGCATTTCTCTGTTGAATTCAGAGTGCTTTATAGACGCCTGATCAGCTTCCAGCATCCTCTTGGTATGAATTCTGGGGGAGATGAGGAATGTGCCTAATTCCCTTGAGTGATTTACTTACAACTGCAGTTGTGAGGACAAAAGGATGGGGCTGACTGAGACTGGGAATGTTCATCCCAAAGTGTTCAAGTTACAACCAGGCTGATTCCTGGCCAGGAGACTAGGCATTCATAGAGAGGCATCCTGTAAGGTCTGAAGAGGACAGTGACCATCCACCACAGGCAAACATGCATGTGTTAAAAAGGAATGAGGTTTTGGTCTATGCTACAACAGGGATGAACCTCAGAACATTATGCTGGGTGTGGTGGCTCATGCCTGTAATCCCAGCACTTTGGGAGGCCGAGGCAGGTAGATCACCTAAGGTCAGAAGTTCAAGACCAGCCTGACTGGTGGTGATACCCCATCTCTACTAAAATGTGGTGATACCCCATCTCTACTAAAAATACAAACAACAACAAAACAAACAACAACAACAACAAAAGTTAGCCAAACATGGTGGTGCAAGCCTGTAATCCCAGCTACTCGGGAGGCTGAGGCAGGAGAATCACTTAAATTTGGGAGGCAGAGGTTGCCGTGAGCCAAGATTGTGCTACTGCACTCCAGCCTGGATGACAGCAAGACTCCGTCTCAAAACACAAACAAACAAAAAAACATTATACTAAGTGAAAGAAACCAGATGCAAAAGATGACCCAACGTATGAATCTGTAGATGCAAAGTACCTAGAATAGGCACCTCCAAAGAGACAGAAAGCAAGTTAGTGATTGCTGGGGGCTGGGCAAGAGGGGACTAGAGAATGACTACTGAAGCATTGAAGGTTTCTTTTGGGGGTGGTTAAATGGTCTAGAATCAGACTGGGCGCGGTGGCTCACGCCTGTAATCCCAGCACTTTGGGAGGCCGAGTCGTGCGAATCACGAGGTCAGGAGATCAAGACCATCCTGGCTAGCATGGTGAAACCCCGTCTCTACTAAAAATACAAAAAGAAATTAGCCGGGCATAGTGGCGGGCGCCTGTAGTCCCAGCTACTCGGGACGCTGAGGCAGGAGAATGGTGTGAACCCGGGAGGCGGAGCTTGCAGTGAGCCGAAATTGCACCACTGCACTCAGCCTGAGTGACAGAATGAGACTTGGTCTCAAAAAAAAAAAAAAAAAATGAGAACGTGTTGATGGTACAACCTCGTAAATATACTAAAAGCCACTGAATTATACACTTTAAGTGGGTGAATTTTATTTTGTTTTGTGTCTTTATTTATTTATTTATTTAGGGACAGGGTCTTATGCTGCTGCCTGGGTTGTGGTGCAGTCACACAGTAAGGGCTCACTGCAGCCTCAAACTCCTAAGGTCAAGAGACCCTCCCACCTTAGCCTCCTCAGTAAATGAGACTACAGGTGCGAGCTACTATGCCCGGCTGATTTTTAAATTTTTTACGGAGACACAGCCTCACCTTGTTTTCCAAGCTGATCTCAAAATCCTAGTCTCAAGCAATCCTCTCCTCTGCCTCAGAAAGTGCTGGGATTACAGGTGTGAGCCACTGCACGAAGCCATTTTGTATGTGAATTGTATCTCAATTTTCTTTAAAAAAAGAAAAAAAAAAAGAAAAAACAGGAGGGTGAGGTTGCTGGTGCTTGCCCTCCTCGCCAAGAAGAATGCTCCTGCACTGGAGACTCTGTAAGGACACCCCAGGCCCCTGAGGTTGCTGGTCCTGGGGAAGAATTGTGTAAGTGTGGATGTGCTTGTGGGTGCGTTTGTGCATCTGTGCCCTGGACAGCCGATTGATTGCTGGAACACCCCCATGTCCTAAAGAGGGAAAATTCACAGTATAACCAGAAGCCTGCAGCACAAGATCCTAGCATTTGGGGGTGGGGCAGGGCATTGCGTCGGGTACCCTTTGTGTTTCTGACCAGCGCAGTGTCTATATTTTCAAGGGCAATCCAACTCAGCCTATCTCTAGCCCTGTATCTACCTGAAGGAGATGCAACTGGATATGTATGTATGTGTGTGTATATATGTGTGTGTGTGTGTATATGTATACATATATATGTATACTATATATACATATATACGTGTATATGTGTGTGTGTGTGTGTGTGTGTATTTTTTAGACAGAGTCTTGGTCTGTCACCCAGGCTGGAGTGCAGTGGTGCAATTTCAGCTCACTGCAACCTCCGCCTCCCGGGTTCAAGCGATTCCCCTTTCTTAGCCTCCCAAATGGCTGGAACTAAAGGCATGCATCATCTCACCTGGCTAAGTGCTTGTATTTTTAATAGAGACAGGGTTTTGCCGTGTTGGCCAGGATGGTCTCGAACTCCTGAGCTCACATAACCTGCCTGCCTTGGTCCCCAAAGTGCTGGGATTACAGGCGGGAGCCCCCACACCTGGCCACTGGAAATACATTTCTAAAGAGGAATGGAAGTCAGGCTGGTGAAGAAACACAACTGTGGGGTGAGGGTGGGGACACAGAGTGATGTGAGGCCTACATAACAGGAGTTCAATCCTGGGACCTGAGCTGATGTAAATGATGCTCCCACAAGGGAATTACAAGCAGGTCGGCACCGCTAGGCCTAGTCGGGGAGGATCTTGTGTTCCTGCTGCAGGGTGAGAGCCCCTCCCTGCCCATTCCACTCCCAAGAGCGGTGAAGAGCCAGGGGGCTGGGCTTGTTGCTTTGTTTTGTGTTGTTTTGCTTGTTGAGCAAGGGAATGTGGTTCCCCTGTGTTGGATTTGTTTTAGAAAGACGATGTCACTGGGTCTGGGGCAGGGGGATTAGATGAGAGGCTCTTGCAGTTGTCTGGGAAGGAGTTGTCCATGAAGGCCTGAGTTCAGACAGTAGCCCTTTGGATTAGATTTAATGGTGGCTCCCCACAAGATATGTTCACCAGAACCTGGAAATTTGAGAAAAAAGGGTCTTTGCAGGTAAGTTCAGTTGAGGATCTCAAAACGAGGCCATCGTGGGTGGGCCCTAAATCCAATGGCAGGCATTTTCAGCAGACACAGAAGTGAAGAAGGCACCGAAGAGAAGGCTGTGTGAAGGTGGAGGCTGAGATCAGAGTGATTCCCCTACAAGCCAAGGAGCACTGAGGGCTGCTGACACCCCCAAATACCAGGATAGGGCCACAGACAGGTTCTCCTCAGAGCCCCCAGAAGGAACTAAGCCTTCTCACACCTAGACTTTAGACTTCTGGCCTCCAGAATACTGAGAAAATAGATTTCTATTGTTTTAAGCCACCACACAGATGCAGGAAACTGATATACCCTTTAATGATTTTCTCCATAGCCTTTCTGATCATCCTTTCATCCTTTGTCTCTCTTGTTGCCCTTTGCTTTGTTTTGCTTTACTTTGCTTTGCTTGCTTTCTTTCTTTCTTTCTTTCTTTCTTTCTTTCTTTCTTTCTTTTTTTTTTTTTTTGAGACGGAGTTTTGCTCTTGCCTCCCAGGCTGGAGTGCAATGGCACAGTTTCGGCTCACTGCAGCCTCTGCCTCCTAAGGTCGAGCAATTCTGCCTCAGCCTCCTGAGTACCTGGGATTATAGGCGCCTGTCACCACGCCCAGCTAATATTTTTGAATTTTTAGTAGAGATAGGTTTTTGCCGTGTTGTCCAGGCTGGTCTCGAATTCCTGGCCCCAGGCAATCTGCCCCCCTCGGCCTCCCAAAGTGCTGGGATTACAGGCCTGAGTTCCTGTGCCCAGCCCCTTTTGCCCTTTTCAAAACACTAAGTGGGTCGTGTTAACCTCCCACTCACTTCTTTAAGTTTCCTCACTCCTTTTAGGTGAACAATCCAAATCCTCAAATGTCCTAGAGGCTCTTTTCAGCCATGTTCACACTTCCTTTCTCTGTGCTTTAGTCACCCTACCCTCCGTCAACTCCTAACTCCTGCCTGCCACAGAGCCTTTGCACATCCTCTGCCGGGGAGGCTCTCCCTTCACCTTCATTAGGTTATCAGATCTCAGCTCACACATCACATCTTCTGAGATACGTTCCAGACTCCCCTGGCCATGGTTGCTTCCTTTGCTATGGACTGTCCGGGAACGGGTCGCCTTCCTTCCGACGTCAGCTTGCAGTTCTGCACTTGTTCGTGTGATCATTGATCAGGGCCCATTTTCTGCTCCAGACAATGATCTCTATCTAGAAAGAATCATGCCTGCTTTTCTACACTCTCCTGCCTCTAGGGCAGAGAACACAGAATCTGGCACATGGTAGACTGTTAATGAAATTTTGCTGAATACAGAGTAAATAAAGAAGAGTTAACATAGTGGAGTCCACGTACGGTGGCTCATGCCTGTAATCCCAGCACTTTGAGAGGCCGAGGTGGGATGATTACATGAGCCCAGGAGTTCACGACCAGCCTTGGAAACATGGTAAGACCCCGTCTCTACAAAAAATAAAAAAATTTAGCCAAGCATGGTGGTGCATGCCTGTAGTCCCAGCTACTCTGGAGGCTGAAGTGGGAGGATCATTTGAGCTGGGGAGGTTGAGGCTGCAGAGGTCTGTGATCATGCCACTGCACTTCAGCCTGGGTGACGGAGAAAGACTCCATCTCAAGATAAATAAATAAATAAATAAATAAATAAATAAATAAATAAATAAAAAGTAGAGATGGTGGAGTGGTGGTATTTGGTAGATAATACAGCTCTGCAAACATTTTTCACTGCAAAATGAAAATTCTTCATTATATTGTAATTGCTTCTTTCTTTGCATTAAGTGAATGACAAGGAGCAAGGCCATTTTGTGTAAGCTATCCCGGGCCTCCCTGCCTCCCATTTTACACCCTGTTTATTGATACTAAGAAGAGCCTCCAACTCAATAAGAACTAATGACTTCTGCTTGCTGTCATTTTAGAATGTCCAATTCCCCATTCTGGAGAGCCTTTGATTATAACATCAGCCTCTCGTCTGGACCTCTGACCTGAATTATAGGATTCTAAAAAATCTCTTCCTTCCCAATTGTGAATTTGGTCATTGTTGTAAGCCAAGCTTTGCAAAGGTGGAACACCTTGGAGATACTTATCTCCTCCTTACTCTACCCAAGTAATGACTCATCCTTTGATACAGAATGTCTCTTTTTTGATATAGATGTCTTTTTTTGATATAGATGTCTCTTGATACAGAAGCGTTTCTCAGGATGATTTTTGTGGTTGCCTCGTGTCTTCTAAAGACCCCTGAACATAGCATAGAAACAGCACATGTCTTAGGGTTGGGATGAGATAACGTCTCAGTGTTTGAGTAGAATTAGGGAGTTTGCCTTATTTTCCTTTGTGTTCCTCATAACGGGCCCAGTGTCCAGCAAATGGAAAGTTCCCACTGGGTGTAGTTGGGTGACACTATGAGTATATCGTTAGGCATGTTCAAGATATAGCTAAATTCGGTCCAGACATTCTACCCATGTTTTCACAGAAACATGAGGCAGCGTTCGGTGCTTATCTATGGCATTTGATTAAGACATTTCACTGAAGAACTGATAAAAATCACAAATTGTCGGCTGCAAATCTATCATTTTTCTTTCCTCCTTCTTCCTCTCTCTCCCTCCTGTCCTTTCTTGCTTTCTTCCCTCCTGTCTCCTTCCTTCCCTCCCTTTCCAACTCAACTAAAATTTTCTGATATTTTTTTCATGAATTAGGGTATGTTTTTTTGGGGGAAAGTGCTTCACTGCGTGTTTCTTTTGACATTACACATATGCCCCCATGGAAAGCAAATTGAATAAATTTATGCTCTAAACTTCTTTCCACAAGAGTAAGTTTAGAATTTATTTTCTTTACATTATCTGGATAATTGCATTTGGTTTGCTTACATAGATGGAGGCGAATGGTTTTCCAATATTCAAACCAACCTATATCACAGAAGCATTCTGAAAACTGGGAATAGATCACTTCACAGTTTCCTGAACCACTAGAAAAAAAAAAAAGTTCATAAATTTATAGCCCCTGACATTGAAGTTGGGGAAGCATATCTAGTACACATGCTATATGGAAAACACTCTCGTCTTCGAAAAATAAGCACAATACAAATTATATTTGAGGATGACCTGCCAAAGGATTGATTATCTATCCTGGAAACATGTTTTCCATGGTTCATTTGGGCAAACAGGGCAGCTGAGGTATCTCAGGATAGCAACAGGGTATGCAGAATTGATTGATAAATGAGGGAGCCTATGTCTGGAGGCCCCAGGCTGGGACTTTGGGTGCAGATGCACAGGAGACCTTTGCCCCATGCCGTCAGAGCTGGGCCTACCCAGTTCCACGTCTTTGAGTTTTCACGCACAAGAACTGGATGTTTCTGACATCCTCAGCTGCAGGCATGGGGCAGAGACGCACATCAGCCATTGAGAAAAAGGTATGCAGCCTGCATGCCTCTTGATTTCCTCCATATACGCAGTAAACCCATAATGTCCATCAGGGCCATTGTCAAAACATCTGTGCGCCAGGAAAGGGTTCTGATGTGTGATAAATTTATTTAGCTATTACTCATCTGAAGTTGTACTATTTTAGGATCTTGGGGAAGTGAGGACATTTGAAATGGAACAGGATGCTCCTTTAAGTTAGGGTAAAATGAACTCTATAAAAACTGTTTTTCTGGCCTGGCACGGTGGTTCATGCCTGTAATCCCAGCACTTTGGGAGGCCAAGGCTGGTGGATCACGAGGACAGGAGATTGAGACCATCCTGGCTAACACTGTGAAACCCCGTCTCTATTAAAAATACAAAAAATTAGCCGGGCGTGCTGGCGGGCGCCTGTAGTCCCAGCTCCTCGGGAGGCTGAGGCAGGAGAATGGCGTGAACCCGAGAGGCGGAGCTTGCAGTGAGCTGAGATCGCCGCACTGCACTCCAGCCTGGGCAACAGAGGGATACTGTGTCTCAAAAAATAAAAAAAATTTAAATGAAAAAAAAAACTGTTTTTCTATATCCTCCCCCGCCCCACAGAGAAAGTTAGGACAATATATTCTTATATAAAATTGACATTTTTAACTTTAATGAGAAATTGCTTGTCCTTTAAACTTTAGGCATTGATGCGCTTAGTTATGCTTTTCAACAAGATTTTGCATTTTTAATATTTCCTTTTAGAGCTTCCAGGAATCTCAATTATTAATTATACTGTGGATTTATTGGTCTTTGGACTCTCCCGCTAGTATAAAGATTGTAGATTCATCAAACTTTGTCTGCTGTCTTCAAATTTCAACAGTGTTTTAACTATCAAATAGAAAATCCAAAGGAAGCATGAATGCACATAGTCATTTTCCTGGTGTAATAGGGCCAAGAGCCGGTATGTTTTATGATTTCTTGAGGATCCTGGTGGTAGGTAAGCCAACCGCTGTGAACCCGGGTGAGCTCTAATTTACTCCATAGTCCAAATAAACAATCGTTTCTGACATTGTGTAACCAAAAAATAGCATCTGCCCGAAAGATGCTATTTATAAAAGTAAACTGTTACAAATGGAGCTTAGTGTTAACCAGAACTTTATGAATAAGTAATGAAGTCTAATTTTCCGTTATTATAGCCATTGTTTAAAAATGCATGTCTGCTAGGACATTGTAATCATTTTGTATTACTTAGGAAAACTTTTATGATTCTACTCTTTTTATTTTTTTAATAATTACTGTATGACTTCTTCATTAGGGTTTCTCTCCTCTGGTGCATACATGGATCTTCTGAAAAGGAATCTGACAAATTTAGTCGCTGCATTTTTCTACATTGCTTTCAAGACTACACAGCGCTTCAGATACTTTCCAGGGCCCTTTTTTCCCAAAGTGTTCTCCAAGATGCCTTTTGATCTCTACAGGCAATCCCATTAGCTGCGATGGCTTGAGGTTTCCACACAAACTCTGCCACAGAGGCGCTGACACCGGACCAGGTGTGATCCCTAGCAGCTTCCTATACCGACTCAGATGAGGGCTGTTTCGATCCGTCTCATTTAAGGTTTGGCTCCTCCAAAGATTAGACACCCTTGTTTTGGTTCAATCTTTGTTTGGCTTTGAAGCATCATGCACTTGGATCTTTAAACCTTGGGCTCATCACTGCTTGTACCAGTACCTTCTTCCCTCTGCTTGTTTCTGGCCATTATCAAACACCATGCCAACTAGGTGTAAATGCAGACTGATATTCTGAAGAATCCAGCAGGGACTGGGCATGGTGCCCTCATGCCTGTAATCCTAGCACTTTGGGAGGCCGAGGCAGGAGGATTGGTTGAGCCCAGGAGTTTAAGACCAGCTCAGGGAGCATAGTGAGACCCCTGTCTCTACAAAAAATAAAAAATAAAAATATTAGCTGGGTGTGGTGGCACATGCCTGTAGTCCCAGCCTCTCAAGAGGCTGAGATGGGAGAATCACCCAAGGCAGGGGATGTTGAGGCTGCAGGGAGCCAAGATCGAATCACTGCACTCCAGCCTGGGCAACAGAGTGAGACTCTGTCTCACACACACACACACACAAAAGAAAAAAAATCCAGCAGGAAACTATACAAACACCAGCGTTGCTTTAAAATGTGAAGGCCAACTCTCTTGATATGCAGAAGCCTTCGCCCCCTTCTTGAGGGTGTTTAGGGCTTGGATGAGTGTCCCAGCTGGGTTTCCCATGCTGCAGAGCCCACATGTGGGATGCTGAGGGGTACGTGGTGGGTGACTCCCTGGGAGCACTGTTTGGTGCTGATCACTGTCCCATCCTGGCACTGCAGTCCTGGGACAGTCTACACAGCTCCTGCCTCCTCCTTTTCTTCAGGATTATCTCGAGTTGGTTTACAAAGTGAAAGGCATTAGACATCTTCATGTGGGCTGAAGAAAGGGACTCAATTTTTGTGGGTCCATGTTAATGTAATTCTTCTGAATTTGAGATAAAATGGTCATAATTTTATCTCAGAGGCAAGGGAAAACCTAAAACCTCCCTAGGGATGTGTGTGCTAAACTTGATTGATCCGGGTGTATGTGGAATTTTTACCTTTGTTTTGTCTTTATTTATTTTTAAACTTTAGGTAAATTTACTTCATTCAAAACTTATCATTTAATACCATCTTTTTTGAATGGTTAAATTGTGCATGTATTTTTTCTAGTTTTCTTGTTTTTGTTTAATAAGCTCTCTCTCTCTGTCTCTTTCTATTTATATATGTACATATATGTGTGTATATATATGTGTGTGTGTATATATATACATAGAAAGAGAGGGAACTGAATGGGATGCCTTTTATTATGTACTCTTATTAGGTAGACTGACCTGGGACAGTCTACACAGCTCCTACCTTCTTCTATATATAATATACATAATCATATATATTATATAGAGATAATGTATCTATATATAATGTATTTATATTTATAAATATATTTTTTATATTTATAAATATATATATTTATGTATTTATAAATATATATATTTGTTAGGGTAAAACAAAGTCTGTAAAAATTGTTTTCCTTTGTTGTTACGTCCACCAAAAAATTTGTGTGTATGTATATATATATATGTATACACACATTTGTGTGTGTATATATATAGTCTATTATATATATTACACAGACATACTATATAATAGACTCTATAATATATAATAGACTCTAATATGTAGAGAGTCTATATATTCTATTATATATTACATATGTGTAATATATACTCTACATCTAGAGTCTATTACATATATGTTATATATAATATAATATATAATATATTCTTTTTATGTAATATATGTTAATATGTAGGGAGTATATTACATATTATGTAGAGAGTGTATATATTATATATATGGGTTTCTGTACATTATAAACCCGTAGATTATATACATGATAGACTATACACATATATAACTAATATGTATACACACAATAGTCTAGTATATATTATATATGTAATATACTTTCTATATATACATATGTAATTTGGGGGGCAAAAACATAATATAAATATATAATTAATATAATATATGTAATAGAGCATATATATATACACACACACACACACATTTCAACTTTCTTGAACCCCTGAACCAACCTTAGATTGCCTAGTACCAGGGTTCTTCTTTTTTTAAAAAATTTAAATTTTAAGTTCAGGGGTACATGTGCAGGTTTGTTAAACAGGGAAACTTGTGTGATGGGGGTTTGTTGTGCAGATGATTTCGTCACTCAGGTGTTAAGCCCAGTAGCCATTAGTTACTTTTCCTGCTCCTCTCCCTTCTCCTACCCTCCACCCTCTGGTAGGCCCCAGTGTCTGTCGTTCCCCTCTTTGTGTCCATGTGCTCTCATCATTTAGCTCCCAGTTATAAGTGAGAGCATATAGTATTTGGTTTATCTGTTATTGAATTAGTTCGCTAAGGATAATGGCCTCCAGCTCCATCCATGTTCCCACAAAGGACATGATCTCATTATTTTTTACAGCTGCATAGTATGCCATGGTGTCAATGCGCCACATTTTGTTTATCCAGAATAAACCATTTTTTATACTGGTTTTAGGTTTGCAGCAAAATCGAGTGGAAGGTACAGGGATTTTCCATATTTCCCCTGCCCCTCACTGCCACATGCGTAGCCACCCCATTATCAACATCATGTTAACTATTTTAAAGTGTATAGTTGAGTGGCTTTAAGGGCATTCATATTGTTGTGCTAACATCACGACCATCCATCTCCAGAATGATTTTCATCTTGCAAAACTGAAACTCTGTGCCCACGATACACTGGTTCCCCATCACCTCCCCAAACCCAGCCCCTGGCAACCGCCATTCTCCCCTACTTTGTCTATGAATTCGACTACTCTAGGTACCTCATATAAGTGGAATCACACAGTGTGTGATGCATTCTTTTGTGACTGGCTTCTTTGTGATGCTGAATTCTCAGCATCATGAGAGTTAGGACTGTCTGTCGCACCGTCAGACAGGCATAGCTGGCTGGCTGGACCATTTCACAAGGATGTTGGAACTGGGTGGTAGTGACTGGCCCAGCCAAGGGGTCATGCAGGGGACTCCTGATTCATTCCTGGGGAAAGTAGTCGTGTCAGGAAGCACAAGCTGTGGCTCACGGCTGTGGCTATGGCCACGTGGTCTGTGTGGGCTGGTGGTAATAGGGCAGGGAACTGAATGGGATGCCTTTTATTATGCACTCTTGACATTTTTTTATATGTCTTTTTTCTTCCCCATCTATAACATTTCCCACATGCTCTACTAAAGGGACATTTTAAGCATTAATTCTCCTAAAAAGCCTCATGCCCAATGTAAAAATATCTCACTGTCTCAGAAAAAGGCACTCTCTATAAATGAAAAGCACCATTATTAGTAATGACAATAGCTTTCCTGACATCCATTTGGGCATTCTATGTTTTGATAGGATTACATAAATAACGAAATTGTATGCAAACCCTCAGAATGCAAAAGGCGTTTTCTCCAAGGTGTACACACTGCCTGGGCCTTGTGCTCTGGCCCTCAATTTTCTTGAATAGCTGCGTTATGAGAGTTAGGACTGTCTGTCCTTTTGGGGGCTCTGTTAAGACATGCTACTGTCTTTAGTATTCTGCCCCCTCACCAAACGATCAGGAGACTGGCTTCCCCAACGCCCTGGGCTTAATTCCCAGATATTTGTTCTGTTGTGGAATGATTGTCTTTTCCTGGATTGTCTCAAAGGCATTAATCTTGTTGGTGTCAAACATCTTGAATGCTTCTGTGTCATTTTCTTTTCTTGTTTTTTTTTTTTTTTTTGAAAGCATTTAATTATTTAAAGACAAAAATACTTCTCTGATCAGAGCATACCTGCCGTGCTCAAAGCTCTTGTTTACTTGGAATGCCATAAATTACTTGAAGGAATTATTCATTGTATCACTAAACATACCTTCCAGTCTCCCGAGTAGTCTATTAGGCTAAGTATGGTCTTTTAAATTATTACTTTAAAAATAAAAGATAATGGAATTATGGCATTAAATACATTTTGCAAATGATCTTCTAGTAGGATCATTGAAAGACAGTAAAAGCAAGTATAAATCAGAAGGAAAATCATTGTCCTATAATTCATCAATGGATAATACTATTGCTGATTCTTTTAACTTGTCAACATTTACTACATTCAACATTGCACTCTAATATCCAGGAAAATAAAGCAAACAAATAAATACACCTTTTTCAAGAAAAAGTAAATATCTGTGATCTCATCATGTCATCATCAGTATTTTCATTTTTGCATGTGCCACTTTAATTTCCCTAGGCAACACTAGCTAGTGGCCCACAATAAGACTTAGAAGACAAGACAAAGTACCTTCCAGAATCATTGGCCCTGGCTCTACTCCTGGAAACCCAGGCCGTCTCTAATCCCGTTGATTTCCAATGGGAGGCAAATCCAGCGGAGTTCTAGACTGTCTAGAATATTGTACCAAGAACAAAAGGCCAACCCCGTTAGACAGTGGCCAAGGGAGGGGAACTAAAGTTGGGGCTGTGAACAGGGCTCATGGTTTGTGATGTACCCACAAGTGGAAGGTATATACTGGCTGCTCCTTTAATATTTTATGATTAGGAGTAGAGGTGTGTCTGGGGGAAAGAGTCAGCTTATTTTATTTATTTATTTATTTGTTTGTTTGTTTGTTTGAGACACAGTCTCCCTCTATCACCCAGGCCGGAGTATGGTAGGTGGGACCTTGGCTCGCTGCAACCTCATCTCCTGGGTTCATGTGATTCTCCTGCCTCAGCCTCCTGAGTAGCTGGGATTACAGGTGTGCACCAGCATACCTGGCTAATTTTTGTATTTTTAGTGGGATCTGGGTTTCACCATGTTGGCCAGGCTCAAATTCCTGACCTCAGCTGATCTACCTGCCTCGGCCTCCCAAAGTGCTGGGATTACAGGTGTGAGCCACTGCACCCAGCCAAGAAGTCAGCTTCTTAAAGGAGCTGCCTCAGACTGTCTCAAGATCTTAGAAGGCCATGCCTATGTTGCCACCAGCATCCCTTGGCTTTTTGCTTGGCTTGAGAATCTATCTTGTCCGTTCCTCTTTCCAGCATACTCAGCATAGTCTACCTGTGAGGTCTCTCCATGCTTTTCTTTCTGTCTTCCTGCTCTCTACAATTCTCATTTGCCATACCCCGGGCTATCTTTCATTCTCTATAAAATACCTTGGATTTAGAAATTGGAGATTTCCTTGGGTCAGGTTTCACCCTCTTCAAGTAGTCTCTCAAACATTATACCCACTGCAACTTTCTCCCCACTCTGGCAACCATGCTGTGGGGCCCACTCTTTGCCGTGACTCCCACCAGATAATGCCCATCAGATGGCACCTCTTTTGGCTGAAAAATCTAAAACTCATTCACTTTTCCTGCATTCATTAGACAATACCCTTTATGTTCAACTTTGTAATTTAAGTCCCATTCTTGCCCCATGGAATTATTGCCCATTGACCTCCATATAAGTGTATGGGTTTGCTGCATCACTCATGACATGTTGAGGCCTTTGACACAGCCTCCTTTGGGGTGGCTTGCTCTGAGCAGCTCCTAAGGAAGTGCCAGAGTCAGGGCTTTCCTCTACCTGAATTATTGGAGCTCTTGGCTTAATGGAGGAGAAGAGATGAAGGATCTATCCTTTTATGAAAGGCTTACCAATTCCATTCAATTCACAGTGGCTCTCTGGAGCTCTGTTTGTGGAAGGGCTGCGAGGCTGTATCTGCACTTGATTGAATGAGTGCTGGGATTGATTAGTGATGTCTGCCGTGGGTGAAGGATTAGGAAGAATAAACATGCATGCTGCATATCTGTCATCATGGCTCTAAGTTTATCCTGTTTCAGAAGAGATAACCTTCAACTGTGCTCTAGAGATGTTAGCATTAGGTGATTCTAGACACATGAAGAGAGGATCAGATTCAGTGGAAGTGCCAAAGAGATTCTTCCAGATGGGCAATAAGTGGTTTTGAAGTCACGTATTTCTCAGTGCATTATCTTTGCCCCATTTAGCCACACAAAACGAATATGGGTGTTGTGCCTTGTATCTCATGGCTCACATGTTAACTGTATTTTTTGTTACTGCTTCTCAGGCACTCTGTTAAGAATGCAGGGCTCTTCCTCAGCCTCAGCACAGGGCCTGGGCTTTATAGCAATGGTTTTCAGTTTGTAATCTCTCTCCAGGAAGGGAGAGGAGCACTGAGCTGCCTTGACTGGCAGCACCATCAGAAGAGTGATAGCAATCTTGGCCCTGGAATTGCCAACACTAGTTCGTTCGTCCGTTCGTTCTCTCTCTCTCTCTCACTCTCTCTCTCTCTCTCTCTCTATCTCTCTGTGTGTGTGTCTTACTCCTGCTCCTGACTCTCAGGAATGTTCCTTTTCCTACCCTGCCTGGAAAGTGCTGGGGCATGGGTGAAACCAGACTGGTTTTGATTCTCAAGGCTACTGTAGAGATGAACGTTGGATATTCCTAGGGTCAGCTGATTGCGGGTGTGTTGGGGGAATGTGCTTATTGATGATGCTGTGTGGTGGGTACTAGACTGGGGGTTCATTACATCAAGTTGTGGAGTCTGTGGAAAGGAAGTTGTCACAGGAGAGTAGGACTCAGCAGCTGTCACCTTCCCAAAGTCACACTGCTGATGAGTAGCAGAGACTACATTTAAATCTGTGTGTTTACAAGGTCTACAACTGCACCCTGCTACCTCCCAGAAGCTGAGGCAGGATGGGCACGTTGCTACATCCTCCCAACCTCCTGCAACCTTAGTTGTTAGTGAAAGGTTACTAAATAGGCCTCACAATCACAAGCCAGGTAAATGCGTCCTTGGAGAGGTTGGCTTTGTTTGCATTTCTGGTGAAGTTGAGTTGTTTTTTATCCCCAAGGTCAGGAGATCTTTCTGCCAGAGGTCAGCATTGCACCCAGCTCCTGCCTGCCCTCTGGGTGGCCAACTGTGCCAACAGAAATGCCAGCTGCAGCCAAAGGACAGGCTTTCCATCCGAGAAAAGCTCTCACACTCCCATTTCTTTCCTGGTTCTGTTCCTCCCCTACATAACAAGAAAAAGCTTGTTAACACATGATGGCAACCAGGCTCCAATATCTGCCAGTTCCCCTGTACAGATTCCTCTTTAGCATTCTCTCGGCTTCCCTCCTCGACAATTAATTCAGATGAGCAGTTGGGAGAGTGCAGGATCCAGTTCAAAAGGATCTGTCCCCCTGTGAACCCCAGGACAGGGTGAGAGGCCACCTGCACGCTTTTGTTGTCACCTCGCACCCTGTTGGCCCTTTGCAAATATTTGTCTTTCCTCATGCACGTGTTTATTCCAAACAGAAAGATCCAGCGAATTGTCTCCTTAAGATAAAATACATAAAAGGGCATTTCAAAGTATAAATACTCATTTTAATGAAAAATGAGAAGAAAATTCTCATGATACATTAGGTGGAAAATGAAGGACGAAAAATTCTGTGAGTCTAATTATGGAAAAAATTACGAAGATATGTTTTAACATGTCCTAGACAGGCACAGAATAAAAAGACTGGAAGGAAATTTATTGAGATGTTATTGTTTATGGGTGTTCTAATTATGATTTTTAACAATATATTATCAGAGTTTTCTGACATAGAAATAACTTTTTTTTTTTTTTTTGAGACAGAGTTTCTCTCTTGTCACATAGGCTGGAGTACAATGGTGCCATCTCAGCTCACTGCAACCTCCACCTCCCAGATTCAAGCAATTCTCCTGACTCAGGCTTCGGAGTAGCTGGAATTACAGGCACCTGCCACCACACCTAGATAAATTTTTTTTTTTTTTTTGAGATGGAATCTTGCTTTGTCGCCCAGGATGGAGTGCAGTGGCACCATCTCGGTTTACTGCAAGCTCCGCCTCCCGGGTTCACGCCATTCTCCTACATCAGCCTCCGAGTAGCTGGGACTACAGGCGCCCGCCACCACGCCTGGCTAATATTTTTGTTATATTTTTAGTAGAGACAGCGTTTCACCGTGTTAGCCAGGATGGTCTCGATCTCCTGACCTCGTGATCCGCCCGCCTTGGCCTCCCAAAGTGCTGGGATTACAGGCGTGAGCCACCGCGCCCGGCATAACCTAGCTAATTTTTGTGTTTTTAGTAGAGATGGGGTTTCACCATATTGGCCAGACTGCTCTCGAATTCCTGACCTCAGGTGATCTACCTGCCTCTGCCTCCCAAAGTGCTGGGATTACAAGCATGAGCCACCACGCCCGGCCTAGAAATAACTTCTAAATCAGAAAATTACGTTTTTTAAAAAGATGTAAAACATATGTAGAGGATAATTCACAAATCTGCATTTCATGACCATATATATCTATTGAGTTGCTCCTAGGATGATTTTTTTCAAAGCTAATGCCTGCCACAAACGGGAGTTTTAATAGATTATAATTCATATGACTTAGTGTTAAACCTCGACATTGGTGTTCTTATGTTTAACATGGATAAACTGAGCTTGATTTACTGCATTAAAAAAATTAAGGAAATGGAAGTTCTGGCTGCTTTATTGTAGCTGGGGAGTTCTTTTTGCAGGTGATGCTCATGTTACAGTTTTGAACCCAGGACTTAGGGTTGTAGTTTTGTTCAGGGGTTGCAGAATACCAATCTGACTTTGCAGGAATGACTTTGTCTTGGTGCACAAGCCATTAACCTCTCTGGGCCCTTGGATTGTCTCCTCTCCTGCCAGCAGAAGCCAAGTCACCTCATCTGTAAGGGAGTTTCATTGAAGACTAACGGACCAGGCTGAAAAGGACCCCCTACCCCCACAGGAAGTGGCAGAACAGCCAAGCCCTGGGACAGGAGGAACATCTTCCTCCTGGGCACAGCTGTGCGGAACCAGAGGAGACACATTTGCCCATCATAAAGGCTGGTTAGAAACGGTTGGGTCCCAGGCACAATCCGCCTGCCCATGACTGTGTCCGTGGTCAAGGTGTCCAGTGTCGCTGTTGCCAGATGCCGGCACTGGCGAGGGTTTTGCCTTCGTAACATAGGCTTCTGGACCCAGCACCTTAGAAAGTAACTCCTGTCCATTGTTCCTTGTGCCATGTTTCTTAAGAAAACACGTGGAGGAGCAGGGTGATGCTAGATGGAACCAGGAGAGCCTGGGGTCTTAGTTTCAGTGGCTCTGACTTCAGTTTTCTCACCTTGAAATCTCCCTTCTCTGAACCTTTGTCCATGCTCTTCTCTCTGCCTGAAATCTCCTTCTCTGTATTCATCATCTGACACCTCTACCAGTCTGGAGTTGCTTCTTCCGGGAAGCCACATTCCATGGACTGATAGGCTGCGCTCCGTGACATCCTGGAGTTCTTTTGAGTACATCTGGAGGGGTGTAGTGTGTTGTAAATGCATACGATCATGCTGGTATCCCCGTCAAAGGTGGCAGTTCTACTGCCAGTTGGGTGCCCTTGGGCAATTAACATCACCCTTCTGTGCCTCAATATTTCCATCTGTAGACTGGATATAATAATCGTTCCTACCCCATAGGTTGCTGTGAAAATTGGCTCACATCAGTAATGTACGTGGAATGGGTCCTGGCATAAAAACAGCCCTTGGAAAATGATAGCGTTCATCCTTGGTATGACCTCCAAGTTCTTTGAACCTCAAAGAGCCAAGTCCCACATCTCAGATACATTTCAGTTCATTCTTTCGGAGTTTATTTATTTATTTATTTATTTTTGAGACAAGGTCTTATTCTGTTGCCCAGCTCACTGCCACCTCTGCCTCCCAGGCTCAAGCAATCCTCCGGCCTCAGCCTCCTGAGCGACTGGGACCATAGGATGCATCACCATGCCCAGATAATTTTTTTTGCATCTTTGGTAGAGACAGGGCTTCACTATGTTGCCCAGGCTGGTCTTGAACTCCTGAGTTCAGGTGATCTACCCACCTTGGCCCCCCAAAGTGTTGGGCTTACAGGCATGAGCCACTGCACTTGGCCTGAGTTGATAATTGTAACCATTTCTTTCTCAGGTAAATCATGACTGTAAAACGAATCAGTTTTGCTTTAGTTCCCACCCTCATCATCAACGTCTTCCCAACTACCCTGCAAAAGAGTCAGAGATCATTGGGATACCTAGAACCACGGAGGTCCCCCTAGACTTGTCAGCAAGGGAACCTGATACTCTTAGACCACCTTCTGAGTGCTTTTTCCCGGTCTAGAGAGCTCGGGGAGGGACATGGTTATACTGGGATTTTTTTTTCCCAATTACAGAAAGTAACTTAGCCAGCTGTTGCCTGGCCGATTTGCCTGAGGGAGAGGTTGCTCCTGGGTTGCAGGTTGCATCCATGGATGGAGCACCGGTTTTGGGGTGTGGGGGGGCAATGATTTGGCTCCTGAAATCCCTAGCCACTAGCAGGTAATCAGACAAGTACATTTCACCTTTCTGAACTTCAGTCTCTTATCCAAGCAGAACCATGGCCAGAATGCAATGTCCTAATACATGTAATTCATTACGTGTGTTGTCGTGAAACGTAACACACCTATTGGCAGTCTCTGACACGATACGGATATTGACCCCATGGTCTTGTCTCAACTTAAAATAAAGATAAAACCAGTGCAAAAGAGGAGTCTTCTTTGCACTCATGTGTGATGTCTCTTAATTCTTGGCTTTCTTCCTTCGTAAGGTTCATCATCTCCCTGTCACCCCTCCCACTTGTCCCCCAGCCTCTGTGTGTCACGTTCTCTCTGAGCTCGCCCTCTCTAGGAAGACTTCCTTGCTGGAATGCCCATTCCCTGATGGAAGGATTCCACCCACCATGCCCCTTGCAATTCCCTGCCAGTGTCCTGTCCTGGGCAGACACAAGCCCTGTGGGTTCCAGTTTCTCATTAGGAACCTGGATGATGGAGCAGGGATCATGCTCATTAAGTCCGCGGAACTTGTCAGTCAGCTGCTTAGCAGGGGGCCAGGGAGGGCTGAGCCTGTGATGGGTGAAAAAGGCTGGCTGGCCTCTAGGAGTACAGGATCAGAATTCCAAGTGACTGGGGTCAGAGGCAGGCCACCAAGAGCCGAGCCACCTCAGAAAGACAGAAACCATCACCGCAAATGGCAAGGGCATGACGCAGTTTGAAACTGGCAAAACTGGACCTTTGATGGAATCCAGGGCTTGAGCTTTAATGCTTTACACTTCTGTTTTTTCATTCCATACACCTTTGCTCTAGCTTCCTGGCAAAATTCAGACAAACCTAGAAGGGATGATAACTTATGTCCCACCTCTGCTTGCTCTCTCCTTTCTCACACGTGTTTAGAGAAACTGGAGGAGCCTAGGAACTGTTTTCTCCTCTCTAAGAGTCTTGGTGGTTTCTTGTGTGGAAATGAATGAGAAATTCACCCTGGTTCTGCAAAACGGATGCGAAATGTAAAATGTATATTCCTTCCATCCTACTCTTTGTTCCACAAATTTTGGAGGGGAACTGATTAACTCTCTAGCTACTATGTGCCGGGTGCCTTCACCTGCTTGCTCTTGGTTAACCTGCACCCACCGTTCCCCCACCCATCTCTGAAGTAGTCACAGGTGGAGGCTCAGATGTATACAGTGATTGAGTGACATAGCTGGGGTTGGAAGCTCTGTCCATGAACTCCAAAGTCCACGCTCTCTTACACCCTCCCAAAAGCTGAGGCTTCCTCACTGTCTTTTGCATTGTGCCATGGGTGGAAACGCACTTCCTGCCTGACCTTTTGGCTTGGAACATGGAAGTTCATTGACTTTGTTGCCCAGCAGGGCCTAGAGCTGGCTTTCTTTCCTGATCAATGTATATCATTTTGCCAAGAGACAGAGTCTATGCTAGAGAGATTGATTCCCTGGTTATTTATCTTCCTCTGTCCAGTGTAAATTGGTCAGCCTGATCCTATTCGCATGATAAAAATCATAATGTCTCAAATTACTTACTCAATAAAATGTGGGTTTGTCTATTATTAGTGATCATTAGGGTTATAATGCAGCATGGAAATTTGGAGCAAATTAACTACACATGCAAGCTGTTGGGCTCATGTGCAGTTAATCATACGTATACAGTTCCAGTGGGCAGAAGGTTTTGCAAGAGTAGTTTCAGGAAGACTTTGGGGGAAGGGAAATGAATCCTCAGGTTTTTTTTCTTCTTCTTCTTCTAACTTTCCCTCCTTGATCAGGATTTCTCAAATGCACATTTGTCTAATATACTGTTGAACCATGCAAGTACCAAAACAAAACAAAACAAGAAACCCAGAATAATAGCTCAAATTTAATTAAAATAGCTTTTATTCTTTCTATTCATGTGCCCCTGGATTTTAAGTGATGCATCCAAATTTCATGGTGAGCCAACACCTATGGATGCCCTCATTTCTCATCCTTCTTGCCTGTCTGCTAAGATTCACTCTTGGTCTTGTCTTTGAGCTTTTCTGTTCGGTGATGTAATGGGACAGGCTCTCCTGTCATCAAGAGTTCCCATCATACCTGGGCACTGCCATTTCCTCTGTGGTAGATGCTTCCTGGACACGTGGGCAGGTGAGAGGTGCTGACTTTGCCTACTTGCATCTGAAGAGAAGAGAGATGTAGCTTTGAATGGCCACATGAGTTTTTTTAAAAAATGAAAAAAAAAAAAATCTCTGTATAACTTGTTTCCTGTGAGGGTGCCAGGAAACTTTACAATGAACTTTGTGAATTAAACCTCTACCAGATGAGTAGAGGTGGTGGCATGGTAGCAGAAATTAGGATTTAAAAAAAAAAAAGGTTTTTGATTTATGAAAAGTTTTCTCCAGGGAATTTTGACTTGTTCTTTGTGGATTCTGAGGATAAAATTAAGACCAACTTTGAGGATGAGAGACAGAATGGAACCCAACTTAAAATAGATTCAGGGAGGAAAAGGGAGTGCATTAGATAATTAACTGAGAAGTCCAGGGGTAGACCTGAGTTCAGGCATAGCTGGACCCATGATCCAACAGCTTTCGTGTCTAGTTAATTTGTTCCAAATTTCCATGCTGCATTATAACCCTAATGTTTACTAATAATACACAAACCCATATTTTATTAAGTAAGTAATTTGAGACATGATGATTTTTGTCGTGTAAATAGGATCAGGCTGATCACTATAGACTGGGCAGAGGAAGATTCATAACCAGGGAATTGATCTCTGGATCCAGGCTGAAATGATATTATCAGACACCTTTCTTTCTCTGATTCTCAGTTTTGATCTCTTCTGTGCTAGCTTTATTCTAAGACAGGCTTAGATGGGATGTAGAGAGCAAGCTCTGGAAGCGGAGTACCTCTGGCCTACATGGCCAGTAGTTTTAGCAAAAGTCCAGGGCTGCCCCTCATTCCCTCTGCTTGGACCATTCTGGTCACTTGTCTTCTGTGGTTAGGTCATTGTGGCCAGGGACAATGAAATTCTCATTGATGAGGCCTGTGTTATGTGCTCTCTCCTAGAGCCAGGAGGAGGCTTCAACCCTGCCCAAACCCAGTGACCTGAGAGTCACCGTGAGGTGCAGCTCCCAAAGGGAGATTAAAATATAAGCAAAAGAAAAGGAACAGGTACTGGGAATCCCAAAGAGGAAATGTCCACTGTGTTCAGGGAAGAGTCTTCAGGCCCACGATGTAGGCATGCAACAAACACTCTTAAGGGAGAAGGAAAGTTATTATGAAAATCTGTCGTTGAAAGTACTGAAGTTCCAGCTGGTGGTCTGATATGGCTTAGATGTTATCCCTGCCCAAATCTCATGTCAAAAGGTAATCTCCAGCATTGCAGGTGAGGCATGGTGGGAGGTGATTGGATCATGGGGGTGGATTTCTCATGAATGGTTTAGCACCATTCTCTTGGTACTGTCCTCACAATAGTGAGTGAGTTCTTGGGGGAACTGGTCATTTAAAAGTGTGTGGCACACGCCCTCCACCCTGTCTCTTGCTCCTGCCCTGGCCACATGATGTGCCTGCTCCCACTTCTCCTTGCGCCATGATTGTAAGCCTCTTGAGGCTTCCCTAGAAGCCAGGCAGCTGCCAGCATCATGCTTCCTGTACAGCCTGTGGAACTGTGAGCCAATTAAACCTCTTTTCTTTATAAATTACCCAGTCTCAGGTAATTCTTTATAGCAATGCAAGAATGGCGTAATTTATGGTCTGTCAGCAGGAATATTGTAGAGGGGACTGATGTTGAAGAAGGGAACGGGAGGCAGTGACAGAGAATGCTGGAGACTGTGGATCTTAAAGTCCAACCTCAGGCCTCAGCGCTGCCACTTACCACCTCTGTGACCCTGTAAAGTCACTCAGCCTCATTGAGCCCTCCACTCTCCCCCGTGTAGAATGAGGCTATTGCTAGTGTTCATTTTATAGAGTTGCTACAATAATCAACAAGATAATGTGCATAAAGATTTACATACATAATAACTGCTCAGTACAGGGTAGATGTTAAAATCAGCATCAGCGAGCTCTGGAAGATGCTAAGTTCTCTGGAAAGATGAGCTCTACTCCTGTCAATCTCTCCGAATGTTAGATTTTGCCTCAAATTTTAGGCACTCATTCATTCATTTATTTTTTCATAAATTCTTTCATATTAACCTTTACAAATGTTAAATTAAATCTTTTCCTCAGATTATGCATTAGAACCCAGTTCTTACGTGTTGGATATACCTCATTTCAGCAACAGCTTTCTAAGGGTACGGAATTAAATATGCAGCCTCTGGGATTCACTGATAGCTCATGGGACATTTGACCTACATGGAAAGCAGGCTGGAGTTGCGTTTTAATTGGCAAGGATCGGCCCAATTGTCCAGCTTGTAGCTTGGAGTGTGGCCTGGCTCCAGAGAGATGTACATCATGATCTGCCTGGGTGAGAGGATCCTCTCAGGAAATGGGCAAAGTTGCCAGCTGACCTCTCCAGAAACAGAGGCTATGCTGTTAGTTTCCCTTACTTGCATGAGAAATTTCTCCATTCCTAGTCTCAATTTCCCAATAGGCTATGGAGGCAGAATTTAAAGCCTCAAAACAATCTGATGCACATCATCTATCAATGAAAAGGACCGGCTTGGAGGCAGAGGCAGCTGAGTTTTGTATCTTGGCTTAGTCACTTACTAACTGCATTGTGGGTTGTGTGTGTGCACTTACTAACTGTGCAACTGTGGGCAAGTCATGTAATCTCTTTGGACCTCGTTTTACTTTCTTTCTTTCTTTTTTTTTTTTTTTTTTTTTTTTGAGACAGTCTCGCTCTGTTGCGCAGGCTGGAGTGCAGTGGCACAATCTCAGCTCGCTGCAACTTCTGCCTCCCGGGTTCAAGTGATACTCCTGCCTCAGCCTCCCAAGTAGCTGGGACTACAGGTGCATACCACCATGCCTGGCTAATTTTTGTATTTTTAGTAGAGACGGGCTTTCACCCTGTTGGGCAGGCTGGTCTTGAGCTCCTGACCTCAGGTGATCTGCCTGCCTTGGCCTCCCAAAATGCCAGAATTACAGGCATGAGCCACTGCACCCGGCCACAGTTTTCTTTTCTATATTGTAGGGATAATAATCCTCCCTTGCAGGATGGTGCTCAGCACATGTTCATTGCTCAAGAGAAGTAGCCACTGTTATTATTGTCATCATGTATCCTGGTATTTAGTTCATTTTCTCTGCATTTGTCTAACTCTCTTTTTCGCCTTGAACTGTAAAGCTCTCAGACCAGGGATATAGTAGCACCAGCAAATAGTAGATGATCAAGAAAAATTAGTAATTCTCTCTGGTTCTTCGCTTCCTGTATCCTGTTGTCTTTATCAGTTCAGGCTGCTAAGACGAAATTGTCACAGACTGGGGGGCCTTAACCACGGTTATTTTACATGGTTCTGGAGACTGGGAAATAAAAGATTAAGGCACTGGAAGGTTCACTGTCTGGTGAAGGCTGGGCTCCTGATTCGTAGATGGCTGCTCTTCTTGTGCATCTTCACATGGTGGGAAGAGGGTGACAGAGCCCCACAGGGAGTGTTTCTCCCATTTCCTCCCCAGTACACAGAGAAACAAAGCTTTCTGTCTCACCAGGAGGACTCCATGTTGAGCATAGCTTGGTTCAGCCCAGCAGGAGATTTTGAACTGACTCTGGTAGACTCTTCCTGCAGACTTTCACCTCCCACCTCTCTCTCTCAAACAGAAATCCAGGACTGGGTGTGTGTGGGCAAATGCAGCCTCCTCTCTTTGTCCCCCAGGACTGCACTACAACAAATGTCTCTTTCTGTCCAACTCTTCTTCCATTTCTAGTCCTTCTTTTCTCTTCGTTTCGTACTTCCCATATTCCTAATACGATGGGTTACTCAAATTCTTAAACAACTCACAACTCATGATCTCCCTTCCATTTAAATGTGACCCCCAGCCTGACCTACCTGACCCCCTGGTTTAAACAATAAAGTCACTGACCTTTTATCACAAATTTGCAAAGCCATTTAATTTGCAGATGCCGTTGGCATCCACAAATATTGCTTCTCCTTTCAACCAGCATGCCACCATTCCAGCCATTCATATATGTGTTCATTTATTCGTTCATTTATTCTTTTATTCAGTCAATAAATATTTATTGAGTATTAAACACATGCACGGCATTGAGGATGGGGAGGGAACAAGACACAAATCGCCCTTACCCTTGTGGATTCACCGTCTATTTAAAGGCCACAAATACTTGGTGAGAAGCAAGTCTGAATAGTCTAGAGTATTTTCTTAGATTCCCGTAAGTAGCAATGCTGAAAAGCTTATGGTGGTTTTGCTAATGAATTTGACAAGGCCAGAAATAGACCAGATGAAGATTGATCCATTGGTTAATTGATTAATTGATTGATCGACTGAGTAATGTCAACCTGGTCTACTAAGGTTTATGAACGCCTGGCAGATAGAAATGATGCAGTTAATGCACTAATATCTGCATCCTCTCTTGAACCCCCTCTCGGGGCAACCATGTGTATCAGTGTCCTGTGGCTGCTGTAACAGATTACTAAAATTCAGTGGCATAAAATAACACAAATCAATTCCCTTACAGTTCTGGAGGTCAGAACTGCATGACTTTCTCCTGAGACTGTCTGATTTTTTTCTTTTTTTTTTCTTGTCAGTTTGTTTTGGGTGATGAAGATAGAAGGTAACATCACAGGGCAGCTGTATTCCAGGTACTCAGTGACACTTGGTTATAATCTGATGACTGGCTCACAGTAGGACCATGACATGAGCAGATCTGTAGTCCTACATAAATGAGGGAAAAAAAGAAATCTGATACCTCATTGATTCAGATTCACAGACTCTATATTTGGAACCAGAATATACCTGAGCAATTTCCTAGCACAAAACCTCCTGTCTACAGAGGAGTTGCAGGAAGGAGAACTCACTATATTCTCTCCTGAAAATACCCCTTGTGGTCAAGGTGGATATAGACTGGCATCCCTCTGCTCCCTAAGATGTCAGGGACTCACGTCTTCCGGGATATCAGGGGAAGAAGACACAGGGCAATGGGCCTCAGATCACAGACATGGAAACTCATTTTGTATTTCATGGAGCATGGAGAAGCTTCCTTCAAAAGCTAGCCTTCGACTTTCTATTTTTGAACTGGAGGGCAGGCCAGGAGGGGGCTGACCTGTGTAGAGCTTAGAGGTTGTGTTTTCAGCTGAGAAAAGTGATCCTGAACCTCTCCATCCTTGCGAAGCCCAGATGGAAGCCCAGGGGCCCCAGCCCTCCAGCCCCACACACATGCCGGTGCACCTGGACTGCCACTCTACCTGTTTACAAATTACCCCCATTTTCTGCTTGGTTCAGCAGCAACTGTTTACCCTCCCCCGTGATGTAATTAGGGCTTCAGAGTTCACGTGTGCCTATTATGAGCTCTCCTGTGCTTTGTCTTGGTGCTTTGTTTCTGTAGCAGTAATCATATATATATACTAAAATTTGGTATCAATTGTTTGGCTAAATTATGCACAGTGGGCCATCCTAACCTGCCATTAACATAACGTATGCTAAACAGTGTGTTGTGTTTTTTTTCTTTTTCTCTGATAATTATACTCTAAAGCATCAGTTGCTTATTTGAGTAAATTAAACTTTGAGTCGTTCTTATTTCTTCAAACTTTCAAATTGTCTAGCCTGCAGCACATGCAGACCCAGCACTCTGGCTGCTGCCAGTGGAGGCAAGAGCCTCGCTCTTGCCTTTCTGAGAAATTCAAGTGCCACACAGTGGTCACCAGCATTGTAGCTGCCCTGATGTTCTGGGCTCAGCTGCAATATGGCCTATTTCTACCTCCATCCCCAAACTGACCTCCAGAACTGTAAGGGACCCCTGCCTTTGGTACAGAGATAGGAGTTAAACACAGGCGTCTACTGGAGTCCTGATTCCTCTACTCCCTGGACAAATACACAATGAGAACCTCTGAGGGACAGGCACTGTGCTAGATACCCGAGATACAAAAGTGACAAGTTTTCTGTCCTCTGACAGTTTATACTTTAGTGCAGTGGTCAGCAGACTGTTTCTGCAAAGGGCTAGATAGCAAATATTTTAGACTTTGTGACCCACACAGTCACCGTCACAACTATTCAATTCGGCCAGCGTAACTCAAAAGCAGCCATGGCTGTTACATAATGAGTGGCTATGGCTTTGTGCCAATAAAACTTTATTTACAAAAACAAGAGGAGGGCCAGATTTTGCCAACCTTCAGTCTACTGGTTGAAGCAGAAAATATAGACAAATAATTTAGTTTTTTAAAGCCAAAGGTTAATTTTAGACTGTAGAAAGTGCTGTCAAGGAAGTAAGCATAACAGTGCAAGAAGCACGTGCCCACTCTTTCAGACTGGGGCATACACAGGTGATTTATTCAGCACAACTGAGTGATGTGGATGAGGCTGCTCAGGGCTGGCACTTGTAGGATCCAAAACCTTGAGGGGCATCGATATTTTGGCACAGCTGTCACCCATTTGCAGCACAGCTGGGACACTCCGCAGAGAATGATCAGGAAGGTCAAGCTGAGATGGCATCATAGAGGGGCTTTCTCTTAAGATTGCATCTGAGGCCGGGCGCGGTGGCTCAAGCCTGTAATCCCAGCACTTGGGGAGGCCGAGACGGGCGGATCACGAGGTCAGGAGATCGAGACCATCCTGGCTAACACGGTGAAACCCCATCTCTACTAAAAAAATACAAAAAAAAAAAAAACAAAACCAAAACTAGCCGGGCAAGGTGGCGGGCGTCTGTAGTCCCAAATACTCGGGAGGCTGAGGCAGGAGAATGGCATGAACCCGGGAGGCAGAGCTTGCAGTGAGCCGAGATTGCGCCACTGCACTCCAGAATGGGCGACAGAGCAAGACTCCGTCTAAAAAAAAAAAAAAAAAAAAAAAAAATTACTTCTGAGTTAAAATATGAAGAGTGAGCAGTACCCAGCCTTGGGGAAGGGCATGGAGTGGTAAGAGCGTGTGATGTGTGGTTCCTTTAAGGGGGAAAAGTACCTGCAAAGAGTCCAGGGCAAGAAAAAACATGTCATGTTTGGACCTGAGGGAAGGCCATTGTGATTGCAGAGTATGGGGCACACTGGAGATCTGGAATGGGATGAGTTGAAACAGGTCATTAGAGCTTCAAAATGAAGCATAGGCCAGTGAGCCGGTTACTGCTGCCGCTGCTGCATCACCATGTGGCCACTCAGTGGCTCTCGGCAATCAGTGTTTACTTCTCACATGTGTGGGGGGTTCAGCAGCACTAGGCTGGGCTTGGCTGCCCTGCCCGGCTGGCCCTGCTGGTTTTGGTGGGGCTTCCACTTGTGTCTGTGGATCAGCTTGTTTTCCTCCTGCATCTTTGCATCAGCTGGGCTTTCTGCCCTAGGCTGAACATGGATGGGGTACTTTAGCTGGGGTGGTTCTCCTCCATGTGTCTCTCATCTTCCTGAGACCAGCAGGGCTAGACCAGACATGACTTTCTCATGGCAAGGGCAGAAATGCAAGACAGCAAGTCAAAACACATAAGGACTTTGAAGTCTAGACTCAGAACTGGCATACCCAATCCTCTGTCACACACTGATACCCCAAATAAATCACGTGGCTGAGCTCACAGTTAGGGGGGGCACTGCGGTTCCACAGCTCAGGACATGGATCCAGAGAGGATGAAGAATGGACCCCCGACCCAAGACAGTGCTTGTGTTTGAGTTGCATAAGAAGCCACTGATGAATTTTAAGAACAGGAGTGACATGATTTCCATTACAATTGAAAAAATCAATCTGGCAAAATGAGTGGGGCAATTGGGGGAAGGAGGTAAGAGAGGAAGTGAGAATAGGGTGGGTCGAACCTGTTGAAGGCCCAGAGCTTGCTTCTCTTCTGCTGCCATTAGGAAACACGAGATGAATTGTTAAACTTTTTGCACTGAGCTTTACCAGGTGAGCTGACAGTTATCATCTGCATTTATCAATATAAGTCCCATAAAAGGCAAAGCGGTTGAGGAGAAATGAGAAATTACAGCCCAGATTAGCAGCCTTGAGTGCTCCTTGTGAACACAGGACACTCACCCAAATCACACGTCACGGCTCTTCGCCCATTAAAGCTTATAGCAGGATTATTCCCAGGGAAGCTGTAGCCATTATATTTGTTGCCATCACAACAATAAAATAAACAGGTGTGATTGCAGCCCTACTCCTCGGGCTGTTTCATGCTGATCAGTTGTTAATGTATGTGTGACTTGAAGTTGGAGCCTGTTGGGAGAAAAAGTTGTCTTCAGAGGAGTAAAGTGTTGCCTTGCTGTAGGAAGGGAAAACTTTTTCTTGGAAAATGGACTCACCAATAATTTTCGCATCATGCACAGGAGACCCTACTAAAACCTAAGTGTGCAATGCCTTAAATCAGTAAGGTGGTTTTCCATTAACATAAAATCCAAAACAGGTCCTCTGATCAGCAAACCACTCTCCTCCAAGTGGTAATTCAGGAACCCAGGCTCTTTCCATTCCGAGGCTTCACCATGACCAACAAAGACCTTCTGAGGTTGCCACATTCTCCAGTCCACTAACGCTTATGTCACTGGCTACACCTCAGTCACATGACCATGGTTGCCTGCAAGGGAGGCTGGGAAATGTAGTTTGCTGTGTGCTGGGTGGGTGGGAGGGAGCGTGAAGACTAGTGAACAGCTAGGCTAAATTTCTTTAGTGTCATCCTTTCATTCCAGCAATTGAATTTGATTTGCACTGTTTCACTTCTCTACAAGCGTGTAAAAAGTAGAGGTTCCTCTTCGAAGACTTTCCTCCCCATCTAATTAGGAATAAATAGTAACTTCTCTTAGAAGCAAAATTAATTCAAAGACCTGTGCTAACATTCTTCAATATCTGCTAGCCGTAATAAAGAAATCAATGTACTTTATGGTCTTAGCTCCCACAATTTAGCCTACATATTTGCCCTGGCATGCTTACACTGGTCCAAGCAAGCATTGGGTCATAGCCTGCTCCTCTTCCTTATTTGAAGGTGTTTTTACTTTTCTCAGCATTCCACAAGTTACTTCCTCCTTCCTTTGTTCTCTTCTGCCTTTGCCTCTTTTAAAAAGTTCTAAGTTGCTAGCCAATGGGGACAAATACAGAATGTGAGGTCCCGTTCCAGCCAATGGAAACCGGACACAGCAGTAGCGTGGACGCATCAGGTTATAAATGACCCTGTCTCCTTTGTTTGGTGTACTCTCATGGTAAAACTGCTGTCGAGTGTACCCTTTCTGCAGAAAGTAAAAATGGCCTTGCTGAGGAAATTAAATTTATGTTCAAGTGCTATTTCTTTACGGCTCCGAGGAACCAGCATTTCTAACAGTCCTATTGCTTCAGAAGTGGATGGCAAGAAGATAATTACTAATATGTCTGCAATTGATCTGAAATTGACACAGTTAATCTGATTCATGGGAACCCTGGGAGTATGTTTGTGTATTTGGCAGTTGGGGTGGGGAGTGGGTGGGCCGTCAGAGAGGTGGCAAAAGTGGGTGGGAACAAGGTTACAAAGTAACTAGATGCCCTTTAGATGCTCTTAAAGACCATGCAAAAAGGATGAAATCTTTTGATCATTTTCTTCACAGTATTAGGGGTAAGACATGAACTCAAAGCTTTTAGGAAGAAACAACTGGATTGCTTTTTCTATTTTATCGACAGAAACTAGATGGGGAGGCCAGGGTATGTTTTATTATTGCACACATACATAATTACAAAGTCTTTAGTTTTTTCCCCTACATAAATTTATGTTGAGATTTAATTTCCGCCAATTAGAACCCGAATGAAGCCGTTTTAATGTGATTCCTGCATCCCAGCAATGTGGCCCTCCTTCTCAGTGCGCACGTAAGGAAACAATCCTGGAGTGAATTTTAAGTACCTAAAGTTGTGTTAGACTGCAAATGAATATCCAATTCAATTTGTAGGAAACTTTAGATTAATTAGGTTTATAATTTGCACAGTAAGGTAATGTAAATGTGTTGCTACGGCTTGACTTTTTGCTTAATCCTCTGAGTGGATATTTAATCTTTTTAATATTAGAATTAAAGCAACTTGGAAGATATGAATATTAATCTAATTATATTCCGATCACTTTAATTTCTTTAATGTTTTAAATAACAAAACAACTTTACAAATTGGTTTAGGTTGGGGACCGCTTTTAGAGGATTTTGCATCTCATCAGTAAGTGCAATTTAGAGGATGCAGGCTTGGGAAGCTCTACCTTAAGTTTATAGTTATGCAAATGAAAGCCATTAATCCTGAAGCCTCTGACTTGCAAGGTGTGCTTCAGAAATTTGCAGCTTCTATTTGGGTAGCAAGAGTTTACCAGCCCAAAAACTCCAGTAAGCAAATAGCTTTATAGCACCCCAGCCATAGAAAGTGAGAGCTTTCGAAGAATCGGTGGTTAGAACTAAGAGGATTTTTCTTTCTCCTTTTTCTGCTGTTATTATCTCAAGGAGAGAGGGAAAAAAAATCAGAGCAGGACATGAACAGTGCTTGCAAATTTTATTACCTCATTATAATTGATACCCGCTCTCTGAGCCAATAAAAGAAGCTATATTCAGCACTGGCTGTATAAAATCTTTAATGTTTTAGGCTGTCAATGTTGGCTGTGGTTAGGCTGACATAATTATGAGCTGCATGTTCCAATATATGGCTCTTTACCCACAAAAGCATGCTGCAACGGGGAATCTTTCAGAGATAATAAAAGGATTCATCAAGTGTCTATACGATAGCTACTTAAATCGCTATTGTTTTACTTAGGCCCGCAAAACATATCCCCCAGCTATCCCGGTTTCTTATCTTTCTTACTTGATATTTCAGGAATTTCAAGCTTTTGTACAGCGTGTTCAGTTGTATCCTAGAGGAGGAAAATGCTTTTGGGGTGATCTCCATTTCAAGATGACAATAGGGAGAAGTCTTTCCAAAATGTGCATGTTGCAATTTCAGATTTAATCAGGTGAATACATTAATTTCTGGAACTAATTACAGATTTTAAAAGAGTGATGGGTCTGGTACAGTGGCTCACACCTGTAATCTCCACACTTTGGGAGACCAAGGTGGGAAGATGTCCTGTGTTCAGGAGGTCAAGACCATCCTGGGCAACATAGTGAGACCTTGTCTCTATAAAAAAATTAAAAATAATTAGCCAGGCGTGGTGTTGTGTGCCTGTAAGTCCTAGCTACTCAGGAAGGTGAGGCAAGAGGATTGTTTGAGCTCAGGAGGTTGAGGCTGCAGTGAACTATGATCACGCCACCGCTCTCCAGCCTGGACGACAGAGTGTGACTTAAGTCTCAAAACAAACAAAGAAAAATCATAAAAGGGGGGCAGAAAATTAACTGAAGAAATTGTATTATAAAAGGCAGTGTATTAAGTTCTAGAATTAAAAGCAATTGCAAGAAATACCAAGTGAGATTTTCTGTATTTTGAGAGTTTGTGTATGCGGTGGTTTTCTACTGACTCATCAGGCTGATAAAACACCCCGAAAATGGCTTTCCCATGGAGTTTATATATTTCATCGGAGACCTAAAATGGTATAAATGTTCAATAATAGCCAGTGAATATAAAACTAAATAATCCATACGAGACAAAACAGGTAGAAGAAAACAACATTCCTCCTCAGATGTGCACCTTTTAATTGAATAAAGCAAACAGTAACAATGATTACCAGGACACTTGCTGTTTTCTGTTATTTTGGTTTATATTGCTTAATTAGCCAGTCTCTCTAATTAACATTATATTTTGCTGAGTTCACATTGTGATAAAGATGAATGTCAACTCTTCTACTCCTCTCATTGAGAGATAGAGTTGAATTCATCTTCCCTTATATCTAGGCTGCACTTACTTGTTTGCTTGACCAATAGAATGTGGTTGAGTGGCCGTGTAAAATGCCTGACTACCCTGAGACCGCCATGTTGAAGGAAGCCCAGCTAGCCGTGTGGAGAGGCCTTGTGGAGCAGGAAATGGCCAACCTCCATCCATTGGAAGTCATCCCAGTTGAGGCCCCAGATACTGAAAATCAGAAATAAGTTACTCCCATTCCCCACCCCCAAGGCCCTGTCCAAACTGAAGATTCATGGGCAGAATAAACAATTGCTATTGTTTAAAGGCGTATGTTTGGGGTTGTTTCCTACAGAGCAATAAATAACCAGAGCAAACACCCAAGGGCAATAAATTATGAATAGTGAATTTAATTTTTCTATGTGACCTATGGAATCAGTGTATTTTATGGCAGTACAAAGTGTTTGTAGCAACCAAACAATTACTTCTTTCCTAAAACTCAAAGTGAGTCAGACTTCTTAGGCTTGTGGATGTTGAGGACTAATCTTTGCCCTTTATCTTCTCTTTATGGATTTCCCTCTGGAAGCAGGGATAAGAAGAGGGAAGTTTCCCAGATGTAAATTTCTCATAAATATTTGAGCTCCATTTCAGTAATTCTTTCATTCTCTGATCTGTTGCCTAATCTTCTATTTAGCAAGTACTTTCCATGAAATAGAAGGCTTTAATTGGTAGAATTACTAATTTGAATAGCTTAGCACAGCTCAGCTTGTAAAAAAAAAAAAAAAAAAAAAAAAAAAAAAACCACTATCCCCATTAAATTCTCATCTTGTAAAAACCACCCATCAGCACCTCCCTATCTTTTTACTGAAGATTCCTTTCTTTAGTCTTTAGTGCTAAATAATAGGCTCTCACTAGACAAAAAAAAAAGAAAAACAAAAACTCAGCATTGCTTTTCATCTGAGGTTACCCCAGAACACTTAAACTTTGGAGTAGAAAATAGAACCCCCGAAGAAAAGTGGATTTCCATGAAAATTTGTACATTCTTTGAAGAATGACTGTAATGCAAGGAGGAGTCACCTTGGACCCATGTGTAGAGTAGTGTCATGAATGAGGTCTGTGCCTTGTCCTGTGGTTTAAGAATAGGTAAATTTTATCTGGGGCAGAGGGTTGCATGCGGCAAAGGCATTATAAGTTTATTCAGTTAACTTGAGTACAGGGTTTCTCAAGCTTTGGCAGTACCAACATGTGGGGCTGGATAATTCTTTGTTGGGATCTGCCCTGTGTATTGTAGGATGTTTAGCAGCATCCCTGGCCTCTACCCATTAGATACCAATAGAATCCCTTCCCCCTCTTCTGACAAACACTGGTGTCTCCAAACATTGCCAGTCTCCCTCCATTAAGGGTGCTGCCTCTTGGCTGGATATGTCTTCTCTATCCTATCCCTTTAACTCAAGAAGTCTTTCTTGCCAAGTTTATATGATCTTGAAAATACGGTGAGATTGAACTGGATTTTCTTGAAAGGACAAATATCCGCTTCTTCCAAATTGTCATAGGCATAGTTCAAAGCTAAAGACAGACTTTCAGGCAGGCTGGGCACTTCATACCCACAAAACGCAGTGCTAAAATTAGGGAGTGTACAGGCGTGTGTTTATAGGGACAGGATATTTATTATGTATCACTTTTGAAAATGTCATTGGCATCATCGTTCACTTTTACAAATACGAAGGAAAAATATGAAGGAGTTCTAGAAAATGCCAGAAGTGATTTTGCAGCCATAGGGCTGAAGTGAAGAACTTAACCCAATAATCTATTACGACTGCTTGGAGAGTGCTAGCGCAGGTTCTCTAACACACTGAGAGTCCTTCGGAGGGTAGTGTGAAGTGGCGTTATAGTTCTGCTTTTAACGGTTGAGACAGGAATTGCCTGGACCTCTTTCAGGATACATCACCGGTCTTCCAGTGGCAGACTTATGTTTATGCCAACCGATTCTCCCCAGCATGGGGGCATGAATTGGAGTGGAAATCAATGGACTAGAATTTGTATGCAATTGCCCCCAAATTACCGAAGAGAAAAGAAGACCACTGTAATTCACCGGCCATAGCATTTTTACCAACTGTTTTTGCTAAGCATTACTTTCGTGTGATAGGTTCAATTCTCCGGCTCCTTCTAGTCAAGAGTCTTTCTGTAAACACCATTATTATTGCTTTTGTGTTTCCTGTGGCTGAGCTGAGCCACACTTGGAGATTTGATCCATTTTAACTCTCTCATTGCCTTCAGATAGTTGGTGATTTTGGGGGGCACCTGTGTGAGTCCTTTGATCCTTGAATGACAATTTGGATTTTACATAAGTTCCTGCTAAATGAGAACTGGAGGAACCGGCCTGCTATGGTATTACAGACTAGCACATTCTGAGGGAGCTCAGAATAGGCAAGGTAGAAGACATGGGTGGTCAAGAACTTAGAAAGACCCGAACTCGAATCCCAGCTCTGATCCATCCCAGCTCTGCCATGTTGCCAAGTTCGGCTGAGCCTCCATTTACTCACCTGTTGTAATATCTGAATTATTTTCATATCCATAATGTAGAGGGATATACTTCCATGTTATTAGAAATACAGATACATCATCATTATCACTGGCCAAATCATTCAAATCACCGTTTGCTTCTTCTCGGGCTCTTATTCAAGCTCACGATGCTATTCTCATAGTGATTGCAAATCTGACTACATAAAGGTGATTTTGAAAACATCAGTTTTCCTCCACACTAATCTGTGAGCTTAGCCATGGTAGGAAATGTATCTTACTTTAAAAAAAAAAAAGTCCTCCTTCTTCATTTGTTGCAGTTCCAGGATAGACTGTGTACCTGGATAGAGAGAGTCAGGCAGATAAGTGTGCCCCCCTTCCAAGATGTGTGATGGTGGGCAACTTCCTTTGCGTCTCTGAGCCTCTATTTTCTCTATATAAAATGAGAGGGAAAAAATAATTCCTAGATCTAGAGTTGCTGTGAGGCTAAAACAAGCTGCTTTTAGTATCACATTTGGCAGGTAGTAAACTCTGGATAAATACAGACTTTTGAATTGTGTGATTATTGTTATGTTACCGTTTATTGAAAGTGAGTGATGAATGTAGTGAGAGAAGGAAGGAAGGGAGAGAGGGAAGAAGGGAAAACAGGGGGATGGAAAGGAGGAAGGAAGCAAAGGAGGGAGGAGGCAAGTAAATAAGTCATGATATATGGAATTGGAAAGACATTCACATTTTGTGGTGAATGAAAATAACTTGACATTTGTGAAGCTAGCCTAATCCCTGGAAGGAAAAAATTTCCTTGGATATGTGATTTATATAATCAATCAACTAGTCCTTATTTTGCTTGAGCTTAACTTCTGTCTTTGGGTTTACTCACCGTATCTGTGTGCGTACTGGCAATGTTTACGATATACTTATACTAAAAGATTATTTTATTCTGTACTAACAAAGGGATTTGTTGTGTATCTAAAATTCAAATTTCAATGAAGATTCTGTATTTTTATTTGCTAACTCTGGAAATATCATTTACAGAAGAACCAGAGAAGGGTTTACTCTTCTCCATACACTTTGGACATGTCAAAATCTAGAAACAGAGATCAGTTAAGGTAACACATCGCACCTTAAATCTGATTTAAAAGTAAAACAATGACTATTATACAGATTTATGGCTTCTTATCAATAATAATCTGATTTCTGGAAATTGTTATCAGTCGTAAGCTTTGTAGGAAATGTCTCCTTCTGAAAATGATGTTTTAAATTAATGTGAAATTGTGTTTTAATTTAATTCACAGGGAGTCATAAACAGGTGGGAGAATTATGTAACAATAATTGTGTTTGCAAGAAATTGATTTCATCCTAAAACTACATGAATATGCTATTACAGTTTGTTGTCATCCTGAAATGCGCTGTTTAACCATAAAATAAAGCATAAAAGACACCCTCATGTTGAAGTCCTTAATCTAGTGTGTAATTGCTTAAGTGAGCACATTAACTATATTGTCAACTACCTGTTCTCAAACACATTAACGATCAGCTCACCAATATGGGTTTGATCTTGACATTGAGATGTAGAGTTTGACACCTATGACATATAAAGTAGAAACTCAACAGTGTTTGAGAATTTGCCATTGCATCTCAACCTTTTTTCTTCTTCTTCTTCTTTTCTTTTTTGAGATGGAGTCTTGCACTGTTGCCCTGACTGGAATGCAATGGCGCAATCTTGGCTCACTGCAGCCTCCGCCTCCTGGGTTCAAGCGATTCTCCTGCCTCAGCCTGCCTCCCAAGTAGCTGGGATTACAGGTGCCTGCCACCATGCCTGGCTAATTTTTTGTATTTTTAGTAGAGACGGGGTTTCACTATGTTGGCCAGGCATCTCAATCTTTTTACTAAGAAATTTGGAGGCCTTGAAAAATGAGTAAGCTTGAAACATTTTAAAAGGTTGTTCTGCTAATTATCCTACCGCATGTATCAAAGACATTATCCTTTTGTTAGTTAAAAATAATTTGGACTGGTTCACACACACAAAAATAGCTTTATTAACAACTTCAGTAATTTATCAAGTTCAGTTTCTTTTTTTCCTCCAGAAATGTTGCTTTTGGTACACTGAGAGTTCATTCATTTCAAGTTCGTCCTTGGCAATTCCGTATTGAATAGGTTCCATTTTATTTTATTTTATTTGTTTTTTTGAACAAAGCTGATAAATAACTGAAACCAAACGAGCTCAAACCGATTATATTTCTGGATACAAACCAGATGTGCAGTTAATGCATCATTGTTTCTGTGTCAACCACCATTGTCCTCACCTATACTTGGGTGGTGAGGGTGGGGAGGAGAACATAAAAACCTACCAAGCCTGGTTTTTCTTGCTAGTTCATTTCCTTGAACTTGGTGAGATTCTATCTGCAGTATTTCCAAAAATAGTTTTAGAAATTGCAGAAAAATACTACAGTGCTGTCGTGCCGGCCACTCCGTGAGTGCTGACTGGCATGCATTTTATAGGCCGTCTCCCTCTCCATTGAGGCTTTTGGCCACTGGCTGTTGATTGGTGAGGTTCTTGGAAACTGAAGTGATGCTATCAGCATGGATGCCCGTGCTTTCTGATGCCACTGAAGATGGATAGAAGCCTCAAGTTATGCTTGGTGCAGACTGGATTTTTCCAATTTGTGCTTAGTAGCATCTTATTGTATTAGACCAGCACTGACTGGTGATGAACATCAAGATTGCTCTCTTCTAAGGGCTTCGCAAACCAAGAATACAGTGACATTTATCTTATGTCTTCCAGAGTAACTGGGCACTTGAGGAGCATTTCCTAGTCTCATTTTGTAAACCTAATTATGAGCTGAGCTACAATTTTCATCTTTGTTTAATGTAACCAATGAGGCCATTGTCGCTATATGGAGAATAGCTTTAGTCCACATTCTCTGTTTGTGAAGACTCTCAGTGTTCTTGCAGGCACCTTTGGAGAGTTCGGTGTTTGCTGTGATTTGAGGGATAGTGGCCAATCATTTTATTGAAACAAACATTGGTTAATTAAAGCTTATTGTATGCCACGGGCCATTCTAAGAACTTCCATCCACCCAGAAGCACTATGAAATAGATGTTGTTATTTTGCTGATGGAAAAACAAGCACAGAGAGGCTAAGGAATATGCTGAAGCTTGCGCAGCTAGTAAATGGCAGAACATTCAGACTGGAATTCAGACTTATACACTCATATTCATACCACACAGCCTTTCTAAGGGATGCTCTCTCTTGAATGCAAGGGAGGTACATTGGGTGGCCATGGTGCTGAGAGCCTCTAAATCCTTTATGTTGAGGCAGAAATGATAGCCAGATCTCCTTTGTGTGCCAACCCCAAAGCCTGACTTGACTGCCTAAAATGTTAAGAAGGACTCCAAAGTCCTGTCTGGATTCCAAAGTTAGTCTGGTTGGTGCAGACTGGATTTTTCCAATTTGTGCTTAGTAGTATCCTACTATATTAGACCGGCACTGACTGATGACGAATTACAAGATTACTCCCTTCCAAGGGCTTGGCAAACCAAGAAGAATGCAGTTCCATGATCCACTTGGAATGTGTGCAGTGAGTGTGGGAGTACTGGTATAAGTACCAAAGCACTTGGCACTTTGGGTTTAAAGCATTCAGATCTCTTGCAAAATGCAAACTGACCTGCGGGGATACCCATTCAACAACTAGAAGCTGCTGATTTCTAGATGAGAGTTAGTTTATTTATAAAGCAACACTTAGAGACATTAGGACAGAAAACAGGTCCATTTTAAGGCTGTGTGAGCCCAGATCCACGACAGCGTTGGTTCCTAGGATTCAGGGGCAAAGAACGGAAGGAAAGAAACAGAAAAGTTATAGCTGCACTGAAAACGAATTGGGCACGTCCTAATTTTGCTCAGGGCTACTTCTCTTAGGGTCATTTTGGTTTTGAGCATATTAACAGCAATACTGATCATAGCTCATATGCCTCTATGGCAGCCTCTGTATTGGGCTCTTTGAGTATACTCACCACCTCCTGTCAAGCTTTGGGCAGCCTTTCTTGGTAGACACTATGATTCCCATTACATACATGGGATGTACAGTAACTGAGGGTCACTGTGATATTGGCAAAGTGGGACTTCAGATGCTGGCCTCCCCCTCTAGTGCCTGCATTCTTTTCAGAGCCCCTCCCCACCTTAGAATCATTTTCTTCAAGGGAGAATATGGTTTGTGATGCCTTTATCAGCAAAACTTCAGCTAGAAGATGCAAGGGTGAAATATACCTGCCCACCCCACGTGATCTCAGAACACAGAATGACTGGCCACCCCAGACTGAAGGTTGGGGAGACTGGGGGCCCCAGACCCAAGGTTGGGGAGACTGGGGAGAGGGAAAGCGAAGAAGAAGCATAAGTGTATCTTACAGTTTAAAAGCATAATGGGACATATCATTTTCTTGGTTCTCCATTTATTAATAAAATGCCCAATACCTTCTGGCATGTGCTTTGAACTGCTTTTAATTATCTTCAGTTGGATGGAGAAAAGGTAATGGGGACCTCATAATAGTCGTGGAGGGACAATTGGAATTTTATTTCCATAGGGAAGGCAGAGACTGTTTGCCAGGGAACCAAGGCCTTTCAAAGTTGAGGACACTTCCCGGTGCCGTGCAGTGTAAATCACAGTGCAAACTATGCGATTATCCCCTGCAGAGGAATCGAGTGTGGCTTTATGGGATTCTTCACCAAGCACTTAGGAATAATCTGATATAAAACAGCAGGGGTGGAGAGTAATGACAACTTCAAATTAGTTTAATGAATGTTTACATTTAAAAAAAAGGCTTTTCTGCAAACCTGAAAATAAGAAGTGACAGCTTCCTTTCCTATTTCCCCTGCAAGAGGTACCTCCTGGTTCTCAGCCCGAGGAGGAAGGTGGCTTTCTTAACTCCTTCAGCCCCAGAACACCGCAGGGCCCTTCTTTATGCATTCTAGATTCTAACAGCCCCTTGAACACTGCTTGATAGTATTTCCATTATAAATGTCGAATCGGCATTGAAGGAACATCTGTTTTAAGTCAACTTAGACTCAATCCAGGAAAAAAAATAAGTTTCTGGCTGTCCACCTGTTCAAAAGGTCAATTACCCACCCAAATCAGCCAGAGATGGCCGATGGGCTACAGATGCCGAGGATATTTTTAGCAGGATTTTGGCAGGTACCCTGCTTGTTGAATGCAGCAAGGAAAAGGGAGGTTGATAAACCATTATACTGTTTGAAAGTTGGTGCCGTGCCAAATCTCCCACCAAATCTGGATGGTGCTTTTGAGCTATTTCCCCACTTCTGCTGAAGAAGGATTCATTTCAGCAGAAGGAATGGGATAGGAAATGTTCACATTGCTTGCAGTATGTGGAGTAGACCTCAAGGTATTTTGGATAAAAAAAACAACATTTGTGTTTCAGATATGGTTACCCAGCCCAAGCCACCTCTGCTCTTTATAGCCGTGTTTTCGAAGTGTTCTTATTTTTTGTTCCGAAATTGGAATATTTCCCGGTGTGCTTATCTTGGCCCCATCACATCACATCAGGCTGAATTCTGTCCACAGGGTGCCAATCTGGATAGGGAATATTAGTCAAAATGATATAAACTAACTTGGTCTCTGCTATAGGAGGGACAAAATAACTACAAAACAAAAGCAAGAAATAAAACAAAAGCCTGCAGTGTTTGGGCCCGTTTCAGGGATATCTGGGAAACCAAATGGAGAATTCCAAGAACGGATTTGGAAACAAGCTTGGGTCTACTTTGGCCTTTAAGCCATCACTAGAAACACTGATTCTTGCTCGCTAGAGTGATGTTTTTCCTTCTCTTTTGGATTGACGTGCCAGCACCTCAAAAAACCTCTGTGAAAAATCCACAGGTCTTCAAGAGCCAGAAGAAATCAGAATAAAAATAGCTCCAAATAAAAACAAAAATGAAAATAGAGCAAACATCCATTTCTGTGGGATCTAAAGAGTTGGGAAACCTAAACAGCCAGATGATGATAACTGTCGCTGCTCTTCCTGAAATCAATTTTAAAGTAGGAATTGTCGAACATAATGAGACTAGTATGGAGCCAAAACTGGCAATTTTCAGTTAACCAGAATGTTGCATGAATCGGAACCCCAGATTTTCCTGGAGATGACTCTAGCCAGGCCATCTGAGGACAAGTTGCCAAATATTTGTATTTTAGAAGCTTCAGAAGTGTGCACAATTTTCTAGTTCTCAACAAGGCACTACAGAAACATGTCTAGTGCTTATGTAAATGATCTTTATAAATCCTCTAGCTGATAAAGAGTTTTCTTCCATCACAGGGAAAATGTGGGTTTAGATGCAATTTGTAAAAGATTATTGCACAAGAGTGGGGTCCTTTCACCGACATACACCAAGTGTCCTAATACAAGGCAAAGAAAATAAAAAGCCATTCTTAGTCTTTTAGAAAGATAACATGGTTGAGAATTTAAGATGATGGTTTAGGGCATAGCTTGTGGAATTTGATGGGTTCCACTGTAAGTCTCAGTTTCCTCACCTATAAAAATAGGAATAATATCTAGCCCTAAAGGTTATTTTGAAGGTTAAATGAGATAATGCGTGGAAAGTGCTGACTCAGCACCTGCAGAACCCATGCGTCATCATCATCACGTTTGTTGAGGGATTTGCGGCGTGCGTAGCAACGCAGATGTGGAGACACCTGGAGCATCTTCAGGAGCTGTTGCTGCGGATTCTCATGTGGCTTGTCAAGCACAGGAAATAGTTTTCCTGGAAAGACATTGAGCAAAGCAGTTATTTAGCCATCCATCCGGCACTGCCAACCTCTTCGTGTTCCTGCGAGGACTAAACGAGAGAAGGTGACATTAGAGAGTCTGAGTGAGGAGTGTACAATTCATAGGCTACTATTACATGTGAGTGGGTCAGTAAATGCCCTAGGCGTTCAGAGTACTGGGTGTGAGGAAGGACGCAAATAAGCTTAACTTATTTATGAATTGTCTGCCCTGGAATGGCATTCTAATGTTGTGTTGGAAGAGAGACAAGAATGTGCTGGGAGGATACTCAGTATAATGGAGGTTCTGATGGAAAATGCAAATGGCGCCAGGAATCTGTGTTTATAGAGGCGGAGCATGGATGCCCCTGAGCGCCTGCGTGCGTGCGAAGGGTGAGTGGGTTGCTGGGAGTTCGTAGTTTGTTTAGGGAAGCACCTATGTGTGTCTCTAAGACTCACTCTCCACTTCCCACTTTGCTTATTATTCGTGTTCTTCTTTCTCTTTGCTATGGGGAAATGCAGATAAACCGTAAAAACTTGATAGAGTTAACAAAGGCTTCAGAAGCTTCCTTAGTTCTTATAATTGCTCAATGGGTTTTTCTTGCCTGCTGCACAGGTAAAACCCAATTCACTGAGATAACATTATGGCAGTAAAGAAAGAGTTTAATTAACACAAGTCCAGCCAAGCAAAAGGACAGGAGTTTAGTATTACCCAACTCAGCCTCCCCCAATATTTGGAGGCTAGGGTTTTTTCAGGGTAGTTTGGAAGGAAGGGAGCTAGGGAATGGAAAATGCTGATTGGTTGGGGATGAAATCATAGGGGTGTGGAAAATGGTCCTCGTGCCCTGGGTCAGCCTCAGGTCCAGTGGAATCACGAGTCCCGGGTCTGGGTGGGGTCAGTGGGTCATCAGAATGCAAAGTCTGAAAACCATTCCAAAAAAAACCAGTCTTAGGTTCAACAATAGTGATGTTATCTACAGGAATAATTGGGGAAGTTCCAAATCTTGTAACCACCTATGCCTACATCTTAGCTGAATTCAGACCCCTCTCCTAATCCTAACCTTGTGGCCTTTTAGGAGCTTTACAAAGGTAGTTTCATTCTGGGAAAGGCTATTATCATTCTTGCTTTAAGATTAAAGTATAAACTAAATTCTTCCCAGTGTTACCTTGCCCTGTGCCCAGGGATGAGTGAGGACTGCCAGCCCATGGGGCTAGAAGCAAGATGGAGTCAGCTATGTCAGATTCCTCTTACAGTCACAGTTTTACAAAGGTGGCTTCCTTCTCATGACCATTGCTCCCAGGCATTGTTCTTGAATACCTTAGAAGCTTTCATTAGCTCATGTCTCTCCTCTTTGTACCACCTTCCAACATTTCCCTATTGCCTTGGACATTAAAGTCCAAATCTAGTCTGTTCATCATGATCTGTGGAATCTTTGATAATCCCAGCCTCCAGCTTCTCCTTCAGACCTGTCTCCTGTCTCCTGCCTTTTCTTTTTATGCACTGGCCAAGACCCTTTTCATCTGCTAATCTTTGAGTTTGCCATCCTCTCTTCCTCAATCACTCCCCTCCCTCCACTGCTCCACTCGGAGGGTTCCTTCCAGAGAGGCCTCCCGTAAGCCCACCTTCCATACCTCCTCTGGTTATCCTCAGTCACGAGGCCCTGCTTCCACCCGCACACCGAGCACAGGCAGTAACTGCTTTATTCATGTACTTGTGTATTATCTGTGTCACCCAGTGGGACATAGTAGACTCCATCAGGGCCGGGAAGGAATCTGCCTTCATCCCCATTTTAACATCATTATCAAGTGTGCAATTAGGCACACAGTTGAGCTCAACATAGGATCTGTGGGAGGAAGGAAGGATGGAAGGAAGGAAGGGAGGAAGGGAAGAAGGGAGGGAAGGAAGGAAGGAAGGAGGGAATAATTTCCAGGAAGCCTCATTGGATTTCTTTCCCCCTTATTTCTGAAAGCTCACCTCTTTACAGCTGGCAAGGCCAGCAGAACTGAACAATAGAGCCGGATTAAGCAAGCATTCAGGTGCCCACTTAATTCAGTCGGCGAATTTGCATTTCTCAGGCTCTGTGCCACGGGAGCCTGCGGCCTCAAGGGACCACCTGCCTTCCACCAGGAGGACTTTGCTCCTCGGAGAATTTCCCTCTGGCAATGGTCCAGGTCAAATGAGGGACCATACAAATGTGGCTTGTCACCATTTTCCAGTTTAACTTTCTCAAGCCTTGGCTGCCTCGATTTCATTCCAGACTACAGTCGCAGCTGAAAAGGTAGCTACCATTGCAGTCAAAGACACTGGCTGATGGGACTGGCTTGTTGGCAGAGATGGCAGGTCTATACCTATGCACTGTCTCTGAAAGGCCGTTCTGCATGCCACGGTTAAGTGCTCTCTTGAAGGATGGCTCTGGAAGGCAGCATCCGCGAAATGAATAAGAAGGTGGATATTAGCGAGGCCTCCCTGAAAGGAACATAGCTGGATACAGTCCTTGGAGGCCCTCTCTAGGTCCTGTCTGGGGCTCCAGCCTTCTTAGGGCCGGCCATCCCCTTTGCTCTGGGCGAGATCTGTCTTTGCTTCTGGTGATTCTGATATTCACTATCGAGAACCATTGCTTTAAAACACATAAGATCAAAGCTTTCTAAAATCAGATTAAAAGCTAAAACCCTTTGCAGGGTCCTACATGACTTGAGTCCCTGTTCCTCCCTTGACATCAATGGCTGTTGTCTGCTCCTCTCTCTCTCTCTCTCTCTCTCTCTCTGTCTCTCTCTCTCTCTCTGCTTCAGCTTCCCCGACCTCCTTGATCTTTCTTAAAAACTTTATGAAAACTCCACATTCGGGCTTCCCCCCACCTGAGATGCTCTTTTCAGCTCCTGTGAGGGCTACCCCTTTACCCTTTATAGTGCCTGCCCAAACATCTCCTCACTAGAGACCTTCCCTGACCACCGCCACACGGAATAGTACTAATACTTCATGCTCATTCTCTGCCTGCCCTGGGTGTTTAATTTTTGCCTATGGGTGGGGCAGGGGGTACTTATCACCACCTGCATATTATGTTTTTGTGTATTTCGTGTTGGTCTTCCCCACTAGAAGGTAAACTCATCTGCAGCTGTATTCCCTGTGCCTACAGCAGTGCCTGGCAAATGCACAGAGGTGGGTGTTAGTGAAGACTTTGTGGTTTGAATGGAATGAGTGTCTGCTGACAGTGTTGCAAGTCATCTGCAAATGAAAAGTCGTTCCTTCTTTTCCCTTCTGGCACCTTCCAAAGAGACCAGCCTCCTGAGAGGGCCTCTCCTGGGAATGCCTGTGATCCAGGCAAAGCACCTAAATAAGCCAATAAATAATTAGCTTTGAGAAAAAAGCCTGCACAAAAGCAGAACTCACAGATTTTTCTCATTGATCTTCCTGCCTTTGCATTGGCCATGGTCAGCCTTTGGGGCTATAAGCCAACGTACAAGTGCACAGGGGATGGGAGGGAGGCTCTGGAAGATCCCTAACCCATTGTGGACACACCATTCATGTTAGTGGAATCGGCTAACAGTGATTGAGGAGAGAGCATTGGGTCAATGACCCTGTAATCCTTACAAAAATAGTAGCAACAGTAACCAATGGCATTTATGAACTGCCTAAGAATGCCAGGGCTGTGCCAAGCGCTTCCCATAACTAGCTCATATAAAGCCTATAACCATCATGGGGGGGAGGACAATTATGTCCCATTGTGTTATGTGTCTGTTTTTGCAGGAGTCATTCAGTGATAAGCTGCAAAATCAGGACTTAAACCCGTGTTCCTGAGAATAGCTCTGCATTGCCTAACACAATTCTTCCTCCTGAATGCACAGTCATATGTTCACATGCCACATGGTTTTCAGAAAGCATTGCATATGTAGGAAGCTCAAGAGAGAGAAGTGGTAGGCACAGTGGTTCACGCCTGTCATCTCAACACTTTGGGAGGCTGAGGCAGGAGGATCGCTTGAGCCTAGGAGTTCGAGACCAGCCTGTGCAACATGGTGAGACCGCCCCCCCCATCTCTGCAAAAGCAATAACAACAACAAAACATTAGCCATGCATGGTGGTGCATGCCTGTGCTCCCAGCTACTCAGGAGGCTGAGGTGGGAGGGTGGCTTGAGCCTAGGAGGTCAAGGCTGCAGTGAGATATGATCTCACCACTGCCCTCCAGCCTGAGCTATAGAGCCAGAACTTGTCTCAAAATAAAAATAAAATAAAAATAAAAAAAGGGAAAAAAGAGAGAGAGAGAGGAGCTAGGGAATGAATGCCGAAAGTAGTTCCTTGGGTCCGATTCCCAGCAAACACTTCACTGTTGTCTTCGCACAGGCATGAGATCTGCATCTATCTTGGTGTGCACCTGAGAAGTAGTTATGTCTGTTTCCGACTTGCCTTGGTAGAGTCATTTGATCAGTGAAGTGTGGAGCAGATGAACTACCTGGAAAGAAAGTACCGAAACTCCCCACATGTGACATCTCACTTTGGGGAAAGGTGGGCCCTGCGCCGCACTTGGCGAAGGTGAATGCGCCTGGGTATCCCCGTGACCTGGAATGGTGGCTAATAAAGAAAACTTCAGCGTGTAGCAAGTAATTGTGAGTATGATGAATGCTGTTTAGAGTTGCCAGTTCTCTTACGCACTCCGCAAAGGCCGCGTGCGCTTAGCATTAATCACCACCAAGCAAACACGGGCTTCCAGCAAAAGAGCCAGTGATTGGGAACAAATTCAAAACAGCTTGATTTCATTGACAGACAGGACCTTTTTGTTAAACTCTGGTTTAAAGACCTTTTACATCTCTGTCTTGTTCACACGTTACCGTAGTCATTCATATTTACGTAAACCTAGGAACTAAGAGCCGACTTATTTATCACAACCTATTGGCAGGAAAAGGGTCACATAGAAAAGAATCTTTATTTGTAGGTTGTTTTTTTTTTTTAAAGCTAGTAAACAGTGCTAGTGGGAAGTACGCTGTTATCAAACATTATTGAAGTAAGTGGGTTTCTGGACTGAAAAAAAAATAAAGAAAATTTCTAAATGTCAGTGTGCAAATAGAAAGTAGCAGTCAATTAAATGAGGCAGTGTGTGGTCAGCAAAGATGGCCAATGTCTGTGCTATTAGGGAAAGAAGAGAAGCCAGGAAGGAGGAGGAAATTTCTGGGGTTAACCTGTGTTTTGCTAACTGGTGATAGTCTTAGATGAGAGCTCTCTGTAAACCAACTTTGGCCCAAATTGACTCATTGAAAAACACCTTGTTTCCAGTTTACCCCTCTATGACCAAAAAGTTACCCAAACCTTTGTGTCACATATTTAAGCATGTTCAAGACAACCAATTAGTATTCAAGCATTTAGAATTATCTTGAACCATCTTCTGTGAAAAAGAATTTGTTTCCTATTCCAAAATAAATGCAGCATATTCCTGATATAGTTTGATAGTTCCTCCTCAAGACTTATCATTCCAACATTGAGCAAATTGACTCTAAAGAGAAAAGTTAAGCTATTTCCCTAATACCAAGGTAGTGCAGGTCAGCTGCAGTGCCTAATGTTTATAAAACTTGTAAATGTTGAAACCCACACTTGGTCTGAGAGAACACCAAGCTCTAGTTTGTTCTTAGGTATGTGTATCTGATATGTGTGTGTGTGTGTGTATGTGTGTGTTTTCCAGAAACCAACTGGGAAGGGCTATAAGCTAAGATGACTTCTGAGAAGTAAATTATGCTTTTAAAATGTCCTCCAGCAAAATGGTCTCCTGGTTCCCTTTGCAGATGACGTATCAGTCCAGATGCCTTTTTTCTTGATGGACTGCTAGGATTCTTAATCACTATCGATAGGAAATTCTCATAGTCTGGAAGGGTGGAGCTTCTGGCTTCTATCATGATTGGACACAGATGAGCAAAGCTCCTTAGCAGTGAGTGAGGCAGATGGGCAGTCATGTTTGGACTAGTGCAGCAGGTAGGCTGCTGCTAGGGAGGAAGGAAGAGGCACAGAAGTTCAGGGCATGAGAGGGTATGCAAGAGATGTCAATAATCCGGGAGCCGGCTTGCTTCTTCCTCTAGTCAATGATGCAAGCTTCAAATTGGTAATTCAAAAGAATCAATGGAAAGACCTTTTTTAAAGTTTGATTTGTTTCTTCAAAGAGCACAGATCAAGTTTTTCTCATCTCGTTAGATTAGTGATTCTGTGTTGGTCAGGGAGTGGAAGAGAAATGTGGGTGTGTTGACTATAATCTCCGCAGAAACTTTTTCAGGTAGCATCCTCACTCAGCACAGAACGTTTTGACAATACACTTCCAGGGTACTCAGAATGTAGGGAGTGTACTCTCAAGGGGTGCGGCCCATATGTGAAGGCATGGAGGCAGCATGTAAGGTTGCAAACCCCTGACCTTCTCTTTTTATGATTCCCATTTCTTCCATAGACTGTGAAGTCCGCCTGTACGTTTCCAGACTAATAGTTTTTAATCAAATGTATGATCACTTTCTTCTGATGCACACGATTAAGGGGCTTTGTTATTCAGGTGAGTCTCACATTGTACTCCTCTCCTAAGAGCATTTATTATTACTTGCTACATACATCTTTGACAACCTGACAATGACTCTTTTGTCTTAATTTGGAGAAAACATACTCTGAGCTTTTGAAGTTGGTGTACTTGTTAAAGGAAGCCAGAAAAGCATTTCAACCATTTGAGAGAGTGTAAAATACAGAAGACGGTGGGCGTTTCTTTCCCCCTCATCTCTTAGAGCCCTGTTACCCAAGAGAGTTCACCGATTACCCAAAGCAAGTTTCATTTGGTTTTCTCTCTAGTTTGAAAACTGCAGTTTTTATTGCTTCGACTCTCCTGGTGTAAGAGAGCTGTTTCAGGTTTTTAGAGTCTTAAGAAAGGCTTCTCTGGCTCTCTGCCAGCCTCCTTCTCCGTTGCTCAGGCTTGTGATCAGTAACTCTCTGCTAGTTTTCCTAAACCACTCTGGGGTCTTTCTTGGCCTCCAGCCGCGCATTCCCCTTCACGTTGTAAACGTAGCTTTTTAAGTTGGTCCCTTGATTGCGTCAAGTAATTGATCTGTTGGCCTAAAAATGAGTGGCTCCGATTCAGAGATAGGAGTTAAACCAGGTTCTGCCTAGGGACAAGGGTGTTGGGAGGTCTGCTTCTCTGGAGACAGTGGTCAGCAGTGTTGCAAGCAACTCCATGTCTGGTGCCCCAGATGGTCTCACTGGGTGGTAGGGTGGCCAAGCCTTGTGTGAACTGGCTCATTTGTTCATTCATTCACTCATTTCCGCATTCCTTTTTGTGTTAGCTTAAAAATGCTTATCATAGGCCAACCATGGTGGCTCATGCCTATAATCCTAGCTCTTTGGGAGGCAGAGGCGGGAGGATTGCTTGAGCCTAGGAGTTTGAGACCAGCTTGACCGAAACAGTGAGATTCCATCTCTACAAAAAAAGAAAAAAAATTAGGCATGGTAGAGTGTGCCTGTAATCTTAGCTACTCAGGAAGCTGAGATGGGATGATTGCTTGAGCCTAGGAGGTTGAGGCTGCAGTGAGCTATGATCATACCACTCCAATCCAGCCTGAGTAACAGAGTGGGACTCTGTCCCCCCAACCCCCGCAAAAAAGAAAAAAATATTCTTATCATATACATTCCCAACTCTGCGGAGGTCCTGGGTCACACTTCCTGCAAAGTTGCTCTGCCTCCCACAGGCCTGAGACCTCTACATGGAGAGAATTTCATGGGTGTTCACCTTCCTGTTGCTACTTTGCAACACAGACTTCAAGATTCAGAGAGGTAGGATATGGTAAAAGTTTTTTTCTGGACAGAGGAAAGCTACACCATTCATCTAGATCTTATTAATCCGTATTCATTTTGACATGCTTTTCTGCAGTTGACCTTTTTATTTATTAAAGTGCTTTACAAGATATTCAGTATCATTACTGAAGCTATAATTATTAATGATCAAAGTCAGTGGTATTTGTTTTAGTATCATCATCATCATTACCATAACCATCACCATCATCATCATCAGGGCCACAACAGCCTCTTCTTTTCTCTTAAATCTTCCAGCAATTCTTTGACTTTGCCTGTTTATTCATCATACAACATTATTCCAGTATTTAGTACATGCTTAGTCTTTGATTTCTTATTTTCAAATGCATGTCTTTAATACCAGAATCTATGTAGCTGTTTTCTGGCCTGAATTTGGGCTGAGATGATGAGAAGTTTAGATGTCACTTTCAGCTAAGTGGAATTGTTTTCCCCGTTTGGACTCCGGGTCATTGACAAGCGTCATCACTGTTTTTAGTTGAAATGTGCTTCCACATGGCTATTCATCAGTACACACATATCTAGACGTGTGCTAGCCTCAGTGAGAGTTGAAGAATCTGTGTATTCATTTCCTTTATCTAGAAATCCTTATTATTGTACATAAAAGAGCTTTCCATCACTTCTTTACATTATACTAGTTATTCGTTGTTATTATTTTTTTGAGACACAGTTTTACTCTCTTTTTGCCCGGGCTGGAGTGAAATGGCGTGATATCAGCTCACTGCAGCCTCCACCTCTTGAGTTCAAGTGGTTCTCCTGCCTCAGCTTCCTGAGCAGCTGAGATTACAGGTGCGCGCTGCCATGCCTGGCTAATTTTCGTCTTTTTACTAGAGACAGGGTTTCACCATGTTGGCCAGGCTGGTCTCAAACTCCCGACCTCAGGTGATCCACCCACCACGGCCTCCCAAAGTGCTGGTATTACAGACATGAGCCACTGCACCTGGCTTTATTATTATATAGTTATATGAATTTTATCATTTTAGGTGGAGATTTGAGTTTATGTCTCCTGTAGACAACCATAGACTTTGTTTCATTTTAAGATCAGTGTGGCAGACACTGCTGAGTGTCTTCAAATATCTGTTCTCCCTTTATTACCTACTAATAAAATACCTAATTTTCAACAGCCTGGGAAGAGACTATATTTCCTTGTTTTCCTTTGCAGCTAGAGTGATCCTTTGATGGAGTTCTAGTAAATGGGACTTTAGCAGAACTGTCGTATCTGAGGGCTTCCGTAGGGTTTATAACTGATCCACTGAGAGATAAGTTCAGAGCTTGAGAGTAAGCCTTTAGAAAAGTTCGTAGCTGTTTGTCAGAATTAAGCTCGTCTGTTCAATGTAGTAATTTTAAAATGGACTTATATTTTGTATGTCCTTTTAAATTTGCTTTTTCTAGTAATTCTGAATGTTTTTTAAAAATCTCTTCTGGAGGAGGGTACCCTTCACAAAGTTATTTGTCAAAGATTTGAGGAAAAAAAAAAAGTCTTTCACCATCTTTAGTTTGAGAAGCACAGCAATGCAATATTTCTACAAAGAGTGTATACAGGCTGAGGATGGGCCCTTCGTTGCCTTTTTCTTTTGCTGGCTGACTAGAATGCTGACATTAAAGCAGTTAGAGTTCGATCAGGTGAAGGCGACTCAGACCCCAAGTTGGAGCTGTGTGTTGAAGACAGAAGAACAAATATGTAGAAGAAGCCTGGATTTCTATTTTTTAAAAAATATAATAAATCATCCAGCCCCAAATGTCAAGAGCCTGGGTGTCTAATGATGGTTGACTGTCACCCCCATTTCCCACACTTTAAATGAGAGAAGTAAACATCTGACTTACTAAAACCACCGTTGTCACTCACAGCCGAATCTCATCCTGACTGAAATGTCACTAGCCCCCTTTGTTTTTCTCTCATATTTTCTCCATTTGGAGAGGCTGGTTGACCCATCAACGGGCAGTGTGGGGGAATGGAAAGACCTGGGATTTGGGGGACAACAGTGACCATGGGGAAATCTGTACACTCCTACTTGGAAATGGACTAGCATTCTACACTGCAGTATCTTCCTTTGTAAACCAGGAATACTAAGAACCTAAGAGTCTCCATGAGGATTAGATGAGGTAATGTTTGTAAAGAATCTGAGATATAGTAAGTTGATCAGCAAATGTTATTTATCTTCTTCTTCCCTCTACAAAGATAACCAAGCTGAGATGGCCTAACTCCCCCAGCTCAGAAAATAGCAAGTTATATGCAAAATCAAATGCTGATGTAACCATTTCCATTCTGAACTCAGAAAATGGAGATAAATCTCTTGCAAGGTTTTTGATTTTGGTTTTTAGATGCAGAACCTTAAAAAAAAAAAAAAACAAACTAAACGTTTTGCCAAAATATAGTATATACAACAGATGTGAGGGAAGGACATTGTTTTAAGTGGGAAACGACAGCTCTCAACTTCTACACATTCGGCTGTTCCCTACTCCTCAGTGACCCCAAAGACCCCAGAGAAACTCAGTATGAAAAATCACTATGTAAGTGCAATAGTTATTACTTTGTTTGCAATTCACTACAACGCTGTTTCTCAAAATATAATTCCTGAGTCACTTGGGAGATTACAACCAACTGAATTAGAATCTCTGGAAGGCATCCTAAGAGTCTGCATTTGTCTGAAGCATCCCAGGTGGTTCTGCTCAGCCCTAACATTTGAGAACTACTGGATAGCAGACTTACTTATTCTAAATTCATTTTTTAACCCATTCTAAAAATAATACGTGTACATTCAAGACACCAGCAGATCATAGGAAGGGAAAAAAAATCACTTACGCTTCCACCACCTTAACCTAGAAACTTCTAGGACTTTAAAGTACTTCTTTTCCGTCTTTTCCCCCTCATACCTAAGTTTTTATTTACAGTAGAGTTGTAGCCATATGATTATTGTTATCATCGTTGCTTACGTGTGTTAAATAATTTTGTCTCCATATAATAACAACCTCTGGCGATTTTTCCTTTCTCTCTCTTTTTTTTTTTTTCCGTTTAGACAGAGTCTTGGTCTGTCACCCAGGCTGGAGTTTAGTGGCATGATCTTGGCTCACTGCAACCTCCACCTTCTGGGATCAGGTGATTCTCCTGCCTTGGCCTCCTGAGTAGCTGGGACTATAGGCTCACATCACTACACCTGGCTAATTTTTGTATTTTTAGTAGAGATTGGGTCTCATCTGGTGATTTTTCAAGTAAGGTAATGGAAGCAAGAGAGGTTTACATACACGGTGTACATATTCCTCGGCAGCCTGTTTCCTTCCCTTGTAACTATCTCAAAAAACATATTAAGTAATTTTTCAGAATTATTTTTTCCTGTTGCTTTTGCCTGTAAATGGCAGACTTAAATTTAGTTAACATCTGCTCTAATGTTGGATAATGTGTGGAGTCCCCAGTTTTCAACATTAAAAATAAAATATTTGTTGAAGTGTTTTTTTTTTCTTCTTACAGTATATGTAGAACTATTTTCTTGAAAATATTTCTTAAAAATTTATTACTTAGAAGATTTGAGCCAATGACACATTGCCGAGATTTGTAAGAATAACACCAACCTACATTGAGTATTATTTTCTCAAAGGAATATTTTGAGGCACATCCCATCTTCATATCAGGGAACAAACTGTCACATTTTAGTGAAATCTGTGGGTTTTGCGAGACCACACACAGTGTCATGTTTGCTCCCTTTACAGAAATCTAAGTAAAAGAATCACTTTTTCCTAGTATCTGGATGACTTGATTTCTTACCATCTTGAGCCTTCTTGGAAACCCTGAAATGTAGCCTTTTCATCTTAATTCAGAAAGTGTTCATTCTCACCGTTTTCCTGCATGAGAATTTCCTGAAGCTATCGTGAATCTATGGAAGACTCAAGTTAGTACCTTTTTCATAGCATTCACAAATATGGTGCTGGCTCCTTGGCTTGTCCGATCCACCCTCCGTGCCAGCCCCCGGTGTCCTAGAACCATCTAAGCTAACTCTCCAATAAGCTGTGGTCTCTGGACCTCAGCCTGTCCAGGCCCCTTCATGACCCAGTCACAGTGATTCTATCTATACCTACCACAGCTGGGTAGGCGGTATGGGAAGACCACAAACTTGAGAGTCAGACGGATCGAACTTCGTCTTCAGCCTCCCCACTTAGGTATTATGTGACTGCGGTCTGGTTATTGGTAACGTCTTCTTGCTCAGCTTCCTGACCTGCAAAATGGAAATAAGAATACCTAGCACATGGGGTTATAATGAAGATGAAATTATTTAATGTGTGTAAATAACAACAATGGCTAACATGTATCAGAAGCTTGTCTTAGTGTTTATTGTTTTACGCGTATCGTCCTGTTTCATCCTCATTCTTACCCTGAGAAAAAGGTGACATTATTATTCGTATTTTGCAGGTGAGGCTTAAAGAGGTGAATTATTAGGTTGAACTGTATGAAATGACTAAGTAAAAATGGTTGGCGCTCATCACTTCCCTAAGGTTCACTGTAATAATTTGTCCAGGTCTCATAGCAAAAAGGTGGCCGGATGAGGATTTGAACCCACTGCTCTCTAACCCATAAGCCCATGCTTTTCAGAATTAATCAGAGCTCTAAAGTACTTGACCCCGGGCCTGACACCAATCAGGAACTTAAAAACCCATTAGTTCCTTTTCTGTTTTATTTTTGCCCACTATTAAAATGTGCCAAAGTAATAAGATCAAACAGGGCCCCTGCATTTTGACAAACATCCGAATTCTGAATTTCAGCGTGGAACAGGGTATGGAAAGCAAACACAATGAGGAAAATTGCCGCGGCCAGTCCCGACAATGTGTGGATTGAAAAACCACACGCATGCACAGAGACCTGATGTGAATGGTATTTCTGAGTGGAAGCTAAGTAGGAGCTGAAAATGGCCTTTTAAAATACAGAACATAAGGATGCAATTCACAGAGATGGTCTAAACTGTAAACATGCAGCTGTGGGGTTTGTGAGGCTCGATGCTTACATACCGGCAGCATACAAATTGTCAAGTACTTAAAGTTCCATTGTTGCTGAAAAGGCCTCACCCAATGTCCTTAAATGTTCCCTTTTTTTTTTTTTCCCAAACCACAGGATTTATATCTCTCGTAGCATATAATGAAATACCAACAAGAATTGTGTGTTGGTGTAAGAAATAATCATCTTTCCAAATCCTTTTGTTTTATCGTTTGCTAATAGAGATCTTTGAAAGAAAAATTCAAAGATTGAAGTTTGTGCTCTCCTAAACTCCTGCAAAGAAACCCGGTGCGAGGATTGTTCACTGGTGTTCTGCAGCGTTCTTCTTACTCAACTCTCTCGAGAGGCATTGTGGACATTTATGGGGTTGTTTTCTAGCCCCTACCCCTGACCCCTTCTTCTCCTGGAAACTCTGTTCCTACCTGCTCCCCTTGTGGCTACCTTGGGAGGTGCCATTTTTATCGAGGTTAGTCTGTGGTTAAGCACCTTCCCACAAACTCAGGGGAAAAAAAAAAAGGTCCTGTCCCCAGATTTTTAGAACTGGGAAGTTTCCATTTCCTTGCACTGGTGGAAACTCTAGGACGTAAAACTTGGAAGCCGATGGCCTTCAGGCTGCCCACAATGTTGAGAGAGGACATTTCAGACATTCAGATGAAGTCTCTGGCTCCAGTGTTTTTCTAGGTGTTGCACCCTCCCTGACCTTGTCACAGTTTGGTTACACAACTCGTCCTTGAATATCGTAGATTGACAAATTCCCCTGAGTTTGGATTGGGGTTTTGTGACTTGCGAGCCAGTCATCCTAGGTCTGCTGCTGGCCATGCAGAGCTTTGGAATCACTTCTCTGATTCTCACGGCTCAGGAAGGAGAATGTATCCTGTGTGTGGTGATGGCAGAGGGTGGCTGGAGTTGAGAGGAGAGTCCCTTGAATGCCACGCAACATTCCTCCCTGTTTGATCTCATTACTCTGGTACATTTTAATAGTGGGCAAAAATAAAACAAAAAAGGAACTAATGGGTTTTTAAGTTCCTGACTGGTGTCAGGGCCAGGGCCAAGTACTTTAGAGCTCTGATTAATTCTGAAAAGCATGGGCTTATGGGTTAGAGAGCAGTGGGTTCAAATCCTCATCCGGATTTGACTGCACTCTGTCCAAACTCCATTTTTAACCTTGACTGCATAGTATCATGTATACGCATTAATCATCCCTCGCCATAGGAGAGTCTGAGTTCCTGGGAGGGTGGGATTTACCTTCTTGAGAAGTAAATCCCCAGCATTTGACACAGTTCCTGGCCTTGAGTAAAAACTTCGTAAGCGTTTGTTGAATTGAACTGAATTTGTTGGCAGGGTTTAAAGGACTCGATGGATAAAGGGAGATGTAACAGTTTATAGCCAGATTGGACTCAACCATGATGATTTCCGGTCCATCTTTTCAATGGCTTCACTTCTCCCAGCCTTTATTTCCCCAAGTGGTGATAATGAGACCTATCCCTAGTGGTTAAAATGACATGATCCATTTAAAGTGCTTAATCCAATTGCCAGGCACATAATAGGCGCTCAATAAATACTTCCTTTGTTTCCCTGTTAGGCCTCTCCCAACCAGAGATCAAAGATGATTGGCCCCGAAGTTATTTTTACCCCCAAATTTGACAGCGAAATCAGTAGAGATGCTAAAATATAGTGCACTTGACTTGCATTGATCAAGGTAGGCTAACTGCTATAACAACTTTACAGTTAGTGCCTTAACATAATACAAAATGACTTCTCGTTCATGTAACATCCGACGTAACTGAACCCAGTTTCAATGCTCTCTTCCAAGTAGGTATTTAGGGACACGGGCTCCTTCCATCTTCTGTCACCACCACCTTTATTTTTAGCATCTGTGGTCTTAGCAACAGTAGAAAGAAATAATGGAGAAAAGACAGTGGATATTTAATCACCTTAGCCAATAAGTGACTCATATCACTTCTGACTACCATATCCAATTGTTGCCTCTCTTTTTTTCTTGGGTTTTCCCCCCAGAAAATATGACAGAAGTATCACCCAACCAGCCAGCCATCAATCCACTATCCATTCATCCATCCGTCCATCTAGGCATCCCAGGTGACTCATGCCTGTGACCTTGGGAGACAGTATTTCCTCCTATAGGTTGTTTACCCCAACCCCCTGCTACATTCTTGAACCATATGTTCCCCATTGTTGGTACTTCCCCTAGTCACCTGGCGCTTTAATTTTTGCCTGTAACCATCTGAAACTTTCCTTAAATGTTCGGCCTTGACCTCTCATTCACTAACTCTTTCACCACCCTTCACTCACCTTACCTTCTTCTTCTGTGGCATTTCATAAATTTAATGATTGTAATTGTGATTACAGCATAATTCTTTATGTCTACCCCAGGCTTTGCAACAGGGAACTATATCATTATTTTGCAGACACAACAAATTCTGCAAGCACGTATCTTTGGAATAAGGGAGAGAGGGTTGGACACAAATGCGATTACAACATATGCTTCTCTGGGCATAGCTTTGCCCCATTGCACGAATATAGAAAATTTGGCAGCCTGAAAATAAGCGGAAAGATCCTCAAGCTGTTCCTTCCACCCCCTGGGATGTTGATTAAGTTAAGATTTCAGATTTTATTTATTCTACAGGTATTTGTTGAATATTTATGTCTTACGATACCAAGCGCTGCTTTAGGCACTGGGAATACAGCAGGATATACAAAACAGAAAAGTCATGGCCCTCATGGATTATTGGTTGTGAGTAGTAGGAACCTTTCAAGCTAACTTAGGAAAAAAGGTTAGGGAGCCAAGGAGGAAGAGAGGGTGTGATGATGCATCAGGATACCAGAGAATCCTGTGGAATCCCACAGTGACACAGCCGAGCCTTGGGAGGGGTGACACTAGGGATAGAGACAGAAACCCACACAAGAGCCCTTTTCTCTGTCTCTCATCTCTGCTTTTCTATGTACATCTGGTTCAATTCTTCTCTTACCATGAATCAGCTATTTGTACTCCTCTGTGCACGTCGCAGAAGATCAGGAATTTGCACATTATAGTCACAACCATACGTAGAACCAAACTGTCTATCACTGAATCCCGAATCCAAATTTCTGGGAGAGAGAATTGGATGGACTCAGTCTGGACCCGGTATCTACATTCGGTCCAGTTGTCTGTATCCAGCATCAGGGTCTTGATGAAAAAACCATGGCTTAGCTGGGTACAGTGGCTCATACCTGTAATCTCAGCCACTTGGGAGGCTGAAGTGGGAGGATCGCTTGAAGCCAGGATTTTTGAGACCAGCCTAGGCAACATACGGAGGCACCATCTCTGAAAGAATTCTTTTAGGGAATAAAAAGGAAAAGTATGGCTTTGATTTTAAGAGCAAAGGCATTTTGTAAATTTGGCAGATATCCCAACAGATGCATCAACCAGTCTCTTTAGATAATAATTTATTTGGCAAGTGATTTTTTCTAGTATAGTTACATAGTAATGAAAAGATTCTTATACCTCCAAACACATACGTGCACAGGCACACCAACCGGGCTCTTTTTTACTTCTCACTCATAGATTTGGAAACAACTATTATATTATAGAAGTTTTCTGGTATAACTGCCAGGGGTCATTATTCCCATCCCCTGTGTGGGGATAAGAAAATCGAGACCCAGTGGAGTGTGGGGTGCTGAGAGAACAAGCCTACGTTTTCTTGAGACAAAGTCTTGCTCTCGCCCAGGCTGGAGTGCAGTGGCAGGATCTCTGCTCAGTGCAACCTCAGCCTCCCATGTTCAAGTGATTCTCCTGTCTCAGCTTCCTGGGGAGCTGGGATTACAGGTGTGCGCCACCAAGCCCAGCTAATTTTTATATTTTCAGTAGAGATGGGATTTCGCCGTGTTGGCCAGGCTGGTCTCGAACTCTTGACCGCAGATGATTCACCCACTTTGGCCTCCCAAAGCGCTGGGATTACAGGCATGAGCCTAACTATCCTCATTAAGCCCTCTGCTTTCTGCAGTCATTTTCATGGTGATGGGTTATAATAGGACGGACCTTTTACTTTGGAATCAAACATTCTCAACTCTGCTGTCTGCTCTTTGTGGGGCCCTGAACAAAAATCTTTAATCTCTTTGAGCCTTCACTTCCTCATTGGTCAAGACTTTTCTCGCTGCACTATATTTGCATGGGACCCGTATCAACGCACTGAAATTCTCATGAACCCAAGACCAGGAATAGCCCAGCGACAGGAATTTAGACCATGCCAAGTGTCAGCCATGGGTTGCGGGGGCTCCTGTCTCACGCTGGACGCTCCTGCCTGGCTGCCTCTGGTCTCCAGCAGAAGCCCTGTCGTGCTTGAGTGACAAAGCAGATTGCTTCCTCCCACCTTTGTGGGTTAGGACCCCTTTTTCTATCCTAGTTTCACTCTGATGGGCGAGTTCACTCAGAGTGAAACTGTAGCAAAACCTCAAGGTTTGGCTTAACTGCAAAGAGGTGGTTGATATCAGATTCATACCCCAGAACCAGAAGACCACTCGTGAGAAATTCTGTAAGCACAGGAGTGTGGTTTATGTCAAAATCAATCTGATGGAGTGAAGCCATTCTGTGCCAAGTGAAAATATAGCATCATCACCTACCTTCTTCAGCCTAGAACCTCTTCACTCAGCACCAGCTAGTGGGTAAAGCCCTGGAGAGGTTGTAACAAATCTGATTCCCTGACACTCATCTGAAACAAGATTCGGCAAAATTAAAAGCAATATTAATATATGTCACCTTGGGAGACAGAGGCAGAGGAGTAGAAGAGGAAAGAGTCAGATGGACTTTTATTTGAGACCCGTTTCTGCTTCTTCCCAGCGAGTGGCCTCTGCTGAGTTCCAGAGCCTCCATCTCCTTCTTTGTCAGACACAGATAATACCAACTGCATGGATCTGTTATGAGAGTTAAATCAGGGGAGGGTCATGAGGTCACCTTCCCATAGCCAGGAGAAGCAGTTGCTCAGGAATGGCCACTTCTCTGGTCACTTTATAGACCTATGGAGATGTTGAAAGTAGCTTCATGGGTTGATCACTGTGGTTCATATAACTGTTTTCATGAACCACAACCCACCCGAGAGACCCCAGTGTTTTGATTTCACTACATACCTACAGTCACAGGCCATTTAAGATCCACAGTCTGCTCTTTTAGTTTCTGCCAGCACATTCGGACACCTTTGCAGTTCACAGGACAGGTGAGGAGTCGTTCATGTGATGCAAACTTTTGAGAAGGGACGTGTGGGGAAGATGGGAGGGAGGTGATATTTATTGAGTATTTTCTTTTTGCTTTCAGCTTTATCCCTTGTGTGTGCTTACAGAGGTCATGAATCGTCCACTGTTGTATGCGTCATCCGTGGCAGATGTGCATAATAAGTTCAGGAGGGACTCAGTTTTGGGAGGCTGGGGATACTAGAAGATTCCTCTACAATGTTGAAATCTACATCAGAGAGTGGTGTGAGTGGTTCCCAAAATGCCTACCTGGCACTCCTACCAAAGACACAACATGGAACTCGGGGCCTCTTGTTTCAGCCATTTTCATCTTCGCTGTAAATCTAGACAAGATAACGAATGAAGAACCTGACACATTTAAGGAACTCCATAGTTGGGAGCCCAGTGTGAGTCATTATGGCGAGTCCCTAACACTGCGGTTCCCCTACTTGAGGGCGCAGGTAGGGGCACTCTGCGGCCTCCTTTGACAATAAGCATTGCCATGTGATTTGCTTTGCCTAATGAAATGCGAGTGACAAAAATATGTGTCACTTCCAGAAGGAAATATTAAGAACCAGTGTGTAGTTCACCCTGACCCCTTCCTATGGCCCAGCAATTAAGGAAGCAATGTTCAGATGAAACCTGTGTCCTCCTTCTGGGTCCCTGAGTGACCACAGTCCACAGAGCTTCCCTGTTGGCCATTATTAATGTCAAGAACAAAGCGGTGTAAAGTCGCTAAGATTTTGGAGGTATCGGCTGTTGCAGTAAAACCTAGCCTATCTCACTCGACACAAACATTTTCTTTCTCACAAAACCTCACACCAGTGTTGTTTTATTCATCTGCTTATGCACACGTATGGCTGCAACATCCTTCCAAAATGCATTACAGGCTCTAATGCACGATAAGACAATTAGGTTCGAAGCAAAACAAAGACAATTGCACGGCACAGAGGGAATATACTGCTACAGTAAACTGATCACTAACACCCGGCCCTGAATTTGCTCAAAAGTTTGCACTGAGGCACAAAGGGAGCCGTGTGGAGCTCCGGAGTTCCCATCTGAGGTCTTGTCTAACTCCTTGGCAACTTTTATGTACTTGTATACGAGAGTCTTTTGCCAGATGGTTGAAATGTTCATCCTTCTATTTTGTTTTAATGCAAACTGACATTTCTTCGTCTTCCTGCGGTGGGTTTCTTTTATGAGGTCGTGCTTTGCATTTTCATAGAAAGAATTTCTGACTCCCGATCGCAGCCCACCCTTGTAGTTTCTGTGGGGGCTGTTTTGGTTAACCACTTGCATCAGTTGTAAGGCTCCACGGGCAGAACCAGACCATCGTGAACTTCTTGATTTACATGGTGGTGGAGAGTGGCTGAGAAACCAGGGAGAAACAGGAAGGAGCTGATTGAGGACCCCAAAGGAGGGTGGAGCCACAGCTCTCAGGCACTCTTCGTGTTCAGAAGGCCAGCTTGAAGAAAGATATGCATATCTGCAAATGCATTTCTTGTTCCTAGTGAAGAGGTGAGGAGGGACACTGACTGTGTGCTAGAGGTGTGCAAAGAGAAATAGAACTCTAAGTGGAGAAAATATGTAAAGATCAATACATCACACGAAAAATAAGTCATGAGAACAACAAATAATACCAAGAATAAATAATATAAAATATAAATAATTCCTAAAATAGTGATACCAGCTTATGACAAGTAATTCCTTTTGTTATTTATTTATTTATTTATTTTTCATTTTTTATTTTTTATTTTTTTGAGATGGAGTCTCGCTCTGTTGCCCAGCGTAGAGTACAGTGGTACAATCTCGGCTCACTGCAACCTCCACCTCCCGGGTTCAATTAATTCTCCTGCCTCAGACTCCTGAGTAGCTGAGACTACAGGCGCATGCCACCAAACCCGGCTGATGTTTGTATTTTCAGTAGAGACGGGGTTTTACCATGTTGGTCAGACTGGTCTTGAACTCCTGACCTCGTGATGCACCTGCATCAGCCTCCCAAAGTGCTGGGATTACAGGCGTGAGCCACTGCACCTGGCCGACAAGTAATTTCTAAGTATTATTTCTTTTGGTCCTCACAATGACTCCTTGTTAGTGTTTGCTGCATTTTATACAAAGAAGAGAGGAGTCTGTGGAAGTGATATAAAGTGGGACATGTATTCATTTACTCATTCAGCCTTTCACTTGTACATATATGTATATTTTAGAGACAGGGTGACCCTGTCTAGGTATTAACAGTTATTACAAAGATGATCTAATTTCAAAATAAAAATACAGACACATTCGTCTATCTCCCAGGCTGGAGTGCAGTGGCACAATTAGAGCTCACCACAGCCTCGAACTACTGGGCCTAAGCAATCCTCCTGCCTCAGCCTCCCAAAGTGCTGGAATTACAGGCGTGAGTCACCACACTCAATTATACACTCAAATATACATATGTATATACAATATACATATGTAAATACATCTGGATATACATGTTTAAGAACAAAAACACGGAAGTACCATTTCTATCTTTCTCTCTCTCTTTCTCTTACTCGACTCTGTTGGGAGCTATGTTCGTTGTTTTCTTTTTCCAAACCACCTTCTGGAGGTCTCTTAGATTTTCCCGGTGACGAAGGAGCTGCTGTCCAGGTTATTACAGCAGTAACAGTGGCCAAGAAAATGATGTGAGGTTGAAGTGGACAGATTATGCTTTTCACTGCTCTGGGAGGTTCCCGTTGGGTGGTCTGCTTTGCTGAGCTTTGAAAAAGAGCTTTTCTGCTTCCCAGTTCACTGGGCCGATGTGGGCACAGCCTCAGGTTTTGGTTTTTTTCTCCTCTGCTCCTTCACCACATAGAAAACTAATTTCCTAAAAAGAAAATTCCATTGGAAATGCAGCTTTCTCAATAAGTTGAGTCTACTCAAAGACTAGCAGGTGAAAGTGGTCCAAATAGAAAAATCAGTTTCTGTATTTTGTTTTCAAAATTATATCATCTTTATAGTAACTGTCAATACCTAGAAAAATGCATACATTTTGTTACTTACCAATAACAATTACCCCATAGTCAAAAGATATTCAGAAGTATTCGCAGAAATGTAGTCAGTAGCCAGGCATAGTGGCTCACACCTGTAATCCCACCACTTCAGGAAGCTGAGACTGGAGGATCACTTGAGGCCAGGAGTTCAAGGCCAGCCTGGGCCACACAGTGAGAACTTATCACTACAAAAAATAAAAACAAAAAACATTAGCCAGGCCTGGTGGTACATGCCTGTAGTCCCAGCTACTCACCTGTAGTCCCAGCTACTTGGGAGGCTGAGGCAGGAGGATTCTTGAATCTAGGAGGTTGAGCCTGCAGTGAGCCATGACTATGCCACTGCATTCCAACCTGGGCAACGGTGTGAGACCCCATCTCAAAAAAAAAAAAAAAGAAAGCAATACAGTCAGTAAGAAAGAAAACAAACCAACAGTCAATATTGTGGCTGCTCTCAATGTTCTTTAAATTGATCACATTGCCACTTTATTTCTCTTTGTAAAAATGAAAATTCTCAGCACATGTTAGATGCTCAGTAAATGTTAGTTGAGGATCTTCTGTCTGAGAAGTTCAGGCAACTTTTCATCCTTTCAATTGTACGTTTTAGTTTCTTTTTACAAATTATTATTGTTTTAATTTGATTGATATACAAAGGTCAAATTTGTGCAAAGAAAATGCAAGCTTAGCGATGAGAAGGCATGTCTTCTGCTGGTATGTTTCTTGATATGTTTTGAGGGTATTGAGCTCTAATTTACGTAAGACGACTTTTTGAAAAAAGATTAACTTATCAAAACTTGTGGCAGAAGCAAGACTGTCAGTGTAGTACTATCCAAATTCTAAAGTAATGAATGCTTCTTTCCCTCTGGAGTTACAGGCCTGACTCTGGGGAGTGGATAAAGAATGTGTGTCCTGGCCAGGCGCTGTGGCTCATGCCTGTAATTCCAACACTTTGGGAGGCCAAGGTGGGAAAATCAGTACAGCCCAAGAGTTTGAGAACTGCTTGAGTAATGTCGGGAGACCCTGTCTCTACAAAAAAATCAACAGAAATTAGCCAGGCATGGTACTGCACGCCTGTAGTTCTAGCTATGTAGGAGGCTGAGGCAGGAGGACTGCTTGATGCTGGGAAGTTGAGGATACAGTGAGCTGTGATTGTGCCACTACAGTCCAGCGTGGGTGACAGAGTGAGACCTTGTCTGAAAACAAAATAAAACAAACAAACAAAGAGTTTATGTGTTCGGTAAGAGCTCCAGTTGCATCTCTAGTACAGACTCTGCAGAGCACTAGGAGGCCCCGTGTCTGAATGGGATATGGTGAGAGAGGCCGCCTAGGGAATGAAGATACCTGGGGGTCCCCATCTGCTCCTGATGGACAGCTCGGATGACCCCAAGACCCTCTACCAGGCACTGATAGAGTAAGGATGGAGGTGGGGATTGCACTTTAGAGGTAAGAAGCCAGGTGGCATGGTGAGGAGAGAATTCATGAGATTTATAGAACAGTCTGGGAGAAATGCCATGATTTCAAGCCCTTCACCTAAATCTTCAAAAGTGGCATGAATCAGGGCCTCTCTTCCGCAACCAGGAGCATGTGAAGCGTGGAGACCTCTGGAATTGTTCTCAGAAAATGCTTGGTTCTTCCTGTGTTGAGCAGGGAAGAAGCTAGCATGGACAAGGGAGAAGAAAACCAGTTACATATCAAAGAATGCTTATCTCACTAAACACCACTGTGTTTGAGAGTCACATTGGGTGGTTTGTAGGCAGCTCTTCATTTTCAGAGCCAGTCAGGCAAGGCTTGGAACAACTTGTCTAAGAATCCTCATGTTACCCCTGTGATAGAAGAACAAGCTTGGAAGGAGCCAGCCAACAGGCAAAAAGCCAGAGCAAGACTCTGTGCTGGACAAGAAGTCCTAAGCACTAGGGAGTTGGCTTCATATTGGATGCAGAGAAGAATTACCTGCCGATGGCTGTTGGCCCATGGCAACCCCCTAGGTCCTTGCATTTGGGGTCCTGCTGAAAGAGGAGACTTAAGTTACTGAGTTATTGGGACTTGCAACACTTTCTCTGGAATTTGGCCATTTCTCTGCTCTTTTAGTTTAGTACGTTCTCTTGGTTGCGAGGAAATCACTGAAGCCACCTAATGTAAGCATGTATGCTCAAGGGGACCAGGAAATGCTGAAAAGCCGGGCCTCGGAAAGGACAGGATGTGGAGAGATGTTCTGGACTCAAGGAGGCCTAGGGACCGTCAGCAGGAGGCATTCATGGGTCTCTAGTCCAAGGCTCCACCACCATCTCCTTGGCTTCTCTCTTCCATTCTAGCTTCTTCTGCTTATTCATCACTTTCGCTTCCTCTGAAATTTGTGCATCCTGATCTTGGCCTCTTTGAGCCCTCTATGTAGTGTGAGCTCATCTGGTACTCCTGACCCCCTCAGACTCCTGAAGGAGAACCATCAGATAGAAGCATCTCATCTCCCCAGGCCATGCCACTCGGCCTCAGCCAGGCTGTGAACTAGCTGGGTTCAGTCCACGGGGTGGCTTCCAAGCAGCCTAGACTTGGATCCCTAAGCACAGCCTGTGGATGGGACGTTTTAAGGTAAAGGGAGGACGCAGGGCATTGCAGCCTGTTGGCTGTTTTCTCCAGCACAGCCATGCAAAATCCACATAACGGCAGGAATTCTGCAGCTGGAGTTGCTCCCCGAGACTCCGATCAGACAAAGACAGGGTTTGCAGAGCACTTTAGGTCTGGCCCTGAGCTGCGGGCAGCCTGATGAGTATAGGTGAATGGAGGCAAGGGATAACCTCACAGTCATCGGCAAGTCTTATCAGGGCCGCTGCAAGTATGATGGCTTCAGAAAAATGACAACATAAAGAAATGCGATGTTTTCTATGGGGGTTTCTTTTTGAAACTAAAAGGGGTTTTCTAGACCCACTCCATGGAGACCACTTTACTTTCCATTTTTCTCAGATGATGACATCTGCAGAGGGGCTCCTTCTGTGGGTACATCATTTCTCAAATATGTGGTCCATGTTGAGAACCGCATAATACTTATTAATTACCACAGTTGATACTTACTGTGGGTTGCTAAGACTACTTTAGATATACTCAAGATATTCAAAGAGAATTCATTGTCCACCCAACGGCAAAGTCCATAGAAGCCCAGGATGCATTCTGACCCTCATCCTTTAAAGCTCAGTGAACGTATTGATCACCTCTTTTCCAAAGGATACTTCCTTTTGGAGTATACTATTAAAATCTATGTTTTGTCCTAATGTTTAGCGTAGTGAGGGAATACCGGGTGAACTCAAAGTACTTTGAACATAGCTGTTACCAGGAATGAAACCAATTCCATTTTACCTGAATTAGGGCCCTTTGGTGTCTTTTCTTTACGCAATTAATATAATTCACATGCTCCCCCGTACCAAGGGTGCGAATGTGACTTTTCATCGGGAAGGCCACGTATGGTGGGCACAGGGCCTAGCTCTGTCATTTTATAGCTGCATAATAGGTTTCTTGACCTTTTTTGAATCTCTACTCATGTTTTATATGAAGATATTAGTCATCTTACAAGATTTTTGTAACAATTAGAATATTTGTAAAGTTCCTAGAAAAGGGTCGATAATAAATTAGCATCATCATGAACGTTCAAGGTGGCAAGTTTGTTTTTTTTTTTTTTTTTGAGACCGAGTCTTGCTCTGTCACCCAGGTTGGAGTGCAGTGACATGATCTCGGCTCACTGCAACCTCCTCCTCCTGGGTTCAAGTGATTCTTCTGCCTCAGTCTCCTGAGTAGCTGAGACTACAGGCACACATCACCATGCCTGGCTAATTTTTGTATTTTTAATAGAGACAGGGTTTCACCATATTGGTCAGGGTGGTCTTGAACTCCTGACCTCATGATCTGCCTGCCTCGACATCCCAAAGTGCTGGGATTACAGGCATGAGCCACCGCTCCTGGCCAAGGGGGCGATCTTTATACATAAAAACACAGGAATGACTTCTTCGAATTGATGCACTAAAGGAACGTTTCCCCTAAGCGTTTAGGCATGGTAAACAGATTACCATGTTAGTTGCCCAGACCTTGCAAAACTTCATAGTGTTTGTTTGTTTGCCTTGGGAGGCTGTTTTGAGAAGGAACCTTTTCGTTCTTCGGAGTTCTGATGCGTTCATTGGCCCCTGTTGTCATGCTGGATACGGGGGCGGTTCACGGGGGGGCTTGGGTGCCTGAGAAAAAGAGTGAAAAACCCAACTGTGAAAACCCAAGAGAAACCGAAAGAGTGAACACTGGAAAAAAGAAAAAGGGGGGGCCGGCGAGCTTCAGGACCTAAGCGGTTAAGGAACTGGCTTCGACAGGAAGTGGGCAGGAGGCTGTTTTCAGTATGCTCATGGGAACCCAGCTGGAAAGTGCTGTGGTGAGTGTGTGTGGAAAAAAGGGGCTTTAATCAAGCTATAAATATCTGTTTCTTTGAAGTTTTATGACCAACAATTAATGTTACTGGAAGGCTCATAAAAAGGGCTGTTTCTTGACTTGGTGGGTCTGAGTGGGCCAGGGTCAGGTTAAGATCTTAGCCTCGTGGGATGCTGTCCCGACAGATTCCACTGTGTGTGTGTGTGTGTGTGTGTGTGTGTGTGTGTGTGTGATCTAATGTGTTGCGTCGGTGTCTAAAGGCATGCTCGGTATACAGTTATATAATTCATTCATTCATCCATTCATTCAGTTATCTCATGTTTCTGGAGGGCCCTCTATGTGCAATACCTAGTGATATAGCAGTGAACAAAGGAAATCCCTGCCCTCAGGGAGCTTTCATTCTAGTTAGGAAAACAGATATGAAACAAGACATGCAAGCAAGGTTAAATGCTGTAAAGATAATTCATTCCTGTTGAGAGGGCTGAGGGCAGGAGGAAGATGCTGTATGGCTCTAGACAGGGTTCTGTGATGAGTGGCCTATGGACAGATTCCGGCCTGAAGAGGTAGAGGGTGCGAGGGAGGAGGGGACGGCAGGTATCAAGGTCCCAAGGGAGGCACGTGCTCGGCAGGGCCCAGGGATGCCACCAAGGTCAGGAGGAGAGACCGAGGAGGCTTGGCCATGCCCTGCCTTGTTGGTTTTTACAAAGACTCTGTTTTGGTTATTTTGTTTTTCTTTTTTTGAGACATCTGGAGTGCAGTGGCAGGATCTCAGCTCACTGCAACCTCTGCCTCATGGGTTCAAACAATTCTCCTGCCTCAGCTTCCCAAGAAGCTGGGACTACAGGCATTCATGCCACCACACCCAGCTCAAATTTTTGTATTTTTTGTAGAAACCATGTTGGCCAGCCTGGTCTCAACCTCCTGACCTCAGATGATCCACCTCGGCCTCCCAAAGTGCTGGGATTATAGGCACAAGCCACCGCTCCAGACCTAGAAAGACTAGATTTTACCCTAATCGAGTCAGGGAGGCTCTCGAGGTTTTATTTGGTTCTGCCCAGTGACCAGCCACCATAACCACATCCTTCCCCCAAACTTTCCTCTTCCTATAAAACAAAACAAACAATGTGAACAACAAAAGCAAAAACAAAATCTAAGTAGTAGTTGGGGCGTTTTTATTTTAATGCTACTTTTTTTTTCCCTCACCTTTTGCTATATGCTGATCCCAGTGCATGAAATTTGTTTGTAATCTCATTCCTATGTTGAAGCTCTTCCACTGCTTTCATGAGCATAAATGAATTTGAAGGCTGGCGGGCAGTAGCAACATATATCAGCTTCCCCATCGGGTGCTCGTTCTACCCGATTTTCGTTCATGTGGACTTCGGGAATCTGGGATTTATGATCTTAGGATTTGGATCTTGGCTTGAGGCTTCCGTGTGCACTTATCTTGGAGAGAGGGTTTACTCAGCAAAGAACGCCCCAGAACAATCTGGGGGAAGTGTAGAGGGCAGTTTTAAAGTACCCTCGGGCAGTTTAGAAGCTCCTACTTACTCAAGGATATTCTTTCCTCTTCGTTAAAGCATCTCACCTAAGGACTTTGCTAGATAAAAGTTTGTTTTCTCAAGAGGGTTTCTGCACACACCTGACTGCATCTTTTTCTTTTCTTTTCATTTCTTTTCTTTTTTTTTTTTTTTTTTTTTTTTTTTGAGACAGAGTCTCTATCGCCAGGCTGGAGTGCAGTGGCATTATCTCGGCTCACTGCAGCCTCCACTTCCTGGGTTCAAGCGATTCTCCTGCCTCAGCCTCTTGAGTAGCTGGGACTACAGGCTCATGTCACCACGCCCAGCTAATTTTTGTATATTTAGTAGAGACTGGGTTTCACCATGTTGGCCAGGATGGTCTCGGTCTCTTGACCTCATGATCTGCTCGCCTCGGCCTCCCAAAGTGCTGGGATTACAGGTGTAAGCTACCTCACCCGGCCACATCTTTTTCTTTTAAAGAAATGTGTAATTCAGATCAGTCTTGCTTTCAGGTAGTCTGAATTAGTCTGTGTGCAAGAGAAGGCTGCCTCCTTCATTTTCTTGGGTGCAAGGAGCCATTTATGACTAATAGGATTCATTACATGTGTGTTTAGCCCACCAGTTATCAAGGCTTTAACAGTATTAAAACCTAAAGAGATAACAGAGAGGAAGCCTTTGGGAACTAGGAATCAATCGTGCTGGTTGGCTTGAAAACAGGGCAGTAAAATGGCAGCTGCCTAGCCTGTGGTCTTTAACGTTAATAAAGCCAGAGGCGATATCACTTAGTTGTTCCAACATGATTGGTTGCTCATGGACGTGCACCCCTGCTCATCAACATCTCACCACCAGGCTGATCCTATACATCTTCCAGGAGCCCAGCTCTTTTCCCTGGAACTGGTCCTCTGAGTTTCAGCTGCAGTTCAGGGAAAAGGCCAGCAGCCGCTTTCCTTGTTTTTTGTAATTGGTCTTTAGCCGGATCTAATTCAATCTGGCGATACCCCTTTTTCCAGTAAAAGTGGTTGGCGGGGAATGAATTGTGATGGAAACAGAGACAGATGTATGTACCTTTCAGGGACATAATTTCCCCAGGACTGGACACAAAATGAGGGTTTTTGGAGATCTCTCTGGAATTAACGTAAATGTTATTGAAAACATATTATTCTATAGCTCTTCATAAACCCTAGGCCATCCTGAGGCTGTCTCACTCAGGCCCATCTGCCCTTATAACCCCCTAGCCCCACAGGAGTGGAGCTTGGATTTCAACTAGAGAAGCCCTCCATTTTCATGGATGGACATGTGACTTTTAATCTGTAATATAGAATGCTATTTTCTGGTTAGGTTGGTGCAAAAGTAATCGTGGTTTTCACCATTACGTTCAATAGCAAAAACCGCAATTACTTTTGCACCAATACTTTTCACCTAGCAATTCAACAGCTGTAAAGAAAGATGCTGAGCTCTTGGTTACATCACTGTGGTACAACCGTTTGATAGACAAGTCTACATCATTGAAAATAATGACACTTCTAACGGAAAAAAAAGGGCAAAAATTGTGTGTTTACATCTATCAGAAAAGCAAAACAAATGTCATGGTGTGGCTGGGAGGACGTGGGGAGAGAGGCAGATTTTGGAGGCCAAAGATACACAGAAACGCTAAATACCAGTCGATTAATATTGACAATAGTTGTGTTTAGGGGATGAGACTCTGAATTTGTTTTTTTAAATTTTCTCATTTTAAAAAATGAGTCCTTTCAATTATGAGATCAAAAAGAAATGTTCAGTGGCTTCTTCTGACCCAGTGTTTTTCTGTTTAGTTTAGATAGAGCTTTTATTGGGGTAAAAATTGTGCTTGCAATATATACGATGATTTTTCTTTTTCTTTTTTTAAATGAAAAAGAGTCATTTTACAATCGCAGCAGCTCAGCCACCACCCGCAGCAGGCAGTGGGCCCAGTTCACCTTCCCAGCAGGCCTCCAGCGCCCGGTGCAGGGTGGCCCAGTGGCACCCACAACAAACATGACGACGTTACTTTTACCGCACACTTCCTGTCGAGGCCCAGCGCTTCAGCCTTTTTGGTAACTTGAATGAACATCAAAAGGATAATCAGATATTAGTTAAATTTGTTCCTCTTCTCCAGCCATTGATACTTTTCTCTCTTGCTTCCCCTCCCCCTGCCCTTCGACAGAGAGTGACAGGCCTGAAGTAAAAAGGGAAAAGGGGAACCGGGTGACTCAGCCCAGAGCAGGCCTCACCACAGCTTCCTGGCCACCTTTTCGCTCTCTCCTTCCAAGAGAGAAAGGGGAGGAAGTCCAGAGCCTTCTAGCACTTAGTACCGTCTTATATACCACTTCCACAAATGCTACGGAATGAATGAATGCAGTATGAATGAATGAATGTCCATGAGATCAGTCAGAAGTAGTGGCATAACCTAGCCAGATAAAGTGCCCACCTAGAGCTCATCCCACCTCCTCACGCCTCTATCCTGTGAATGCAGAAATACATTTCTTCATTTACAAACAACTGTGCATGTAGGGTTGCTTGCAAAAGTTTGTCGTGTGCTGATATTTCATTACCATGTTTGCCAGCGCTCTCATCTGCTTTTCCTGAGTTTTTCTTTTTTTTTTTTTTTTTTTGAGACGAAGTCTCACTCTATCTCCCAGCCTGGAGTGCAATGGCGTGACCTCGGCTCACTGCAGCCTCCACCTGGTTCAAGCAATTCCCCTGCCTCAGCCTCCCAAGTAGCTGGGATTACAGGCGCCTGCCACCACGTCCGGCTAATTTTTTTTGTATTTTTAGTAGAGACGAGTTTCACCATGTTGGCCAGACTGGTCTGGAACTCCTGACCTCAGGTGATCCAGAGGTCTGCCTCGGCCTCCCAAAGTGCTGGGATTACAGGCATGAGCCACCGTGCCTGGACATTTCCTCAGTTTTAGAAAGCAAACAACAACAACAACAAAAAAAAAAAAAAAAAAAAAAAAAAAAAACTTTATCAGAGTAACCCTTTCAAAAACCCATCTCAGTCTGTTTTTGTTTTAAGTTAACATTTTCTAGAAGTTTTGGTATAAAATATGTACAAGGATAGATGTATAAACTTAGTGACCATCTGAAGATATTCCTGGAATGAGGAATAACAACCTCTCATTTAAAGGCGTCTTAAAGAGACAAGAAGAAGGAACGGAGAATGACAGTGTTTCTTTCATTAAAAGGAGCCTAATACTTATGGCTCCAACAGGTTTACTGTGTCTACCCCAGAGTGTCATCAACCCAAACCAGTTCGGCATCGCATCGTGGGCAATTTTCTCACTTTCCTGCTAAGGGGATTTGCCAGCTCGTCTTGTCATCTTCTGAATTCTTTGGGCAGACAGGAGGGGCGACATGCTTCTGGCTTATTTCTAAGTCCCTTTGAGGTGATTTCTGGTCCCCAAATTGAGGCAAAATAATCCTCACAATTTCTTGGATATTTTCTGCCCCAGCCCCTTTCTGTTGCAAAGGAGGCTTCTCTAAGAGGCTTCCCAATGCCTTAGAATCTACTTAAGGGTATTTTTGCTGGAGAAAGAGCTGCTGTCTTTGTCCACCTGTCGTTTTCCTTTCTACCCCAACAGGGCTTTCTCCCTCTGGCAGTTTTATTTAGCGGGAGAGGACAGAAGAGATGGAAAAATGGACCCTGCATTTATAGCTGTTTCTTCAAGGAGCTCAAACTGCTTTCAGGCATTTCCTTATTACCTCATCAATCCTCATAATGGTCCCTCGGCAGAATTATTCTTATTTTCAGAATGGAGAAATTGAGGCACAGACAAAATAAATGGCTGGTGGAAGGTCAGAGAGCCAGGCAGCAGATGAGGTGGGGGCAGAGGGGGGCTTCTGGTGTCTGTCCTGGTCCATCAGTCACTGTCCTCTTCAAATAAGGAGACATAGGGTGAGGCGCAGGGGAGCTGACATTGCATAAATAATAAAACAAATGGAGCCAGATTTAGTTATCACTCATCTAGCGGAAGTTGATCTTCTTGGGACATGAGTAGACTCTCACCTGGCAGGTTTTTCAACATGGAACCATTATTTGTTACCTGTGTTCTGTGTGCCAGGGACTGAGATTCTTCTCAATGGAGTTTACATGTGAGAGGAGCAAGGGTCGAACCTCACAAACAGGAATACAGACCTCGGAAAGCCGACTTCACCCTTGCCCACTCCTTCACGTTGTCCTTGCCTCCTGTCTGGACCACTGCTCAATTCTCTCTCTCTCTCTCTTTTTTTCTTTTTAAGAGAGAGTCATTCTCTGTCATTCAGGCTAGAGGGCAGTGGCATGATCTCAGCTCACTGCAACCTCTGCCTCCCAGGTTCAAGTGATTCTCCCACCTCAGCCTCCCTAGTAGCTGGGACTACAGGCACGTGCTGCCACGCCCAGATAATTTTTTTGTTGTTGTTATTTTTGATAGAGATGGGGTTTCACCATGTTGCCAAGGCTGGTCTCAAACCCCTGACCTCACGTGATCCACCTGCCTTGGCCTCCCAAAGTGCTGGGATTACGGGCATGAACCACAGAGCCTGACCACAGTCCTTTTTTTTAAGGACCTCCTGGCACCCAGCCATATTGGGACCCCTTCAGTTCCCTCTCCACAGAGAACCAGAATCTCCTTTGAAAATATGTTAGATCACCTCTTTCTCCCGATTAGAGCTTTCTGAAGGTGTCCCCTGTTACTCGAAGTGGAAGCCATGGTCTCGAGCTGGCCATGGCATCCTGCATGTTCTCCCTTCCTCCATGGGCTCTGTTCTTCCTGCCTAGGCTCTTCCCCCTGCTCACTGGGTTCCAGCTGTGCTGGCCTCCCTGCTGTTCAATGGAATGAGACCCATGCCCCTCCTCTTCTGGTTATCCCACTCAGAGTGCCCTTCAATAGCCACAGGGCTGGCCCATCCTTTCTCTATTACCTTTGGAGGAAGCCTTCTCTAGATACCATCTTTAAAACAGCAATCTTCCTTCTCCATCCCCAGCAGCACCTCTGACCCTTCACCTGCTTTATTTTTCTCCATATTATCACCATCAGTCGAAGCACAATTTCCAGTTACCCATTTTGCTTTCTCCCTGCTCTTTGAGAATGCTGGCTCCGACAAGGCAGGTATTTCGCCTGTTTTGTTTATGCCTGCATCCCCATCACTAGGGACCTCATAGGTGCTTAGCAGATTTTTGATTTTAAGACAGAAATTGACTCTCCCAGAATAAGAAAAAGGAGCCTGAAGCCGAGGTTTATGCCCAGAAGATCGCACTAAATTTTCTACACTCTGGGGAGGAGAAAAGATCAGGGTGGGGTGGGGACATCTGTGGGCATGGCACAGAAGGCATAGAAGGATCTCTTCATTTAAAAGGTCAGGTTGGATTTTTTTAAACTTCAATACCAGTTAACTTACTTGATTCCGTCATACCCTGTAGGTACTCATTATAGACAGGAATACATGTAGGGCGGAGGCTGCTCTGGGTCAGTGGATTCACGGAGAAGTCAGAATTCTCTTTTACGAAGAGCCTGCTTTTCACAATAATTGCATAATGACGTCTTTGATTCCCAGGCCCTCATGCCTAGCTGTTTCCTTAGGCATTTATTCAAGATCCGAGATGCCGTTCACAATCCAGCAGGATGCCTATTTGTATCTGGCTCCAAAACTTTTTTTTTTTGGCCCACATCACTGCAGCCCATGGCAGAAGATTCTAGCAATTAGCAGGAACTGAAAGTGATAATTTATTGCAAGCAACACTGTGATCTAATAGTCACACATTACAAAAGCAAAATCCATATTTTGTTCACGGTGGCACCACAGCGCTATCATATTCTCCACATGCTTTCTGCTGTCTTTTGTTTGTATTAGGAAGAAAACATAACCCTGTCCCACTGAGAATCAGAGAGAGCCCCTCAGGTTCTGAGAATGATGATGTTCAACAGCTTACTCCAAAGGGGGTTAGGTCTGTGTACTAGGGGTGAACGCTGTGCCATTTAATTCTGTTTCCAAATGATCTTTGGAGGAGAAAGGATACTTTCTGCCTTTTATTTAGGGAAGGTGATCATGTCGGCACAGGCCGTAAGAGAGTAGCGGGGCTGAGAGCGGGAATTGAGGACATGCAAGCCTTTTGCCCGTCGATCACAGTTCAGATCTATTGATTTTGACCATTGCATCTTGCCTCGCATCTGAACTTCAAGTGAAGTTTCAAACCACCAGGCAACATACATTACAGGCAAAATGATAAGTCAGGTCCTGCCGGGTGACTAAGACAGTGTGGCAATGCTTCAAGTCTTTAAAACCATATCCCAGTGGCCCCAAAGCATTAATATGTCTGGAACATTGCCTGTCCAATATCTAGAGAGGCGCCTACAGAATTTGATTCCTAGGTACATCAAGTTTTTGAGCTAGAAGAAATTTGAGACGCTCTTTAGTCCAGCAAATTTCAAACCTGTCTGCTCATCAGAATCACCTGGGTGCTTAAAAACACATAGATGCCTGGGCCCCACCATCCAGAGAGACGTTCTTTTGATTGCAGATTGAATCCAGAAGCTCCAAGAAGAGGCAGAGTCACATTTGGGGACTCCTCTTATTTACTAGAGGAGGAAACTGAGTCTCAGTGTCTGAGACAGAGAGTGGGGATTGAACACAGACTCCCGACTCCCAGTGTGTGGTATTTTCTCCTAGACTGCATTTCTGCTTCTTAACCAGCAGAAGAAAGCCCGTTAACTAACCCATCAGGGATCACCATGGGCAAATGAGTGCATATTAAGAATTGTCTGGAAAGAAAAGAAGGTCATTGGAATCTTCTTCACCCCTTCCCTGGTACTGGTGGTTGCATTTCAATGGATTTCTCCAAAAGCAATTATCACAGTGTCCCTGTGTGTTGAGCAAACTTCCCTTGTAATCACCTTAGGGTTTTCTTTTGTTAAAGAGTAAAAAGAATGGTTTCATAGTGAATTTTTCCTAAAATGTGCAGGGTGTAAGAAGGAATTGAAAACAATATGTGTCTACTAGGCAGGTCACCGTAAATGAGTAGAGGCAGGTAATAACCCAGATGTACTTTGTTGGAAAATTGAATGCAAAGAAATGGTCTTCATTTCTGCAAAGAAAAATGTACATTCTCCGTTTGTTTTCCTTGCAATACGTGGCCTTCTCCATATATCTTTTAAAATTTCTACTTTTGATAGAGTAAAGGGTATCGTTTTGTCCATTTTGTGTTGCTATAACAAAATACCTGAGACTGAGTACTTTATAAAGAAAAGTTTATTTGGTTCACAATTCTGATGCCTGTTCAAGATTAAGCATCTGGGGAGGGACTCAGGCTGCTTTCACTCATGGCGGAAGGCAAAGCAAAGCTGGTGTGTGCAGAGATCACATGGGCAGAGAGGAAGCAAGACAGAAGGGAAGTGCCAGGCTCTTTTAAACTACCAGCTCCCTTGGGAAATCATAGAGGGAAAACTCACTACCATGAGGATGGCATGAAGCCACTCATGAGGGATCCATCCCCATGACCCAGATACCTCCCGGTAGGCTCCATCTCCCAACATCTTCACACAAGAGATCAAATGTCAACATGAGATTTGGTGGGGACAGACAAACTAGATCCAAACCGTAGTAAGTAGGATATATGTTTCATATTTCTCTTTACAAAAGGAAAAACAATGTTAGGGCCGGTGGCAGCTAGCCTTACTACTGGGGAGACCGTAAGGAGTGGTGGAGACTGGGGTAAACTGCAGAGCATGCACTCTGTTGAAAGAGGAGGTCACTTTCCATTCTAGCTGACTGTTGTCATGTGGGGATACACAACTATGCTCGCCAGTTTAATTTTTTTTCTCTTCTAAGAGAAACTAGAAATGTAGATCGTGTGTGGGGGGGGGTGAGGGGGAGAGAGAGAGAGATCTTTAGGAGTTTTAAATATTGGCAACTAATTCAATTTATTTCTATTTTTAACCTATTGCACCAAATATATGGGTATGGGCCAAAAAGAACATGAACTTTTTGCAGTGTACAAATCTCTAATTTGAGACTTCTGATGAAAAGATATTTGGTTACAGTTTGAGAGACAAGGGACTAAAATAAGGTTTTGGATCAGTCAGGTTTAAATCAGACCAACAGCATGAGTGGGAGATATATAGTAACGGATTTATTGCAAGGAATTGGCTTATGCAATAGTAGGGTTGCCTAGGCAAGTCTGAAATCCATACTGTGGGCAGTCGAGAGAGGCAGACTGGAACTCTTGGCATACGCTAAAGCTGCTGTCCACAGGCAGAATTTCTTCTTTTCCAGGAAAAGAAACGGTTCTTCTCTTAAAAATCTTCCAAATGATTGACTTAGTCACACTCAGATCATCTAAGATAATCTCCCTTCCTAAAAGTCAACTGAATAAGGGCTTCAAACACATCTACAAAATACTGTCCCAGCAACACCTTGATTCATGTTTGATTGGATAAATCGGAACTATAGCCTAGCCAAGATGGCACGTAAAACGGACCATCCCAGGGTAGATGTTAAAAAAAAAGATATCCACCAAAGATAAATAAGATCAAGATTACTATGTCCTCTTTTGATAGGATGTCTAATTTTTCTGAATTTTTGTTCCTAAATCAGAAGATTGTTTTTAAAAGTCTGAGAAACGAGACATTCGTGATCCGGTTTAGAAAAGAAGCCCCGGTTTAAGCCAATACAAGATGGGTTTGTATCTTTAAGTGGCCTTTATTACCACAGTAATAAACAGCAAACGGGCCCAAATCTTACAGGCTTGTGTTGGCTTTGACCAATGAAGTAGAACAAGACCTCTGAATACCCCATTAGTTCCAGGCTGTGCTTTGATGGCTCTGCACAGACAGCTCTTTTCCTATACAAGTCACCAGCCTCACCCGTGTCTCTTAACAAATGTTGTTGACAGGCCGCGTTGCAATTTTTCTGCATGTTCTGACAGTTTAATTCAGTACCTCCTAGCTAAGCACTCAGCCTAAGGGGGTGCTTCAGCACCTTGGCATCACCAGGCTGCAATTAAAATAATTCAGGGACTGAGGCTGGGCTTGCAGAAATAGACCTTCTTCCCTTTGGAACATACAATGCATTTTCCAGTCTCCCCGTGGAGCACACGAGATCTCCTTTTTAGAGCAGAGGGCAGTGGAATGTATTAACAAGAAGTAGCTCCATTTGTATGCTGCACCCAACGGGTTTTCTCCATAGGGGTTAGGCATAATGTCTTTGGTAAACTTGGCACCTGTAGAAAGGTCTTGTGGTGGGAAGGAGGGGTGTGAAGGGAGGAATGAGAGTGAGGGAACCCACGACCCAGGACCCAGGACAAGAGTTCAGCAAAGACCATTTACAGAAGCTAACCTTCCAAAACGGCCGCTCGGAAATGGTGTCCTTTATTTTGCATTCTGTACAGGAAAGACAAATGGAGAAAAGTCTCCAGAAATTGGCCTCATTTGAAAGGACCCCATGCAAAGAGAGATCTCTGGAGACATTTCAGAAAGGTTTTTATTCAAACGTATTCGCAGCTCGTATGACAGTGGAATGTTTTGATATGAGCTTGATTCTGTTTACCCATCCTTCTTAATCCAACAACTCTGCTGGTCTCTCCGCTAACACAAGATCGTTCCCAGGTTATAGAAAGATTTAGCATGTCAGGTAAGGTGGAATTTGGTAAATTCCCCAAATTTACAAATAGATTAAAATTGGGTAAATTCCCCAAAATTACTTTACGACAACGATCGTTTGGGGGAGATTCTTTCAAAAACGCCGACTCTGTACTCCCATATCCCAGCCTAAGGGAATGAGTTTAAGTGGATCTACAGTGGAGCCTGGGAATTTGCTTCCTATCTAGGATCCCTGGTGAATCTTTTCATTCAAACCAATGCAGGAAGTATTGTTCTGAAATACATGTCCACAGAACATGCCATGCTTTCCAGAAAATGCAACAGACAGAAACTTTCCAAAGGGAATTACCTGGGATCATTTCTCATCCTCTCTCTCTTTCTCCGTATTACCTACCCTGAAAAAAAGAATATTAATAATTCCTGCTTTCACATCTACTTTCCACATAGTTTTTTCTAGAGGTAGGAGGTACATAAGAGAAACATGTTTGATGGCTGTGGTTTTCAAGAAGTACAGCATTTTGGAGAGAACGGAAGGCTTTCATGCATGAAACACTCAGGGAGTTGTGAGATCCCAGAGATCCAAGCTAAACAATTCTGGAGGAGTTACCTGAAGTTGATACTTAACTCAGGCTGCACCATCTTCCTCCTCCCAGCAGATGAAGACCAAAGGTGGTGGGGGAAGGCAGGGGTGTGGGGAGGGTGGGGGTGTGGGAAGGCAGGGGTGTGGGGAGAGCAGAGATGTGGGGAGGGTCAGGGATGATGGGGGCCGGTGGCGGGGCTGAGGCAGGAAGTAAAACAGTGTACTGGAGTGCTTACATTTTTTGAGGAATCAGTGAGAAATGCCACCTGAATGTCTCTTCTCAATTTCTTCTGAAAGATAATTTGCCTATAAGCATAAAATTAAAAGCCTGCTGGCTGCTTAGTTCAGGTATTCAGTCAGCGTCTTGTGACTATGGACAAGAGGTGTTTGACTCTAGGACTCAGCTACCTCATCCGTTAAATGGGCAAACTAGGAGGTTATTTATCTGCATGCAACATCTCCTTCCATTGGAAAACTTTTATGAATGTATGGAATATTATTGAGCTGGTGTGTGCTAGATACACTGCTAGGAGCCACTGGGGATTCGAAATGTGAGAGAATGCCTGCTCTCTGTCGCATTTACCGAACGTCATGCTTTTCAAGATTGTTAAAAGTTGCTGAAACCCTTCTTTGAAGGAAGTCATACTTTGTAGCTCAATACATAGCAAATGGGTAGAAGAGTTGCTAAGAGTTTAAAAATGATCTCATTAAACAAGAAACATATATGCCGTGCCTACCTAGGAGAGAGCCAGGCATATAATGGCCACTCCATAAAGATTTCAAGTGTTTTGGACACAATCCTAGTATCTCGGAGGTTCTGAAGCTAAAGGGTATACGTTTAAATTTTATTTGTTTCATCAGACACCTAAAGACCCTTTCTAGCTCACTCCTGTGAAAGGGGGAACTGGAGAGTGACATTCTTTTCTGATCTTTGAAGAGGACAGGTGAAGGGTAGAATGTCCTGTGTACTTGGGCAGGAACATGCATCCCTGGCTGGCAGCTTCTCCTCTCTGGCCTGTTCCTCTTCCTCATCTTCCTTTTCTTCTTCCTTCTTCTCCTCCTCCTTTTCTCCTTTCTGCTCATCATCTTCCTCCCTCTTCTCTGCCTCCTTGCTTCCATTTGCTTCTTGCTTTAGGCGAGTTCTCAGCATAACCCTCTGGCAGAGGCAAATATTCACCTACATTGTTAAGTCTCTGGGCATAATTGTTGATCTCTGCTGAGTCTCTCTGCCCATTTTCATCCCTCCTCTGCCTCTCCCTAGCCATTAGCCAAGGCCTTGACCTATTGACTGCAATGTTGCCGAAGCAGCTGGACTCCCTGTTTGAAAGGTTTTCTGAAGAGGCATCTATTAATTTATGTATTTAATTTCTGTATGAAGTGACTGTTCTCCTCCCAGCACAGGTATTAAAGTACCTTTAGGGGAATCCAGCAGCTGAAATCCTCAGTAAGGAAAAATGCTTAGAGTATCACAAAGCAAACGCATTAGTGGGAAATGTTTACAGGCTCCAGGACCACCACAGGGATTCACTCCTCCCTTGGATTTTGTGCCTCTTCCCCTATTCCTGAGGCCCCTACTGGGAACCCTTAACTGGTGAACACCCGTTTCATTATGGAACACAGAGAAAAGGGTGATCGGCGGCTCCAGTTTATTCCATACTATCTGATTCAATCTGTAGTTTGACTTTGCTAACGGAGTTAATTTTTAAGATCTTAACAAATCCAGTAACATATAAAATGACCTATCCAGTCCATGCATATTAGCTATTTATAAAGGGTTTTAAACATTATTATTAATCTTAGATATGTTACTTAAACAATTAAGTCCATTCAGTTTCTGAGTCCTCAAGGATGGTAAGGAGAGCTGCAAACTGAGCTCCCTCCCCAAGCAAAGGCATCTTATGCCATCACGCACGTTTCTACACATCTGCCTGTAGATACACTCTGTAGGACAAACCAGTTGGCTCTGTCCTTCAGGCAAAGAGCTCCTTAATTGAAAATGATGTGTGAAATTTCAAGAGAGAAGTCCAGGAAAGGGGAGATTTATGTACTATAGTCAGTGACCAAGCCTGAGCAAAGGTAGGCACAGCCATGTGGTGGTGCCCTTTTATTTGGTGGCTGGGGGGTGGGGGTACTTACTAAGGACCTTGCCTAAGATAATCAACAATTTTTCTGTTTCAGCCGTGGGAGGCTGTAAAGCTAGAATCAAAAAGATTCACAAGCCCACAAATAGGGAACTACTTTAATGCAGTGGTTTTCAAACCTTGAAATATCCTAACACTGAAAAAACACGTGGTAACATAGTGTTGCCTGTGTCTTATTTTGGTCTGTAAAGACATTAAGAATGTTTTGGTAAAATATCAGTTATCATCTGCTATTACTGTTATTTCATAAGACACATCATTTTCCCTCAAAATTAAAATGGAAACTCATAAGCATACACCAAAGTTGAAAGAATTTTACAGCGAACTACCATTAACATTTTGCTATAATGGCTTTATCGTATATTTATCCATTCGTCCATCTATCATATTTGTAAAACAAATAATATTTTAATGCCAAACATATAGAAAGGATAGATCAGTAATTGCCAAGAAATGTTAGTTGACAACTTGACATCAAATTATATACAGTTACATGTTGATACACAAATACACACGAATGTAAGTGCTGAGGCAGATCGATGCACATATGTATGTCGCCATGTACTTCTGTGTCTACTTGCATTTAAAAATGCAGGTCATGATTTGTAATCCCCATTCCTCTGTTGATCAGTGAACACCAATGCTGGGCCCCAGCATGAGTCCTTTTCAGAGAGTCATTTGGGGACCTACAGAAAAAATGCCAAGAATGCATGCTGGGAATTCATTAAGAGATTTCAGGACGTTCAAATACTGCATGTACTTGCAATCCCCACTTGACCAAAGCTGTCTAAACCTCGACAGACAGAGGACAGAGAAGGCCCCATCAGAGACACTGGGGCTGGCTAATTACTCAGGAGCAAAGCAGGTCGTTAGGGGTCGGGGGGAGGGTGCACCTGTCTACCGCCCCAATTTCCTCATGATACTGGAAGGCAGTTTCCGGTCAGCACGGGGTTTGGGTCTAGAGTTTTCAGTTCACAAAAGTGGAAAATGTGGCATGACAGACTGGAATCAGCACAAGGACGCAGCCTCTCACCTGCTGGGGGTCTTTGGGTGGGTCCTGTAGCCCCGATGCCTCTCAATGACCTATGAACAGGAACAGAACAAACACCCCCTCAGTGGTGACAGTTACTAAAGAGTCCTCAGTAACAGCAGTCTGCTATTGTTTTGAATCATTCAAAGGAACGTTTTTATTTTCTGATGATGAAAACAATGTCTGTTTGGTGTAGAAAGGGTAGAAAATATAGATGAGCGAAAATAACAAAAGCAGAACAGTCATCATCTCAAAACTCAGAGAAAAGGACACCAACTCCGTATTCATACCCATGCACGTATTCATACCCATATCTATACACCTTCCCTTATCCATGTCCATATCTAAACCCACATCCATATCTAAACCCACATCCATACCTAAACCAATGTCTACATTTCTATCTATACCTATACCCATATCAATATCTGTATTTAAATCTGTATATTTAGATATTTCTAGAAATGCACATATAGCTATTTTTGCTTTTATAAAAAAAGTCATAGAAACAATTATGTTATATACAATCCTATATAATTTGCTTTCTTTTGTTTATAGAATACTGTGAATGTCTTTTGTTGTTGTTTTTTTTTTTTCTTTTTGAGACAGGGTCTCACTCTGTCACTCAGGCTGGAGTGCAGTAGTGCAATCTTGGCTCACCATAACCTCCACCTCCTGGGTGCCAGCAGTCCTCCCACCTCATCCTCCTAAGTACCTGAGACTACAGGCAGGCACCACCACACCCAGTTAAATTTTTTTTTGTTTGTATTTTTATTAGAAACGGGGTTTCACCATGTTATTCAAGCTGGTCTTGAACTCCTGGACTCAAGCAAACTGCCCTTCTTGGCCTCCTGAAGTGCTGGGATTATAGGCATGAGACACTGCACTGGGCCAGGAATATTTCTATGCCAGTAAATATTATTTTACATCATTTTCAGTGATTCCATAGTATCCCATTATATGGTTTTCAGTAAGAAGTTCAAAGCCAGGTTCCTGGATCAGCAGCATCAGAATCACGTGGGAATTTGTTAGAAATGGAAATTCTTAGGCCACTTCCCCAGACCTACTGCATCTGGGGGCAGGGCCCAGCCATCTATATTTCAGCAAGCCATCCAGGCGACTTCAGTGCCTGCTAAAGTTTGATGCCCACTGCCTTAAATAAACTTCTTCATCCCTTGTCAAACTTCCTAGGGGAACACGTTCTGAATTTTTGACCCGAGACCTCAAAACTTTCACCTGTGCTCACTCAGTTCAGGCGAAAGAATCTTTGGAATTCAGAAGTTTGTGTTCACACTCACTAACTTTTCATGGCATAATTCCTCTTACCTCTAAATGCTACTGACTTAATCAAGATTGAGGGATTCTGGGATGAATCTGGGGAAACTTTACGGTCCCTGAAATAAAATATGCAAAATTTGGAGTATGAGTGCGTATTTGGGGAAAGTATACCTGTCAGATTTTCAAGAACTTCATGACCCTAAAATGACTCTTTCTTAAAATAATTTTTTTTTTTTTTTTTGGGACATGGTCTGGTTCTGTCACCCAGGTTGGAATGCAGTGTCATGATCATAGCTCCACTGTGACCTCAAATTCCTGGGCTCAAGCAACTCTCCTGCCTCAAGTGACTCTCCAGCCTCAGCCTCCGAGTAACTGAGACTACAGGTTGTGTGCCACCATACCCAGATAATTTTTTTTTAACTTTTTTTTTCTTTTTTTTGAGATGGAGTCTTGCTCTTTTGCCCAGGCTGCAGTGAAGTAGCACCATCTCTGCTCACTGCAACATCTGCCCCCTGGGTTCAAGTGATTCTCCTGCCTCAGCCTCTTGAGTAGCTAGGATTCTAGGCACCCCCCAACCATGCCCCACTAATTTTTGTATCTTTAGTAGAGTTAGGGTTTCACCATGTTGGCCAGGCTGGTCTCGAACTTCTGACCTCAGGTGATCCACCCACTTTGGCCTCCCAAAGTGCTGTGATTACACGCTTGGGCCACCATGCCTGGTCTTTAACTTTTTGTAGAGGCAGAATCTTCCTATGTTTCCCAGGTTGGTCTTCAGCTCCTGAGCTCAAGTGATCCGCCCTTCTCAGCCTCCCGAAGTGCTGGGATGACAGGCATGAGTCACCGCGTCCAGCCCAAAATGACTTTTTATTTGTTATTTTTGTTCTCATGCTTGCTGTTCTGTTTTCCCCAGTTATTTCAATAACAAAGAAAAGAAATCTACTCAGGGTCTACTGGGCGTACTGCCCAAGCACAGTGTGGAATGACTGCCTTTTCACTTGTTATCTTTTGGATAGCCCAAGGACCAGCCTGACTTACCAGCCTGATTTTTCTTTGCTGGGGGCAGATCACAGTCTGCAGATTTCCACTGAAGCCCCAACCTCACCCTTTGTAATAGGCGGCATGCACATTTTCAGGTCACATTTAAAAATGAAGTTGTTCTTGAAAATGTTCACATCCTTCCCCCAGAAATTCTAGATTTATACATTTCTCCCAAGGAAATCATTAGGTACTACATGAAAGTTTGTGTATTAGGTGATGATCACAAACTTATAATCAAAAATTAGAATAGCCATAATGTCTAATAATTCGAAATTAGTGACAAGAGATGCTACTAGAGTTGTAGGATGAAGTGTCATAACTGGGGATTTTGGAAAATGGTTAGGGGCATAGTAAAGTTGTCATGGAATAAAATTAAGTGAAAAGAGTCAGGTTGAGTGTAGAATATATTTATTCCTATTCAGCATATGTATTACAAAATGTCTGTGAGAAATGAGACCTGCATGCTGACATTTACATTTTGTCTTTGATTGTCTTACCTGTTATCAGGATTTTCTACAACGAACATTTACTGGTTTATAATAAGGGGGGACAACCTAAATAAATAAAATAGGTACTATGTTGGTGGCAAGGAAGCCCACTGTCTAAGTGTTAAATGGATTTTAGCTCCATAATTCTGGCTTTGACTAGACCCTCTTACAAGGAAGACTATAGTGTCTGCAAAAGCATCAGCGGGGTCCTGCAATGCCTTCTTGATACACACATCAGAGTATACCCAGAGCTCTTGTTTCTAAGCAGCTGAGCCGCATATTAAGGATGGCTAACTACACATCCATGTGTTTTTCTGGTGTCCACCTGACCACCCCTCCAGGGAAGAGGTAAACTCAAAGGGGAGAAAAATGTGTAGGAGCGCATGATCGCAAGGTGCAGGTATGTTTGCAGATGGAGGGATTGTCCAGGCTGAGCTGTGCAGTCCTGGAGGAACCACCATCTGGGCACTTCATATGCCATTCATACTTAAGGGTGATTGGCTGTTTTCATCATCAGGAAAAACAATGCTTTAAAATTTGCCATAGTTATTTGGGCAAGGTAGCTCAAGCCTGTAATCCTAGCACTTTGAGAGGCCGAGGCAGGAGGATTGCTTGAGCCCAGAAGTTTGAGAACAGCCCAGGCAACATAGTGAGACTCCACCTCCACAAAAAATAAAAATTAGTTAGGTGTAGTGGCATGTGCCTGTAATCCTAGCCCAACTGAGAGGCTGAGGCCTGAGGACTGCTTGAGTCCTGGAGGTCGAGGCTGCAGTGAGCCATGATCATGCCCTTTCACTCCAGTATATGTGACACAGCAAGACCTTGTCTCAAAAAAAAAAAAAAAAAAAAAGTTTGTGTTTTTTTAACCTCCATAGTCTTGTGTGAAATACTTGGTCATCTGAGCAACATTATCCTTCATCGCCCCATCAGCCTGGCATGAGCTTGGCAGATGCAAGCTCAGATCATAACCTGTGTGTGTGTGTTGTCTTTGTGCCCGTGAGCACGTGTGTGTGTCCTGGGTTCCTCTCCCAGGTACTCCGGAGCTCTTGACAATAAATGGGAACGATATAGAGGCAGGGGGTACTTTTCATCTCAGGCCAGTTCCAGGACTCTGTGTCAACTGTACCAAGCCGAAACGTACTCCTTTGTCCCTCTTACCACTGTCCTCCTAATCCGCATCTGGGTAATGTGCACTGTGGCTGGGAGTTGACACAGATCCTTGTCTCCCAGACCCCCAGTTTCTATCGAGCTACTGTAACTTTAAAAAGATTTAACAAAGACTACCTCCACTAGCTAAGCTGAAATAAGAATGTCTCCGGAGTTTAATGGATCAAATAGCGGTGATAGGTTTTATGGCTCTTTTTTACTTTAGGGCATAGGGAAGAGAGAGCCAGGCAGGTTGGTTTTAAATTCAAGGATTTATGTTGTTAATCCTCCGGGCTAATTATAATTTATGGGATCTTGGCAAATTAATATGCAGTTGCTATTCAAAAGTGGAGAGCGATGTAAGGCAGGCATAAACAAGCCTTGTTCATTTTTAATTTATTTCCACCAATGGAGAATATTAAATAAAATGAACACTGGTGTATTTTGTTCCAAGTTTGGTGTTCATTATTTATCTCTAAATTATGAAATTCATAGAACAACTCCTCGCTTTTTCACCAAGAATCTAGAATTTGGGAGCTATCGCATCAGATAACTAGGAAGCAATCAGAGTCATTTTCTCTCTACTGCGTCTGAGGCTGGCTCAATGATACCTGGGCAGAAGCAGAGGTTTCCCAAGCATGCATGTTACTGCAGTACAAGATTCGGCATTGTGCATGTTGGGGTTGTTTAGAAACAGAAACTTTGGAGCAGTGTGTGAGCTTAAAATGTCAATTGCATGGAAATTAAAGTGCCGACCCTCCAAAGCAAGAGTCCAGCCCGTTACGTCGCAAGGGCTTTGGGAAATCTCAATTTATGGCTAGCCTGGTAGATATTGAGCAGGGGGTGATCCCATTATCGGGCTTTCAGACTTGAGCATAGCAACCTCATTGCACCCAGGATCCCCATTTAATCAGCAACTCCTATGGCTGTTTGGGGGCTCTCTTTCAAATAATTCTTCTCACCCAAGAACGTCTGTCAGAAAACTTTCACTGATTGGCAACCACGAGGCAAGTGTAGGTTTGACTAATGTGATAATTGGTTGCATCACTAGAAATGAGAATGCCCCTCCTACTACCCCTCCACCTCTTCTCTTACTTTTTTCTTCCCACCATGCCCCCGCCAACCTCCCCCCATCATTCCAGCTGGGAGACGCCATCAAATGTAGCTTCGAGAGCTGTAGAAACCTTGAGCTCTGAGCCCAAGGAGCAAGTTGGAGTCCTGCCCCCAGCTGTGTAGCTCAGATAACAGCTGGAGCAGAGAACATGCTGTTCTCTCTGCTAGAATATCTGACCCAATTCTGACTAGTAAAGAGAGTTAATAGATTGTACCTCAAGTCATTCTTGTCCCTGTGTGAAGGAAGAGAAGCTGTCATTTCCCTCCACCCCCAACACACACTCCATCTCCATTCTGTCTCTCTTGGCTGCTTTTCTTTTCATTGCTGTTAGACTCATGTTCAGTTCTCTGGTAGGTAGGAAAATGAAGAGCCACTTTCAATAATTCTGAAGAAGAAATATGGGATGTTTTGCTTCGGGATGGAGGCTGGAACAGGAGTTTCTGGAGTCTGCCAGTCCCCAATTTGAATCCCAGCTCTGCCTTTTATCAGCTGGGTGTTGGGCAAGTTAGCTGACTTTTGTGAGTTTTCTCATCATTAAAATGAAAACACTGTTGTTGGTCTTTGGGGACTGTTTTGAGAAATAAGATATCGAGACATGCCTGGCACAAGGCCTGAATTTTTCTTCGTGATCAAGAAATGGCATATTTTCCCCCTTCTGTTCCCACCCTTGCACATAATAGGTTCTCAGCAAGTATTTGTAGATGAAATTGACCAGCAGAGATCATTTGTACCCTTAACACCCACAGAGAGTCACAGATGCTTTCATTCAAGGAGGGTATCCCAAGGCTAAATGGCAGGGAATAAAAATGCCAAGTCATGTAAATATTCCACAAAGTTAGAGGGGAGGAGTACATATCTCTCGTTCATGCATCTTTATGATATGAACAAGGGCTCATGATTTATAAGCAGTTCAGGCACTGAGACCTGGGACAGAGGTGACACTGTATCTGAAGATTCCTTTTTCTCATTGTTTCTCTGTCGTGTTTAATTTTTGCTTTTGAAAACAGTAGAAAATCAAACCAGCGTGTTCACAGGACTTCTGGCTTTGCAGCAGTTCCTTTTTCTGGGGTCTTTTGCCTAATCATTTACTGGGTTGGAGACACTATTTTCTGTATTGTTTAGGAATGAAAATGTAGACATAATTGAAAACAAGAATTCAAGTGTCCTAATTATTTTAAATTCATAATGAATGGTTATCATGGTTTCACTTTTTAAATGTACTCTTTTGGAAGAGTACGATGGGGGAATAAAAGCCAGAAAGTTAAAAAATAAAAATGAAAAAGAGCTGCAATTGTCAAGAGACCAAAAAGTCTTATAAAAAGAGCAGTAGGTAATTCTGGAGGCAAATCAGCATGGGTAATGTCTAGGCAGAGGATAGAAAAAGATCAGGAGGTCACAGTGACACAAGTATTTAGGCTCATCATATTAGAATTTCATCCAAAGAACAATCGATTATGATTTATAGACCACACCATCCCGTGAGCCCAGATGTGTGTCCACTGGGCCTGGCAGGGGACAAATTTATGTAACAGCCTCCATCCTGAATTCCAGTCCTCAAGCTTTGAGGATAACAAACTCAAGCTTTGCAACTAGGTCAAGATCAGGCCTGTCTCCTTCTTGATGATGAGTTGTCTCATAGGACCCTGCTAGGCACCATCCCCAAACTCCATTCTTTTTGGTGAATATCCCAACAAACTCCCCAGCCACACCCCAGTGTCCAGACTTGCCTTATCCCCAGGAGTGGACACAGGACAGGCTCAGTCTGAGAATCTTCTCTCTCTCCCTCCTTCCCAGTTTGCTCCTCCTACCAACATGAGAAGCTAGGGGGTCTCATCTTTAAATAATTCATTCTTCATTTTTCTTAAGTATTATACATGCCAAACAGACTCTTGGTTTGTGTCTACTGACCCAAAAAAGGACTTTCCACCTGATGGACAGGCAACAGATCATCCTAATAAGTACATGAAGCACTCAGATGCCAAGTCACCAAACCTTTATTCTGAAGGTTTTTGAGGCTCATGACAGAACCAAAGAGCCAGAGAGATGGGGAACATAATTTCCTTTGCTGATACCCTGGACCAAGAACTGTTGCCAGGAATATCCATCCATATGGGGGCTTCCAGCTTCCCCAGATGCCTGTGTTCCTTTTGACCCTTCTCCTTCCCCCACCCTGGGAGTTCTTTAACAAACACTCTTCTTACACCAACATCCCCAGCAAACGGGAGCAAGACACCAGCTTTCCACTGATGCAGGTATTTCCGATCTTTTCTTCTTGGTTTTATTTCTCACTCTCCCACTGCATAAAAGACTAAGAAAGCACTCGCATGAATGTTTGCACATCATTTAAATATTCATTTTCATTAATTTATTCATAGTCGTAAAGTTTATTGCCTAGAATATAGAGTCGTAGAATTTTAGAGCCGGAAGACAGGAGAGAAATCATCTAGTTTCGCCGCCTCGTTTTACAGATGAGGAAACTGAGGTGAAGACAGCTCAGGAGACCGTCCAAGGTCAGATTCTGAAGTGAGCCGAGTGAGACCCAAACTCAAGTCTGGACAGTCTAGCCTCTGTCCAGCGCAGCTCAGCACAGCTGAAAACCACTTTTGCTCTCTGCTGGCATAGATGGCTGTGGTTTTGTTCATTTTCTTGCTCATCTGCATGATCTAGCAAGTTCTTGTTGAGTGCCAGCCCAGTGCTAGGTGCTGAAGAACAATGGTGAATGACACAGTCATAGTACTAGTACTCAGTCTGGTGGAACAGAGAGACTAAGCAATCAGAAAAACATACGTGTGTGTAATTACTCATTGCGATGAGCGTTTTGAGGGAAATATACAAGCTCAGTGTGGAGAACAGTGGTGGGAGGGCAGAGGCATTTTCTCAGGAAGTGGAGAAAGGGAAGGGGAAGCAAGCCATCCCAGGGTGCATTAGGGAACAGGTACTGCCATGGACAGGGGGTGAAGAATTCACGTGGGAAACTTGGAGAGACCATGTGGAACATGCCACCTCTGAGTTATGCCCCATCAGGGGGCAAAGAAACTGGAGTACTTACCCACCAGATCCTCATCTGTCGTTGGTTGAGGACTGCTCTCAGGACATTCACATCCAGGCACTTCTGGCCCACACCTTGGTACAATATTTGCAATATTAGGGACATGCTAATACAATTATTCATCATATATGTTAATTCAAATTAAACAGAGTATCCTATATTTTATAGGGCAACCTTAGGCTTACCCTTGGGTGGATTGAGCAATCCCTGTCACCAAAGAAGGTCCACAGCATAGCAGTTGCCTGGAGAAGGAAGGGCTGACTGTAAGTTGCCCTAAACTGCTCTCAGCAGGGTGACCTGGAAAATCTTGGAGCATAGATGTCAATTAAGGCAAGTCCTGAAGGCTCGGATGGAGCCAACTTTTCACTTGAGGAGGGGAAGAGGGTTAAGGAGGGCAAAGGAGAGATTTCCAGGCAAAGTGCACATTAAACACCATATATGAAGAGCTAGACCACCTTCATAACAATTTGCTGTCTGTAATCTTGAACCAGGGTCTCTCAGTGTGTGGAAGAAATGTTTGAATCAGAGTGGCGGCAGGGCTGAGTGGCAGTCCTAAGGCCCAGCCACAACGTGTTCTTGACAAACCATGTCTATGTCTGGCGACGTGCTCGCACGGCACATGATCCTGTTTGACTTCCTGACAACCCCAGGAGCTGGCCTTCCAAATGAGGAAGGAAGTGTGGAAGAAGTTAAGTCATTCGCTAGTAAGGGTTAGAGCCAGGATTTGAACCCAGATGACTACAGAGTCCATGCTCTTAATTGCTGCTTGTTAAGTGCAAATATTGTGGGTTGAATTGCATCCCCCCAAAAGATATGTTGAAGTCCCATCCCCTGTTACCTGTGAATGCAACCTCATTTGGAGTCTTTGCAGATGTCATCAAATTAATGTGAGATCTGGCTGGATTAAGATGGATCCTAAATCCAATGACTGGTGACTTTATAAGAGAAAGGAGAGGGAGATTTGGAGAGACACAGACATGTGTGTGCACACACATATCTACATGTACGCACATACCTACATGCACACACGTGTGCACACACACAAGCAGAAGGCCCTGTGAAGATGGAGGCAGATACTGGAGTGATGCTGCCATAAGCCAGGGAAGAGCAAGCATTGCAGTCCCCCATCAGGAGATGGAAGTGGCAAGGATGTGTTCTCCCCTAGAGCCTTTGGAGGGAGCGCAGCGCTGGGGACACCTTGAATTCAGACTCTTTGGGCTCCTGAATAAAGAGAGAATAAACTTTTATTGTTTCAAGCCACTTAGTTTGTGGTACTTTGTTATGGCAGCCCTAGGAAAGGAACACAGCATACCCTCTGAAGAAACCAAGGGGAGCTAAAGATACGCCCTTTAGCCAAGTAAACCAGCTGCCCTGAGCAGGAGCACAGCTGCCAGATCACTCATGAAGGGACCGCGGGTGACAGGGGTGGCCTGCTGCTGCCTTTAATGGGTGTAGATGTTGTTCATGTTTCCCAGCCCATCAGTGATGACACAGAGGGAGGAGCCAGGGCTGCAGACTAAATTCTATACATCTCAAGGGCAGTTACACAATTAGCTCGCCCACAGGAACATTGCAATAAGCACAGTATCTGCTTTCCCAGCAAAGCCAAGTGCAAGTTCCTGCCTGCTCTGATGACCTCTTGTGCCTCCAGTGTGGGAAGGGACTAGGTCTCTCAATGCTGCCGGCTCCCACCCTGTGCTGCCACATGGATTTAACTCCTTTGTGTTCCCCATGTTCTTAGTAGTCAGTACGGTTGTTGTATTATGGATTCACATGGGGTTGCTTGATTTGATTTGCCCTTTACTTGGCTGGAATTGTCTCTAACAGTCAATGGAAGCACAGCTCATAGCGGTGCCTGTAGCCTGTCTCACATGTGAAAAAGAAATTTTAAATGTATACTTCATCTCATTCCAATAAGAATTTGAAACAGCACATCAGGACTTATTTGGTGCAGAGTGATCAGTAAGTAGGGAAGGAACCCAGGGTATGGAAGTGAACAGGAAGCCCAGAGTGAAGTGAGGACCCAAAATGCGCAGGTGCTCTTGTTATAAGCCAGCCACAGATTTGTCTCTGAGCCTTTTAGCAGCTGCTACAAACTGGGAGAAACCATCAGTTACGTAATTTACAATATCTCTAAACCCAAAACAAGCCAGTAATTCAGAAAACGCCCAGTTCTTCTCACAAAGAAAGATCTAAGTGATATGAGAGTATATGCATGGAGAATATTTTCTGGGCTGGTGATGAGCTGCACGGGGCCTCTTCCAGCCCCCGTACTGGTTGCACTTTTAAATAAGAGAGAAAAACAATGATAGGACCGACCTGGGCATAGAAGTTTCAAGTTATAAGAAAAACACTTCACGGGATACAAATACTAAAAGTCATGAAGGAAACAGCATATACACCAGCTTTCTCCACCCAATTTGGATGTGTTAGAATGAGGAGTCTCTTATTTTTTAATGAATTTTTCTCTATTTAAAAGTACAGGCATACCTCAGAGATATTCCAGATTCTGTTCCAGACCACAATAAAGCAAATATCTCAATAAGGCAAGTCACATGAACTTTGGAGTTTCCCAGTGCATATAAAAGTTGTTTACACAATATAATGGACTGTTAAGTGTGCAATAGCATTCTAAGAAAACAATGTACATACCTTAATTTTAAAATGTTTCATGGCTAAAAAATGCGAATGATCATCTGAGCCTTCAGCAAGTTGTCATCGTTTTGCTGGTGGAGGGTCTTGCCTTGACGTTGATGGCTGCTGATGGATCAGGTTGGCGGTTGTTGCAGGTTGGGGTGGCTGTGGCAATTTCTTAAAATAAGACCAGAATAAAGCTTGCTGCATGGATTGACTCTTCCTTTTACAAAAGGATGCTCTGTAACATGCACTGCTGTTTGACATCATTTTACTCACAGCAGAATTCATCTCAAAAGTGGACTGTTCTCTCAAGCTCACCACTGCTTTATCAATTAAGTTTATAGAATATTCTAAATCCTCTGTTGTCATTTCAGCAACGTTCATGACATTGTTCATGACAATGTTCAATGTTCGCCTTCAAAAAGAGCAACTTCCATTGCAAGAAATCACTTTCTTTGCTCATCCCTAAGAAGCAACTCCTCATCCTTTCAGTATTTTTCATGAGATTGCAGCCATTCAGTCACATCATCAGGCTCCACTTCTAACGCGAGTTCTCTTGCCATTTCCTCCACATATGAGTCTTGAAGAGGCTCAAGACTTGCTTCCTCCACTAAGTCTTGAACCCCTGAAAGTCATCCAAGAAGGTGGAATAAACTTCTTCCATACTCTTGTTAGATGAATTTTTGATCCTTTCCTATGAATCATGAATGTTCTTAATGGCATCTAGAATGCTGAATGCTTTCTAGAAGATTTTCAACTTACTTTGCCCATTCTATGGCACCTGTAGGTTTATAAAATGTATTTCATAAATAATAATACTTGATAGTTGAAATTACTTTTTGATACATAGGCTGCAGACTGGGTGTTGTATTAGCAGGCATGGAAACAACATTACTCTCCTTGTACATGTCCATCAGAGCTCTTTGGTGACTAGGTACATTGTCAACAAGTGGAATATTTTTTTTTATTTTTTATTTTTTGAGACAAAGTCTGCTTTGTCACCCAGGCTAGAATGCAGTGGCGTGATTGCAGCTCAAATTATTCTCTTACTCCAGCCTCCCAAGTAGCTGGGACTATGGGCACATGCGACTAGGCTGGGCCATTTTTGTATTTTTAGTAGAGACATGAGTTCACCATGTTGCCCAGGCTGGTCTTGAACTCCTGGTGAATCGATCTGCCCACCTTGGCCTCCCAAAGTGCCACAATTACAGGTGTGAGCCATCACACTGGGCCAAGCAGAATATTTGTAAAGGAATATAAATTTTTTCCCAATAGCAGATCTCAACAGTGGGCATAAATTATTCAATAGATCATGCCATAAATAGATGTGGTATCATCTAGGCTTTGTTATTCCATTTATAGAGCACAGGCAGCGTAGATTTAGCATAATTCTTAAGGACCCTAGGATTTTGGAAATGGTAAATGAGCTTGACTTCAACTTGAAATCACCGGCAGAGAAGAGAGTCAGCCTGTGCTTCGAAGCTTTGAAGTCAGGCATTGCCTTCTCCTCCCTAGCTCTCAAAGTCCTAGACAGCATCTTCTTCCAGCAGAAAGCTGTTTTGTCTACATTGAAAATCTGTTGTTTAGTGTAACCACCTCAGTGATCTTAGCTAGGATCTGAGTGATCTTAGTTAGATCTTCTGGAAAACTTGCTGCAGCTTTTGCATCAGCATTTGTTGCTTCATCTTGCATTTCAATGTTCTGGAGATGGCTTTCTTCCCTAAACCTCATGAACCGACCTCTACTAGCTTCCAAGTTTTCTTCTGCAGCTTCCTAACCCCGCTCAGCCTTCATACAATTATAGAGAGTGAGGGCCTTGCTCTGGATTAGACTTTGGCTTCAGGGAATGTTGTGGCTGGTTTGATCCTGCATCCAAACCCCTCAGACATTCTTCATATGGGTGATAAATGCTGTTTTGGTTTCTGTCCTTTGTGTGTTCACTGGAATAGCACTTTTAATTTCCTTCAAGAACTTTTTCTGTGCATTCACAACTTGGCTGTTTGGCGTGGGATCTGGCTTTCAGCCTATCTCAGTTTTCAACATGGCTTTCTCGCTAAGCTTAATCACTTCTAGCTTTTGATTTAACGTGAGAGACATGCAACTCCGACTTTCACTTGGGCACTGGAAAGCCATTGAAGGGTTATAAGTTTGCCTAATTTCAGTATTGTTGTATCTCAGGTAATAGGGAGGCCCAAGGAGAGGGAAACAGCAGGTTGCTGGAGTCATTGTTGTATTCATAAATACAACGTTTATCAATTAAGTTTGCCATCTGATAGGGGTGCAGTTTGTGGTGTCCCAAACAATGACAATGGTGACATCAAAGGTCACTGATCACAGATCACCAGAACTGAGATAATAATAATTTAAAAGCTTAAAATATTGTAAGAATAATCAAAATGTGATGCAGAGACATGAAGTGAGCAGGGACCATTGGAAAAGTGGTGCCGATAGTCTTGCTTAACGAAAATGTGCCACAAACCTTCAATTTGTAAAAAACGCAGTATTTGCAAAGTGCAGTAAAAGGAAATGCAATAACATGAGGTGTGCTGATAATACAGCTCAGTGAAGAATATCTTAAAGATATTTAAAAAGAAGGAAGAAGATCACTCATAATTCTGCGGCCCATGGCAACCACAATTAACCCATGCCTGCCTTCCAGTCTGTTTACCATGTGTTGTGTGGTGTTGGTGCCACATCGAGATCACTGCCCTACGTCCATTTGGCACACGGCTTATTTTTCCCTATCTTTATACATTTCATCGTGTTGTTCTAAATGCTTCTTAACTGCAATTCTTAGTGGTTGTGATAGTCCACAGAGGGGAAGCATTGCTGTTTATTTACCCATTTCTGTGTTGTTGGGCATTTATATGGTTTTAAATACTTTTGCTGTCAGAAGGAGTGTTCTCATAAACATCTCTGGGCATAAAGCACTTTCTATAGTTCCCATTATGTCTTTAGGATAGATTCCCAGAAATGGAATTACTAGGTCAAAGGTTGAGCACATTTTTTTAAAGGTTTGTGCGACATGTTGCCAAATTGCTCTCCAAAAGGTTTGTAGCAATTGAAATGATCAGAGGCAGCATTGAAGTCCAGTTTCTTCTAACCAGTATTGAGTGCTCATTAAAAAAAAAAAATCATTACTAATATGATAAACAAACAAATGGTGTGTTACTGTTGGGTTGAAAGAGGCAAATTTGGAGAATCCAAAGAAACGCAGCGGAAATTCAATTTATGGGCTGCATTAACCCAACATTTTGGATTGCAGCGTTTCTAAAGAGATTTCATTATATTAATGGATGATAAGTGGATATTTACAAAAAAGTGTATTTTGGAGAAAGTTGGAATAATACCTACTGGAGATTGTGTCCTCCCTCAAAATCAGAGTGCCATCTGCGTTACATGAGTCTGATGCTTTGTAGCTGCTTTATAAATATGAAGTAAATGAGTGACATTCATATAATGTTTTGCAGTTTTTTCAAAGTGGGTTTTACATTGAGAATCTCATTTTTCCAGCAAGGTAACTAAGGCATGGATTCACTAATTTGCCAGAGGCACACACGCATAGCACATGGTCCAGCCAGGATGAGAACGGGACTGTCCAGCCTGGAGGGCAGTGTGCTTTTCACCTCCCTCTGTACCCTTCTCTGAGAACTGTTTTGTTTGAATCGTGATGGCAGTGGCTGGCTTCTCCACGATGCTGTTGTACTGGACCCTGTTAATTTCATAGGGAAGACACTAGGATCAAGAGGCAAGAGAAGAGACCCAGAGCCAGCAAATGAGACACAGGGTTTTATTAGGGGTTTACATACAAAGGAGAGTTTCCTGGCAGTGGGCTGGGCAGAAGAACCGCCTTATGTACAGAAACAGTTCGGGGGCCATGGACTGGACAAAACTCCACCTTCCTACAGTCCAGTGTCAGTGGTTGGACAACATAACCACACAGCCCAGTGGCCGTGGGCTGGGCAAGGAAACTGCATCTCCCTGCAGCAAGAGTGCGGTTATATAACATTTTCACTGAACGCCCTCCCCTTGATGACCTCCACCTGGCAACCTTTGTTTAATCCAAAATGCAGGGACTGGATTTTCCACAAGGCCTGTGAGGCCGGGGGGCTCAGTTGTTCCTCATAGACTTGGAATGAATCTCCTGATTGGCCACGCCCAGATTCCCGGGCTAGGAACAGACATTCAGGTGCAAATACCCTTCAGAGTCATTCTCAGGGTATTCTCAAGCTATTGCTATCAGGTGCAATTGCCCTACAGCCCTGAACTACCATTTCCTCAAAAGTAGATACAGATGGGGTAACAGTAGGCAATACGGCCCTTTCTGCACTTCCACAGTACCCGAAGTTTAGGTGCTCCTCCTGCCAAGAGCCCCCATTAGCAGCAAAATATATCTCACAGGGTGCCCAGAGCAAAAGACCCTGTGCTAGTTTTTTGTGGCTGCTGTAATAGCTGCAAAGTGAGTGACTCACACAGCACAGGTATATTTGCTCACAGTTTGAGAGCCCAGACATCCGAAATTGACACTGCTTCAGGGGACGCTAGAGGAGAATTTGTTCTTCACCCCTCCCAGCTTCAGGTAAGCATTCCTTAACTGGTGGCCACATTACTCCTATCTGTGCCCCCATAGTCACTTGGACTTCCCCTCTGTCTGTCTCAAATTTCCCTGTGTGTTTCTTTTTTTGTTTTTGACACAGAGTCTCACTCTGTCGCTCCGGCTGGAGTGCAGTGGCACAATCTTGGCTTACTGCATCCTCTATCTCCCAGGCTTAAGCAGTTCTCCTGCTGCAGCCTCCTGAGTAGCTGGGATTACAGCCATGTGCCACCATGCCCGGCTAATTTTTGTATTTTTAGTAGAGATGAGGTTTCACCATGTTGGCCAGGCTGGTCTCAAACTCCTGACCTCAGGTGATCCGCCTGCCTTGGCCTCCCAAGTTGCGGGGATTACAGGCGTGAGTCACCGCACCTGGTCCCCTGCGTTTCTTCTGTAAGGATACTTGTCTTTAAATTTAGGACCCACTTGGAATATCCAGAACTATCCTATCTGAAAAAATGTTTACTCACACCCGCGTATACGCTGTTTCCAAATAGAGTCATAGTTTCCGGGGATTTGATGTGGGTATCCTCTGGGGCAGGGGGCATTTTTCTGCCCACCACAGATACTGAGGTTCATTGCTAATTACCTGAGTCCAGCATTTATGAAAACTCTCTCAAGCTATCTTCTCTGTAGTCGCAGTCAATACCAGCTGCTGTGGAAAAAATTTTACACATTGTGTTTACAACAGAATATATAACATGGCTTAGAGACAAAGTAGTAGATGGAATTCTAAGGTCTGATGTCGGTTTCCCATGACTCGGGCAGTGGTTTCTGTGAAGCTCTGTTTGCGGGGCTGTGGAATGGATATATAGACACTCATCTACTTGAATTTCCAGGGATTCTGGAGGCCTGCAGTGGAATAACAAGAGACTGTGCTGGTGAGAGGTAGAGTTTGATTTCAAAGACTACATGGAGTCCAAAAGGTGGGAGGTGTGTTTTGGGGCATGCGCCAAGGGAAGCTGGGCTTTAGGAAGAGAAAAGAATCCGAACTGGTGGCTTCCCACAATTGCTGGGAGTCTGAGATAGAATCAATTGGGAAAACTAGGTTAGGGCCAGATAAGGTCCATTACTCTTTAAAAGTGGCCACTCATCCCTAATAATAAATAAACCAAACATTGGGATATTAAAACAATTCGTTCTCAGCATCAGAAAAGAGGTCGTGTGTGTGTTTGTGTGTGTGTGTTTTTAATATCCCACCCAGCCCCCAGCCCCAGTAACCCTAAGACTGAACAAAATCCTACTTATGTGCTGTGGATTTAATATAGCGTCAGGCTCCTCTAGGTACAATAAAATACCAAGTTAAGAGTATTAATTCCTTACAACCCTGATGGGTCCCAGCTGTGCACACGCATGTAGGGTGTGAGGGTGTGTGCTCAGCGAGCACAGGTGCTGACGGGGCTGTTCCACCTCGGAGCGCGTGGGCCGGGAACACAGCTGTTTCTCAAATCACCCGCCACTTGCTTCTAAACCTCTATGAAGTTGTACTGCCTCTGGGCACAATTAAAAGCTGTATACTATGTTTCATCAGGTAGTGTTAGAAATTTAGGCTGAGCCAAAAAAGAAAACGGAGGAGGTGGGAGGGAGGAAGCAACGAGTCCCTTGTTAAGGCGGCATTAACCTCCTTACCCTGGTTATTGGAACAATAGCGCTTCTAAACGCCACACAAAATCCTCCAATATTAAGAACGGAGAGGAGTGTGGAAAAGGTGTGGGCAAGCACGGCATCTCTTCCTTTTTCTTTCTTCTTTTTCTATTTCCTTCCTTCTCTTTTTATTTCCTTCCTTTCTCCTTCTCTTACTTCCTTCTCTCTATCCTTCCCTTTTTTCCCTTCCTTCCTTCTCTCTATCCTTCCCTTTTTTCCCTTCCTTCCTGTCATTCTTTCTTTCCCCCTCTCTCTTTCTCCATCTTTCCTCCGTTCCGTATTCCCTACTTCTTCCCTCTTCCCTTCTCTTTCGTTTCACACTAATTCCTTAATTTGTTGTTGGATCTGCCCGCAGGAAAAACCATAAGCTAGGATAACTAAGGTCAAATGTGTACAGCTAAGCTGAATGGTGAAAGACCCAGATTTAGTTCTCCTTGCAGGGAAAAGGACCAGAATACCTTGCCCATTTTTGGCTTGGGAAGTGATCTCAATGAAACACATCTTCACATGCCCATTTTACAGAAGCAGCAGCTGAAAGCTGTTGTACTCAGGCTTGCAATGGCCACCTCAACTTTTAGGCCTCTGAGGCAGCAATGGGACCCTTGCCATGGCCTAGCTGTCCACATGGTCATTGCCTGAAACTTTCGGATCCAAGTTGCCCTTTTCCTTCTGTCTTGAACAATGTGAACACAATGTGAGGATGGGCCTTCTCCCCTTTCTAAAGTTGCTGCCTTTCAAGGGGAAAAGGTCTGATCTTGTAATTTCTGGTCTCTGCATCCTGTATAAGAAAGTAACTTTGAGTAGGGAAGCAACAGAGTACCCACTAGTGAGAGGGAGGACACCGCTGGTCTGGGCTCAACAGCCAGGCCAGCACCACATGAATAAGGCATGATGGAATTGCCTGAGTCTGTCCTCGGTGGGGACAGGAGAGCTGAGAATAAGGATCTAAGTTTAGATGCCCTCCTAGGATTATCAATGTGGGCGTGGCCAGGCCCATAAAATATTGTAGAGCTTAGCATCTTACCTATAAAAATGATACAGATGCATTCGTACCTCCCACGTCTTCGGGAATGGAAAGGAGGGCAGCTGGGGAGTGAATCTGTCGTTTGTTGAGATTCTTTTTCCTGCTTGCCAGACACTGATCTAGGCTCATTCATACACTAGTTCATTCATCCTCGTAACAGTTCTGTGCCTGAGTAGATTCTTGTCCTTATGTAAGGATTTAGGACATGGAGACCCAGAGGAGTCTCATCTAACAGGCAGTAGTAGAGCCAGCAATCAAAATAGTTTGATCCCAAGGCTCCAGGCTTTTTCCCTATTTCCTTCTCACCCACAGCCATCTGCAATCTGGACCCTTTACCTGTCAGCGGTAGGAACATAAAATAATGGAAGTGGGGTGAAATAATGCCATTTAAAAGCAGGCCCATTATAAAGAATTATGTCAACCTGATTTCTTGAATCCCAGGAAAATTCATATCCCCATGCCATCCGATTAGTGAATCAAGAGAAACTGATTGATATACAGCAACAATAGTTAAGAAACAGGCAGCATCGACGGAGGTTTGATTAAACCGATACCCTGGGTCTCCTGCTGTATCAAATCATGGGCGAATTGGTACCATTAGGATAAATTACTACAAGAGGCACTGCAAAGTCAAGCTAAATAAACTCTGCCTTCTCGAGCCCCTGATTGTCTTATTAAATAATTTCTTTGACTCTTAAGTGTGGACTCGGAGCACTCATGCTCTGAAAGCCCTCCTGATTAACTATAGCCTTGGCCTCAAGTTGATTTTATAAACTTCGGATGGTGCCCCAGAGGGTGAAGCTTCCTGTTGTCAATTCTGCCCGTTGCTATAGATACCAAACTCCACAATCAGTAATTAGAGCGTGCCCCCTGCCCCAGAACTGGTCAAACGGTGCGGAGCGCTCGGCAAATGGTCTTAAAAGCATCCGCGCTAGCATGGAAATGCATTTCCAATGGTGACGGGGTTTGTTTTATTCATGGACTTTTTGAAAAAAAAAAAATCACTGGTTTATTGGAATCCATAGAGAAGTATAAGTAATTATTATGCTTTTTAAAACACAACCGAGGTTCCTTATCGTGATATGTTAAGGGCAAGGAAGACAGGGCAGGAGGGTGGTGTGGCACAAAAGCGGCTCTGTCTGACCTGCCGCGTTAGGACTGAGTTCATTCTTGTTCACATTCAGCATCTTTTGTTATACCCGAAGTGCATTCCATGGCCCTGTCCCAGCCCTAGAAAGAAATGCCTTTATTTGTAAGCGAGACTTCTTGTGGAATGATGAATACGTTCAGGGAGGCTGTTGGTGGCAAGAAAAGAAGGGTGATGGGTTGAGCTTATATTGTTTAGTGGAGCAAAACAGATGTGAAACATTTGTGTCTTAAAGTGTTTTGGTCAAGAGAGAACTAAACTGGTTAGAAAGTGTGCAATTTTGCAGGCGTTATAAAAATATAAACCAATGAGTCTGGACCGTGTTCCCTAAAGGGGATGAGGAATGAAAATGAAGGTTTGCAAAGACGTCTTGTCAGAGCCTTACATATTTTAATTTAAGGTGGTATTACTGTCCTCATTTGCAAGCTGAGAGAACCAAGCTCTGAGAGAGTTAATGATTTTCTCCAAATCACTCAGTTTTTGTTACACAGCTGGGATTATAATCCATGCCTCTCTGACTCTAAAACCTATTTTCCCATCTTTTTTTTTTTTTTTTTAAAGGGAGAAATTTCTCCCAAACTATATGGAGATCCTGCTAGAGACTGCCCATCCCTCTATCCATTTCTCAGTTTGAAAATGAATCCTGGAATTCAGAATGATGAATATTAACTTTAAGATCATCTTAAATTTCCTTATGGATGTATATTACAGCTGTAGTCTGCCAGGCCAAGAATTCTATTGTCATTTCCAGAGTACTGTTGATTGTATTTTTGAATCTTCAAAACCTCCCTAATTGCCTTGTTGATTTCAGGCACCCTGAGAACATTTCCTAAATGCTCATAGCGACCAATAGCATGGGAAAGTGAATGGTTTATGAGGGGAATTTGGGACGTGCAATATAAGCCTTTGAAGAGAGTGTGTTATCTAAAGCCTGACATTGTAACAGCTTCTTAATTACACCTTTTTTCATGTGGCATTTTTATGGGATCCAGTACGCCCAGGCTCAAATGATACACATTTCAACTCCTACATCCAAGTGTAGGAAGTCCCAACTTTTTGAATCCATCCGTGTGGCAACTGTAGCTGGACCCTTGGGATGAAGACCCTTCCTGTGTCCTCCCAAGGAGACAAGTTCTGGGTCATAACTCTAGAGCAATCCCAACCCCCAGGCCATGGACCAAGTGTTAACAGTGTTGACATTGTGAAACCCTCATCTGGAGGAGCATAGCTTTGGGGGCAGTGCCGGGATTTAAATATGGGTCCGTTGGACTTCAGAGCCCCTTGTGATGAATTGAAACATTATGGTGTGGCTTTGAGCAAACAATTAGCATTTTTGCCATAGCTTTTTACTTCTCCATGTTGAAATTATCAAGGATTATCGTCGAAGGCATGGTTTCTTTACTGTCTTCTCCAGGAGATTGTCATTTCTGTGAGTGCAGGAATCCAGTTGGTGGTGGTTTTACTCTAGCACCTCTTTCAGTACATACATACAGTAGGTGCTTAGTAAATGTTTACTGGATGGATGGATAGACATGTACAAAATTAACTATGATCCCTTGTGTTAAATATTGTAAGGAAGCAACATAATGTGCCCTGGAATTTCACAGGAGAAGGGCTTTCTTCCAGCTCGGGGATGTAGGTGAGCAGTCATTTTGGATGATGTGATGGGGAAAGAGGATGTGAGCTGAGGCTTGGAACCAAGCAGAGCTTGGGCTTTGGGGTGCTGGGAGGACAGAATGCTGGAAACAGAGGTAAGAAGGGCAAGTGCCTAGTCACCATGAGTGATTTAGCTTTAGGAGCTGATCAAGTGATATGATTTGGCTCTGTGTCCCCACTCAAATCTCATCTCGAATTGTGACATCCCCCCATGTCAAAGCAGGGACCAGGTGGAGGAAATTTGATCATAGGGGTGGTTTTCCCCATGCTGTTTTCATGCTCATGAGTGAATTTTCATGAGATCTGATGATTTTATAAGTGTTTTAGTTCCTTCTGTGTTCATTCTCCCCTCTGCCGCCTTGTGAAGAAGGTTCTTGGTTCCCCTTCGTCTTCTGCCATGGTTGTAAGTTTCCTGAGGCCTCCCCAGTCATGTGAAACTGTGAATCAATTAAACCTCTTTCCTTTATAAACTACTCAGTCTCAGGTATTTCTTTGTAGCAGTGTGAGAACGGACTAACACAGCAAGGGACCGATTGTGGAGGACAGTCTGGAAAACTGAGTTGAGAGGTCAATGGTGGACCCTGAAGGTCAGACTAAGAAATTTAAACTCCATACTACTTAAATTTAGACTCCCTCCAGTATAACTGGATGTCCTATAGGACATGCAAAGCCACAGGGAGTTTTGGAACAGGAAAATGTGCTCAAAGCTGAATTTTGAGGGGTAAATAAAGCATCTGTGTGTAAGTCAGAGAAAAGGGGACAGGGTGGGAAGTAATTTATGTATCCCAGTTGCCTAGAGAAGACAGAAAATAGGTGCCTGGCTTATGTGGCCACTGCTTTTTTTTAAACTTAGTTTTTTGTTTTTTTTTTTAAACTCTTGATTAAAAATATACATACACACGTAAAATATTTACTTTTGAATAGGTAATACTTTTATGTGGTTTAAAAATCAAAAGTGGACGATAAAAACAAGGCATACATGTATATATATTTATATCTCTATCTGCATATATAAAATCCTTTTATACATATATACACACACAGCTATGTTTTTATATGTGTTAAAATCTCCCTCTACCCCTTTCCTTTAGCACCTAATTCCTCTTCTGAACCAATGTTGTTTCCTGGTACATCCTTCTAGACATTGTTATACATTTACAAGGCAGTATGTTTATATATTCTTCTACCCTCCCCTTCACTATGCTATACACACCTTGCTCTTTTTGCTTGACAATATATCTTAGAGATGGTTCTAAATCAGCATATAAATGATTTCTTCATTTTTTAACAACTGCTGAGTATTACACTGTGTGGATGTTTCATAATTCATTGAACCAATTCCCTATTGATAGGCATTTGGGTTGTTCCCAGCCTTTTGCTATTGCAAATTGTGGTGCAACGTGTAACCTTGCACCGACATCGCTTCCCACGTGCATGCGTGTATTTGCAGGATTGAGTCCTAGAAATAGCAGCATCGGCTGAGAGAGTATGAGCTCCGGTCATTTTCGTAGATATTGCCAAATTGCCCTCTACGGAGGTTGTTCTGATTTACATTCCCACTAAGCAACATACGACAGTTAGCGTGGCATTTCTTGACTCCATGCTTTGTAGGTGGGTGGAGGGGTGGACTGAGAGTACCTGAGGATGGGAAGGTACAAGTGAATGCTCTCAAAATGGGCTTTAAGGAGAAATATTTTGTTGGGACACAGAAGTTAGACTGCAAGGAGGAGAAGACTGGATTCAGGGTAGGAGATCAGTACAACTTGCAGTAGTCTAGATGACAGTTATGCAATGGCCTGGGCTGATAGAGGAACAAGAGAGAGAGAAAGTGCATGGGGAAGACCCATCATTGATGAGTGACTGGATGTGAGGAACAGAGCAGTGGACATGCCGATGATTTCATTACCCCCTTCTCCGTCCCTCACCACCTGCTGATGCTATTATCCAATAGGGACCAGGAGAGAAGAAGAGATTTAGGAAGAAGGCAATGGCTGTGGTTTGATGAAGATACACTGCCCTGCCAGAATCATTTGAGCAAAAACTTAATGTTGTTTGTGGCAACGCCACTTACTCCTGATCCCACCGGAGAAATCTTTCCAATTACTTTCAATCCACGTGTGTTTACACAAACACTAATTTTGTTAGTACAACATCTAATAGCTAAGAGTTGAAAAAAATAGGTTTTAGAAGTGTTAAAACAAACAAACAAACAAAAAACAACCAAATGTGTCCTTTTAACACTTTCAGCAACCCTGTAAAGTCATTATCATCCCCCTGTTACAGGTAAGAAAACTAAGACTCAGAGAGGTTAAATAGCTTGGCCAAGGTCACACAGCTATTAAGGAATGGTACCAAGTCTCGGACCCAGGTTAACTTTAAATTCTGAGCTTTATAACTGGTTGATTTCAGTAGTAAATGCAGTGGCACAGAAGGGTCTGGGCATTTATTTCCAAAGACTGATTTCACTCAACGGAGGAATTCTAATCTTCTGACAGCATCCTATTTATTTCTAAAGTGTTGGGGGGAATTTGCCAAATTTTGAAAAGTGCATTTGTAAGCCAGTGGGATTCCATTTGAAGTCAGGGATAACAGAGCCAGGGGCGGAGGCTAGGTCTCCTTACATGTTTTGTTCACAATGGGACTAGAACATTCTGCAGAAGATGAAGGTTGTGATTCAGTTGCCCAAGCAGTAAGGCCTGACTGGTGTCACGATCCCACAACCCGCACAAAGGCATCATTGTTGCCCAGTGTGAAGGGAGCTGAGCATCCCTTCTCTGGGTTAGAAATGTTGTTTTCCATTCGCTGGTAAACAACTGTCCAAGTTCGTTGTCCTGACAAAGAACTCTGTTTCTTCTTTTATGCTGAGAGTTTGCAAGTACAGATCTTGATAGGAATGCTTGCAAACAATGGTAGTTATAAAATGTTGCCTCCTGTATCTCAACAGGCACTGTTCAAGCATTTAACCTTCACAAGTATCAAGACAAGTCTAAGAGAAGGTGGGGAGATACCAGCAGGGTGTAGGCTTGCAAAACCTCCAATGCAAAATAGAGATTTAGTTTTACTGTGCTCCCCAATATTAAAAGATTGTATAAATGAGGGGGACACATTTCCTGATATGTTGGTTATGCACATTGTCACACACCTCTCAGTGCCTTAAAATTTTGCTATTATGCAGTCTATCTTGTGTGGAATGATCTTGATGTATCCAACACAGAGGAGAGAAACCACTTAAAATGTGTGAAGTTTATTAATAAAGGAGTACATGATTATGTTTTAAAAGCTACATATATTAGGCTTAAGCTGCACAAAATGACAGTTTATTCCAAAAGACTGCGATATTTATGCTTAAGTAATTAGGATTACCTCTAGCTGGTAAATTTGCAGGAACAAGCAAAGCATACGCTGAAAATAAATTCTCAAATGAAATTCATTTCACATTAGTTGCATCCCAACATTCCTTTATGGACTGCTTTCCATGCCTGGCACTGTGCTTATGATTTATTAAAATCTAAAGCCATTAATAAATAAATTATTTAATCCATGCATTGAATTATCTAGCTCTTTCAAAGACAGTCACAGTCAGTCCCTCAAAGAGCTCCTGGACCAGTCCAAGGAGGATGGCAGCCTGGGTCAAATGTGTGATGAGCACACAGACAGGGGTCAGGCTCCCTGGAGTGAAGTGTAAGCGTCACTGATCCCTGGCTGAGTCATCTTTGGTAGATCCTTTTGCCACTGTGCCTCTTTAAGTCTCCGTTTCCTCATCTGCAAAATAGAGGTAATAAAACAGCTAATATTTACAGAGAGCTTACTCCTTGTTAGCAGTTTTCATTAATTAATGGATGTATTTATTGGAATAACCATATAAGGTTGCCATTTTTATTTCCATCTGTGCATTACAGATGAGACGTGTAATAGAGAATTTGCCCAAGTTCACAGTCACAGACTGGTGGACTTGGGATTTCAAACCCAGAGTGTCTGATTCCTGAATGTGTGCTCTTGTCTCTTGCTTCAATACCACATACAACAGAGGGGACAAAATAATTTCTATATAAAGTGCTTAGCATAGTGCCTGCCAGTTACACCTCAAAATATATTATTTTTGTTGGATAATTAAATATTAAATAATATATAACATTATGATTAATACAACTAATAAATAGTGCATTAGTACTATAGGCACAGAAGACAGTATTAAGTACAGCACAGATCTTGAGGAGGGTAGGGTCAGTTCTACATAACAAACAGGGTCAGTAAAGGCTTCAGAGAGATGTCCTTTGAGCTGAGTCTTCAGACTCTAGAGATCAGGACTCAAGGACTGTGGAACATGTATGTTCACGTCCTGGTAATCTTACATTGCTCAGAACACTCCAAGGACATTGAGGTTGCCCCCATGGAATTGAAACTCCCATGCTGATCACTTAGGAAGCCAGGAACAAATTAACCCAAGGCAACAAAAAACAATGACTAATTAGACCCTAATGAAGTACTGCAGTACTGGTGTCCTTCCAGATTTAACTTGTAATCGCCACAATGTATTACAGATGCAGAGTCTTCATCTTGTTGGACTGTGATCAAGTACATATGCTCCCCAGCAGTTCTTTCAGATTTCCATGTTCTCCACACAGTGCTGAGCTACTGCGGGTGTGTGAGCCAAGGGGGTCCTGTGACCCTTGAAACAGAAAAGGGGGAAATGGCTGCATGCCAACCGAAGAGACCATGGCATTCTTGGCCATAAATGAAACTACTGAGATGTGTAGGATATCATAAAAAGAACATTGACATAATCCTTCTTTTGGATGAAGTTATATCACAACCAGAGCACACAATGACCAGCAGGCTTCTCTTTCTGTTTGATTTAACTCCTAAAAAGCAGGCTTTCTCTAAGAGTTGGACAGACTCCATGTGGCCCCTGCCTCCTGAGCCTTCCTTCCCAAGCAGGGATGAGCTCTCCTCTGTATGTAACAAGGAAGGTGATTCAGCAAGAAGACTGCTGGTCTCTCCCTTCCTCCAGGTCCATTTGTGAGAGTGAGACACAAAATAGCAGAAGCAAAAGAAGAAGCTGCACTCCTAAGAGGCATGGATCCTTGAGTGAGTTATGTGCTTGGAAAAAATTAGTTTGCCCATGTGGACTCAAAGAGAGCCTGAAAAGCAGGAGGCTTTGAGGTGTTACGGATCTTAATCTCCTGATTCGGAGGGAAAAAAATCAAAATGTTGTTTGTGTTCATTTACGGAAATTAGATCTATCAAATACTCTTATGCAACTTATGAAATGTTAAGCAATACCCCTGAATGTCCTAATCCAAGGAAAGTCGAGAGTTGACTACAAGAGGGGAACACTCAGAAGCCGGTAAATCAACTCTTGAATGATGGGGTATTAAGTGATAACCTTGTCATATTTAAAGTCACACTGAAAGGATATATATTGAGGCTTTATCTCTGCCGTGGTGTCAGCATCAGTGAATTAACACAGGGTGTCTTAACTTTTCAAAAACAGGGCATGGGTGGTCAAGCAGCAGTATATCTCTTTACTCCTTGTGTTAGTCCATTTTCACACTGCTTGATAAAAACATAGCCTAGACTGGGAAGAAAAATAGCTTTAATGGACTTCTAGTTCCATGTTGCTGGGGAAGCCTTACATTCGTGGTAGAAGGCAAGGAGGAGCAAGTCACGTCTTACACGGATGGCAGCAGGTAAAGAGAGCGAGCTTATTCAGGGAAACCCCTGTTTTAAAAACCATCAGATCTTGTGAGACTTATTCACTATCATGAGAACAATACAGGAAAGACCCACCCCTGTGATTGAATTATCTCCCACCAGGTCCCTCCCATAACACATGGGAATTATGGGAGATACAAGATGAGATTTGGGTGGGGACACAGAGTCAAACCATATCACTCCCCCACCCAACGGCTGCAGAAACACACACACACCCCTCCCTACATCCTACATCCCTGTACTTGGAAAGCAGTCATATTTAAATCATTGCCACTGGAACTTCAGTTGACTTTATAAGTTACATTTTACATAAAAAGGCAGCAGTGGTGAAGTTGGAAGAGGACATGTAGGCTTTGATTTCAAGCAAGATTTTGTTAGGTCCCAGTATTGGGACTTCCGGTTGGTGGATTTTGCTCAAGAATAATTTTCTCTTTGCAGAACTGTTCATGAGAGACGACCTAAATGAAGCCACAGCCAGTGTTACATAAATAGTGTTTCATTATTAAAATAATGGTGCTTACTCGGGAGAGTTACTTGCCACGTTTCAGATGATTTGGAGGTAGGGTCTTTTCAGGAATGTTCTGAGTTTGTTTCTTGATCTCAATAGCAGCAACCTTCCCATTTGTGCTCTCTCTAGTTTCTCTGTTTCCCTCAAACATCACTTTTCTCTTTTAAAAAAAAAGAATAAATCCTTTAGGATCTTGCTAAGTTATTACTTATATTGTCATTTAGAAAAAAAAAAAAAAACTTTGGAAAGAGGCTCTGGCATGCTTTAAAAAAGTTAAGCACACTCAAGCCTCTTTAATTCTAAATTCAGTTTTGAATATGCCTGTTGTACTGATGTCAATGGCTTTTCAAAAGAGTGTCCCAATTATTTAGGTGGCCAAGAGAAACAGCTTTAATTCTTTATCACATAAATATGCTTCAAACCGCAATTTAAACCAGATGGATGGAGCACTGGATCAGTGGTGGGGCTTCTTGGCTGATCTGAGTTTCGCCTCCTCGGTCTTGCCTGGGTCTTTTCTGTCACTTGGATCTTACCAGTCCTGGCAGGCACACAGCTCTGTGAGATTTTCCTTCTGGCTTTGCATGAAGCTTTTGAAAAGAAAACACATACGTGCAAGTGACTTTTCTAGGGTTGTTTCTAGTTTCTTCGTCTTACATAAAGCCCCTGCTAATTTAGCACGGTGTGCGCCCGAGTTTATTTTCTTTTTAACTACTTTATTTATGTAATTAAGCGAGTGAAGTCATACATTTTATTGATCTAATGAAACGCATTTCATGGTTTCTCCTGACCTTCATCTTCTGACCTTACCCTTCACATCACAGCCCTTTACTTTTGTCGATGAGAGGCCACTTAACAATTTTCCACCTTGCCAAATTTGAGGTCCCCCTCAATATTAATAGGGAACGCAATATCAGTTTGTTAAATGGGAGCAAAGATTGACATCAATCTAAACCATGACACACATTCACGTTGCAGAGGGGGTGAGAAATCCTGACACAGAAGGGGTACGGTCTCTAACAGTAAGGTACACAACAGGTGGTTCTCATTTTAGTGTATTTAAACTTCAGGTCCTTAAATGTTCCTTTCTTTTTCCTTCGTTCTATTTTTTTATTATTTTAATGGAGTGCAAGGTACAGTTTTTTTGATGATGTAGAATGTGGGCTTATAAAAGCTAAGTGCTACTATATATTTCTACTGTCCTTGCCCGTGGCCTGCACTGGGGAGTTGTATATTGTATCAGTAATTTTAAAAGCCAGCAAGTGTTCTACCAGCTCATGAAGTTTTCCTAACGGTAGCTGGTCAAACATACTACTTAACTAGGCATATAGATTTGGGGTGAAATGCGGGATGTAATGAAATGACATTGGTCAATCCTCAGTAAATGTTTTTTTCAAAGACTTTGCACAAAAATATGCAAAATCTTGGAGATAGGTTTTTTTTTTTTGTTTTTTTTTTTTTTTTGGCATTTGTCAGGGAGGAGATTAATATAACACTCAATGAATTCAGGCAAGTCCTCCAGAAGGAAAATTTAAGGAGCAAATACGTGAGCCAGGATTTCATGCTGGACTATCTAAGCAAGCCTGAAGGAAGAGTTTGTTTCTTCCTGCTATGGCCATAGAGATTTGGTTGCCACTATGAAGAAGGGGCCTGTGGTTTTTTTTAAAAAATACGCTGATCTTGGTGAGGTCACATTTTGCCATTCTCAGTGGAGGGAATAACTGGGATTTTCTTAGGATTTTTTTTCTCTTTAATGTTCTTACAAAGGAAAAAGAAAGAATCCAATTTGTTATAAATAACTACTGAGGGTGGTACATGTTGCAGGTAGTCACTATCTGGGTCTAGTGGCACAGGCAGTAAAGGATTCACCAAGACGGTTGTAGGTGAAGAAAGGTGGATTTATTAGAGAAGGTATGAAAGTACACTGCAAGGTTACACAGGCAACGCAGCAGAGAAGGGGCTGTCTGCAAAGAGGCAGGGGCTGGAGGGACTGAAGTTACATAGGGTCCTGTTGGAGGGGGCTATGTGCAGAATGAGGTCGAGGTCATTGTGCCTGCGGATTGTTTGTTGTTCTTCCCTACCCGGGGCCCACTCCCACCTGGGGCCCCTTCCTCATTGCTACTTACTTATTAGAACTCCACAGTAGACTTTATTTAAATGCAGACACACACACAGAAACATGTACATTTAGATTGTGATTTCTTGACAAGAACATTCTTATAGACATGTCATGAAGAGGCTTGGGGTTCCGAGAAGTGACATAACTCAGCTAAGTCCACACAGTACTTAGCCGGGGGATTCAGAATTCCACCCAGGGATGGCTCCAGTTGCCTGTTTCTTTTCATTTGATGCAGAATGGCCTAATGGGTCCCCACCAGGGGTGGCTTGGAAAGGAGAAAGCAATTGGTTCGCACTGGAAGGTGTTCTGTAGCAAGCGGAGTGAATGCTGCCAGTAATGAGTTCAAAATAGGGCGTGTGTTTGCAGACAGGAGCTATACACTTTTGAAAATTTGGATGATTTGAAATTGAAATGAGGGCTTATGTTGTTCATTGCATTAATTTTTCTTTCTTATAAAATAAAAATATATACAAATAATACATAAACAAGGTTAGAAAATTCAAGCCATAGTGAAAAACAAATTTTTTTCTTCTTCTCAGGAAATGTTTTCTTCTTACACCTCGAAAATAACCGCTGTTGACAGTGTATTGTTAACCTTGCCAGAAAAAAAATTTATTTTTGATCCATACGTGTAAATATGCATACTCATAAATATGCATTTATATTTATGTGTATGGGTACACTTATTTACATGTATGTCTTGATTTGTATACATTGTTCTACACCTTTCCTTTTCCCATAATTTTATAGATTACATTTATTTTCATTTCTGTATATCTAGTTAATTCTTTTAAAAGGCTGCATATCATCCCATTGTCTGTCTTTACCATCATTTACTTATCTAATAAATCTGTTAAAGAGTTTTAATATTAATCTATTCATCTATCCATCTATTAAAAGAGATTTAAGTTATTTCTAACCTTTGGATATTATAAGTTTCATTTCGGTGTGTACTTTGACCTTCTTTGGCATATACATCAATAAGTAGAGTATAGTCCTAGAAATTCAATTACGGACCGATAAGATGTACTTCAAATTTTTAATAGGAATTTCCGTATTGACCTCCCAAAATGTTTTCACACACCCACCAAATCTAAGTGTTTGTACAACCCACACATGCCGATTTGGAGTATTACCATTTTAAAAAATAATATAGCTATCAGTCGTGTGAAAAAATCTTCACCATTATTCTTAATTTTACTTTGTAATTGTGAGTGACGTTGGGTAGATTTTTATACTTGTATTGGCCATTCGCATTTCTTCTTTTCTGAACAGCCTTTCCATATTCTTGGTCCAGCTTTCTATAAGATTGTTCTCATTTACCGGTGAGAGCTCTGTGTAGATTAAGGAAACCATCACCACCTTCCAGTGGCCAACTATTGTAAATATTTTAATGTTTGTCGTTTGTTTGCAACCTTGTAATATTTTTCCTGTGCAGCAATTTTAATTTTCTATATTCAAATATACTCAGAATGCACAGTGAGTTTGGGAGAAGACCATTTAACTCTTGAATTTTCCAAAGCTAGTCAATATCCAGCTGCCAATGTTGCCTGAATAGGAAATATTTATACCTGAAAGTGTCCAGGTGAGAGTCAGGAAAGCCATGAGGGTGTAACTGGCATACTCATGTCACTTCTTTTTTGTTTGTTTGTTTTGATACGAAGTCTCACTCTGTTGCCAGGCTGGAGTGCATTGGCTGCAATCTTTGCTCACTGTAACATTTGACTCCCTGGTTCAAGCAGTTCTCCTGCCTCAGCCTCCCAAGTAGCTGGAGTTACAGGCACATGCCATCACACCTAGCTAATTTTTGTATTTTTAGTAGAGACGGGGGTTTTACCATGTTGGCCAGGATGGTCTTGATCTCCTGACCTGGTGATCCACCCGCCTCGGCCTCCCTAAGTGCTGGAATTGCAGGCGTGAGCCACTGCGCCTGGCCCTGATGTCACTTCTTATGCAAATTTCTGTGAAATAGTGACTGGGAGGAATAAGTGAACAGGAACTTAAAGCCAGCAGAGGAAAGCTACCTTCCCTTGACTGGTGGTCAGTGCATGGACTCCAGAGACAGGGTGGACACCAGTTCCTCACTGGGTCCTTTCTAGTTGCATGACCTGGGGCAGGTGACTTGATGTGGCTAAGCCTCAGCTTCCTGACATATGGTGGGAATAATAATATCCGTTGAAGCCAACAAAATTCAACAGGCACATGCCATGTACATACCTGTGTTATGCCAGGAACTTCTTAGCATTTCCAGAATATGTGTAATCATATTTGTCACATGCAAAATGAAATTATATATGTAAACTGTCCAAACTGCAGGAGGTAGTAAATCAATCAATTAAATTTGATTAATCCTCCCCCTATCTTACAGAGAATAGGAGGGAAAATAGAGCTCCGAGGTGGAGTAAAAGAAAACTGAGAGGAGGCTATTGTGATATTTTATTACCATAAACTGCCAACGATTAGTCACAGCCCGCCATCTACCAGCTAATTCCAGTTTCATTAATATGAATATCCTCAAGCTTCTGGAAGGAAATTCTTGGAATGTTATGGATCTCTGTGGCAGGCACATGCAACGTCCAGTGCTTCCCTGCTGGTAATGCGGCAGTTTTATTCTGCATCCCATACCCATGGTGTCTGTTTCCTCTATAGGCCTCATAAAAATCACCATGCTTCCTTTTAGAAGAAAATGATAGTATCACATTGAGAACGAGCTGGGGGCTTGACAATCTTGGCAAGGCTTATCAAAAGAAAATTCGCATGTGTTAGGCTTAATACTGCTTTTATTGAATTCAGTTTTTATCAGAGCTGATAACTTGGAGATGTAAGCATTTAGAGAGATAATTCACTTAAGAATGTTCTAAAATGTCAGAAAGTTTAGGATTCTCTTCAGGTAGTTTCCTTTCTCTCACTTAGAGTGACATGTGGGACCCCTGGCATTGTCCTGAGGCAACATTGTGGAATTTTAAGAGAGTGTTTGTCTGTTAGCTGTTTGTTTTGAACATGTTCACCTTTGGCTGTAACCTGCTATCATGGAAAAAAAGTGTCAGTGTGTTGGGAAAGAAATGGGCTGCTTCTCCTCTTTTCTCCTCCCTCCTCTGTCTCCTTCCCCCTACCCTCTTCCATCCCCTTCCCTCCCCCACTCCTGCTCTCCAGCCTGGCCTCTGTCCCCTCTGTGTTCCTCCCCCTCTTCCTTGTATCCTTAATGACTTCCAGGTGTGCCCGCTGGGTCAGCCTTTTGGCCCCATCCTGGGGAGGCTGGGTCTGTGCCTCCACAAACATAAGACCAAAGTTAGGGAGTGGGGGACTCCAGAAGTACAACATCAGAGGAAGAAAAAAAAAACTTTGAAGTTTTGAGGATGAAATTGGTAAAAATAATTCTAGATGGAGATAGACCCATTTACGTTCCAAGAAAGAGAAATGTTTTACGCAAACTGTTTCCATGGACCCTGTGGGTTCTTGTTAATACCTTTCAACCTTGTGATTGAAAGTCCAAGCCCTGTGATCCACAGCAGGGGCCACAGCCAGAAATAATTTCCCGAGAATACTGCGTGTGCCTTCAAATGGTCCTTGATCGTTTTTCTTGGATGCCCCACTTTCCAAAGGCCAGAAATTGTTTCAGGGAGTCATTCCAGTTGGGGAAGGTTTTATGTGCTAAGAGCAAGGTGCTGTACTTACAGGAAAATGTGTAATTAGTCACGATCCTTTTGTGTGGAAAGGATGGCGGTGGTCCACCTCTCAACTTGGGGGTCACTTAGTGACACATGATGTACCCTTCAATACGCTGCCCAGTGCCTTCCCCATTTGACGTAGATTTCCTGCCACAGTTTAAGTATCACCCCCTCTATGAAATCTTGCCAGATACATTCCTCATCTCTTTCCTGTTGGAAGAACTGCCTCACTCCTGTGGCCCCTCTGTGCCATAGACAGGTTAGAGAACATGGGCCCTGGAGTCAGACCTGGCAGGGCAATCTTGATTATGCCCCTTATTAGGGTGTCCTGGGCAAGCAAGTTTACCTGTGCCAGGGATGCACCTTTTTAACCTGACACTTAGAGGGGTCCTCTATGTACAGCCACGATCACAACACTCTAACGTGGTCACTTGCTTGCACGTACTTATTTAGTTGTCTCTGCCCTGCTGTTAATTAGACTGTTAGCCTCCAGGGGGTGAGACTGACATCTCATTTCTCTTTGCAGTCATAGCACAGATGCAGGCACACAGTAGGGACTCAGCATATGTGGCAGGGTGAGGGAATTGTCCATAGATGCCTTAAAGATACGCTATCCACAGGAGCAGAGAGCACAGCAGGCTGAATGCCAAGGAGAATTCGACCAGGGTAAGGCTTACAGGCAATTCATTCACTGCGGAGTCTTCCCCCAACCACACTTATAACTCCCTTTAGTATTGATGACCTTTCTCTCCTGAAATATTACAGAAACTGCCCTGAACGAAGATAGATGGTCCCCCCTCAGCATTCACACACAGTTCCGTCTCATCCACCAGCTTCCCCAGCCCCATTCCCTCTGTCTCAGGAAAGTAATAATAGTAACTCATAATAATAGTTCAAAATAATAATAATCGTACGTGGGATTTATATATCAGCGTGCCTCCTGAGAGGGCAAATAAACCATTTTACACAACGCAGAGAGAAGGACAGATTTTCTTTGTGCTGCTGCTGATCAGGTTAACGCAGGAGAGATTTACAGTCAAATTCCAGCTACAGAAGCAAACTGTTGGTGCCCCGTTGGCATATGGGGATCCACTTTAATGCTGTTCTCTTGGTTTTGCTTAAACTGCCAAGTGAATTACTGTAACACACTTTGCCTGCAATTAATTTGACATCTAGTGCCAGAGAGCTGCTTTATATTTTTCAAGGCAAGCCAGGGTGAAATTTTTGCAGAAAGATTTGTCCATCATTTTTCCTGATGTCCAAACATGATCTCTTTAGCTGCTTTGGAATCGAACTGTGGAAACCACGTGGGCTTTTTCTTTCTTCTTTTCTTTCTTTCTTTCTTTCTTTTATTTTTTAAAGGATCACAGAAGAAAAGCATGCTGATCTTGTTGAAATGTTTTTAAAACCTCCAAATAATAAAATAGGTTTATGGTGTTTGTTTATGAAAGCTGACTTTCACCAGAATGATTTATACTCATCATGGGCAGAGGGGCAGTCGAATAAAAGAGGCAGAAAGCGCTCTTCAGAAATGTCCCTGGGCACTTGCCCGAATGACTTTAGAGACAGTATCCACTAAAACTGATATTAATTCTGTTACGTGTTATGGCACATACGCGAGACCCTCCCCATAAACTATTTGAAAGAAGCAAAGTGGTAATTCTCCAAAGAGGGACTCGTACATTTCTGATCATTTTAGCACCAACATTGATTCAAACTCTGGCAGCCGACTACAGTTCCAGCTGAGCTTTGCTGCGCTGTCAGCACCATGCGGCCTGATGAAGCATTTTTGGATTTTTCCTCTTCACAGTGCCCCATGGTCTCAATGCTGTTGGAAACATTAAGCTCCTTACCTGTGTTCTGTTGTGGTGGTGGTTTTTCTTTCTGGTGAAGGACTTTATCTGCAGTAATAACAAACTGACTTACATTAACATTCTAACTCATGGCTGAACCAAAAATAAAGTTGCAGACCCTGCCTGAAATGCACGCTCTGAGCAGTCTATTGGATGCGATGGGGTGGCCGATTTCTTGGACCTGCTATATTCTTAGGCAGGTGACATCTCCCTTCATTTGTACAGAGGGAGTTAGAATTGAATCGAATTTCCACCACAGCATCCTCCAGCTCTTAAAATCACTTGCCCTTTGCTGAGGGTGAGTTTTTAGCTGCTTTACCTCCTACCCTATAGCACTAACACCTGAGAAGTCCAATCCTTTTGGAGTTCAGCAGGTTCCTTGTCTCTGGAAAATCAGCAGAAAACAATGTAGCCTCCTCTTCATCTCCCATGAACTTTGCAAACCTCTCTCCGCATTGACTGCATGAAGGGAGGGTGCCCTGAGGCAGGCAAGCCACCAGGTGGTAATTAAGAAATAAGAAGCGCTGCTCCAAATTCTCTAGATCTGGATTTAGAGGCCGGTCGGCTTCAGAAAACATCTCATTCACACAAAATGGGACGTGGTCTTCTGTCTATTAAACATAAGCTTTCAAAGGGAGTTGTGCAGAAACAACAGTCTGCTTGTTTCATCAAGCTGACGTTTATGCATCTGAGTAAGGGGATCTGGAGATTCTTCTTGTCACTCATACAGTTTCCGTACATCAATTTCATGCTTCTGTTCTGCGTGTCTCTGTTGGGAAGGATGCTGATGTCTGAGATTTAGAATAGAGATGGTTGGACCTCTGACTTTCAACAAGAGGAAATGAAAATTAAAAGAAGAATGTAGGCACTTGCTTAGAAAGGACCTGTGAAAGGAAAATAAATCTTGGGGTCCCCAAATCATTAACGTAAAGGGAAAAGTCAAGCTGGGAACTGCTTATGGCCAACCTGTCTCCCATTCCACTCAAAGTCACTTCTCTGCTCACTGAGATAAGTGCATATCAGATTGCCTCCTTTGGAGAGGCTAATCAGAAGCTCAGAAGAATGCAAACATTTGTCTCTTACCTACCTGTGACCTGGAAGCCACCTCCCTGTTTCAAGTCTTCCTACCTTTGCTTCCAGTTGTCCGGCCTTTCCAGACCGAACCGATGTTCATCTTGCATATGTTGATTGATGTCTCATGTCTCCCTAGAATGTATACAATCAAAGTGTGTTCTGACCACTTTGCGCACATGTCCTCAGGCCCTCCTGAGACTGTGTCACAGGCACACATCCTCACCCTTGGCAAAATATACTTTCTAAATTAGCTGAGACCTGGCTCAGATTTTCGGGGTTCACAGACCTGTCAACATGAACTGTGAGTGGTGATAACAACCGTTTTCAATAGTCGTATTTTAATCAGAAGGAAGTTTTCCCAGATCTTTTGCACTTTACAAGGTCGAGTTCTCCAAATTTAAGAGATACAGAAAGGTCCTCCAAAGAAGTTTGGGGTGAAAACATGTGACAGTTTCTTGTTCATATTTGGCCAGAGGGAAGCAGTGTCTCTTAGGATGACTCTCCATTGCTTCTCAGCTGGTGTGACAAGTCTGTCTAGCAGGGAGGAGGTGTCCACACGGTGTTCTCCAAACTGCTCAGAAAAGAGCAGTAAGAACAGGATGGGGCCCAGTAAACAGGTATATATCTTATCTTCTGCTTTTCTCCTCCTTCTCCATCTCCTGCCCTCACTTCTTCCTCCCTGTCATTTATTTGTTCTTTTCACAGATATTTAGTGAGTCCTTGCTCTGTGTCAGGCCGCAGTGTAGATATTCCAGGGATGGAGGTGACCAAGCAGACGTGGCCATAGTGACAGGTTAAGGAAGCACAAATCACAAACATAGAAGATCATTCCTGGTAGTGACGGGTGCCTCCAAGCATACAAAACAGACTAGTGAGACGGAAGTTAGAGTAGAAATGGCTCAATTTTGTGCTGGAACTGGCTGCACCAGCAGGAGCCAATGATTGCCCATCTCCCATGTTCAGTGACATCACATTGATAGCTTGATTTCAGCCATAGTGAGAAAATTTACACCACAGAAATTGGCACATGCTACACATCAGGGCTCCCTCTTCCCCACCAAAGCCAATTATTAAACATTTTCTAGAACATACCTGGAAGGCATCTAGGAAGAGGTAATATTGATCTTAATTGTTATTAGAGAGAATTTTCATTTTCAGTTTTAACATGAAAAATCCCAGAGTCCATTTATTTCTCCTCTTTGAGTCAGTATATCTCAAAACATTTTTTTCAAGGTTAACAGAAATACAAGAAGTCCCTGGATCAGTTTTTCTTTTTGTTTTGTTTCTTTTTGAGTTAGGGTCTCATCCCGTTCCCCAGGCTGGAGTGCAGTGGCACCATTATGGCTTACTGCAGCCTTGACCTCCCAGGTTCAACTGATCCTCCTGCTTCAGTCTCCCAAGTAGCTGGGACTACAGGCATACACCAGCATGCTCAGCTAATTTTTATATATATTTTTTGTAGAGACAAGTTCTCGCCTTGTTGCCTAGGCTGATCTTGAACTCCTGGGCTCAAGCCATCAGCCTGCCTCAGCCTCCCAAAGAACAGAAATTACAGGCGTGAGCTACCACAGTCAGTCATTTATCTGTTTTTTAAATGGCATTTTGGAGATGACAGGAAAAAAAAATAAGGGAAAGAGAACGCTCATGGAAGTTTAAGGCTTAGAAGTATTTGGCTTTGAAAAAAAGTTTAAGGGACTGTTTGTCATAGGGTCTGTACTTCCAAATTTAATGCCCCATTCCGGGTAGCTGCAGATTTTATGATTTCTCTCAAAGAATGTCAATCCTATTGTCTTTCCCTGCTTCCCCCTCCTGGATGAAGCCTTTCTCTGCACTTTTTTTTTTTTGGGAACTTCCCAAATCTGTCGGTATATATTACAAAAACGGTTACCGCCTAACGCATTAAATGTATTTAAATTATTTGTTCTATTAAAATGTCAGTGTATTTCTTGAATTTTAATTGTGCCTGAAGATCAATCATTGTAACAGCTGCAGGGAAGGCTTTATGACTTACCTGAACAGTGGTATATTCTGTGGCTCGGCTAAGTGGATTCTTCGACTTTAATAGATTTTATTAGCTAGGGCACACCATTTGAGTGGCTTCTGTTGGAGGTTTATTCTTGAAACATACCAATAATTTACTCAGCTGTCTTAGGGAAAAAAAAATAGTTTTAGCGATGATAAAAATTTGATAATAATATTGACAATAGAGTATTCGCCAATATGTATTGAGTGCTCGTTATGTTTCACACCCTATGCCTTATGTGTGGTGCCTCATTTGAACCTTATAGCAGCCCTAAGGGATAGGTGCTGGGTTGCCTCTTTGTGCCCATGGGAAAATGGGGCACAGAGGTGTTAAGTCAGTGATCCAAGAACACACAACTGGTAGGAGTTTTAGCCAATATTTCAGTCTCTCTCTGCTGATATGAAGTCGATGCAGCTAGCCACCATGTTATATCCAACAACAGTCATTAAAGTAAGATGAGCTTAACTTTTTTCTTTTGAGGCAGGGTCTTGCTGTGTCCCCCTGGGTTGAGTGCAGTGGCACAGTCATAACTCACTGCAGTCTTGAACTCCTGGGCTCAAGGATTTTCAACTTACCAAGTAGCTGTGACTACAGGCACAGGCCACAACACCCAGCTAAGTTTATTATTTTTCGGTAGAGATAGAGTTTTGCTGTGTTACCCAGGCTTGTCTTGAACTCCTGGCCTCAAAGCAATCCTCTGTCTCAGCCTCCCAAAGTGTGGAGATTACAAGCATGAGCCTATGCTTGTAGCCAAGGTCAGCTTTTTCACTCCAGCACACCAGCATTTTCATCCCAGCTCTCCCATTCACCAGCTGTGTGGGCCTGGTCAATCTGTTCAGCCTCTCAAGACTTCAGTCCCCTCAAATGATAAATGGGGTAAATTAACAGCATCTGCCTGAGAAGGCAGGCTTTTTGGGGGACCCAGGAGAGTTACGAATGCCCACCACTTCTCAGGTGGTGGCTGCTACTCATCTCCTTGTACAGAGAGAACTGGAACATTCTGAAGATCAAATGGGATAATAATGTCCATGAAAAGACTTGGCTTCATGCTTGCCTCCTACTAGTTCCTTTTCTACTCTATTTCAGCTTCCTGTTTATAACATGATTTAAGCATTAAGCTATTGAATTTTCAAGTGCATTAAAAAAAAATCAAGTGGAAAAAGGAGTATTAGGGAGGAAAAACACTACTTTTGACTTTATAATATTAAGTTCATTCATGTCTCTCCTAGATTCTTACATAAATTTTATTGACTTATAACGTTCTGTACAGTACTCCTTCTTATTTACAGTTTTGGTTTCCAAGGTTTCAGTTACACATTGTCAACTGTGGTACAAATATATTACTTACAATACGATATTTTGAGAGAGAGAGACCACATTCACATAACTTTTATTATAATATATTGTTATAATCGTTCTATTATTGTTGTTCACCTCTTACTGTGCCTAATTTATAAGTATACTTTATTATAAGTATGTATGTATAGGAAGAAATGAAATATATGTAGGGTGTGGAGCCATCTGAGGCTTCGGGCTTCCACTGGGGGTCTTGGAGTATATCCCCTGCACAGAAGGGGAGGCTACTGTACATACATTTGCCTATAAGTGAGCACTTTCTTAGATTTTGTTGAATGATGCCACTGATTTGGGTCAGAGCTTGTTGAAAGGGTATTAATCCATTATTTACTAACACTAATTAAATTTTCATGTCATTTCTTTACTTATTGTTTTTATTCTCTATCAGTGTAATTTATTACAGCAACAAATTAAAGAACAAGTTTATGGTTCTATCAATGATGCCAAACAAGCATTTGCTTCAAATTCAGAAGTCATGATAAAGCCAATGCATCAACAAAACAGCAATACTTGTAACTAAAATTGGGAGAAAGGAAAACTCTTTCAGTAGAGTCCAGGATTTTTTTGTTAATTACTTTTATTTTTAGAGATGGTCTCACTACATTGCCCAGGCTGGTCTCGAACTCCTAGGCTCCCACCTCAACCTCCCAAAGTGTTGGGATTACAGGTGTGAGCCACCACATCCAGTCCACCAATATTATTCTAAACTGTAAAATGGTGAAACGTTTTCCATTAGAATCAGAAACTAGACAAGAAGATTGACGATAGATGTCAATAGTCACGTTATTTTAGAAGTTTTAACAAATACAGTAAGATAAAAAAAGTCTTAATGGGATGAAACCAAAATGTTCTTTGTTTTAAACTTCTGTAATTATAATCCTAGAGAAGCTAACACATTCAGTAAAAGTTACTAGCAATGAAATGATTTGAAGAGTTGGCTAGATGTAAGGTAAATATACACAAATCAGCTGGTATATACTAGTTATAATTTAAGATGGAAATAGAAAAAGGCCCCATTCAAAATATTAACACAACTATCAGATATTTAAGAATAAATGTAAAAGAGTGATCAAATACCTGTATTAAAATTATATAATTTTTTGAAAGGAATTTTTAAAAGTCACCCATAAAACAATATGATATAATTTTACCACAAAATATCTGCTTTAAAAAAGGGTCAGTCAGCAAAAGCTAAGCTGTGAAGTAAGATTATTTTCTAACCCTTAGTTCTTTGATAACATAAATACTTGTAGAACTTGGAATATTTCAAGTAAAGTAACATGCTATGTTTTATCTGTATTCCTGGTAACTTGCATTTTTTTAAGGAAGTGTATGATATGAAATAGGCTTATATCATTTAGTTAGATGAGGTCTTGGATTATGTTATCTTGAATATAATACAGAGGAGAAAACAAAAAGTCTTCTGAATTTTTATTCCTTATTAATGGGTCCCGTTTTCTTGGGATGTCAGCCTGACTCTGAAGGTATTCTTCTACCAGCAGAGCCTTCTTTGATGCCCTGTCTTCAACTCGCCATGTTTTCCCATCTCTGAGGCTTCTATTGTAGAGACTTTTCCTCCAGAACTGGCTTGTATCATCCTGTGTTGCTGCATCCGATCACAGGTCCATGGCTGATCTGTGTGGCATAGTAGAAAGGTCTTGAGATTTGGAATCATAACAAGTTTTGAAAACTCATAGCTCTATTATAGTTTGAGCAAGTCATGTAACCTATGTGAACCTTTGTTTCCTCCCCCACACAGGATAAAATGAGGACAATAACAGCCATTTCAGAGTTTGTATTAGTATTTAAATGAGAGCATGCAGCCAGTACCCTGCAAATTAAGGTTCATTCATTTAACAAGTGCTTACTAAGCATCTGGTTTATATTTTGGGAAGTTTTGAGAATTTAGATGATGAGAAAGGTGTGATCCTCTCCTTCAAGGAGCTTACATTCTAGGAAACAAAGACTACTGAACAAGAGAGTTTAGTGCTAGGATTGGAGACCCCCGCAGAAGCAGCAAATGCTGTGTGAGGTTTAAGGAGGTTGGAGGCACCTTTGCTTATACTTCGGTGTGTCTCCCTTTGTGTCTAGTTCACTGACTGATTTTTTAATTGAAATTTTAATTGAAGATTCACATGTAGTTGTAAGAAATAAACAATGATTCCTCATATTCTTAGCTCAGTTCCCCCAGTGATAGCTTTTGCAAAATGATTCTGCAATATCACAGTGTTGACACTTACAGAATCTATGGATGTTATTCAGATTTCTCATTTTACTTGTATTCAAGTGTGTATGTGTGTGTCTGTGTCTACATATGTACTTTCATACAGTGTCATCAAATGTGTCGCTTCCTTTATCCACAGCCACATCAAGATAGTGAACAGTGTATCATCACAAAATTCCCTTGTGTTGCCTTGCAAACCACACCCACCTTCCTTCTGCCCCTGCCTCATCCCTAACCACTGGCAACCACTAAACTGTTCTCCACTTTTAAAATGTTGGGGTTTTTTTCAAAAATATTATATAGACAGAATAGAACAGAGTGTAATCTTTTGGGGACTGCCTTTTTTTCACTCAGTATAATTCCGTGGAGATTCATCCGAGTTGTTGCATGTGTCAGTAGCTTGTACAATTTCATTGCTCGGTAGTATTCCATGGTATTGTGTACATAAGTCATAGTTTGTTTAATCAATCTCCCACTGAAGGAAATCTAGTCTTAGCTGTTGAAAGTAATGCTATTATAAACATTTGTATACTGTGTTTGTGTAAACAGAAGTTTTCATTTCTCTGGCATAAATGCCCATGAATGCAATTGGTGGGTTGTAGGGTAATGACATGGTTAGTTTTTATAAGAAACTGTCAAGCTTTGTTCATGCTATTTTACATTTCCACCAGCATTTGGTGATCTAGTTTCCCTATATCTTCACCAGCATTTGGTGGTGTTGCTGTTTTTTATTTTAGTCATTCTGGTAAACATGTAGTGATATTTCACTGTGGTTTTATTTTACATTTCCCTGATAGCTAATAATTTTAAACTTACTTTCATTTGTTTGTCATCTATGTATCCTCCTCAGTGAAATGCCTATTATTATCTTTTCTCATTTTCGAATTGAATTGTTGTATTATTGTTGCATTTTGAGAAATCTTTATATATTCTAGGTATTGGTTATTTGTTGGATATGTGGTTTGCAAATATCTTCTCTCAATCTACAGCTTGTCTTTTCATCTTCTTTACATGGGCATTTGCAAAATAAAAGTATTTAGTTTTGATGAGGTTCAATTTATCAATTTTTCCTTTTGATTGAGCTTTTGTTGTCGAATCTAATAATTCTTTGGGTAATTGTAGATCCTAAAGAATTTCTAATTTTTTTTTCCTAAAAGTCATATATTTTTGCATTTCGCATGTATGTCCATGATACATTTTGAGTTAATTTTTGTATAAGCTGTAAGGTTAAGGTCAAATCTCATATATTTTGTCTAGGAACATCTCACTGTTTTATCACCATTTATTGAAAATGATCTTCCTCCAGTGAATTTTTTCCACCTTTATCAAAAAATGAATTGAGCACGTTTGTGTGGGTTTGTTTCTGGGTTCTTTATTCCACTGATCTATGTGTCCGTCTCTCTGACAATTATACGCTGTCTTGATTACTATAGCTATATAGTAAGCCTCATGTCAAGTAGAGTGATTCTTCTCACTGTATTCTTTTTCATTAATATTATTTTAGCTTCCTAAGACCTGTGCTGCTTCATATAAATTTTACGATATGATTGTATATGTCTACCAAAAGCCTTGCTGCGGTTTTAATAGGGTTTAAATATATAGGTCTAACATTAAACCTATAGATGAATTTGGGGAGAATTGACATCTTTACTGTGTTGAGTCTTCCAGTTTGTGGACATCATATGTAATTCTATTTATTTAGTGTTAACATATTGGAGTGTGTACCTAAGCATATCATTTTATTTGGAGCGATTGTAAATGGTATTTTATTTTTATTTCTGATTTCCACATATATCTAGAAATATGATTGAGTTTTGTGTGTTGATCCTATGACCTTGCTGAATGCATTTATTATAAAGTTCTAGGAGGTTTTTTTTATTATTTTTGTTTGTATTTGTTAGTTTTGACATTTCTTGGGATTTTCTATCTAGCCTGTCATGTCATATGCAAATAGAGAATTTTATTTCTTCCTTTATAATATGTATGCCCTTTTTTTTCTTGCCTTATTGTAAAGGCTAGAACTTCCTATGCTGTGTTGAACTGGAGTAGTGAGAACATGCTTGCCTTGCTCCTGATCTTAGAGGGTGAAGTTATTTACCATTTCCCCACTAAATTTGATGCTAGCTGTAAGTTTTTTGTAGATGTTCTTTATCAAGTTGAAGTGATTCTACTCTATTCCTAAATTGCTAAGAAACTTTCCAAAATGATAATGGGTATGTACTTTTTGTCAACTGCTTTTTGTATGCCAATCTGTATGATCATATGATTTTTCTGCTTTAGCTTTTTGATATGGCGGACTATATTGATTGATTTCAAATATTGAACCAGCCTTGAATACCTGGAATAAATCCCACTTGGTCATGGTATATGCGTCTTTTTATATATTGTTGGATTCAGTTTGCTAACATTTTGTGGATAGCTCACCGACTTTTATTCAGCAAATGCCCATCTCAGCTTAGTGCCCAACAAGGAAAGGATACTATTTTTTGGGTGGGTTCCATTTTTGTGGTTAGGAGAATGTAAGAGAAGAATATAGCTCCCTTCCTAGGGATGATCTCAAATGAGTCCCCGTCAGCCACCATGGAGCTCAGCTTGAGTTGCATAAGAACCAGTGAGGCATTTAGTTTCATGTCTCATAAATTATCTGCCTGCTTATATTTTCATCTGTACTTCTCTCAGCTGGCATTCTGCCACAGAGTACATTTAGGACCGCAGCCAGTGGGTTAGAGCAGGAGGCCAGACTCCAAGTCCTGGCCTCACATTGCTTAGTATACATCACTTAGTTCTGTTGGCATGGATGCTCCTCCCATCAGCCATCTTGCAGAATGGGTGTGGTGGATCACATAGGGATCAGATAAGAGGGTTCAGATCCTTCCGTCCATCTATCTACCCATCCACACTGCTGAAAGAGGGACTCTCACATGCCAATGACCAGTAAGACCACATCTGTGGGCACAGAAGAGCCCATTTATGTTTTTTATGGGAACCTAAGAAGGAAATGCTTTTCTGGTCAAGGACTTTCTTCTCTGATTAGACCTCTCATTTTAAGGCAGCTGAGAAGACTCACAGATGTTATTCACTGGCAGTGGCCCTGGTTCACCAAGGTTAGCTCTGCTCAGTCTACCTTTAGTGGAAGATTAAAAATGAAAACTGTCCTTGGTAGAGGTAGAAGAGACCCTTTCCCAAACCACTGATTCATGGAACTATCAAAGAGCAGCACTGAACTTTGTACTCAATGCCTTCATTTTTCCAGTTGAGGATAATTCACACTAAACATGGGATTGTCACCTCTCTGACTCATGTATCAGGATCTTGGAGATAAAGCCCTGTTAATGATTCATAATTATATAGCACAGCATAGGGCAGTTTCAGATGCTTCAACTACCACGTAGGCAGAATAAAGGAATGATGTTGCTGTGTATAGGATGATAAATGGAGCTAGATCTAGGTCCCCAATATAGGGAAGACAGGAGAAAGTGCCAAAGATAGAGTCCATGCCTCATCTCTAAGGGGCAGCCATTATTGACTTCCAGTTGAACGTTGCCATGTGGAAATTAGCTACAAACTTGCCAGAACCTCCGGTTTTTCTGGATAGATTAGATTAGATATTCATATATTTTTAAAATATTAAATCATCCCCTTTTTTTTGAGATGGTGTCACGCTGTTGCCCAGGCCACTCTTTATGTTGTCCAGGCCACTCTGGAACTCCTGGACTCAAGTGATTTTCCCCCCTTGGCCTCCTCGTTAACTGGGACTACAGGTGTGTGTCACTGCACCCAGCTGAAGTCATGCAATTTGTAAATGGTGGCAATGAAATCATTGCATAGACCACTTGGAGTGAGCCAAATAAAATACACCCGCTGCCCAGATTCAACCTGCAGGGTATCATTCTGCTGTCTTTGGTGTAGAAGACTTTTTCAGCCTAGTTTATTAGCTCTTTTCGTTTCTCCCTGATTTGAGGCTTTGTATGACATTCCACCGGAATTACTTCCCTTTTGAACATTAGTTTTCATTTTACCAATTCAACTCTGCTACTGGCACATCTATGAAATATGTAAAGCTATCATTTTAATACTAAAGAGGAAACACACATTTGACGCATTTTGCCAGAAAATTCCCCTCCTGCTTTCCATATGTTACATACTGTAAAAGTGGCACCACCTCCTAAACAGCCAGCTCGTCTGGTCATTTGAAATCTGGAACATTCTGTCCTGCAGTGGTTGACTCTTCAGTGCCTTTGAGGTTCTTTCCAAGTAAAGGCAGTATCCTTTGTGGTGCGCTCCTAAAGGTCACTAACAAAACATCTCCAGCAGGTGTTGTGTGGACTCCCCCAAATCCACAGGCTCTTATTTCCTAGACATGAAGAGTATGTGTGCCTTCTCTTTGGTTACCCTGGACCAGACATTCGTCAGCACTGGCTTGCATCGGCAGGAGGTGGGAGAGGGAGACAACAGCAACCAATATCGCTCCTTCCACATGATCAGTGTTTAGGTTGAAGGCAAACAGGGCTCCAATTTTGTTGAGATTTACAAGGTGATGGAGCTAAAACTCACCCTCTGCTTATGGACTGCATGCCTTTCTCAGTGAAATAATGCAGAATGCAGAGGCCATGCCTGCAGATCAAGGGTGCTAGAGGATAGACAAGAAGGAAATGGCCACCATATTTGGTGTTGAAAGCATGCTAGTCTCAGAACAGCCTGCCGGGGTGCCTGACAGCCAGAGCCACCCAATGGGCCTGTTTGATCCTGGAGTTGCTGTAATAGCAAGAAAAACCATGGCCTCCAGCCCCAGTGTTGAAGTTTTGACTCTAATGTGATTTTAATTCTCTTTTCTGTGATTGGGGAGTTGCCTTTGTTTATCTTCTTTTTGTTGTTGTTTTAGCCATGAAATATCACATCTAAATAGCCAAGGATACCTAGGCTTTGCATCTTTAGAAGGCAACAGGCCTCTATTATGAAGGGAGGACTAGTTTTCATTGTCACTGTATTAAGCGTAAATTGGGAATCATAGAAGACCTTGATCTTACCATATCCCTTGTTAAATTTCCTCTGATACTATTGAGAAGTTTGTCCTCTACTTTTTCCTGTAGAGTAAAAGATACCGATTTTATTTCTGTCAGCTCTGCCTTGGAACTTGTTTGCATCCCTCCTCCAAGTGAGGCCAGGCCCTGAGGAGCGAGATTCACTGACCCATGCTGGCAGAACGGGTGATGGATGGGGCAGAGAAGGGTACAGGCTGGCTGGACCATGAGACGGGGAATGCAGGCGGAGCAGGCTTCCTCCTGAATCAGTAGTGGAAGAGGAGTCTCTGGTGAAGCCAAGGGGAAGGCAGTTAAGCTTTAAAAAAAACAACTTCCCGGCCAGGCACGGTGGCTCACGCCTGTAATCCCAGCACTTTGGGAGGCCGAGGTGGGCGGATCACAAGGTCAAGAGATCCAGACCATCCTGGCCAACATGGCGAAACCCTGTCTCTACTAAAAAACACAAAAATTAGCTGGGCATGGTGGCTTGTGCCTGTAGTCCCAGCTACTCGGGAGGCTGAGGCAGGAGAATCGCTTGAACCTGGGAGGCGGAGGCTGCAGTGAGCCAAGATTGCACCACTGCACTCCAGCCTGGCGACAGAGTGAGTCTCCATCTCAAAACAAAAACAAAAAGCCAAAAAACCTGCCCAGCTGTGCCCAGAGTGGCCAGCAGTCAGCTTAGTGTGGGCAGAGTTCAGGGAATTGTTCTGCAGTTGAGCTAACATCTAGCTCCTTCTTTGTGTCAGGTGGGCCAGCACCGGGGTGGAGGCCAAGATGAGCTCACTCTCTGGGAGATAGAACGGAGGACCCAGTTGCACTGAGGGAAGAGCAGGGATAGAAGTGGGCTCTGGGTCTAGGAGACGGTGGAAAGAGAGGACTGCTCCTAGCCTGAGAGTGTCAGGGAAGCTTGCTGGAGGAGACACCAGGAAGGAAGAGAATGCAGGCAGCTCAAAAAAGCTGGGCAAGGAGACCTGCAGAGTGAGCAGAGGCCTGGTTTCTGTGAAGCACAGGGCAGGAAAAGCCAAACTCACTGAGTACACGCTCAGGGTCACGGGCTTGCTATAATTTTCATTCCATTGCCTAGAAATCTTGAGAGGCAGCTTTATCATCTCCATTTGAGGAGGAGGAGATTCAGGCCCAGTGTAGTGGCTTGCTAAAAGTTGCCAGCACTCAAGTTTGACCCCAGTCCCACCTGACTTCCCTGCTCTAGCTGTGAGACGCCCCTGCACAATTTTTCTAGAGAGTCTGGGATCACATCAGTCATGCCAAACCGCCCTTTCTGTGAGAAGGAAATCAAGCAGAATCCTCGTCTGCTTTGGGTACTTACTTAGGGAGCTGTGGAGATGTCCTCAGGTAGCCACGGGGGTGTGGGATCATACCAAGTCATTTGGTTTACATCAAAAGTGCCTTCGTCATTATGTCTAGACCCCTAGAGAAGAGCCCACAGCGATGCGCTTCTGGAAACTCGGATTGTGATTTACCCTGAGTAACAATCCTAATCATACCTGCACACAATCAATTACCTATCCAAAAAGCAAGAAAGAACCTCTAGATTTTGTGGTCACCGTATTCATCGTAAATGGGGGATCATAGAAGGCCTTAATCTCATTGTAGATACTGTTTTATTCCTCCAAGTACCATTTAAAGGTTAGTGAAGGCTACCTTTAGTATCATCTGTTTTGTGGGGTTTTGTTGTTGTTGTTGTTGTTTAGCTTTTTATGGGTAGGAGAATGCCTGTTCTTTTAGGGACATCTATTCAAATAAGAACAGGTTGTAACCTACACTCAAAAGAGACAATCTTGGCAAGGTGTGGCCCCCGAAGTTTGAAAGGGTTTTCCAGGCCTGCTGACAGGCCAGGCTGGACTGTCCATAATTTCTTCTGCTGCCTCCCTTGATGCTAGCCATGGATGCATCCCACAAGTATTTAGAATTTGGGAGAAAAGAGAGCAGAGCATCCTACCCAAATCCAAAGCAACTTTGGCTCCCTTTGGCCTCCGTTCTAACAAGCTGAGTGGATGCATCACAGACAGTCTTTTAAAAACAGGTTCTCATCTATTCAATGTCAGAGCCCTAAATGGTGCGAAAAATAGACAGCTTGGGTCATGCCACTACAAATCGACACCTACGAAATCCTTTTAATTTAGTCTAGTGCAACAAGTATTTATTTAAGTGTTCTCTGCCCTGGACACTGGCGAGGTCACCGTGGGAATGGCCGGGCAGGAACAAAGCCTCTTGTTTCCAGCTGAGTTTCCTTTTCTGAAGATTCCCTGTCCGAGCCACTGTGTTCTCTGTGACTCTGATTCCTGTCTCCTCTTCTTTTTCACTCTCACCCATTTTCAACACTGACCCCTCATTTCATTTCCTCAGCTAAATCTACCTCTCCAAGACAGACGTGGACATATAAATAATTTTTTAAAACCCTCTTTTGCAAAAAAAAGTGAGTTTAGTTGAAAGGATATAGCCACTCTTTTCTGAAGTGATGGGGATATTTAATGGCAATTTTGTGTTGTCTTCATTTGGAAAAACTAAAAAATTTGCAACATATAAAAAAATACAGCCCTTTTGCTGACAAATGTACACTGTAAAACAACCATGTTTGGTAAACTGTTAATCATTTTCATAGCGTACTTGGATGGAGCCGGTTAAACCAAGTTTCATGTGTTCTAGGTCCTTCTGGGTCTGAAGATAACCATTTTTAGGTCCTCATGAACCTCTGAGCCTGAGCTATGAAATTCCTATTACACCTGTGCTTTTATAAACTTGATCCAAGATTTAGGCTCTCAGTGCCTGTTTCCTGTTGAATATATATCATGGTTTTGGAAAAAAATAAAGAGAGTAAGAACAGTCATTCCTCTGACAAATTATTTTCAGTGGAATCAGTGTCACGATATCATGCTTATTTCAAAAGATAGCTTCATCTGTGCCTTCACTCAGACTTAGGGTTCTAGATTCATCTAGATTCTATAGCAGGCACTGGCAAGCTTTTGCTTAAGAAGGCAAGCCAGGAACAGTGGCTCATGCCTGTAATCCCAGCACTTTGGGAGGCCGAGGTGGGTGGATCATGAGGTCAAGTGATCGAGACCATTCCTGCCAACATGGTAAAACCCCGTCTCTACTAAAAATACGAAAATTAGCTGGGCATGGTGGTGTGCACCTGTAGTCCCAGCTACTCGGGAGGCTGAGGCAGGAGAATCACTTGAACCAGGGAGGCAGAGCTTGCAGTGAGCCGAGATTGCACCACTGTACTCCAGCCTGGGCGACAGAGTGAGACTCCATCTCAAAAAGAAAAAAAAAGGGCAGAGAGTAAAATATTTTAGACTTTGAAATGTAGGAGACAAAATTGAGCTTATTATGTAGGTATTTATCTAACATTTAAAATGTAATTATTTTAAAATGTAGAAATCACTTATAGATCATGGAGCATAAAAAAACAACAGCAAAAACCAGGTGGCTGGCTGGATTTGGCCAAGCTGACATAGACAGCCAAGCCCTCATCTCCAGCAGGGCTTTTACTCAATGATACAGTCCACATGAATCGCTTGGGGATTGTCTGCAAAGTGCAGATTTGGTGACAGGAGGTCCGGGAGGGGCCTGAATTCTACATTCCTAACAAGCTTGCAATACGCTGATAATCCATGGATCGCCTTTTGAATAGAAAGGACTATGCAGAAAGCCAGAATTTTTTTTTCCCCTTGCCTTATACCAGTAGTGCCTAGTATGGCGTCAGGTTTATAGAGGACTGATACGTATAAGAGGGAGAAAGGGAGGGAGGAAGAATTCCAGTTTTGTTTTGTTTTGTTTTTGTTTTTCAAATCTAGGTACAAGTCTCTCTGTTGATTTCTAAACATCGAATGAAGATGAAGGAAATACTTAAAGCACCTAAGCACTCATAACTCACTTAGTCATTTCACTATTAAAAGAGAAAAATAGTGAGTTGACGATTTCCAGGAAATCAGACAGGTCACCACCTCTTCAATGACTGGAATTTGCACACTCACTACTCATAGCCTCATCTGTTACTACTAACAGGTGCTAATGTGATTGTAGGTCTAACAATTGGAGGTTGTTTGTTTGTGACAAGGTCTCACTCTGTTGCCCGGGCTGGAGTGCAGTGGCACAATTTTGGTTCACTGCAACCTTTGCCTCCTGGGTTCAAGTAATTCTCCTACCTCAGCCTCCAGAATAGCTAAGACCCAGGTGCGCACCACCACACTTGGCTAATTTTTGTATATTTTGTAGAGATGGGGTTTTGCCATGTTGCTTAAGCTGTTCTCGAACTCCTGACCTCCAGTGATGCACCTGCCTCAGCCTCCCAAAGTGCTGGGATAACAGGCGTGAGCCACTGGGCCCGGCAACCATTGCAATTTTTAAAGGCAGAAAATATTACACAGATGGGTTCAAATTTTCCACACCACGTAGAAGGTATTGGAAGGAAAATTAGGAATTCTTAAGCATCAGAAGATTAGTAGTCAAAGAGTTAGCAACCAGACAATTAACAAGTTAAAAAAAAAGTGTGAAGCACACACAGCTGTTATCTTCCAGAAACACTGCTTACAAAGGTAATTGCTCACAAATTTTAGGGTTTACAGCAGGTATCACAGGATTTCAAATTTAAGAGGGGGGTGGGTGCCTGTGTTCAAAGTCTTAAGAATATCCCAGGGATGTATGCATAATTACCTGAAATTGAAACTACTATAGTTTAAACACTTGCTGAAAGAAGACCTTTTATTTCATCTTCTCCACAGGCTGAAAGAAAGAAAAAACAAAACCAACAACTAACAGGAAAACTTTTCGTGTCAAATATGTAGATTTACAATATGTGAATTATCATCAGAAGAGTGACGTTCTTTGATGATTGTTGCACATACCCTGAAGAATTGGCCCTTGTTCTAGAAGAATGGCACAGGGTACATGGTAAAATGGCCCTGGCCATTCCTTTAGACATTTTCTTTGTACTTACATTAACTTGAGAGAAAGTATTAGGGAAAATAGAGGAATTCTGTATAAATATTCCTGATGCTACACTAGGCAAAGCACGGAGAAGAGAAAAAGTGAACAAGAAATTGTGACTATTAATTCCAAACCAGTTTGGCTGGATGAGCCAAAAAGACAAAACACCAGCATTCAAGAGTCTGCCAAGAAGTGGTGGCCTTTAGTTCATTTCAGTAGCAAGAAAACTGATCTTTTTCTGATTTTAAGAACTATACCATCTCTATTCTGAGCTTCACTCCCAGCTCTCATAGTTAGAAACAGTGAGCCTTGGTCAAGTCTCATAAACTGTGTCTCAGTTTTTTCATTTATACAATGGCCAAAAAAAAAAAAAAAAAGAAACCACAAAACCATACCTTTTTTGCAGGGTTGTGTGTGAAGGAAGGCTGAACTAGAATAGGTTGAAGTCTATCATATCTCTAAGGCATTTGGCACGTAGTGGAACCTCAGTAATCAGTAGTTATTGTTATTTGGTGCATAATGAAACTGGCCATCTGGAGATGCTTTAAAATACAGGTTTTATTGTTATTTAGATAGGCTAAGACCAATAGATCAGGAGATGATGACCACTGAAAAGACACTTTGTGAGAGTTGTGATGATTGTGATCTGTATCCTTTACAGTTTGCAAGGGAAGGGGACATAGAGAGGCACCAGGACTTGTTAAGAGGCCGAGGGAGAGGGTCAAATTGTGGGTTCTGTGTGAAGGAATGAACAAGGCAGGGTAAGTAGACTAGAGTTTTATTAAGTTCAGCAGGCTCTGGGGAAGAGACGCTGTCCCTATTTTTCTGGTACCTGGCCTTTGGTGATTAGGAAGGGTGGATGGTGGCCTGGGGCATGAGGAATCCATAAAGGAGGTGGTGGGGGTGTAGGTTCTGGATTGGTTGGCTTACATTCAAAAGGGGTGCCCCCAAGTGAGTTGTTTGCTGTCTCCAGGAATTTATTGACCCTAGGGCGGGCGCACCCCAGATATCACAGTGTGGGACGACAGAAAAGAAACAACGTGGTTCATACAAGAGAGAAGTAACAGAGACCTCTGGAAGTTTAAAAATATGTATGTTGGGATTTCATGGATGAGGTGAGCAAAAATATTGGCCAGGAGAACTATTAAGGAGGGCCTGATCAGAAACATTTTCAAAGTACCTGGAACAAACAAAGTACTACGTTTCAAGAAAAAGACAGAGAAACAAGACTAGCCAGAGTTTTCAGTTGGAAAAAGCACACGTTGGACAGGAGACTGCAGGTGAAGGAAACCAAGTCAGGCTTCGACACCACTCTGAATTGCGGCTGCAGGATCACTTGCTTTAGACGGAATCACCCAGCGGATGGGGTTTAGCTCTGCTTTAAACCCTTTCATGGCTTCCCACCAAACCTGTAAAAAAAAAGTCCATACTCCTTATCCTGTCAGCAGGGCCTTGCTTAATCTGACCCTTTCCACTTTTGCTGGATCACCTCCTGCCTCCCTGTTTTTCAATTCCTTGAACACACCAAGTTCCTGCTTTCCCGCCTCAGGCCCTTCACCCTCAGCCTCTCTGTCCCCGCATGCTATCCTCCCCAGCTTTGCACACCTGATTGCTTTTTATAATTCAGATCTCAGATTAATTGTCGCCTTTACAGAGAGACTTTTTTTTTAACTCTCCAGTCTAAAGAAGCCACCTCCTGCAGTTCTCTGCACTGTGCTTCTCACTCTCGTTTATTTTGTTGTTTATTCATTTGCTTGTCATCTGTATTTTCTCACTAGAATTCAAGTTTGTGACGACAGGGACCTGGGTCATTTTCACTGCTGTAGTCCCAGGTCCTGCAGAGTGCCCAGCACACACCAGGAATGTGACATTCATTGACTAAATGAAAGAACAGTTGCTCTTCACTCTCCCTCCAGCCAACTCAAGAACAGTTTCCTAAAGCAGCTCTGAAAATTACAAAAGAAATAGTGCATGGATTCCAGCCCCAGTAGGCTTCTGGGCTTGGTGTTTCTTTAATTTCATGTAAATTTCTCTAAGTAAATATTCCTTAAAAGTGAATAAAATTTTATTTCGCTTTAACAAGAGAATATAAAAGTTAAAAAGGTCACTGTAGTAATAGACTAATCTCAATTACCAGGGCAGCCTCTGAAACCCTCACTCCCACCTAATCTCATTCGGTGCATACGCAGCTCACCGTGTGATTTCCAACACAGCTAAATGAAATTATAAAGCAGTGTTAAATTTATTAATCATTTAATTAGCTAAATGTTCCTGCAAGTACTGGCGAGATGAATGGCATGTCATTTTCTAATGCAATTTGCCTCTCAGGCAGCCAGGGTCAGAAAGGGAAGCTCCTGGCATCTCGAATGAGCTCTTTATATCACACCTTCCATTGGGAGACGGTTGTTATACCAGTGATTGTATTTGAGACTTGTACACAAGACCAGGGCACTCAGGTGCTGGAATTGGAAAATGCTCTCTTTCTTACCTGGGTTGCAAAGAGGAGGTGCAGGGTAGCTGATGAGTCCCCCAGAGATTGCCTCTCCCTGTGTCCCCTTGCAGGGCAAATCTTTTCATATTTAACAAGCCACTGAGCAGAGCAGGGGGAAAGATAGCAGGCAGTATTAAACGCATGCTCAATCTAGTTTTATTTCTTTAAATTTACTCAGTCGAGAAAAATTTGTGGAGTGCGAATTCTCCTCATGCTAGGTGACTTTTTAATCCTTCTAGTTGAGTCAGGATTTATTTCTCCATTCCAGCCTTCTGGCCTTGACTTTTCATCTTGGGGTCTATGCCCCGCCTCCTCTTTGAAGAGGGTCTTCATTTGGAGGGGTGGTGTAACTCCCAGCCCTTCCCAATCTGGGATTCATACCTAGGGAGCTTTGGGATTTGGGGCTGACTTCGACCCGTCATTATTTCTGACTGCAAAATCCATGACAAATGGCTGCTCCTGGATGCTTTGTGAATCTGTTGTCATTTGCAATGAGAGTGCTGGCATGAAGCACATTGTCTAAATTCACTCAGCAAGAAGCCGTTGGAGTGGGTGCCACGTGAGGCTGAGAACATCCAAATGAACACTGGTCTGTTCGTTCAAGATGGGAGCTGTCAGTTGTGAGAGCTCCTATGGGAAGAGTGTTTTGATACATAGACATCCCTGGTCCACAGAGCCACCATGCAGAGGCCGACCATTCCGTAAGAAGGAAGGAAGATAGACTCCATGCAGCACAGTGGGTGGGGCACCAAGCAGGAGGTGGAGGGTTGCTATGTAGTCCTGGTTCCACCTGCTGTCACCTGCGTTCTCGTAGACAAATCATGGCACCTCTGGATCCTTGATCTCAGCATCTGTAAAGCAGAGATCAGATGAATGGTTAATATTAATAAGAGCCGACCATAGGACTGCTGTAAGGATTAAATGCAATGATTGTACCATACTTGAAAGTGTCCTATAAATTCTGAGGTGAAGTGGAGGCATTATGGATGCATTTTATTTTGTTTTATTTCATTTATTCTTTCTTTCAAGAACTATGGGTCCAGCAGATCTGCATCCTACACTCGGCTCACTGATCACGTCCCATACAATCCTGGCAAGATACTTAGCTGAACTTCGTCAACTTAGTGATAATATGGGAATAGTAGTAATGGTGCAGATTAGAGAAAAAAGATGATTTGTGCATGCATATATCTGTACATATATGTATATGTTCTGTGTATATGTAGACAAGTATAGATGCACGTGTGTACATATACATGCACACATACGTAAATAGTGTGCATATATACATATACACATACAAACATATTCTGATACATATACATACATATATGTGTATACATGCTATGTATAATATAGCACGTTTCCTGGCACCTTGTTTGGTTCAGTAATGTTGCTTGGATTATACTACAATTTCCGTTACTCTGACTATGGCTCCACTGCTGATAAAGGAGATCACTTCTCCCCACAAACACTTCTGTGTATTGTTTAACACAGACCTCTTGAAATAGGTTTGCCATGGATTAGATAAGGCAATTCTGGACTTACTTCCAGGATAGAAGGAAAAGACGAGTACCAATATATTTGGTAAAAATGTGACATATTTGGGAGCACACAGAGAAGTGAACCTGGTTTCAAATCCTCCCTCTGCCTTTTCCCAGCTAAATGACCTTGTGCTGGCTCCTCACCTCCTAAGCCTCAGTTTCTCTCTAGGATGGAGGTTATTATAGTGTCTCCTTTCCACCTAAGGGTTGTTGTTAAGGATGAAATGAAAAGTCCACAGCATAAGCTTGGCACATAAAGTAAGCACCGGCTGAATATTCACTAAAGAGAGAGCAGGAGTAGGGGAGAGAGGGAGAGAAGAGTGGAAATGAAGATGTTTCTGAGTAAGTTATACCTAGGTTTTTTCACTTTTTATTTTTTATTGTTTTGGAGACAAGGTCTGGTTCCATTGCCCAGGCTGGAGTGCAGTGGCATGATCTCGGCTCACTGGAGCCACTGCCTCCTGGGTTCAAGTGATTCTCCTGCCTCAGCCTCCCAAGTAGCTGGGATTACACCCCCCACCATGCCCGGCTAATTTTTTTGTCTTTAGTAGAGATGGGGTTTTGCCATGTTGGCCAGGCTGGTCGCAAACTCCTGACCTCAAGCAATCCGCCCGCCTTGGCCTCCCAAACTGCTGGGATTACAGATACGAGACACCTCGCCTGGCTGAGATTTTTCCCCTTTAAGAAATGCTTTTTTTATCACCTCCCTGGACTCTTTTGCAATTGTTTCTTTAGGGGGAAAACACTAGGCTTTAATTTTCCCTCCTAGGCCTTGGAAAGGCCAAGAGAAGCCTGGAGATATGAATCCACCTATACAGAGTGTCTCAGTAAATTGGCAGTGGCCAGGACCAGAACCAGGACACCTATCTCCTGGGTCTGTCCTTTTCTTGGATAACTTGAAGTTACGGGTAGTTACTGAATTGATCACTGGTTACGCCCTGAATCATTCCCTGATTTTTTGCTGAGTGTTCCTACCTGTGAATAAAGGTGCCTGGTTTTGCACAATTGTTTTCATGGGCCGAGAGATATTTTTGTATCTGCCTTTGGGTTGATGAGATGCTGGTAGGTATTACTCGTTTAGCAATTCTTTCAATAAGTCATCACGGAAGGCTGCCTATTTGACAGATTCTGGGGCTCGAAGGAGGAATTTACTTCCTTAAAGTACAGTTTCCTGCCTTGCAAGTTTGGAGTTAAGGCCATGCAGACCAGAGTAATGTGCACAGGTTGTAATACTCCTCTTTGTCCCTGGTTGCCTGCTTCAGGTTAGGAGTTTGTTTTGAATTCTGTAAGTAGGATGCTGACTCTCAGCTGTCCCGATACCACTGGTGTTCCTCTAGTAGGCAACAATGATGGTAAACGTAGAAAGTCATGGAAGGCCTCAGTTATCTCTAGCCCTGAAGAAACAGGGATACCCTTGGGACTGAGACCTTAGGGACACAATAAAGACCAGGCCTTGGGAGTGCAAACAGTTTGCCCTTGGGCCATGACTTCTGCTTTCATCCTTGCACTCTGGACAGATCATGCCAAAGTCCTGTGTTCGCCACATTCCTAAGTCCCCATTCGGAGGCTCAAGAATTGAAACAAAGGGCCACCTGTAGATCTGCTGCCCTGGAAGCTGTGCTGGGGGGAGCCAGCGGAGACTTCAGGTGGATCTGGAGGTCCTTCCCCAACCTTCTGCAAACCATGTCTTCCCAGAGAGCTTCTAAGCAAAAGCAAAGGTGTTGCTCTCTGCCTCCTTTTTCTCTGTAATTCATCTTAGCAACCATCTTTCCCGTCTCTGGGAAGAGAATGTTGTCCCCCAGAAAAAGTGCCTATGGATAGATTTAGTTACTGCTTATAGTTGAGAGAACGCGCCTTGCAGCAGTCACGTGCAAGTATTCTTTTAGACATTTATCCAAACACACAGGATGGGGCCTCTTTCTCAAACCATTGTTTGTTGACAAGAGTGACGTTTGTGTGCAGGAGAAGGCTTGTTGTGTGTGTTTACTTAGAGCTGTTATATAAGCTGGGAGAGACACTGTGTATACAAACCTAGGAGGGAGAGACTGGGAGGAGGGAAGAAAGTGAGGAGTAGACTTAGTGAGAAAGAGACCGGAGAAAGAGAAAAGAAGGAAACATGAGCAGAGTGGTTAAACATCCAAGCACTGGAAACTGCATGGTGGAGGTGTGTACTAACTGGGGGGCCTTGAGTAAGCCCATTAGTCTCCCGAAGCCTCAGTTTAGTAGAAGTAGGAACTGTCATTAAGGTTTCTTATTTATGGAGTTACTAAGAGCTCCAGAAGAGATAAACATACAGAAAACTGTGGACAGTGCCTTTCACACAGTCAGTAATCAATGCATATTCATCATGATGTTAGAGAGAGGCCGGGCATGGTGGCTCACGCTTGTAATCCCAGGACTTTGGGAGGCCGAGGGTGGGTGGATCACCTGAGGCCAGGAATTCGAGACCAGCCTGACCAACATGGAGAAACCCTGTCTCTACTAAACATATAAAATTAGCCTGGCATGGTGGTGCATGCCTGTAAACCCAGCTACTGCTGAGGCTGAGGCAGGAGAATCACTTGAACTGGGAGGTGGAGGTTGCAGTGCGCCGAGATTGTGCCATTGCACTCCAGCCTGGGCAACAAGAGCAAAACTCCTCCTCAAAAAAACAAAAAGAAAAAGAAGGAGGTCAGAGGGGGAAAAAGAGAGAAAGTGAAAGCAAGAGTAAGGAAGCAAATTGAAAAAAAAAAAAAAAAGAAGAGAGGAACTGATCTGGCTGTATCTGCCGAGTTGCTCTTGCCTTTTCTAGCCCAGCCCGTGGTTTTCCCTCTGCAGGGTGTCTGTGGGCATGGTTTGCAAATAAACAGTGAGAAGTATAAGCTAAACATAGACTTTAGGCATGTACACAATAAGCAGGCATGATCGCGTTCACACATTCAGTTTGCCATATAAAAGCTTTTCCTCGGTGCAACTTTATGGCCCAGAAACAAGACTACAAAACTTTAATACTGCTTTTTATTTTATAGAAAAATATAAATCAGTACTTTTATGTCTCTTTCACGAGTTTGGGAGCTACAGCAATTGAGGCTTGCCAGTGTCTGGATGCCCCGCCACCACCACGCCACTTAGCTCAGAGTTTGTTTTTTCCTTCTACCATGTTAAATGTTTCTGGTTAACCAGTTAAAATAGGGAGATGGCCAGGATTGCTTTTAGATTGCCACTTCCACATTGAGTGAATTTTATAATAAGAAGCCATTTTTTCCCCGACAGGCTGCCCTTGTGCCCGCCTCTCTGACTTTGAGGTCCTCATTATTGTGGGTTTAAATGAAGGATGTTCATTCAGGCAGGGATGGGGGGAGGCCACCAGGCATCAGCGCTGTTATCAGGACCTTCTATCAGGCCAAGTGACAGGCGTCCAGAGCAAGAATGCAGAGCTCATGGTGGAGACCTCCGGCTGACACCAAAGGTGACTCCCCTCACTCTAACCTTGAAAGGGAAAGTTCCCACTTTATTAAAATGAATTTCGAAAGGGTCGCTCTGACAGCTGCATAATTAAATATTGGAGTGTCAGCGATAATTTATTCCACTCGCATGTGGTGGTCAGATCCTTTTCACTAGAGGGTCAGCAAACTCAGTGACAGAGGCAAGGAGACAAGGGATTCAGGGCCCTTTGTCATTTATGTAGCACCAGCCCTGAAATCGGAGACTCATAAAACATACAAATACACACACAAACACAAACCAGGCAAACACACACACCACAGAGAAGAAACAAAGTGTGCATGAAGATACCCTGTGGTTATTCACCCGGTACCACTCTCTAATTCACGTATGAACAGTAAGTGTAAAATGTTCCAGATCCTTATGTATAGACTTTTAAGCTCTATTCGAGGGTCTCTGGGAGGACCATAGCTGTTTTTTGAAGTATTACTTATCCCAGGTTCCATGTAAAATCTCTTTCCTAGGGTAAACTTGATAAAGAAGGTCTTCACAGATTAAAACAAAGAAAAAAAAAAAACTCCCTGGACATGAACTCTTGTATAAGTAGTTACGATGCTAGTGACCTCATATACTCATGGTAACGGCTTCCGGCATCCATTGACCTTGCATGCTATACAGCCATTGTGGAGGTCAGTTTCACGTGTGTGTGCACACATGGGTGCATACATGTTATTGAGAGAAACTTGCCTGTTTGAAGCAGGTGTCGTGGAAGCAACATGGGCTTTAGAGCCAGACATGGAATCCTTTCTCATGATTAATGTAGCCAAATTTCCCAGTGCAGCCAGTAGCATACTGCTTCATAAATGTCTATAAAAAAATATGGAAAACAGAATCAGAGCGAATTCAGCATAGACCTCCTTGGGATGTTTATTCTTTGTTTATGTTGGTGTTTGGTTTTGTGTTGTTTCAGCTGGGGAACAGTTGCATTCTTTTCCCTCTTTGCTAGTTCAGAGGCAATGAAAGCGTGCTTCTCAGGGCTTGTTGTCCAGAAGGTTCTGCCTACAGCTGGTTTTACGCAGAGAACCAGCACACAAACCCAGTCCATCATTTCTTATTTGACCCTGTCCTGTTTACTCTGTCAGGGTGAAAAGCACAGGCCAAGCTCGGCTAGTCAATGTATTACTTTGTCACAGGCAGGCTTGGCTTCTCCGAGTCAGCCTGAACAAATTACATCCCTCACTCGGTCGCCGAACCGGGAACAGGGTTATAACTCAGTCTAAGCACCGGTCCCTCTTCTATTACCTTCATAACCAAGGTCATACTAATCAACTCAATTACCAGCCCTCTCGGACATTTTCATAATGTTTTCTGCTAGTTGCTCTCCTGTGAAAATCTCTCGGTCTAAGCAAATTAATGCCATTTTTATAACGATCTGCATTTCAGGTACAGTGATCTCCTTTTAAAAGGCTGCATCCCAGCAGCATAGAGCAGCTTTACCTCCCAGCATAGTCTTCAGACAAGTTGGCCGAAGTCCATTCTTGACTTTTTTTAATAGTGTAAACAAATCATCTTGTTTTTAGGAAAACATGAAATTATAAAGAAATTGACTTCAGTCACTTTCAGAGGCAGAGCATAGAGTCACCTCCCCACCTAGTTCCCCCCACTCCCAACTCATGAAGCTGGGTGTTTCAGCCAGGGCTTTTCCAGGCCTTAATTTCTATGACCCAGTAGGATGGAATTACGTTATTTCCACCGCAAAGATTGTGTTATAAATCCTTCTTAGTTTGCAGCTTTTTTCCCCTTTTGCCTCCTCGTTACTTCATTCCAATGATAAATCCTCCCTCCTTTGTCACAGAGCCACTGTGTACTTTCATACACCATTCTATTTTTCAGTGAGAGTTCAGAACTACACCACATGGGCAATAGTCTGCATTTTCAACATTTCCTAACAGCACAATTGTTAGGTAACTAGTGCTTTGAATATGTCAGGTAGACTTATTTTTTGAGTTGTGCTGGTTAACTGTAATCCAAGTTTAGGAAGCAAACTACCAGTTTTATTTAATAGAGTGAGCTAACCAAGGCACAAGGTGACTACTGTCCCTCAAGACCGCTGAACTACCAATTCCAGCACCTGCTCAAATTATTAATTACAATGAATCTCTTTAACACTGTGTTTGCATCCTATAGTACATATCTTGTTAATAGTAGGTCCTGAATAAAGACCAGTTGAACAAATAAACTATTTCTCCATGTATTAATTCTTTAATGGACTTGCTTATTTGCTCAGAACAGACATTAAGCTAAGTATACAACACTCGGTAAATTTCAACTTCATATATATATACATATATATATATACACATACACACATAATAATATTAACTTTTTTTGGGTTTATTTTTTTTGAGACAGCCTTGCTCTGTTGCCCAGGCTGGAGTACAATGGCATGATCTCTACTCACTGCAACTTCCACCCGTCGGGTTCAAACAATTCTCATGTCTCAGCCTCCTGAGTAGCTGTGATTACAGCTGTGTGCTACCATGCCCAGCTAATTTTTTTTGCATTTTATTAGAGACAGAGTTTTGCTATGTTGGCCAAGCTGATCTGGAACTCATGTGCTCAAGCAATCCACCCACCTCGGCCTCCCAAAGTGCTGGGATAACAGGCATGAACCACCACGCCTGGCCATCAGAAGTATTTTCTTTCACTATTTAAAAAAATTAGCAAAGAAGCAAATATGACAAATTGCTAATAATTCCAAAATGCTAATAACTTCTGAGTGGTGAGTACAAGTGTGATTATTATATTATTCTTCGTACTTTTTTTTTTTTTTCCTGTAATGTGTAGTTTCTCTCAATGACACAGAGGGCCCAGTTGGCTCTTAACTTGGAGACAGGGAGACATTTCGTGAAGATAATGGGAAGGGTAAGGAGCTGGCATCCCTGGTGTGTCCATCACGCACTGGCCTGCACTAGATGTTTTGCTTCCAGAGTCTCCTGGAATGCTCCATGACCTCCACATGTTGTCATTCCCATTCGCTTAAGGCAATAAAGCTAATGCCCAGAGTGCCCAAGTCACTTGCCCAAGGTTACCCAAGTCAAGTAAGACAGATGAACTTCAAATTCAGGCCACAATGACTTCAAAAACCCTTGTATATTTGTTTTGTTTCATTTCCCTTCAAACATTGTTTTAGTCGAGGTGAAATTCACATAGCATGCAATTAACCATTTTAAAGTGTACACCTCAGTGGCATTAGTGAACTCACATCTATTAGTGAACTCACTATCATTCACATAGTGAACTCACAATGTTATGCCACTATCACCTCTTTTTAGTTTCAAAACTTTTTCATCACCCCAGAAAAGCATACTCATTAAGTCATCACTGCCCCATTCCCTTCTTCCAACTTGTCTGCTTTTGGTCTCTGTGGATTTGCCTCTTCTGGGTATACCACGTAAAAGGAATCAAAGAATATGTGACCATTTGTGTCTAGCTCCGTTCACTCAGCATACTGTTTCCAAGGTTCATCTAAGTTGTAGCATGTGTCAGTACTTTATTCTTTTTTTATGGCTGCATGGTATTCCACTGCATGGATATACCACATCTTGTTTATCCATTCATCGATTGATGGACATTTGGGTTTTTTCCACTTTCTGGGTATAATGACTTTTGTTGCCATAAAAATTTGTATACAAATATCTGTGTGCACATGTATTTTCTCTTTTCTTGGGTACATACTTAGGAGTGGAATTGCCGGGCCATATGATCAGTCTAGGTTTAACTTTTTGACGAACTGCCAGATTGCTATCCACAGTGGCTGCCTGTACCATTTTATAGAAAATCTCTGCTCTTGTTACTTCTTGATGTCTTGTAAGTCACTAGACTTTTCATTAAATTCATTTCTGCAGAAAGAGTTAAGGAGTGTTCTCAGGTAACTATAATCAACCCCCAGGGACTTAACTCAAGTTGTGCGTGTGCAACTGAAATAGCCGGCAGACATCCAGTGCCTGTTATTTCAGTCTCTCCCCGCCTCCCTGCCCACACCACTGAAGCTCCATATTACCCAGAAATGGAGGATGGGTGGCCTAGAAACGTGGAGGGAGGCAAGAGAGTAATAATTATGCCTTCTACACATGTCGACTAGAATTTCCAGGCGCTTTAACCTCTAGACTCTCACCTGGCTTTTGTGAAGCCCCTCAGGGAAGAGGAGGAAGGCTGGGCAAGGGGGAGGGGTAAACCAAGTTCCAGCAAAGTCATTCCACCTGCCCAAGCTCCCAGAGCTTGTTTTGTATCCAGCTGAGACCAGAATTCACTCTCCCCATGCCTCCATCAGCTTTGGCCTCGAATTCCTTAACATTTTTGAAAACAAAAAACTTTTGCATGGGAAAAAAATCCCTTTAGAAAGTTAAAGGTTTTCCTTATACAAACTATCCCACCTGGAAAACCGGCCCACTGTAAAAATCTTGACTGTGGAGGTTCCTTAAAAATCTTTTCACCCCTTTAAAGTGAAAGTTACGGAGAATCTATTACATACAAATTAATACGGGCAAGGTGTGTGCTAGCTGTTTTATAAACATGATCCCACTTAATCCTCCACTTCACAATTCTGAAAAGTCAATAAATTTGGCTCATGGTAGAGAGAAGGAAACCAAGACTCGAAACATTAAATAACATGTCCACAGTCTCCCATTTCAGAGACGGGGCGTTTGGCTCCAGGTGTTTCGGACTCTAGACAGTAGTTTGTTTTCAGGACATCAAATGTCTGAGACTTGTGATGTGTCAGAAAGCACAAAGGACTTTGATCACAAGATCAAGCCCCAAAGGGCCGTGACTTCATAAACCACAACAACTGCGTGGCTGCCTGTCACGTCTTCATCTGCAAGTTGAAGGAACTTGGAGAAATGCAATGCTTCCCTGTGGCTGCAGAGGGTCTCACTGAGCACTGTTCTTGGAATTCTTAAAAGCTGGGCTTGTAAGCCTTTTTTTGCATTTCCTTTCAGCCACCTCCTGGCTGTCCTTTTGAAGCCAGGGTAAAGTCCCCAGTGCCCAGAATCAAGGATGGGGAAGAGGAATTTTGAGAGTGTCCTTCCTGCTTCACACAAATAGCTAAAGACAGAAATGATCATACAAGCCCTAACCAACAACTAGGTAGGTAGGTTGTCCAAGACACGTTGCAGTTTAGAATGGACCTGCCAAATGGGTGCGTGGGCAGGATGGCTGGGATCGCCCGTGCCCAACCTTGCCACAGCCTCCCCTTGTCACTCTAGGGACTTCCCTTTTCCTCCCCAGACCTTTTTCCTGACTCTAAATACTGGGAGGGGTCTGGTTTGAGATTGCTGTATCACAGGGAAGTTCTTAGAGCGGGCTTGCTGGGCGCAGAAATCAAGATGGAAAAAAACAACCCTCTATGTGGATGGCCATGCACAGTGGCTGAGCAGAACCGGCTCTGTTGACCAGGCTTGGGTGATCTCCCGCAGGGCATTGCAGTCTTAAGGACACCCTCACTACCCCTCCTAAAAGGAGATTTTATAATGAGCGCCAACCAGCTAAAACAAGTTAGGATCTCCTAACTTGTCTGGTGAAAATACAGGAGTATTTGTCATCATCTCTGGAAAAGTTGCTATCATGTCCAATAACCCAGTCTAACCATGTTTTTCTACAGTGGAAATGATTCCCTGTAGAATTTCCTGTGTTCCTTTCACACACTTCTCCTTACAAACATCATCTCATTTAATCCTCACCACAAAACTGATGATGTTATCTCCAATTTATAGTTGAGGAAACAGGGGATCAGAGAAGTTACGTGATCTATACACGGTCTCCCAGCTAGGAAATAGCAAAGATGGAATTTGACGCAGGTCTGACTCCAAAGGTACTTTCCTCCTTTACCTCCTAATACATTTTCTTATAGGGAGCATCCTACAATAAAACTGATAAGACCACTTAATGTTGTCTTTGGATTAAAAATGGTACCACTCTCGTAAATCAATGAGTTTCATACCCTAAATAATGTCAGATTAAGAAAATTAAATCTGACTGTAGATTACTTCTCCAGGAGCACATGATTGCTTGATTCCATTGTAGAAAATACAAATTTTTTACTTAAACCACACAAATTAAAAAATGGAACTCACTTTCGCAATCAAGAGGTATTTCTGTTTTTTTTTTTAAACAGTAAATGCCCTCTTTAAGATTTTGCAAGCTCATTTCATGATTTTTTTTTCTTTTTCCATATCTTTCTAAATTTAGATGTTACATTTACGAGGCGGTAATGTGCAAGGTCATCCTTTTTTAAAGAAGTTTAAGCAGGAGATGAGGTCTTTCCAGGTTTCAGGGTGATAGCTCGTAATTCTTCATCAACTTTGGCCAAACCTTCGTGAATTCCTGTGTGTTGATGATTATTAGTTCCTTGCCTACAGAGTTTTAATACATTGACTTATCTAAATATTCCTCCATGCACATTCCCCAATCTAAGAAAAATGTGAGATGTTAGGAAATGTTGCCAAGAACAGACCAAAGGATTAGTCAGCCTAGAGAAGTGAACTTTAAGAGGAACTGTGTTTATTCAATGGTGATTATTTGCTGACCCAGTGCTAGGCACGTGAGAGTGAGAGGGATGGAATGCCTGTAGGAGGTGCCTTGGAGATCACAGACTGACTTGGGAAGACACATATTGTGACAGATAATTACAACATAGGATGTGTATACCCGGGGAAAATGTAGACAAGGTTTAGGGGTTGCTCAGAGGAGGAATTAACTCTACAAGGAAGTATTCTGATAATGGCTTTCAATTATAGGACATATCTAATAACATGATTACATACTCCCTTAATAGTGTAGCACTATAGTTATTATTTATTCCCCACACTGAACAAATATAATTATCATATACACCCTTTCCATTATTAGCTCTCTTTATTTTTAATGAAAACAGTGGTTGGTCATTTATAAGAAGTTTTTTGTGTGTGTGATCTTCCACATCAGTTTTCTACCCAGAATTTAAACTTTCCTTTTTTGCTGCAGTTTTAATTTGAAATAAAAATGGTAGCCCCCAGGTCCTCTAACAGTGGGTGCCGATTTCACAGTGGGCTTACAAATGCTCTTCAAGAGTATCTCAGTGTCGAATCCAGCCACCCAAGGGGGATTGGTTCTTCACTGTGCATCACGGCCTTTTAATGCCATATTGCTTTTTATCATCCAATCAGCAGATGTTTCTGTCTTCATTCACATTGAAAGCACTTCGCTATGGAAACAAGTAAAGTTCATTATCTTATTTTTTGTTTGTTTTGTTTTCTGATGTCGTGACAGCAGAACCAATCTTCGGAATCCTTTAAATTAAAAAAAAAAAAAATTACCAAAACAAATTCGATCACAGAAGCTTTTAAAATTTGAAATCCCAGGAAGCTAATTAGTGCGTCCTTTTAAGATGGCTTCCTGCATTTCGCTATACACATGAGCTTGGGTTTCAGATGCAGTTGGCAGTTTGCCATGAGTCGGGCAGGTCATCCTGGCTCTTAGGAACACGGAGCTCCCACAGAAGCCTGTGGAGCAAGGGCAAGTTGGGACCCTCCCCTGTGTTAGCATGTGACTGTCCTCTGTCACCATGTAGCAGGTGGAGGCCAGGAGCTACATTTTCATGGGCTCCTGGTGGTTAGTTGTACACCCCATGAACTTCTCTCATTGCCCTAATTATATCCAAAATAATGCCCTTGTTTTATTTCCCCACTTGGCACTGAGCCTTAAGGGAGCAGGAACTATGTATATCCCAGAGTTCTGCATGGCACTTGGCACGTAGGAGTGTATTAAATGCAGCTGCTTTCGTGCAGTAAGCACAGACTTCAGATGTGGTCAAAGATCCATGATTTCAGAGCATGCAGCCCTTTTTAACTGTGTCTGAGTCACTTGAATGCCTTGTATTTCTGCTCTGGGCTGCAAACTCAAGAGCAGCAACCACCCCTCTGGGTACCCATAGTCCCGAGCCCTGGGCCTGGCTCAGAGGAGGCCCTACATAAATGTTTGCCCCTCCTCACTGAGTGGCTGCCTGAATTGCATCCAGTATGTCTACTCTGGGAAAGAAACTGTGGAGTCTCTTCAGGAGCGTGTTTTTGCCCTCCCCTGGAATCCGGTGATCTCACTACCAATGGCAAAGACCAACTGTGAGGTGTTTTTATCTTTGTGTGCATGTGCGCCTGTATGTGTGTGGGTAAAAAGGCTGTGGAAATACAAAATTGTAACTTGAATGCCTTCATGGCCAGGCATGGTGGCTCACGCCTGTAATTCCAGCACTTTGGGAGGCAAAGATGGGAGGATCGCTTGAGCCTAGAAGTTTGAGACTAGTCTGGGCAATATAGACCATCTGCAAAAAGGAAAAAAAAATTGCCAGGTGTAGTGGTGTGCGCCTGTAGTCCCAGCTACTCAGGGGGCTGAGGCAGAAAGACTGCTTGAGTCTGGGAGGTCAAGGCTGCAGTGAACCATGATGGTGCCACTGCACTCCAGCCTATGCGACAGAGCAAGACCCCATCTCTAAATAAATAAGTAAGTGCCTTTGTGAATCCATCGCATTGCATTGGAGGGACCGCCAGGATTCTCCCCAGAAGAATCTTTCCCAGCATAAAAACCATTGTTAATCACATTTGACACACATGTGTGCCAATGTCTCTGGGCCCGTGTCCATAGGCATCTGCGTCACTGCAGAGTGAACCCTATCAGTTCGCATGACCTGCTCCCCTCCTGCGCCTCCTGCGGGATGTGAGTGGCACATTCCACAGGAAGGGAACCCTCCATGTCCATGTGCCATGCGCCATCTTAGAAACAAAAACAGTTGGCATGTTTGGGGCACAACTCAGTAACCCCTTGATGCGGATATGTGATTCTTAGGATGCCCCACATAGGTCTCTCTCACCCACCCACATGCACGACCCAAGTGAGCAAACAGGCAGAGACTGGGGCCAGAAGCTCACTGTGGTTCTAAGCAAGCTGTTGAACGGGTGGCTTCTGATGGCCTGAGAAGCAGTTTCCCTTGATAAGTCTTCAACCACACAAAAAGAGACTCTAGCTCACGGCACTCACAGTCAAAGCCACTGGAAAAAACTATTTCCTATCAAAGCCTTTCTCTTTAAAAATTTGAAGAAAAAACCCACCTAGTGAAACCTCAAAATCAACCTGAAGGTTCAACAGCAGGGGAATGATTCCATAAATCATAGTAGATCCACTTAATGGAATACTAGGTAGCCACTAAAATAAAATGACAGTTGGAAAAAATACTTATGATAAAAGGTTTAATGACAAAGTGGGGTTCAAAATAGGAGATACTCTCTGCCTAGAACTATATTAAAAGAAAGATGGATGGGGCAGAGGATGGTGGGTGATGTATTATCTACATAGATACTTTTTTTCACTTTTCAAAGTGTTAAATGTGTTGCACAGCCTTTAGAACTTGAAAATGTCTAACTTAAAATGCCTCCCTAGTCAAATCTATGGCAGCTTATAAACTGGCAGGATACCGTATTTTTAAGATATGCAATTGTAAGTGGCGCTCACATACAGTCAGAATGTTTATTTCACCTTGGTCTTGTGAGGGCTTGGCTCCCGTGGCTTTCTAGAATGAAAGGTTCTGAGAGGCAGGTGCGTGGTGATACCGGGACAGGTATTGTAGACACATTGATAAAGCAAGCTTCCCTCAGCCCAGTTTTCAGTGGCAAATGCCTCTTGGCCACCAATGCTGTATACTTTTTTTCTGTTTCCTTACCTGTCAGGCAGTTACTGAAAAATTATCTTTTCCCCCAAACACAATAATGAATGCCTTGGCCAGACAAGCCACAGCAAATCCTTCAAGATTAAGAAGGGACTGGCCAGGTGTGGTGGCTCACACCTGTAATCCCAGCACTTTGGGAGGCCGAGGCAGATGGATCACCTTAGGTCAGGAGTTCGAGATTAGCTTGACCAACATGGTGAAACCCTGTCTCTACTGAAAATACAAAAATTAGCCAGGCGTGGTGGCGCATGCCTGTAATCCCAGCTACTCTGTGCTTGAGGCAGGAGAATCGCTTGAACCTGGAACACAGAGGTTTCAGTGAACCAAGATCGTGCCATTGCACTCCAGCTTGGGCAACAAGAGCGAAACTCCATCTCAAAACAAACAAAAAAAAATTAAGAAGGGACTGATGTCTAGTGAATTTCTATGTCCGGCCAAAGCACTGAGGTGAAATGATGGTTCTTCTAGAATATGAGTGAGCATTACTCATGGTTAATTTTAGAAGCTAATAAATATATATTTGATAACTTTAACAGAAATATTAATACTAATTAAGAATAAAAAGATGAGGATGAATAAAGTAGCTTCACTTAATGAATCTTTACTAGATGCCATCTTGCATAAACGCTTCTCACTTCGCAAAATGTATTCCATCTAATATTAGCAGTAACCCTGAGGACTTGGTATTCTTACCTGGATGTGTCTTATATCAACATGCATGCGTTCTCTCCCTCAGCATATCGTGTCTTATTAACTTCTAACCTCCCTCTCATTATCTCACCAATCTCTGCCAACACAACCACATCAACTGTGCAGATCACTTCTCTAGTGTTTGGGATTTGGGGCAACCTACTGGGGCTAGCTATGACCCCATAAAAGTTGAACAACTCTGCCTTAATGGCTCTAATTTTTAATATGCTTCATTTTAGTTGCTTGAATTAAAGGAAGGCATTTGAAAATTGCTAAAGTGCTTCTCAGTGATGAGCCATTACAGATCAGTTTGAAATCCAACTTTATTCAATATAAGAAAGCCTAGATCCTCTGGAGCCTAAAGGCAGACCTTTACAGTTACTGTAAGGTGTCTAAGACTTCTGGGTGTGGGTTTTAAATATATTTCGGATGGGCTTTGTTTGTGTTTACACACGGCCACCAGGTCAGCCACAGAGCTGTGGTTCTGGTCAGTCTGACTTTCTTTAGCACGAATCACGTGACAGTGTGTATCTGTGATTAGCTCCGTGGATATGACTGGGTGGACTACTCACTTACCCTTGTTTTGATCTTCGTTCCTGGGTGAAAGAGTCTCAGGCAGTGGAAACTCTAGTTCATAGGGCTCATGACCTTCCAGGGACTGTGTAACTCGGCTGTGATGAGGGCATGCTCTGATTCTGATGAAGGATGTTAGCATTAGAGGCAGGCCCGTGTGCCTGTCCTGTGTCCTGGCACCGATGTTTAACAAAAAAGATGCTTTCAGAGTTACTCATACGACTTCCACATTCCCATGGGAGCTCCAACACTGTTTGGTCCCAATGTGACCTTTTTGTCTCACCCCTTCCTCCCACACATCCTGCTCCCCACTCCCCTAATTACTCATGATTCCACTAACAGCCACATCCTTTCACACATCTGAGCTTTTGGTCATGCTGTAACCTCTACCTGAGTTCCATTCCTGCCTCCACCCTTGCCTGTCAAATTCCTTATGCTTCATGCCTTTGAATTTTAGCTGAAATGTTGCCTCCTCTATGAAACTGGATTTTCCCTTTGTCTCCATTTCCTAAGCTGCACATTAGAGCACCTGTTACAGTCTTAAAGTGACTTCTATATAGATTGTTTACACACCTGTGTTGCAAATGTATTGGTTAGGATAAGCTAAGCTTTAATAAGAAATAGCCCCCAAAATGCATTATAGCTGAAACCCATAAAGGGGAATTTCTTACACACAAATCAGCGTAAGTGGTGGGTAGTCCTGGCCAATGGCAGCTACTTTCCACAAAGTGACTCGGGGATCCAGGCTGCAGCCACCTCGTGGTTCCATTCTCCCTGCTGATATCTGCATCCAGCCATATGGTATTTCTTACCAGCCTTAACCACATACTATTGGTAAGCACTAGTTACATGGCTCTCTCCAGCTGCAAGGTTGGATGGCAAATATCCTCCAGCCCTTTGCTCAGAAAGAAGAGCAAATAGGTTTTTGTCAGGAAGCTGGCAGTCTGTCACAGGAGCTACTTGAGGATACACGCTGTTTTCTCCCCCTTAGCATCTCCAGTCTCTGGTATAAACTTGAGTCTTCTCTTTGGTCCCTGATAAATATACATGGAATGTATGGATATGAGAAAGTTAAATTGATTTCTATGTGTCATGTCATTAAACTTGGAATCTACGGACATATCTTTTTCTTTATGGCATTGTTTGGAGGTCTTCATTTTATGATTGAATACAAAACATCGAGGGCTTTAAGGAGGCATAGTGGTATGTTCAGCTGTATTTTCTCATAATATAGAGTCATAGGAAACCTGAACCTTGGCATTTGCAAGGCGAAAAGGCCCCTGGTAAAGAGTAATCTAGTAATTCATCTTTATTTGAAAAATACATCATCATCCATTCATTTTCTCACTGGCGTAATCCAGTCCGACTTTGGCTCCCCTTCCTGTGAAATGCACCCTTCCCCTCTCATCAGTTTCCACACCTCCTGCTGAAAATGGAATACAATGAATAGATGTATAATAAAATCTTTTAATTGTCTTAGCATATGTTGCTTTTATTAGGTGGGCATAATTGCATTCATGGGATCACCTACAAAGTCCTTTCGAATATAAAATTGAAATGGCTTCACACTCAGTGCACAAGTCCTTCTGAGGCACTGTTTTCCCCTTCGCTGCCTCCGGTTCCCCTTTTGCTGTAAAGTTCACATTGAAGTGTGAAAAGAGAGACGTGGCAACTGACACATGCTGGATCTTATCAGCCGCGAGTGCCGTTGTGGCCGACTGAAAAGCGACTGTCATTTCTACACCATTTATTCCTCGCCTGGCCTCATTGCTCGCTTCCTTTCAGAGGAAATTTTCCCTGTTAAAGTACTGTACTTGTCATTTATTTCCCTTTTTTCCACTCTCCCTCCGTGGCTGGGTTTGGATATGCATTTATCCAAAAGGCAAGGCTTTTACACACTTCCGCTAACCTCTTAGGGTCAGGCTCGTCTGCGCTGATTCAGGCTCATAAAAGCAACCCAACAAAGCTTTTATGGGGTCATTAGAGATCCCTTAAATCCCTCTCCTTCCAGCTTTCAATAATTCTGTTGCCTCTAATCAATTCGCCAGCTCTTTTATTTGAAAGTGGGTGATGGAATGGGAAAAAAAGTGGGAGAATCAGCTGAAAACCTACTTCATGTGGACTAAGGTTTCTCAAGGTGTATTCAGGTTCTGGCTCATCCTTGGTACTTACATTTGAGCCACACTGAGCAGTCCAAGCCTTAGTTGTTCTTTTACAAAAAGGGTCAGCAGACTTTCTGTAAAGGGACAGATAGTAAATATTTTAGGCTTTGTGGGCCATAGGGCCTGTGTCAAAAGTACTCAATGTTACCATTTTCCTTACTTTGTTCAGGTTGCTATAACAAGATACCATAAACTAGGTAGCTTATAAATAACAGAAATGTAATTCTTACAGTTCTGGAGGCTGAGAAGTCCAAGATCAAAGCAACGGCAGATTCAGCGTCTGGTGAGGGCTCATTCCCTGGCTCATAGATGGTGCCGTCTCACTGTGTCCACTTAGTGGAAGGGGATAAGGCAGCTCTCTGGGACCTCTTTTAGAAAGGCACAAATCCACTCCTGTGATCTAATCACCTTTCAAAGCCCCTGTCTTCTAATATTACCACATTGGGGATTCCTTTTCAACATGTGAATTTTTTGAGGATGCAAACCTTCAGACCATAGCACTATCATAGTGCAAAACAACCACAGACAATACGCAAATGAATGAGTGACTATTTGCTAATAGTTTTATTTACAAAAAAAAACACAGTGGGCAGGATTTGACCCATGGGTTGCAGTTTGCTGATCCCTGTTTTATTAATTAATTAATTTGATTATTTTTTGAGATAGGGTCTCACCGTGTCACCTAGGCTGGAGGGCAGTGGTGTGGTCACAGCTCACTACAGCTTCATCCTCCTGGGATCAAGCAGTCTTCTTGCCTTAGCTGCCCAAGTAGCTGGACTACAGGTGAGCACCACCATGCCCGGCTCATTTTCTACATATTTTTTAGAGACAAGGTCTCACTGTGTTCCCCAGGCTGGTCTCAAAGTCCTGAGCTCAAGTGATTCTCCTGCCTCAACCTCCCAAAGTGCTAGAATTACAGGTGAGAGCCACCACACCCAGACTGCCCCCGTTTTAGATATTAAAAATTTCATCTCTCCAATCTTTCACGAATCCCTAGTTCATTTTTAAATAGCACTTGTCTTCCAAAGATGTGGGATATGCATACCTAATGCTCTTCCTGGATGGGAGAATATTATTACCAAAAACATTTGGTCTACTAACTTTTATAATAGTTTCCAATTATAATTTTTTTCCTCTTTACTTTCTTTTGAATAATGGAAACAGTTTTTTTTGTTTACTATATCTTGAAGTACTTCACTTAAGAAATAATTTTATGGTGGCACAGAGAGCCGTTTAGTTAGAAGATTGAGTATCATATTTACCATTGACTATGTAGGACCTTCTAGGAAAATGTGAGTTTATCATAGTCTTGCAAGGTAAATGAAGCAGTGAGAAGAATCAGTCTACTGTGCTAAACATGGCCCTGCCTCAGCAATATTCTGTGAGCCTGGAGGTCAAGACTAAGGGGACCAAGGTCCTGCTGAGGACACATGGGGGAAGTACCAGAAAGTCATCATCTCATTTAAACTCACAAAGCCTGGAAGGGACATAATAAGAGTCCTGTATTCCAAAACTGCAGCATTAAACTCAGAGATGTAAAACAACGTGTCTAAATGCCGGGTAAGCAATGCTTCCCTGACTTGGACCAGGGTGGTGAATGAATATGAAAACCCATTACAACATTTTTCCATTTTTATGTTTTCTCTGAAACCGGTCATGAGAGGTAATGTTAGCAAATCACTCCTTATTCCTAGGCAGACTTCTTGGGTATCCTTTCCATCCTCCCTAGCAGTAATGCCTGCCCGACTGATGGAATCCTAACTAATGCAATGTGTGACACCTGGCAACTCCAGTCAGAACCAAGGGAAAACCTGCAAACATGCAATCCTTTATGCTTTTGTTTTTGTTTTTCCTTCACCCTGGTTAACGTGAAGACGACACTTAGAATGATGATCTTAGAATCTAGGTGTAGAAAGCAATGTAGCTTCTGGCTGGTTCCTTGAGTGACCATGTGGAGCAGAGCTGCCCTTCCATTGTATTTGAGCCACTGGAAATCTATTACCTGATCCTTCTTTAGCTTGTGGAGGAGTTGGGTATGGCCAGGCTCAGTGAATCCGGTAGATGTTTGAATGGCAAAGGACTGAAAGATCTCAAACTTGAATTGCTTAACTCCTTGGGATCTGTATTGGAGATGTATAAGCTGTTTTCAAACATTTCAGCAGGTGTCATAGAACTTAACCAAATGAGGCTAAGTATCCTATGAACACGTTTGATTTGAGTTGAAATTACAACATAGGTGAGAAGTGACTTGCCCAAGGACACCCAGGTGATGAAGTTTACATACAAGACATAAGTCCATGTTTCCGGATTCCTAGACTAGGTTGTTTTTTTCCCCTTACCCCATAGAAGATGGTTGTTGTCTTGAGGTGTCCACTGAGTTGTTTTATGAGAGATTCTATTGTGCACTTGTGCCCAATTCAACAAGAAAGAATCTTTGCTATGTTAGAAGAGACCTTGGGAAATCCAAAGGCTTGGCCACAGGTACATCAAAACGGATGCTGGTGCCTAACTTCCAGTTCCAGAGAAAGAGGGAAAGAGAGAGACTGGTAATTTATAGGCTGACATTTTCCTTGGGTCCTTATAATACTTGTTTATTACAGATAATTTGCTTAAGTGTGCACAAGGTGGAAGGTCATGCAAGGAAGCTTTTTATTAGTTGTGTACTGAATAGATCAATAGTGATTTGAATACTATAAATCTGTCCTGTTAACAGGTTTATTTCTTCATCAGATATTAATTCCAGAGGGTTTCGCCTATTATAAAATGGACAGAAAGCCTGTGGTGCCGATGGTACTGCCTCTGTAATCAAGTTCAGCTGTGTGTCTTCGTGAGCCTCCACGTGGACCCTCAAACATGGGAAGGAGATAGGGGCAGGAGGAACTGGGGAAACAGGAACCAGAAACCCTGAAGAAATGGAAAGAGAAAAGAAAGGCCAGTCATTCATTCAGTTGCTTAATTTGTTTCTTTTTCTCATTTTCTTTCTCTCTCTTCTGTCTCTCTCTTTCTCCCTCCCTCCCTCCATTTCTTCGTTCCTTCCTTCCTTCCTTCCTTGTTTCCCTGTCTTTCTGTCCATCTATCCATCTGTCCATCCATTCATCCATCCATTTATCCACTCTGAATTGAAAACTAATATAGATAAGCAAAATGAAAAACTAGGAAAATGCAGGAAACCTTGACAAAACAGCTTCTATTTCTAATTCTGACACTCAGTAACCACCGCTACATACAAGTACATTTGTCTCTGGTCTTGTCCCTATTCTAGGTACATGCATTTTCATACAGTTAAGATCATATTGTATGTCTGAATTTTTTAACATACTAGATTTTTTACATTACTAAGTTAATACATGCTCATTTAAATAAGTCAAACAATATGAATATATAAGAAGAAAAAGCTAATAATTTACGCTCTACATCTTCCCTTTGCTAAGTGGCACTTGTGCACCTTCTGTGACCATGCAAACATGGTATATATGCACATATAGGAGTGGAATGTATGTGTTTTAATAGCATAATACTTTCTCCATTATTTTAAAACTTGCTTTATGTGGTCAACAGGACATATGAAACACATATAGATGAAACAAAAAATTGTAAAAACGTTTGCATACTACTCTGTGCTGTGGAATAGCCCTAATTAAATCAATCATTCCCCTATTTATGGGCACTCCATTTATTTTCAATTTTGATACTATTGTTGTTTTAGCCCTTATGAATACTACAGCAATATATGTTATTATATAAGGCTGGTTTTAATTTTGTAGGACAGGTGGGATTTCTGAGTCAAAGGTCAGGTGACATAATTTTGTATCCTGTGGTTTTGCTTAACGCTATGCAGAACCATTTCCCCATATTGTTGAAAACTCTTCGTGAGGTTTTTGTTTTGTTTTTTTTTTAAATTGGCTGAAAGCACTTCATCATATAGTTGTACTAAACTTTACTTAATATCCCTGAGCCTTTGGGTAGTGTCCAGTTCTTTGCTTTGATAAATAATGCTCAGATGAACATCTTTCCACATGGCTCTTTGTCCTTCTTTTGACATACTTGGGATTCTAGAAGTGGAATTACTGGGTCGGAGGTCACGAACGGAGAGGTCTTTTAAATCTCAGGCTGCAAACAATCCCATTGCAGATTTAGGCTACACTTTTCATCCAGTTGCAGCTGCAGCATTTTACAAACCACAGCATAAACCCTAGGAATGATTCTGTTCCCCACTGAGATAGAGCATTGTTATTAATATAACTTTACAAACATCATTCGTTTGAAAGCTTTATCCAGCCTTACCACAACTCATTAGTGAACCTTCTAACAGTCCCGGGGCAGTTTGTGGATTCTGCAGCAGACAAGTTACCGTGTGCTGAAGGATACCGCAGGGAAACCTTCCACCACCCCCACCCCACCCCACCCTACCCAAAGGATGATTCCTGCTCACACCAGCCAGCTGGAGACATCAGAGCATTACCTCTCAGCGACAAGGGAGGGACTCTTTTGTTCTTTCTGGTGGTTCGTTTTCATCTTCAGATCATGGCCAGTGTCAGCTGACTCGGGCATCGTTAGCATTTCGGGCTGTACAGAAATGCACACTGTAGGGTACCCAGGATTCTTGGCCCTGCCCCACCATATACCAGCGCCATGTTAGTCATCAAAACGACCGGAAATGCCTTTTGTGTCTCCCAACTTCCCTTTTTTAACATGTCAGCTCTTGGTCTCGATATTTACATCTATATTTTTCCTTATCCCTTTAATATATGTTATCTAAATATGTGTCATCTTTGTATATGGGTTTTTGCTGTAAGAACTCTCTGAGAATGCAATGATTCTTAACTGGGATTGGAAGGGGTCAGAAGGAGGGAAAGTAATTAGCGGGGCCTGTTATAATGGGGTTGGTGGGGTTATTTGTGCTTTTAAAGCAGAATATCAGGGTGTCGAAAAGCCAAGATTCTGGAGTCAGAAAGCCTGGGTTCAAATCCTGACCCCTCCTCTTGCAAGCTCGTGACACCGGGCAAGTTATTAACCTCTTTATCCCTTTATTTGACTATAAATATGGGATAATTATAGTTTCTACTGCATAGTTTTGTTATGAGGAGTAAATGAGTCACTATTTCTGAGACACTTCATGCCTGGCACAAAACGAGCACTGTGTGTGTGTTACAGAAATGTACGTGGGTAGGTGTGTTTGTGTTTTCCATAATTCTAGCTAGGCAAAGACATATTTAACCAAAACCTTCTGGGCTGACGAGGATCCTCAGAAAGTAGGCTGGCGGGGGGGGCTCTTTTAAGGCATCAGGACTAAAAAGGTAAAGACATGTACTAGGCAGGTAAGCATAGTGGTGACCCTCTCTGACGTACATATTTCAGGAGGGGTCGCCCCACCCATCTTCCATGTTGGAGTGCTCTTCTCTGGCAACCCACTATGGGTACTCCACTACTGGACTTCATGCAGGTGGAACCAAACCTGGAAGACCCAAGCCAAGGGGAGAAGGCGTGAGCAGAGCAGCTGGCAGGCACCATGAGGCAGGGCTAGCCTTGCCCACTGCCTGTAGCTGACCAGCTAGACGCTCTTCCTTTTCTTGCAAACCTAATGTAGGTGTAAGGTCAAGGCTCCCTCCCTATGAGGCTTGCATAGCACCTTCAACCTTCTAGTCTTTGTCCTCCCAGAAGGAAAAAAAGTGAGAGGAAGGAGGGGCAAGAGAAAAGAGGATGCATTTTGTCAGACGCTGTGCTGTGAAACACTAGCACAGATGACGTTTGGAAGCGCCCTCTGAGCAGACATAAAAGCTCAGGCTCAAAGAGATTAAATGTCTTATTTCCGCTCTTGGAAAACATATATTTTATTTTTTTCTGTGTCTCTGAATTGGCATCCAACCATAATCATTGTGCTAATTTACTGTATTCTTACTCTCCCTCTCTAGTGCGGTGAGTAAATCTGTGTGTTCCTTCTACTTAATAACATATTAAGTGGCAATAATAATTATTATAACAAATGTATCAAATAACTATGTGTGAACTCTGCACGTTTCAGCCCATTTAATCCCCATAACCTACGGAGGTGGTTTCTATTATTGCACCCATTCTACAGATGAGAAAATGGAGGCACAAAAAGTTAAATAATCTGTCCTAGGTCCCACAGCTGGTTAGAGCTGGAATTTGAACCAAAGGTTCTGTGCTTCCCAAATTTGTCTTCTGATCTCTGCATCACACTGACTCTGTCACTCAGTCCTTTTCTCACTGCTCTGGTCTCTATACTTAGAGCTTTGAGACCTGCCACTCAGATGACTCCAGAACAAAACATGCCTCGGTGTCATGCTTGCCTTTACCCTTGTCACTTTCTCGACTCCCCTCATCTCCGCGACTGCATCTTTATAACTCTCCTTTATTAGTGCTTTTGCTGGAGGAGGCAAGCGTGAACATTGTCAAAAGGACTCAAAATGGGGAAAAGTGGCAGCAATTGCCAGCACAATCACTGAAAAACCTTCTGAATGGACTGGTAAATTAAACCCTCCCCCAAATGCTCAGAATTGACCTTTGAATTGACTAATTCAAATTCATTGAGTCAGATGCAGTTAGTGTAACAGTCTGTACTAACAGTGTAGACTATTAGTTTGTAGAGGCTACACAGAAGAGTCCAATTTTCTTTGCACAAAGAGCCTGCCATTCATTTATTGAACAAATGCTTTTGAACACCCATCACTGTGACAGACAGTGGCAATGCACGTAGGAACAAAGTGTGTCCATGGGGACAGAGACCTGAAATAATCAGTCGCCGTGTAAGGAAATTCCCCCGACCACCGATTTCTACGCCTTGTATGTTTCTGTTGTCTCTGCTGCACACTGACCAAAAGACACAAGACAAGCTCTTGTCCATTTGGATTTTAGCATCTTTCCCTGATCCTGTCTCTAACTCTGGTGTTGTGCACCCACTCTGCAACTCTCCAAGCTCCAGCCCTGCAGTACCAGCCTGTACCTGCCTCAGATGGCACCCAGCCTTGGAGAAATCTCACACCCCATGGTGATTCATATCTGACCCTGACAGTTTTCCACCTTTGCCAGAAAATCTTTCCCAGAAGAGTGGGAGTCTAGGAAGACAAATAGCCAAGATAGGAGTTTGAAGAGGAGGCACCAATGGCAATTTGGATTGATAATTCCTCCAGCTAATTTAGTTCTGATTTCCCCCACGCTCTTGGCAGTGAGACAGTTGGCTCCGGAGGAAGGTGATGAAAAGGAATCAGTCAAAGAACAATCAAGAACGTGTTACTTTTTTGGATAATCATTGGCCACAGGGATTCTCCTTTACACTTTAAAGAGGGATGAGATTGAGTCTCTCCCTAGCACTGACAATGAAACATTTATGCTGTTTATAAAAATCAGGAAACACAAAAATAATTTGATGAATGCTCATCTTCTGGTCCTTTTGTGATCTGAGAGAGCTTGAGATAAGAAAAGCTGTGGATGAATTTTACTGAACTATTGAATTGAGAATGGCTGAGGGGTGGGCCGGGCGCGGTGGCTCAAGCCTGTAATCCCAGCACTTTGGGAGGCCGAGACGGGCAGATCACAAGGTCAGGAGATCGAGACCATCCTGGCTAACACGGTGAAACCCCGTCTCTACTAAAAAATACAAAAACCTAGCCGGGCGAGGTGGCGGGCGTCTGTAGTCCCAGCTACTCGGGAGGCTGAGGCAGGAGAATGGCGTGAACCCGGGAGGCGGAGCTTGCAGTGAGCTGAGATCCGGCCACTGCACTCCAGCCTGGGCGACAAAGCGAGACTCTGTCTCAACAACAACAACAACAAAAAAAAAAAAAAAAAAAATGGTTGAGGGGGAGAGGCCCCTTCCCTCTGTGAAATCTACGGAAAAGTTGGTTTTCTTCTCTCCTAGTTTCAGAATACTTGGACTTAGAGTCCCAGATAGCATCACTTTCTGGGGAGGCCCCCGAACCGGACAGGAGACTGCGTCTCTTCAATCAGAGCAGCGGAAGTCTCAACAAAAAACAAGATTTCAACCCATCCTTCGCTTTGGTGATGGGCAGTTCTTCTTCTCACCTCTGCTTATTTACAGTTTGAGGAAAAAACAGGTAGTAGTTGAGAGTGTATTTGGGCCGGGCGCGGTGGCTCAAGCCTGTAATCCCAGCACTTTGGGAGGCCGAGGCGGGTGGATCACAAGGTCAGGAGATCGAGACCACAGTGAAATCCCGTCTCTACTAAAAATACAAAAAATTAGCCGGGCGCGGTGGCGGGCGCCTGTAGTCCCAGCTACTCGGGAGGCTGAGGCAGGAGAATGGCGGGAACCCGGGAGGCGGAGCTTGCAGTGAGCCGAGATCGCGCCACTGCACTCCAGCCTGGGCAACAGCGTGAGACTCCGTCTCAAAAAAAAAAAAAAAAAAAAAGAAAGTGTATTTGACCGTATTTTCTACCTGGGAGACCATTTGTTTCTTTAACAATTACTTTTGGACATGTTACTTGTTAGTTAAAGGAGACGTGACACCTCCTGCCCCCTGGCCAGCCAAGATCCATTTGTCATGCAGGTAGCCTCAGAATGGATTGAGAGCTAACCGCGCAGATCTCATGTCAAAGACGTGCGCGTCTGTCTTTCATGGCTTGGGTTGTTAGGATGCAGGGAGGGCCTTTTGTCAAACACCTGCCGATGAGCGTTTGGCAGAGCCTGTGCTAAGACATCATAGATTTCCTTCTCTGTTGTCTTGAGAGCAGAGAAGGTGGCAGAGAAGGGAATCAGGGAAGAAATGAGGATGAGGATAAATGAGAGGCTGTGGTTCTCAGGGTGGACTGCATCGGACACTGCCTAGCATGAGAAGGGACTTGCCTGTTTTCTAGGAAGTACTATTAAGAAGATAAATTCGGTGCTCAGACATCTGAGGCCTGACATTAGGAGAAATATGGTAAGGCATACATTTAGAAGAGATGCCGTGTGTGTGTGTGTGTGTGTGTGTGTCTGTGTATTATTAATATGTCTGCTGGCCTTGAGAAAGCACATTCAGAGAATTTTCTGGATTCTTTTTCACATGCCCTGTATTGTCAAAAAGTGATGTTGGATGTTTTCTGCCTATGGCTGTGGGCCTGCATGTTCACGTAGATGTTCACATGTTCCTAAAGGATACATCCAGGACTGTGCTGACTTATTTGGGGCTGCTGAGAAGACACATGAGTCAGATGATAACAGGAGTAATTCAGTGTGTGCCTCCCATGGCTGCTGTAACAAACTGCACAGCCTGGAGGGCTTCAGACAATAGGAATATTATCCCACAGTCCTAGAGGCCAGAAGTCTGAGACCACAGTGTGCACAGGGCCATGCTCCTTCTCTAGAGAACCCTGCTTGCTCTTCTCACTTACGGTGGTTCAATGGCAACGCTTGGTGTTTCCTGGCTTGCAGCTGGAGCTGTCTGACCTCTGCGTCTGTCCTCCCACGGCCTTCTCTCTGTGTGTCTGTGTGTCTCTTCTCCTTTGTTGTCAGGATACCAGTCACATTGGATTAAGGGCCCACCCTATTCCAGTATGACCTCATCTTAACTACTTACCTCTGTGTTCCAATCTAATTACATGTCTATTTCCAAGTAACGTCACATTCTGAGGTGATGGTGGTTAGGACTTCAACATATATTCTTCGGGACATGATTCAACGTATAACAAGTAATACCAGTAATCACCTCACCCTTGTAAACAGTACAATTGCCATTCCTCAAGCATCTAGTATACTCAGGACATTAGGCTGGGAACTTTTTCTCTAATCCTCACACTAGCATTTTTACCAATGAGGAAACTGAGAGTCAGGGAAGCTTAGTCCACGTTTCTCACCTTTTCTCCTTTTCTCCCATCCCCCAGCCAGTTTTTCAACATAATGATTTTTCCCCACATGCTCACTGCAGTGAATGTTCACTCCCAAGCCCAAAAGTAGACATGTGGAGTGACAGGTGTCACTATATCATAATACAAAGAATTTCAAAAACCAGAAGTGTTTGAGAAAATATAAATTGTGCAGTAAAAGAAAACACCGTAAGTGTGCAGAGCAGGGGCTAGAATGACTCTTTAGGTATTGTGTTTGTTAGGGGGGTCATTAGAAAATCACAGACTCTGAGCCGAACCTCCTGGGTTCAAATCCCAGCTCCACCACTTACCAGTTGAATGACTTTGAGAAAGTTACTTAAATGCTGTGTGCTTCAGTTTCCTCTCTCGTCAAATGGGTTAATATCAGCACTTAACACCTAGTTTTTGTGAAAGCTAAACGTGCTTATCTATAGCTGTTATTATTACTAGAAATAATATTGTAGTGCCCCCAAACATGGATTTAACAAGCATTGATCAAATACCTCCTATGCCCCTATGAACCAGGTACTAGAAATACACTCCTTTCACTTGTTTTTGTTTTGTTTTGTTTTTGAGACAGGGTATCGCTCTGTCACCCAGGCTGGAGTGCAGTGGCATGATCTCTGCTGACTGCATTCTCCGTCTCCCAGGTTCAAGCGATTCTCCTCCCTCAGCCTCCCCAGTAGCTGGGATTACAGGCCCCTCCACCCCCCATCCCCCCGCCCCCCACCCCCACCACACCCAGCTGATTTTTAGTAGAGACAGGGTTTCACCGTGTTGGCCAGGCTAGTCTTGAACTCCTGACCTCAAGAGATCTGCCCACCTCAGCCTCCCAAAGTGATGGGATTACAGGCGTGCGCCACCACGCCTGGCTAATTTTTGTATTTTTAGTAGAGACGGGGTTTCACTATGTTGGCCAGGCTGGTCTCGAACTCCTGGGCTCAAGCGATGCACCCGCCATGGCCTCCCACAGTGCTGGGATTACAGGTGTGAGCCACCATGCCTGGCCCCCTTTCACTTGTATTTTTTGAAAACAGAAAGAAAGAATTATGAATGAATTCTTCTGAGCTGTGAGTCCTTCCTGTGCACCAGGCATGGATGGCAAGGCACGACTGATAATGTTCCTTCTTAGCTCGAATTGTCCACTATCTCTCCCATGCACGGGGAGACAAGCTGTGCTCTTCAAACACAAATTCCTTCTCCCACGTCCTGTGTAGTTTTGCTTTTTTCCTCCCTGAGGTTGCTAATTGTGGGCAGTACAGTGCACTTTTATTTTTCTCGTCTCCTTCCTGGCATGTGCCACAGAAGAAAACCCACCAAGTCTTGAGCTAAACAAAGCAGAGAGGGGAGAAGGGACAAGGCCGGGAGGCGGCAGTGGGGCTACATGGGATAAAAATGGAAACACACATTTTTGCCCTCTGTACCCAAAAGGAAATGTCGGTGGAGGCAGGTGTTCAAGCTAGCGTCGTGTTTGTGGTTTTAGACACAGCTTTGAGTCATGACTGGTGTGGCCAAGACCTATTTTCCTTGCAAATGCTCTCTCTCTTTTTACAGTAACTGTGTTACTAAAGTTCTCTTAGATACTTTATATTTCCTTTCACAGATTTCCAAAATTTCTTTCTTTGAGAATGTCTGGACCGGTAGGAGGTTCAGCACGCACTGCTGGAGAAATCACAGATGACTAATTGGAATGCCTCAGAATCATTCTCCTTTTGTTTCACCTAATTTCCACACTTATGAAGTCAAACTCTCAGTTAAATGTTTATAGAGCAATTCATTTCTTCTGAGCCATCTGTTGCCAGGCAGGATCTGCAGAACTCTTGGTTGCATGTCCTGGGTTGGGTCCACCAAGGCTCGTAGCACAAAGGCCTGATGTTTAAATCCTGCAAGCAAATTGCCACCTTTATTTCCAAGTTCTCCTCCAAATCCACATTGTTCTCTGCAGACACCAGGGGGGTTCAGTGTTTGCTTTTCCTGGAGCTGCTCGGTTCTCTCACCTTTCATGTCTGTGGTGCCAAGGTAAGCCAAAGGCATTAGTATTCACACTTGTGTGTGAGCAGCTGAGCTAATATGCACCAGAGGGAAAATATTACTTCTCATAAATGCTCAATAATTATAGTCTTTATTGCATCCAAATCTATATTGTGACACATAGTGGAAAGCTTTTGGATTCTACGTGGAAGAGTTGACAGAGATTTGCAGGTGAAAAAGAAAAGAAAAAAAAATAAGTGTATATATAGACAGAGACAAAAACTTGTCTGCTGTAAACCTAGGGAGAGAGAGGGTAGTGCCCCTGGGACATTGGACTTTCTGTTGCCAGCATGGTCCGTCAACTTCCAAAATGGCATTAAATTTTGGAAAAATTGCCTGAACATTTTGAACAGGCATCTATTAGGAAAGCCTATTTATTTTTCTTTTCCTTTTTCTTTTTTCTGAGACAAGATCTCCCTCTGTCACCCAGGCTGGAGTGCGGTGGCACCATCATGGCTCACTGCAGCCTCGACCTCCTGGGCTCACGTGATCCTCCTGCCTCAGCCTCCCAAGTAGCTGGGACTATAGGCATGCACCACCACTCCCAGCTATTTTTTGTTGTTGTTGTTGTAGAGACAGGGTCTAGCCACTGTGTTGCCCAGGTTGGTTTCAAGCTCCTAGCTTCAAGCCATCCTCCTGCCTTGGCCTCTCAGAATGCTGGGATTACTGGCATGAACTACCATGCCCAGCCTAGGAAAGCATATTTCTTGAGGAAAAATCATTTCTAGTAGTTTCTGTTCTAATCTAAGGGGTTTGAGGTTCTGTTGTGACATAGATGTTAGCTAGGAGAGAGAAGAAATGGAGGAAGGGAGGGGTTTCATCCCGCTGTTTTCATTTGCTTGGCTGTGCTGAAATTGTGAATACACAATTGTTACCTGCTGCCGGTGGGCGTGGTGGGATATTTATTTGGCATCTTGCAATTGATATGAGCTGAGTGATTTTTCTAGGTATCTTAACTCCTTAGAAACTTCCACTGGTTTCATATTCTACCTAGTTTTAGGTAACAGAGCTGGTGTGGGATGGGAAAGGGGGGGGGGATAAAGATGTTAATTTGGAACCATTTGATTGCTTCCTTATTTAACTTCTCACAGAAATGTTTTCATAACACAGTCTTTTTTAATTTTTTTTTTTTTTTTTTTTTTTTTTTTTTTTTTTGAGACGGAGTCTCAGTTGCCCAGTGCAGTGGTGTGCTCTCAGCTCACTGCAACCTCTGTCTCCCAGGTTAAAGCAATTCTCCTGCCTCAGCCTCCTGAGTAGCTGGGATTACAGGTGGGCAACACCACGCCTGGTTAGCTTTTGTATTTTTAGTAAAGACGAGGTTTCACCTTGTTGGCCAGGCTGGTCTCAAACTGCTGACCTCAACTGATCTGCCTGCCTCAGCCTCTCAAAATGCTGGGATTACAGGCGTAAGCCACCACATCTGGCCTCATGTCCATTTTTATGGGAAAAAAAAATCACAAGGATTAACGTGCAGCCATTAGGCATAGATTCCTGCCTAAGGTCTGGATATGAATTCCAAAGACCGTGGGACTTACTGACATGTCTGTGAATATTCAGACCCACAGAGGTCTTGCCCCTACAGAGAGGCCCCAAGAGAGAGGCCTCACACCCTCTGGCTCCATTGAAATTCACTTCACGTTTCCAACTTGGATTAAACTGGCACGAAAGTTCAGTCAAATGTCAAGTCCATTTTGTCAAGGGAGGGAACTCATTCAGAAGATGAACTAGTTGGTATTGCTTAGATGATTAACTACTTGGCATTAGGTAGAAGAGGGCTCTGCAAACTACAGTTCATGGACCAAATCCTGCCTGCTGTTTGTTTTTTGTAAATAAAGTTTTATTGGAACACAGCCAGGTGCATTTGTTTACATATTGTCTACGGCTGCTTTTGCACTACAATAGCAAAGTTCAGTACTTATAAACACAGAGCCTGCAAAGTCTAAAATATTTACTATCTGCCCTTTTACAGGTAAATTTGAGGACTCGAGTTAGAAGGCTAACTAGTGGGTGTTACCTAAATTTTGTGAATTGTGGCTAAATTTATCATTTGTCTGCACATTCAAATAAAATCATGTATTAAAGATGACGTGTCTATAATAAGATGAGTAAAGCATGACCTCTTTTTTTTTTTTTTTTAAGAGACGGGGTGGAGTCTCCCTCTGTCACCCAGACTGGAGTGCAGTAGCACAATCTCGGCTAACTGCAACCTCCGCCTCCTGAGTTCAAGCAATTCTCCTGCCTCAGCCTCTCAAGTAGCTGGGACTACAGGCAAGTGCCGCCACGCCCTGCAAGTTTTTTTTTTGTATTTTAGCAGAGACAGGGTTTCACTGTGTTGCCCAGGCTGGTCTCGAACTCCTGAGCTCATGCAGTTTGCCCAGCTCGGCCTCCCAAAGTGCTGGGATTACAAGCATGAGCCACCGCGTCTGGCCCATGACTTCTGTTTATGGGAGAGAAAGACCACTGAGATTGTAAGTGGACATCAGGACTTGGATTCTATGAAATCTAACACATTTACTTTTGCATTTCTTTACATTTTGTTTGTTTCAAAGTAGCTACAACTAAGAATGGACTATCCTCTCCTGCTACTTTATAAAAGCCAAGTTTTTGCTTCTAGCTGGTCGAAGGCACTGTGGGAGCTTATGTTTTTCTCAATCACTGAAGATCATTTGAGACAAAATATGGAGAAAATTTATACCAAATCGTATTTGGACTGGAGCAAAAAGGTTTCAAACTACAGAAGCACCAAATAGGCCATGATAAAGAATAAATACCACCCACCCCGACCTGGCAAACGTGGGCTCACCCGAAAGTAGTGGAGCCTCAAGCCCAGGGAGATGTGGCTGCAGAATCCACTGAATAAACGTCTATTAAAAAAATCATAGCATCTAGGGGATATATACCTCTAAGCCCATTCTTCAATAGAGAACTACTTATGTGCATAAGTAGTTTAAACAAAATTAGTGGAAAAACAGGGAGTTTAAGGGAGCAAGAGATCAAGTCTTCTGGGCTCACCACACATCAGGTGATTTAAGCTAAAAATGGCTTAAAATACCGCAATCACTTGAAACGCCTTACGTAAACTGACCAGGAATCTGGGGCATTCGCGCTAGAGACAATTTTCTTCTCCTCAAGATAAGGGACGGGGAATTAGTCATAGGGTATTTCCAGATAATGTAGTTAACACCTCGTGTAATATTAGGTGGGCAGGGAGCTCTGCTCTCAGGACCAAAATTGCTCCTGCCAGCTCTAATAGGGAATGTGTGTATTTTTAAAGTCTGGGTAAGCACTGGTGAGTCATTTCCACAATACGCCTCCCTTCAGCGTGAAATGGGGCAGAAAGTGCCCCAGACAGCTGTTCGGTTATTTTCGCAGTGATTCATTCATTCATTCATCCTCCCATTCATTCATTCATTCACTCATCACGTGGTAACTGAACACCCCTGTATACCAGGCCCAGTGCCAAATACCGGGGAAATGTGTGTGAATAAAATCTCATTTTCAAGGAGCTTATTGCCTGTTGGACATTTTAGCCTCTTCTCTTTAGTGCAATAAATAATTTGACAACTGAAAAAGATGTGAGGTTGTACCTGGTAAGGTCGCTATTGATCAGGGAAAGGTTTAGCATGGAGAGAGATCTCTTAAGGCGCCCAGGTATTCAGAAGCACCCCTAAACCTGATTAGAGTGGCCCTCTGCTTACAAGCGGAGCCTTTCCCTCATTTCTGTTTTATTTCTTTTGTCTCTCACTTTTTATTTCCTTTGTGGAATCCAGCCCCTTTGCTTATTCTTAGCGCAAAAGAGGCAGTAGAGTGAGAAGAACATGAACTTCAGAGCCCACCTGTCCCTTTTCCCATTTGAATCCAAACTCTGTTATTCACCAGCTGTGCATCCTTGGGAAAGTCACTTAACCTCTCTGAGCTCTAATTTCCTCACGGGGCTGCAGGAGTGAGGTGAAGGACCTGCTGTCACTGGTACAGTGGTTGAGGAAAAAGGTGAATGAAGGAAGGGCCTCATTTTACTCCTTGTCTCCCATTCCTTTCTGCTACTTCTCTTTGGCTCAGCAACAGGAGACAGACGTCTGTCTCCACGGCTGTGAACTGCCAAAGAGTTGCCAATTCTCTACGTCTTTGGCCTCTATGATCCCAGGGTCAAGGCCAGCACTTTCCATGCCATTAGACTTCATTCTCTTATGGGTGCTTTCTGTTGGAATCTCCCAGTACAGAGCAGAAAGCACAGGTTACGGAATCAGATAGACCAAAGTTCATCTCCAAGTTCGATTCCCTCTGCATACAAGTTGCTTACCCTTGGGGGCCCTGTAAAATGACGACAATAGTAAGCACCTCAGAGGCTCGCTGGAAGAACTCTTTGTTGTCTGCACAGAAGCTCTCAGTGCTAAGCCTGGAACAGAGGAGACTTCAGTCGATGTAGGGCATCTCCCCAAACTGCTTTTATTCTTTCTGCCTCACTGAAACTTGAATTGAGAAGCGGCTGGAGGAAAAACCTTTGCCACTGGGTAGTACTGCTGAGTTTTGTGTCGCAGCGATACCTTCTGCTCCCTTCTTCAGGGATACCTCAGGGTATGAGAGTGCTGCTCCCCCAGCAGAGGAGATGTAGTCCAGTCATCCATCTGTGTGGTCTCTGCGGTAAAGTACACTTTTCATTGAACTTTTAAAAATACTGCAAATCGACCCCCACACACCTTTTCTTACTGCAGGTCACCTAGCCAGCAAAGACCCCAGTGGAGACACCATTGGTTTGGAGGAAGGAGAGGAAAGTCTCCACTTGGGCAAAAACAATTTAGGATACCTGAAGATTGCAAAGCCCAGCTCCTCGCAAAGGGGTGGCAGCTGGGGAGAAGCTGAATCAGTGGACAGACGGGATTATGGTTTAACAAGTTCAGGGACAAGAGAAGGCCCCAGTAACCTACAGAAGCAACTAGCTGCTTGCCTTCTGTACAGCATGGTCTTTGGAGTCACAGGACATGAGTTTGAATCTCAGCTCTGCCACTTAGTAATTGTGTAGATTTGTGCACGTTGCTCAACCTCTCTGTCTCAGTTTTCTGTAAACTGGGGAAAATCATAGCAAATCTATTTCACGTGGTTGTTGTGAAGAATCTATGTGTGTGTGTGTGTGTACAAAAAGAGAAAGCTTAGAGCAGTGTGTAGCACTGCTACACTAATGTGAGTCGTTACTTGTAGAGAACAACTATGTCAAAACCACACCAACAACGATTTGGAAAGGAAATAATTTGACCGGTCATTTTGTTTATCCAACAACTGAGTTGGATTGACATATTTTTCCTTTGGCCTGCAAAGGAAATTTAAGCATTCGTTCATTCATCCTCTTAGAGAAATATTCTCCAAGCCCTACCATGTGCCAAGCTTTGGGTTGGATACCAGGAACCCCTCTCAGTGAGATCACAGTCTAAGAGCACACACCCAACTATGAAATCTAGGTGGACTGTGAAAGTGAAGAAAGGTTCTGGTTATGAAGGCACAGAGGAAGTGACGGCTGAACTGTGTAAGGACACAAGTTGTTTAACGAGTTTCCTGGCCCATGTGAGATCTCTGTTCCAACGTTACAGGCAGCAGTGTGGGGCCTCACCTTACCTTTTTCCCACTTACACACTTCTCCACCCCCGTTCAGTTCCCAGGCTCCCGTTGTGTGAACTGGCTCATTTCTCACTGCCTTTCTGTTCTACAGCCCCCGCTCTGCTGAGTCAGGAGGTGCCACTTTCTCCATGTGCTTTCCATCGTCCAAAATTTTTGTTGATGTTTCTTGATCACTGAGTTAAATATTTTTTTCCCTGTATTATACTTCTAATAGAGTTTCCGGAGAGAGTGCAGACAAAACGCCTGAATTGAATCTACCATGTCTAAGCAGACACTCCCAGAGTACGCTTCTTTCCCCCATGCTATACTCCCCAAACTAAAGGATGAGAAAGAACTATGCAGGCAGAATGAGATGGGTAGATGCTCCTGCTAATGCTGTCACTTCTACTACCACCACCACTGCTGTCATCTGCTGAGGATGGATTATATGCCTGCTCCACATCAGAACATTACGCGTATGGTGTGATTTGGTCATTCTGAGTGGCTAAAGTGTGAGCATACCCGTATCTCAGGTTTACGGAGGAGAAGACAGAGGCTCAGAGTGGTTATGTATATTTCTCTAAGTCCACCAGCTATTGTTTGTTGTAGGTTGGGTAACCCAGGAAGCAGAGTCTGCAACTGAGATTGGAATGTAGGAAGATTACTGGGGAATGTTCTAGAATCCACACCTGTAGGGGGATGTAGCAAGCAGGATGGGGTGGAGGGAGGATTAAGCTGTGCTGTGGGAGATGCGAATACTCCAGTCAATCCCAAGGAAACTCTGAAGCTGGGTAATTCTTCAGAGATGCAAGGAGGTCAGGAAGTCATTGATGTGGGCTGCCTCCTGGAGTGGGTGTTGCTTCGGTAGGCAGCTGGCTTTGGCTGAGGGCAGTTCCTGAGGAGGGACTGGTACAACAGCCTAGCATCTAAGGAAATGAGTGCCTCCTGGCCCAGAATGGGGGATGTCGGCAGCACACTACAGTATCCACTACAGTGTCTTGGGCTTGCCCTGAAGCCATGCCTCTCTAACTTGAGGGTATATTCATGTAAGTGAGGAGCAGGGATGGGGGAAAGGGACAAGGTAAAGCTACAAAGGTAAGCCAGCTTATCTAGACCGGGAGCTAGCTCCTTGTGAAGGAATGGCAATGATAATGGTTAAGTCAGATTTGAGAAGTGTGTTTTGGGGAAACACTCAGGAAGTGGTGCATAGAATCCTAGCACCAGATCAGTGACTGGGTGAGTTTGACATTCTAGATGCCATTGTGTCAAGAATTATAGTTGAAAGGGGAAAGAACATCTTAGTTTTTCATTTCCTGTGTCACTGTTTTCTCTTTCTTATTTGGAAATGCTGTTTCTCTCACATGGGAAAAATTTGGTTATCTCAGGTGGTAAAGATGCCTTTGTTTAAAATATTCTTCTGTTAGTGGGGACAATAATATTGCTAATTTCCAGGACAGACTCTTCTCATGCAGTTTAGTCAGTAGGAACCTGTTTGCACGTTCATTTGAGGAAGTGTCAAAACCAAAAGTAGCTTCGAGGTTTGGCACCTTTGGTAAAGTTACAGAAATGCAGTGTGAGCAAAACTCATCCTCTTCTCTTCTTCACTTATTGGTGAACAGTGAGAGACCAAGGTGAGAGACTCGGAAATTATACATGTACATTGTATATTATGTATATACAACATACATTGTGTATTACACATATACAAATTATTTGTTATAACCTGTAAATTTCACAGTGAGAGACCAAGTTGAAAAATGCTTAAAATTCACAAGTCTGCATCATTCTGTCCTCCAGGTACCCCAAGCTGGTTTGGGTTTATATCAGTTTGAACTGAGGGACTTTCAGCTTAGGAACATGTGCTCTGTGTGCTGGAAGCTGCTGGAGGCACCGGGTTATATCTGCTCACTTAGGTTTGTGATATTGGGCAAAAGGAGAAAATTCTGAGTCTATTTGGATTCAAGTTCCATTAATGCCTGAGAAATATTTAAATCTCAAGATTTCCAATCCCATAAGCAGCCCTAGCCTCTCTTCTCCTGATACTCCACATACTCAGTCTCATTCCTTCTTCCCACTCTCTCCAGTTCTCATCCTCTACACTGCCTCCAGCCCCCCAGGGATCCAGACCCTGTCTCCTTCAGTGAGAGACTACTTTTGGGGAAGCCAAATTATTTGTTATAACATGTAGATTTCACTTGTAGAAATGTTCTGTTTTCAAGGATACAGAGCTCAAAGGGAGCACAATTCCCTGGAGAGCCAGGGAAATAATGAAGTCTGAGGTCAGGCAGATCTGGATCTGAATCTTGGCAACGCATTTCAGGAGTTCTATGTAACCCTGAGCATCTTTCAGTTCCTTGAACTTCAGTCTGCTCATCTCTAAAACGGGGTTATTATCTACCTGCAGAGGTGCTGCAGTATTAAATGAGGCAATGTTGCAAAGTTTCTAGAATGGTATTTAGGGCTCATTATTGACTCAGTACATAGTAGGAAGCATAGTTACCTTGGGCCAGGGGAGCTACCTGAGTGGAGTCAACTTTTACATTACGGGGACCAAGTTGAAACATGGTTAAAATTGACAAGTCTGTCCCATTCTATCTTCTAGGTACCCTAAGCTGGTTTGGGTTTATACATTCCCACAGTGTCTGCCACATCCCAGTGGTTTTATGACCTCGAGGTCCTGAGCTGTGTTGTCACATCTCATGATCTTCCTCAAAAACTCTTACAGCTGTATTCCACAGGTCATCACCAAGGGACTGCTGGAACAGGACCATAGCAGCTGCCAAGAGCTGAGTGTACATTTCCTCCCAACTCTGCATTCAGCTGATAGCTTGAAATTGGTTATGGTGAGAGTATTTATACCATGGGAATTGGCAGACACTGTGAATCAAACCCACCCCCAGCACGGTTCCCCTCCAGTGAGCCAGTTCTTAAACATTTACTAGTACACCACTGTCACCAACCCTGCTTTTTACACAAGTGTCCTTTAAGCAAAGCAATTCATGGGAAAGTAAATTTTAATTTTCAGACCATTTCATTAGATTCCTCACAGCCACAAATGGGTGGTTGTGGTGATAATCTGGGCTTTTGGATCATTTTAAAACGGTGCTTCTGTAAAGCCAGAAAACATCACTTGGTAATTTATTTATTTGTTCCCAATGTTTCCTACGGATTGTGTTGAAAACACAGACACGCAGGACCAAGGGTAGGGTTCATCCCACCATGATGATGGGAAGCGGTTGATGCGTGGACTCCAGGGATCCTGTGTCCTGATAGAAGGCTCTCACTTTCCAATTAGCAGGAAGTTATGTTTCCCAGCCCCTAGGAAAGCGTAGGGGTTAAGGAGAACTCAAATCTGGGGCAGTTACAAATCTGCCCGTATGTGCATGACAGTTTGAATCAATTGGTCATCTACCAAAATCTGGGGAACAAGAGAAGCTTTAGGAAATGGGCTGGGCGTGGTGGCTCATGCCTGTAATCCCTGCACTTTGGGAGGCCGAGACAGGCGAATCACCTGAGGTCAGGAGTTCGAGACCAGCCTGGCCAACATGGTGAAACCCCATCTCTACTAAAAAAAAAAAAAAAAAAAAAAAACACACACACAAAAATGAGCTGGGCGTGGTGGCATGTGCCTGTAATCCCAGCTACTCGGGAAGCTGAGGCCAGAGAATTGCTTGAACCTGGGAGGCAGAGGTTGAAGTGAGCTGAGATTTTGCCACTGTACTCCAGCCTGGGCGAGAGAGAGAGACTGTCCCGGGGGGAAAAAAAAAAAAAAGAAAAAGAAAAGAGTAAGATTACAAGCAAGTAAAGAATATAAGTCCTCCCCCACTTTTTTTTGCTCCTTCATGGGTGTGGCTGCATCCTCTGCTCACTGGTTTGAGGTTGAAGTAACCAACATACATAATCACCCTGTTACTGTTTTTCCATGGGCAGTTGAAGCCCTGGCCTCCACTGCAGTTTTAACATCACACCCAAGAGTCTAAGGTACCCCTGGATGGAGCAACGTAACTAGAGACATTAATCGTACCCCTGGATAAGTGACAAATGCATTGTGAGGGTCTGATATCTGTGGCTCAGGATGCTTAGTAGCACTGGGTTCAAGGGCATGGATGACACAGGTCCATATTCCCCCACCCGTACTTAGTAGCTGTGTGACCTGGGGCAGGTTTCTTAATGTTTGGGACTTTCGATTCCACATTGGTTAGATGGAAATATTATAATACTATATATTGTAAATAGTACCCGTCAAACACTTAATGTGGACCAGGAACCCTCACAAAATGTTTGCTATTGTTTGTTGTTGAAAGGTCACTATGATGATGGCCCAAAATCTTGAACTGCAGGTTTGTTATGTTCCTGCATTGTTTGTGCTGTGAACATGTTGCTATTTATTACAGCGCAGTTGTTGAGACTGGGTGTCGGGAGCCGTGTGATTTGATTCAGCTCCTAACTCTGTCACTTGCTCTTTGACCTAGGCAAAAAACTCTGGGCTTCAGTCCTCTGTCTTTTTATTTTATTTTATTTTATTTTATTTTATTTTATTTTATGTTACTTTTCAAGATGGAGTCTCGTTCTGTCACCCAAGCTGGAGTGCAGTGGCGCAATCTTGGCTCACTGCAACCTCCACCTCCTGGCTTCAAGCGATCCTCTTGTCTCAGCCTCCCAAGTAAGTGGGACCACAGGTGTGCACCACCACGCCTGGCTAGTTTTTGTATTTTTAGTAGAGATGGTGTTTCTTCATGTTGGCCAGGCTGGTCTCGAACTCCTGACCTCAAGTGGTCCACGTGCGTTGGCCTCCCAAAGTGCTGAGATCACAGGTATGGAGCCATGGTGCCCGGCCTCCCCTGTCTTTAACTGGGGATAATGTGTGCAGAATTCCCCCTAAAGGATCTGTCATGCATAGGGTGGACCCTCACAGAAAGCATTAAAGATACACGAATCTCTTAGCCGGAGGCTGCCAGGTGGCACTAAATCAGAACTGAATCAATGAGAATTATGTTATGAAGTCATTTACTTGCTTGAGACTCAGTTTTCCTATTAATACAGTGAGACTGTACTCACTTTGTGGGCTCTTGCAAGAGTTCAGCTAAAATTCTCCACCTTGCCACCTAGAACGTGCCACAGAAGGTATCCTGGCCTCTGCATGGGATTCATACAGGAAAAGGACTGCCTTGTAAAGTCATTTGATTAGGGATCCAGAGGGTGTACTGGCAGAGGACAGATTTTCAGCCCCTTCACAATTCAAGGGCCAGCTACACAACTGGCTTGTGTTCCTCACTGACACCTCCCTGGGTAGCAAGGTGCATTTGTGCGCCTTCCCTTTGCCAGGCATTTCTAAGAGGATGAATCCTAACAGGTGTGGCAGGCAGAGGGCGGGGGCAGGGAAAAGAATAAGATGTTCCTTGGTGTACCCCATTGTCATGAGTTAATCATTTCTCTAAACTGTGGGGGTGGAGTGTTCCAACTTCAGTCGGCTTGTCATGAGACTGCCCTGGTGGTTGCTGCCAGAGGACCCACAAATGCCAAGTTCCTAACCTGAGCCCTGCCAGCCTTCAGGACCTCCTCTGCATGAAGAGCAATTGGCAGAAGAGAACACGGTAGGGGAGGCACCGTAGACCTCTTCTGGTCTGTACTGTTCAAAATCACATGACATCCCCCAGAGACCTGGTGGGAAGCCAGGGATTTAGGCCCTAGAAATGGAGCTCAGAAAGGAGGAGAAAGGTCCCTGATGGTCTGTGGAGAGGGGCTTGGCCACCAGAGGGATCAAATGGCTCAGGCAGGGAATATGTATCCCCCTCTCAGATCTGAGGGTAGATTTTCAAATGTATGCATGATTCTGGGGTGCTACAAAGGGTATAGAGTATGGAGTCAGAACATTACACACCAACAAGAATATGGGTTTTGAACCCAGACCTCAGTTTGAATCTGAGTTCCAGCACTGCCCCGTTGCTTGGCCATCAGTTACTTCACCTCCTTTAGCCTCTGTCTCCACTCACTACAGTAATACCTGCCTGGTGGGAAGTGAGGCTTTTGTGAGAATCAGAAGTAATAATAGGTCCTTGGCACTTAAGAGACTCTCAGTAACCAGCAGTCATCACCACCGTCGTCGTTTTTTTTTTGGCCATTACAGTTGGGATTAGACTAACCGTCCCTAAGCAGCTATTAAGCATCACACTCCCTGGACAAAGACATGAAAAACTCAGGATGATTCGGAAGGGAGATCTAGAAATGGTGAAAGGACTGGCGAGTGCCTCTGTGTGTATATTGTACCTGGGCTCGGTGATCTGGCTAAAGGAGAGGTACTGGGGCCAGGTGACAGCAAGTCTCTATATGGCAGGCCCACAAAACGGAGGTGCAGGCTTCATCTGTACTTTGATGTGTATGCTTCCTTCTTTAAACTTGTAATAATCAGAGTTATAGCTGCTTTTGAACTGTTGTGTGCCCAGGAAATGGCCAACTGTTATCACTCATCCTTACAAGAACCACATGAAGGGTGTATTATTATATCCACTTTCCAGATGAGGAGACTGAGGCTCAGTGGCTTGTCACAGGTGTTAAAGACAGGATTCCAATGTAAGGACTTCTGGCTTCAGCACAGGGGATTTTCCTACCATCCCATATTGCCACCCCATCTGCAAAAATACCTGGATCTTTCTTCCTCCTGCTGCTTCTCAGTTCCCTCCAGGACTGAAGAGATGATATTGATTCTCGCTCGATAGAGGTTAGAAAGGGACTCTCCCTTCCCTAGCTGAACAGAGAGGGTTTCTTTTTTCTTTTCTTTCTTTTATTTTTAAATGGGAAACTTACAGGGAATAAGATCTGTTTCTTCACTTGCTTTGCAAGAGAGTTGGATTTGTACACATTGTCTGAGCTGGCTCGGTTTTCTAAAGACCTAACTTTGCAGCATTCTTCAAGGGCTCCAGAGAGTCCCTTGTGCCATCAAATTAAGTTTGGAAACTTCAATAAAAAAGTCCCGAAGGAAACTGTCAATTAATGCATTTACACTGAAGCATCATACTTGGGAAAAACATCTTCAAACGCAAACGCTGTTTTCCAGCCATTAAAAAGTTTATGCGCTGCTTGGTTTCCATGGATACCTGAGGTAATAGCCTCCTTCCTCTCACTGAAGAGTAAATGTTGCTCAGTTACTTTTTCCCTTTTCTTTTTTTTTTTTTTTTCACTTTTGTCTTTCAGACTTTTTTCTTCCATCCCTATTTATGAAAACAAAAAGATAACTAAATTGAAACCTGGCAGTGTAATTTGTCAGAGGAAGGCACCCTGTTTTATAAGCTCAGGTGATTTCATTTTTGCTCACCTGTTTATTTCATGACACTTGCAGGAAAGAGAAGGAGAATTTTCATTTGATCAAATCATTTCCATGGTCCATCAAACACACAAATTAAAAAGGGAAATGTTAGCAGTCTTTAAAAAGAGTCTTGATTGTGTATAGAGCAGAGATTGGCAAACTACGGCCTGCCGGCCAAATTTGGCCCACTGCCTACTTTTTATAAATAAAGTTTTATTGGAATACAGACACGTTCATTTGGGTAGACATTGTCTGTGGCCAGTTTCACAACAATAGCAGAGTTGAGTGATCGTGCCAGACATTATACAGACCACAGAGCCTAAATTACTTAATCTCTGGCCCTTTGCAGAAGTAGTTTACTGACCTATTACGTAGGAGAAAGAATGAGGGCTTCGGTGGCATTTAGTAGTGTTGTCACTTCTGTCATTGGTCTTGACCTGACTCAGTGTCCGGATTGTTGAGATGGAAATGATGGGACCCTCAGTAGTGTTTTGAGATAGAAGGCACACACTAAGGGAACAACGAATAGGAATTACATTTCATCAAGATTCTTTTGCTAGAAGGATACAAAGAAACCTACTTTGTGATTCTAGATGTTTTTTAGGAAACCCGAAGTATGAAAAAATCCAAACCAAGTAGTTCCACTATTGTTCCCAGGTCTGTGCGTGCTGCGTGTCTTTCCTGGGAGAAGGTCAGAGCTGGAGTGGGGCACTCCATTCTGGCAAGACAAGGCAAACAATAGAGGCCACAACAGTCTAGGAAGAAATCTTTAATTTCTATTCAGCTTTAAAGAGTTTGAGAGAGTTATTTCCCCTCTGTTAACAAACGAGTTCAAGTACATGCCTTCATATTATAAAAGTACCTGAAATTGCCTAGAATTGCAGCATGCATAGCTTGTTAGTATTTACATATATTTACATAGGGAAACAAGAGAAGGATCTACAGTTATTTACAGTCTACGTAGGGGAAGAGAAAGGCAGCCTAATTGTATTTCCTAAAATACAGTAGATGAGTAGTCAGCACATGCATATTTAGATAATATTTGCATGATAGAATGCAAACTTTAAAAACATACCTTTGTAACTTTCTATGCTAAGGTGTTGCATAATCAAGGTTAATTTTTTTTTGTTCGTTTTGTTTCTAGTCTATTTGCATCAAGTGCTTTAAAATGCTCACTAACACCGAGGCAGAATTATTTCCCCGGGCAATTAAAGCAACAGCACACACGATCATTTCCTACTAACTAGCAACACGCTGCTGGTGAATGAAATATCTATTGTTTCTCATTACCCATCGACCACTGTGAAGAGATCTCTCTCTGTAAAGGCAGTACCTAAGCTATCACCATTAATTATGGAAGTAATATAAATGAGATGCTCGCCACAGTATGTTCTAAATGAAATATTAACAAGGCCAGCGTCTTGGAGCCTGAGAAATGGTCTGTTCCAGTGAGCTCTCTATGGAAATCCACACACCTAACGCAGTCATGCCCGATTTGAAATAGCGGGGCTGGACATTGGGGGCTTTGCCTGTGAGATCTGAATTATTGCAAAGTACATCCTCTGAATTTGTTTCTGGAAGGCAGAGTTAAGAGTTCATTCCTTACCATGATGTGGCCCCAGCAGAGACCTTGTGTGTGTGTTTTTTTTTCTTCAGTGCTTTTTCAGACTATGTTATAGAATACTTAAGGGGCATATGTGCAAACGAACTGTCAACCTTAAAATCTAAACAAACAGCTTGTTTGTGGTTTGTCCTGAAATCCTGCCTGCTCACAAAACAACCAGCTACTTGGTTTTCTAAAAGACGTAATTTGGCAGGCAGACTTCGTAGAGCCATTCTGTGCAGAAGAAGGGAAGGGGGAAGCTGTTTGTTTCACCTGTACTATGAAGATATTCTTTGCGCTATTAGAACTGAGCTCATTAATTCTGCCTGTCAATAATTTCAAAGGCTTATTTCAGCGTACATGGCGAATACAGATGCATACATTTATACGCAGTCCACGAGCTAGCTATAACCATAACAGAGGTTAAAGAAGTAGAGTAAAAGTGTAAAAATGTTTCAAATAAACATACACTAAGTATCTTCTTTGATCTCTTATAAACACTCAGCAGTCCCTCAGCACGGGCATCAAGGTGGCCCAGTTGGAAAAGTTCAGTGACATGCCATCAGATTTGTTCCATGTAGAAGGATGACACTATCAGTTAGATGCTTTTTTTGGTGGCAAATCTTTTTTTTTTTAATTTATGTTCTAGGGTACATGTGCACAACCTGCAGGTTTGTTCCATGTGTATACATGTGCTGTGTTGGTGTGCTGCACCCATTAACTCGTCAGTTACATTAGGTATATCTCCTAATGCTCTCCCTCCCCCCTCCCCCCCACCGCACAACAGGCCCCGGTGTGTGATGTTCCCCTTCCTGTGTCCAAGGGTTCTCATTGTTCAATTCCCATTTGCTGGCAAATTTCTATGGCACTTCTGCTTGGCCATTTCAAACTAACCATGGAAGAATGGATACCCCAATGCAATTTTTCATCCCCATTCAGAAAGAAACTTCTTAGAGCAAAGAAACTTGTTTGAGCAGGCAGCATCAGAGGGAATGCCTAGGGAATTCTTCCATGGATATAAGACATCATCGACAATACCTTCTCTTAGTTCCAATGAGACAGCCTCTCAGGTCCAGTCAGTTCTAGAACACTTTGGGCAGGCACGAATGGAAGATGGAACAAGCGTGCATGCAGTCACCCACATGGATTGCTCTGAAGCCATTTCTTTTTCCTTCCCTCGTTAGGAGTACCCTCACCCCAACCCCAGCAAAGCATGTCTTGGGTCTCACAATAACAGCAGGTCTCAGAAAGATAAAATAATTCTGAATGTTACGACTCGTCCCTTTTAAGACTAGACATCCATCTGTCACAGATCCTTTGGAATGTCGATGGCAAGAATTCTGGAACACGGAGGAGGTACGAAAAGGGCTTCATTCATTTCATGGAAAAGCTCAGAATAGTTTGTCAACTTGGAAACACAGGCCCTGACAGCGTAGCAAGGTCACCCTGCCCTTCAATCCTGCTGATAGCCCAAGTTAACATCCTCCCATGCCTTGGCCTTCCCAGAACAAACATGGCTTTGGACGCCTTTGGAGGGTTGGGACTGGCTGCGTATTTTTCTCTAAAACTTAAGTTTTAGGAAAGAATTCTTTCCAGCTTTCCATCCTGAACCTGCAGGTCTCCAGGCTCATTCCTGCAAATATTTCACAGAGGAGTAAGAGCCACATTCCTGCTGGCTTTCCAACTCATTCTACTCTCGTTTTCAAGTCAACCTCTTAAAACTCCTTAGTGATCTTGCAAGAAATTCATGTCTTTTGTCAGGGAGAATGGCGTGGCCTTTGTATGACACTTCCCTTTAGCCAGACTCGGATTTGGGGGCGTCATATTTGGGATGCCTGCATGGCTAACAGGAAAGGGCCCAGGACAGCTCACAGGTTCTCTCTGAACAGAAGGCTGTGAACATGTGGCTGTCATTTGAAAGCTGCATGGCCCTCTTCCCCCTGCATGCGTTTCGCTCAAGGTGTCCCTTGTAATTTGTGGTTGTGGTCTGTGCTTGAACCTGTTGCACTTATGGTGATGGACTGGCACTTCACTCTGTGCCACTGCCATCGAGCCCCCCTCATAGACACTGTCCCCAGTGTCACTTGGGGATTGACACTCTTCACCTGTCACGGGAGAGGCAACCGAAAAGGAGCCTGAGGTTTTTCTACCTTTGTGAACCTTTCTAGCAAAGAAACTTTTTTCCTTGTGGCAAAAGATGAATATCCAAACACATTGTCCACGTCTATTTTGTTAGGGAGGGCATGTTCTCTTCCGGAGGGCTAAGAGCTGGAATGGGATTGAAATGGATTCTCCAGAACACTTTGTCACACTTTTAAAGCCTAAAAACAAACATTTGCTTTCCTGATCATCTTCACTGTTTCTGTTTGGGAAATTGAGCGCATTCCTCTTCTATAATAAAGGTTAAGAACAGCCTGTGAGTTAGCAAAACTCCCAAAGGCTTAGGAAGCAAGTTACATTTCAATACCTACAGGAAGCATTTGCATGTATCTAAGCCTGGATTGTTCAAGGCCTTTGTGGGAGTCAGTGGTCAGGAATCTGTAGGAATGACTTTGTGAGGAATCATTGGAGGAGGGGCAGTACGCGGGATGGATCAGTATTTTCTCTGCACACCTAATGAAACACGTCGGAGCTCGCACCTACATGCGTGGGAACTGATAAGATGGAGATTGTGTCCATTTCACTTGTTTGGGATGTCTGTGCTTTGAAAAAATTCTGTCGTCAAAGAGTAGGTTCCTTAGTTTGGCAAATCTGGCACCTGGAGATGGCATTTTGAATCGGACAACCTTTTTAGTAAGGGTCACTTGCTGTCGGATCATCCGAGGTGGTGCTGAGTCTTCATTTTGGTTCATCCAAATGGATATCATTTCAGTGTAGCTCCCTGACTAAATCAACAATGGAAAAAAAATCTCCCTTTAATATTTCTCAGGCGAACACACGACAGCCCACAGATTTCATTTTAGGCCACGTTAGGGCATCACCTCGTGGCCAGACGTAGCCTGGCCGAGAAGGCAGCAGAGCAGGCAGAGGGGCATAGGAAGCCAGAGCCCTGTGAGAGACATTGATGAGGAAATGGGCCACGTCCAAATATTTGTGTCACATTTTTGGGGAGCAGGTTTCATGTACCCATGGACACGGAGTCTGAAGTCACTCGTCTACGTGATTATCTGTGTGGCTTTGGACGAGCTGCTTTTGATCTCTGATAGCAAGTAGGCTTCTCTGTGAAAGGGAATGCTGTCCCTGGCTCATAGAGCTAGGTGAGGGTTAGACAGTGCTTATAAAGCTCTCCGCCCAGAGTCTGGCGAATCGTAACCTCTCAATAAATGCTAGTCATTGTCGCCACTTGAATAGTCCTCCTTGGCTGCAACTCACTGAAAAAGCTGGGCAGTTTGCAGAGCCGAGGTCTTTGGAGTAGACATCTCTGCCGTCTTCTGCTGCTTCCCATCATTTTGGTGGAAGTTGGCGTGTTCGTTGGTTAGCACTGATTCCAAATGGAATTGTATTTCATTACAGAAGTATCACGGTGGAAGAATAGGGTGACTTACTGGTGCGGTCACCGAGCCAGGGAGGCCCATGAGCCTCATTCCTGTACAGGCTGCATTACTTTATGAACTAATGGAATTCGTGGCAAATGTGTCCCCTAAAAGATTGCTCTTGGACAGTGAGTAGGGAACACGTGGCCTTTTGGAGCAGTTTGCTTTCATTTGTGTTTCCAATCAGAGATTGAAGCTGTAGTTGTTTGTGAGGAATGGCTGTATCCCAGTCGCCGAGGTATCTGGAGATGACCTCTACACCGTTCTGGGAGAGCGGTTATACACTCTCCAGGGGGAGAGTTACTGGGAGACAGGGAAAGACAGGGCGTGGAGACGGCCATCCATTCCACCCGTGACATGAGGGCTCACCCCCTCATCTCCACCACAGCAGCTCTCTGATAAATGATTCTGTTCCCAGTGGTGTATTCAGAGCGTCACTGGATAAGGTGGCTGGCTTAGCATTTGGGAAGTGGTTGCTTTACCCAACAGACACCAGATGAGGAACAATGGAAATAGGCAGGGTTTGAAGAGGTACATGTCTTTCCTTTTATCCAAACCTGCTCACTTCAGATCACCTCTTTGTCCTGGGATTTTAGTCTTGGAAACACTGCTCGCCTTCAGAAGAGCTGTTCTCCTTCCCTGCCCTTGGTGTTCCAAGCCTAATCTAACTTCTAGGGTGTGTTCCTTTCATACCTCTACTTTTTGCATAAGTGGATTAATTCAGCCTTTGCTGTGCAATGTCCCTGTAAGAAAGCAATCTCAGAACATCTACTCTCTATCATTGAATATATAGATATGCCATGATATTGTGTCTATTTCTTATATATCTCACAGTTAAGTACTTTAAGACAGGAATCTAGTCTTTCTTTTAAATAAGCATGCATTTTAAAATAGAAAAACCTGAAAACAAAACCTTGTGTATCATGTGTCCCTGTATTATATTAGAGTACTAACCAATGCATTACAAATATCAATATGTGGGTGTTTTTTTTTTTTCTTTGCCATATATTGTTTATCAGAAACCTCTGTACCCTTTCCTTTAAAGAAGTCAATATTTATTTGTATTCTGTGCTGACAACTATAAATTGATGGCTAGCAGTTATCAAATGAATGTTGATGAAAAGCAGCTACTTAACATTTTCATCCCAACACAGAGTTTTGGAAGGATGGATAATTTAGATCTGAGGGCCTCAACTATAAATAAACAGCAACTGCTTTCTAAATCCCACCTTTCTGTAGTTGAAGATTGTGCTACAAATCTGACAAATGATTTTTGAAAGAGAATGATGAATCCTTATTACCAAGATACTCTTAACTTAATCCCCAACAAGAGTCCTGGGTAATTTTACATACACTATCAAGATTGATTGCACAGTTCTCCTCTGGCAGCTCACAAATGTTTGACTCGATAGGAAATGGCATTCGGGCGTGATTAAAGATTCTACTGGGCTTCCCAGAAATTCTCAGTCCTGTGTCGTCAACACCCTAACTCATTGCCATTGCTGCGGGATAGACACACCTCCCCCATTTCCCATGATTAGCTACCGTATACAATCTACAGACTTCTGATAAATGATTCTCAAAAAAAAAAAAAAATCTTTTAGGGGAACCCATAGCTCCAGCCAGTTGTTTGTATGTCAAGGTATTATTTTATCACAATGGATCAGTAAGCAATGGTGACAACTAGCAAGGCACTGCTTCAGGTATTTTATAACGGAGTTGTTAACGTTATTTCCTTTAGATGACTCTTTCATCTTTTCTGCATTATGAACTGATGCCCCCAAAACTGGTATGAAAGTCATCTGATGGTGATTAAAGTGCGCCTTAAAAACGTTTTTTTTTAAATCGGTTTAAAAATGCTTTCTCTTGTATCGGCAGTACCGGCTTGTTTACTCTTGAGATTTCACTAATGTGGCTCAGTCTTGTTCTGATGATATGCAGACCGAAAAGCTGATGAGCCAAAAATGAGAACTTGTTACTAAACTGTCGCCACATCTGATCATATAAAGATGTCACTCAGAGGTTGCCATTGGTACGGCTGAAAAGAGAATTCTCCAAGAGACCAAAGGGGTGGCGTGCATGGGATCAACAAGATATTGTTACTGCTTAATTAATTGTCCAGCAAGGGAGGAAAGTAGAGTGAGTACCCATCAGCACGAAGCATGAATCTGAGGAGGAGAATTTGCCAAAGGGAGACGATTGATTTTTGGAGTAGAGAAGGTGGTGTTTGCTGTCATATGCCCCTCCTGTGTACTGTGTTCTGCAAAGCCAGGGCCACTTGTGATGGAATTCAGATAGTAAATCACCCCAAGCCATCTCCTGATAGAAAGTTAGGTTTTTCCAAAAGGTATGACTCTCAGCATTGTAACCAAATATAGGTTGGCATGAAACAAAACCAGTTGTAATTGTCTTCAGATTCCATGGAAGGAAAAGGTAGGTCCCCAGCTCCCGCATCAACAGCATTCTGAATCAGTGGGACTGCAGAATTTCTTTGCAAAAATACCATTCCAGTAATGCAAAAGTGCAACATGATATCGTTACAGAAGGTCATAGTGGCAAAATATTTTATCAAGTTAGTAAGAATTCTGCATTTCGCTTTCCCAAGTGGACTGCTTTGGTTTTTCCTCACAATTGGCAGAACAGTGAAAGGCCAGTCTGTCATACGACTGAATGCTGAATAGTGTAACCATTGTGGCATAGGGGGCGGGAGGCTGGACTTGAAATGAGTAAGCTGGATTCTCCCACCACTCAGGAGTTAAGTCACTTGGCCACTCTGGTGGTTTTGGCAGCTGCAAAATAAAATGGAAATCTATGACAGATATCTGGAAGTTGATGCAAAACACCATCTCCACCAGAACTCTGCTAAGATTCCAGACCAAATTGCTATTTGGCTTGAGTTAGCTGGATGAGCATCTCAATTCTCCAGTTTGTCTGTAGAGGCACTTCTGCTTCCCTTTTCCCCACATGGGATGCAGCAGAGCCAGATAAACCACTTGAACTTGTTTTGATAAATGTGCCAGGTGCTAAGCTCAGGGTTATTAGGAATAATAATTCAGTGAAAGGAAATTTGGATGACATGAACTCATTTCCATTAGACTTGAGCCACACAAATCAATGGGAAAAGAAACAGCTGAATCCAGGATAGAATCCAGGATACTATCTGGCGATTTGGAGTGGGCATGGTAATGGAAGGAGATTGGGGAGGTAACAAACCAGTTGCTATTTAATTAAGTTCAAGTCAGGTCAAATTCAAGACCAATGGGGCTTGGCCAGTATCTTCAAGCACCCAGGTATTATCAAAACCCAAGTCTTTGTCTGACTCACGGGCCACACCTTTCCCAGAGATTTGACCAATTTTCAGACCAACTCAAATGTGACTACATACTCTGACACTGAAGAAGCTCAAACCAAACAACAAACCCAAGTCTTCTGTGTGGCACGTTCTTCACATCATAACACCTTTCTCAGGACCCTAGTTCTCAGAATGGACCTGGCTCTCCCAGGGATCCTAGAATGCAAGCACAGTGATTGCAAACTAAACCATTTGAGGGAAACTCCTCCAGTAAGCACCCTTCATGGTCACAATATAAACCCTGCAGGGGCAGAAAATAAGATTTGGGTGGGGTCAGAAAGCCATTTCCCCCACAAAGTTCCTTACTGTTTGCCTAGTAGGGGCAACTTTATCTTTAGTTACCTTTTCCGGTCCTCTCTTGCAACCCCTCTCCCTATCAGCTGAAAATTAGTGGATGCAATTAGAGCTGTGAAACACATAAATAATCATAAGATGCCAGATAAACTGTATTGGTTTTAAATTAGAGACGTGCCAACCATGTCTCCCTCTGAACAGCAGCCTATTATTTTTAATTATGGCTTGCAAAGCAAAGTGATTTCTTGCCCTCTTTACAGCATCCCTGACAGTATTGTCAGTTTGGATGATATGATATGCCCCATCAGTGCACACATCCCCAGCCACAGCCCCAACTGTTACTCAAAAGGTGAATGAAAGTGATCAGTTGCACTCTTTGCAACTTACATTCTGAAATGGGCTGGAAAGAAATGTACACCCTTACCCATGATCCCATTGTAAATCTGGGACAAATACGACATTTAGAAAAAGGTTTTCACGGTATCCGGATGAATTAAGAAATGTGTTATGTATTTGTGCTAGGTATGGATGTACGGTGAGGAGTATGTGTATGTGTGTGCATTAAATGTTTTAACACAGCATTGCCCATCCTTCCCCTAGCAGCACTGTGGGCAAAGCATAAACGGATGATCTGGCACCAGCCCCAATTGGGTTTTCTCCCTGATGGACCATAATTAAGAGTGGTTGATTTGTCAGAAAATTCTTCAACTGATGTGGTATCGAATTACATTATAGATACATGGAGAAGTCGAGGGGTTGGGTGAATTTGTTCTTGCACGTTCAGAAGGTACCATCTTTTTCTCTGCGTGGAAGAGGCGCCTGCCACAACGAATTGATATGTGTATTTCTTTTCCAAGCCTGTTCCTATATGAGGTGTCAAAAGTCACACCAGCTTTACAAGCGGAGTTTATGAACTCGTTTTTCCAGGATACTCCCATTATGCTTTTTACAGTCATGTGCTTTCAGCCCAGTACCCTTCGCTATGCCAAGATCCAGCTGAAACTGAACCACATGGGGGAGGCTCACTACTGCCCAGGCAGTTGAAATGATGTCATTTCGTTGTTCCTTTTCTTACAACTTTGTCTGTCTTCTTGGATTTCCAGCAACAGGGAGCTGCCACCACCGTGTACTGTGCTGCTGCCCCAGAACTGGAGGGTCTGGGAGGGATGTATTTCAACAACTGCTGCCGCTGCATGCCCTCGCCAGAAGCACAGAGCGAAGAGACGGCCCGGGCCCTGTGGGCACTCAGTGAGAGGCTCATCCAAGAACGGCTTGGCAGCCAGTCCGGCTAAGAGGAGCTAGGAGTGGATGGGCGCAGATACCCGCCGTGTGTGTGTGTCCGCTCACGCAAGTGCCAGAGCTGGGCTCCTTCCAAATGTCCCTCCAACGCAGATCCGCAAGAGTGAAGGAAATAAGAGCAGTCACAACAGAGTGAAAAATGTTAAGTACCAATGGGAAGCAGGGAATTCCTGGGGTAAAGTATCACTTTTCTGGGGCTGGGCTAGGCCTAAGGTCTCTTTGCTTTCTGATGGTGGCCTGTTTGAAAGTATAAAACCTGGTTGGTGTGTAGGTTCCATATCTCCCTGGAGAAGCACCAGCAATTGTTTTTCTTTTACTGTTGAATAGCCTGAGGTCCCCTCGTCCCATCCAGCTATCACCACGGCCACCACTGCAGCCAGGGGCTGGCTTTCTCCTACTTAGGGAAGAAAAAGCAACTGTTCACTGCTCCTTGCTGCATTGATCCAGGAGATAATTGTTGCATTCATCCTGACTGAGCCTGAGCCAGTTTAGCAACTGCTGGGGAGACAAATCCCAGAACCCTGTCCCAGCGAGCCAGGATGGCGGTGACACCCAGACAGAGTAGAATACCCAGAGCTTCCAGGTGGCAAAGTACTTGTCACAGTCTCCCTCGCCACTGCTATACAAAAAATTCTTTAAAGATTATAACAAATTTTTCAAATCATTCCTTAGATACCTTGAGACTCAGGAAGGGAAGCGTGTGTACTTAAGAATACACGGGATCTTTTGGAGGGCGGAGAATAAAAAGTTAATCCCTTTGTCCGTCAGTCACAGTTTCCGTTCTCGTGCTTTCACATTCTACTTAAAGTTCCTGCTGTGACTCCCATCCTATGCTTAATAAAAGAACATGCTTGAATATGATCACCTGAAGTTTGTACTGTTTCTTTAAATGTTTCAGTTTTTTTGTTTTTGTTTTTTTTTAGAAAAGAAATCTAGAGGAAAAATAAAGCGCTTCTCATAGACGCCAGGAAAACACGATTCTTGTTTCTTCTCTGAGTTTGTGTTTTGTTTTTGTGCTTTGTGGCTGTCCGTGGGCCAAGTTGTCTCACGCGATTAGCATGCCAGCATCGTATTTTCTGTTAAAGAAAGAAAAGAAAAATGACTATTGTTTCATTTCACCTTAAGATGTTTTGCTATTACTTACAGTGAGTTATTTTAGTCCTCAATGGTCTGCTCCCCTGTAATTAGCAAGTACTTAGTGATTAGTGGGTATCTCTATGTTTGAGAATGGGAGCTGTGCAGAGGCTCTTCTCTGCACATCCCGTCTCATAGACACCATGGTTTCCAGCCTGTTCCAGGAAGCACATGAGTCCACCTTGGCAAGACGGAGAGAATGCTTTTGCTGAAATACCAGGAAGGTGTGGAGGCTGGGTGTCATTGTTCCCCCTCCTGATAATGGCAGCTTCAGGCCATGTCATGAACTTCTGAGCCTTTGCATCTGTGGTGCACAGCAGTCAAACAAACACCATTGCTCTCCAGTGGCCCATAGCCTGGCCACATCCTCCCATCTGGCTATAGTCTCCCTTACGTAATCCTTATTACCACAGGACCTTTGAAACTATGAATCAGATAATGTCACTTTTCAGACATTATTGTCATTTGCAAAAGCAGCCATCAGAACTCCACTCCCAGTGTCTATACCTGGAGGGGATTACCCCTCCGATATGACCTCTGACTTTGGCCATGTGACTGGCCTTGGCCAATTTGGAAAGTGCTGTGCACTGCCGCTTGCCTTTCCTTGCTGCTCTTTGGAACCCTGCAACTTCCATCGTAGGAACAGCTCCAGGGCTACCCTGCTGGATGATGAGAGACATGTAGTGGCTCCCAGAACTGGCATCCAGCAGTTAGACATGTGAGTGAGGCCATCTCAGTCTATCCAGCCCCAGCTGTGCCAATTCAGAGAAGAAACTCCACAGTTAAGAAACTCCACAGTTAACTCACAGCACTGCAAAATATAGTAAACGTTTTGTTATTTTCAGCCACTAAGTTTCACGATTACTTGTTACTCAGCAAAAGCTAACTGATACAGCTTCTCAGCACACTAAGTTTAATTTTTTTTTTTACCCTAGTTCTCTTATAAAGTTCTCTTACAATTTGGTATCCAGCTACCTCGCTAATCTCAACTTCCACCACTTTCTCCTCATCTACTGGAAGCCACTCTAGTCTTCCTGTGTTCCTCGAACATGCCAAGCACACTCCCAACTCAAGGGCTGCATATTTGCTGTTTCCTCTGCTGAAACCCTTTCTTTCCAGAAACCAGCATGCCTTTCTTCCTCACTGATTTTTGATCTCTGCTCACATGTTATCCCTGTCTTCATAGTGTCATCCCATTCCCATTCCATTCTATTTTTTTTCCCACAACACTTAATATTATTGTACACATTATGTGTCTATTTTCTCTGTCTAACCCCTATAAGAGACACTCCATGAAATTTGTCTGCTTTCTTCACAATTTGGCCACAGTACCTTGAACTGCTCCTGTCACATAGCAGACTTAATAACCACTGAAAGAATGATTCTTACTGACTAGGCTTTATGTTCATGAAAATAATTTCCATCATTGTGACAATGATCTCGAGCCACACAGTGTGCTAAGCAGGCTACAATATTACCACTGTCGCCCAGGCTGGAGTGCAATGGCACGATCTCTGCTCACTGCAACCTCCACCTCCCGGGTTCACACGCTTCTCCTGCCTCAGCCTACCAAATAACAGGGATTACAGTCACACACCATCACACCCGGCTAATTTTTTTGTATTTTTAGTAGAGTTGGGGTTTCACTATGTCGGCCAGACTGGTCTGGAACTCCTCACACCTCATGATCCGCCTGCCTCAGCCTCCCAAAGTGCTGGGATTACAGGCGTGAGCCACTGTACCTGGCTTTTTTTTTTTTTTTTTCTGAGATGGAGTCTCACTTTGTTGCCCAGGCTAGAGTGCAGTGGCATGATCTCGGCTCACTGCAACCTCCGCCTCCCAGGTTCAGGTCAAGCAATTCTCCTGCCCCAGCCTTCAGAGTAGCTGGGATTATAGGTGCCCACCACCACACCTGGCTAATCTTTGTATTTTTAGTCAAGATGGGGTTTGACCACGTTGGCCAGGCTGGTCTCAAACTCCTGCCCTCAGGTGATCCACCCGCCTGAGCCTCCTGAAGTGCTGGGATTACAGGTGTGACCACCACGCCCAGCCATTACATCTGATTTCTAATATGACTACAGTCTTGCCAGTTCACACCTTCTATTTTACTGATGAAAAATCTGAGGCCAAGAAGTGTCATAATTTGCTGTTGTCCATACAGCTCACAAATTGACAGAGCGGCAGTTCACACCCAGGAGTGTTTGATTTCAAGGTCATGCAGATTCCCTGCACCATTGCCAATGCTCCTTCCATAAGTCGAAAATATCCATTCTGGTAGGATGCACCATCTTTTTTTCTTTTAAATAGAGATGGGATCTTGCTATGTTGACCAGGCTAGTCTGGAACTCCTGGCCTCAAGCAATCTTCCCATTACAGGCATGAATCACTGTCCCTGGCCATGGATGCGCCGTCTTAATGTCTTAGCCTGATCAGAGAGCTGACTTTATGGGTCCGGCTGTAGCTATGCGTCAAGCATTTGGTGGAAGTGAAAGTTAAGCCAGGAGAAAGACACTGGCATATCATCAGCCAAGGTGCTGTGCAAAACATCAAAGAGAACCAAGAGAGGACATGCTGGCCCCCTGCCTCCTGACCCTGTCTAGGGCCTCTATGCTGACTTCCTCCTCTGTGGATCCTGCAGGGTTCACACCCGCAGGCTAACAAGATGAGGCCTGGGGGAACTTTTAAGGATAGATAAGGATTCTCCCAGTCATATAGACCAAGTCTTCATACCAAGTGCTACATCCTGGAAATTCAAGATTTAAGGGAAACTCCTCCACAGCCTCTGCTATAAAGGAATTTACATCTTGCATCTGTAGGAATCCTCACAAAGCACAAGGTCCTCATCAACTTTATCAGAAGTTCTCTAGGTTACTTGAAGATGAACTGAGGCCCCGTAACAGTAGCCATTGCTGCCTTGTGCCCATTTCTCCCTGAACCCACTCAGTCAGACACTGTCAGTCCCCGTGGCCATTTTCTCTTGCCAGACACATCAATCTTATTTCCTTGGCTATTTCTGTGATAAATTCCTGACAGGCGAGCAAGTGGATGGCATAATTCCTATCATTCCTACTTTAGCTTATTCTATGGCCAACCCTATTTCTCACCCTTTGTCATATGTGCACATCTGTATATGTATGTATACATGTCATGTGCACATCTATATATGGACATGTATGCATGCACAAATATGTGTGCCACACATGTAAACCCATAGGCATTATAGATGTATAACATATATACAGCACATGTACATATGCACATATATGTATTGCATATATATGTGTATATTCACATATATGTATACAGATGGTCCTTAACTCATGATGGTTTAACTGAAGAGTTTTGAACTTTAAGATGATGTAAAACTGATACTCATTCAGTAGAAACTGTGCTTTGAGTACCCATATAGCGATTGTTTCTTACTTTCAGTATGGCATTCAATAAATTACATGAGATATTCAACCCTCTAATAAAACATGCTGAGTGTTCAATGGTTGTGTTAAATGCCTTTGTCCAACTCCAGGTAAACTTAAGTTTTCTGAGCACATTTAAGGTAGGCTGGGCTAAGCTATGATGTTCAGTACATTAGGTGTATTAAATGCATTTTTGAGTTATGATATTTTCAACTTACGATGGGTTTATTAAGCGGTAACCCCATTATAAGTTGAGAAGCACCTGTGTACATGTATGTGTGTATTTGTAGTATATGATTTATATAATAATGATCCTACTCTATCATATGCTACTTCTTTTTTTTTTTTTTTGGCGATGGAGTCTCGCTCTGTCGCCCAGGCTGGAGTGCAGTGGCACGATCTTGGCTCACTGCCACATCCACCTCTGGGGTTCAAGTGATTCTCCTGCCTCAGCCTCCCAAGTAGCTGGGATTACAGGCACCTGCCACCATGCCTGGTTAATTTTTATATTTTTAGGACAGACAAGGTTTTGCCATGTTGGCCAGGCTGGTCTTGAACTCCTGCCCTCAGGTGATCCACCCGTCTGGGCATCCCAGACTGCTGGGATTATAGACATGAGCCACCGCACCCGGCATCATCTGCTACTTTTAATTGCAGATGCTATTTACTCAGCATCTACTCTGTGCCAGTTGATGGGTTAGGCAAATCACTTTATGCTCACAGGACGAAAGTGAGTTTTAGAGAAAGAAAGTAACTCTCCACAGTCTCATAGCTGGTAGATAGCAGAGTCAGGATGTGAGCCAGCTCCATCTGCCTTGACGCCCATGGGCCTTCCACTACACACTACTTTTTTGTGTGGCCTATAGACCAGCAGCATATATACATTACATTTATATAATGGGTGAATTATCTGCAAGGGAAGACCAGTTGATTGGCTCTCCTCCTGATACCAAAATGTCTAGTATAAACCTTACAAATCATTTTTGTCCATGCCACTTATCCAGCAATATTGGCTTCAGCCTTGCCTACATTTCCCATACGCCCTCTCTCCTGTTCTGATTGTAAGTAGGTCTGCACCTTCTCGTGGAGTGAACCTCCCGAGTTATTCACACTCACCCGATGCTGCAGAATCCACCCAGACAGGAAGAGTGGGCCAGCTTCTCTGCAGTTGTTTTCTTCCAAGTCCCTCTCTCTCCCTAAGTTTCTTTCAACCCCAAAGGCGGCCAGTTTCCACTTTCACACCTGATTAAAGGAGACCTTTCTGCAACTTACCAATAGGAAACAAGAAATTGAAGCATCCCCCAGCAATGACTGAAGACTGTGGCTTGCGGTTTTGCTTTTTAAAATGGGGTTATGAGTGGTTTTGTTTTGAACTTCAATGAAGGAGGCCTGATGACTTTCATCAAGGTCAACAGTAGGCCAGAAAGACTTGGCTTGCAATATCCCTGCCCATTCTGGTCACCAGCAGGCACCGTTTTTAGAAGCTTATGTAAAAAAAGAAAAAAAAAATCTAAAACAGCAATACTTACCCTGTCTATTAATTCTTTGTGTCTTTCAATATATCCAAGCTAGTTTAGCTGAGGTCATTGTAGAATACTACTATCATAGATTATTATTCATATAATTACTGAACAAACAGCTCTGAATTGTATCTATAGATGAAATCATGTAGCAACAATAAAGGTAACTTTTAGAAAGAAAAAGACTCATAATACCACTATTTCAACAAAAATATTTTTATCTTATTGCCTTTCAAGGATTCGTGGCATTTGGCTTCATGCCCCCCTTTTTTTCCCTTCCCCCCGCCCCCACCAAACTCATCTTATTTCTCAAAGTTTTCCATTATTTTAATGGCTACCTCACATATCACATAGGTGATGGGCCATTACTTGGAAACCCATTCCCCTACTATGGGACATTTGGGTTATTTCTAGTTTCTGTTAGAACTAATGGTTCCATTAACATCTTTATGCATACAGCTTTTTCATTCTATTAATTGATCTCCTCAGCATACATTTGTAGACTGTAGAATTGGAGTTCCTAGTTCCAAGAGCTCCTATTGGCCTTTGCCACAGAGAGCCACAGTGCTATCTGGAAGGGTTACACCAGCAGAACCAACATATTACTGTTTGTTTACAACCTTATCAGCACTGGGTGTTGCCACTGAAAACATTTTTAACTGATTTTCCCATTGTCACAACCTATAACTATTTACATACAGTATTCCCAAGCAGCCAGCCTCCTTATTTAAAGTATAAGAATTCTGTCTTTCATTTTCCCACAGGACGGAGTTCACATGTTTAATTAGAGTGGAAATTCAGAGTGAGTCTACATTCAGTTTTGGCAGAAAAATATCAGTCCATCCAAGCTACTGCATTGTCACTAGATTATTCCACCCGTGAAGAGCCTACCTTTTCTCCTTTTCAATCCCCAGTTATAGCACTACATAGAGTCCATCCGAATGCAGTGCAAAGCCCAAAACTCATACCCCAAGCCTCTTCGGTTCACACTGGCTTAGGTATTTACCCCACTAGCTAGGATTCCTTAGCCAGTTACTTCTTCCCAGCTGATGCACCGTCTGCTTTTATAAAAACATGTGCCACACGACTCAGAAAGATTGTCTCACTTCTAAGCTGATCTGTTTACAAGGCCATGCCCTGCTGCATCTTAGGCGTGAGAGAATAAAAGCTCCTTTTAATTTTCAAAACAGGGTTATGGAAATAGAGGTTCTCCATTGCTCATTCAGGTGACGAAGCCTCTGTGTCTTCCTCCCGCTTTCCTGATTTTATCTGATGTTCACCAGGAGCTTGTCCTTTTACTTTGGAATTCTGATAATGTCTCATTTGATGCTGGGCATTCCCCAAGGGACAGTCCACTTTTATAAATCACCATTTCCCGAGTGCTTACCAAACACCTGTCTGAAACTCTGTCTTTATTCATTTAAGTCTCACAGCTTTTGAAGCGAATGTTACTGTCCCCTTTTCACCAATGAGAAAACCGTTTGAATCGTGGGGTCACCACTTCCTGTGACACTGTCCCACCATTGTACCTCTCCAGGGCCATTTGTCTCTGACCCCATTCCCTACTGTCACTGTGCATCTGTGATCTCCTGTTCCTCAGACTTCATTCCTACCTTGCTGTATGTTCAGTGTAGGACTTGTTTAGGCTTCTCGAAGCTGAGCAAGTGTGAATTCCATTGGTAATTTACCTGAATGTGGCTTTATCGTTATATTCTTTCAATATGATCTGTAATATTGGTTATATAAAAAGTTCTATCATCGTATTTAAAAGGAGTTGATCTTGGAAATAATTGGTAACTAATATTCTGCTAAACAAAATGTATTGCTGTTTTTATTAAAAAGTTAAATGCTCTGGGAGGCTGAGGTGAGGCCTGGTGTGGTGGTGTGCACCTGTAGTCCCAGCTACTCGGGAGGCTGAGGCAGGAGAATTGCTTGAGCCCAGGAGGCGGAAGCTGCAGTGAGCCAAGATGGTGCCACTGCACTCCAGCCTGAGTGACAGAGTGAGACTCCGTCTCAAAAAAAAAAAAAAAAAAAAGGTTAAAAAAGTTAAAATGCATGCTCAACATTTAAGTTTGGGGGGCAGGATCAGAAAAACACATGTTCTCATAGTCCCACCACTCAAAACAACCAACTAGGTAAATACTGTAGTATTTTTTTATGCATTACAAAATTTGTATATATCTTGTAGCTTTCATTTTATATAGTTGTGATTATATTCCATATACACCTTGATATATTTCAAACTAAATAAATTATTTTAAAATAATTTAATGCCTTTATGATCCTGTATCTAGTGAATAGATGTATGGTAGTTACTTCGTCATTTTATTATTCTTGGAGAGTTAAGGTTTCTAACCCTTTACCACCATGTTTTATTAATATAAATCGTGGTTTAGTAAATATATTTGTGTAAGATTTGGGGGAACTGTTTATTTTCTTCACATCAGTTCCAAGGAGAATGCTGAGGTCGAACAACACGAAAATATTTAAGGCTCTGGGTAGCTACTGGCAAGATACTTTTTCTGGGCTGCCTACACGGATGGCTTTTATCCCTACTGCTGGTTTTCTTTGAGAAGAGTAGGTATGTTTCACCCAGGTGGATACGCTGCTGCTCAGTTTATTTTCCCCAGATGATCTGCCTGTCCGGCATGCAGCAGTGTGAATCTTACCGAGGGATGCCGTTAAAGTTCCTGGGTATGCAAAGATCTTTCCCGTCCGGAACCAAGACAGAAGAGGAGAGGAGCGTTGTGTCAGCGAAATAAAAAAAGGCTGATTGCGGAAAGCCGAAAGAAACAAGCTAAACTTTGGGTCAGCTGGTTTGGCCAGCCTTTTCATCGTGTTCATTGTTCTGCTGCTTCAGAACCTACTGAGAAAGTTCGAAGACTTTCTTGGCTGCATTGGGAAATATGTTCAGAATTCTTTGCCTGGTTTGCTGAGGCAGGGCTTGCCCTTAAGCTTGGTTCTGGGGAATTTCACCTGGTGTGGCCTAGATTTGAAGAACTTTATGATGAAGTACTTGGCTTTTTGCTCTTATTAGTGGCTGCCTTCAAACCCACTTTAGGGACAGAGGCTGAGCAGATCCTCCCTGGGAAAAAATTCAGTCATGTTGCCGGGCGCGGTGGCTCTCGCCTGTAATCCCAGCACTTTGGGAGGCCGAGGTGGGCGGATCACGAGGTCAGGAGATGAAGACCATCCTGGCTAACACGGTGAAACCCCATCTCTACTAAAAATACAAAAAATTAGCCCGGTGTGGTGGCAGGCACCTGTAATCCTAGCTACCTGGGAGGCTGAGGCAGGAAAATGGCATGAACTCAGGAGGCGGAGCTTGCAGTGAGCTGAGATCATGCCACTGCACTCCAGCCTGGGCAACAGAGCCAGACTCTATGTCAAAAAAAAAAAAAAAAAAAAAAAATCAGTCATGTTATCCTGTTTTCTGAACAGGAATCAAGAACCTTCTAGAAGCCTGTGTAAATCACTCTGTATGTTCCCAAAGCATTCACGGCTTCAGCACTTTCAAAATATAGAAGCAGAAGACATGAAAAAAATGAACACTCGTGTATCTATCTCATGTTCAATCTGAAGACTAAATATTAATAGTAAAAACCACCATTTAAAATAAAACATTAAATAAAATCACTATGATCATTATTAATAATACAAAACAGAGCTTCTTGACCCAGAAATTCAAGTTCTAGTAGTTAATCCTAAAACAAGGCAATGTTCATCATCTGGACAGCTGATAAGAATGTATGTGACCGTGTGTGCATGTGTGTGTGTGTGTGTGTGTGTGTGTGTGTAGATATCAGGAGTTTCAGAATTCAAAACCTGCATTAACAGACTAATAGATCTGAAAAGTCTTGTTATTGAAATAATTTAATTATGTTTAACCCTAAATCCTTTGAACACAGGCCACTGCTTTTGTTTTTGATCTTTTTTTCATTAGCTATTTGTTAATACACTTCCCCTGGGACATAGACAGAGAAACGTATTTCTTAAAGCAGTAATAGTAATATCATGAGAAACCTGAGATCCATTTAAATGTCTAACAGTTGGAGCGAAGCTCTCTGACTACCATGAAATGATGTTGTGGGAGAAATTTAATTGAAATGATGTTTAAGACTATAGCAGATCTCTCAGTGGAAACCCTACAAACCAGAAGACCTATAAGCCAGAAGAGAGTGGGGGCCAAAATTCAACATTCTTAAATAAAAGAATTTTCAACCCACGATTTCATATCCAGCCAAACTAAGTTGCATAAGCGACGGAGAAATAAAATCTTTTACAGACAAGCAAATGCTGAGAGATGTTGTCACCACCAGGCTTGCCTTACAAGAGCTCCTGAAAGAAGCACTAAACATGGAAAGAACAACCGATACCAGCCACTACAAAAACATACCAAATTGTAAAGACCATTGACACTGTGAAAAAACTGCATCAACCAGTGGGCAAAATAACCAGCTAGCATCATAATGACAGGATCAAATTCACACATAACAATATTAACCTTAAATGCAAATGGGCTAAATGCCCCAATTAAAAGACACAGACTGGCAAATTAGATAACGACTCAAGACCCATCAGTGTGTGTTCTTCAGGAGACCCATCTCATGTGCAGACACACATAGGCTCAAAATAAAGGAATGGAGGAAGATTTACCAAGCAAATGGGAAGGAAAAAAAGCAGGGGTTGCAATCCTAGTCTCTGATGAAACAGTTTAAACCGGCAAAGATCAAAATAGACAAAGAATGGCATTACATAATGGTAAAGGGATCAATGCAACAAGAAGAGCTAACTATCCTAAATATATATGCACCCAATACAGGAGCACACAGATTCATAAAGCAAGTTCTTAAAGACCTACAAGGAGACTTAGACTCCCACACAGTAATAGTGGGAGACTTTAACACCCCACTGTCAATATGAGACGGATCAATGAGACAGAAAATTAACAAGGTTATGCAGGACTTGAACTCAGCTCTAGACCAAGCAGACCTAATAGACATCTACAGAATTCTCCACCCCAAATCAACAGAATATACATTCTTCTCAGCACCACATTGCACTTATTCTAAAATTGACCACATGATTGGAAGTAAAACACTCCTTAGCAAATGCAAAATAATGGAATTCATAGCAGTCTCTCAGACCACAGTGCAATCAAATTAGAACTCAGGATTAAAAGACTCACTAAAAACTGCACAACTACAAGGAATTTGAACAACCTGCTCCTGAACGACTACTAGGTAAATAATGAAATGAAGACAGAAATAAGGAAGTTCTTTGAAACCAATGAAAACAAACACACAATGTAACAGAATCTCTGGGACACATTTAAAGCAGTGTGTACAGGGAAATTTATAGCACTAAATGCCCACAAGAGAAAGCAGGAAAGATCTAAAATCTACACTCCAACAACACAGTTAAAAGAACTAGAGTAGCAAGAGCAAATGAATTCAAAAGCTAGCAGAAGACAAGAAATAACCAAGAGTAGAGCAGAAATGAAGGAGACAGACACACAAAAATCCCTTCAAAAAAAATCAATGGATCCAGGATCTGGTTTTTTGAAAAGATCAACAAAACAGATAGGCTGCTAACGAGATTAATAAAGAAGAAAAGAGTGAAGAATTAAACAGACTCAATAAAAAATGATAAAGGGGATGTGATCACCACTGATCCCACAGAAATACAAAGTACCGCCAGAAAAAACCATAAACACCTCTAGGCAAATAAACTAGAAAATCTAGTAGAAATGGATAAATTCCTGGACACATACACCCTCCCAAGACTAAACCAGGAAGAAGTAGAATTCCTGAATAGAGCAGTAACAAGTTCTGAAATTGAGGCAGTAATAGCCTACCAACCAAAAAAAGTCCGGGACTAGATGGATTCAAAGCCGAATTCTGCCAGAAGTACAAAGAGGAGTTGGTATCATTACTTCTGAAACTACTCCAAACCATAGAAAAAGAAGGAATCCTTCCTAACTCATTTTATGAAGCCAGCATCATCCTGATACCAAAACCTGGCAGAGACACAAGAAAAAATGAAAATTTCAGGCTAATATCCCTGATGAACATTGATGCTGAAATCCTCAATAAAATACTGGCAAACCAAATCCAGCAGCACATCAAAAAGCTTACCCACCATGATCAAGTCAATTTCATCCCTGGGATGCAAGCCTGGTTTAACATATACAAATCAATAAACATAATCTATCACATAAACAGAACGAATTATAAAAACCACATGATTATCTCAATAGATGCAGAAAAGGCCTTCAACAAAATTCGACCTTCATGCTAAAACTCTCAATAAACTAGGTATTGATGGAACGTATCTCAAAATAATAAGAGGTATTTATGACAAACCCACAGCCAATATCATACTGAATGGACAAAAACTGGAAGCATGCCTTTTGAAAACTGGCACAAGACAAGCCCTCTCTCACCGCTCCTATTCAACACAGTGCTGGAAGTTCTGGCCAGGACAATCAGGCAAGAGAAGGAAATAAAATGTATTCAATTAGGAAAAGAGGAAGTCAAATTGTCTCTGTTTACAGATGACGTGATTGCATATTTAGAAAACCCTATCATCTCAGCGCCTAACCTCCTTAAGCTGATAAGCAACTTCAGCAAAGTCTCAGGATATAAAATCAATGTGAAAAAATCACAAGCATTCCTATACACCAATAATAGACAGAGAGCCAAATCATGAGTGAACTCCCATTCGCAATTGCTACAAAGAGAATAAAATACCTAGGAATACAACTTACAAGTGATTATGAAGGACCTCTTCAAGGAGAACTACAAACCACTGCTCAAAGAAATAAGAGAGGACACAAACAAATGGAAAAACATTCCATGCTCATGGGTGGGAAGAATCAGTATCATGAAAATGGCCTTATTGCCCAAAGTAATTTATAGATTCAATGCTATCCCCATCAAGCTACCACTGACTTTCTTTACAGAAATAGAAAAAACTACTTTAAATTTCATATGGAACCAAAAAAGAGCACGCATAGCCAAGACAATCCTAAGCAAAAAGAGCAAAGCTGGAGGCATCATGCTACCTGACTTCAAACTATACTACAAGTCTACAGTAACCAAAACAGCATGGTATTGGTACCAAAACAGATATATAGATCAATGGAACAGAACAGAGGCCTCAGAAATAACACCACAAAACTACAACCATCTGATACTTGACAAACTTGAGAAAAACAAGCAATGGGAAAAGGATTCCCTATTTAATAAATGGTGCTGGGAAAACTGGCTATCCATATGCAGAAAGGGGAAACTGGACCCCTTCCTTATACCTTATACAAAAATTAACTCAAACTGGATTAAATACTTAAATGTAAGACCTAAAACCATAAAAACCCTAGAAGAAAACTTAGGCAATACCATCCAGGACATAGGTATGGGCAAAGACTCATAGGCAAAGATTTCATGACTAAAACACCAAAAGCAATGGCAATGAAAGCCAAAATTGACAAATGGGATCTAATCAAACTAAATAGCTTCTTCAGAGTAAAAGAAACTATCATCAGAGTAAACAGGCAACCTACAGAATGGGAGAAAATTTTTGAAATCTGACAAAGGGCTAATATCCAGAATCTACAAAGAACTTAAACAAATTTACAAGAAAAAAACACACAACCCTATCAAAAAGTGGGCAAAGGATAGGAACAGACACTTCTCAAAAGAAGACATTTATGCAGCCAGCAAACATATGAAAAAATGCTCATCATCACTAGTCATTCAGGAAAATGCAAATCAAAACCACAGTGAGACACCGTCTCATGCTAGTTAGAATGGTGATCATTAAAAAGTCAGGGAAGAACAGATGCTGGGGTGGATGTGAAGATATAGGAACACTTTTACACTGTTGGTGGGAGTGTAAATTGGTTCAGCCATTGTGGAAGAGAGTGTGGCAATTCCTCAATGATCTAGAACTAGAAATACCATTTGACCCAATAATCCAATTACTGGGTATATACCTAAAGGATTATAAATCATTCTACTATAGAGATACATGCACATATATGTTTATTGCGGCACTGTTCACAATAGCAAAGACTTGGAACCAACCCAAATGGCCATCAATGATAGACTGGATAAAGAAAATGTGGCACATATACACCATGGAACACTATGCAGCCATAAAAAAGGATGAGTTCATATCCTATGCAGGGACATGGATGAAGCTGAAAACCGTCATTCTCAGCAAACTAACACAGGAACAGAAAACCAAACACTGCAGGTTCTGACTCACAAGTGGGAGTTGAACAATGAGAACACATGGACACAGGGAGGGGAACATCACATACTGGGGCCTGTCAAGGGGTGAGGGGTTAGGGGAGGGATAGCATTACGAGAAATACCTAATGTAGATGATGGGTTGATGGGTGCAGCAAACCGCCAGCACATGTATACCTATGTAACAAGCCTGAATGCTCTGCACATGTACCCCCGAACTTAAAGTATATAAAACAATAAAAAAGAAATGTTTATAACTTATTAGGTGAAAAACGTAGGTTATAGAAGTTGGTACGGTATGATTCCATTTTTGTTAAACATACATTCATGACTTTCTACTTACAAAGTATGTATTGAAAAAAGAACAGAAAGTGTTAATAATGGTTATCTCTGGGTAGAGGACATGTCGATGACTTTTTTTTCTTATGCTTATCTATATTCCCCACATTTTCTATGATAAAAGTATGCTCTAATACTTTTTAAAAAGTAAAATTTAGAAAAACAAAGACAAACTATGCCAGTGCTTGTAAAACATGCCCAGCTGCTGAGTATTGCAGCATGGCTGTGAGCTGACTCAGGTCCAGTCACTGAGCCTCCAGAAAGTTCTCTTGAATTGACATATCGACAGAAATGGAATGGTTTGTACGTTTCCCAGGAACAGGATGGGGAACCTTAGGGCTGCATGGCGCCAAGAAACATACATTTGAAAAAATAAAAGCAGGTGGATTATTTTTGGTCACTTAATTTTTTTCAAAATAACTGGCAAGGCCAGTTAATCCCACCCCTTTGGCAGGCCAAGGCAGCAGGATCCCTTGAATCCAGGAGTTTGAGACAAGCCTGGTCTCAGCCCCAACTCTACAAAAGTCTGGTCTCAAACCCCTTCTCTGCAAAAATTAGCCAGGCATGGCGGCACACACCTGTGGTCCCAGCAACTCAGGAGACTGAGGTAGGGGGATCACCTGCGCCTGGGAGGTCAAGGCTGCGGTAAGCCATGATTGTGCCACTGCACTCTAGCTTGGGAGACAAAGGGATACCCCTGTCTCATACAAACAAACAACAAAACAAAACAAAACAACTGGCTGGTTGTCTGAATTACCTTTCATTGCTGTGTGTGTGTATGAACACCATCTCCCTGTGACTTTGGCCAGGTGAGTATTCAACAAGAGATTTTTTTCCACTTGAGTTTGACATTCTGCCATGGTCGAGTAACATACTGTAATTGTTTAGCTCCTCATGTCTTCACCTCAGTGCACTCCTATTAACCTTGAACATTCATGCCCAGATTTTGCCACACCCAGAATATGGATATATGACAAACCCCTTTCTACTTTTATTATCACTTGCTAAAAGTTTGAACTACATGATAAGCTGAAGTATTGATTTTTTTTGCCCATCTCATCTCTGCTACTATAAAGTTTTTAAACAACATTGGAAAACAAAAATAATACATTTTATGCTACTCCAAATATCCTCATTAAAAAAACTTGAAAGAAATACTTAGACTTAAAAAACATCAGCAATGTCGATATAACTGTTGAGTGGAGAGAAATCCTGGGTGTAGACCACAACTTCCTTCTTGGAATCTGAGAATGACACCGTTTCAAAAAATTCTTTGAGACAGGGTCTTTCTCTGTCACACAGGCTAGACTGCCGTGGCACAATTATAGCTTACAGTAACCTTGAACTCCTGGACTCAAGTGATCCTCTCACCCCAGCCTCCCAAGTAGCTAGGACTACAGGCATGCACCACCACACTCAGCTAAGTACTTAGGCTTTTGTAGCGATGGGGTCTTCCTGTGTTTCCCAGGCTGGTCTCCAACTCCAAGCCTCAAGTGATCCTCCTGCTTCTGCCTCCCAAAGTGCTGGGATTATAGGTATAAGCCACCTTGCCGACCCACATTATTTTTGAACTTAAAAGTTATTTCATGATTTGTGTGACAACTATTTGAGGGGAAAGAATTAAAAATATACCAACTACAAGGAAAGCATGAATACCTAAGAAACATCAAAATAAGTCAGCCATTAACTCTCACTCTAAATGAGGGCAAGGTGGGTGTGATCTCCTAATAATAGCACATGTGCTTTATTCATAAAATCAAGAAAGATTGGCTTCACTAGATCTTGCTCTGACTTTAATCCCAGGACAGGAAACGCACTGATAATTCTCAAAGCTTTGGAGAGGAAAGCTTCACAAATTGGCCTGGATCCATTTCTGTGGCTGTGCACCTTCGCACATTGATCTTTCTGATCCCTGAGCCCCTGCCGGTGTTTCCTCACTGGCTCGTGCCCTTTTCAATGGTTGCCACCTTTCATCATAAACGTTTCCACAGGTACACAAAGACAGGCATAAAAGGTGAGGGAAAAGAGCTCTCTGCCTATATTTGTTATGGTTGAAAATTCAGATGTTTCTCCTGTTTCCACTTAGGCTGAGTTACAAGGTAATTTGCTCAGGAAGACAAATGTAATGGTGGTGGGGGTTAGGGCTGGGGGAGGTCCCGCTTCGGGTTTCCACGAAGGGTGCAGGTTTAACAGAAGCTAGAATGGGAGGATCATGTACATAGACTACAATGAGAGTGGTACCCCAGTTCCTCCCTGCAGCAGCAGCATCACACACCAATCTGAGATAGGGCACGGTGGACAAGGAGGGGCCAGGATGGGCTTTCGTGGATAACACAGGGATCCATCAGAACACAATTGTTCTTGGAGAAAAAGATACAGCGCAGCAGAAAATATCCTATCATCCACATTGTAACCCCCTTTCTCATCCACGGAACTGCGTAACCCTGGCAGATCACGTGTCCTCTCGGAGCTTCTTCCTTCTAACATAGACCTACAACACCCAGGTCCCACGAACTTTGTCCTTGCGAGGATAAAGGCCACAGCCGGAATATAGTAACATTAATTTTAAAACCCTTGTTTCCAGGCCAGAAGAGCCTCTCCCACCCCCTTGGAAACAGGCTTTGATGGCACCACCAGGACAGCAGTGGCAGTGACTCACGGATATGGGGCATGGCCTTGTGGGCGCCAGGCTCCCCCGGAAAGCAGGCATTTGCAGGGTGTCTCTTTGATGGTCTTTTAAAGAGCTTTCCCTCTTAGAGCAGTTTCACCTGCACTTAGAGCTGCCTTTCCATTGTCCGTGGAATTCACTGCACACTTCGAGGGGACGCCTGTCCTGGCAGAGAGCAAGGGACTCATAAAAGTGTCAGAACATTATGAACAGCCCGAAGATGGGCTGTGAGGGGGGATAAGTGAAGCGCAGCGTGGAGGCCGTTCAGTAACTCCATCCATCTGTGGACAGGGGCGTGAGGACAAGGCGAACAGACCCCTGGCGAACAGCACCTGGGCAAGTCAGCAGGTGCTTGAGCCACGGGGTTCCTTATCGAGCCATCTAGAGGAGTGCAGTGAGCAAAGCACCTGCCGAAAACACCGTGTACCTCTGGGATTCCTTCTCTTCACTTCGAACTGAAAGTTTAATCCAAACCTAGTGGTGAGAGGGTCCTAAATTCCCTTTCTCATAGAATGACCTGATTTCTGCTGCTCCGAGCTTGCTTGCGGCAGCCTGTGTATTAATTTAACTTCGTTTTTATAGGCCTTTTGCATGCAATGTTAAGCACATAGCCCCACCATCTAATTAAAAGGGACTCTTATCAATTTGCAAGATACTCGCTTACAGAAAAAAAATAATAAAAACACTACAGTGAATCTTTCATTCTTAAGAGGTAAGTATCAATCACTCAGTGAGAATGTTTGTATTTAACCACTGATCTTGTAAACAGGTTGTAAACACACACATGCTGAACGACTCTGTAGGCAAGCCCTATCTTTGAGAAACAGTTCTGGTTCTTACACAGTTAACTTTCTGGAGTTTAATTGCACAGGACCTGAGGACTGAACGCTGGAGGTGGTTATGGCAAGGGAAGCTCTCTCTGACATCCTGGGTTCTGACCTTTGGCCTGGCTAAGGCAATCTGCTTCTGTGGCTGCCTCCAGCAGTGACAGAAAGGATGCACAGGAGGTATGACCAATAGATGGAATTAAGAAGTGCTGAGGCTCGGAGAGTGGCCGTCCGCCTTGAAGGCGCTGGACCAGACCTCAGATACACGAAGCCCAGCCTAGACCCTGCCCCCTTGCCCGGGTGGGTGGTCTTGAGCAAATCAGGTAAGACCATTGATTTCAAAGAATGTTTCCATCCTGGAAAGCCATGTAGTACAAAGGAAGAAGCATGGGTCGCATCCTGGTTCTACAGCTGAGCAACCTTCAGCACAACACAGTGCCTCTCCATGTCAGCAAAGTTGACCTGAAAATGCATACTCCACATGGTTCCTTTAAAATGGAAGAAATTAACCAAGTATATGAAAAGAGTTGATCCACAGGCATGCTACAAATACCAGTTTCCCGTGTTGGAGTGTGCTTTCTGAAGCTAACATTCTAAGATTATATTCCAAATTTCCTGGACAAAATGTACTTATTGCATGGGAAGACTGGCCCCTGAGATCCTTAATTATCCATTTATTTTGGGATGAAGATAGGGGAATACATTTTACTGACTCCGCTTCCCACTCAGTAATTCTTTTTCTGATCCTATGGGGTAGGGCTGCATATACTAGTATTTCTCTGCCCAAAATGTACGGGTATCACTTTCCTAAAACTGGCTGCACCTTGTCAGGTTTGTCAGGTTCAAATATCTATTTTAAAAGTCACTCCAAAAGCAAATTAAAGTAAGAAATGTCATGTTTTTCTGTGTAGTCATGTTAGTTTTGCCCCTGGAAAAATGGAGAAAAAATAGCAGAGATAGCAGGGACAGCCAACATACTGTCTTCACCTGGATGTGAAATCTGGAGACCAGGGAGCTCAAAGTCACTCTTCGCCAATGGGCTCTTATGGGACAGGAAAGTTTAAGTCCTCAAAGGCCAGACTTGACTGTTTAATGACCTGGGTTAGGATGCACAGAAGGAGATGCCACAATTTTGGTACTCTGACCCGGTTTCTGGGGCAAAACTGGAAATAAGCTCTTGCTGCATTTTAATTTTTAAATTAACATCAGATATGAACCTGAAAGAAAGCCAATCAAAGATGTAGTCTAAATCCCAAAAGCTGACAGAAGCGGAAATAAAACCATCTATTGAATGGAACAGAAAACAGTGGTCTCAGCAGCAAGAATAGAAGATTCTCAGCTCACTGGATTCAAATTTGAATTTTCTTATCTCTATTATCACCTGTCCACTTATCAGGTATCTACCTGCCTATCTATCTATTGTTCCATCCCATCCCTTAAATGGGGTTCTTATGTTGCAAAAGGAAGAAAGCAGGAAAGAATTACAAAGGTGTTAAGATAACTATATAGAACATATGGTTCTCAACCTTTTTGGCACCAGGGACTGGTTTCATGGAAGACAATTTTTCTGCGAACCAGAGTTGGGCAGCAGATGGTTTCAGAATGATTTAAGCACATATTTACCGTGCACTGTATTTCTATTATTACATTGTAATATATAATGAAATAATTATACAACTCACTATAATGTAGAATCTGGGGGACCCCCGAGCTTGTTTTCCTGCAGCTAGATGGTCCCATCTGTGGGTGATGGGAGACAGTGACAGGTCATCAGGCATTAGACTCTCATAAGGAACACAAAACCTAGATCTCTCACATGTGCAGTTCACAATAGGGTTTGCCCTCTTATGACAATCTAATGCCACCGCTGATAGGACAGGAGGCGGAGCTCAAGCGGTAATGGGAGCAATGGGGAACGGCTGCAATTACAGATAAAGTTTTGCTTACTCACCTGCTACTCACCTCTTACTAGTGCATTTCAGTTTCTAACAGGGCCATAGACTGGTACCAATCCGTGGCCCAGGGGTTGGGGAATCCCTGATACAGACAATATACATGTTGAAAAGACTTAAATAACATCTACTGTGGTCTATTAAAATGGCTGGGTTGGAGAAATGTGAATTTGGAGAGATAGGAATATAGGTACGGTTTCTTCCTACCTTCACACATAAACACCTTCGTACTTTAAAAAATTTGCGTAAGAACATTTTCATGTCATTAATATGGCTTTTGCATCTGCATCAGATTCCAGAATTTGGAGGTACCATATTTAACTTGACAATTTCCCTTTTATATAGAGAAAGAAACTTGGAGTCTTGATACAATGTAATATCCCAGCCCAGATCATGAAGTTAACTGAGAAGGCTCTTACCAACATACTTAACCTAATATTAGAAGCACATTTCAGGCCTAAGCCCTTCCTGCCTAACACTTATGGCGCATGGATTGTGTGTGAAGTTTGGTTAGAAGTTAAATAAAAATAAAAATGATCAAATCGCGTCTATGGTTCTTTGTTCTCCATGACGCCCTATCATGTGTGCAGCTGAGCGTTCCCTCCAGTCTGATCTATGCATTTGATAGGATTAGATAACGCAGAAGTCGCAGAAATAATAGCCCAGTTTACTAACAGCTGGAAAAGTATTATTGTAAAGATAGGCCATTCTTAGTGACTACCCATGCGGGTTTTTCATGCACTGAAGAAGGATCTTGGCTAACTTATGGGAATGTCAATGCACAGAATGGGTCATTTACTCACTCAACAATCTCCAAGTGTACCCTAATACTGGTCCTGTTCAACAACTGGAAATGCAGAGATGAAAATGTGTTACATTAGCCCTAGAGTTCTGGAAGCAGACCCATGAAATGATCATCCAGACCCCTTGTGCAACTGCAGGTGGTAACATCACACTAGACTCTAAGTGATAGCCCTAGAGGTTCCATTATGGAGATTCAAGGTGGATGTCATCTCCCAGAGCTATGCAACTGGCGGTGCTGTGAATCATCAAGATACAAGATGCATCAATGGCTAATCATCAATGGCAAATACATCAAGGGGCTAAGCACAAGTACTGTGGAAACAGAGATCAGAGGACCCAGCTCTGTCCCATTGAGAGGTGATGGGATACCATTAAAACTTCCCATGGAAGGTAATATTGACATTTGAAAAATGGTAGACAAGCAGATTGAAGAGTAAGTATATATGGCCAGGCACAGTGGCTCATGCCACTGTAATCCCAGCAGTTTGGGAAGCCGAGGTGTGCAGATCACAAGGTCAGGAGTTTGAGACCAGCCTGACCAACATGGTGAAACCCTGTCTCTACTAAAAATACAAAAATTAGCCAGGTGTGGTGGTGTGCACCTGTAATCCCAGCTACTCAGGAGGCTGAGGCAGGAGAATCCCTTGAACATGGGAGGTGGAGGTTGCAGTGAGCCGAGATCACTCTACTGCACTCCAGCCTCAGTGAAAGAGACTGACTCCATCTCAAAAAAAAAAAGTAAAAAAAAAAAAAAGTAAGTGTATAGAATGGGATAAGATCAAATACCAATTTTTGCTTTTATTAAATATTTTCAGAAAGTGATCCTGGACCTGCCTAGCCTCCAGCCTTCCTGGAGGAAGCAACCTCTACATTCTCAAGGAACCAGTGGTTCTTTTCACACTGTCCTTCACACTTTTGGGGCACACAGAGTTTTTTTTTTTTTTTTGGCAGAGACTGCCAATTATGACACTTACTTGTAAGCCATCAAGCCCTGAACATTCCGCACAGACCACACAATTAATTTTATTTTTGTCCTCAGCCAGATTTCAAAGACCCCAGAGATGTCTGGAAAATTAATTTATTAGAAAGCAATTGCTTGATAATACACACGATGATAGAAGAAATGAGTATGTTCAATATCTTATAAAACAGTTGGCAATCACATAATAGAGTGTTCATTGTCAATTTAGTAGCTTGTCTCATTATGCTCAGCAAATAGTTGTAAAATAGTGTATTATTCATGAACCAACATGCTTTAATTACTTTTAGTTCACATTTATTTTTCAAATGCAATCTGAGTTACATTATCTATAAAAGCAACCCATTTTGCAAAAGTTGGCTTCAGGACCTCCCAAATAAAGAGCCACAAGTTGTGTGTCTCAGCCTGGAAATGCATACTGGTCAAGCCCACACCTTTGTCCTAGTAGAAAGCAGGTAGTGGTTGCCCCTGACTTTAGATCATCCAGGAAATGGTTAGCTGATACCACCCCCAGCTGTGGACCGCACACAATAGGGAGTGATTCCCCTAAGCCAGTCCTGCCTGAGGTGGGTAGGATCTGATTCAGTCACCTGAGTCTCTTGATGAGGCTGATCATGTAACTTACTTCGCAGTGGGATAGGAGCAGACTGAGCATCAGGGGCTTGATCTGCCCTTGCATTGCTGGATGTGCCCTGCTTTACACTCCTGCCATTCACCATGAGAGAAACATCTCCCAGGGGACCACTAGTCCAAGGAAGACAGAGACACATCGAGTAGCCACGGACTTAATTCATAGCCTGGAGCCAACCCGGCTGGGATCAACTGACCCTCAGCTTGCAGACAGATGCAAAAGCAATAAAGATAATGATTGCTGCTTTAAGCCAGTACCATTTTTGGGGTGGTTTGTTATGCAGCCAAAGCTCACCGGGAAAGTGGCATATCCAGAATTTACTTTGAGATGCTCTGGCGACATCCTCAAAGCAGCTGGCAGTCAATTTACGTCTATTTCACTTGCTGTAGAGGATGTCTGGCACACAGGACTATAAGCTCAAAAGAGAAGTCACACATAGTGAATAAAGAACACAAAATTTGCAGAGGAGGGAGGATCACTTGAAGTCAGGAGTTTGAGGCAAGCCTGGGGAACATAGCAAGACGCCATCCCTATAAAAAATTTAAGAAATAGAAAAAAATTAGCTGGGCATGGTGGCACATGCCTGTAGTCCCAGCTACTCTGGAGGGAGGCTGAGGTGGGGAGATCGCTTGAGCCCAGGAGTTTGAGGGGCTACTGCACTACTGCATTCCACCCTGTCTCTAAAAAAATCAGAAGAAATTTTAAAAATATGATTGAAAGCCACAGAGGCAGCCACTCTCACTATGGGTCTTCATTTTCATCAAAGTGCTTCTCACATGGGCAACTCTATGCACATGCTCTAGGGTAACAGGAGGAGAAATTAATTTAGTTAGCATGGTTGACAATTCTTCACCTCAGTGTTTGGAGGTGGGCTACATTCTAAAAATACCCGACCAGTAAGTATTAAAAATAATGGTGAAAAATGCCTGACACCACTTGCATTAGTAGTAGTAATGGTTGCGATGGTTGTTATTATCTCAACTATTCAGTGACAGTGGAATTCAGAAGCAGGAGGAAGAGCAAGCATCTTCTTCTGTCCCTCACTGCCAGCCAAGTCACCCAGAATCCAGGGTGTCCTTCCCATTTCTCTCCGAAGATTGTCCTCTGCCTTCGTACCAGCAGTCGTATTCCACAGGCATATCCTGTGGAGCCCACAGGAATCTCAGCCAGAGGCTGAAACTCTGACACTCCCATAGTCCATGCTAGCTGAACCTTGGCTGGTGGGCCTCTGGTCTGGGCTTCCACAGCCAGAAGATCTTACAATGCAAGCATGTGACTTCCAAACTGAATTGCTTCCTAATGTCTCTCCTTGCCACAGCTTGCGTGCCCAACTTGTCCTCTTGATACAGAGGAATGCTTGAACATCGTAGAGCTCTGATGACCATCCTAGTTAATGTTGCTGTTTGGGCAACAACGGGACACAGTCTGTGTCCTCTACCTGGGGTCTCCTTTCCCTCCCTCTCCCTCCTCCAGGCCCAATGAGGGCAGCTCCTGTACATCCTCCAAGAGCGACATCCTGGGGGAAGTTTTCCGGTTGATTCCTCGGCAAAGTCAATCCTTTGTTTCCACAGATTCCTGCACATGCTTCTCTAGTATTAAATGACTGTGCTGTTTGACTTTGTGTGCTTAGTCCTGTTTCTCTCATCCATCCACAAGATCTTTGAGAACACAGAGTACGTCTCACACAGTTTGTACAGTATTGAGACATAGAAGGGGCTCAGGAAATATCGCAAAGAAATTAGGGAATACTCTTGTCGAGGCCAGCCTCCAAGGCTAGACTGGAGGCCCTGGTCCCTTTCCTTGTCCTCTGAGTAAGGCTTCTCCAGGCTCTGCTCCTTTCCAAATGTCCAGGTCCTCGGCATTCCCCATTGAAGAAACAGGAGCTGATCATAGTTCGTCCTTATCAGGAGTTAAAAAAAGAAAAATGCACCCCATCTCCGATGACTCCAGGCCCTCCGGGGGCAACCCATACGAGGTTTACAGCCATAGGGAACACGCGAGGACATTTCTAATTAAATTCTTTAGTGCTTCTACTTGACCTCATTTCAACTGTGCCATAAATCTTGGGAAAAAAAAAAACCCCTCAAATCCAAAATTTTAAATAATGCTGATGAGTCGGTTTAGAACAGGGACTCGTCTTATTAACCCAAGAGCTGCATATACTGGGATTGCCAGAGTATGCCTTGAGACAGCGTCAGTTAAAGGCCAGTGGCCATCTCAATTAAAATGTTTTCAAAAAGTTCTAAATAATAAACTGGTCTGGTCTATAATTACAGATGAAATATTTTTTTTAAAAACCCTCATAATCCTGCATGTAATGTTATGGCACGCAGCTGGTATCCATGCACCAAGACGAATACCTCCGCGAGACAGGGAGCCGCGGAAACAATTACAGTGTAAATCCCAGGCACCATTAACATGCAGGCTCTATTAACTGACTTTGCCATTGGTCACATTAAAGCCTCGTGGAGTTTGCTGGTGGCTTAGGAGGGACAGGTTTTGCAACTACTTAAATGAACATGTAATTCCACTCGGTAAATCTCTGCTGTAATTGGCTAATAAGCACACACTTTGGCAAATAACCACTGGGAACGGGTGGTTGGAGGATTTCTCTCCCAACTTCTTTCTCACTTCCCATGGTTCTTCTGGCGTAGAGGGCGGCTCACTCTCTCACACCTCCTGGCCTTTCAGAGTACGGAGACCTGGAAATTCTGAGTAGGCGAGTTCTGTCTCAGAGGACACTCAGGGGAAAGTGTGCTGTGCTTCTTAAACTCTGATCTGTCCTCGAGTTTCTGAGCTCCTGCACTGTTGGCGTTTGGGGCTGGATCACTCTTTGCTGTAGGCAGCTGTCCTGTGTATTTGCAGGGTGTTTACTGTCATTTCTGCCCTTGACCACCAGTGGCTAGGAGCGACACTGCACCCTGTCATGACAATCCAAAGTACTTCTAGACACTGACAAATGTCCCATGGGGGGCACAGTCACCTCCCGTGAGGGACTCCTGGTCTAGCCAGGTGCACCCAGGTCCCGTGGCTCAGCATCCCGTCGTGGTGCTTCGTGACAGTCCAGCAACTCTCAGACAGGAATCTTCTTCCTGACTTGCTTCTCTACTGACCTGGCCTGTGCCACCTTTTGACCTTCTGGATTTTGCTCCCATTCAGTTTCTCCTCTCACCCAGGCGTACGGTTCTTGGTTTCTCAGGCTCTGACCTGCAGTCATCAGCAAAGGATGTTGACTCTGACCCTTTCTGAGGCTCTTCCTTCTTGAAGTCACCTACAGAGCTCAACCCTTGCCTCTAGTCTCCTGGGACAGAGCCCAGCATCCCAACAACTGCAGAAGACGACAGCTTTGTAAGTGAACACCAGCTTCACCCAGGACCCAAGTGTTCCCTGGTTGGAAGAGAAGCCAAAATGGAAGCTTTCTGCTTCTTTCCAGGCTCTTGGAAGCAGTTACCCACTGTCCTTCATTTATAGGTTCCCTTCGTATCTAAAAGTAGGGACACTATAGCGCATGCATCTTTTTGACTTATTTGAGTACATAGTTCATTTCTTTTAGGAGTCTATGACCACATAGTAAAGAAAGTGGAATTTGGGCCATTCTGTGACCTTGTGCCAAAATATAACACTCGGTCAGTGCTGTTGTTGCCAGACTGTTTTCACTGTCACATCTGAAGGCTAAAGTCTCCATGGGAATGCCAGGTGCAAGATAGAGTCTCTGGAAATGGGCATAAGGTTGCCAGGTTAAAACACAGGACATTCAATTTAATTTGAATTTTAAACAAATTTTTAAAGTGTAAATATATCCCATGCATACAACATAGGATATACTTCTGCTGAAAAAAATCGTTTATTTGAAATTTAAATTTAAATGGGTAGGCTGTATTTTTATTTGCTAAATCTGGTCATCTAGGCAGACAGGATCTCTTTTTCTTGGGGGATATAGGATTTGAACTTGACCCTAGCCCACTCCATCTTGACCTGGACTTGTTTGCTCTGAGGACATGGTGGGGTAACCACCAGGGCAAGTGAGGACTCCAGGGAAACCTAATGGAGACACAGTCTCATCCGGTCACATCTTGTTGTCCTGACGGTGCTGGCTACAAGCTGGGGAGGTCTGAACACCTCTCTAGATCTGGTTCTCATAGCCACTCCCACTGTTGTAGTTTGCAGCTCTGGCCAAGGATTTGTCCATAGCCTCTGCCCTACAGGAAAGTGAAAAGTCAAACTAATCGTGGTTGCAGCTCCTGATTTTGTAACTCGGTTTTGTCAGATTCTCTCTCCATTGCTTCCCAAATTCTGCCGAGCTGAAACATTTGCATGGGTGCCCTAGGCTCCTAGTTTGTGCACAGTGATTGACAGATGTCTGTCACTCTTAAGTAGTGTCATGGACCATCCTGGTTTGCTAAGAACTGAGGAGTTTCCTGGGCCTTGGGACTGTCTACGCTGAAACTGGTAAAGTCCCGAGCAAGTTGGAATGAGTTGGTTATCCAACTTGAGACTGTTGGTGGAGTTATCTGGGGGATGGTTTGTAGGGAACAAACCTCCAAAATTCAAATTCCAACTCCCTGAATGATAGGGTTCTGACTCACACTGGCTTGAATGGATAAAAGTGAATTCCAGACTTTCCACAGATGGCCAGATTAACCATCACCTCCATAGGGAGGCATTTCCGGACCATTTTGCCTACCTAATCCCAACCCCTAGATCCTAATGGTTTCTTTCCTAGCATGTCTCACACCTGGGAATCACAGATTTATTCTGTGTCCCTCTCAATAGTTGGAAAGCTCTGTGAGGGCCACTGCCTTGTCTGTTTTGTTTATTGCTGAAATCCCCAGAAGTTAGGATAGCCCGGGCACGTTGTAGCTGCTCCCAAAATATCTATTGACTGAGCAAATGGATGATTCAGTGCCCAGCCATGGCAGGGGTAAGGCACTGGGAATGGGCTGAAGGAGCACAGCCCTCGACTTTAGAAGCCTGCAAGAAAGATGATTGTTTAAGATGGATAGCGGCAGCGCAACACGAATATTTCACGGAGAGATCCAGAGGACGTGTGTAGCCATGCCCAGGAAGCCTTCACAAAGTGTTTACCGAAATTATTACTTTAAATGGTTACCAAGGTGGGCACAGGACTTCCCTTCTCTTTGCTTGCAAAGAACATCACAGGGCTGGGCAATGCAAAGGTGATGGGGCCCAGAACGGCACTGGCGGTTTAGGGTCCCACAGGGTAGGTGTAAGTGGGGAAAAACTGTATGTGAAAATTAACTTGGGGGAGACTGGATTGACATTCAGGGCTAAAGACATTCGGATCCAGCAGTCTTATGTTTTTGAAAGAAAAAAAAAATTGGAAGACATGGTTTTCCTGGTTACACATGTTCTGTTTTGTCAACAAGTGCCTGATTGCCCTTTCTTCTATCTGTATGCATGGTCACACTTTAACTAACCTCCTCGTCCCACTCTCCCACGCCCTCCAAAACTTCAACTGCCCCTCAGGACCTCTCTAGCCAACATCACCTTCCCCCTCTTCTACCAGAATAAGAGACCCTTTTGCCTCCATTTGCCAACAAGCATCTCTGGGGTGGGGGGGGGGGGGAAGGTAACAGCCCCAGTTAGGGGCTTATAGATAAACCCCCCCATCTCCCTGGGACAGAGCACCTGGGGGAAGGGGTGGCTGTGGGTGCAGCTTCAGGAGACTTCAATGACCCGGCCTGATGGCTCTCAAGAGAGCAGCGGATCATCCAGCACAGCGTTTGAACTCTGCTAAGGGTCAGACTGCCTTCTCAAGTGGGTCCCTGACCCCCATGTCTCCTGTTTGGGAGACACCTCCCAGTAGGGGCCAATGGACACCTCATACAAGAGAGCTTCACCTGGCATCTGGCAGGTGCCCCTCTGGGACAAAGCTTCCAGAGGAAGGAACAGGCAGCAATCTTTGCTGTTGTGCAGCCTCTGCTGGTGATACCCAGGCAAACAGTCTGGAGTGGACCTCCAGTGAACTCCAGCAGACCTGAAGGGGCCTCACCTATAGAAGGAAAACTAACAAACAGAAAGGAATGCATCGACATCAACAAAAAGGACGTCCACTCAGAGACCTCATCTGAAGGTCACCAACATCTAAGACCAAAGGTAGATAAATCCAAGAAGATGGGGAGAAATCAGGGCAAAAAGGCTAAAAATTCCAAAAACTGGAATACCTCTTCTCCTCCAAAGGATCACAACTCCTCCCCAGCAAGGGAACAAAACTGGATGGAGAATGAGTTTGATTAACTGATAGAAGCAGACTTCCCAAGGTGAGTTATGACAAACTTCACCAAGCTAAAGGAGCATGTTCTAACCCAATGCAAGGAAGCTAAGAATCTTGAAAAAAGATTAGACAAATTGCTAACTAGAATAACCAGTTTACAGAAGAACATAAATGACATGATCGAGCTGAAAAACACAGCATGAGAACTTCCTGAAGCCTACATAAGTTTCCATAGCTGCTCTGATCAAACAGAAGAAAGGATATCAGAGATTGAAGATCAACTTACTGAAATAAAGTGAGAAGACAAGATTAGAGAAAAAAAGAATGAAAAGGAATGAACAAAGCCTACAAGAAATATGGGACTATGTGAAAAGACCAAATCTACATTTGCTTGGTGTACCTGAAAGTGACGGGGAGAATGGAACCGAGTTGAAAAACACTCTTCAGGGTATTATCCAGCAGAACTTCCCCAATCCAGCCAGATAAGCCAACATTCAAACTGAAGAAATACGGAGACCACCACAAGGATACTCCTTGAGAAGAGCAACCCCAAGACACATACTTATCAGATTCACCAAGATTGAAATGAAGGAGAAAATATTAAGGGCATTCAGAGAGAAAGGTCGGGTTACTCACTATGAGAAGCCCATCAGACTAACAGCAGATCTCTCGGCAGAAACCCTACAAGCCAGAAGAGAGTGGGGGCCAATATTTAACATTCTTAAAGAAAAGAATTTTCAAACCAGAATTTCATATCCAACCAAACTAAGCTTCATAAGTGGAGGAGAAATAAAATATTTTATATACAAGCAAATGCTGTCACTGCCAGGCCTGCCTTACAAGAGCTCCTAAAGGAAGCACTAAACATGGAGAGGAACAACTGGTACCAGCCACTGCAAAAACATACCAAATTGTAAAGACCATCGATGCTATGAAGAAACCATCAACTAATGGGAAAAATAATCAGCTAGCATCATAATGGCAGGATCAAATTCACACATAACAATATTATTAACCTTAAATGTAAACAGGCTAAATGCCCCAATTAAAAGACACAGGCTGGCAAATTGGGTAAATGCAAGACCCATCAGTGTGCTGTATTCAGGAGACCCACCTTATGTGCAAAGACAAACATAGGCTCAAAATAAAGGGATGCAGGAAGATTTACCAAGCAAATGGGAAGAAAAAAAAAAAAAAAAAAAAAAGGAGGGGAGGGGTTGCAATCCTAGTCTCTGATAGAACAGACTTTAAAGCAACAATGATCAAAAGAGACAAAGAAGGGCATTACATAATGGTAAAGTGATCAATTCAACAAGAAGAGCTTACTATCCTAAATATATATGCACCCAATACAGGAGCACACAGATTCATAAAGCAAGTTCTTCAAAGACCTACGAAGAGACTTAGACTCCCACACAGTAACACTGGGAGACTTTAACACCCCACTGTCAATATGAGACAGATCAACGAGACAGAAAATTAGCAAGAATATGTAGGACTTGAACTCAGCTCTGGACCAAGCTGACCTAATAGACATCTACAGAACTCTCCATCCCAAATCAACAAAATATACATTCTTCTTAGCACCACATTGCACTTATTCTAAAATTGATCACATAATTGGAAGTAAAACACTCCTCAGCAAATACAAAATAATGGAAATCATAACAAACGGTCTCTCAGACCACAGTGCAATCAAATTAGAACTCAGAATTTAAAAACTCACTCAAAACCAAACAACTACATGGAAACTGAATAACCTGCTCCTGAATGACTACTAGGTAAATAACAAAATGAAGGCAGAAATAAAGAAGTTTTTTGAAACCAATGAGAGCAAAGACACAAAGTATCAGAATCTCTGGGACACATTTAAAGCAGTGTGTAGAGGGAAATTTATAACCAGCTAGCCCACAAGAGAAAGCAAGAAAGGATCTAAAATCGACACCCTAACATCACAAGTAAAAGAACTAGAGAAGCAAGATCAAACAAATTCAAAAGCTAGAAGATGACAAGAAATAACTAAGATAGCAGCAGAACTGAAGGAGTCAGAGACACAAAAAACCCTTCAAAAAAAAAAAAAAAAAATCAATGAATGCAGGAACTGTTTTTTTTTTTTTTTTAACCAACAAATTAGACCACTGGCCAGATTAACTAAAAAAAGAGAGAGGATTCAAATAATTGCAATAAAAAATGATAAAGGGGATATCACCACTGATCCCACAGAAATACAAAGTACTGTCAGAAAATACTATCAACACCTCTACACAAATAAACTAGAAAATCCACAAGATATGGATGGATTCCTGGACACATACACCCTCCCAAGTCTAAACCTATAAGAAGTAGAATCCCTGAATAGACCAATAACAAGTTCTGAAAATGAGGCAGTAATTAATAGCCTACCAACGAAAAAAAGTCAAGGATCAGACGGATTCAAAGCCGAATTCTACCAAAAGTACAAAGAAGAGCTGCTATCATTCCTTCTAAAACTATTTCAAACCATAGAAAAAGAGGCAATCCTCTCTAACTCATTTTATGAGGCCAGCATCATCCTGATACCAAAACCTGGCAGAGATCCAACAAAAAAATAAAATTTCAGGTCAATATCCCTGATGAACATTGCTGCAAACATCCTCAATAAAATACTGGCAAATTGAATCCAGCAGCATATCAAGAAACTTGTCGACCACGATCAAGTCAGCTTTATCCCTGGGATGCAAGGCTGGTTCAACATATGCAAATCAACAAACATAATCCATCACATAAACAAAACCAATGACAAAAACCACATGATTATCTCAATAGATGCAGAAAAGGCCTTCCACGAATTTCAACAGCCCTTCATGCTGAAACTCTCAACAAACTAGGTATTGATGGAATGTATCTCAAAATAATAAGAGCTATTTATGACAAACCCACAGCCAATATCATACTGAATGGGCAAAAACTGGAAGCATGCCTTTTGAAAACTGGCACAAGACAAGGATGCCCTCTCTCACCGCTCCTATTCAACATAGTATTGGAAATTCTGGCCAGGACAATCAGGCAAGAGAAAGAAATAAAGGTATTCAAATAGGAACAGAAGGAGTCAAATTGTCTCTGTTTGCAGATGACATGATTGTATATTTAGAAAACCCCATTATCTCAGCCCAAAATCTCCTTAAGCTGATAAGCAACTTCAGCAAAGTCTCAGGATACAAAATCAATTTGCAAAAATCACAAGCATTTCTATACACCAGTAATAGAGAGCCAAATCATGAGTGAACTCCCATTCGCAATTGCTACAAAGAGAATAAAATACCTAGGAATACAACTTACAAGTGATTATGAAGGACCTCTTCAAGGAGAACTACAAACCACTGCTCAAGGAAATAAAAGAGGACACAAACAAATGGAAAAACATTCCATGCTCATGGGTGGGAAGAATCAATATCATGAAAATGGCCATACTGCCCAAAGTAATTTACAGATTCAATGCTATCCCCATCAAGCTACCGTTGACTTTCTTTACAGAAACAGAAAAAACTACTTTAAATTTCATATGGAACCAAAAAAGAACCCGCATAGCCAAGACAATCCTAAGCAAAAAGAACAAAGCTGGAGGCATCAAGCTACCTGACTTCAAACCATACTACAAGGCTGCAGTAACCACAACAGCATGGTACTGGTACCAAAACAGATGTATTGATCAATGGACTGGAACAGAGGCCTCAGAAATAACATCACACATCTATAACCATCTGATCCTTGACAAACCTGACAAAAACAATCAATACGGAAAGGTTTCCCTATTTGATAAACGGTGTTGGGAAAACTGGCTAGCCATAAGCAGAAAATGAAACTGGACCGCTTCCTTACATCTTATACAAAAATTAACTCAAGTTGGATTAAAGACTTAAATGTAAAACCTGAAACCATGAGAACCCTAGAAGAAAACCTAGCCAATACCATTCAGGACATACGCATGAGCAAAGACTTCATGACTAAGATACCAAAAGCAATGGCAACAAAAGCCAAAATTGACAAATGGGATCTAATTAAAGAGCTTCTGCACAGCAAAGAAACTGCCATCAGAGTGAACAAGCAACCTACAGAATGGGAGAAAAATTTTGCAATGTATCCGTCTGACAAAGGGTTAATATCCAGAATCTACAAAGAACTTCAACAAATTTACAAGAAAAAACAACCCCATCGAAAAGTGGGCAAAGGATATAAACAGACACTTCTCAAAAGAAGACATTTATGCAGCCAACAATCCCGTGAAAAAAAGCTCATGATCACTGGTCATTAGAGAAATACAAATCAAAACCCCAATGAGATACCATCTCACACCAGTTAGAATGGCGATCATTAAAGTCAAGAAACAACAGATGCTGGACCTCTCCAGAGAAATAGGAAAGTTTTTACACTGTTGATGGGAGTGTAAAGTAGTTTAACCACTGCGGAAGACAGTGTGGTGATTCCTCAAGGATCTAGAACTGGAAATACCATTTGACCCAATAATCCCATTACTGGGTATATACCCAAACGATTATAAATCATTCTACTATAAAGACACACACATGCGTATGTTTATTGCAGCTCTATTCACAATCACAAAGACTTGGAACCAACCCAAATGCCCATCAATGATAGACTGGATAAAGAATATGTGGCACATATACACCATTGAATACTATGCAGCCATAAAAAAGGATGAATTCACGTTCTTTGCAGGGACATGGATGAAGCTGAAAACCATCATTCTCAGCAAACTAACACAAGAACAGAAAACCAAACACCCCGTGTTCTGACCCATAAGTGGGAGTTGAACGATGAGAACACATGGACACAGGGAGGGGAACATCACATACCGGGGCCTGTCAGGAGGTGGAGGGTTAGGGGAGGGATAGCATTAGGAGAAATACCTAATGTAGATGACAGGTTGATGGGTACAGCAAACCACCATGGCACATGTATAGTAACAGACCCGCACATTCTGCACATGTACCCCCAGAACTTAAAAGAAAATTAAAAAACAACAATCAAAGGGCACACCTACATAAGCATTTTATACTAAACTGTTAATGACTACTTTGGACTATCTAAATTTAGAAAAAGACTTCATCTGTTTGAAAAGAGTTTAACTCTCATTTACCTGTTTGAATCTCTGATTGCTTGAACGTATCTCACCCCACAAATGTTACCAAAGTCACCATCTGGCTCTCTTTCTTATTTCATGGGCCTTGGTTCTGAAAACACAAGGACCCCCTCACACAGACACCCATTAAAGTAACCCTGTAAAACAAAATTTGACTTCCCTTTGATATGCTTGGTTTGATTTTGGCAGGTTTATTTTTTGGGGGGCGGTGTATTTAAGTATACTTTTCAGTTTCCTGATAATGAGTAAAGAGAAAAAAGAAGTAGAACACTTTGGGATAGAGAACCAAATTTCCAATACGAAATGTGTTAATTTTTAAGTGGATTTCCGTAGGTGTCTTGGAACATCAGTCAAGCCATTGATATGTGGTAAATAACCTGTGGTGGGTGGAAATGAGTCTAATAATTCAATATCGGAACTTTACCCAAGAAAAACGCCCTACAGTGAGGTCACTCCAATTGGAAATTGTTTGTGTCCATCTCTCCATCCATCCATCTTTTCAATAATTTTCCATCTACCTTTCAATAATTTTGACGGTTGACTCTGTGCCAGGTGCTGTTTTAGATTCCTGTTCTAATGGAACTCGTATTCCGTAGACAGAAGACAGAGTCAACAACCAAACAAACAAAAAATAAATCAATCAATAAGCGAGAACATCAGTTAGTGTTAAGTGCTATGAGGAAAACAAATCACGGTGCTGTGATAGAATATAATGGGGAAGTATGGGGCAAGGGCATTAAAGCAGGTGGTCAGGGAAGGCCTCCCCGAGGTGGTGACATTTCAAGCAAGCTGCGAATAAAAAGAATAAAATCAAGTCCTGCCTAGTGAGCAAACAGCCAGTGTGAGAGCCCAGAGGCAAGAACGAGCCTGGCCTGGTTCAAGATTCAGCAAGTGAGTCAAAGGAGAATAGTTTAAGAAGAAAAGACTTCTTGAAATTACTGGTATGTCAATGGAGAACAGAAATGAATACGGATCTGATATCTTTTGATACTGGAAGCCAGTCCCGTATTATCAACAGCGAAGTCATACGTAACTTCTGCTTGCTGATGATCTCAATGGCTTTGTGTGTGTTTCACTGCAAACTTGCTTCCCCCCAACCAGCTCCCCCAGTTGAATCCAGTCTGATTCAGTAACTGACTCCTCTTTGCTGAGCTGTGTGAAATTAGGCACTTGGTAAACCGGCATTAAGGTTTTTGCCGGAACAGCCCAAAACATTCTGTGCAAACATTTCCCGAGGCACCTCTTCCCCGCTGGAAGTAATGGGTGACTATTTGCAAACTGCTTAGCCGGTCTAACCACTGTCAACCCACCCTTATTAGCTGCAGCCGGAACAAAGGCACCCTTCTGGAAGCATTTGTTGGTTAAAAAAATAAAAATGGTTTTCTTTGCACATGCTTTAACTCCCATTTGTATGTGCATCAGGAATATGTAATGAATAAAATGAAATATGGAAGATACTGTCATAGTACATCCAAATCAAACATTTGCTAAAACAATTGTATTAGAAAATAGCCATTGCCTGTAAAATTCTGGAATGAGTGAAAACTCTTTTTATTTTGTTTCCTTTTAAGTGTGCTTATAATTTCAGTGAAGGACATCTTTTCCCAATACTTCTTATTTTACCCACCCAGTTTTGGACAGAATTTTACTAAACTCAGTGTCTCCTAACACATAACAGTCTTTTTATTTGTCCTTAATAAACCTCAAAGGTTCACCCTCCTGTCTGGATTAATTTTGCTATTGATTCATTTTCTTTGGATCATAAAACAAGCGTACCACATGTTAGATACACTGGAATTACTTTTTTTTTTTTTTTTTAAATTAACTACTCATGGTTAAGCCAAGCAGAGTTATACATAAAGAGTTAAGAGAGCCACTTAAAATTAAATGATCCTACGTGATAATAAATTTTGCTTTTCGGAATAAAGCAATTTTCTCCTCGTTGCAGTCTTACTAATACAACACAGCGTCTGCAATAATAACTATTTCAGACATCCCAAGTTCTCCCACTTCTTTAGCTCACTAATTTCTTACATGATGCCCCTGGTTTTACAAGTATTTTTAATAGACTGATGTTCCAGATTCTTCTATACAGTCAAATCCTTTCATAATCAGAGACTTGTTTTTCCGCAGGAATTTAATTCCCTCTGCAGAATTGTAACATGGGTTGGACTGATCTAGTTTACATTTTCTGACATGTTTTCCCTCCCCTGAAGATTAACTTAACTATCGCTTGGCTCCTTCTCAATTCTTTTCATCTCATTTTCACTTAAAAATATTCTGATTTTATTCGGTAGGCTATCTTGTACTGTTTTCTGAAGATAGGGATTTTAGCTCTGAGAACATGGTTTTCTGCTGCCAAGTGTTTCTCCCTTGAATTCCAGATGATGCCTAGATTGTTTGAAACTAACACAATGTGTCCAAAATTTACAAAAAAAAATAATAATAAATTCAGCTTAGTGAGCTGAATATCTCTTTTAAGATAAGTCACTTGGTCAATTTAATAAAATTTTGTCCAAAAGAATCCGCTCTATCAGCCATTTATCATTAAGTAAATAAAGCATTGAGTTAGGTAAGAACATTTAAAAGTATATTTTTAAAATCTACTCAGAATGCACTTAACCCCTGCTGTGATTAAATGTTTATGTCCCCCCCCGAAAATTTATATGCTAAAACCTAACCCCCAATGCAATAGTATTGAGACGTGGAGACTTTGGGAAGTGTAAGGTTAGCGGGGCTCTATCTAAATGGATGGGATTAGCGCCCTCATAAAAGAGGTTGAGGCCAGGTGCAGTGGCTCACGCCTGTAATCCCAGCACTTCGGGAAGCCGAGGCAGGCAGATCATCTGAGGTCAGGGGTTCAAGACCAGCCTGACCAACATGCATAAACTCCATCTCTACTAAAAATACAAAAATAGCCGGGTGTAGTGGCGCATGCCTGTAATCCCAGCTACTTAGGAGGCTGAGGCAGGAGAATTGCCTGAACTCAGGAGGCGGAGGTTGCAGTGAGCCAAGATCATGCCATTGCACTCCAGCCCGGGTGATGGAGTGAAGCTCCGTTTCAGAAAAAAAAAAAAAAAAGAGGTTGAAGGATGCTGCCACGCCCCTTCCACCATGTGAGGTCACAGAAATTTCCATCTATGGGGAAGAGGCCCTCACCAGACACCAAATCTGCCGCGACCTGATTCCCAGCAGAGGGGTCCCAGCCTCTAGAACTCTAAGAAACAAATTTCTATTGTTAATAAATTACACGGTTTAAGGTAATTTGTTCTAGCAGTCTGAACAGACTAAGACAACTCCCTCTTTAGACAGTTAAATCTTCATAATTCCTCAGAACTTAGCTTAAAAATCTCCTCTTCAGAGATACATTCCCTGGCTGTTTCCCGCTCCCTTTCTGTTTTCCTTCCTCCTTCAGGGAGCTAATTTGCAACTTGCAATTGCTTTTTTTTGTTGTTATTTGGTCTGTCTTTGCCACTATTTTATATTCCTTGAGTCTGTAACATAAGGGTCATAATGCTCACTGCACCTAGTCCAGTGCCTGATGCAAAGCAGGTACTTAATAAATGTATGGTAAATGAATTTTAAAATACACATCCCAGAGAGGTTAATTTTTCTCCTCAATTCTCCGGCCTGGCCTCCTCCATGAATGGAATTAGCCAGTTACCAGTATGATCTCATTATTTTACTTTGAATCTGAGTTGAATTATGACTGCTATGTCTTTGCCATTTTAGAAGACGTTGTTCTCACCTCTCTGGCCAGCTGTGTCCAAAAATATTCCCTCCCAGGAGAAGGACTCCACCAAAACTCCACCAATCCAGGGATCCTGGGTCCGTCCTCCCTTGTGTTCTGGCTCTTGTGCATGGCACTTTGAACAAACATTTCTCAGGATGTGTTATCCTTGCAGAGGAGGCCATCCACACAAGAGGACTTCGGGTGAAATTCCCCTCCGTGATTTTCAGGCCTATGCTTTTAAGGCAATCTGCAGAGAGCACGAGGGTCAAATTGACTGCTCCGCAACTCAGCTGTCTCCAATTCCCCAAGACACTGTGGAGAAGTCATTTCACCTTTTTGGCACTTGGCTCTTAAATTGCCAGAATGAGAGGATTTGATGCAATAAACACTACGGTTGCTCTTGCTTTTGCAATGACTTCCATTACATGGAGGGACTGCATTTCTTTCCCAGGTAAGAATCAGTCCTTGTTCTGGTGCCTGGGGGAGGCTCTACTTCTGAGCAGGGGGAGCAGTGAAAGCGCATCATTCAATGGTGATGAGCACCAGGTCTGAGGCTCCTGAACATTTCCTGTCTATTTATAGAGAATCTGGGATTCTGTCCAGCAGGCCTGCCGATTGCATCAACCAAATAATAAATTCGTTTGAGAAATCCGTTACGCATTGATTCCATGAGCTTGGGTTCCCAGCTTGCCAGTGTGGCCTGGCTTTACTAGGGGATCAACCATCCCAGTTTGCCTGGGACCAAGGGGATGTCCCAGAACTTGGGAATTTCAGTACTAAAACTAGGACAGTCCCAAGCAAACTGGACAAGTGGTGACTCTATTTGTCTGTAATAATTCCGATTACAATAGCAACAGCCATCATCGTCAGCATTATTATAACAATGACTTGTTAAGTGCTTAGCACCTGCTACATTTTATTAGGACTTTGCTAGTATCACCTGATCTTCAGAACAACCCTGATGATATCAGATTCCCTCCATTCCACAGATGGAAACTGACTCTCGGAAAGGTTACGTGCTTATTTGAAAGTTTCTTGGCTAATAAGGAGCATACTTAGGATTCCAAACCTGACCAACGTGAACTTAAACCCTGTGTCAAAATTGGAGATTTGGTCACTGACTGGGCATTTGATGACATCAAGGACTCATCATTAACTGTTTTCTAGGTGTGCTAATGCTGTTATGGTTATTATTTCTTTTTATGTCTTTCTCTTTTTTTTTTTTTTGAGATGGAGTTTGGCTGTTGTCACCCAGGCTGGAGTATAATGGCATGATCTCGGCTCACTGCAAGCTCCGCCTCCTGGGTTCAAGCGATTCTCCTGCCTCAGCCTCCAGAGTACCTGGGATTACAGGCACCTGCCACCACGCCCAGCTAATTTTTTGTATTTTTAGTAGTGGCGGGGTTTCACCGTGTTGGTCAGGTTGGTCTCGAACTCCAGACCTCAGGTGATCCATCTGCCTCGGCCTCCCAAAGTGTTGGGATTACAGGCGTGAGCCACTGCACCTGGCCTAAGTCTTCGTCTTTTAGGGGCACATTTAGGAACATTTACTGATGGGAAAAGACATCAAACCCATGTCAATAAGTCATCAGGCTCAAAGCCGTCCCTCAATGCAATCCCTGGGGTCACAATAGTGTAGAAAGAGCCAACACTGGGGGCCTGGGCTAGATCTGCCCCTCACCAGCCAAGTGAGCAGGTATCTATTCTCCAATTTGCCTGGGTTTAGACAAACTCTTCATCATGATAATTAAAAAAATTTTTTTGTAAGAAAAGCCTTGATATTTAAACTTCTGTGTGTGTGTGTGTGTGTGTGTGTGGTTGGTTATGAGTGGAACCCTTTCTTCAAATGAAATATGCTACAAACGCTTAATTCATAAAACCTTTAAAATGAGTTATTCTGGTGTAAGGGAGAACCAAGAATCCTCCAAACAGCATCCTTTGGAAACCCATATACCACCTCGGCCTGCAGAAACCTAACAATATTAGAAACATTTAGTCAGTGTGATAAGTCTGGTTCTGTCAGGCGGGACTGGCAAACTTCTCCTGTCAAGGGCCAAGTTAAAAATGTTATAGGCTTTGTGGGTCGTACGATCAATGTCGCAACTACTTAAATCTGCCCTCCCAGCATGAAAACAGCCATGGACAAATGTAAAATAATCGATGTGGCCATGTTCCAATAAAACTTTATTTATAGACACAAATTTGAATTTCATCTACTTTTTGTGTGTCACAAAATATTCTCTTTCCCCTCAAAATTTAAAACGATTCTCAGCTAACAAGTATATAAAAACAGGCTCAATGTGGCCCCTGGGCTGTCATTTGCCGAGCCCTGCTATAAAGATGGTCGGGCTCCTGGTTTCGATTTTTTTTTTTTTTTTTTTTTTTTTTCCCCTGAGATGGAGTCTTGCTCTGTCACCCAGGCTGGAGTGCAGTGGCACCATCTCAGCTCACTGCAACCTCCGCCTCCTGGGTTCAAGCAATTCTCCTGCCTCACCTCAGCCTCCCAGGTAGCTGGGATTACAGGCTCTCACTACCACGCCCGGCTAGTTTTTGTATTTTTAGTAGAGACAGGGTTTTACACCATGTTAGCCAGGCTGGCCTTCAACTCCTGACCTCAGGTGATCCGCCCACCTCAGGCTTCCAAAGTGCTGGGATTACAGGCATGAGCCACCGTGCCCAGCCTTGGTTTCGATGTTTGCCCCTGTGAGTTACTATCTGCACATTTGAGGGAACATTATTTAAGTCCTCAAGCCTCAGTTCCCTGGTTGTGAAAGGGGTGTAAATGTAAAACGTACAGGCAGCAGAGATATACGGGAACTCCGTACTTTCCACTCCGTTTCTCTGTGAACCTAAAACTGCTCCAAAACATAAAGTCTGTTTAAGAAGAAAGAAATTCCCACTTAAATAAAATCCACTTCATGAGTTTATTGTGCAGATTAAATAAGACAGGAAAACACCTCAGCACATGGTGGTCACCCTCAGCTCTAATTATGCAGTCCTCCTGGAAACCCGTACATTGCCCTTCTTGACCTTCAAATAGCTGTGACCTCTGCAAGGCACAGCCCTGAAGCATTGACCCTTAGAACTTGGATCCCGGGTCTGTTTTGGCAGAAGGGACTAACCTACAGTCAGCATGGATCAGACTCACAAATGTATGCCTGTTCCCTCGGCCCCCAGCCTCCACCCCACCGTCATGGCCTGTTATTGGCTGAGCTCCCGGGCCTTTTCCCTGGGCTAAAGTATTGTTTGCTTTTCTTCTGCAGCTTTTTCCAGAGCTATGAGCAATGTTCACTTAAATAACCTTATCACTCTTACCTTCAACTCCTCCCCTAGCTTCCCCATTTGAGCAGTGTGATTTCTACATAATCCCTTAGGCAGTTCCTGTGGCCTCCCTTCTCCAACTTTAGTGTAAGTGCTGCCTAAGCGAAGCTAGCACGCGGCCTCTCTTTCCTAAGGGCCTCCTGGGCAGGTGTGGGTGTGTGCTCAGGTGAGGGTGCAAGTGGTCACACACACATCTGATAACGTTTTTCTACTCCTTTCTTCATCTTGGGCTCCACGGAGCTCCCTCATTTCCTTGCATCTCTTTGTCCTTGACTTTGAAACACTGAACACCTGCTATTTCTTGGGGGACATTTCGAGCTTAATCGTCTCCAGCTCCTTCCTGTCTGCGAGGCCTGGGATTTGGGCTATGACACCTCCTGTCCTGAGGCTCGTGTTAGTTATTTTGGATCTTTTTGTATTGCAATCACCTAAAGAATACTAGGGGTTCCTTTCCTTCCTTATTTTCTCCTCCAGCCCCTACCTAAATTAGTTGCTACAGGGCTGGCTTTGTGGGTTCTGAATTCATGCCCATGCAGTTGTCCCCAATCACAGTCCCTTCCTGATGTTACTGGGGCATCTGTAAAATGCCTCAGCAAATCTTTTTTTTTTTTTTTTTTTTACTCTTTACATGCTCTTTTTCTTATTGTTTAAAAGTAAAATGCGTCATGCACATTTACATTGTCAAAGTAATTCATATGCCTTATTAAAAGTGTGTAGAAGCTGAACAAAGAGAAAAATAATCAAGCATATTATTATTCAACATTTTTGAATATTTTTCTACTGAAAATCTTTGAAATATTCCTGTGGTTAGATCATTCTCTCCCTGCCTCTTTCTCTCTCTACATTTATACATATGTAGTAGTGTATGCTGATAGAGTTATTTAACACAGTAGCATCAATATTTTTGTTATTACTCTCCTAGTGAGCATCTCTCTATGACTTCATATTATTCCATCCAAGGATCCTCTTACATTTTAATCATTTCTATTTTATTAAACATTTGTTTCCAATTTTTACCATTATAAATACTCCACGCAGCGTCTTTGTGAACACATGATTTTTATTATATCTTAAATTACTCATTTATGGTTGATTGCTACAGGTGGAATGACTTGAGGACCATCTTAGAGATAGTTAGATATTCTTTAAGGAAAAGGTATTGTCAGAGCCTGTGTTGCATGATATGGCTGCTACTATTGACTTTCTGCTGCTTCTAACTGGTCTGGAATCTCGGTTCCTGGATTACTCTCCCAGAGAGAATAATCCTCAAGAAACTCTCTACTCAGTTTGTCACCTTTACACCAAACCATGCCCTTCCCTTTGCTTTAGTGAACTTGGCTGCAAACTACACCAGATGAACTCTATGCACCAACCTTTTGTTTCAGAACATAAATACCAGCTCAACCATTGATCATTTTGCCTGACCTTTCTGAGTTCGTCAACTTGTGTCTGATATATAGCAAAGCCTAACTTCTTTGTTTTAAGAAAAATTCCAGGAGTCGAATCCCCAGATCAACACATTCATGAGTGTGGTGCAAAGTAAAGCTGTAATATTTCACTGCTAAAACCTTCAGGAGAGCAAGCAATCACTGTGGCTCCTTGCCTACCACTGTTCACCGGTGCAGTTTTATGTCTCCTGAAAATGCCTTCTTTCTAAACGCACCAAGGGCTAAATTGTCTCCTGGCTTCCTGTATCCAATCGGGTAACTGATGCATATACACCCTCCTCAAATGCACCCTAGCTGACACACACGTTGGACTGACTTCTGAAAAAGCTTTGGTTAACTTCAGTCCAGGAATGTATAGCTTTTGCCTTTTCTGTGAAATCGTATCCAACGGCTGGCGGGACCTGTCATGGTCCCTCTGTGAGGCCAGTCTCTAGTCTAAGGCTGAGGTGCAGATGAAAATCAGAAGTGACTAGGAAGAGCTCTCTGCTCATTTTAGGAGAGAGCTACCTCCTGTGTCAAGTGACAGGAGTGAAATTCGCTACCTGCCTTCTTTTCAGAATGAATAAAAACCTGATCCATCTAGAAACTCCATTTGGAACTGATCTCCATGCTTTTATATTTAGGCAGCATTCACCTCACAGCAATATCACATTTGCTTTACTGCCGGAAGGGGCCTTGGAGCTCATCTTGAGGGCTTGTTGGAGACTTTAGCAGAGGGGGTCACAGACAAACCCTTCTAAACTGTTGGTCTGTGGAAAGCATCGTCTTCAACTGTCTGTACAGATTTGGAAGAGAAGCAGAGAGTGAGGGAAGACACAACTGCTTGGCCATCAGAGGTGGACGCTCAGCTCACTAAGACTGTCACTGATGACCTGGGAGATAGTGGCAATTCCCTTGATTTCCTTAAGGCTCAGTTTCCTCACCTGTGAGTGGGGATGCTAACAACTTCCCTACAACCTCGCCTGGAAGAGGAGCAACGTTTGTCAAGTCCTTTTCATGGTACCTGTTGTCCTGTTGTAAGAAATGATCAACACTGAAAGATATTATTGTTAGCTAGAGAGATGTCTTTTTCTTTCTCTTTTTTTTTTTTTTTTTTTTTTTTTTGTGAGATGGAGTCTTGCTCTGTCGCCAGGCTGGAGTGCAGTGGCGTGATCTCGGCTCACTGCAACCTCTGCCTGCTGGGTTCAAGTTACTCTCCTGCCTCAGCCTCCTGAGTAGCTGGGACTACAGGCATGCACCACCACACCCAGCTAATTTTTTTTTTTTTTTTTTTTTTGTATTTTTAGTAGAGATGGGGTTTCACCATGTTGGCTAGGATGGTCTTGATCTCCTGACCTCGTGATCCGCCCCCTTCGGCCTCTCAAAGTACTGGAATTACAGGCGTGAGCCACCACGTCCGGCCAGCTAGAGAGATGTCTGAATGAATTGTAGTGACCATAAGAGGGATAAACTGAGCAGGTACATCACTCTCCCCACTGCAACAGCTTCCATTTTGCCCCCTATATTTTACAGGTGAGGAGAATGAATTTCAGGTGAGTTAGTGGCTTAGTACCTAATGGCACATTCAGGACTCATACTCAACCTCCTTGATCCATGATTCAGTGTTCTCTCTGCTACCTTGCTCTGCCTGCCAAAAAATTCAGGTGACCACGGACAAGGACACACCAGGAGGGTACCTGAGTTGACACTGAGATGACTGACAAGACGTCCCCAGCATGAGGTTTTAACCACAGACATAGCACAGCCAGGTCTCCTGTTATAACTGGACCATCTTTTCTGAGTTCCAGACACTGCCTTCCACATCTGTTCACTGGCACTCAATGTATACAACCATGAGATGCATGATGCTAGGCAACCTGTCTTGCAGAAATTTTAACAATACAAATTTATCCTTAAAAATCTCCCCATTGGTGCTCACATGAGTCTAGGCATGGTATCAAATGTCATAGAACTACACACACACACACAATAAATAAATAAATAAATAAATAAACATAAAAAGAAGACAGCGGCTGGGCACGGTGGCTCATGCCTGTAATCCCAGCACTTTGAGAGGCCAAGGTGGCCGGATCACGAGGTCAGGAGTTTGAGACTAGCCTGGCCAACATGATGAAACCCCGTCTCTACTAAAAATACAAAAATTAGCCAGGTGTGGTGGTGGACACCCGTAGTCTTGGCTACTCGGGAGGCTGACGCAGGAGAATCGCTTGAACCTGGGAGGCAGAGGTTGCAGTGAGCTGAGATCGTGCCACTGCACTCCAGCCTGGGTGACAGAGTGAAATTCCATCTCAGAAAATAAAATAAAATAAAATAAAAATAAAAAAAAGAGTGCATGTAAAAACTGGTGAAATCTGAATGAGGTGTGTTGTTCAGCTAATGTAGTACTGTACCCATGTCAGTTTCCTGGTCTTCTTAGTGTAGTGCAGTTAAATAAGGTGTTACTATTGCAGGGAGCTAAGGGCTTTCTTTCTCTACTAGCTTTGCTACTCCTTGTAACTCTACAATTATGTCAAAATACAAAAATATTAAAAATACAAGTCCCCTACTTTGTTCTTCCGGAAAATTATCCTAAGGACATAAAGATGCATACAGAAAAGGCCATAATGTCCACCATAGGAGGTTTTAAAGTAAATTCTTACCCAGCTTGGTGGGTGAGGGCAGTGGGTCATGGTGAGTGAGGGTCAGCTTGGCTGGGTGACCTTGTACTGCTTGTCTTGCTCAGCCTCAGCCGAGCTACTTAATGTCTCTGTGCTTGGGCGTCTCATCTAGAAAACGAACGTAATATAATAACATCTGTGTCATCCCACATTTGTGTCCAGTCTGTACATGTAATTTTTGTGCAGGATAGACTCTGGCACCAGGTATGCGTCTCAGTGTGAGCTAGAATCATGTTCAAGAACACTCATGAGAAAATGTTGCGTTGGTGAAAACTGGAGACAACAAAACCATACTTATACTATTGACACTATTTTTGAAAGGCATAGAGCTGTGTAAAACAGTGGCTAGAAATTTTTGCCCAGATGTTATTAGTAGGTGGTGCATTTTTGTTTTCCTTGCTAAACTCTGCCATGATTTCTAAAAACTAACCCAATGAGCATTAGTATGTTGAATTTTAAAATGAGAATAAAATGCAACTCTCTGTTAAATACAAATGGCCAGATAACATCGCGTCTCAACTGCTTTGCATGTTTAACCTCAGCCCTTACCGTTATTTCTGTGCTGCCTGTAAGCCACAGAATCTGTCTCTGAGATGCTGCATTTCCCTAAGAAAGGAGGAGGAGTGAGACGCCTCTGGGGTGCGTGGTTATTTGCTGTTGTTAGTATCAGGGCTGGTCATGAGCACCAGGGTCCGGAAGTGCATGCGGTCTGCTCGTAAAACATGTGCAACACTCTAGCGCGTGCAGGGACCAGGAGCCAGCCCAGCACAGTGGTCAGTCACCTGCTCCGTGGAGACCAGGGTCTGCTCCAACCTCCACACTCCGAATTCAGCCCCAGACAGGAGTCTGTAAGTGGACATGGGCTGACACTGTTCCAGGGGGAGCCTTGTGGCGTCCGAGCCCATTTTCTTTGCTTCCAAATTTTCCTCTTCTCTCCTGTAATGAGGCCAGCCTGCAGTGGCCAGGCTTCTCTCCTCCAGCCTGTTTATTCTCCTGAACGTCTCGAATGGGCACTTGTGGGCACTCAAGCCACTTATCCCACTCTCCTCCAGCGTGCTGGCCCTCAACAGACTTTGGGGAAGGAAAAAGGGGCCACCTGCCCCTGGAATTTAGGGATCAGGCTCAGCAGAGCTGTGGTAGTCAGTTAGGCACCCAGCAAACTTGAACTTCTGTGATCTAAATAGACACCCCTCTCCCTTCAGGAGCCTGCCCCAACCCTGTTGGCAAGGATAGTGCTAGCAAAGCCCCAGCCAAACCCCAACGTCTCTCTGCCCTTCTGGTTCTCATCCAGGAAGAGACCCAGATGTCAGACTGCCCACTGCTGTGCGACTAGAGGAGGGAGGGTAGAGAGAAGATGGGACCCAGTCTCAGGCTGCCTCTGCCTCCATTTCTCGGAGGGTCCCAGAGCCCACTACATCCAGGCTGAAAGGAGGGAGATCCCCCCCACCCCAGATTACATTTTGGGAGGTTAAAAATGCTCCTCCTTCTACATCCTCAAAACCATCCCCTAAACCCCAGAATGAGTGTCTGCTTGTAGTACTTCATGCAAAACTCACCAATGTCTTTCCATAGAATTAGAAACGAAAGCCAATTCCTCACCAGGCCTGCTGGCTCGAAACCTCCACGACTTGTCCTCTCCCTTCCTGACTCTGCTCAGTCCCCTTGGCCTTCTTTCTGCTCCTGGGATGCCCAGGCTTCCCCACTCAGGGCCTTTGCAGATGGTGTTCCCCATGCTTGGAAAACTGGCCTCCTCCCTACTCACCAGCCACCAGCCACCAGTCTGTAGGATGGGTCAGGGTTTATCAACTCAGAGCTTCACTGAGGTCCTGTGAAGTCACCCCCAGTTACTTTCTTCATAGCACTGGTCACAAAAGGTAATTCCCTTATGTCTTTGTTTGATTATTGTCTATTCCCCCACCACTAGGAGGTGGCTCCATGACACTAAGTGCTTGTCCCTTGTGGCCACATGCATCTCCCCAGTGCTAAGAATATTCAGGGCACGTAGTAGGTGCTCAGTAAGTCATTGCTGGGTGACAAAAGGATGGAAGAATGAGGCCTTTACCTGATAGAACACAGGCTCTTGGTTGCATATAAAAATTTGCTTGCCCAGAGAAGAAGGTGATTCTGCTTGGGTCTTAGAATACAGGGGGCAGGAGTGCTGGTCATCCCAGCCTAAGAGAGTCCATTGGGAGGGACAGACATGACACAAAAAAAGACAATAGAGGCTGAGAAGGGCAACAGCAGGAATGGCCCAAGGTACCCAGAGGAGGGTGGATTTGATATAATTCTAATGGGGTGGGAAGGGGCAGTCAGGGCTGATGATGTTCAGGTGGACTTGGAAAACTAAAAGTGATGTGGCAAGAGGTGGGAAGGGCAGGCTGTGAGGCCAGGTGAAGGCAGGGAAGTGTGACACAGCCTGGTGCATAGTGGGACCACCTGCAGTGAGCCCCAGCTAAGAGAGTGGGCAGCTGGCTGCAAAAGAAGGCAGGAGCTGACTGGGGTATTTTGTCTTGCTGCCTTTTCTCTTTAACACTTGCCATCAACTAACAACTCGATACACTTGACTCATTTATTTTGTTTGGTGTGTGTTTGTTTGTTTTGAAACAGGGTCTCTATCACCCAGGCTGGAGTGCAGTGGTGCAATCATGGCTTACTGCAGCCCCAAACTCCTGGGCTCAAGTCATCCTCCTGCCTCAGCCTCCTGAGCAGCTGGGACGAGAGGTGTGCACCACCACACCTGGCTAATATTTAAAACTTTTTTTTGTAGCGATGGGGTTCCACTGTATTGCACAGGCTGGTCTTGAAATCCTGGGATCCCGTTATTCTTCTGCCTTGGCCTCCCAAAGTCTTGGGATCACAGATGTGAGCCACCACGCCTGGCTCATATATATATATACACACACACACACACACACACACACACACACACATACATATACACATATATACATATATATACACACATACATATACACACATATATACATATACACATATATATACATACATATATATATATATATTTAATTGTCTGTTTTACCACTAGGATGGAAACACTATGAGGGCAGGGATTTTACCATTTTAGAATTGTATTCCCAACACAGAAGCTATGCTTGGCACATAGTAACTGCTCAACAAAGAGCTCCTGAGTAAGTGCTGCTGAGCTTCGGCACTGACTGTGAGTGTCCAACAGGCGAAGCATCAGTACCTGATAGTCTCAGGTGTTTTGTGAATAAATGTTCTTCATTTTCACAGAGATTTTTAAAAATTCACTCTGGTATGATATAGGAGCTGGCATCCAATCTGTGACTTCATAGATGTTATTGCTTAGGAAGAGGCCAAATTAAAAAAACAAAAAAGTTGAGTTCTTTTAAAGAAAAATATTTGTAGACCAAAGTGCAAAATCCAGGTGGAAAATAGCACACCCAAGATGGACACAACCAAACTAACATTCTAGAAAGATGGCTCAGGCAATACCCTGGGGTGAAGGTCAGGGTACAGGAGAGGAGGCTGTTCCATTGGTCCAAGGGAGAGGAAATGAGGCTTTAGATAAGGGCTGGCGCTGCAGGCGAGAAGCAGTGGGGTGAAGGGAGCTGGCTGGAGCGGGAGCAGGTGAAGAAGCTGGCAGGGTGGCCCAGGAGATGTCATGGCTCCCATGGGTCTTATTTATTTATTTACTTATTTATTTATTTTTGAGACAGAGTTTTGCTCTTGTCACCCAGGCTGGAGTACAATGGCATGATCTCAGCTCACTGCACCCTCTGTCTCCCAGGTTCAAGCGATTCTCCCGCTTCAGCCTCCTAAGTAGCTGGGATTACAGGCACCTGCCACCACGCCCAGCTAATTTTTGTATTTTTACTAGAGATGAGGTTTCACCATGTTGGCCAGGCTGGTCTTGAACTCCCAACCTCAAGTGATCCACCCGCCTCGGCCTCCCAAAGTGCCGGGATTACAGGCATAAGCCACCATGCCTGGCCCTGTCTTCTTTTAAGACTTAGTACAGGACCTTCTACGTGGTAGCTACTCAGTACATATTTAACAAATGAGTGGATGAACAAGTAACTGTGAGTCTCTTCATCCAGATAATCCTGGGGACTTCTCATGCCCTGCTCTGGGGAAAAGATGCCTCTATCGAGGAGACAATTAGAAGGAGGCCGGGGGCCCTGCAGAGGGACGGTCTGCCCCGACTGTCAGGCTGGCTGCAGGGGAGCCCTCTTCTGGCCAGCCTTTGCCGCTTTGCAAAGTGACAGGTTCAAAGAATGAGAAGTTCCTGCTGCAGATGGGAAAATGATGAGGGCAGGGCCTGGCCTGAAAGACAACTTCTTTGACACTCTCATTAATCACTTTTGGCCCTGAGTCCTGGGGGGCGTGAGGGGCAGAGGTGAATGGAAGAGAGGGGACCAGAATGCTCAACTAACTCAGTCCTTCTCCTGACAGTGGAGAGGGCTGGGAGACTGACTCCATGTCCTAAGTTGCTCGTGTGGACTTTTCATGAGTCATTCCAGATTGGCTGCAGAAAACATCGTGCGCAAACCTAGATGACATTCCAGGAGGGACCAGGACAGTCCCCCTGCCCGCAGGCAGTCACATTCAGGGCAGAATGGCCAGGGAGGGGGTTGACACTTGGAGAGTCCCTTCCGTGTACCACTCACCACAGCAGGAGCTTTACATATGTTGTCTGAGGTCATGGCCATGACAACTGTGCAGGATGGGTAGTTTTTGTAGATGACGCCTCAGAGGTTTGGAGGACTGAGCTCCTTAGCTAGGGCCAGACGGCCAGTAGGTATCGTCACTGGAATTCGAACTGGGCTCTTTCGAATTCTAAAACTCATGTTCTCTCTAATACTCACAGCCTTACACTCTATCCAAAATAGACCTCTGGGCTCTGTGCCTAAAGCAATAGAAAATGTAGACCAAGGACATGAGACTTGGGACAGAACTATTTTGGGATGTTTTTGTGGCTAGATGCTCTGGACCTGGGGAGAAAGCCTTAAGACAAAATCTGTTAGGTCAAGGGCCTCGGGCAGATAACTTATCTGTTTATGCAACCCATAGGGAAGGGAGCTGCAGCAGAGGGTATAGCACACGCAAAGGCATGGAGGTGTGAGAATGGCAATTTGTTCACAGCGTGGAAATGAGAGAGGGGTGGATGTACCCAGAGCGACGAGCTGGGTTGCTGGGCCCTTACGGTCCTACGGTTCCTTCTGTAAGAGCAGAATCTGCTCTGAGCCAGGCAGGGTGCTTTAGGGAAGGAGTCAATGCTTGCACCACTCAGAGCTTCTTTGATGGTAATGAGACTCGGCCCCCAGCCTATCTAAATGGGAGACATTCTCGAAAATATTAGAGTTATCTAGAAGTTGGTGGGTGAACGGTATTGAAGGGGTGTGGAAATAACTGTGGTATTTTTTGAAGAACTTACAAATGGCGTCTTACTCTCTCATAATGTGTGTTTCCAGCAGAGTAATGAGTAGGACAATCACATTCACATTTATCCCATAGCTTGTGTTAAAGAAAAGGAGCGGGAATTCGGAGACAGTCATTTCACCCATAGGATGTGACTGATATTTTCCATATTCACACAGTGTGGCCCAGTGTTAATGCAGGTCATCAACACTCTTTTACCAAGCTTTTACCACTTGCCAGGAACTGGGACTAGGCAGACACAGCCTCTCATTGAGCTTATAACCCTGGTATATCTAGGGAGGCCAGGAAATGGCTAACTAAACACATCATCGCATCCAAGACCTTTGGCCAAGTCATTGCAACTTTCTCACCTTAGTCTTCATAGTCTTCAAACTGGGGAAAATTTTGTAAGTGAAGTCAAGACAGAGATGGGAATGGCTATCTATAGTCACAAATACTAACATGGCACTTTGGAGGATATGATTTGGTTTCCATCTCTGGAAGTGTCCTAAGAGAAGACATTATCTTTGTTCATGTTCGCCATAAAAATCCAAGAGTATTTGTAGTTTGGGCCTGAACCATTTGTCCTTGTTCTAAAGGGGTGGCGCTCAGGCAGTGACGTTCTAAAATTTAACTTTGTTTCTTCCTGCCAATACCTTTCCCCTTGTGGGGCCCGGGATTCTCTTGCCCCTTCTTCCGTTTTCTCTGTTCCTCATGCCAGTCTTAGTCAAAGTGTCTTTGCTAATTCTGAAACCATAGGGTTTTTAAACCCGTCATTCTGTGTTTGCATGTGGAGTAGGGGAGGAGGGTGTCTCCTCAACCTCACTTTCCCTGGTAATTAGCTTGGAGATTCATGGGAGTTCTCTGCCAGTCAACTCCACTTTTGTGACTGGTCTTCTGTCTGGCACCATGTACTCTCCAAGAGCTCCACTCTTGAGCTGCAGAACAGGCATTGAGCAATTTCACTTTGATGCCACTAGCTCCACAACTGCCATTTCTAGGTGGTCCCAGACCCCTTAATCCCACTGGTTTCCTGAAATACTGGTTCTGGTGGCTAGATGTTTGTTTTATCCTAGAAGGAAAAGTCTAGATGTAAGCTTTCCTGTGGCAAGAGAGCTCCAAGACAACCAGTAGTTAAAGCAGACACATCCGCTGAGTCTGTAAATGGAGAAGACTCCAGGGGAATGGAAAAAAGTCCCAGGAAGCTTGAAATCCCTCCCCTTCATGAGGCAGAAAAGGAAGTGGAATCTTTGAGAGGTGAGATCATATTGTAAGATCACATTGTAAGCAGAGCTGGGACTTGAAAACAGATCTTCCGGCTCAGTCCAGAGGGGGCAAAAATAGAGAAACCTTGGCTTAAAAAACTCAGGGGATTTGGACAGTTGTAAGGGAACCAAAAACAACTGTCTGCCCTTGGGAATCTCCATGGCCTCGGAGACTGTGCTCAACACATTGGGTGTGTTCTTTTATCCAATCCGTACTGTAACTAAACATTTTAATCAATGGCCAAGTCATCAATTAGGTTAAACAACTTGCTCAAAGCTTTGCCCTGAGAACACAGCAGAGTCTATGGTCATACCACTCTGAATGTACCCTATCTCTTCTGATCTTGTCAAGCTAAGCAGGGTCAGGCCTGGTTAGTACTTGGATGGGAGACTATGGCGAAGCTGAGCCAGGATTTGAACCCAACAATTGAGCTCTGTCCTCTCTCACATGCTGCTTCTGCTGAGTCAGACAAAAGAATTAGGGTTTTGCTCTTAAGACCTAGTCATCTTTTGGGAGATGTCTTTCTCCAGGAAGACCTCCTTAAATGCTCCAAGCCACCACCGGCACATCTCCCAGATACAAATATCTAACTTCTAGGAAACTTACTCAGCAGCCCACCCCACCCCACCAGTTTCCCATGGATCTGAAGCTCCATGTCTTGAAGACAGCGGTTCCTGCCTTCCTCATACTTTCGAGTACCAGTTCCCTCCACCCCACAGTTCCCAAATTTTAATTCAGGACCAAACTCTCAGGAGACACTCAAAGACTCACAAAGTCAAAGGGGAAAGACTGAGAAAGGAAAGCTGTGGGAACCAGAACTCGCCTGTGACTAATGCTGATCTTTCACTGAAATCAACTCTTCAGGAAGCTCTTTGAAAAAAAATCAACTAATTTTAAGTGAAGTAATTTTTTTTTAACTCTATGAATTTCTTCATCTGCCATGGGAGGTAATATATTCAAAGCACCTAGGCCCACATGGATATTACATAAATGGAAGTCATTATTATTAGCAGTAGTATTCAAGATCCATTAATTTCATTGGTCAGTTCAATAAGGATGTATTCCCCCTGTTTAATCTAAATTTATCAAGTGTAAGATGGTGGCCAAAAAAGTCATGGTGTAAAGACAATACTTTAATCCTGAGTATCATTCTTATGCACATAAATCAGCCCTCTCTCTGAATTCTCTTGGTGTTTTCACTTGAGTCTCACTCCCCAACAGTTGGTTGTGGCAATGACTGACCTCCCAGCCTCCTCTCACTTCTCTCTTTGGCTGGGGTCCCCAGTCAGTGACTCTAAGGGAGAAATGAGTATGGCAGTTCTCCCTTATCCAAGTATGATATGTTCTAAGACCTCCAGTGGATGCCTGGAGATAGTTATCTTTCCCCTTCTTCCGTTTTCTCTGTTCCTCATGCCAATCTTAGTCAAAATGTCTTTGCTAAGCTAACACTGTCTTAGCAAAGACAAAGTATATATACAGTATATTTTTCCCTAGACATACATACCTATGATAAATATTAATTTATAAATTAGGCATAGTAAGAAATTAACAGTAATAACTAATAATAACAGAACAATTAGAACTATATACTATTCATAATGTCACAGAGGATTCAGTGTTACCATAGATCTTAGCAATCTCAGTACACAATGTTTTTCCCATCCTGAAGTCCAGAACTTTCACCTTTTCCCCTAAAGGAAGCACTTTACAGCTTCTCTTTGGCACATCTGATTGCCAGCATCAGGACTCTAGTGCTTTGGGGCTGTTACCAAATGAAATAGGGTTACTCAAACACAAGCTCTGCGATACGCAGAGTCCAGCTGATCGCTGACATGGCTGCTAAGTGACTCACAGGCAGGGAGTGTCTACAGCAGGGATGTGCTGAACATAGGGAAGATTCATCTTTTCTTTTCCCCTTTCCTTTTCTTCCCTTTCCTCTCTTCTCCTCTCCTTTCTTTTCTTTTTTTCTTTTTCTTTTCTTTCTTCGGGGTCTCACTATGTTGCCCAGGCTGGCCTCAAACTCCTGACCTCAAGTGATCCTCCTAGCTCGACCTCCCAAAGTGCTATGATTACAGGTGTGAGCCACCACACCCGGCCAGAATTCATGTCTTGAGGGACAGAGCCAAAGCTAGAGGGAGCAAGATTTGATCACACCACTCAGAATGGCACACAGTTTAAAACTTAAGAATTGTTTATGTCTAGAATTTTCCATTTAATATTTCAGCCCATGGTTGACCACGGGTAACGGAAACCCTGGAAAGGTAAACCATGGATAAGGGGGGGACTACTGTAATATACCTTGAATAATAGGGGGGTTCTGAGGACTCCCAGAGCAAAGGGGTGGGTCTCAAAAGGCAATAAGAGCATCTCTGGCAACAAAGTCAGAGAGATGGAAAGAAAGTTGATAGCCAAGAAAAAAACAACATGGTGGTGTATGGAACACTGGGACTGGAGTTGTCTTTCTGGAAACAGCCATATGCATGATATCAAGGTCTTTCCTCACCTTTGATGCCGCACTTTTATTACTTATATAAGAATTAAGCTTCCAAGCTTCAACCAGCTTCTTCATCTTGAGACATGAGGGAGAGTGGGGTAGAGTGACGAATTGGGCTGGGTGGATTTATTTATAATTTGGTCATGTAATAAACATTTTTTGAGCAACTACTATGTGAGACACAGGATGCTGGACTTGGAAGGCAAGGCACCGAACATGATCCTGCTGCCTGCCTTGTTAGAGAAAGGTACCAACCAGTAATGCTCATGAAGAGGAGGTGAGGAGATAGAAATGTTCACAAAGTATCATGGTAATGACATGCATCTTTCCTTTGATTGCAGGAAGACTCACACATTCCTGGATTCAAGCACAGCATGGAGCACATGGCGACTCTTAATAAATCGTTGAATGAATGAGTTACCACAGTTATTTACCAGTCTGTCTCCACTATGGGGCAGTGAATCCATCCTAAGTAATTGCTTATCTATGTAATATACTACAGAGTCGGGATAGGCTAAGAGACCTCAACATCTCAGAAGCCTAAAACAACAAAGGTCAATTTTGCTGAAGTTACAGGTCACCATGGATCAGTGTGGAAGTTCTGCCCATGAAGATTCGCACTGATGAAGCAGCTGACGTCTTGGATGTGGTGGGGTACTGTGCCGATTATAAAATCACTCTATGGAGGGACCAGCTAGCACTTGCAGTGAGATCTGCCAGCCTGGAAGTGGTTCACATGGTTTCTGCTCAGGACTCACTACCCAGAACAAGGAGGAGAGGAGATACACAAAAAGTGTGAGCTCTGCAGATTGTTTTAGGTGTGTGCATGTACATGTATGTGTGTGGTAGGGGAAAGGAGGAGTGAATGGGCCAGTGAATGGGAGGAATCCCCTTTGCCCACTGCTGTGGGGCTGTTGTTCTAGGGCCAGGTACCAGTGTAATAATACACAGATGGACAAGTGGGCAGAATGACTCATGGTCAATCAGCTGGTATGTATGGTGGGGGACAGTGTGGAGGCACTACCTTCGGGATGCACCAGGTGGTATGATATGGAGAGAGTTCTTCAGTCTTTTGGGCAAGCCACTTCATCTTTGTGAGCCTCTGCCTCCTCTTCTATGAAATGGGATTAAGACGAGCACCTGCTCCAATGGTGCTGTCAGGACTGAGGGGAGAACACAAGAGTGCAGCGTACATGTGCCCAGTAGGTGTTCATGATGAGGCCGGGGGACAAGGGTCTGGAGGGAGCTTCCTAAGTGACAGATTATTTCTTTCCACTAAGCCTAGGAGGTGGGAGTGAGGATGGGGTGAGGTGGGGAATACTCCACCTGGCCCGTTCTCAGGTGCCTGGGAGTGTGGGCGGGGGCATGCCTTTCCCCTGGTTCTCTGGCTTGTGGGACTTAATCACACCTCAGTTACTGGCAGAGCTGTCCGGGTGGCACTGAGTCACATCCTCCCCTCTAGGGGAGCTGGGTCTCTGAACTCTCACTGAACATCTTTACTGTTTTGACCCAAACAATAAATCCCGAGAAGAACAGCGTGGCCCCCAGACTGGCCTCGTTGCATCTGTTATGCCCTCCACGACCATGGGGTGTGGACATCAGTTTCCCAGCACTGGGGTTGAAATCAGCCGCCCCCTCTCCCCCACAAAGGGCTGAATTGTGCATAACTGTACCCATCTCATGAGAGAAAAATGTAGTCGTCTCAGACTGAGGGTTATGATCATGGACTTGTAGGAAACCCGCGTTCATATCCTGAGTCTTTTGCCTCTGGCTGCAGGATTTTGAGCCAGCCACTTCACCTCTCTAAGCCTCAATTTCCTTGTCTGTCAAATGGTAATAGTAATGATGGCACTAGCCTGTTAGGATTACTGTGAAAGTGAATTCAGACAATGCATAGTAAAAGTGGAAGGTTGGAACGTAATATAGGTTAGCAATCGTGATTACCTTTCCCCACAGTAGCCACATTTCTGCAGTCAAACTAGGACGACAGATTTTGCAATAACAGACATAGAGTTGTTTAAAAATTAAGGAAGAAACAATAGCATTGCTCAGCTAAATGAAAAGAACTGGAAGAACGAATTAGCCAAAACTCTCAGCTGAAAGAAATCAAACCACACAAGAAGCATTACAACAGGGAGCCCACCGACTCAATACATCAGTTTCAAACGAGGACCCCAATCCTGAGAAATAAATTCCCACCACGCTGCCGGCCACCTTGCGCAGCCAACATCATGCACACAAGTCGCATTGTCAGATGCTTGTTTGCAGTTCTTCCCTGTGACTTACCAAAGGTATAGCCCTGGGCAAGCCATTTCACTCTTTTGCACCTCTCTTTCTCTGCCTGATAAATGGGAGTAATGATCAGGACCTCTTAGGAGTGTGAGAATTAAGAGAGCTGTGGCTTGCTCATAGCAGGTGTTTGGTATTTGCTAGTTTCCAATCTTTCTACCTTTTCTTGGCCAAATCTTTATGGAAAGCAACTGTAATATCTTGTAACCCTGGGACCTGTCTCTATGTTGGTCACTTAGTCTCAATGCTTATTGAGATTGTCTACCACCCAAGATGTCTTGGTGTTTGCCTTAGAGAACTGAAATCACAGTCCAACATGGAATGGAAGCTGGATGTGATCTAGGGGCTGTTCACCAAAGGAGTGACCTCCAGCAGTGTGCTTCTTGGGCTTGGGTCTGGGCACCCAAGTGAGTTACACCTTCCTCCTCTGGCTCACTGCCCTAATGGCTCATACATGCTTGCACCTCCAGCTTGTAGGTTTACAGATATCACCATGACCGTGGAACCCTTCTCAGTCAGGAACAAGATTTGACACCTCTTTCTCTCTCTCTGGCGAATGGAGGTGTGGGTGGATACGGACAGAGGCTTGAACCACAGCTCCCATCCCAAATGAGCCAACACCCCTGTTTTGTCACCAGGCTTTTTAAAAAAAAAATCTAAGTTGTGATTAATGGCATCTTGAGGTTTCCTATGCAGAAATAAGGTCATGGTGAAGAATATGGCTGATCTGAAACTCCGGTGAACTTCAAGGGCAGGAGCAGAATGATAATTATTCTGGTTTTGGCTCATCTTCCTTCTCTGTGGCCTGTGACTTCAAGGTCGGGGGCTGTCCCTGCCTCTCAGACTTCCTTTCATGCAAATCGCCCTGAGTGAGGGGTGAGGGGTAGCAACACCAGAAAAGGAAGCAAAGGGATGTAACGAACGCCAACCTCCATGGACCTACTTTCTATTTTGTAGGGAAGCCTCTAAGAGAGAGGTTTGGCCTTAGCTCCATCGCCACCCAAGCAAGGTCTTGCATGCTTCCATAAAATCCCAAATCTAGAAGCAAGCTATGGAGATGAATCTGGTCCATTCATTTCTCAAGAAATGAATGCATTGGTTTCATTCCAGAAAAGATCACAGCTCTGAAGGGCTTATGGGTTTTTCTGCAATCCTGTTTTTTTCCATCCTGCATGCTGACGGGAGTTCAAGTCTCCAAGCTACCTCTTCTCGGGGTGGGTGGAAGGACGTGAAGGGCCTAGAAGATCAGGGGATATGGAGCTTTGGGACAGAAGAGACAGAGGAAGCCCCTGAAAAGCAGATCCCTTCTGCAGCCAGCTCCCACAGAAGGTACCCCTTTAAAAAGCATCCTAGTGTATGAGTTCTATCGTGTGCTGGCCTGAGGACTGCAGGGGGCTTTTTATTTGCTGGCTTGAGACAGTGGGTGGCTGTGTGTGATATATTTCTTGAGAACCCAAAGTAGTAATAAGGCTTGCAGTCAAGGAGATGTGGCCAAGGGCAGAGGAGCATGTGTGGAGTGGAGGAAGGAGAAGAGATGAAAAGCTGGGAATCCTGCCTCCCTATCTGAGCCTGTGAGAACCTGAGGTACTTAAACCAGTCTTTGGGCCATAGATTCCCCATCTGAAAGCAAGGGACTGGAATCCATCATCTCTCTGCTCCTCTGATTTATAGGCAGGCTACCAAGGGAAAGATTTAGGCTTATTCCCATCATTGCCTTAGGTGGGGCTGGCTTGTTTCCAGTAATAATCCCAAATCTACATGCAGTGACAGTAAATACACTGGTGACGGTAGGAAGGAGGAGGGTGGAGAAAGTTCCCACTGGCCCTGTTTTGTGTGGGTTGAAGTCCAGGCTTGGAAGGAGATCTGTTCCTGTTGTAATTCACTGAGTGTGTTTAAGCAGTGTGGCTTGGGAGGTCACCATGCACTGACCAGAACCCTATACACAGACATAGACCCAGACACTCACACACACTCTCTCCCTCTAATTTGTGAGTACAAAGACATGGCCAAAGATTTTTTTTTTTTTTTTTTTTTGAGACAGAGTTTCACTCTTTTCAATCTAGAAAAGAGTGCACTGGTGCAATCTTGGCTCACTGCAACCTCCGCCTCCCAGGTTCAAGTGATTTTCCTACCTCAGCCTCCCGAGTAGCTGGGATTACAAGTGCCCGCCACCATGCCTGGCTAATTTTTTTTTTCTTTTGTATTTTTAGTAGAGACGGGGTTTTGCCATGTTGGCCAGGCTGGTCTCGAACTCCTGATCTCAGGTGATCCACCTGCCTCGGCCTCCCAAAGTGCTGGGATTACAGGCAGAAGCCACCGCACCCGGCCATGGCCACAGTTTTTAAGTGAGAACCATGCTAGGGCCCTAGCTCCCTGCTTCCCCATTTACAGACAGGAGAGTACAGACCTCACAAGGCCCATAACCTCCATGGGTTACTAATAAATAAAATTTCCCAGCCTCCCAATATATGTAAATACCCTCAAATATCCTAATACAAATAAGGCCATTTGGTGCAACTGCACAAATGCCCAGTAACCTTGAGCAAGTCATGTAAAACTTTTGGAATGGAATTTGTGTAGCTGCAAAAATAAAGATGTTGAATGACCCACTCTCCGAAATCCCTCTGTCCTCTGTAAGTACACATGAGTAGACTGTGACAACCTCTGGGTAATTCAAGCATTAAAATAATATCCACAACCCCTCAACTGCTTATTTTCTCTCCCAGGTACAAGTCTGTTGATATCGATAAAGACTGTTGATATTGATGAAGAACTATCAATATCCATCTCTATCGCTATGGAAGGTTAAGTTGTTCCAAACTTGATTTGGAGCATGATGTGATGTTTCTGAGGGATGTGACTTGAGACATCTGTCCAGGTTTCTTCCTTGCTTAGTCAGTGTTTTCTTCCAAATATGGTATAAAAGGTAGAATATGGAGCTTGGTGGTACCACCAGGGAGGTGATGAGGAAGAAGGTGCTGCCTGTAATAGTAGCAAAAGGAGTGAGTATCTCCCCGACCTCTCAGACTCCAACAGCAAAACGGGGGTCCACACAGAATATGGGATCCAGGAGGGATTTTTCCGCCTGCTGTGGCCTCCAAATTCTCCAAATAGGTCCCTTCAGACAAACAAGGGTGGTTTGTTCTCCCAGCGACAGGCACGTGTGAGCCAATACTTGGGCAGGGGGGTATGTCGATGGGGGTAAAAGAAAACCTTTGCCTATTGGGCAGCAGGCGGGGGCGCCCACCAGGGCGTCTCTGATGAAAACGTTCAGCTTGATGTGGCGTCTCTGGTTCCTCTGAACGCGCTCGGAGACAGAGGCGTTGAGCGGCGCTCTCTGCGTTTGAAGGTGTTTCTCTACAGCAAACACCAGGCGGAGAAGAGAAAAACCCAAACCACTTCAAGTGGATTCCGATTTTGAAAGCCACCACATGAAAAGTGCAGAAACCTAAGCCCCCTTTAGTACAAGCCCAAGAGTAACAGGCTCAGGTCGGGGCGGGTCGCCTGCTCCTGGGCTGCCAGCCCCCTGGAGGCCCTGTGCGTGTGACTCTGCAGCCAAAGACATCAGTGGAGGGGGCGGTGGGAGCTTTCATCTCTGCACACCGACTTGCTCAGAACTAGACCACAGCGCCGCTCCATGCGGATGTCCTAAGTAGGACAACTTTCATTCGTGACCACGTGGCCCCACCCATCTCTGAACTTCCTGAGGTTTGGCATAGACCTGGGAAGACTTATAACCTTCAGAGAAGACCCTGAAGCACACCAACAGCCAATACTCTCAGTTAAAGTCGTTCGTTCATTCATTCATTCATTTATCCATTCATTCATTCTTTCCTCCCAACCATGTTGTTTTAAACATCCCAACACAACTTCCCCTCACCACCCACAATTCGGTAATGAGAGGAGCACCCAATATTTTCCCCTGCTGCCCTCCACATTGACCTGGTTTCTTTGGTCTTGGCGCCTGTTTGCCAACTCCTAATAATTGGCTTTTGCTTGATTGACCCCTTGCCAAAGCCTGATCCAAGACCCTGAGCTTAGAAGAGTTTATTTTGTCCCTCCTCTTCTGCTTTTCATGTAATCCAAAATGTGTCTAAATTACAAAATACAGAAGTAAGAATTATGTTAAAATGACATTGTACTGAAGTTCTTGATAATACAATGTGGGAAAATTCACCAAAGTTGGAATTCTTGTTTTGTTTTGTGGTATTCGTGTTTTGCTGGGGCCCTAAGATGCATTTAATCAGACCCTCAGGAAATCCCGCATGACTCTCTGCTCCCTGATCCCTACTTTCAAACCCTAGGGAACCTCCGCTGGCCCCAACCCCAGCTGAGGCACAATGCATCCCACCAGCTTCTGCAGTGGTCAGAGCATTTATCTAATCTCCGGGCTCAGACAGTGCTGGGAAAGAGAAGTTCCATGACTCGAAAAGGGCATTGAAAGTGGACGTCAGGCTTTTCAATGCTGCCACATGAACCCATGCTCCATTTTATCCTGATGGGTTAAAGTTCCATTTGTTGCTGTAACAAATTACCACAAACTTGGTGGCTTAAATCAACATAAATTTGTGTTTCAGTTCTAGAAGTCAGATGCACAAACAGGTCTCACTGGGCTAAAATCAAGGTGTCTGAAGGGTTGTGTTTCTTCCGGTGGCTGTGGTGGAGAATCTGTTTTCTTGCCTTTTCCAGCTTCTAGAGGCTGCAACATTCCTTGGCTTTTGGCTCCTTCCTCTGTCTTCAAAGGCAGCAATGGCAGGTGAAGCTCTTCTCACGTTGTTTCACTCTGACCACCTCTGCCTCCTCCCACTGTAAAGAACTCTTGTGATTAATTATGCCCACCCAGATAGTGCAGGGTAATGTCCTTATTTTAATGTCAACTGATTAGCAAACTTAATTCCATCTGTAGATTTAATTTCCCTTGCAATTCCCATGTAATATAGCATATTCACAGGTTCTAGGGATTGGGACATGGATATCTTTGAAGGACTAGTATTCTGTCTGCCATAGCTGGAGGTCTGTGGGATCCAGCTGGGTTCCAGGTACTTTGTGTCTGGCTTTTTTTTGTTTTTTTTTAAGACAGTCTTGCTCTGTCACCCAGGTTGGAGTGCAATGGCACGATCTCGGCTCACTGCAATTTCTACCTCCTGGGTTCGAGCAATTCTTTTGCCTCAGCCTCCCAAGTACCTGGGATTACAGGTATGCACCACCATGCCCAGCTGATTTTTGTATTTTTAGTAAAGATGGGGTTTTGCCATATTGGCCAGGCTGTTCTCAAACTCCTGATCTCAGGTGATCCACCTGCTTTGGCCTCCCAAAGTGCTGGGATTACAAGCATGAGCCACCTTGCCCAGCCTTTTTTTTTTTTTTTTTTTTTAATTTTCAATTTTCAGAAAAAAGAACAAATAATAGAGCTGAGTCTTTATGGCTCAGAAAGATCCATTAGCCCATGGTCACTCGGACACTAGTCAAAAATGCAGATATCTGGCTTACCGGCTGAGATTCAGGTTTTGCAATTCCAGGAGCAACCCAGCCATTTGCATTTCAACAAGCTCCCCAAGGGGACCCCAGTGCAAATGCACTAGGAGCCACACCCTGGAGGCTCTAGTGTCCAGGGAGCACTGACAGCACATGAACTTTTGGGTCCTCAGTCCACCTCCAAGTATGAAGCCTAGTCATTGAGAACATAAGCAAGGACCCTACTGTATAGCCTGGCAGTCAGTGGACTCCATAGTCCAGGCTTTTGTGGGTCGATTCTGGAGCCCAGGGAGATGGGGTCCAGGGGGTTGAACTTAAGCTGCAAAGAATGATCTTTGTGCCATCAGCACTCCTACCCTCTGCCAAGTCAGGGCAGCCAGGAGGACTATTGCCTTGTAAGACTCAGTGCAAGGGATCAAGGCTGTGAGTCATTGTTCTATGGTGAAGAGCTTCATTTTGATTGAAAATATTCTAGACAGTCCAATATGGCATAGAGGAAAGGATAAGGACTTCGGGATCCAGTTAGGCTTCAATTCCAGTTCAGGGATGAGTAGCTGTGTGATTTTGCATTATGTTCCCTGCACTCTCTGAGCTATAAAATAAAGCCTACTGCATAGTAGTGACCTTAACTGAGATATGTGTATGTTGAGTTTCTGATACACAGAATGGACAAAATAAAAGCCTTCCTCTCTACATCTGAAAAGCAGAATAGAGGCCGGGCGCGGTGCCTTATGCCTGTAATCCCAGCACTTTGGGAGGCTGAGGCAGGTGGATCACTTGAGATCAGGAGTTTGAGACCAGCTTAGCCAACATGGCGAAACCTTGTCTCTACTAAAAGAACCCAAATTAGCTGGGTGTGGTGGTGCTCACTTGTAATCCTAGCTACCCAGGAAGCTGAGGCAGGAGAATCCCTTGAACTCAGGAGGTGGAGGCTGCAGTGAGATTGTGCCATTGCACTCCAGCCTGGGCGACAGAGCAAGACTCCATCTCAAAAACAGAGAGTAATAGTAATAGTTACTAATTATTGAGAAGTTGCGTGATTGTTGCTCTGCTAAACTCTCGTTGTTCATTATTCACTGAGTACTCACAACTCATCAGATGGAAGTGATTTAACAGGACCGACTTCATAAAGAGGAAACAGAGACACGGGCAAGGAAAGTGACTTGCTCAGACTCACAGACCTAATGATGAGATGGGATCTGAACTCAGAGGCTAAGTCCAGAGTGCAGTCTCCTCAGCACACTGTCTTGGACAATACAGATTGTAAACAGTCTGCTCCATTGTCAATCACAGCTACTTTTTAATTTGGAATACATGCTGCTTTTTTATTTGGAAAATATGGTCAATGAATGGACAAAACTTACAGCCTCATGATACTTTACTTTCATTTTTGATGAGGGGAAAGGCAAGAGGAGAACCATAGTGAAGTATGTGTTCTGTGCAGAAATTGAAAGGAAGGTCACTGGAAACCTTGTATTGATCGAAAAATAGATTTGAAATAGGCTGGGCCGGGTGTGGAGGCTCATGCCTGTAACCCCAGCACTTTGGGAGGCCGAGGCGGGCAGATCACGAGGTCAGGAGGTCGAGACCATCCTGGCTAACACGGTGTAACCCCGTCTCTACTAAAAATACAAAAAATTTGCCAGGCGTGGTGGCGGGCGCCTATAGTCCCAGCTACTCGGGAGGCTGAGGCAGGAGAATCTCTGGAACCCAGGAGGCGGAGGTTGCAGTGAGCCAAGATTTTGCCATTGCACTCCATCCTGGGGACAGATCAAGACTCCATCTCAAAAAAAAAAAAAAAAAAAAAGAAAAGAAAAGAAAAGAAAACAGACCACAGACTCCACCCTGGAGGTTTTCGTGCCGGTCTGCAGGTCCTATCGGAACAGTGTGCACTTTGGGGCTTGTTATATAGCAGGCTCCTGACCCTTTAGACTGTTCTAAATAAATGTTTATAGCAGGCCTTCTTGGGACTTGGGGACCCCACCACAGATTTGTCATCCAAGAAAGGAAGATTGTGAAAGGAGCTAATGTTTACCCAGCTTTCTGTGGCCACCATTTTTCTGTCTTTCCGTCTCTCGAAACATTTCCCTGGAGACATGTCTCCATTACACAAGCTGGAAGGAGCTTGGGAAAGCATCAAAAAGCACAAATGTGCATGAAACATAAAAGAAACTTTAAAAATTTGGGTGGAAACCAAACCGGGCTGAGTTGGGTATTGCAAGTGAAGGACTGGGTTGGGACTGAGCAACTTGGACATCACCCATCAGTGCCAATCAGAGGTCACTGTACTGGGATCGGAGTGCAGGAGCCACATCTTGTGCTCTGAGAAAGGATGGTCATGGCGGTGATGGAGATGAATGATGACATTGATGATGAAAGGGATAAAGCTTCCAGGTTTGTTTCCTGGGATTGCCTAACAAATGATCACAAAACGTGTGGCCTAGAACGACAGAAATTCATTCTCCCCACAGTTCTGGAGGCCAGAAGTCTAAAATCGTGGTGTCGGCAGGGCTGTGCTTCCTTTGAAGTATCCAGGGTAGGATCCTTCTCTGCCTCTTCCCACATCTGGTGGTGGCGGGCAATCCTTGACGTACGCTGGCTTCTGGCTGCGTCACTCCAGTCTCTGTTCTGATTTCTCATGGTATTTTCTCTTCTGTGTGCCTGCGTATCTACATTTCTCTCTTTTTAAATTTTAATTTTTATTGGTTTTTGAGTCTGGTATCGCTCTGTCCCCCAGGCTGGAGAGCAGTGGTGCAATCATGGCTCACTGTAACCTCAAACTGCTGGGTTCAAACGATCCTCCTGCCTCAACCTCCCACAGTGCTCCTTAGGCAGACATCAGTCATTGAATCTAGGACCCGCGCGATTCAGTGTAACGTCATCTTAACCTGATTACATCTGCAAAGACCCTGTTTCCAAAGGAATTCGCGTACAGAGGTACCAGGAGCTAGGACCTCAGTATATCTTTTGGGGGGTACCCATTCCACCCACAAAAGTTTCTAATCGTGTTTGCCATTTATTGAGCTACGACTTTGTCACAGGACTGTAGCAGGCACTTTGCAATGCCTAGGTCAACCCATAGGGAATTGCTGCATCTGTAGGCTATCAATTGTAGAATATCAGCAATTTCATATGCAAACTTCGTATTATTTCATTTAACTCTCTGAGATTAGTACTATTATTACTATTATTATCTCATTTAATGCTCTGAGATTAGTACTATTAGTACTATTGTATCTGCTAACAGAGGAGAAAAAGAACCACCTACATCTGTCAGGGAGATGAAATAGTGGATGACTTTAGGAATTGTACAGACACTAGTCAAACTACCCCTTCCTCTCTGCGACCAGGCAGCAGTTACCTAACCCCCTGAGCTTCTGTGTCTCTGTTTATAAAATGTGAGACAACTTTTCTGTAATAAGGCCTGTGTGTATAAATATGACAATTACCCAAGCCAATAATTGGGAAGTGAGGAGAAGCATCCCATAGGGTGTCTGGTCTTGAGGAGGCACTGTATCTGTGCCTGCTAAAGTGTGGTCTGGAGAACACTACACTTGGGAATTGCCTGGGAGTTGAGGGGGGCACATCTGTTAAGAATGCAGGTTCCTAGGCTCTGCCCAGCGCCACTAATTTGACATCTCTCTAAGGAAAGGCCTGGAAAATTGCATTTTAATTGGTGCCCCTGAGGTAATGCCTGGGATTGCAAACATTATAAAACCGTACTAAGTGAATACAAGTTTTCTTCTTTCAACAGGACACAGCTGTCTAATCAGGACTAGACTGAGTCGTCCAGGTACCTGCCCCCTGCAAGTTCAGAGACAGTCTTGGGAAATGGGAGACCAGCTGACAGCCATCCTTTGCCCAAGAAGGGCAGGTTAGATGGCAACCTTTCAAGGGGAAAGTGAATCTTTAGCAAAATCTTTAGTTGCATGTTCCTGACTTTTCCGTTAGTGGGATGAAAATAAATACCATGCTTAGAAACTGCAGGTTTAAAAATCAATGCCATCTTTCTTCTGGAAGCGAAATCCCTGTGCCTTGCCAGGACAGAGAGGAAAAAGAAACAAACAAGATCTCTTCCCAAGATTTTTGTTTTCCCTCCTGCAAATCCCCCGGCTTGCTTTTCCATCAACTCATTCTCTCACCTAAGCACCATTTTCTCTCTTGTGTTCAGAACGAAGAGGCCCTTGATTTTCAAAGTGAGCTTTTGGAAGTAAGATGCCTGCTTGAAGTACTGCTTTTTCCGTGTCTGTGTCTGAAAGCGCAAGAACTGTTTCTGGCCTCCTTGAGCGCCGGGTTTGGGGTTTCGTGGGTAGAAGGCACTAGCAGTTTCAGAAACCAAGCCTTGCTTTCGGTGTGATTTGCGTAGTCAGGAAGCCTGTCGAGCTACCCAAACAGGGACCCGCCCTGACAGGGGAACAGGAGATGGCTCCCTGCCTTCCTGCGTGCCGGCCCCGGAGGGTCTGCCCCTTCTGCTGACACTGGATGTTCAGGGCAAAGGCACAGCCTGCTGAACATATCTATTAATGTGGAAGTAGATGGTGTACCAGGTTCCTGGAGAATGGGGCCGTGGAAAAGTTGTGGGCTGGAGGAGGAGGGATTCAGAATTTGGAATCTTGCTCTACTCTTCAAATATATATATATATATATATAGGATACAGCATGCTTCCTATTTTCTGGGGAAATATTCTGAAGATTCTGAATATATTTTATCATTCAGTTCTTACCTCCAGCTGCTCCGGAGGTAGCCCTGTCATCAACATTTTATAGAGAGGAACCAGTGGCTTCGGATATCAGATGACTTCTCTAGGGTCACGCACACAGAAAATGGTAGAAAGCTGCTTCTTCCCTCTGCACCCCCTCATTCTCACCCCGATCCATGCACGTGAGGTCCTAGTCACCTTTCCATTGTTTCTGGCTGGGTCACTGTGACCTCCTTGAGTCTCACTGTCCTCTTTTGGGAAGTGGGAATGACAGCAATACCAGCCTAGGGTGAAGAGAAAATGGGGCCGAAAGTTACAAGAAGGTTTCACTTCTATTAAGGGACACGTAAAGGTTAGTGGCTCTGAGTTTCATTCTGCTCCATGAACGCACACCCTGTGGACTTGCTTTCTAAGTAGCTGCAGGGAATGGGACCTGGGGAAGAGGCTGAAGTCGGGAGCACAGGCCAGTATAGAACAGAGATGCCCACTGCAGGTGGATCCGGGGCTGCAGGGTGACGAAGCTGGAGAGAGGGACATTCAAGCACTGACCCCTCACCCCTGCAAGTAGCTCAGATCTGACTGTACTAAAGTGTGAACCCCTGGAGGGCAAGGACCGTGGCCAGTTCCTCTCCTAATAGCATATGGTGCCTTGTGCAGGGGTTCTCTTAAACCTTGACCTCCAAGCCCGCGCTTCATTCGAATAGAGCTTCTTCATTTTTTTTTTTTTTTTTTTTTTTTTAACAACCTGCTTATTGTTTTTGAAATAACTCTCCCAGAGCTTTGGCAGAGCCTTGCTGATTTGGGGAAATTCCAGCCTGTTCTTCATAAAACGGCAATCTAAATTACACTGATTTGGAAAATGTTATAAATACGGGGCTCGCCCGGGACACAGTTTGCGGGCAATGGACGTGTTCTCGACGCTTTGATGTGAACCATGGTTTCTGCTGCCCCTGTCACAGGCTCCAAAGCAGGGTGGTTCTTCTGATGATGAGGTGGGGCCGCAGCAGGTAAGGAAACAGGAAGACCATCAGCCCGATAAGCTGCCCTACTAACCAGAAGTGATTTTCAGCTCTCTTGAAGAAGGGAAAAAATTACATTTAGGAAAATCCAGAAAAGGTTAAGCCAATGGCACGTGTTGTTTAACCGGGTTTGCAGCAGAAGTCACTTTATAATTGAGACTGTTTTGATAAACCTAGTTTTGTGTAAATGCCGGCAGAAGAGAGGTCTGGGAAAGACTCACCTCAACATTTGTGGGGACTGGATCAAGAGTCCAGCTGGAGTCTAAGTTTTGAAAAGTGCAAATCCAACTAAGAAACTGTTAAAACGTAACCTCTCCCCTCCTCTTTTGGTAAGTATATGTTGACAACTATTTGAAGGCCACGTTCAAATTTAAAAGTTTTAGAACCCCTGGGATTCTGCAACAAAATCTGTATGCACAGGCCAGCTTGCGGGGCCACCACCTAAACTCATTCTCCCACCATGAGGCATCACTTGCATGTGTGTCTTATGAGTTTTCTAGGGCTGCTTGAACCAAGGACCAAGAACTTGGAGGCTTAAAATGGACATTTCTTCTCTCTGGGGTGCTGCAGTGCTATTCATACTCTAGGGCCCCTGTGGACTCAGCCTGACGCTGGACTTCAGCTGAACCCACATCTCTGTCCACTGTCTTGTCCAGCCCCTGCACTGCTAGCTGCTATCCTGGCTTCCCTGTTACTACACTGCTCACCAGGAATCACTGTCTCCCACTCTACTCCTAAGGAACTGCACCTAAGACAGCGTGGGAGCATTTTAAAGGACTCTGATGCGGATTCCTTATTGAGTAGGAATTGACTCTGAAGATTTAATTTCCCTCTTCCTTGATCCATTGTCAAAGCAGTCTAGTGATAACCACCGCCCCCCCCCCCACCCCGACCCTGAGAAAGGAGTGTCTCCCGGATCAGAGTGGGAGGGGAAGAAGCAAAGATAAAGGCAGGTGAAAAAGCAGCAAGAGACAGGGAGGAAAAGAGACAGAAGAAGAAAGAGCAGAGAGGAAGAGGAAGAAGAGACGAAGACCATTAGAGGCTACCAGAGGGAAGAAGTGGAAGATAGGAGGTTGGACGGAAGATGTGCACATACCTTTTCTTGTTTTTGCACATACATTTAACAAAGTTTCAATATGAAAAAAAAAAAGAAAAAGGACATGGAGGGTAATGAGCAATGGGTATTAGGTAAATGTTGCAGTTAATCCCAGAGTCTAGAGGGATGATCATGACAGATGAAAGAAAGCCTCTAAAAAGAGTTAGAAAATACAATCTATGGTTTAATAAAAGAGGTCAGAGGTTATAACAAATAAAGAAAGCCATAGGGCACTTAATACCAAATATTTAAGGTGAGCCTTGCTTTAAGCAAGTGAGCTGTATTCTTGAAAAGAGGTTTATAATTCAGTTGTTTCTATATGAAATCCCATCGCAAGCTCCTTGAGAGAGCTCACTCTTTGAAGCCTTTTGTTTTTTTTTGTTTTTTTTTGTTTTTATAAGGGAGTCTTGCTCTGTCGCCAGGCTGGAGTGTAGTGGCACGATCTCGGCTCACTGCAACCTCCGCCTCCCGGGTTCAAGCGATTCTCCTTCCTCAGCCTCCTAAGTAGCTGGGACTACAGATGCACCACCACACCCAGTTAATTTTTGTATTTTTAGTGGAGACGGAGTTTCACCATGTTGGCCAGGATGGTCTCCATCTCTTGACCTTGTGATCCACTAAAGTGCTTATTGGAAAATCCATTACAATCCTTTACACCTACAGCACACACTCTCCCCTAAATTCCTGTATTAACTGTAGAACCTTGCATGTCTGTGTGTGGCTAGCAAGGAACACACTGAGGACACCGATCTGCAATCCCACCCCAGGATACTTTGATATGGAACAATCCAACTGGAGTCCTGGTGTCTGGGGCCTGAAGGTAAGAGTTAAAAAAGGCCAGGTGCGGTGGCTTACACCTGTAATCCCAGCACTATGGGAGGCCGAGGCGGTTGGATCATGAGGTCAGGAGTTTGAGACCAGCCTGGACAAGATGGTGAAGCTCTGTCTCTACTAAAAATACAAAAATTAGCCAAGTGCCGTGAGTTCTAGAAATGCCAATTAGGAAGCAAAAAGTCTGTATTAAGTGGGGACACCCGTGATTTCAAAGTGGAAAGGAGACCCGGAGTGGTATTTTGTAAATATCCGCGGCCCAGGCATTAAGGAAGCCACCCCAAGTTCCTTGGGAGGGGAGATTATAAAACTGTTAGGAGGTTGGCAGATCAATTTCTCTTTTAACTTTGTGATCATAAAAACAGTAGAACTGGGATAACCACTGATGTAGCATCAGTGATGTGGGTGCTAGGGTATCTCTCCTCTAAAAGCAAAATATTAATAGTATCGCCAAAGGGTGGGAGCCTGAATCTTTAAGGTGACCTGAATCCTTAAGTGACAGAAGTCCTGCAACTTGGAGTCTCAGGAATATTTGTAACTGGCCCCAAAGTCACCACTTCCCCAAAGACTAAGGTAACAGAATGAACTCAACTCTGTTTGGCCAAAGAAGACCTTTGAGATGAGCAAGGTGCAAATTCTCAAATTACTGAGTATCAGTTTGTCATATGATCTCTCCCATCAAAATTGTAAGTAGATCTCTTTACTTTCTCTTTAGTTTAATCAATAGCATTTGCAGGTGGTTTCATTTGGGGGTTTAATATAGTCCCTTGAACAGTATTTTATCCCCTGAGGAGAATGATTTTGGGTTCAGAAATACAAAGCTGGTCTCAGGGTGGACCGTGGGCTGTCAGCTAAACCCATTCATTAATCCAAAGGGTCCTTCTTGCTTATGAGTTTCATTGAAGGCATGTTTCAAACCCATGAAGCAGCAAAAATGACAAATTAGGAAGTCACAAAGCTTTGCATTACTCACAAATAGTCAAAACCACAAATGTCAAACCTGTGCCTGACAAGGGTCTATTGTACTAGATTCTGAGCTCCTTGAGGGTGGGGAATAGGGAATGTTTCTGATTCATCTTTGTATCTCTGGTGACTGCAACCAACATGGTACCAGGCATTGTGAATATCCTTTATATGTTTAAGGTGTGAGTGGATAGACGGATGGATGGATGGATGGATGGATGGATGGATGGATGGATGGGTGGATGGATGAATGGATAGGGTTTGTATAAGATGATAATTTTTAAACTCAATGATGAACAAAGAAAACCATCTTTCTAGAAAAGCATGCCGTGTTACATTAGACATATGAAACTTCCTCCCAGTTCACAATAAGTACATTCCAGAAAGTTTACACTTGGGGCTAGAATTTGTGATATATTCTTTTTAAGAGCTTTTTAAAGTTGGTAAAAAAAAATTCTCCTTATTCTAGAGCAGTGTAAGCATACATTGTTGTATTTTAAAAAGACCCCCAAACGCTTAATTTATAGTCCCAAATTCTACATCCATCGCCTTTAGGTCACCTGTTTGCTTTCCTGATGACCGAAAGAAAGGGAATCACAAACTTTTAAAAAAATTGTTTAAAATATCTCTTAAGAAACATTTTGCAAGTCTTTGAAGCTATCACAAAAATCTTAGGTAGTTTCTGAAAATTGTCCAAATATGGTAGTATCACCATAACCAATTGCTCAGCAATCATTACAGGCTCTGGGTTATCTCTGACAAAGGAACTAATATTCTGAAAATGAAAGTATCTGAGAACCAAGCAGAGGCCACACGGAACCTACAGGCTGCTTTGGCACTTGCACTACCTCTAGAGACCTTGGGCAGACGTACTTGAACTTTCACCAAGCTGCTTGGCCTGTCCTCAAATAGACGTGCCGGTCTCTCCTGCACGGGGTAGCTGGGGAGCTCTGTTGCTTCACTCACCTTCCATTTAAGTGAAACAATAATCTACCCCCTGCATCTCCTCCTCACAAAAAAAAAGTCCCATAGTAGTGATGGCAGAGCAAGGATCCTTTGAGCACAAATTTACACTTACCATGCTCCTCAACTACAAGGTATTTTCATAAAGTTAATCTCCTGATATTTGTGCTAGAAACTGCTGGTATTAAGTGGCGATTTAGCAGAACACCAGTGACCCTTCAGCAAGCTTTGCGCCCAGGAGCTTAAAGCAAACAAGCCATGGCAAATCACCTCCATCTGCCTTCCACCCCAGCAGAACTTCCTTTGGTATGTTGCACTTCCTTCTTTCCGCCATATGCATTCTTGCAGCAAGAAGAGGTGAAGGACGGGTACTACTTCCACACCATCCAAAGGCAAATGCCCCGTTCACTCGGCAACATCACCCCTTAAAGGGTTCTACTGGGCAATTACAAAATACGTAAGTGGCAACTATACGCTGGGCCTAAGTAAGGCATCAAAAAATTTACCCAAAACCTTTACATCCAGCTCATTGTAGATGCCTAACATAAAAGGGCACCAAGAGAGAAAGCAGAGGTATTTCTAGTTCTGCAGACGTCTGCCAATGCTTTTCTCTCACTTTGACCATCATCATAGTAATCCCAATGATATAATCAGCAATAATAATAATAATGTTAGTCATAAAATGAGGGTGGCTTTTTAAGAAAGGTTGGGAAGTTGTTTCAAACCGTGCAGGGCTGGTGTCACAGGAAAATGTCAAACTTTCCACTTTAACTTCCGTTTTTCAGGCACGAACACATCACTTTGGGGGAAATCTTGGCACTACAAGGGCTCAACCTGAGAACAAACTGCAAGTATGCACCCTGCCTCTTATCTGCTCATCTGTCAGCTCTCACCTGGACTCGTTAAAAATACAGAACTCTGGGTCCAGCCAGACTGAAAATCAGCTCTCCCCCAGCCAACAGTCCGAGCCTGGATTTCCACGAAGGCACGCGGCTCTCTTTACAGATTGCAGATTTACATGGTAAAAATAGAAACGTACGGCATCACATGTATATGCAAATTTGCCAACCAAACTCAGGGCTGAAAATAGTTATTTACTATTTGGCTTGCATATTGGCCCAGAAAACCTTCCATACCTATTTCATGCTCATTTAAATTCTTTAAGAGTTTCTGACCCATTTAAATTCCTTGAGGGATGCCTGGCTTCACATGGGCATTTGTCTGCCCCTCTCCCCGCAGCTTTTAAAGAAATACTGCCTGTCAGGGCAGACTGGACTTTGGAAAAAATATAGTGGCCCGCCTTTCTTTAGATCCATTCTGGGCACTGTTTAGCCATGAGTGGCCTCGGACCTAGAATTACGGCTTCCTTCTTGATAGTTCCTTTAGGTGTAGGGACGAGAATGCCTAAGCTGTACAGCTGGAAAATAGGGACAGCAGTTTTTCTGAAAATTTGGTGCTTGGACACTACATAAGATTCCCCTAGGTGTGGGGAGCGGGGGAGCCTTGTGCAAAATGCAAGCTCCTGACTCCTTTCTAGAGGCACTGAATCTGAACTTCTGGGAGTGGGACTCTGGATGTTGCTTTTGTAGGAAGTTTACTGTGGTGATTCTGGTGGCCTCCAGGGGTGGGGATCCACTACTCAGAAACCACCCTGAAATCCTGAAAGTGTGCTGCTCAGGAGCTGGGTTCTGCAAGGCCGGAGGGCACTGCAGGACTCATCACCAAATGAGGGCACCGACGTCCTGCAGGAATGTGGGAGGTGACCTCCCCAAAGTAACGAGCACACACTGAGGTACGCACTGACATTCTTTCCAGGAGCAGTTCTGACGCTCGCAGAAGGGACTGCTGTTCCTAAGGGCAATGTGGCAAATAATTCCCACTGTACAACTGGCTGAGCCAAAGGGGCGCCATCTCTGCCCCCCTATTTAGGGACAATGATTCAGTAGAGTTTGGGTTCTAAGCTCAACAGTGTGTGTTTAAACCCTGGCCCTACCTCCCACTGGCTACTTCAGTTTACAGAGGAAATGATAGCAGTTCCTACCCAGTAAGGTTACTGAGAGATCACATAAGGTCAATATTGCCAGGCATCTGGGGTGACATGGGCCAACTAGTCAGTCTTTAATAAGTAGTAGGTTTTTTTTTTTAATACTTTTTTGATGTTTTAAAATCCTTTAGATTTTACAGCATTCCAAAGACCCTCCCCAGAAAGTCTATCTAGGTGAACAGGCAAGTTTGGTTTGGAAAACAAGGTGATGATGCAAAGTGAAGCCTACAGAAACTATGGAACCTTCTGGGAAAAGTCCTCTCTACTATCCTCTGCTAGAGAAGGAAGCTGAGGTCACCTGGTATTGAAAAGATGGCCCCACCATCAAGTAGCAGATAGTTTCATAGCATAAATTCACGGCCAACTACTTAGTGGGTTCTTGATACATTTGGCAGTACACTGTTTCTCATCTTCACTCACAGATTTATTTGCCACACCATTCTCCTTGCATGCACATGTGTGTGTGCAACACACACTTGAACGATAATACTTCTTCCATTCGCTTTTTTCCAACATAGGCAAAGACACATCTATTGAAATATCTATCCAGGCATACGTACTGGTGCCCCACATAGATACAGAACTTGTTCTCAGCTACCCACAGACATTCCCATGCATCTTTAACAGGTGAAACACCCCATACACAGGTAAATCCCACACACCCACTCGTTCTCACATGGCCGTATCCACAGGCTCCCACACAACCCAGGACACATCCTTGTGTGCCTCTGCACAAACACCCTCGCATAGACACAACTGCACAAATGCACTCAACACGCCTCTTCCCCCTTCTCCTCCCATACAAACGCATCGACGAGTTCTTGGAGTATGGCACAGACCTGACTCTCTGGCAAAAAACCAACCAACAAACAAACAAACAAAAAGAAACCCTTTGGAAACCCATTAAAAACCCAAGCCAGAAGTGAGCGTCCCCTTTGCGTTATGTCAGCAGGCTGCTGACTGTGGGAGCAGGGAGCATGAACACAAACGAACATTCCAGAATCAGCTTTGTTGTCCTCCACGTACTCTGCCTTCCTTTTTTTTTTTTTTTTTTTTTTTTTCCTTCAGCAACAACAGAAATCTGTGAAATGACTGAGGGTGGTTAATTAAGCATTGCAGCCCATATTCCACTGCAGTTTCAATTGGATATGGTGTTCTCTTTCACTTCCTGTTATGCAGGATTGCGGCAGGCTGTTAGACACCTGCCACGCTCCCAGCCCAGCTGCTGTTCAGCTAGGGGCAGAGAGGAAGCACTCCCGGGCCCTCGGCCTTGAGAGGGTCTCATTCTGCAAACCAGCCCCTTCCCGGTGAGGCGGGGGCTGGTGGGGGAAGCACAGCTGATGTGAATCCACACTGGAAGCTTGAGGACCAGCAGCTGGCGGTAAAGACCTTACTCTATTGTGAGGGTTGTGGCAGGAGGCCAAGTGTTTTCCCCCAAACCCCCAAACCCCGAGTCCTGCCATGACCCACGTGTAATTAAAGCTGGAATGTCTATGCAGGCCGGAAATCAGATGTTATTTTTCGGTTTGCCTGGATCCCTTAGCGTCAGGAATCAGACTACGTGCAGAAACATCCACTTGTTTGTTGAGCCCTTTATTTGCTCATTCATTCATTCACTCATTCATTTACTCATTCATTTATTCACTCATTCATTTATTTACTCATTCATTCATTCATTCATTCATTTACTCATTCATTCATTCAGTCATTCATTTATTTACTCATTCATTCATTCACTCATCCTTTCATTGACTCACTCATTCATTTATTCATCACCTTGGGAAAACCTCCTAAGGGTTAGCTTCTCCGTGCTAGGCAGTCACCAAACAGACAAGGCACATTTTAATTTTAATAACGCTAGCTAACCCTCCTCATCGTAGCTCTGATTTATTGAGAACCCATTATGTGCCAAACAACATGTGCCACACCAGTGAGCTTGAGCACCCTTTATTTAACAAAACCACTCCCAGTTCCTTAGGGATATTTTCCCTGCTTGTATTTACTCTGTTTTTATCAGAAAACAGAGAGGAAGGCATTGGAGGGAGGGCAGAGAGAAGGCGAAGGGGAAGAAAGGGAGAAGTGGACTCCAGGCTTCCTCAAGGAGATGATGACAGTGATGGATTAATGATGCTCACAATTCTTTGATGCTTCTGCCATCAAGAGATGGGGTGTGTATCTCCTCCCCTTGAGCCTAGGCTGACCTGCTTTGACTAATAGTGTACAGTGAAAGTCGCACCATTGCCCTTTCTGATATTTCAAGGCAGTTTCTATTTCCTTTCGCTTGGAGACCTGAGTTGCTACATCCTAAGCTGGTTACATAAGAATCCCGAGGCTGCCATGCTGTGAGGAGGCCCAAGCTGCTACGTGGGGAGGCCATGTGGACAGATAGTGAGCTGCCTCTTCAGCCCCCAGCCCTTGGAGTCATCACAGTTTAGCTCCACACATCACTGAGCAAAGCCAAGTCACCTCTGCTGAACCCTGTGTGTATTCCTGACATGTGAAATTTTGAGATACAATAATAATCAATTATTTTAAACCATTAAGTTTTGGGAAGGTGTTGTTATACAGAAATAGATAACAAGCTTATTGACTGAGTAGTGGAATCTTACAGGTGAGTGAATTAGGTAAAGATGAGGAAAGAAAGGACATTCCAGGTGGAAGAGAATAAGCAGTGTGTTGTTTGTTTGTTTGTTTTTTGAGATAGGGTCTCGCTCTGTCACTCAGGCTGGAGTGTTGTGGTGCCATCTCAGCTCGCTGCAACCTCCTCCTCCTGGGTTCAAGAGATTCTCCTGCCTCGGCCTCCTGAGTAGCTGGGATCACAGGCATCTAACACCATGCCCAGCTAATTTTTGTATTTTTAGTAGAGACGGGGTTGCTCAGGCTGGTCTTAAACTCCTGACCTCAGGTGATCTACCCGCCTCGACCTCCCAAAGTGCTGGGATTACAGGCGTGAGCCACCGCACCCAGCCTGTTTGTTTGTTAAAGGAGACAGAGAAGCAAAGATACCTGCTCAGATCTCTAAGTGGTTTGGTCTTAGTGAAGTACGAGGCCATGCAAGGACTTGTATTCCAAGCTAAGAAAATGTCACTCGATTCTCAAGATTGTGGAGAAACACTAGGAATTTCAAGCAAGGAGTGGCACGGTGTGACTGGTGTTTCAAACGCACTCTGGCAGCAGAGTGCCGGAAGCCCAGAGAGGAGGTGATGGGAGACTGGGGCAGGCAAGAGCAGTGTCCCTGGGATGGTGGGAGACAGAGGAGATGGGGGAAATCATTATGAGGTTAAATTGGTGGGTCTCAGGGAAGGCCTGGATAAGGCATTGGGTAAAAGATGGCTTTGTGAAGAGTGACATCTGGATGTCTCACCTGGGGGACTGTTTGGCTACCCACCATGAGAGAAGGCAGAGGAAGCAGGTTTTTGGATTTGGGAGGAGAAACTGAGAGTACTTGATTAATTCACAGAACATTTCTAGGCTTCTAGGCTATTCTGGCACCTGTGCCTTATACTACGGGGTGGATGAGTGTGTCATGGCTGTGACCATCAGACAAGACCCTCCACTGTGGCCATACAGTTATCATGACAGCTTTGCAAAGTAGCCTGAATGGGGCATTTGTTGCCCATTTTAGGGATGTGGAAACTGTGGCTTAGAGAAGTCCAATCATTCTTCCAAGGTGTCACAACTCATGAGAAAACAGAGGGAGGGATGCACTCCAAGTGCCCAGAGTCCTAAGTTTGCTCTCTTAGGCAGGCTGCCTCCTCAGGGATGAATAAAAGGCAGGATGCTTGTTTGTATATCTTTTGTGAGATGGAGTCTGGCTCTGTCGCCAGGCTGGAATGCAGTGGCATGGCGCGATCCCAGGTCACTGCAACGTCTGCCTCCCAGATTCAAGCGATTCTCCTGCCTCAGCCTCCTCAATGGTTGGGACTATAGGCACCTGCCACCGCGCCCAACTAATTTTTGTATTTTTAGTAGAGACGGGGTTTCACCATGTTGGCTAAGCGCTGGTCTCTATCTCTTGACCTCGTGATCCGTCCACCTCGGCCTCCCAAAGTGCTGGGATTACAGGCGTGAGCCACTGAGCCCAGCCTGTTTATCTTCGTAAAATCCCAAGTCCAAAACCCCATGGGAGGGAAGCTACTTCCAATCAGATAAAAGCGTTGTCTCCTGGGAGACTTAGAACAGAGGGCAGAGGATGCCGACGATACCCGACTTTTATCTGATGAGAGATATAGCCAGGCTTTTCATATTAATTTCCCATAAACCATATGGGCTCTGTTGCCAATTATCTTTCCCCAGGACTAGTTACATGGGTCACTGAGTCAGTGCCCAAGATGGAGAAGCCTTTTCTTTCTGAATACCCTTTGGGTTCAAAAAGGTAACAGAGGTCTGAGAGTCAGAATCGTCTTTGTAGAGAGAGTCTAATCACGGGGAACTGAGTTTTAATCCAGGCACAGCTGTCCCAAGAGCCTGTGTGCTTTGCAGTGCTTCGCCGTGCTACACATGTGTGTACGTTATCTAATCCAGAGTAAAACAGAGTAAACGTCACAAGATTTGGGCTGGGGCGTTGGCTACATGGAGCAGATCATCCTGTTGGTCTCATACATAAAATAGGTGTGCTTTGTTCCGTGCAACAGCTTCCAACGATGCCTCATTGTTTCCTTTGGAATCTAGAATACCGTCCAACTTCCAGGGCGAATTTGGTGTTTCTCAAATTATTGACCTTGAATCAACTGCATTAGAGTCACTGAGGCTGGTCCTCCATGAGAAAGCAGCCTCTGTTAAAAATACAGATTCCCAATCTCTACCCCCAAAATGGTCTCAGCCAGACTTTCTGTGGATAAGGTCTGGAAATTCGAATTTTACGTGCTTCCTCTGAGATGTGATGCTTATTCACAATGACAATCGAGGACCTTGGGGAAGAAACACTGATTGCCCCATTACTAATGCTCGAGTGTAGTCAGATCTATGCAGAGACTCCTTTTTTCCACATCGCCCATAGGACCCATTACAAATCACAGAAGCCCTGCTTGTGGAAGTCCCTGCATTTAGGAAATGGGGCGGTCGTCTGCTGGTCTGCTCCAAGCTCTCTTCCCTCTCCTACAGAGCATAGGAGTGGAGGGCAGGGAGGTGACCACTGGGAATGACATTTCCTGGCTTCCCCAAATCCTTTGCCAACTGGCTTCCTGATAGGTGTGGACCATGGGAGGTGCTGGTGGGAGGTGGGGTGAGAGGAAGGGAGAAGCCAGGGAGCTTCTCTCCTCTCCTTCAGGTGTCATGTCACCTGGTTGGTTCCAGTTTCCATTATACAGCCACTTCTCCTTTGTGCGGAGCTCAGGCTTTCGGGCTCTGGCTCTAAAGCAAGACGCTCTCCAGGAGGTAGTGGCTTCCTGAATTTCCATGTTTCTGAGCCTCCTTACCTTTTCCTTTTTTCCTGTTTAGCACTCCTAAGACCTTTGTAACGAGTTGCTCATATTAAGTTTCCTCCTCTGAACCTATCTGGGGGTGAGTTCTGTTTTCCATACTCTACTCTGACCTATGCAGGGAGAAACACAGTAAAAGTTGTGTCATACAAATGACTGACCAGATAGCCATCAGTCTTTGGGTGCCTCTGGTGGGCCAAATATGGCGCTAAAAGCTTTAGATATATTATATTAGATATATTATTTATTCATTCAAAAGTATATATTGAGTACATAGTAGATGGTAGGGACTGAGCTAGAAATTAGGTTTACAATGGGAACAAGAGGTGGTGGTCCCAGCCGTCACAGGGTATCACCTCTCCTGGGGGAGGCTCACCTTGCATAGCAGATTGCAGGTGTGATGTGTGGGTCACTGCAGAGAACGGGATGGTTCTCATGAGGGTACAACAGTAGGGCCTGGCTCCATTCAGCAAGTGGCATCATCCCTCTTTCAAACAGATGAGGAAACTGAGGCTTAGAATAGGAAAGATGACATCTTAAAGGTATATGTACCCTAGAACATTCTCATCCTTAAAAAGAAGATACTGGGACAAGGTTTTCCAGCAGAAGCTATAGGGAATATTGTGGGTTGAATCGCATTTCTAAGAAGACATGTTGAAGTCATAACCACTGGCACCTGTTCATGTGATCTTATTTGGAAATAGTGTCTTTGCTGATGTGATCAAGTTAGGAAGAAGACATATACTAGATTAGGGTTAGCCCTAAATCCAGTGATTACACACAGACGTACAGGGAAAAGGCCATGTAATGATATAAGCAGAGATTAGGGTGATGTAGCTGCAAGCCAGTAAACTGATGGCAACCACCAGAAGCTAGTTAGAGGCAAGGAAATTCTCCGTTGAGAGCCTGCAGAGGGAGGATGGCCCTGCCAACACCTTGCTATTCAACTTCTGGCCTCTAGAACTGTGAGACAGTAAATTTCTGTTGTAAGTCACTCAGTTGTGGTACTTTGTTGTGGCTGTCCTAGGAAACCCACACAGGTAGAGAGAAAGAACTCAGAAGTATGTATGACCAATATAGTCAGAGGCATTTGAACCAAAGCAACTCCATCTTGAATAGGGGCTCGGTACGATGAGGTTGAGACCTGTGGGGCTGCATTCCCAGGAGGTTAGGCATTCTAAGTCACATGATGAGATATGAGGTTAGCACAAGATACAGGATACAAAGACCTTGCTGATAAAACAAGAGGCAGTAAAGAAGCCAATCAAAACCAAGATGGTGATGACAGTAACCTCTGGTCGTCCTCACTGCTCATTATATGCCAATTATAATGTAGTAGCACGCTAAAAGACACTCCCACCAGCACCATGGCAATTTACAAATGCCGTGGCAACATCAGAAAGTTACCCTATAATGGTCTAAAAGGGTAGGAACCCTCAGTTCCGGGAGTTGCCCACCCCTTTGCTGGAAAACTCATGAATAGTCTACTCCTTGTTTAGCATATAATCAAGAAATAACTATAAATATACTCAATTGAGTAGCCCATGCCACTGCTTTGCCTGTGGAGTAGCCTTTCTTTTATTCCTTTACTTTCTTAATAAACTTGCTTTCACTTTACCCTATGGACTGGCCCTGAATTTTCTTGCGTGAGGTCCAAGAACCCTGTCTTGGGGTCTGGATCAGGATTCCTTTCTGGTAACAATACCAACTCCTGGGGTGTCCCAGGCCTGATGCTGAGCCATCCCAGTAAGACTCCAACCAATAGCAGTACCCAAAACGCAGTCTACAGAGGGTGGATTCAGGGGCCTCACGCACATGGGCAAAGTCAGTTCTACAAATATTCTTGAAACAAATGGAATTATTTTCTGGAAACAGAGAGGAGAAAATGAAATTAAATTCTAATTTTAAAAAATGCCTATTATGTAATACACATTTTCTATACATTACATTTTTTTTCACATAGTATGTAATATACTGCTTTTTCCTTACAAGAAAATTGGAGATATATGCAATGATCAGCATTTGTCAAATAAGTGATGTTAGACACCCACATCACAGAGCTAGGAAATGGCTCAGTGAGGTCAGACCCCACAACCTACATTCTTTGCACCCTGGCCTGCTGTTCCAGGACTCACATGACCACTCTTTTTCTCCCAACTCTTGTACTAGTCTTGATTGGTGTTCACCTAGTAGAAATTGTGCATAGTAGTGTGTCTGCGAAGGGGAAAGGCAACTTTATCAGAGCATCCCACTGTTGCATGCTAGAAACAAGAACCACCTTTTCCTATGCCAGTCTATAATATCTCACTGGCTTCTAAATGAAAAAAGAGAGAGAAAAAAGAGAGAGAGAGAGAGAGAGAGAGAGAGAGAGAGAGAGAGGAAAAGCAGACTTTGTCTCTATCTGAGAATGTGATCAGACAATTTCAGTCCCATGTCCTCCACAGCTGGTAGGTCACTGCCTGGATGGGGCCCAGTGGAGAGATCTTCCCCACAGATTTTCTGTAATAAGGTAAGATACCACGATTGTGCAAGAGGTAGTGGACCCCAGGGTAATTGAGATTCCATTACAATCTACCTGGTAATCTACTGAACCTTCTGCACGAGTGTTCTTAGGTAATTCTGAAGGGACTTGAATTTAGGGACAAAGCAACATTTCAGCTTCTTTGGAGATAATGTCAGGGTCATTCTTTGAACATCAAGAGCTCCTGAGTCATGCAATCCTTTGCATGAACTTTTCTTGATATCTTTCCTCTTAGAATCTTGTATATGTGTCTTTTTCCTTGAGCAAAGAATAGAATTGGGGAACTATGACAATCACTGCCATTAGAGTTAAACTGTCTATAAAAGACTGTTTCTTTGATCAATAGGGCTTCTTTGTAGTTCCTCTCCTGCAGGACAAGTTCTTGACTACGTGTGATCAAGAGTGAGTGTGGGCTACCTTGGGTCAGTCATTGTCTCCAACTGACAAGGTGGGAAGCTGGCTCAGATGCTCCCTAGTTCATGCCACTGATAGAATTTGAAGCTGTCTTGGAATTAATTGTTACCTTATTGTAATCCCTGGGAACTATTTAGGTAGGTGTACTATTATCAGGAAGTAGTATCTTATTTGATCCCTGACTTAAATGCTTTTAGGTAAATATTCTTAATAGTTTACAGAGGAAATTAGCCTCAGAGAGCTTAAGGAACTCACCACTATCATGCTAGATAGTGGGAGAAGGAGGAGTCAAATGCAGGTTTATCTAGTTCCAAAGTCTACACCGGTTGCACGGGGCCAACTCTCTATCCAGCACTGAGCAGCTCCAACCGAGTACAGGATTAAACCACAACCAAACTACAACAGCATGGCATCAACTCAGCTTTAAAAAATCAGCTGAACTGTTCAGCTGGCATTCCAGACATGGAACAAGGAACAAAGAAGGAGGGTTTCTCATGTTTTCATCAGTTGCCACAGTTCTGCAAAGACAGGCATCGTTCCCCCCTTGAAAACAGTCTACTTCCCTCTAGAGCAAGTTACGAGAAAAAGGTTGTTAATAATGCTAGAAGCCAATGCAGCAAAAGTAATTCTCTCTAAATATACCTTTTTTTTGGGGGGGTGGCTGTCTAGAAATAAGACAAATAAAATCACTGGGCTAGATATTTGAAGCTATTGAGGTCCTCAAGAACTTCAGCCCACACTCCTTGCTGTGTTTTCAACCAGACTTTGGAGCTGTTTACACACCAGGGGAATGATAAAAGAAAAATTTCAGCCAAATTAGATTTAAAGGAGTTTAATGGAGCAATGAACGAGTCACAAATTGGGCGGCTGTCTGAGCCAGGTTCAGAAACTTCAGCACAGCCACGTGGTGGAAGAAGATTTATGGGGAGAAAAAGGAAAGTGACGTGCAGAAAATGGAAGCGAGGTACAGAGACAGCTAGATTGGTTACAGCTCAGTGTTTGCCTTATATGAACATGGTTTGAACATTTGGCACATTTGGATGGCCAAAACTCAGTGACTGGCACATGTGTGGGCTATAGTCTGTTTACACCTCCACTTGTTATAGTTCACGATGTACAGAAAAACCTTTAGGCTGAACTTAATTATGTCATTAGGCAGGTTTAAGGCTAAATTTGTTGATTTAACTGGGCCGAGTGTAATGCAAATGGGCCCTAAGACATATTCTCGTTGGAGAAGGTGTCACAAAGCAGGGTCTCCCACTGGGCAGTGGCAGAGACCCTTACTGGGGGCTTCCTGTGTGTCAGGCACAGTGCTAGGTGGTCCACAAGAACTTCTCCCTGTTTTAATTCTCCCAGTGGCTCCTAAGGTGGGGGCTGTTGGCACTCCCATTTCACACATGAGAAACTGAAGCAGTGTTCCTTGCCTAAGGCATTCTGGATAAGAAGCAGCAATGTCTGCATTCTGCTGTCATGCTCTTTGCTCTGGGCCTTCCTAAAGTCAGTACCTCACCTCCTGTGGTCTGTAAGCAAGACCCACCTTAAGACAGCCATGGTTGGGGCTGTCTCCCCCACACTGGCTGAATCAGCCCTCCATGTGCGCTGATGGCTGTGGAATGGGAAAAGAAAGTCGAGAGCTGATCCCAGCATCATCGAACTTGATCTTTCTTAGCCTTATCTGTAAAATGGGATTACAGTAAATTCTTCCTCATAGACCACTATGGGACTAAATAAGTTATTATATGCAAAGCAAGTACCTAATAAATAAATTTAATTTTACAGATCTGTTCAGGAAGAGTCTAAGGACATAGTGAAAGCTTAAAAGACCTATACAGGTTGGAAGGATTAACCTTTTTTAAAAAATCAGCTCTGAACAATGAGAACACACAGATACAGAGAGGGGAACAACACACACTGGGGCCTGTCGGGGCGCGGGGTGTAGGGAGAGCATCGGGATAGATAGCTAATGCATGCGGGGTGTAGTACCTAGGTGACTGGTTAAGTGCAGCAAACTACCATGGCACGTGTTTACTTACGTGACAAACCTGCACCTACTGCACAGGTATCCTGGAACTCAAATAAAATAAAATTTTTTAAAAAAAGAAAAAAGTCAGTTTCATAAATAGGCATTTTGGCAGCTTCCTAGTTACAGTATATTTACTCTGTGTTTCAAAGTTTTATAATTTTTTTTTTTTTTACTTCCCGAATCTTCAAGTCTTCTGACCACATTAGAGTCTTGATCTAGTTCCTCACCTGCCCTAGGGTTAAGGGAAACAGAAACCTCAGGCCCCAGAGCTGGCCCTGCCCAACAAACTTAGAGATGAATGGGAAACACGCTGTCTATTTCCTCTTCCAGACCGCTTAGCATTACCCTCTGCAGTTCAAGGCCACCGAGGAAGTTTAGTTTTCCCTCGTGTGTTTTTCTGAGCTTGTCGTTCGTTTGCTCTCAGTGCCCTGGTGGGTGGACTTTCCTCTGCCCAGGCACAAAATTTTGCTTTTCTGGAAAAAGCAAAATTCCTCTATGGATTAAATGTGTTCCTCAATGGCAGGGAGCATACATTTTGCACAGTGTCTTTGCTGCTCCATGGCGACATCCCTTGTGTCTGCCTGAGGGGCCTGCTTTTAAACAGTCACTTCTTACTCCCAACCAGTCACTTTTCCATGATAATATTTGCGAGGATGCAGTCTGGATCATGTTAACATCGTGTTATAAGGTCCTGCTCCATCATTTAGCGCAAAGCCATCATAATATTATGGGGTAGCAAAAGGGAACCGATGAGACCACATGAAAAATTACTTTGGAGGGGTTTTTCTTGGCAATTACTCTTGAAAGCACTGAAGGCAATGTAAAGCTTTCCACCCAGAGAAAATAGCAAAACGGCGGCAAAGGCTTTCATTGAAGAATTGATTCAGCATTTAATGACTATCTACTGGGACTGTGGGCAAGGCATGATGCTGGGAAAACAGGGATGGATAAGGAATTGCCCATGCCTTGGAGGATGGCACCATTTTGTAAGAAAGTCAGACTGTGAACAAGGAAGTAGCATCCCAAGTTGACCATACTTGGTAGTTGTGGTTCTTTGGGCTAATGACTGAACTGCTTAGAACTTCAGCTTCCCCAGCTATAAATGGAGAAGATCAGGACTCTCCTTATAGATTTGGTGAGAATCCAGTGCGATGATATAGAAAAGTACTCAGCAGAGTGTCTGGCCCACAGTGAGCACCCAATGAACACTACCATTCTCATTCTCCACGTTATGATAATACAGTGGTCTCAGTGCTATTACAGGTACACATGGAGTTCTGTGGAAATGTGGGGCTGTGTGCCATTGGCTTCTCTATGTGAGGGAGTGGTGGGGACAACATGGGTTCCACAACCTCCAATTTCCTTCCATCTATAGGGTTGTTCCACACAGCAGAGCGCCCACACCCAGGCTGCACAATTGAGTCACCTGGGCAGCCCCACCCAATTAAATCCCAATGTCTTGGATAGGACCCAGGAGTTAATATTTGTAAAAACCTTCACAGGTGATCTAATGTGCTGCTGAGGTCATGACCAGCTACATAATTAGCAGGGCCCAGTGCGGAATGAAAATGTAGGGCTACTTGTTTGAAATTATTAAGAATGTCAAGGCAATGACAGTGGAATATTAAACCAAGGGCCGGGTGCCCCTGCAAGGCAGCGCACAGACGAAGCCGGCTCAGGTGGAACTTGAGAAGCCCTGTGTTTGCATAACATTCCAGCCTCTCTCTGCCCATGGAGACTTGCGTCCCCAGGAAAGGAGATGTGGCATCTCTGGTTAGTAAATGTGGGGAAAGGAGCAGCCCTCCTCAGTTACTAGGAATCAACCCGCCTGTGCAAAACAGGTGTGTGTGCTCCGCTCCTGTCTGCCCTAAGTTTTACAGAGGCACCTCTTGTTTGCAAGGCTTGAATGGTCAAGCACTTTCTTCCCTGGGGATTGCATTTGTGTCATGCTGGGATACAGATCCGGCAAGCTCTCTTGGCCAATCTGAGGAATATAACAACCATATATTTCCCTTGACAGCCAGCTCCAACTGGGGAGGGGAAGAGGAGGGTCATTCCTAGCTGAAGGTTGAAGGGTGCCAATGCCGGGCCTCTCTTCCAGCCAGGCTAGGAAGCAGTGGTAAGAAATGCAGGAGAGTGGGCACGAAGCAGAAGCCAGCATGCAAAGACCCAGGGAAGAACTCGCTTGTCATGGGAAAGAGCAAGTGCCAAGGCCATGAGGTGGCATGGAGCTGGGCATAATACAGGAAGCAGAAGGTCTTGGGGGCTGAACTTGGGTGAAGCCCGGGGAAAGCGGTTGTGACAGAAGCTGGTGCACACACCTGGCAGGGCCTTGCAGGCTTTGGAGGGCTTCCAGAGGTCCCTCAGAGGTTTTAGGCAGGGGAGCAAATGGAAACTGTACCATCGCCCAGCAAGTTCTGGCAGACAGGCCTCCAGGGCTATAAGGAGGGTTGGGAAGCATTGTGTGGGGGGCCGATCCTCCCTGGCCCCTGAGCGCCTGGCCCACCAATGCTCGCTCCTGGTGCAGTGGCCCCTTCCAGGGAATCCTTCTTTGGGCACCATGTGGTGCTGATGGGCACCGGGGCTCGGCGGCAACAAGCCCCAACTGCTAACTTGAGAATGAAGAGCAAATATTTGACTTTTTTCCGCCCTTTTCTCCCTCCTCTCCCTGTCATTTTATACAGCCCTGTTTAGACTGGATGCTGGTTAATGGGCGACCTTTGCCCTTTGGCTAAAAGCTGTGATCAGGAAATCCCACCTCCCGTTAATGCGGGTTTTGTTCAGGATCCCAGGAACGCCTAGCTCACAGCTTCTGCTCTGCAAACGCATTGTCCGCCAGGCTTAGAAAAAGAAAATGGAAAAGAAAAACAAACAAAGAAAAAGGAAAAAAAAAAAAAGAAAAAAAAAACAACCTTCCACTGTTGAATTAAAACAGCAAACTCCAGGCCCAAAGTAGGTTTCAGTCTCTATTAAGACAACAAAAGGTCCTAAATGCCAGACCTGGGTGCAAACTGTGCAGAGAAGCGGGTGGCCGGAGAAGGAGGGGGTCAAAGAAGAGAGGGAAACTCAATTGACGGTTATTTTTTTTTCAGTTATTTCCGGTGGGTCTGCCCCCACCCCTCAACAAGTTTTGTTTCTCTGAGCAATCCAGGCATAAAAAGTGAGGCCCTGGAGGGCCTCTGAGACCAGCGTCCTGCACAGCGACATGGCATGGCGACATGGCAACCCAGAGGCACCTTGATCTTGACTGTTCTAATGCAATACTTTTCGTTCCTGGCTCCACATGGATGCCAGTGTGTTTCAATCACATGGCCACAGTCTCTCCCTTCCTTTCTTATTTTCTCTCTCCTTTGTTGATGTTGAATATGATGATTTAAAAAGCTTTATCCTTTTGCTTTATGCTAAGCCACTCTGGCCCAGAGCCCTGTCTTTCACCCTAAAAATTTGAACCCTTGGCAAACAGGGCTTTCTGACCCATTGTCCACTGGGCTTGGCTTGTCCACCTCTTATGCCTTACTCGAGAGCATCGACGATTGTGCAGGGTAGGAAGCCTGCCTCATGGCTCCCACCTGGCGTCTCTTCCGCAGCACCCAGGATAGCTCATGGCTAAAAGCACATGCTCCAAAAATGCTTGGTCATGGGAGGATCAAGTATTAATATATGTTAGTTACTATTTCTATCATGTTAGGCATAATGGCTAATGATTGTTTCTAAGCTAGATAGGTGTATGGAATAACAAATTAAAAATAAACAACGTTTATTGACTGCTATTTGTGTGTTAATGACTTAACTCTTAAAAGACCCTTATCTCTGCCGGGCTTGGTGGCTCACGCCTATAATTCTACCACTTTGGGAGGCTAAGGCAGGCAGATCACCAGGTCAGGAGACAGAGACCAGCTTGGCCAACATGGTGAAACCCCATCTCTACTAAAAATATAAAAATTAGCCGGGTGTGGTGGTGCATGCCTGTAGTCCCAGCTACTCAGGAGGCTAAGGCAGGAGAATCACTTGAATCCGGGAGGTGGAGGTTGCAATGAGTGGAGATCCGGCCACTGCACTCCAGCCTGGTGATAGAGCAAGACTTCATCTCAAACAAACAAACACCCTTATCTCAAATCTCAAGATTATACTAGGGTTTTTGTAAGTTCCTAAAAATTATGAAAATAAAAACCAAATCAATTAGAACAAAACAAAAAAATCCCCAATTCCTTTTTTTTTCTTTTTTGGAGAGACAAAAAAAAAGTCATTTAATTTATATGGACAGATACGTTATCTATGTGTGTATATAGCAGATAAGAGCAATGATTTGTGTTTAGTTTATTTTCTTGTTTTTAAGAGATTATTCAGAAGTCCATTACATTAATGTCGATAAAAATTTACTACAAAGTAAAGGGTCTACTGCGTGTTTTTATACAAACCAAAATGCTGGCGTTTGGGTTTTCGATCAACACATGAAGAGGAGAAGAAAGCAAAGGACAGCAGAGGGGCACAACGGGGAGGAGAGGGGAATAAAAGAGAGGAAAGCGGGGGACACTCAGGCACAAAACAGGTCCCCTGAAAAAAACACAAACAAAACGAAAAACCAAGCGGAGGCTCAACAAAGAGCCAGCCAGGTAGGGAGGAAAGGAAACCCGGCTGCTCGCTACACGAGAAACAAGTCGGGTCCTCGGGAGAAGGGGCCCACAGGTGTCTGATTTGTTTTCCTAACTGCATGAAGGACACCCCACAGTCCTGGAGAGGAGGGGGCAGTGGGAAGGGTTTGGGGTTTGAATGCCCACGAGCCTGCTGACCAGCGAGACCCTGGGTGAGGCCACTCCTGGACACTAATATCCACTTCAAGCTGCTTCTGTGGACTCTAAGTGTGCCTCCGTGCACGAATCAGAAGCTCAATTAGTAGATGCTCTTGTCAGACAACTTAAGGAAGCACATTTTTTTCTCCCATTTGAGGGAATGAGTCTTTCTATGACGAATCTGGAGGCGGCCAAGGGGAGACTATCTTAGTCCTGACTCTTGGCTAGGACGCAGGGATGAGACTACGTGAGGATGTTTTATATGCATTTACATAGTTATTATGCATATAGTTAAATTTTTTACATTTAAATGCATTTATTCATTTAATTTATATGCATTTTATTATGTTATCTATGTGTGTATATAGACACATACATACAGGCATGCATATAATGTATTTTATTACATACGTTGTATGTGTGTATAAAGCACACATATATGATAAAATGTGTATAAATTTACACACACACACACACATATGTAGCCATCATTGAGCACTTAACGGTGTTCTGGGTATGATGCTATGGGCTTTACACACTTGCTCTTATTTAATCCCCATCATGACCCTGTGAAATGGAAACTATGCTATTATCCCTGTGTTACTGGTGGGGAAAGTGGCTCAGAGAAGTTAGGTTACTTTCACAAGGTCTCACAGCCTTTTGAGCACAATGTTGAGAGCTGCACAAGGGTGTGTCCTATGCCAAAGCCCGACGGCTGTAACCACTAAGATCACTGCCTCTCACGGACAGGCATGACCTAGGTCAGCCAGATGGACTTCCGTGGAGGGCCTGACTCTCACCTGCATCCGTCGAGAGCCACTAGGACACGCCTTCCTACACCTGGTATCTCAGCAATGGTGCCAGGTGAGGGCTGGGATCCAGCCCGGTAGCCACGTGACGTGTTGGAAGGACCGCTGCTTGGAATGACTCAGAACCCCGTTCTCAAAGGGCCTCAGAATCTGAGCCCAGTGAGTTGGAGACACAAAGACACTGGATTACGTTCTGGTTGACTTTAAAGCAGGCTGTTGGCTCTCTAATCTCTAATGAGAAATGAATGCTCTGTCTCCCTCTCGGAGAAAGCTTTTAATTAACCCACTGGCCACAGGCTACCAAGAAAAGTCATCAGTGTGAAAACGACTCTTTTCTGCCACTGCACATTAATACTTTGTGCCAGAATCAGATCAACTGATACGGCCAATGCCTTCACAATGAAGCTCCAAAGAGTTCACCTTCAAATCAAGTTGCCTGGTTGCAGGCAGCACTCTCCTTCTCCCTTCCCAGAAAACGCTTCTTCTTCCAAACACCTCCTTTCATAAAAACATCCACATTTGTTATTTCTTGCAGAAAGTTTGGTAATGAATGTGGCTTCTATGTTTTCAGCTGTAAACAGCAGAAATCCCCCTGCAGGCGCTCTAGAAGACCTTTTATCCATGCTCAGGAAAAAGAATTGATTGATTTTGAAGTTAAATGTTGGCATCTGCTGTTATTCAAAACCAGGACCTTGGCTACAGTCATCCACCATGCTTTCAGCATTGCCACCAGTGTGCAGCAAATGAAGACAAGCTGTTGTCAAATGAGAAATGCAAAATAGTCAATCTGTTTGTCTGTTTAATGTAACTGGGAACATAAGCTGCTAAAAGTGGTACCATTCTGCACTGTCAGATGGGAGACGCTCTCCAACAAACAAAAGCCTAATGACCCATTTTACTCGGCACTGCGGAGTTGCTTCTAATGGTACCTTCCATATGCACTTGAACATGCTTTTATCTGAAACTGCAAATGGCACGATTTTCCATCCAACACAAGCGTGTAATCTGTGTATGTGTGTGTGTGTGTTGGGAGAGAGGGGGTGGGAGGCGTCCCCCCTCCCAGCACCATGGAGGAAGGCTGATGTTCTAGACATCTTAGAGCTGGAAGCATATTACAGAAGCATCTGACTCTCATCTTCCCTTTACACCTGTCATTGTACTGTATTAAAGGAAAAAAATCAAGTCATTAACCATGATAGATATGTTTTTAATAAGTAAGTGTTGTGCCTCACCAGGCGGATAAATAGCAGGGCTTAAGATAGCTTCAGAGCCTGGCATGGGATTACAGTGGGAAGTTAAAGGCACCGTCTACTTCTTCAAAGAGTGTGCAATCTGGGAAACATGGGGCTCTCAACATTACCCAGGCAGCAGTTCTTCAAGAATGCTCCCTGCTGAGGCTAGATTCTCTCTTGCCTTTGACCTAACGTGTTGTCTCACACTTTTGTTTCTCAGGGCTTCTGGTACCTGGAGAAATATGCCCTCTTCCAAAGGCTGTTGGCCAAACCCAGTGCCTACTGATGGCTTCAGAAATGCATCTTCCACTGGCATGGAAAATGATGATGCCTATTAATTCACATAGACTGTCAGGAGTATTGTGTTGAGAAGGGTTCTGAGGCACACCCATAAGAAAGAGTGCTATAATTGGTTATCAGACCATGATATTACTTATCTGCTGCCACAAGCCAATGTTTATTAAAACAAACAAGCAGAGAAAAGCCAAGTTAGGACCATCAGAACTCACTTCATGTTTAGGATCTATCAAAGACTCCTGTATTTATACCAGAAAGTCAAATCCACTTACGTCATGTCAAAATGTGGGGAGAAAAAAAAGAGAGAGAGGTTCAGGGTTGACGCACTTCGCTCAAAAGACTCATAGAAAAAGAATATGCCTGGCTCCAAGAGCGTTTGGATACATTCAGTGGAAATAAGGCAAAAGCATATGGTTTGCATTTCCTCTATAAAGAAATATGGGTGGGAACCTTGTGGGACCGAAGATGCAATAACAAATACAGATACTTGACAAGGCTTGGCAGGCGAAGACAGAATATTTCTGTGTTTACCTGACAATGTGACTGGAGTCCAGCCCACTGGGGAGCAATCCATTTGGTTTTGACCTGTCACACCCTGGCAGAATGTCCTTGCAGAGACATCAATGTCAGCCCGGGGAGCATCGATCCCTCCCCCTTTCCAGGCGAGCAGCCCCTCCAATGAGAAATGCTGATCCTGTAACACGGGCTAATGATGCAGTTATACCGCTTGGACGCTGGGTGATACTGTATCGTATTACTGTGTAATAACATGCAGAACGGAAATACGGACTCTGGTTTTTAATCTTCCCATTTCAGCGTCCTTTTTTAAAAAAAAAAAAAATAGAATTTTGACTTCTCTTTTGATAGTTTGACCGTTAATTTTTGCTTTGTTTTACCTTTTGTGTGGGTCTGGTCTCACTACCAGAACGAGCCTTTTTGATTCCATAAGTTGGGGACAAAAGGAACAAAAGATAAGCCAGTGAGAGTGAGAAAAAGAAAGGTGTTTTCTGTATGAAGATGATGAAAAATGGTGGTGGGGGTTCTTAAACATCAAGCCAGAAAACCAGACCCTAAAAAGCACACTCCCTTCTCAATCATACGTATTTTGTTTCAGAGAAAAAGTGCCATTTGTAAGCTAGGGACCAACAGGGACTAAATGATTATTGCTGTGTCCATTACACCTTTGGTCACAAAAGCAAAAAAGTTAATAAACGTGAGTTGCGTGTGTGTGTTTTTTAATTTCTTTCCACAGCAGATCAAAAGTCACATGAGTGGTGTTGCAATGCAGCTGCTTGGATTATACTTGGCGCCTGAATAATAAATAGGGAGTTTCTAGAACCACCAGCTCATTAATGAGCACTAATTCAGAATGGATGGCACAATGTTCAGTAATTTAAGCAATGTGGACAATGAAGGTTCTCAACTCTGGTACAAAGAGCGGCCTACAGAATCGTGTGGAATGAGTAATTACAGCTAATATCCATTTCGGCTTGTATTAGAACATCCAAAGAAACAAGGTCACGCCAACAGGCCAGGGGCTGGTCCCAGGGAGCACTGCAGGGGAAGGGAGAGTCGGCCGGGGCAGGTGAACTGTTTCTATTACTTGGGCTCAGTGATGAATAAGCCCTTGAGGGCTCCCACCAGGACCGGGCGGCAAAGCTGCAGTTGCTCAGTTACCGAGCATATCCACTACCCACCCGCCAGTGCTCTGCACAGGGGCACCAGGACTGCAGAGGTGAGATCTTGCTGCTCCAGTCCCAACCTACTTCCAACCTCCATCTGCTGTTGGAACAGACAGGGAGCAAAGGGCTGGATGCTTTTCCTCCCTGGGGTTTAATGGGGAGTGCGACTGAGGAGTGCACCTTCCTCAGAGATGCCCCTGGTATTCTCTGTGGCTCATGGCTGAGGGTCTGCAAGGCAGATGGGAAACGAGGCTGTGAGACCTCCAATGGTCATGGGGAGGGGCTGCACTAGGATTGGGGAGTTTAGACCCTCCTGGTGCACCAGAGAGATAATAGAGAAATTGGATACAATTTGAGGCTCTGTGGATAAGACATCACTTTGAACCTGAGCTGTAATAGACAGGTTCTGGTTGCTAGCAATAGAAATCGACTCTGGAAGATTTAAGCAGGGAGAGGAATTTACTGAAAGGGCAGTGGAGGATGCACAGGAGAACTGGAAAATGAGGCTCACAAAATAGGGACGTAAGGCAGAAGGGAGAATCACGTTGTCAGACCAGTTCTGTAGCTGCAGGCTTCACAGCCACTGCGTTTGCACTATTTGGGACCACAGCATGCTTTTCTGCCACCCAAGTCCTGCCTTGTATTAGATCCTGGGCTCCAGGACTGGCACCCCAAGCTCTGCAAGCCTCTCTTGTCATTTTTTGGCTTCACCGGTAACATTCGAAGTCTGGGTTCTTGTAACTTGTTCAATTGACTGAGACCAAGTCATGTGCCCACTAGCTCCAAAGGAGGCTGGAGAAGGTAACATTGGCCTTTTGGGGCTCCAGTATTGCAAAGGGAGTCTCTGCCTCCTCTGCTTTTGTAAGATGATAAATTCCCCTGAAATGAGACAGGCTATCAGATGCAGGACTGCCCCAAAGCGTCAAATATCTGCTTGACTTGTCCTGTCTTGTAATCCTGTGTGATGCACGCGGCCACTTTCTCACTCTAAATCTCTGCTTCTCATGGCAAAACGGAGACAGCAACAGTACCACCCTCACAGGCTGTAATGGATGAGGAAACCAGGCCCTTCATTCATTCATTCCACACACATGTATGGAGTGCCTGCAATGTGTAAGGTTTAGTGTGGGTTTTTAAGAATACACTTATCAGGGTGAGCCCCTGATCCACAGAGCATCGCTTGGCCTCCTGGTAGAGAGGAAGAGAGGCCGGTGGTTTACAAGGTATTTTGAGATGTAATAAGACTTGAAGATGAATTGGATGTGTGCGATAAAGGAGGGGAAGGAAAGGAAATCTATCTCCAGTTTCCGGGAAATACTATGGGGAAAGCCATCAGCTTAGCTCTGGTCACACTCTAAGTGCTCAGCAGATGTTAACTGCTCACATGATTGCCAGCAGGGTCATCATCATCATAGTCACTTGCATTCTTCTCCTGGGCTGGGCAATCCTCATAGACAGCTTCACTCTTCCACATAAAGTAGTGGCATTGGACTAGAGGCAGACTCTGCCATTTGTCAGCTGTGTGACCTTGGACAAGCTACTTAACGTTTCTATGCCTTAACTTCCTCCTCTGTAAAATGGAGATGATAACAGTAGCTACATTACAGGGTTGTTTTGAGAACTAAATTGGCTATTTTATGAAAAAGCACTTAGGACTGTGCTGGGAACATCACAAGCATGCCATATGTACAATCTGCTGTCTTTTCTGTTATTATCAGTGTTTCCTAACTTCTGCACACCACTCAAATCCCGTTCCTGCCATCCGAAGCGTCTGTTTACAAAACGGGTCCTCAAAACCTGACCTTCTTTTTCTACTCGAGAATCAGGGACAGTAGATCTCCACAGTCCACCCTGAGATGAAACTCTCCCATAAATCATTAACAGGAGGTTTGAGGTGAATCTGGTGACTTCGGACAGTTCTGTGACTGAGGCTTGGGTGGCTCTGACCTCAGACGAGCTGACCCCAGGGCCTGCCTATCATAAGCTCCTGCCATGAACTCATAGCCCTAGGAGCTGGCCCAGCATGGGCTTCTTCCCTGCCCTGGCACAGAAGGAAGGGCTTTGGGGTCCCAGAAGTTGTTGGTCCCCATGTTCAGTGGGAGGCACAGCCCAGGTCCCTGGGTGTGAGCACACGGGCTGGACTTCTGCTTTCGAGCCTGGCTAGAAGCAATGCATCAGCACCTTTGTGTGTGATTGCAGGACGCTCGCAGTTCCTGTGCCTGTTGGAAACCAGAATTGGGGAAATACACCACATGTATCCAATCACATCCCCCCAACATGATGGGAGATAAAATGAGAAAATAGTAGAGTTCAGGGCTACCCTTCACTATCAAAAATGGTATAAACAATATTGTCTAGCAAATGTTTAAACAGAAAAATATATATATAATCACAAAATAGACTAATGTGCAAGATAACTACCTAGACTAAATTAGACTCTCCCCTCTCCTCATACCTGTTTTTCTGGAATGAACCCTTCAAGTAGACCTCATATAAGGAAAACATGAAATAATTAGGCCCTGGATTGTGCTAGAATGACAGTCACTGTGGTCACCAAATTGTAAGCCAACAAAAAGAGACTGAATTTTATAGACAGCCGTTCCTAAAGTCTCGACAGGCCCCAGGAAGCAGTTCCTCTACAATCTACCCTTTGAGTCACACATCTTTGACTGTCGTAAATATTGGCTTGGAATTTGCAAAAACAGAACTACCTCCTTGTCCTGTAAATTCATTCATCTGCCATGAGACCACCGGCCTGTGCCTCAGTTTCCCTTGTTTTAATGACAGTGGTGATAATATCTGACAGAGCCCTGGGAAGGGTCAGACTGTGTCATATCTATGGTGTCCCTAAAGACCCACAGCCCTGCTGACCCAATCAATGGAACTGCCTAGACGATCAATACTGATCACCGCAGCGGAATTGACCCAACACGGGTCCACATTGATCATTTAAGACACCTGGAATGATCAGATCAGCTGGGCCATGGTTTAGGGACTTTGGTCACTAAGGCCCTGGTTAAATGAGGAACCAGCCTTGTAAGAAGATAAGATGTTAACTTACAAAGTCCTCTGAACTTCAGAGAGGCCATTGGATGGTAGGAGTTTGGCATCTGGGAGGCACCTTTATCCCTTACCAGCCTGTGTGGCTGCAGGCAGGCTAAATAACCTCTCTGAGCCTCTGTTTGTTTATCAGGAAAATGGGGGTGAAAAGGTATTTGCCCCATGGAATAGTAGGGACCAGCCAATGAAATGAGGTGTTGAAATGCTAGCAAAAGCCTGAGATCGTAAAGTATGCTTCATTCTGTGTAGGAATTTTCTGCTATGCAAAAGCATCTTGCTCATCAGCATCTCAAAATATTGAAGCCCCGTTAACAGTTGCCTGGGAACGTACTGATGTCTGTCTTTGGCAAGCACATCCTTTAATCCCCCCAATAATTCTATGAGTTTTAAGAGTGACAACTGGCATCAACTTTCCCGCAATTGCAGACCTAGAAAGTTGCAGAGCTGGAAAATGGCAGATCCAGGCACAAAGCCACGTTATTCCTGACTCTGGAACCTGGGTTCTCTCCATGGTCCAAGCTGCTTTCCTAACGCCCAGAAATGGGAATCTGGGAGATGGGAGAACACAGGAGTCCCGCCTTCAGAGAGCTGGGGCCCTTCTGGGGTGACGGGCCACTTACGGAAGTAACATATATGAAGTTACTTATGGAAGTAACATAATGTGAACAGTAGCTGGAAATATTTAAATGCAACCTGGGTGATATGAAGGAGTTGAGGCTGTAATCTGGCCCTGGGTGCAGAGAGAGGAGGTGGGAGGTGGAAGGGAACAAAAGTCTGTAGCAAGGCAAAGTCAGTGTTCCATCTAAGCCTTGGATACAGGGATGCTCTTCAATAAGCCATGATACAGGAGAAACTGAGGCTGAAGGGGCGATGGTGTGATGGTAGGGAGTTTCCCTGTTAATTCGGAGACTGGCCTCATTTGGCTGATGCCTTGAGCTATGACCAGCTGCTTGCAAGCGCCTTGTTATATAATTGCCTTTATTGGCTATTTGTAGAAGATTCGCTTAAGGTTACCATTTTGTCGGGTTTGCAGTTCTCTCTGGCCTCCCCACCTTCATCTCTCCAGAAGTTCTTCTGCTTTTCTCATACCCCACTTCTTTTCTGCTACACGGTGAGCAACCTTAGTGAGAACTTACATTTTCATATTCAAGTTGGGTTTTATATGTAAACGGTTTTGCCCTAGATTTTGGTGCATTTCGCATTACAGAGCACAAATATTTTATCTGGACAAATATTTCATTTTTAAAGGAGGCTCATAACACCTGTCAAAAGGCAAAATGCTTCCACTTTAATTCAGACTTCATAGTGAAACAATCTCCAAGTCCCCATCCGCAGAGGGAACGGATGTCGAGTTGTTCAGAAGTGTGCTCCCTGTATTAAACTTCCACCATAAATTACGCGGTGGTCATTAGCATATCTCCCTCCCAGCCAGGCATGTGATGCGGATGGCTCCCTTTAAACAAAACCGTGAGAGCAAATTGAGAAAACTTTGCTGCACCTCTACGCTGTGGGGAAGCCCCACAACTCAGCTCCCAGCTCTTGCAAAACAGAAATAAAAGATCTCAGTGGCTGCTTTAACTCCAAGGACTTAGAAAATTGACTAATAATGCAAATATTCAGAGGTTAATAGCCTGGTGACATTACTGTAACTTACACCGTGGCTTAAAGGGCATTATCCATCACACGGCAAGCAGCGGTCGGTTAGCAGAACATATGGATAAATACCAAATCAAGAATGAACTCCCAGAACTGAGAATTAATAAAAACCTGAGCGTTTTCTCCTCGATTTCCTTCCTTTAATGGAACTGGGCAATATGCAATCTTAGTGTCATTTGCACAAGGTTCAGCTACCCTTTTGTGCACGAGGCCAGTCTCTGACTGGGTACACGCACGGGGGCACAAAACACCCTCACGGTCTCATTTTGTAATTTTGTACGTAGGGAGGGAAAAGTTAGTGAGAATCAACTAAGAAAGACATCATCTATTTGCAAAAAGGAGTCCATAGGATGCCTTCGGCTACGGCTGGGCTGTTTCGGATGAGAGAGAGAGGAGAGAGGGGGAGAGACAGAGAGAGAGGGATGGAGGGAAGGAGGGAGAGGGAGGGAGGAAGAGGGGGAGGGAGAGAGAGGGAGAGGGAGGAGAGAGACAGAGACAGAGAGAAAGAGAGAGAGAGAGAGAGAGAGAGAGAGAAAGATCAGCTGGAAAAGCCTCTTCATAAATGTGCTCAAGAACCAGGCCAACTCGAAACGCCTGCTCCCCAGGCCTAGGTTGACCACCTTTAGTAATTTATTGCTTTCACATCTGGAGTTCAGATGGGAGGACTGCGGTCCCAAAGAGGTGGCTCATCTCACCACCACCAAGTGGGTTGACACAAAAGCTCCTGTATCCGCCTCTGTGACATTTTGCAAAGAGCTTCATTGTCCCTGGTCACGAACTGAGATCCCGTCTGTTGTTGGGGGCTTGCCTTGGTGAATTTCTCTTTCCCTCTGCGGCCGTTTTGGGCTCTTCCAGAGCAGGGTGGAGTGGTGTTATCTTTGGGAAATTGTAGATTCTCAGCTCCCGCTGCTAAAAGGAAAATTACTGCCCTGAGCAGTCCCTGGTCGTGTTCCAAAGGAGTCTTGTCGCATTATTTAAATACTGAATTGCGATATTATTGAAGTTGGTACCAAGTTGCTCTTGGCAGAGGCTGCTGGCTGGCAGGTGCTGAGCGTGAGGGCTGGGCTGCTTCAGCTAACTGCCTTGGCTCCACTGCTCCCAGGAGCGCGAGCTTCCACCCTGGCTGCTGCTGTGGCTGCTTTTTTATTTTTTATTTTTTTTTTTCCTGTAAAATGCACCCAATTCAAACACCCACTCCCTCAGCACCGGCCTCCCCACCGTGGTGTCTCAGAGGCTCCTTAACCTGGATTTCTCCCGGGCTTCCCTTCCTTCGCCAGGCTCTCTCCCTCCCCCAGCCCTCTCTCTGGGCTCTAAGCTGCTTTAAGTACAAGAGAAAGGAAATACGCCTTTGTCCAAAAAGCTTCCCACTCCTACTTCATTTTTTCTTTTTTCTCTTTTCTTTCCCCTCTAAATCAGCTTGAGTTTGCACCTTCTGGCTCCAGAGAGTGGCACGCAGGTATTGGCCCTTTGCTATTTCTTTTTGGAACGGAAAGCATCTGCCCAGCAGCCTGTTCTGCGACCCTTTGGGGGTACCATGAGTTTTCCAGAACTGTTTGGAACGTCCATGATTTAGTGTGCAAATGGGTATCACGGTTTTACAAAACCGGCATGGGAATATTGTTTTCTTTCAAAAAAAAAAAAAAATTATGTCTGCCGTTAGCTGCTTTCACTGTGGGCTTTGGGGTGAGTCGGGGTATGGTGAGTATGAGGGGCCTCAGCTGGATAGACAGGCGGGCAGCCGAGCCCAGGTTGGACTTGAAGTGCCTCTTTCTGCAGTCAGTTCTCAGTCCAGAAATTTCTGCCGTTTCACTCCAGAGACTCAATTCCACAGCTTGGATGGTTGATTTTTTTTCCCCAAGGGCTTTAGCCCACTTTTCCTGTCTCAGCTTGATGCCACGCCCGGCAAGTCCAGGACCAGTGAGTACTGCAACACCCTGAAAGTGGTCGGCATTTCTGCCGTCATGAAGGAGACAGTGAACTCATCCCTGAGACCAAAACGGGCACAGGGACCTCAGCAGAGCCCTTCGTAATCTCTCAGCGCTCAACTCGCCCATGGTGGCGAGGCAGGATGGCGGAGAGGGAAGAGGAGGGCTCGGGACGGTGAGCTGCCGATTCAAGTCCACTTCCCCACTGGGCTGCTTGACCTTGAGTAGCTTGCAGAACTTTCAGTCTCAGTTTTCACTCTGCTTTCTTCTCTTCTCTGGCTCCTTCCCTCCTTTCTTCCCTTGATCTTCTCTTCTTCCCCCTCCTTCATCAACATCATCATTATTACAAAAGTAGTACTTTTTATACAAATCTAAAGGAAAATAAATATGCAGGGTAAAAGTTGACATTCCTCCATCCTGAGGCCAACTGCCCCTGTCTGCACAGAGCTTTGTATGCACTCCTCCACTGCATACGCAACACAAAGGCACACATGTGCAAAACAGACCTAATTGTACCCTCATCGATGGGTCACTGCAAGCATTAAATACGAAAGCGGAGGTAAAAGGACATTAACATCTATCTTTTCTGGTGTCTGATTTTCTCCTATTTTGCTGACCTCCATATATGCATTTCACGTGGCCTGGCTCATTGTGAACATCCCCAAGCACTTCTCTCTCCATTGGCTTCTCTGTGATAGCACACCCTACTCCAAAACAGTTGTTTGCTCTTTTGTTCGAATTTCCACGAGCCAGAGCAGAGAGACAGAAATCCCTTCCTTCTAGCTCTTACAGTCTAAGGCCTGCGCCCGACACCTAGGACCATCTCTGAAGGAAACACGTCAGTTATCAAGGTCAGGCGAACACAGCAATTATTCTGTAACCCAATGAGCCGCTAACTTCATATCTAATCGCCGGGCCTGTCTTCGTGCCTGTCTCCCCTGGAAGAGAACATGCCTTCGTTTATCTCTGCTTGCATCAGTGATAAGGGTATTTGATGACTCAGATGGTCTTGGCTACATATAAGACAGGCACCTTTGCAAGTTTACTTATTCTGCAACTGGGGAAGGGTCTGTTTTATGTTTGGCTGTTTAAACCCAAAAGTGGCCTGATAATATTGGACTTATGGCATCATCCGCCCAGTTTAGGGTGAGACGAGATGGGGAGGGTGGAGAGAGGAGTTGCATGCAGCTAAAAGCACAGGCTTCAAGTCAGAGAGGTGTAGACTGGGCAAACAGAGTGAAGTGACCTTATGTACAGACTGCACTTCTGCACCTCGTTTCTTCATCTGCAAAGGGGGAATGTTAATACCCATCTCACGAGTGTGCCACGAAGACTGAATGCCATGTCTGGGAAGTGATTAGCCCAGTGCCTGGCACACGGGCACTGGGCAAAGGCTCAGTAAATGAACGCTAACAAACAAAAGAGGAGAAGATGGCAACATTTTCATTTAACAACATGATGAATTTTTTCTGCACAGCAGAAGGGGGAAGAAAAAAGAATCCCGAAGAATGGCAAACAGGAGCACGAGGGCTTTTCCGAGGTTGCCTGATAAGAAAACAAGCAGGAGTCAAAGCTGAAAAACTGGACTCTCTTAACAGTAAAAGCCCAGTCATGACCAGGTCCATGATGTTGAGTTCCCCAGGCATCACCTCCCACTGTAAATACAGTAAAGCAGATCTGTAAAAATGGACTGTTCCCATCATCCAAACAAAACACCCCCTATCATTTTCATTTTGTTCTCAATCACTCTGAATCTTAAGAGTCAGCCCTCTGTCTCTGTCTTCCTTGGTGGGGGCCACAGTTTCCAGCCATCTCAATCTTCAGTTGTTGTTGTTTCTTTGCTTTTAGCATTCCCCAATGCCTTGGGTGAGGACTTCTGCTTTTAGCCTTGCTTCTGTGGAACCCTAAACCCCAGTCCCAGGAGGCTTTGACTATCTCACTCCGCTCTCAAAGGGGAAGACAAGATCCCCAGGATTTCAGCTCAGGTTTCCAGCCAGTAGATGTCAAGCACCCAGTCTTGGAGTCAGGGAGATAAGAGGTGTAAGTCTCAGAACTCCCTCCTCTAGCCTGGGAAAGTCTCATAAACTTTCTGAGCCTGCCTGTTCATAAGAAAATGAAGTGGACTAGCACCTACATTCACAGGATGTCTGCGATGATTAAATAACATAAGAATAAAGACCAGAGAAAACGATGCCATTAGAATACAGCAGCCTTTGGTGGACTGGTGACTAGTGCCAGACTTTTTTGATTCTGAGACATGGACAGTTCACATTTCAACATTCCTAAACCTGGGATGCACATTCACGTTGATGTGATTTCCACGTGGCCCTTCTTCGTGTTTGCCTCTGGAAAGCTGCTGTTATTAATAAATCCATGGCATGTCTTATGGTCAACAGAATGAGGAAATATGGAGATTTATGACCAAGTACTTGCAAGGTGTTCACCCTTCCTAGAGGAGAAGCACGTTTGAGGTGAACTCGTCTTGGCAACCATCACTGTCCCAAAGCCCCTCAGTTCAGGCCACTTTTCTTTTCATAGGTACCCCAGGGCTCCTCCTAAGGCCGGGTTAAATGGCTGAAACATTCCCAGGCAGTAACATTCAGAAGGAATTCTGGGTCTGTGATGGGTTGCCGTAAGGCAGCTGGCCGGATGTCCCATCAAACACCGGATTCTACTCGTCTCTCATGGGTCCGCTTTCCCCAGGGAGGAGGTCACCGAGGCAAGCATGGAGGGGAGAGCAGAGGAGGGGCTTCCTAAGGGGATGGCAAGTCCCTACATTTTCCCTGTCAAGGGAGCACCAGTTTGGCAAGATAAGCCAGAGCCAATTCAGGAATCTTAGCTGGAGCAAATGCCAGCTGGTTCCCATGGAGGGTCATCAAAGCAATGGCTAGGAAGTTCCAGAAGATTCCGTTTTATCATTGCTTAAGGGCCTCGAGAAATGAGAGGAGGCTCAGAGGCCCAGATGATATTTTGCCAGTTCTACCCATGATGCACCTCTTCGTCCACCTCCTTCCCTCCCCAGAAGGCAGAAGGACACAGCCTCCCCAGGGAAACTCAGAGCAAGTTCCGGTGGGACACTTGGGCTTCTCTCATTCCCCCATTGCAGGAAGTGACCTCAAAATGGCAAGGAGGAAGCAAAATCAATTATTTCTTCATTGTTCCTCTGCAGTATTGAGACACAGGAATTAATGAAGACGGGGTCCTTTGCTGTGTGCTACATGCTGTCCGGACCTTTTGTCTGCTATATTATTAATTTCATTTATTCATATATTATTATTATTTCATTTATTCATTCATTCAATTATTGAGCACCTACTATGTGCCAGGCACTGTTCTAGGATCTGAGGACATAGGAGTGAGCAAATATCATTCTTGCCCTTGTGGAGTTTACATTCTAGTGGGAAGAGCCAGACAACAACCCAACAGTAACTACAGAAAATATCAGGGGTGATAAGTGTATAAAGAAAAATGAAGCCAGTTAGGGGACTATGAAATTGGGTGAATGAACGGGGGAGAGTTGAAACTACTATGATTTTAATTTTAAAAAAATATTTTACTAGTACTAAGAGAAACTAACATCTACTGATTATAAAAATTTTAATTATAAATATTTTATAGATATAATTATACACTTTCAACTTCTACCAATGAGAGCATCGTTGAGCTATTTTACATATTAATACGTGATGTTAGTAAGTGTAACCATTTTACAGATGGGGAAAATGAGGCTGGGCTTGGTTAAGTAGCTTTCCTAAGTTCCTAATAGTGATGAGTCTAGGTTTCACATCCAACTCTGTCTGACTCTAGAGCCTATGTTTTAATCACGCTGCCAGTGCTGGGTGGGTGGCATTTTACCCATATAGATGAAGAATATGAGGGGCAGAGAAGTAAAAAGTTATTGAGAGCAGGAATGAAAATCCAGAGCTGTCCTACTCCAAAGCCCAAGTCCCATCCTCTCCATTACATTCCTTTTCATTAATTAGGGAGACCTTCAAGAATTAAGATAAAAAATTCCAGTGAGGTCTGGAAATGCATGCCTGGTGCTCCCATCAATCTGCTCCTGGGTATATGGGGGTCCCCATTGTTCTTCAGGGACTACGGTCCTCACAATAGCACCTGATATTCTGAACCTCTTGTGCGAGTAGCTGGTCTTTGCAAGGTGGACCAGCTCATGCTTGTGACTGAGAATTGTTGTCATTTTCATGAGTTGTCACCAACATGCATAACCTTATTATGCAAAGCATGGGTTTATTTTGGTGAAAACAGAGCCTGACTCTACCTCAAGGTGTGGGCGCCAGTTAGAACGTGACTCACCCAAAATGCGAGCTTTTTCCATTTCCAATTTGATGGTGAAGACTGCTTTGAAGTTGCTGGTAACCTTACTTAGCAAATGACCAAAACAGGGAAGATTGTACTGACAAGCTCACCACACTCCGTTTCCAGAGAACTTTGAGCTTGTGCAATGTTCTAGATGTATCTCTCCGCAGAGCTGTATTCACCCATAAATGGAGAAGGCAGCTGCCCACACACTGCGGTCTGCAGGACACTGGTAAAACCTTCCTGCCCCCTCCCTGACATACACCTGCTCGAGCGCCAACCCTTGTATCATGTGTTTCTCGGTTTTTGTGTCTCTGAGTCTCTGCTAAGTGGGATAAATGATACTTCTTTGAGTTGTTAAAGCATCTTGTTTTCAGAATACGATTAACCCAGGGACCACTGGAAGGTGCCACCAGTCACTCCCCCTGAGTGTCAGACAGCTTTCCATCTCTTCCAGCATGCCAAGAAATGCCTTCAGAGGAAATAGAAATGTTACTGGAGGACGAATGAAACATGAGGGGTCAGGGGTCCTGTAGTATATTGAGTGGGCCTTAGAGAGGTCCCCTGGAGATAAGGACAGAGGAAAAGGCACCCATAGAAGGACCCAAACTAATAGGTGTTATTCACTCCCTTCTTCCTCTCTGGGCTGGTTACCAACACCCAGATACTGGACTTAAAGAAAGGGGGTGAGGTTGGAGACACCAGTGTTCACTGGACACCAACAAAGTAGCAGTCACTTGAAGTAAAGCACCTCATGAATTCACATATTCTTGCCCTAGTGAAGGTTCATTATTCTTATTTAGCAAAAGAAGAAAACAGGCTTAGATAAATGAAAATGCATTACATCACACAAGTAAGAAATGGAGCCAAGAGTTACCTAGTCCTTTACTTCAGCCCTGGATTTTTTTGTTTCTCTCCCTCCTTCCTCTCTCACTCCATTTTCCTTCCCTTCCTCCTTTCCTCCCTCCCTCCTTCCCTCTCTTCCTTCCTTCCTTTTCTTCCTCTTCTCCCTCCTTCCTTCATCTCTCCCTCTTTTCTTCCATCTCCCCCTCCCCCTCCCTCCCTTCCTTCCTTTTCTCCCTCCTTCCTTCCTCTCTCCCTCTTTTCTTTCACCTCTCCTTCCTTTCTCTCCTTCCTTCCTTTATTTTCTCCATCCTTCCTTCATCTCATTCTTTTCTTCTCCTTCCTTCCTTCTCCTTCCTTCCTTCTTCCTCCCTTTTTTCCCTTCTTCCTTCCTCTCTCCCTCTTTCCTTCCATCTCTCCCTCCCTCCTTTCTCCCTTTCTTCCCTCCCTCCCTCCTCTCTCTTTTCTTCCATCTCTTCCTCCCTCCTTTCCCCTTTCTTTTCTCCCTCCCTCTGTCTCTTCCTTCCTTTCTACCTTCCTTCTTTCTGTCTTTACTTCCTCCCTTCCTTTCTACCACAAATTCTTATTTATTCCAGGCACCAGGACTACAGCAGTGAACTAAGCCAACATTATCCTTGACCTCCCAGAGGGAACAGCCTAGGGTGGAGGCAGATGCTTTGTTTTCCACTTTTCTCAGTTGTCCTTGCCCCACTTTCTTCATGCCTGGCTGCCGATGTTGCTCTGGGCTCCACCTGATGCTAACCCACTGGACACATGACATTGTCTGCACTTCTCTTTGCATGACAGTTCCAAGCTGACTGTGTTTTCTAGCCCCCGCCCCTGCTCCATTTGGAGAGGATTTACAATCTGTGGAGTAGCTTGTATTCATTCATTCATTCATTCATTCATTCATTCATTCACTGACTCACTCTTATTTTCCCTGAGCAAAGAGCCACATCCTGGAACACAAACACTGTTGTGCCTTTGTTTAGTTCTTTTATGGCCTAGCTGAGGAGTAAGCAGAATATGCCCTAGCATTCATTCATTCATTCTCTAAATATGTCCTGAGCACTTATAAATTGTCAGAAATCTCTCTTTTGTAGGCTGTGGGGCTACGGGGATGAGCAGGACAGATGTGGTCCTTGCCTTATGAGACTCTTAGGCCAGAAGGAAAGATGATCTTAGTTCAAGATGATCCACCTGTTCCCAGGTTGCATCCACTACACAGCATTTCAGGGCTCTGCTTGAGAGTATTGTCCTTTGGGATGCTAAACAGTAAGGAGCAACTTGGGTCGCCCAGTCATAGTCATGCTAATCAGTAAAGGCTTCCTGGAGGAGGAGATACATTCCTCCTGCCAGGTACATGAGCAATTTCTGGTGTCCACTGTCCCCACCCTTCTGATTCTCCATCCATGTGAAAATGCAAACATGTGACAGCCGCAAACCTGCCCCAGAGCCAGACAGAATAGATTCATCAGCCTGAACCTGCACTAGCCAGAAAAAGGGTTCCCGAAACTACATCGCTGGGTGTCATCTAAGTCGGCAGATGATTTACTGCTGGCAGCCCCTGGCGCAACATCACTAGTTCTCGGAAGGAGTAAATTAAACATTATATTTTCGTTGGATACATCCATTTCATGGCTCCTTTTAAAATCATCTGCGTGACACATTCTGTCACTTAACAGTGTTTGCACCTGTTCCCTGAGTATCAAAGATTGTGCCATAAAACACTCTTAAGGCTACAAGAGACACAGGGAAAAGCATCTCAGGACACCAGAAAACACGGCCTCTGCTGGAAGACTCCCCTCTTTTATTGACTCCAAGTTTGCAATGGGGAAGACAAAAGCTATGGATTCCTCCTTACAGCACAACTGCTCGCCTGAGCCTCAAGAGCCATCGGAACCCTCGAACCTCCATGAAACTCTCTCTGTCTCTCTCTCTCTCACACACACACACATTGAGAAGCAAAAATAAAATAGCATTTCCTTTGCAACTATTTATTTCAGCAAGGAAAACTGGAAAATTCACTTCTGTGATGAATCATAGATTTTTTTTTTTTTTTTTCTCCAGCAGATCTCCCTTCATTTCAGCAGGCACACTTTCCCTAAGTACCTTGCACACTCTAAATATTCAGGCAGAGAACTCCGGGCTGTGCCAGGTGTCAACGCCTGTCTTGGGGAGGTGGGGGGGTTCCCCCTTCTAATTCTTCTATGTCCAGGTTGAAGCCCAGCCAATTACTAAGCCATCGAGAAAGAAACAATGGGTAATTAAGATGAACTTTAAAGGGGGGAGAGGACTTAATTAATTTGATCTTTATCTGAAACTCTTTCTAATTGAAGTAAACTTTAGAAGTTCTATGGATCAATGCCCTCAGACTATTTGTAAAAAATGTACATACAATGCTTCTTTATAAAGCAGAAGGTTGATAAAATGGATATTAGCTAGTGGATTAAATTAACACTGACCTTCGGTCCCCTTCGCCAAGCAAGACTGTTTGTGAAAGTGCTCATCTACACATAGAAATAGAAAATTTGGACTGTAACGGATCTGATGTAGGTGGAAGGGGGCTGGGGAAACAATAATGCACTTTAAAACAGACAGGTGGGATTCTTGCCATTTCTCTGATCATTCTTAAACTATTACTTCTACTTATTTCTCCATTAATTTATGCATTTGCATATTCATTTCTCCTATAAATGTTTATTGAGCAACTATGATGTGCTAAGGACCATTTGTGGGCATAGAGTGAAAAGTGTCAGGGCAATTCTCTGCCTTCCTGGAGTTTATATTCTAGTTGAGGGAGAGAAACAATGACCATGTAGAGAAATACGGAAATACAACATTTTGGCTGGAGGATGGGATGCAGTGTGGCTGAGATTATGAGTCCGTTTGATCAGGATGGTTGGAGATGGGCTCTCTGCAGAGGTGAAAGTTAAGGTGAATCTTGAACTGTGAGAGAATATTTAAAATATGCAGCTCCTAGGAGATTCTAAGATCCAACCAGGGTGGTATCCATGGCTTAGCCTAAGAGTATGAGTCCAACCAAGCATGGGTTGCATGGCAGACAGAAGGAAGGCCAGTGTTGAGGCTTAGGGGAAGGGTGGTACAAAGGGGAATATCAGGGAAGGCAGAACCCATGTCCAGGAGAGTTTGGTGCATATGTGGATTTTCTTTGGGCACAATGGAAACCACTGGAAAGGTTTTGTGGCTGAGTGATCTTTGTCTGATTTATATCAGACATAAATATATATATTATATATATATATATTATATATAATATATATTTATATATTATATATAATATATAAATATATATATATTTTAAATATATATTATATATATTATATATATAATATATATATAACTTTATATATATAATATATATATAATATATATATAACTTTAAATATATATTATATATTATATATAATATATAAAAATATATATATATATATTTAAAGCTCACCAAAGAACAGATTGTAGGGGAATAAGAATAAAGGAGAAAGCTGCTCCCATTCTGCTAAAACATCCACCAGAGAAGACATGGGGTTTCCTGAAATGGAAGAAAGAAATTTCTCACTTTTCTGAGGGCTGTGAATTTGGCTACAGGACATGCTTCTGCTTCGTGAGGCAGAGTGGAGGGCCGTCGGTCAGCCCATGAGTTCAGTGGAAATTTAGGCCCATCCGTGGGCTCTGACGGCAGCTGCACCTACAGATCTCGGAAGGAGGCTCCTGGTGCTCCCCAATCTACCTAGAGGTCTAGAATTTGCTTCTTAGGCAATGTTGTCTCTCAAGGAGGAGTCAGTCACCCTGGATTCTAATCCCAGCTCCTTCACTAACGGTGTGGCCTTGGGCAAATGAATGAATGTGCCTCAAGCTTCTAGGGTTGCATGAAAAAAATGGGACTTTTAACACTTATCCCATAGAGCTATTGTGAACATTAAATGATATAAAACTATAGTAGCGTTTGGCAGGGCTTGGCACTTAATAAATAATGGGTGACATTTATAGAGTATTTGCTATAGCCCTGTGTTAAGTGTTTTATATATTGATTATCTCATTGAATCCTCACAAGAATGCCATGCAGGAGGTACTGTTTTTATTTTCCTTTTAAAGACGAGCAGAGTGAGGCTAAGAAACAGTCTGAGATCACAGTCCAGTAAATGAAGAAGATGGGATTTGAACCCAGTCCAGTCCAGTTCTAGGAGGTGGGGTTGGATCCAGGTGACTAACTGAAGAGTCTGATCTCGATCTCTTTTGCTCACTCACACACTGAGTAGCCATTATTAGGGTCATTACTGTCCGTTTGTTTACTCGGCGATGCACGGTGCAGCTGTTCTGTGCCAATCACTGTGCTGGCAGCATCTACATACAGTGATTCTCCTCTATGCCTGCCCTACCAGAATTCTCCACCCGGGAAATTCCACAGCGCAGTCTTCGGAGGTGTCAGAGTGGATGGAATCCATCACACCTCAAGGTAGGAGGGTGGATTAGCAACCACAAATACAAGACGCCCAGTTAAATTTGAATTTCAGATAAACAGCAAGTAATGTCTAGTATGTCCCGAATATCACATCCTGTATTTTATCCAGAGGATGAGAGGGAAAGGGCTACAAGAACATGGAGGCTGGAGAGGAGAGGGCGAGTCAGTGACAGCTTCACAGAAAGCAGCAATGTGCTAAGAACGAGAAGGAGATGGCTTGGTTGAGGCCAGGAAGGAAGGGCATTTTAGCAAAGGGAAAGGCATTCCCAGAGGCACAGAATCAGGAAATAACAGAGGTCTGCTAAAACAGGGTGTCTGTGTTTTAAGAGAAAGCAGCAGAGACCAAGGCTTGGTCCAGGGTGACCATGAACTTGAACACCCTGTAAAAAAGGGTCTTTGGGCCTGGCATGGTGGCTCACACATGTACTCCTAGTATGTTGGGAGGCCGAGGCGGGCAGATCACCTGAGGTCAGGAGTTTGAGACCAACCCAGGCAACATGGTGAAACCCCGTCGCTACTAAAAATACAAAAATTAGCCAGGTGTGGTAGCGCACGCCTCTCATCCCAGCTACTCAGGAGGCTGAGGCAGGAGAATTGCTTGAACTCCAGGAGGCAGAGGTTACAGTGAGCCAAGATCACTCCAATGCACTCCAGCCTGGGCAACAGAGTGAGACTCATCTCAAAAGAAATAATAAGAAAAAAGGGGCTTTGCTTTTATGGCTAAAGGTGTCATTGAGTGTTTCTAAGAAGGGTGTGGCACTCAGAGGGGCTACCAACCGGCCATTTTGAAGGTCCCTGGGAGACAAAGTGATAAGTGACTGAGTCACTCCGTGGATTCAGTTACAAAGGAAATCTATGCTTGAGATTTGAGAAAAACAGTAAGTTTGCTGCATAAAAAGGCAGTAAGGAGGTGCCCAGGAACTCTTTGCAACAGATAAAAAGGAAGAGAACAAAACTATATTAAATACCTCCTATGAGCCAGGCATTGTGCTGGGTGCTGGGGATAACATGGGAAGCAGGAACAGACCTTTCTGTTTTCTAGAGGATACAGGCATAGAATTTCACAAATAAATGTACAATAGCATGGTGCTAAGGTCGACACAGGGATACCGGCTTATGGGTATCTTGGGGGGATTCATCTAGCCAGGGTCGAGGTGGACTTGAAGGTCATGGCAGGGGGTGTACAGAGTTCAGAGATGAGAGGCCAGCGGAGAGAAGGAGTAGGCATGTCGTCCTATAGTCAGCTCACCAGACCCCATAGTCCCTGCCAAAGAGTTCTAGTTTTTCCTTAAATAGGCTATTGGGGCCGGGTACAGAGGCTCGCGCCTGTAATCCCAGCACTGTGGGAGGCCGAGGCTGGCGGATCACGAGGTCAGGAGATCGAGACCATCCTGGCTAACACGGTGAAACCCCATCTCTCCTAAAAATACAAAAAATTAGCCAAAAGTGGTGGCGGGCACCTGTAGTCCCAGCTACTAGGGAGGCTGAGGCAGGAGAATGGTGTGAACCCGGGAGGCGGAGCTTGCAGTGGGCAGAGATCTCGCCACGGCACTCCAGCCTGGGTGACAGAGCAAGACTCTGGCCCCCGCTCCACCAAAAAAAAAAAAAAAAAAAAAAGGGCAATTGGGGCACTAGTGATGATACAATTTCAACAGAAAAGTCAATCTAGTCCCAGGGGTTCAACTGGACGGGGGGTGACATGGAGAGGCTGCAGGGAGCCCAGTTAGGATGTCATGAATTCTGTCCCAGGAGAGAAAAGGGGACCTTGGTTATGTCAGGGGCTCAGGCTGGAGAGGAGTAGGTTGGAATTATTATAGGTTGTTTTTCATTTCTTAAATACATCTCCGTGTTGTTTCCTATGCAAACGTGTGTCACCAATGCAACTTTTTACAGATAAATTAAAAAGATTAAAAGAAGGGAAAGGAGTACACTTCAGGTTCCTAGACCCATGGAGACAATGTGAGTGAAGATGACAGGAGAAAGACAAAGAAGCGGCCCAGTTTTGGAAACGCACACGCTCCGGCGGGCACCGGAAAGGGTGTGTCTGGTGATGGGACCGTGCCTTGTGACAAACAGCTGGCACTGAGGCGAGCTGAGGGCTCTGGAGAGACCTCTCTATGGTCTGTGCCACTCCCTGGAGACTCACTCCCCTCACACCCGACATCTGAGCAACATCCTTGCTGACAACGGGGTTTCCCAGAGGGTTAAGGAAATAATGAGGGGACCTGCATCCCAGGAGAAGGAATTGTTAGTTAAGTAGAAGTGATAGGACCTTGGGAGAAAGTGACCATGAACTTACAGCTACCGAGTTCCTCCTTTTAATTTCCTACAGCAGGGTCAGAGACAGGTAGGTGAACATTTATTGAGTACTTACTGTATGCCTGTAGAACCCCCAGAACTGTCCAGAGCGTACACGTCTTCCCACTGAGAATACAGACCCCACTAAGGGAGGGATATTGTTCTCTTTGCTGTGCACCTTCCGTGCTTACAACAGAGCATGCTCTCAATAAAGGTGAGCTTATGGTACGTGAATTTTGCTTTTACGTGACTTTCGACAATTTACTTTAAACTCAACGTGCCTCAATGTTCCCATCTGTCAAATGTGGCCATGAGTATCGCCCATTTCGTAGGATAAAATGAAAGGCTGCATTTCATCATTCTGCCTTCTCGTTGCCAGAGTGTGATAAACAGAACGTGTTGGTATTGCTGTTAGTATTACAGTTGGCCCTTGAGCAACATGAGTTTGAATTGTGTGGATCTGCTTATACGTGGGTTTTTTTTTTTTCCAACCAAATGTGGATTGAAAATACAATATTTACAGGATGTGAAATCTGTATGTGCGAAGTGCTGACTTTTATTATATGTGGATTCTGCAGGGCTGACTTTGGGACTTGAGTATGCATGGATTTTGGTATTAGCAGGTGGCCCTAGAACCAACCCTCCATGTGTACCAATGGATTACAGTATTATTATTACAATGACCATATGAGCAAACATTATCTTTACATAATACAAATAAGAATCGGAGATCCAACAAGGCTAAGTAATTGAGTTGGAAACACCCAGGTAGTAAGCAGCAGAGTTCAGATACAAAGTTCTGTGCAGGACACCCAGCACCTCTACAGAAAGGGGGAGGCACAGGCAACAGTCAGATATGCACTCCTGGAAAGGTAATAATGAAGGAAAGGTGAAGGGAGACTGTATTCGCTTTCTGTAGCTTCTATAACAAATGGTCACAAACTTGGTGGCTTAAAACAACACAAATCTATTCTCTTACAGTTCTGGAGACCAGAAGTCCCTAAACAAGGTGTCAGCAGGATCATGCTCCTTCTGAAGGGTCTAGGGGAGAATCCACTCTTGCCTGTTTGAGCTTCTGGTGGTTTCTGGCAATCGTTGGTGCTCCATGGCTTATAGACACATGCTCCAATCTCTGCCTCCATCCTCACCTGGCATTCTCCCCTGTGTCTTCTTCTCTTCCCTTCTCTTATAAAGACTCTTTATCTTGGAATTAGAGCCTATCCCAATCCAGGATGGTCTCAACTTGAGACCCTTCATTTCATGATCTCTGCCAAGACTCTTTTTACAAATAAGGTCACTTTCACGGGCTCTGGGTAATACGTCTTTTCTTGGAGTAGGGGAACACCGTTCAATCCACTACAGAGGCAAATGCTTTCAAGAGTAAATAAAACAAAGAAACCTGATTTGGAAAGACAGACAGCTGGAGTCAACTCTGAGCGACAACCATGCATGCAATTGGCATTATCACATGCTTCCAGCTGGCAGATGCTCTGCTAAAAACATTGCCTTCAGATGCAATCTCATGGAACCCTTACTACAGCTGTGTGATTCAGGTATGATCAGAATTGTGTCTTTACCCAGGAGGCTCATGAAGCTCAGAAAGAGGAGGCAACTGGCTCAGGGCCCCACAGCTAGTAAGTGGGAAGCAGGATTTGAGTGTGGATGGGCTGTCTCAGGAGCCCCGGCTCCCTTAAGGCACATAGACACACACACAGATACACACACACAGACACACACAGAACACACACACACACACACACACACACACACACACACACACACACACACACCCCTTTTGAGTACTGGTTAAAAACCAGAAGAACAAAACAAGATATAAATGCACTGTTGGAGGCAGACGTGCAAAGTTACAAGATGACAGTGAGAAGGCAGGAAGACCCAATTCTTCACTAGCTTTTGTCTTATTCATCAAAGGAATGAGCTTAAACCAGAAAGAGCAGAACAAATGTGACTGGGAAGGCAACAGAAGATACGTGAAATAATAAAGACGGCCCCAGTCTAGGCAAATGGATTCAAGTCTTCAAGGAAGGTATCTTACCAGGATCCCCACACTCTGATGTTGTGTGACACTGATACTTCGTAACATTGAACAAGGAGAGGCAGATGAAAGGTTTAACCTGCAAGATCTTGATTCTGACAACCAGGGTCTGACCACTGACTCCATCACTTAGCCTGTTGTGCCACCTTTGGCAACCACTTTACCAATTTCAACCTCAATTTTTAATCCACAAAATATAGTTTTGCCCATAAAGTCTGAAGACTTCGATAACTTATTTTTTTATAGACTGAAGATTTTCTTGATGATATTATGCCTATTTCCCCTTGTTTCCAGAATTTATGACTCCTTGCAGAAATAATAACAGTATCAGCCTCATAGAGCTATAGTGAGGGTTAAATGCACTAAAATGTATAAAAGTACTTATGGTACCTAGCATACTAGGGGCTCCATAAATTTAAGATGTTTTGTCGAATCCACTTTCCAAAAAAGTGGACGAACAAGGTTCTCCCCCCATTTAAATTTTTTCCATCCCAAATTGCCACATTTAAAAATCTGCAATATATCTAATTTAGCACAACATCTATATTTAATGAATTTCTGTTGGATATAGCAACATTTTATACGTTTCAACAGACATGAGCGTGACATTAAATTTTCTACACCCTATATTAAGTTTTAGAGACACTAAACTAGGGCAGGGCTTGGAAAACTTGTTCTGTAAAAGGCCAGATAGTAAATATTTTAGGCTCTGTAGATCACATATGGTTTCTGTTGCAACTGTTTAACTCTGCAGTTCTAGCAGGAAAGCAGCCACAGGAATATGTAAATGCAGGAGCATGGCTGTGTTCCAATAAAGCTTTATTTATAAAAATGGGTGAAGGCTGCTTTTGGCATGCCGGCTATCATTTGCTGACTCCTGAACTAGGGTGCTGAGAAAATCTGCAAATATCACCAGTAATTCTTGAGGCATCCAGAGACACAGGGCAGTGTCTGGGAGCCTCTGAACAGGAAATGAAAGAGAGAAACACAGATGAAGGATTCCAGAAGGGATAAGCTTGATTTTGGTCCTGAGGCTGAGAATACCTTGCCCAAGGCAATTCACATCATCTTAGCAGCTGTGGGGTTTGGACCTCGGCATTCTGGCTTCGGAGTCTGTATTGAACTATTGCACTTGACGGCCCTGGCCTAGAACCAGGGGTGGCACGCAGTACAGGGGAAATCTCCGTGGGTGTGAAGCAAAAGTGGATTGGATTTTTAAATTGCAAAAAGTTTTTTAAAAGCCTACTTTCTGAAGAATGGCTTGGGGCAGGGGCTTTGTGGGGAGAACAGGGAGACCATTTTGGTAGTGCCTGTGATGGAGGGTACAGAACTAGTTCCCAGGCTTGGCACAAGCCCTGACTTCTTGTACACATTCCCATTTTCTGGGTAGTTCTCTCACAATGACATTTATTATCATACGGCATTTATTGTCAGAGTTGTGCTTTATATTCTTAAAGCACTTTTACTCTTCGATGTACCTATTTTCTCATTGATAGTCTCTTTTGGAGGCAGATGGATCTGGGGATGCCAGTGTCCATGCATAGACAAAGCCATGAGTTATTATAAGACAAGAGATAAAGCTGCAAGGTGTTGATTTGACAAGGTTACATAGCTTGCTTTCGGAAAAACTTGCTATAGGTGAGTCAGCTCCACCCAGAGTGGCCCAAAAGTAACTAAGGTGGAAACAGTGTTTTTCTGGCTATCATTATGTGTTCTCTCTCTCTATCCAAATGATACCCATTTGTGTTCATCATCATAATGTTGCTTACTATCACAGGGACTGTGCCACAAGTGTTGACTGCTTTATCTCTTTTAATCTTCACAAGTCCCCGAGGAAGATACTCTTAGAACCTGATCTTATAAAGGAGGAAACTGAAGCCCAGTCATTACATTCATTCTATGTAAATATCCTTTACAGAGTGTTCTCTCCATCACCATTGGATCACCAGAAAATGCTGTTAGGTACCAGACTTAGGTACAAACCTTAGCTTTTCTGTTTCCTTAATATATGATAATCTGAACAAACTCCTGAAATTCCCTTGAGCCTCAATTTTCTTCTCTGTGCAATGGGCATAAGAATTCCCAATGCTTTGAGTTGTAAGGATTAAGTGAAATAGCACAAGTTGCTTTCATCCCTGCAGCGTGCATTAAGAAAATCCTAGGGAAGTGATTGGCACTTGGCATACAGTAGATGCCTAGTAATATATTGCCTCCCTGGGAGTCTCTCATCTGTTCCTCACTTATTTTCAGAGGGCACTGTGTGGCCAAGATCATCCTCATTATATACAAGCTCAAACAAGTGCAAATCAGAGCTCATTTTTTTAAAAAAGAAATCAGATTCTGCATTTGGAAGAGCCTAGAGACAAGGAAATGTGATGTGAGACATTTAGGGCAACTCCAATTTGGGGGGCCACTTGGTTGTGCTGGAGAGGAAAACAGGGGCAAAAGGAGAATTTGAAATCTCCACAGGTTCCTGGGAAACAGTGGAAGTCACAGGGTGGGGCCCTTGTATGAGAATACATTCTTTTGATTTTGTTTTGTCTTTTTGATCGGCTGCCAGTTTCTTAATGCAATATGAGAGCAAGAGGGAGCTAATTCTCTTCAGAGCCTAAAATCCCTCGAGCCGAGCTGGCACTTGAACGAAGACAAAGCTTATTGAGGTTGGGCAGGGAAGTTGTCACTGTGTGATTTGGGAGTCTTTCATTTGGCCAATATAACTCCATTAGATTTTGGAAGTGAACCCAGGTAGCAGGGAGGGTTCTGGAAGTAACATTCTCCAACCAGCTTGTAATTAAAATGGAACCCTTTGAAGAATTGGTCCTCTCTCAATTGCTCCAGCCTCTCTCCATCTGATTGAATGCCAGGAAGCTGCTGCCTTAAGCTTCGGCTAGTTTTCTGCCAAGCCGTTTAACTCTCAGTTTTGTGTTGCTTATGTATTTAGTGCTAAGGGCATACCTGGGTGCAGAATCAGGTACATCACTACATCTGTCATTGTGTCTGTCTTTAGCTCTTCCTAATATCCACAGCTCTGAAACACGAAGCGGCTGTTTTGCAAGCTGTATCTTTCACACCCGCCCCCACTCACTCGGCAACTTGCCCCCTTCCTTCTGTGATTTTTTTTTTTTTTTAAACCCCTGTTTCACTTCCTACATTCTGGTTCTTGTTCTTCCTGGAGAACGGGACCAGGCAAGAAACACCAGGGCACCTTAGGTTAAAGGAAAGCTTATTTCCCTCTCTCTGCTAGAAAAGTCAGAACTACCAGAGTTGAGTGATCTTCAAAACCCAGTTCCTTATAAGAAGGGGTCTGCAAGTGAGTGACTGAGAAATGGTTGGTAATAATCCGACTCTAGCCCGACTAAACTGGAATTTGGAGAAGTGAGAGTTTGCATCAGTCCTTGCTTCCAGAAAACTTTATATAGGAAGAAAGTGCCACGCAAATGAGATTTCACAACACCGGTATCTGGTAATTTTGGTTGCATTTCTTCTGGGTCCGTGGTGGAATTCACAAAGAAAAATGCAAGAAGGAAATTATTGCATTGTAATCTGCTTTCCAAAATCTCCATCTAGAGTCCCCAAAAAATTAAAAAAAAAAACAACTGTACAGTAAGCAACAAAGTGGAAGAAAGACATTATCCAGAAATATGATAGAAGTGGTTCGTATCACTCATGGTATCTCCCCCATCTGAATAACCCACTTAACACCCTCATCTCCCACACTGTGATAGGAATGAGAGACATTTGTTCATCTTTTGTAAAGTGAAAATGAAGCAACTTAGAAAACTGTGCTATTCTTATTGATCTATAGTATATAATCTACTTAAAACCAGTATGCCTCCTACTTAAATACAGTTTCAAAAGAAATTCAAAACAAATTGAACATCTCTCTGTTCCAACTCGAATATCTTTCCTACTCACTTCCTACAGGGAAATGTTGGTTATATGGTTAGTATCCGTACAGCATAAAGAACAGACATGCCATACAATAAACGTTAAGTCACCATGAAAAAATAGTAAAAGGTTATGGATTAGGAAATGAGCAACCAATCAATCGACCTAAGTTCAAGCTTTTACTGATTATCAAAGAAATTTCAATGCACCATTTTTTGTTAATCAAGTAACAAGTTTATTTTCTTACTGATTTATTCAAAGCAGGTAAAAGTATGGGCTGCAAAGGCTGTCATCCGCCTGCCATATCCCAAGAAGGCAAAGGTTATCTATACATGCTGCCTGCAATCCAATTTTATGGTTCAACATTCTTTATGCCCAGGTCATTCCAAGCATAATTTGATGCTAGTGTGCATTTTGTTTTTGAGAACAAAGTACTGCACATGGCAGATTTGTTAAGGAAATTAAGTTCCGAATCCCCCCCACCCCGACTTGTATAGACTTCTTTGGAGATGCCAGGAAAGGCTCTTGCAACTTTCTATTTCTAATGTTGTTAGCAATCAAAACATTTTATAAGCTCTGGGTCTTGGAAATCCAGGTCCACCTTTGAGCAGAGTTGAGGGAATGGTGAGAGCTGTAGAGGAATGCTCTGGCCATGAGCAGGGCTGGGAGCCTGAAGTTAAATCCAAAGGGCTTACAGGAAGCCAAGAGAGGAGATACCGGGCCACCCACAGGGCAGAGAGGAACATCAGTGGGGAAGGAAAGAGGCATAAGGCAGAGCAAGCTGTATTGAGGATGGTCTGTTAGTGATCAAAGGGAGAGGCAGTCACCAAAACAGCTCCCCTTCACTGAACAGCCAGAAGGTGCCAGGCACGGTGCTTACAAATTTGAGGCGTGAACGGGGAAACCTGGCTCAACCCCTCTAAGCAGGAATTGCCCTCCTCGGTGTATAAGTCAGGAATGTGTGGCTCGCAGAGATGAAGGGACTGGCTCCTGGTCACCTAGTGCCTAGGCAGCTGGTTAAAAGTTAAACCCAGCCACGCCTGCCTGACTCCAAAGTTCCCTTCCCTTCTGCAAAGCGACCTTTCTTATTGCACAAAACATCGTAAACCCTGGACACGAAGGCCCACCGCGTGAGTGGCGAACAATGGTAAGAAGCCATGTAAAGCTGTAAAACAAGAACACAAATGAATCTCTGGGCTGAGATGGGAAACGGCTTCAGATATTTCAAGAAACAAAGTGGGTTTGTTTGAGGATTGAAGCACCTCAGTTTCCCATTTATTTGTTACTCAGCAAATGGATCCATAATGAAATTAAGTTCCTTAACAAAGAGCTAATGCAGGCCTAATCCCACATGGAAGATGAAAAATGCATCTTAATCTTTCGCCTGGCCTGAAAAACTAGACCTCAGAGTGTGTGTGACTGCCACTCCCATCAGTCAACATATACAGGAAGGAAGACTTGGGGCGAGGAACGGGGTGGTGTTGGATGAAATGGCTTCAGAGAAATCTTAAATGCCAGCTGACCCCGCTTAGGGCATCAGAGTCATTCCAGCTGAACTGAAAGAAATATTTCTTAATCTCCTTCACCCTTCATGGCTTGGACTCCATCTACTAACTCTGAAGTTTGTCTTTCTTTCTTGATGTTGTGCACTGGGTTTCCTCATCTGTAAAATGGATCAATACAGAACAGAAGGTTTCCAAGACATCCACCGCTCTTCTTGCCTGAGCCACCCGCACCTCTGGCCTGGACCATAGTCTCATCTTCTACCTGCCTCCCTGTTTCCTCTGGGCTCCATACAGGAGCCACAGACATCCTTTAAATAGCTCAGGCACAGCATGGCTCTCCGGGTCTTGCAGAGTAAGATCCAGATTGCCATGGCTCCACATTTCCAGTGTCTTCCCTGGCCTCCTTTCAGCCCCCACCTCCTGCCACTGTGGCCTCATTCCCTCCATTCAGAACCCACACTCCTATCCCTTTTGCCTAGAATGCCCTTCCTCAGCTGCCCACCCAGCTCCCCACTTCTCTGCTCTAAGCATGTCCTCATCAAAGAGGCCTTCCCTGACCACCCAGTACAGTGGCATCCTATCTCCATCGTTCACTTGACTTTATTTTTTATTTATTTTTTGAGACGGAGTCTCTCTCTGTTGCCCAGGCTGGAGTGCAGTGGCGTGATCTCCACTCACTGCAAGCTCCGCCTCCCGGGTTCACGCCATTCTCCTGCCTCAGCCTCCCGAGTAGCTGGGACTACAGGCGTCCGCCACCACGCCCAGCTAATTTTTGTCTTTTTAGTAGAGATGGGGTTTCACCGTGTTAGCCAGGATGGTCTCGATCTCCTGACCTCGTGATCCGCCCGTCTCGGCCTCCCAAAGTGCTGGGATTACAGGCGTGAGCCACCGTGCCTGGCCGACTTTATTGTTTGAAAGTAACATTGCTGTTCGAATTTCATAGATGTAAAAGTTAATTTGTTCATTACTTGACTTTAGAACATCTGCTCTAGGAGGGCAGACACTTTGTTTTTGTTTTATTCCTAGAGGAGTCCTTAGCACATGTTAGGTACTCGATAAATATGTGTAGAATGAAGTGTTAGACAAGAATAAAAATAAAAAACTACTCTTGCTCCAACTCTGCCACTCTTTATTGAATGTGTACCATTTACTTGGCACAGAACTGACATGCTATCTATTCATTCATCTGTGCATATTACATCATTTAATCCTAACTGCTACTGCCCCTAGGTAAGACTGTAAAAAATAAGCACAATAACAATAATAATTTTTTTTTCTTGAAATGGAGTCTTGCTCTGTTGTCCAGGCTGGATTGCAGTGGTGCTGTCACAGCTCACTGCAAACTCCACCTCCTCAATTCAAGTGATTCTTGTGCCTCAGCCTCCCAAGCAGCTGGGATTACAGGCATGCACCACCACAGAGATAGAGTTTCACCATGTTGGCCAGGCTGGTCTCAGACTCCTGACTTCAAGCAATCTACCCACCTTGGCCTCCCAAAGTACTGAGATTACTGGCATGAGCCACCGTGCCCGGCTCACAATAATAATTATGATAGCTAATATTTATCAAACATACTACATGCCAGACAATGTTTATTTTACAGCAGCTTCTTGAATCCTTGCAGCAATGTCATGGGGGCAGTACTATTACGAGTCTCATTTGATGAATGAGTAAACTGAGGCACAGTCTGATGAACAACCAGTCTACACAGAGGAAAGCAGTGAAGTCAAGCTTCGATGGTGACTAAGCCTGTCTCCAAAGCCAGCACTATTCTCTACTACCCTTTACCACCTGGAAGGGAAGTAGCTCGCCCATAGTCACCTGCCCGGCTGTTCTCCAAGCTGGGATTCACAGCCAGGTGCTGCTGACTTTAAAGTCCATGGTGTCTTTTGTGCTTCACCGCCCAGCTCACCAACTGTCTCTGGGCCGCTAGGTGGATGAGTCAGGAATAGCCCGAAGAGAGTCAGCACAAGGATAGGCACTGCAGTCCTCTTTTCCCATCTCAACGGGAGATAGTGGTCCTGGTTCTGGATTTCCCATCTCAGTGGGAGATCGTGGTCCTGGCTTTGGCCTGTATTTTCTCTTTGGCTCGTTGAACCAGAAGAACTTTGCTGCTGTATCGCTTGGGGCTCAGCCGTGAGTCCCTCCCAGATGAGGCCTGTTTGCCCTTGCGGATCTGACCCCACCTGAGCTCAGACTCTGGGATCAGGGGTGGGTTAATCTGAATCCCACTCTCTCTGCCTGTCAGAAGCAGTCGGGAGACTACAGGGGACTTTGCAGGGGAGAGTTCTGTAAAAAGTCAATGGGGCAAACCAAAGAGAACATGACAACAGGCCCAAACGATCTGACAGTCCCCGTCAGCGGCCCTGAGGAGGCGCTCATAGGACGTGCCAACGTGATTACCAAAGACCCCAGGAGGCATTTATATCAACTTGATTTCCATGGTTTTGCTAGGTGGGCAAAAAGGCAGAACATTCTATTAAAATTTGATATTGAGTTACATTTTTTAAGACATGGGAATCTTTATGCGTAATGATGGGAATAAGAAAAGAGACAATCTAACGCAGGATCCCAACATCTCTCCTGGATTTGGTGATACTGGACACCTGGAAACCTATCTAATGCCAGATCCCAACACCTCACCTGGATCTGGTGATATCAGCACATATGGAAACCTGAGAGCTTTCTTAGGAGCATGCTTTCCCATGAGGCATCTCACTATCTGAATGACTTATTCCTAATTCGTATGAAACAAACACAGATAGGACAAGCACTAAATGTGAGACGAACATCGGATGTGGCACATGCTCAAAAGAAATTAGTTCGTTTGTTGACCAAAGACACATTCAAGAATGTTCATAGCAGCTTTATTCCTAAAGCTGAGAACAGAAGATAACCCAAGTACCCGTCAACAGGTGACTAGGAAAACACATTGGGATGCGGTCGTGCAATGGGCTACTGCAGAGCAATGGCCAAGAAGGGCTGCTGAGTCATGCAAAAACAGGGTCATAGTGTCCAGACCCTGCAGGGCACCAGGAGCTAGAAGCAAATGAATCCACACTGTACAGTCCCATGTATGTGCCATGCAAGGTCAGGGAGGGTGACAGAAGTCAGAACAGCGGTCACCTCTAGGGGGCGCTGACTGAGATTGTGACTGAGGGAGCTTTCTGGGAGCTGGAAATGTTCTATATCTTGGTCAAGGAGGTGGTTATATGGGTGTAGATATGGAATAATTCATTGATCTTAGGATCAGCCGATTAATCTGCAAGACCCAATGCAACATGAAAAGGAGGGGTCTCTTGTTAAAAAATTCTTAAGACTTTTAGGACAGCAACAGGAGAGCATTAAATGGAGAGTGGGCCCTTCTAAGTGTGGGGCCCTGCATTGTTGTACAGAGCCCACACCCATGAAGCTGGGCCTGGTTAAGCTGAGCACTCAAGATCAGTGCACTTTGTAGGAGTAAAAGGATGTGTCCCAGGTAGGGAGAAAGGATCAGTAGTGAGTTTCCACGCAGGGCAAATTTGGCAGTCAGTTACACGTCAATAAAGTGTGTGTGTGTTTGTGTGTGTGTGTGAGTTTAAAGAACATACATGGAGGCCGGGTGCAGTGGCTTACGCCTGTAATCCCAGCACTTTGGGAGGCTGAGGTGGGCAGATCACCAGGTCAGGAGATCGAGACCAGCCTGACCAACATGGTGAAACTCCGTCTCTACTAAAAATACAAAAATTTGCTGGGCGAGGTGGCATGTGCCTGTAGTCCCAGCTACTCAGGAGGCTGAGGCAGGAGAATAGCTTGAACCTGGGAGGCAGAGGTTGCAATGAGCCAAGATTGAGCCACTGCACTCCAGCCTGGGCGACAGAGCAAGACTCCATCTCAAAAAAAAAAAAAAAAAAAAAAAAAGGAACATACATAGAATGAAATAGAAAGCAATCCTATTTTGGGGGGCTGCTGGAGAAGGGGTGATTTTTAATGAAGGATATCTCTCCAAATCATTCTTTATGCACTTCCTATTTGACTTTACAGTGCTTACTTCCTGGTACTATGGCCGACCAACCTGCAGAGAGCTTGTTAAACTGGCTTCTTCTAAGACGACGAGATAAGTCAAGCTGAAATGTGCATTTGAAATTTATATTTGTATTCAATTCAATTAAGCTTCAGAAAGACCAGAGGGGACAGGAAGGACCCTCTCCGGATGTGTCCCACAGAAATGGCATGGGTAGGAAGGATGATGTTTCAGTCCGGCCGGACTTTCCAGAGGCAGGTCGTGGGGCAGCCACAGAAAGTCTGTGAGACAGAGCAGAGAAGCAGGCAGGGACCCCCAAGGGGAAGGAAGGCAGCAATGTGTCCCCGGCAGGGAGGAAGGATCAGGATCATTCATGGGTTTCCATGAAGGGCAAATTCAGCAGCCAGGAACCCGCTGCTGGGGCAGGGAATCAGGAAGCAAACACCCACAAACTAGGATGGGTCTTGGCTGCTGGCTCCAACTCTGGTTGGTGATTTGCTTCCTTCTCTTAAGTTTTATTTTCCCTTTCGCTCAGAGGAGGCAAGAGGCAGGGGCAAAGAGATAGCCCGGTGAGGTGGGACCTGCCAGGGAAGAGCCAGAGTTGACCAGAACTCCTGCCCTGAGCGTGTTTACAAACAGACAATTCCCAGAGGCCAGCCAGGTCGAGAGCCCGGCTTCTGGGGGTGTAGGACGGAGTGATCCTAGCTGCAAAGACACCACAGGGCTGGGCTCAGGGCAGAAGCTAGCGCTATGGAGTGAAGGAACTAGGCTCAAATCTCTCACCCTTTCCCCATCCTTTACCCAGCTCTCCAAGGTCATGAGCAGTGTAAGCTGAAACAGGAGGTTTAAGTCTGTAAGCTTCAGGTGTCTCATCTAAAAGTGAGAATCGTTGTAATGAATAACACTTGCTCCACTAGTTGTCACATAGTAGCATTACATAAATGCCTTATAGACACAGCTTCGTTTGAGCTTCACAACCAATGCACACGGGAAAACTATCATCCTCATTTTGTACATGAGTGAACCGAGGCATAGAAAGGTTAAGCAACTTGCCTGAGGTCACACAGCCAGTAAAGAACAGAGCTAGGATTTGAACCCAGGTAGATTCACTGGCAAATCTGTGTTCCTAATTATTCCATTAACTTCTTCAGGGATGCGGGGAGGAAAACAGTCAGAAATCCTAAATAAAATTGCCTAGAATGTGGTGGATACTCAACACATTTAGCTTCATCGTCCTATTTTCTTCTATTCCTCATGTATCTGAAGCTCAGTGGCACTGTCATATCATTTAACCATTCCAGTTCAGTGTTTGGTTAAGAAGGAACAACACAGAAAGGTTAAATAATTGGCCCAAGGTCGCAAAGCTGAGAACATAGTCATGCATTTCTTATTTCACTCCAGGGACTTTCATGACTTTTTACTTGAGCACATGAGTCATGCATTTTGCATTTTCTTTTCTTCTGTAATTTGGTGAGGATTTTTCTCTTTTTCAAGTTTGGAGAAGGGAACTGCCTTCTGGAGCTACAAATTAATGAAAGCAGACATAATCCTGGTTTGGATTTATTTACATCTTCCATAAATCATATTTATTGAGTGCCTGGGGTGTACAAGGCGTTGTGAGAGGTCCCACACATTAAAGCAAGGAAAAAATAAACATTTCAGACACTTGGTGTATACTGCAGACTACTTAAATATCCAAAGGCATCAAATAAATCATCGGACTGTTTAGAAATAGGCTCTGGCATGCTCCCTGCAAACCTTCATGCAAAACCCTGCAATTGTGCAATGAGGGCTAAGGACTGGTCGCCGCACAGCACTGGAAATATTTGTTAACACGAGTGAGTGGGTCATAGGTCCCTGGATTCATCCACATTTCTCAGTTTGGGGATATTGTGGCATCCTTCGCAATCTCTCTGCTCAGATTAACATCTTGTTCAGATCAGCAATGAAAAGAAATGCAACCATAAAACACAGACAGCAGCCGTGCACGGTGACTCACACCTGTAATCCCAGCACATTGCGAGGCTGAGGTGGGCGGATCACCAGGTCAGGAGTTCCAGACCAGCCTGGCCAATATGGTGAAATTCTGTCTCTACTAAAAATAAAAAATTAGCCAGGTGTGATGGTGCGCACCTGTAGTCCCAGCTACTCGGGAGGCTGAGGCAGAAGAATCACTTGAACCTAGGGGGGCGGAGGTTGCAGTGAGCCAAGATCGTGCCACTGCACTCCAGCCTGGGCGACAGAGCAAGATTCCGTCTCAAAAGCAAAACAAAACAAAACACAAAGACAGTATACCATTTGCAAGTAAGCTGACCCAGTCCAGAAACCATCTCCACCATCTTTACACATGTCAAACTTGATAGTTAGGGGTCAAAGCAGCAGGTGCGCACACACACAAACATGAAACATATACATGCAAGCACATGTGTGCACCTTATCTGTTTCTCAGCATGGTGGCAGGATCATAGAAGATTCTATCAGAGAGCGCTCTGTAAACTATAAAACCCTTCTATGCACACACAAGGCTACTATGCCACACTGTAAGTTCCAACTAAATGGAATCGTGGATTGTCCTCAATTTAAATTTCCAGCGGATGGGAAACCACTTACTTCTGATGCCTGTCCTTGTAAATTAGCAGCAGTTCATTCCTTCTTGTATGCACTTCAGACTGAATGGGCACCAGCTTTGTGTCAGGCCCTGTGATAGGCACTTGGGAGATGGAAATAAATAGGACGAGACCCTGTCTTTGAGAAGCCCATAGTCCGATGGGGGGAAACACACAAAACACACACACAAGTCAGCAATTCTAGTCTAGTGGTGTAGTCTTCAGCAGGGCCTACTTTGGAATCACAGTTTGCAATAGGGAAACGTGTATATGGAGGCAGGAGCCAGGCCGACAGGGGAACCCATGGTAAGCATGGAAGAATTGCAGGTCTTCCAGGAAATTGCCTGAGGTCTAAGTGAAGGTCAAGGAAGCATTTAGGGGCTAAATCACAGATGACTTTATATGCTAAGTCACAGAGTGAGATCTCTACCTTAAAAGTGATAGGGAGACATCAAGTATTATTCTGTAAGGGAGTGACAGTATCAGATCTGCTTTTTAGAAACATCTCTTTTCTATCATTTTTAAAGGTTTTCTATACTTCTGAGAGCAGAATGAAGGCTTCAGCAACAATCTAGTATGCTTTAGGCAAATCTCTAGGTTAAAGATATCCAATGAGAACAATTTTCAAGCCCAAAAGAACAATCGTGTTGAAAACATACAAGGTTACACAAGCAAAATGTTCATGTTTTAGAAATTTTCAAGGTTTAGAATGATAGAAGAGAATAAACAAAAGAATTGAGGGAGAATAAAAAGATGGGAGAGAGATGGACAGGAGGGAGAAAAGAGGGAGAGAGGGAACATACAGGCTTTATAATCTATACACACACGACACTTCACTTGGCTCCTTGCTAAGGACATAAATATGCATCAGTTGCTTACCCCATCCGAGCGTCAGTTTTCTTGTTTAAGAGAAGGGGAAATCCTAATTTCTCATAGGGTTACTGTGGGTGAGCTGTCCAACTGTGGCCGAGATGGCTAGCTGGCCACCAAAGCTCATGCTCTCTCTTCCATGATACAGAGTTATGGCTCAGAAAGGACACATTTATCAGTCCTCTTTGCAGCCAGGGGTGACCATATGACTCTTCTTACCCAAGGAAGATGAATATAAATGTTGTGTATCACTTCTGGGTCACGGTTTTTAAAAATTGAGTGTGCCTTCTCCACGCCCTTCTTCTCCTTCTGCTGGCTAGGTGCACATCCTATAGAGGTCCCAGAGGATAACAGACCCACAGATGAAAGAAGCCTGGGTCCCTGAATCACTGTGTGGAAGAGAGCCACTCTAACCAGAAACTCCTGATCAGACTCTTAGGGGAGCGAGATAGCTTGTGTTACACCACTAAAATTCTGAGGTTTGTTGTTTATATAGCCCGGACAGTTCTGACTAATACAATACATTAATATCAGTCATATAGTGTATAAAAAATAACAATGTTATTTGTTATTCCTTGTTTGTTGTGTCTAATAAGCCCCATAGAAAGGGAGAATGCAGTACACCAGCTTTGCAATTACTTTTTACACAAAAGAAACAAAGTACAATTTCAAGATGATTGCTTTTCACCAGTGTCTTTGGAAAAAACTTTTAATCAGCCAGCGCCTTAACAAGATTATCTCTTTGAGGGAAAGCAAAGCCAACACTGGATTTCTTGTCTCCCCTTCCCCTCTAAAAGCATCCTGCCAAGTTCTAACTACATTTATTTAGCAAGTTCTTCAATTTAAAAAGTTACCATCTACTCACCGTCCTGGCAAAGCTGTCAGTTGCTGAGAGATGGAACTCAGCCAACTGATTAGTTTTGATGGACTGCGGCGTGGAAATTCAGTCTGTGTCACTAAAGTGCCTGTTCATCCAATTAACCAAATTACTACGGGGAACTCTAGCCAAGTGCAACACTTAGTGGACGGCTGTTCCGGGAGGTCAGAGATGGAGGAGGAGGTGATTTTATCAAATACCTGCCCCTCCTTCCCTGTCTTTGGGCCAAAAAGAGTGCTAAGCAGAGATAACAGGAGAGCAGCACTTTCTCTACCTCTTCCCGCCTGCCTTGAACACTTTGGTGTCTCTTCAAAAATCTTCAAAAAGATACCTTGTTATTATTGTTACGATGATGATGATGATGATGATGAGCGGCAGTATTGTTATTTTTTAATTTAGTCATGTAACACAGGTTTTAAAGCATCTACTTTGTTCTCTGCTATATTCCTAGTGCCAGGCACTGGGAATATAGCAGAGAACAAAGTGGTCAAGGCCATGCCTTTCTGGAATTTGCATTCTAGCAGGGAGAGAAAAACAGCCAACAGCAAAAGTTTTCAGCCTTGCCACTCCACTATTGGCATTTGGGATCGGATAATTCTTTGTGGTGGGACATTTAGGGACTAAATCACAGACAACTTTATATGCAAAGTCACAGAGTGAGATCTCTACCTGGAAAGTGATAGGGAGACATCAAGTATCTTGCACATTGTAGGGTGGGGAGGAGCATCCCTGGCCCTGACCTCCTACATGCCAGTAGCCCACCAGCCACCCCTGCAGACTTGTGATAACTAAAAATGTCTTTAGGCATGCTAGATGTCCCCCGGGAAGCAAATCGCCCCCTCACTCCCCATCTTCCATTGGGAACCGCTATTCAACCATTAGGCAAATAACTAAATAACTAAGTGGGTATAATACACATTGGAATCGATAGAAACAGGATAGCAAGAGAGAGGAAGACGGGTGGTCAGGTGACATTTAAGATGGGACCTCAAGATGAAGAGGGACCAGCTATGCAAAGAGCTGGAGAAGAGGGACAAAGGGACCAAGGCCTGCAGCACGGAAGGAGGCCTGAAGCAGGAAGAACCAGGTGTGATAGAGCAGAGTGTAGGGGCAGGTGTGGGCACACAGTGGGCTGGCAGAGGAACATAGGTACACGTTCTGGGTCTTGTCAACAAGATAAGGAGTTTGGATATTATTTTAAGCACAAGAAAGAGAGGCAATGTAGTGTGGGGAGGTGCTGGAGCCAGATGGCCTGTACCTCAGTTTCTCCATCTAGATCATGGGGACAGCACAAGCACCTGTCTTGTATAGTGCTATGGTGAGAAGTAAATGAGCTCAAGCTGTGACGTGGAACCCCCAGCTTGGTACGGAAACTCAGTGGCTACTCAGTGAGGTGCTGGAACCAGCTGCTTAGAGCTGACTTTATGCGGCTTTTCTCAGCTCACACCTCTTTGGTAGCTTGATTTGAAATTGGCCATGGTGGAATATTTACACCACAGGAATTGGCAGATGCTAGGAATCAGGGTTCTTCTTCACCCCTGGAGTGACTATAGTTCAGCATTTTCTAGCACACCCCTGGTTATCAGCTATTATCATTAAGTTGGCTATTGAAGAGTTTTGAGCAGAGGAGGGTCATGACTTTATTTACATTTTAACAATAGAACTCTGGGTATGGTGCACAGAGTGGATTGGAAGGTGGGAGGAGGAGCAGAAGCAGAGAGATCAGTGAGGAGGCTGTGGCAGTCATAAAGCCAAGAGATGGCCACTTCCACCAGATGCTGATGGGTGACTTGGAGATCAGGGGTTAGAGTTGACACTTATCCTGCAGAGGAAACGGATGAGCTTGCTGGTGACGGTGGATGTGGCAGAATGAACAGAACAGGGATGATGTTTGTGCACTTAGCAGCCAGATGGAACGTGATGTGGTCTGTCAACCACTGCTACCTGCTGCTGCTACAACTACTATGAACAACAACAAATTTTATCATTGCCTTTGATTAAGCACCTACACACTGATTATAGATAACATCCACGTATTTCTTTGATCTTCAAAACGCTGTGAGAAAATTACAGTTAGAGTTAGCCCCATTTTGGGTATGTAACACCGAATCTCAGAGAAGTTCAGGGACTTGCCCAAAGTCACCCAGCAGGTAGGTGGCACACCCGGGGTCCCAGTCAGCTCTCTCCCACCTGGAAACCCATTCCCACCACACAGCCTGCTTCACTTTCTTTCTATGTTGAATCTGCTCTACAAGTGCCCCTCTCCAAGAATGAGGGCCCTCCTTGCTCTCCATTGTCTACGGGGTTCACATCCAGGTGTGTCTTCACAGTGTTGCTGAAGTAAAGACATCCAGGAGGGGCTGCAGCATGAGGGAGTTAAATGGGCTTAAATCTTGGCCCCCAACTTTTTAACACCTCTCCAAAACTTTCTGAGCCTCTCTCTTTTTTTTAAAATCAGTTTTTGTAAGGATTTGAAGAAGTGGTTCTAAATTTCCTGGGCAGGTAATCATTATCAACATCATCCCCATCATCACTGTCACCATCACCACCACTATCACCATCACCATCATCATCATCATCACCATCACCCTCACCATCACCATCATCATTATCGTCACCATCACCATCACTACCACTATCACCATCATCATTATCGTCACCATCACCATCACCACCACTATCACCATCACCATCATCATTGTCACCATCACCATCACCACCACTATCACCATCACCATCATCATCGTCACCATCACCATCACCATCATCATCGTCACCATCACCATCACTACCACTATCACCATTACTGTCCCCATCACCATCACCACCACTATCACCATCACCATCATCATCGTCACCATCACCATCGCCACCACTATCATCATCATCATCGTCACCATCACCATCGCCACCACTATCACCATCACCATCATCATCGTCACCATCACCATCATCATCATCGTCACCATCACCATCACTACCACTATCACCATTACTGTCCCCATCACCATCACCACCACTATCACCATCACCATCATCATCGTCACCATCACCATCGCCACCACTATCACCATCATCATCATCGTCACCATCACCATCGCCACCACTATCACCATCACCATCATCATCATTGTCACCATCACCATCATCATCATCGTCACCATCACCATCACTACCACTATCACCATTACTGTCACCATCACCATCACCATCACTATCACCATGACCATTGTCACCATCATCACCATCACCATAACAAAATTAACATCTGTTGAATGCTAACAATGTATAATACAAAACATCTTACTATTGATGCCTACTAGAATTCTGTGAGGTGGGTCACGTTACTAACCCAAAAAGTAGATGTAAAAAGCGAGGCCTAGAAAAGATTAAAGAAGTTGCACAGATCATATGGCCCATGCATAGCAGAACCAGAGCTGAAACTCACTAAGAGTACATGGGTCTCTAGGGCTCCAAAGTGTTCTTTCTTACAATTAAATTGCCCTCCATACCATTGATTGCTTGAAAAAAGTAAGATGTGCAAGTGTCCTCTAGTGATTTTTTTTCATCAACGTTAGAAATATGAGGTTCTTACAGAAAAAAGTCCTCCTGACACTACCTGATAGTCACCTCAGCTAGGTGGAGACTGTGTCGAAGGCAAGAGAAAGTTAAGACTTGTCAGAACAAGTGAATGAGGTACAGGAGCAAGGAGGCATTTAGGTCCCTTTGGGTGACATTGTATCATCCATGAAATAAATGTGTCCTAGTGTCACAAATCTAAGACTATAGCAAATTCTGCCTGTAGGATCTAATCAGCCAAAAAAAATAAAAAAATAAAAAAAAATCTATGTGTGTGTTCCAGTTCTTCTCTTCCTGGTTATTTCCTCATGAGTGTCTCACAGCACAGAAGAGGACTTCCTATGTTAGCCTCTGACTTGAGCATCTAGTCTGTGAATGGCATCTTCAGAAAGGATGCAACAAGCATATCTGGAACTGGGCAATTGTGTCATATTATTGAAACCCACATCTGTGCAGATAACCCTTGAAGTGTTCCGTGGAGTCAACAAAAAATTACACACACCACCCCACCAACCATGATCGTAAATGGAAACTTTTTTCATTTTGCTTGAAAACAGATTGCCTGGTCTGTATCATTATTTGTGTCAGTTGCATCGACACTTTCCTTGGCTTAGAGACATGCCTGAAGTGATTGTCGTGAATGCAAATTTTGTGGTAAAGGCCATTTATATTACCAGACTCCTGACTTTTCAATCAATAATCTGTAAAATGTCATCTGGATTATGTCTCTCTTGGGATTATTTATTAGTATTCTTCCTGCTACAACCAGGATGGCAGATTTGTCTGTGTTTGGCAACAGGTCTCAAAATGTCTAAATGGTTTATTAACTTGGTTTTCCTACCCCCCACCTTCCCCTGCACACTCTGTTTTTTCTTGATAGACAACCTCAGGGTGTGTCTCTGACAGTTAAAAGCAAAACTGGACTTCCTAGGTGAAATCAGTTTGATGTTTGCATTTATGCATCCTCTGAACACTTTGAACTGCTCCTATCTGCTCTCTGGATCCTGGTCCAGTGAGTGTCATTTGCTCATCACGAAAGTGTCTGCATTCAAAAGAAATTCTGTGTGCATGACCTTGAGGAGGCTTCCAAGAGCTGATCCAAGGAATTTCCTGACACTCCCTAGAAGATGGAAGCTGGTGTTTGCTACACACCTCCTAAGCACACTGCCTCTGTAGGGGGGATGAAAAATACATTTATACTGCTCAACAGCCCAGGAGTTAGGAGTCCTTCTATTTACTTTGCAGGTGAGGAAACTGAGGCCCCAGTGAGATTAAATAACTCACCTGAGGCTACTCGGCTAGTAAGTGACTAAGGGCGATTAGACCCAAGTCACTGACATTCTTCAAGAGCGGGGCTTCCCAAGCTCATATCCAAGTCTGGTGGATATAAATCTCATGGGGTCCTAGTTAAGCATATATCTAATTGTCCAAAATGGGACAATTTTGAACTTGAAAGGGGGCGCTTATAGTAACTATGCTTGGACAACAGCACATATCAGGACTGTCCCATACAATCTAGGACACAGATTTAAAGATACTACCTGAGCTAAAGATACATAGGTTTCCACCTGCTGTCTCAGACACATTGAATCAAGTCTCTAGAGGAGGTGCTTGGAAACGGTCTGTATAATAAGCATCCCAGATGACTCGTATCATTGCAAAGTGGTGTCCGAATCATAGTTAGCCACTTTGAAGTCATCTAGAGAGCTTATTGAAACACTGATTTGTGGGCTCTACCCTCCTGTTTATTTATATTAGGTATGCCTGATCTGGTGCTCAGAATTTTGCACTTTTACCACATGCTCCCAATATTCTTGCTAAAGGTGGAAATTGTCGTCAAGAGCATAAGGACGGATTTGAAATGTAGCCTTCCATTTTGTTACATTTGGAGAGGCAAATCCTCATAACTTTAAACAAATGTATTCTATTCTTTTGTGAAGAATATAATTAAAAAGAAGGAATATTCTCCACCACTCCCAGGCTGTTATGTGACCTCAGGGCAAGTTACTTCGCTTCCCTGTGCCCCAGTTTACTTAGATTTACAAAAGGAATAATAATAGGAATATTTCAATTTAATGAAAGTGTTTAGAATCACACTCAGCATGTAGAAAGAGCTCAGTAAATGTACTCTAACCATTATTGTTTTCACTTGTGCCTGATTTTTCCCTAACCTACTGAATGATTTGTATAGTCTTCTCGTTTCTCAGTATATTTATGTATTACTTGATCTGATCATAATATAATGTGTTTCCTAAGCTCTTGACCACCCTATTGTCACCTAACTTCTGGTCACCTTTTGTCACTCTGCTCAAAGTCAATTTGTTTAATCCTTCTCATTTCATCCAAATTTGTCCTAAAATACAATGGGGACAAGAATTTGCCAAAATAATAACATGCTAACAAAAAAAAAAGGGGGAGAAAGAACTGGTATTCTAAAAACTGAAAAAGACATCATTAAAATATATTTTTGGCTGAGTGCAGTGCCTCATGCCTGTGAGAATTTTGGGAGGCTGAGGCGGGCTGATTACTTGAGGTCAGGAGTTCAAGACCAGCCTGGCCAACATGGTGAAACCCCATCTCTACTAAAAATACAAAAATTAGGTGTGGTGGCCTGCGCCTGTAATCCCAGCTACTCGGGAGGCTGAGGCAGGAGAAGTGCTTGACCCTGGAAGGTGGAGGTTGCAGTGAGCTGTTACAGTGCCACTGTACTCTAGCCAGGCAACATCTCAAAAAAAAAAAAAAATCTTTAACTTGCTTTATAACGGCTCTATATATTCCATTTTAAGTGTATACCATATTTTAGTTAACCAGTTGCATACTGCTGGCAATTTAGGTTGCTTTGATGTTTGGGTATTGTAATTATTTGTTTACCTATTATTTATGTATTTATTTATTTTTGCTTTGATTAGCTTTAATTTCCTCTAGGTAAAGCCAAAAGAATAATTTTGAATTTGGTCAATTTCATTCTGTTATGAATAGAGTTTGAAACATAAATCAGCAGCTCTTCCACCATATTTCTCCGTAAGGCTCATGTTGGTGTGCTGCACCCATTAACTCGTCATTTACATTAGGTATAGCTCCTAATGCTATCCCTCCCCCTCCCCCCACCCCACGACAGGCCCCGGTGTGTGATGTTCCCCACCCTGTGTCCAAGTGTTCTCTTGTTCAATTCCCACCTATGAGTGAGAACATGCGGTGTTTGCTTTTCTGTCCTTGTGACAGTTTGCTCAGAATGATGGTTTCCAGCTTCACCCACGTCCCTACAAAGGACATGAACTCATCTTTTGTAATTCTTTCCCACCTCAATTTGTTCTAAGGAAAAACAAGGCCAAGAATTGGCTACAATGAATACTGCTAAAAAACAAAAAATAAATGATACTCTGAAAACAGAAAAAAAAAAAAAGGGGGGCGTCATTCTTTGTCTAATGGCAAAGAAAAAAAAAAAGTTTCTCTTTCACATTGAAATCCAAATAATACCCTCCAAGGCATTAGTGTTCAACCTCAAGGATGGAAGAAGGATTTTTAAGGTGACAGTAGACAGTTTTCTTTTTATTATTTGAGGCAAAAATAAGTGTTGCGGTGGATCTACACGATACCAGGGAATCGGTGTGTCTTCTACATGGGGTGTGAGTCAGTACCCCACATTCATAGTCATACTGCATATCTGTAATAGAGACTGAAAACAACAAGAACTCAACAGGGGCGTCATGTGGAGATTTATTTGCACATTTCTGATATTTAAACACCCAAATACCATCCTTTTGCGCTTTTTTGCCTACATGGAAGGGAGAATTGGCAGATGATGCTGTTAGCATTTGATAAGATTTAACCTGCAGTCAAAACAATCCCATTAGCTTTATTTTTTCAAGCTCCCCAACAAAGTAAGACCACCATTGGGTGTGACTGGTTGGAATTACGAGAGACAGATACACCTGAATCTGAACTCACACTCAGCCAGGTGGCAGCTGTGTGACCCTGAGAACGCTCCTTAACCCAGCACCTAGTAGGGGATCTGACTCTCAACAAATGCTTCCTGTTCTTGTGAGAAACTGGCCAGGCTATTTCATTTGCTAAAATCTGTGCAGCCACACAGACCTTCCATGAGAAAGAAGGATTCTTGCTGGAGGAATAGAACCTTCAGTTTTGATTGCACCTGCACGTGTGGGTGTGCAGATATGAGAGTGAGAGGCGTGCAGACCCAGGCCTCCCTCCATGCCTGGCTCTTGCCTTCCAACCAGCTCACCCCGGGGGCCTCACCTAGTGAATAGGTCACAGACAGCAGCGTGCCAGTAGCAGCGAGCCAGGAGTCTCGGTCATACTATTTGCATAGCACGTTAGAGTTGACAAGGAGCATCGGCTCCAAACCCAAAGCGAAGCTGTCCCCTGGATCTGTTTTAATGGGCATCTGCGACTTTTGTCCTCAGCACGGTTGGAGTACCTCTTCTCTGACACGGCTCCCAGCCTTCCCTATTACCGAGAAAAGTTCTTGCGCTTCGCAATCACTGAGCGGGAACAAAAGCGGCAGGGGAAGTGTCAGAGACAGATCTGAGCCGGGTTTAAAAATGATATACTGGCAGTCAGCTCCACCAGGCTGGGGACAGTCCGGCCATTATCAAGGTCCAGAGAGGTTGCGCCGGCAGGTGGATTCAAGCTCTGTGGCACATCCCGGGCCAAAAGCTCAGGGATCTCCTCTTAACTCCTGTCTTAGGTCCTAAGTCACTGGTCATGTTACCCCAGACGTCAGATTCAGGAACCATGGATTCTTTTGTCTCAGGCAAGAACAGTGGGTCAAGTGCGATCACCTTTGTTTCTCTCCCTGGTGGAAGAAAGGGATGTGTGTGTATGAGTGTGTGTGTATCTATATGTATACATGTATATATAATTTTAAAATTAGGGAGTGAAGGAATTCTACTCTTTTTAATATCGTCCTTTCAAGGATGTCTCTATTTGCATAGTTTGATCCTCTTCCCCTACTCAGCGTCAACATTAGTGTGACCTTTTCCTGCTAATTGGAAAATCTTACGGAAATAAACCCTGTCAGAAAATGAGAAGTGACTCCCCCTTTGGATGGCCAAACGACCTCAGAGGGGGAAAGAAGTTCTGAATTTCTGTTCCTTTTGCACACACTGCAAAATCTTTATTACTTTGGAGAGCCTTGAAGCTCAGTAATGCTCCTCCAGTGCAAAGCGGAGTAAATAAATTTCTTCTTATGACCACTTTGGAGAAACACACAACCAGATTTACTCAGCAGGGATAGATAGTGGACAGGATAATGAAGAGAGAATAAGAATATGATCGGGGTTTACAGCCTCTTCTGTCTCTTTAAAGAGTTTTAATCCTTCAGAAACAGGATACGGGGTCCATTTCCTTAAAGATACAGTGTCCCTTCTGGGACAAGTAATGTTATAAAAAGCTAAGATGTAACATCTATCTCGCACTATTGATTGGCACTTTAGTGTGATAAAAGGGGTTGAACCTGAAGGGGAAAAGAGGAAAAAGGTAAGTGAGAATTACTCTTTGAAGAATCCAAAGTGTCCCTATCATCATATCAGGCCAAACTCCAACGATGGGGAAACAAAAGAATGGGTTGGGCCCGGTGACATCCGCGTGCATGGCGACATGGTCAGGGCGGGTTGCAGGGATAACTGATTCGCCTCCACCTGGAAACAATTGTGTTCTGAAAAGCAATTCTAGTGATTCTTATGTCATATTCTGGTGATTCTGAAATTAACTCAAAATGAGTCAGGGCAGATATTCTGATCCATTGCTGAGGAGCTAAATGGCAAGTCCTGTCTCTTGAGAAGTGTTGTTAAGCGTTCCAGTGACCCAGCTGGTTGACCTCAATGCCCCAGATCTGGTGAAGTTGATTCTGCAGACCCTCTTGTGTGACCACCACCACTCCCCCTGCACCTGAGCCTAGTCCCTCTGTTGCTCTTCCCCCAGATGTGGTGATTGGCTGTGTCTGCAGCAAATGATGACAGCTAACATTTGTTGAGTACTCACTATGCATCAGGTATTTGCTCTTAATTCTCATAATAACTTCAGTGGTGGGGTTATTAACTCAGTTTACAGAATAGAAAAAGGAGGCTCAGAGGTGTCCTCTGCCTTGCCCAAGGACACGCAGTGTGAAAGGGCAGCAGAGCTGGAACTCAAAGCAAGTCACCCTGACACTGAATCCCACACTATCCTACTCATAATGCCCAGGTCAGGCTCCTAAGAGGGATTTGAGGTTGTCCTCCTGTGATTACGCATCCAAGACCCTACACCTTCCAGAGAATCCCAATCTCCTTTCAATTTGTGGAGGACCCCAAGTGTTCTCTAGCTTATCTGTTTAGAAAGTTACTTCTCTCTCCAGACCGAATACCCCTTCTCTCTTTTACATCCTACCAGGAAAATGCAATGAGGTCATCGCCAATTTCAAAAATGATCACCTTATAACCCATTCGGGTTTCACTCTGTAACTAACCACTAAGAGACACCAGACTGACCTGGGTCTGCTCAGGAACATAGGGCCTGCTTCTCCATAGACCTCCTCACGCAGAGGACAGCTGCTGTCTGTGCAGGATTGCAGAAGATCATGCCCTTCACCCATGCTGGGACTCGGGAGCATTTCGTGGTGATGTCTGGCTTCATTTTAAAACTCTCTCTTGCCTTAGGCCATGAACACCTTTTATACCTGTCCTGTCCAAGATCTTCCTTGGGCTGCTAGCTAGATTGAAAACCTAACTGCTTGCCTGTGCGTTGTGAAAGGCCCTTTGCAATCTGCCTTCAATACCTCTCAGCAAACCATATTCTCCCCCAGTAATTCCAAGCACACGCACTCTAGGCTCCACTTGTACCAAACTTTTCATCGTTTTCCAAAAGTATGGCGCCCTTCAAAACTCTTTGTCTTTGCACTCTTATTGGCTTTCCTCCTTTAAGGCATAATGAAAAGTCACCTCCTCCAGGAAGCTCCCCAGGACTGCCCCAACCTGAATCACATTACGTATGTACATCTCTGCTCTGGCTTTCCCTGGTCCTTTATACCTTCTCCCCAACCCCAGCTCTTGTCAGCACCCTGTATAGGGATGATATGTTCATATGTGTCCTCTCCTTCTCTCCGAAGGAGGATTTGTTAAAGTATGGACTCTATGGACCTGAATCAGGTATGCTTGTTGGTTAAATGAGCAGGCGAGTAAGTTAACCAGCACTTCTAAAAGCCCACTAGGTGCCCAGTCAGCAATAGGCCTTGGAGTTACTGACTCATGTAGAACAATCCTTGACCTTAGAAATCTGTCTGCCTCAGGCGAGTTCTGACCCCAGCAATAGGATTTGAGTCTCCAGCTGTGGACAAGCGAAATTCTGTAGCAGATAAATGACACCATTGCAGATCCTGGCTGATTGTCCACCAAATCATTTTCTTCTCTTTCTGAGCACAGGGCTGGACTACCGTTTTCCAGCCCCCCTTGCAGTTAAACGTGATCACCCGACTGCATACTGGACGGTAAGCAGAAGTGATATGTATCCCTCCAGGCCCCCACCCTGGAAAACCTCCCGCTGCTCTTCTCTGTCCTTCCCAACCAACAGTGAGTGGGCTGGAGAGGGTTCCCAGGACCCAGTAGAGGGCAGAGTCACAAGATACAAGAGTCTCGGACTGCTGAGATCCTGGGTACGGGAGGGACCCTGCAGGGACCTACCCTGGGAACCTGTTCAAGCAGGCATTCTGGCCTTGAGTGAGCAAGAAACACAAATTTGAATGTGTTAAGCTCCTGGAATGTCAGAGTTGTGTGTTACAGCAGATGGCCTGCCCTAACAGTGAGAAGCGTGTGTGTGTGTGTGTGTGTGTGTGTGTTTGTATGTGTGTGTGTGAACACAAGACCTGCTAGACCTACTATGTGCTCAGGAGGAAACCCAGATGATCTGAGAAGGCCTGGCCCACATTCTTTTTTCACTTGCAGCTTCCAGACTTGAGAATCCTGAAGACACACAGGCCACTTCCCGGGGGGAAGCCTGATCCTTGCTGTGCCTCTCCGTCAGCTGTCATAACAAGTGGCATGCTCACTTGAAATGCTGCTTCACGATTGAGTCCTCATTTTGGAAAGTGACTCCATTCTCTGTGGAGTTCACTTTCTCGTTCTGCATTTGGAAAACCCTCTTGGCTTGTTCATCCAAGGGCTGCAGAGCTAAACAGCAGGGCTGCCTTTGCTCATCCCTTCCTTGCTGCCCCAGAGAGGTGTGTTGCTGAACATAGTTAACAAGGAGTACAGGCAGCTCCCTACTAAGTGGGAAAGGCCTCCTGCTTTGGTGTTTGAAAAAAATTCTGAGCACATCTTAATGTGGTCCTCCTACCTCCTTATGTGTTCAGGGTTTGTGCCCCAGAATCGTGTGAGAGAGGTTTTATTGTCGTTGTATTGTTTTGTTGTGTTTCTAGTGGCAGGGTGCTACAGACTAGGAAGTAGTATAACTGTGATTTTAAACACTGCGTCTCTATGCAAAATGATCACGGAGACCCAGAATCTCAGCGTCACAGAGGTCAGAAACCTCTACATTCCAGAATCTTGGAATTGTGGATTCAGGGACACTTGGAAACACAGATTTTGTTTTTTTAAGCAGTATCCAAGATCACTAGTTTCTGGGGCTTCAGCAACAAGAAAGCTAATTGCCCACCCCACTGAGGTATGGCAGGAAGTGACATTCCAGGTTTCCAGTGACAAGTGTCAGGCAGAAGCCTGGAATGGCAACCTGAATACACACTTGTTGCCTCCACACGTTGCTGGGAAATGTGGCAGCTCCACCATGGATGAGCTTCCTCCAGGGCTGCCTTTTTCACTTTGTTACCCCTGGAAAAAGTGCAATGACACCGAAAATGCAAAACCACTCATCTTTCACACCCCAAGAGAAGCATGCCGGGACAGCATCCAGTGATGGAAATGTCACCGTTGAGGTGGCACTCTCTCTCTCCTTTTGGCCCTGGTTCTTGCCTCTGGATCTGAGCTGCCCAGAAAGCATCTGTCCCGAGCTCTGTCCAGGGCCAGCTCTTAGGGGAGATGGCACCTGCTTGAGGGACCTGGGAAAGTAACTGAATCACAAAATGTTCTGCCAAGGAGTGGAGGCAGCCACACCCTCAACTCAGAATTAATCATCCTTTCAGCTTCAGGAGGGTTTAGGGCCAAGCTCCGGACAAGAATAATGTCACAGGGAGACTCCTTTACCTGTTTCTGTCAATGCAAGACTCCTTAGCAATAATCACATATTCCACGTCTTCTAGAATTATAGAGGGTGCTCTGGGGCACTTGGGTCTCCATGTTGGTCCATGGCTGGGAGTAAGGGGCTGCCATCACACCAAAGTGAGGTCAGGGTGGATGCCTGACGTCGCCTTTTATCAGCCGCAGGACTTTGGGCAGTTTCTGAACTCCTCTAAGCCTGAGAATTGTTGGAGGAAACCCATAAAATAGTAACAGTTAATATCCACGGAGCACCGGGTGCTAGAAATTGGGCTACATATCACCCCAATAAACCTTAGCAGCTAACTTTATCTATATATTTTTAACAGATTTAACTAATGAAGAACGAATGCCCAAGATCACTCAGCTAATATAAGGTAAAGGCAGATAGAACCCAGGCACTGGCTTTCAACCAAACCAACAGGGCAGGGCTTCTCAGTCTCAGTGCTATGGGCATTTGGAGTCAGATAATACTTTCTGGTAGCAGAATTGTACTGAATATTATAGGATGTTTAGTTAGATGCCAGTAGCACCCGCCACCCAAGTTGTGACTACCAAAAACGTCCTCAGACATTGCAAAATGTTGCAAGGAGGTGTTAAATTACCCTCCCTCCTGAACTACCAAAATAGATGGAGAATCAAATGGGATATGGTGCCTGAAACATGGAGTATCAACTCAATATATGTTAGTATAATTCAAAATTTGTAACTCTTGGCTTATTACAAATGTCAAGGGCTGAGAGGCGAGAGAGACACAGTGATAGATAGAGATGCCAAATCAGGCTTCTCTGACTCTAAGATACAAAAAAACTCAATGAAATTTATAAGTGATGCAAACTCACCAAGAATTTTTTGTTCAAGACAAGGTCTCACTCTGTCACCCAGGCTGGAGTACAGCGGCGCAATCTTGGCTAACTGCAACCTCTGCCTCCCAGGACCAAGCGATTCTCTTGCCTCAGTCTCCTGCCTCCCAAGTAGCTGGGACCACAATGGCCCACAACCACACCCAGCTAATTTCTGTATTTTTAGTAGGGACGGGGTTTCACCATGTTGCCCAGGCTAGTCTTGAACTGCTGAGCTCAAGTGATCCACCTGCCTCGGCCTCCCAAAGTGCTGGGATTATAGGCTTGAGCCACCGTGCCTGGCCTCAAACCGACACATTTTTCAAAGTTATTTTGAAGTTATAAGACTAACGGTCCCCCACACACTTGATGGCATGAAGTGTGCTATGTAATATAATCTCCATATCAGTGGAACAGGCAGTGCGAGTCGCTGGGAGGGAGGAGCGTTATCTGCGTAGCACCTGTTGTATGTCACATCCTGCTAGGAGCATGGTGTTCCTGCACTGTTTAATTCCCCTAAGAGCCCTATAAGGTGGGCTGCTATTTTTCTGCCTTTGCAGAGGAGGCAACTGAGGTCCTGAGAGGGTAAGGGACTTCACTAAGAGTATACAGTCTGCAGCTGAGACAGGATTTAAATCAAAGTCTTTTAGACGATGGTCCTCACTCCCTGAAGGAGAAAGGAAAAGCTGATCTCAAAATCTTATTTAGTGTCTTGTGGATGGGAATGATCATTTTTAACACCCACAGCCCTCCTTCAGTGTTTTCTAGACCCACAAACCTTTCTGGGGATCCCTGCACACCTACCAGCATGCCATGGCCTTCACGGAGGCCAGAGATGAGTGGGGTAGAGATACATACGCAGATCATTTCTTTTTCTTTTTAAATCCTTGAGACAGGATCTCACTCCCATCACCCCGGCTGGAGGGCAGTCATGCCACCACGGTTCACTGCAGTCTCAACTTCTGGGGCTCAAGTGACCCTCCAGTTCAGCCTCCCAAGTAGCTTGGACTACAAGTGCACACCGCCATGACTATTTTTCATGTTTTTAGTAGAGATAGAGCTTTGCCATGTGCCCAGGCTGCTCTCAAACTCCTGGCTCAAGTGATTCTCCCGCCTTGGCCTCCCAAAGTGCTGGGATTACAGACACGAGCCATGGCACCTGGCCACAGTAAACAGACCAATTCAGTGGAAGGTCGAGGATGCAATAGGAGAGGAACATGCGAGATGGTGAGGAGCACATAGGAAGAAACCTGGGTCCTGGAATGTGTCTGCAATTCACCATTATGTGTGCTGGGTGACAGGCAGACAGGCCACACTCACCTTTCGACCATAGCGGGAGTGGGGGCAGGAGCAAATCAGGGGCACTTCCCAGTAGAGGGGAGAATGGATGAGATTTGAAGGATGGAAAGCACTGAGACTCAAGAGAGAAGTAGGGAAGGTGTAACTGGTGAGATAGTCAGGAATTGCAAGCATTCCAACAGTTCACATCTCCTTGTAGGAGCAAAAGGGACAGGTACTGGGAAGGGAATAGGGTGATAGCAATGTGCCATTTTATGGCCATTTGTCCAAGGAAAAACTGTCCTGCAGAACAAAACAGTTCCCCTTAGGTGTAATTTAATTAGATCCTCTCCACTTTGAGTGGGATTCCCTTGCCATCCTTGAGCCCAGAACCATGGAAACGATAAAGCTGTCTCAAAAGGAATAAGAATTGAATTCTAGTGAACACACACACACACACACACACACAGAAAAAAAAAAAAACCCTGTGAAACACACCATGTTTATGAGAAACCCAAGACATAGTGTCACATCAGAAGGAAAAAACAAAAAGTGGGAGAAAGAACACAAGCGCTGGCAAAGCTCTGGGTTGGGGAGGGGGGAACCCTGTTTGGGAGACAGTCAGAAATTATTTCGTAACATGTTACATTTTAAAACCCAAGTTGGCTCAAATATAAAAGATTTCTCCTTCCGTGATAAGATTACTTCTTCCCCCTCATCTATTTCAACAGCACCAAAATAATCTCCACTTTAGAACAATTAATCCCAAGTCTATCTTTCAGGGTCCTTGTGAAAACTCCTGAAAGCATTGGCAGAGCTCGGACCTATCTCCCCAGTGTTTCACAACCTTCCCTCCTGGAAAACGTATCTCACATTCTTAAAATAGAATCTTATCTCTGGCTGAAGTTGATGGACACAGAGTCGAATCGACAGCTCAAAAGGAGGCAGGAGGGACCCCAGGTCAGGCATAGCTCAGGCTGTGGTCGTGGTGTCCCCAGGGATGAAGTTTTGCTCCAGTGGGATAAGTAGAGCCCAGTGGAGTGAAAGGACAGTTAAAGAGAAGTGGCTCTGAGGTCCTCCCACGGCCATTGGCCATACAGTTCCAACACCAAGGCAGAGAAGTGAGAGAAGGAGCCTGGAATTTGGTGGTGGAGGACATGAATGTATCACTCTGGCCTCCCAGAGCCTCAGCCTCCTCTTCTGTGGAGAACGTCCTATCTCCCTGGTTTGAGAGTTATATGAGAAAAAGCACACAGTAGGGACTCAAATATGATTTCTTTGGAATCTAAACTAAAGTTGTTTCTAGTACTCAAGAGATAGGAAATGTGGTACCAAAAAGAAATTCCCCTGTGGCAATCCGTGTTGAAGTTTTGCAGGGAGAGCTAGGAACAGATCAACTCTCCTAGCCACTACCAGCAAAGTGGCTATGGGCGGTGTGTGGGGAGTGGAACATGGTGGGAAATCTTCAATATCCCCTGTCAATATTCCCAGAGGGAGATGAGGCTCTTTCCAAATCAAACGTACATGAATTCCAAATAAGATCCTGAACAATCAGAAAATAGCCTCGTAATCCTTCTACAACTAATGTTTCTAGGGAGTTCTCCATGTCTCTCTCCTTTCCCCTTCCCGGAGAGCCACCTCTTCCCACACATACACATTCTTACTCACACGTGCACATGCACACACACACACATGTGCATCCACAGGCCGTCTCACCTACACACCCACACATGCATTCAAGCACATACACACTCAATGCACTTATGCATACTCACACTCACAAATGCATGCATTCACTCACACACACTCATACCTGTGTGCACAAACACACACATGCACTCACTCATCCTTACAATGCACACATTCATGCACATGCTTCACCCTGCCGTCACACATGCAACATAGCTCTCTAAAACCCAATTTTTCTTGCAAGCTCTCAATTTTAGCTAACGAGCAGGAAATTCACAGGCCACATCATCATCTCGGGTGTCTTGATGCAGTCTGGTGGCCTGGTTTTGTTGAAACCAACGCAGCGCTTTTCTGGGTCTAAGTCTCTTACTCTTGCTATGGAACCTTCCTAGCCCAATATCAAGGATGCTTGAGGCTTTCTCACTGCCTTCCTCACCTGCCTTCCATCTCCTCAACCTTGTGACTCAGATTTCTGCAGCCTGGAGCTGTATTCCCTGAAGATTCACACCCCTAGGTCTCTGAGCATGCTTTCTGTCTCTGCTTTGCCCAGCTCCTTCCTTCACCATTCACTCCACAGGGCCTTTGGATGTGCTGTTGCTGCTGCCTGAAATATGTCCCCCCGCTTTCCATTGGCTCTCAGTTTAATTATTATATTTGCAGGGACATCTTCCTGAACCTCTGTACGAAATCAGTGCACCCTATAAACGTCCTGACTGCACCTGGGTCCAAGGCCATGTGATGTTGCCCTTGGGCCCCATACACGCTTGCATTTGTGGGTCTCTCTCTCCATTAAAAGGCATGAAAAATTACATTTGAAAACTTCTACGAAGGTGAATGTAGTCCAGGCTGGGTTTATTATTATCTAAGCATTATTATTCTATTCATGTTTTCTTTTGAATTGAAAATAAATTAAAACTAGACCAGGGACGGTGGGTCATACCTGTAATCCCAGGACTTTGGGAGGCCAAGGCAGGTGGATTATTTGAGGTCAGTAGTTTCAGACCAGCCAAGCCAACATGGTGAAACCCCATCTCTACTAGAAATATGAAATTAGCTGGATGCTGTGGCATGCGCCTGTAGTCCAAGCTATTTGGGAGGCTGAGGCAGGAGAATTGCTTGAACTTGGGAGGCAGAGGTTGCAATGAGCTAAGATTGTGCCATTGCACTCCAGCCTGGGCAACAGAGCAAGACTCTGTCTCAACAACAACAACAACAACAACAACAACAACAACAACAAAAATTAGCTGGGCCTGGTGGTGGGTGCCTGTAATACCAGCTACGCGGGAGGCTGAGGCATGATAATTGCTTGAACTTGGGAGGCGGAGGTTGCAGAGAGCCAACAGTCGGGGCAATAGAGTAAGATACTGTCTCAAAAAACAAAACCAGACAGAAATAAAAGCTAATATATTTTTGTGGGTCCCTGAAAGTCTCCTGAGCACTGTGCCTCTGGATCCTGATGGATATGTGGGTGCTGCTGGGTCAATCCTCATTGCACTTGGCATCTGGGAAAGTTTGCAGTTACTGGAGTGACTTTGCTAATTACTGTCAGTCTCTACCTCTGAACACCGTGTGGGTTGGGACCATGGCTGTCTTCCTCACCATCGATTCCCTAGCAGGCATTGGCACTGCTTGGTCCAGTTACTAGGTGCTGCCCAGGTGACTGCTCAAGGAATAGCCTTTGGATGAGAGAATGATGGGCCAGTCTCCCCTATCAATGACAAAATATCCCATTCTCCTCCCTGCCCAGTGTCTCACATGGGAGGTCCTCCATGTTTCATGTACAGGAGCGTACATGTATCCCCCTTGCACAGGCTCTGCTGACCTTGGCAGTGGCCAGCATCTCAGGGGCTAACCTGCTCTGGGCTGGGACTGCCAGCAAGACACTTGGTCCAAGTACAGAACAACTAGCATTGCTCTTGGACACCATGTGAAGGTACTTGAATAGCCAACTTGTGTCCAGCACCAGATTGCCACCAAGCAGTACCTTGCAGGGATGTGGAAGGAACTCAAAGCAGCTGTTTCCAGGCACAGTCCCCGCACATCACAGCCCCTACCTCCAGAGGAAGGGCAGCAGGGCCAGTAATTTTTCCCACCAACAGCTAAACTGTTTGCTTTTCAAATACTGGTGATGTAATGAGAGCTAAGACTTCTGGAGGAGGCAAATCCTGCGCACTGGCTTGGGCCCTGGGGCTGAGGGGTGCTGGCCGAGAGCTCCTCGACCCCAGCAGGCTACAGGGTGATGAGTGCTAGGATCAGCTGCATTCCCAGGTACGTCAGTATGACCTCCAAGGGATGTGAACTGGACAGGCAGCTTGACCCTTGACCTCCCTCGTTCACTGATCCCCTAGCTGTGATTATTTTTAATTTCGATGACGTTCATTTGGGAGAAGGCAGCCCAGCAGAGCTACTTGATCCCACCCAACTCCAGAGATCCCAGCCAGGCCTGGATAGCTCCCGGGGCAGGGTAGATAGAGGAGTGTGGACGGGAGGCATGAGACCGCAATGAAGGACCCCACCTCGGCAGCTGCTCACAAAATGTGAACGAGTCACTTAACCTTTTTGCGAGGATGAAAAAAGATAATGTAGGTGAGGGCTTTACAGACACCTGACATGCAGGAAGGCATGAAATGCTGGCTGCTTGGATGATGGTGAGCACTAACTTTTAAGACTGTTGGCTTTATCATGAAACACGAATGCCTCTCCAATGTTAAAGCCCCAGTCTCCCACCTCATTCTCTCAGATTCTTATTCTGGAGCCCATTCCTGGGGAGTCTGAGATTGAGGTAGGCCAAGAGGATGCCGCAGAGGCTGCTCTGATGGGAGGGGAATTTCCTGGCAGTAGTGGTCAGTGCCATGATGAGGCACTTCAGTACAGGTCAACCTTGGCTGCCTGGGAAGGCCACAGATTTAGAGTGCTGGGATGAATGGAAAGGCTCTTTACAAAATGCATATTTTCAGGGAGGCCTCAGTAAGGCAGAATCTAGACAAGAAAGGAGCCAGTGCCGAGATCCACAGGCATCCCCGGAAGCTGGCAGGGAGAGAGTGCCATGCATGGGTTTAGAACTGTAACATGCCCCCAGATTCCAAACCTTTCTCTCTCCATACATCATTCCATATGCATGCCCCATAGTAGCCAGGGAATGGAGAATCAGAAGGCTGTATTATGCCATCACTTTCTTTCCTAAACCAGGTCATCTTGTTGCCATGTACCCCAAAGGGCACATCTTTGCACGAGGTATCAGGAAGTGATGGTGATGTCAGTTCCAGTAGCTTTTACAGAGGCGTTTGCTAATAATGCCTTAACAGGAAATTCAAGGGCACACCAAAAAGTTTCTCTGATGGATGCCAGTATTTTCAGATGACTTTCTGCTGAAGAATATTCTAGAAGATAAGATAGTCTAATACACTGCCCTCAAAGCTGATCAGATCATCCACTCAACCACATCAAGTTAATGCTTAATGTGCTCTACCAAGACATGCTAAGGAGTGGGTTAAGCTGAGGGACAAAGCCAGCCCCAACTCCTGTTCTTTGAACGCACCCAGCTGAGGAGGAGAATCAGATAGCAATTATTTCATTACAGAAATCAATTAGGGTAAATAATCTCGTTTTTTTTTTTGAATAGCAATTTAACAATTTGACTTGAGTTCTTTTACTTTGTAGCCAAGAGCTTGGGGGTCAAGCAGACCCCAGCTTTCTTCTGAGATAAGTGCAGTGTAGGACCATACCAACAACTCATCTTTCATCTTAAAAGAGACACTGGCATTCAGGAGAGAGTCCAGAAGCTGGAAACAGTGATGATGGTGGATTACTCAACTGTTTCACATATGCAACATCTGGGAAGTGGAAGGAGCTTAACCTGGAAAAGAGAAGGCCATGGGATATTAGACTGCCATCTTATAACATGTGAAGGATTGCTATTCATGGGTGAATGCTCTTGGCATGGGCAGTATTGTTCTGAGTAGGACCAGAGGGAAGAACCTAGAGCAACTGGGGAAGAGGGTGAGGTAGCTTTCAGGTTCATGCAAGGAAGGACTTTCTGACTCTTGGAATGGCTGCCTTGGAACACAGAAAGCTGTCTATGAGAGAGCTGTCGGATCTCATTCTTGTCTCAGTTGGCCACCCTGTTTCCAAGCTTGTGACGGGCTCCATTGAAAATGATGTTCACATATTTGGATTGCTCTCCCCATCTTTTTGAACCCCTTCCCCTCTGTCCTGCCTCATGTTCTGCTATCCACCTGTCTCTGCTCTCCTGGGGAATCTCACCTGGCCTTGTTTCCCATCTGCAGCCTCCCAAATGCCCTTAGATGATGCCCTACTGGGTTTGGTTGTATTATGGCAATACACAAAAGCATGGCTTTGGAGCAAGATAGATATAAGATTAAATCCCAGCTCTACTACTCATGAGTCATGTGGCCACGTGCCAGTGCCTTCTCTGAGCCTGTTTTTCTCATCTGTAACATGCAGGTGATGACACTACCTGTTAGGATTGTTGGGAGACATTCAATGAGATCTGTGGATAGCCATAGGCTTAGGGTAAATAGTCTCATTTTTCTCTAATAGCAATTAACCAATTTGACTTGAGTTCTTTTATTCTGCAGCCAAGAGCATGAGGGTCAACGAGACTCAGCCTGTAATAGGTCAGGGTAGGACAAATTTTGTCTTTTCTGCTTGCTCGGCAAGTGCTGTGGGCATTTCCATCATTTTCAGAGGAGGGGCGAGATCCACTGAAAGGAGGAGTGGAACAAGGACTTGGCCTGCCCTACAGTTAGGATCATAGCCGACCCAGCAGGGATGACTCTGGAGCATCTACCTACCTTTAATTAGTGCAGTGCTGGAGTTGCTCCTGCCATGAAAGCTGACTGTGAACATCTCTTTCTAACTCCATGTTCAGTGACTTTGTGTTGTTAGCTGGAAATCAGTCATGGTTGGAGCACTTACACCACAGAAATTGGCAAAAGCTACAAATCAAGACTCCTCCAGCCTCCAGAGAGATTTATGTTACTAAACACATTCCAGCACACACGTAGTCCTTTGACAGTATTAAAAGAAAGGCCCAAATCACACTATTCACCTTGAAAATCTTTGGGTTCCTGAGGAACAGGAATCAGTAGTACAGATGAACTTTGCCTTGATATGCAGGAAGAACTTTTCTGGTGGAGTTGGCACCAGGGATCTATGTCCCTCTCTGTTGTCTCCTCATTAGGAGGGCTGAGGGTGTTCACCTAGGTTGTCACTTAACTTTAATCTACCAGCATCCATGGAGAGCACTTGGAGTTCCTTGTCTGGGTGTACCCAGGAAGGATGCGGAACTCACCAATGATTGGGAACAGGCTGTACCTGTGAAGCAAGGTGCCTGGGTTGGAACTTCTCAATAATTTACTATTTCCTTATAGGGGCCTGAGGAGGCTGAGGCATGGTGTTGAAGTTTGATTAGTAATAAGAACATAGCAGCTTAACCTCTAACATTTAGCACTTTCCCCCGGATCGAATGACTGATCTCTATCTGGGTGAGCCATGCTAGCCGGCTGCCTGGGAACATTACACCTCTCTAAAAGCTGTCAGTCTCTGTCACTGTCTTTGCACAATGGAGGCCATAGCTATTTTTAAAGGACTGTGTCACCTTTCAAGAGAAATTGTATCTGCACGAAAGATTGATTTTTTTTCCTTTTGGTTGTTTTATATACAGATTTGGTGGTCCTTCATCTCCCAAGGTGAAGTTCGGTGCTGAATCCCCAACAAGCTGGCATTGTTTTGATTTTTATTTTAGGGAGAATATGAAGGAATCGAGAAAAAGTCAGATAAATGCCTAAAGCCCAGGCTGTCACAGACAGGCATCTTATTTGTAGTAAGGAAAGGGATGGAGTAGACAGGATATTGGTCCTGCAACTATTGGGTGGCAAGCATTTGACCAAAATAATTGCTATTTTGTTAAATCCTTTCCCAAATTCTGCAAGATAGAGATGTTAACCCCATTGGAAGATGAACTGGATTAGGAGAGTGGGCTCTGAAATAAAACTCTCTGGGTTTATAATCCCAGCTTGACTCAGAGGCCACTTACCTGTGATCTCGTGCCTCAGTTTCCTTAATCTTCAAAATGGTGCTACTCACAGTGCTTACCTTATTATAAAGGTATTGTGAGAATTCAGTTAGTTAATCCAAGGTAAGTACGTAGACAAATGCCTTGAATATAGTCAGTGCACATCAATATTGTTTGTTGGCTTGCTTGCTTGTTGTTTGTGTTAGAGTGCAGTGTCTGATGACTATGATTTTTCAGACTTTTTAGTAAGAGTATTGCTCCTGCTGACCCACACAGATGCCTTTAATATATGCCTTCCTTTTTCCACCCAGGAGCTCCCACTTTTCAGAGGGAGATCCCAGTGCTTGCCTCAATGAATTTTGTTGTTGTTGTTGAGAAGGTTAAATTGAGATCCTTCATGTCGAATGTTTGACTCAGCCCTCAGCGCTTGGAAAGCTCTCAGCACATTAAAGTTATTTATTAGTCACCATTAGAAATAGTCCTCTCATGAGGAAACAGATTTAGAAAGCTGCGAATGAACTATAGGCACCAAGAGCAGGTTGCTGCCGTGAAAACAGAATATTCTGAAAGACTTGTCAAAGGCAGATGGGGTAGTCAAGTTACATCTAATAAGCCTCTAAAAACCCATTGATAAAATTCTAGACTGCATGCCTTTACATTCTACTCTTTAAAGAAAGTGAAACTCCAAGTTGCAGATGAAGCAGTATGGGTGTGGTTTCCACAATGGGAACACCTGGTGCTCCACTCCAGACTTGCTCAAAGCAAGTGCTTTGCTCTTACAAAAAAGAATAGTAAGAAAGTGTGCATTTATATCTTTTAAGTTAAAGCAAAATGTCTGTTATATACTGGTATATCCGTTTTTATGATCCCCTGCTTTAATCTTCTTTTATGATTAACTGTCCAACTACTAATCCTGTTAGCCTTGCATAAGGGACTTTATTTCAACTGCAAAGTCATTTCAGCATCAGAAACTGCCCTTGCTTCTTTCTTTATCACCTGATATGGGTCCCTAAAAATGGAGGGAACATGCAGGGGAGAAGAGGGGCAAATCTGTTTATCTGAATATCTATTAATTTAAAACTCATTGAGAAAGCTCCTAACTCATGATAGAAATCAGAGATGCAAAGATGAACAAGGGTAGGGGGTGGGGAAAGTCCCTGCTCTTAAGGATCGCTCAGCTCTTGTGGAGAAGATATATTAAAATACAGCTGTTTCTTGTCTTACAATGGGGTTATGTCCTGATAAACCCATGCTAAGTTGAATATATAGTAAGTCACAAATACATTTAATACACCTAACTTAGCACACATCATAGCTTAGCCTAGCCTGTCTTAAACACGCTCAGAACACTTCAATTAGCCTACAGTTGGGCAAAATAATCTAACACAAAGCCAATTATATAATACATTGTTTAATATCTCATGTAATTTATTGAATACTTTACTAAAAGTGAAAAACAGAATAGTTGGATGGGCACTGGAAGTGTGGTTTCTACTGAATGTGTATTGCTTTCCCATCATTGTAAAGTTGAAATATGAAGTCAAACTATGTTAAGTCCGGAGCATCTGTAATTATACTACAATGAAATTGGTACTAAAATGGAGGTCTGATAAAGTTCATGAAAGCATAAAGGAAGAAATGGTTAATTCTAACCTCAGCGAATGGGGTCACTGAGGCAAGACTTCAAAATAGGAGACTTGATAAGAGTTGTAAAGGATCATTAAGAGTTCACTAGATACAGGACATCTAAGTGAAGGAAGAGAAAGAACAAATATCTGGAGGGTGAATGGGTGTGATCTATGTTGGATGGCAAATAGCTCAGTATAGTTCAGTGTAAGGGTGGTTGAGCTGGAGGGATGGTGGAGATGCCACCCATCCAGCCTGGCTGGGACCTCTTCTGTGCATTTCCCTCTGACCAGTGACCAAATGCAGGAGGTTGTGCCCGAAAAGCAACTCAAAGTCAACTTCCTTTTTCCACCCAGGAGCTGTTACTTTAATTTAATCCTTGTCTGTGTCAAGGCAGATAAGGATAGGAAATTAGGTGAGAGGAGCTTATGTAAGGTCCTACATGCCCTAACTGGGAGCTTATATATCATAGGAGGGAGCCCAGGGCAAATGTTAAGCATAGTAGTCACTGTGGGGGATGTGAATTTTAGAAAACGAATCCAAGAATGTGGAGGATGATGTGGGAGGAATGGAATTCAAAGTGGAGAAGGATCACTGACACAGACAAGAAAGATGGGGACCAAGTTAAAGTAGCAGCTTCTAGATGGAAAAAGGACATTGACTGTGAGTTAGTTTTTGGACAACTTCCTGCACCTGTCACTAGTCAGAAGGAGACACACAGAAGATGCTCCAGCCAGGTTGGGTGGGTGGCAGTGTCATCCACTGGAAGCTAGATCACAGGAAGAGGAATGGTCCCAGAATGGGGATGAAGAAGAGTTTGGTTTTTAATCCACTGGGGACATGAAGTCATGGACACAGATCAAGCATGGTCCCTGAGAGAGCACACTGTTTTCCAACTACAAATTGTGTAGCAAAAAGTTAGCATGCTCCCACTTGAACAGTTTTGTGGTATCACTTTCCAGAATCCATGTGTATATGTGCCATTCTGGGAGCATTCATATGCTTTTTGATTGAAGTGCTGACATATTACCTATAAGGAGAATCTTCAAGGCAGGGTCCCAGACCTGTGGGATCTTCCCATGTTAGACCCTTAAAGAGGCAGAACTATTGCACGTGTAGAATGAAAGAGAAACCCAGTTTAAAATCTTCTATAAATACACTTGTTAAAAGATAAACTTAGGCACATTAACATTTTACTGAGTTTATTTGAGCATTCAGTGATTCAAGAGTGGTGCAGCATCAAACACAAGAGGTTCAGTGCACCACTGGAGTGGGAAGGGAAGTGTTTGTAGAGGCAAGACAAAAGAAAATGTAATTGGTTAACGTGGGAAGTCCCTAGCTAGAACTTAGTTGATGGTTTCTGATTGGTTAAACTTCAACTTCACTTTACCGTTTACATTGAGTTGGGTTTTGGGTTTACTTGTGTAGGATCCCAAGGCACTGGAATTGTCTCTGTTTAATGTGCTTCCAGTCAATCCTTCATGTCATTAGAACCCTGAAGATCTCAATCTAAATGTCATTTTCTTTGATAAGTTTGCTCTGTTTGTCCCCATGATAAGTAGGTCCTCCTATCATGCACTCTCACTGTATAATTCTCCTTGTAGCACTTTGAGCAGCTGTATTTTCGCATTTCTATGTGTGTGTTTACCTGATTGATGGCTGGATTCCCCACTAGAAAGTGGCATTGAAAACAAATACAAAACTGCTCATGTTTACTGATGAATTTCTGGAACCTAGTACAGTGCCAGGGATATAGATGGAACTTGGTAAGCAACTGCAGGGATATAGATGGAACTTCGTAAGCAACTGTTAAAGGAATGACTGATTGGTGGATGATCTCTTCACTGCACTTTGTGATGAGGGGCCCTAGCTCTCCTCTCAGAAATGCTATTGGCTTTGCAAGTCTGTTTTTTTTCCCCCAGGGATTGGGGGGCAGGGATCTGTGACCTGGTCTCCACAGGGCTCACTGGTATGTATGTGGATTGGCTGGGAGCTGGCTGAGCTAGGCTGAATTGGCTGACATAAAAATGTTTTTATGTCCCCCATCTTCAAAACCATGCCATAATACCAAGAGGCCAATTATCTCATGGGGTGAAATTTCCTAGAACCATGAAATTGTTGATGAGGTGCCATGTTCCTTCAAAGTTATTCAACATGCACTGCTTCCAAGGAAGAATGCTAAGACAATGTGTTTCCAGAAAATACGTGGACTGGGTTTAGGAACTCATTAGTATGTGCTCATCTGACCTGTTTGGACTTTATGACTCCTTCGTCAATCGCGGCCTGATCTACTTGCCAAGTCAACTTCTAAATGACACACATTTTTACAAGCAAATGTTTAATTTTGAGACTGCCTTTTAATCCTTGTTTCACTATAAAATCATTTAAGTTTCTGTTGTATTTTTTATTCAGAAAAACTAATATTTGTTTTTCCGTTGCTAAGAACACCCCTGGTTAACCAGCTGTCATTCTCATGGCGGCAAGCTTTGCCCAAGCCTGGGAATAGTATCAGGACATCTGAAACCCCAAGGAAAAAGAATATGTAAAATATATTCAGCTCTACAAGATTCAACCTTTAAAACATAACTGCACACTAGACTCTCATATATCTGTACCAAATATCTGTTGAAAATTTAAGTAGAGGATAGCAATCAAGAGTATAGACAGCGTTAGAGCCTAAAAATATAGGTGGGATTGCCTATGTTCAAATTCCAAGTTGTCTTCTTACATTTTTTTTGTAACTGGGTAATTCTCATAACCTTTCTAAGTCTTGGTTTCATTAGTAATAAATTAATAATTAGAATAAGAACCTACAGTTAGGAATTCTCTCATATATTTAAGGTTTCCTGACCTTCTAGATACATGATGAGATTGTTCCTTACCATCCCTTGCAGTTAGGTGTACCTATGTGACTTACTTTGATCAAGGAAACTTGAGCATAAATGAAGGGTGTGGCTTTCTGGTGGAAGTTTAGAGAGTCAGCATGCCATTTTCCATGCCTTCTTTATCTCTCCCATAATAACGAGGAACCTCTCCATGGGGGTTCTCCATCAGTCTGGGTTCTGAAGTGAGAAAGGTATGGAGCTAGAGACCTCTGCTGATCCATGATGAACAGGCAGCACAAGCAAGAAACGAGCCAACATTTATTTAAGCCCTTGAGATTGGGGCATTGTTTGTTGTTGCAGCACAGCCTGGCTCATACAGACTCTGGCCATACAAACTCCTACCAAGACTTAAAAAAATCATGTATCAAAGAGTATCAAAAGTGTATATCTCAGGGCTTGGTACATAGTTAGTGTCCCATCTGTAAATATTAGTTGTCATTGTTGTTGCTCCTCACTCCTCATGAAAAAGCTTTGAAAAACTCAAGATTTTTTTTTTCCTTTTGTATGACAAAGAATAATTTACCCCTAATCTATCATTTGTTTTTCACTGCACTTTGATTCTCCCTGGGAGTGCAAAGATGAGCCATATACACACAGAAATCTTCTGTACTTTGAGTCACGTTTTTCCTCCACTTGAGACAGTTCTCCTCTTTCTGTCAATTCTGTGGGTGCTTAACTTTGCTGAACACCCACTTCTCTGAGGAAGTTAGCTCTCTTGGCCTGGCTGCTCAAATGATACCCTCGCTATTGATCAGGTGTACCTTGTCTTATGATAGCTGCTGGTTGAAGTCACAGGGGAAGGGGCCTACCTTCTTTGGTTTGAAAGACTACAGTTACCACCTGTAGAAATAAGGAAGCAAGAAAGTAGAAAGACACAGTTACAGGGCTACTTGCCTGCGGTCAGAACAGATTCACTGGGGTCTAGGCTTTGAATCCAAGACAGGACCTTGGCTTAGTCCTCTGATGCTTGCCAAGTGGTGGTTCTAAGAGGATACTACATACTAAGTGACTCAGGGATGTAGGGCAGCACTGTCCAATGCAACTCTCTGCAGTGATGGAAATGTTTATTGTGCTATCCAAGATGCTAGCTACATGTGACTACCAAGCACCTCAAATGTAGTCAGTGTGACCAAGGAACTGAATGTTTAGTTTCCCTTAATTCTAGTTAATTTAAATTTTATGTAGGTAGCCACACATGCCTAGTGGCTACCATCTTGGACAGCAAGTACCAAGTGAATGAACAGCCTAGTACACTGTAGGCACTCAATGACCTGGTACTTCTATACTTCTTTTATTCTGCTTCTGCAAGTCCTGTGCATAACCAGATTCTTCTTTGAGTCCTTCAGATCTCACAGGCTCTGCCAGAGGAGAAATGCTTTCCAAAGAGAAAAAAAAAAAAATGGCCAGACACTAGACCAGACCAATCTGGGATGCTCTATGTCATCACATACTCCATTTGTTCAACGAGTGACAAGTACAGAAAGATCCTGGCTGAACAGCTCCCTGAAGGCCTGCTCAGAGGCTGGAGGCTTCCCCATCTGCACGCTGCTCCCTGCTCTCCAGAGAGGCAGGAAGAGAGGATCTTTGGCTCCAGAATGGAGCACAGAGATTGCACAGACTGGAAATTATTTGGAGGGCCAGGCTGGTTTTCATCGCATCTGGAAGCTGATGCTTTCATCTCACTGAATATCCTTACATAAAAGCTCCTGAATGAGTCACGTCCCTGGCTCTTGAGGCTCTAGGTTCTGTCTGCTTGAAATCATCCATAAGAGAAGGAAATGGCAGGGCATTAGCCACAGAGAATAGACATTATCTAATTTTGAACAATCAGGAAAAGATCTGAGGCCTTTTCTAGAGCTCATGTTCCATGGGTCTAGGACTGTGTATTTTACAGAGTGATCCATCTGATTTGCAGTGGTTTTTAGTCTATGACTATGAGAAAAGTGATCTTGGTCACTTTTCACAAAAGGGACACACAAGTATTTGTGAAGTGTCTACTGTGCATAATGTTACTGAAAACCTTATATCCTTTCTCAGAGTAAATGCTGATGTCCTTTCCAAACAGCCTCCAAGTCCCCACCAACAGGACCACTGGTGCTCTCTGGCTTCATCTTCAACTTCTGTCTCCTTCACTCTGCTCACTTCAGTGACAAGGGCTAGTGTATATTTCCAGAACATGTTGCTTAAACTCCTGCCTCGGGACTTTTGCACATGCTCTTCCCTCTGATATCCCATAGCTAACTCTTCACACCTTTAGTCTTTGCTCAAAGGTCAGCTTCCCATTCAAACCTTCCTTGACTTCCAGTTCCAATTTAAAATTGGAACCCTCCACTTCTGACTTTCTGTCTCTTTCTCCTGCTTACATTTCTTCATTTGAAATCACACTCTTTTATATACCATAAGTTGTTTGTTGTTGTTTTCCTGTCTCCTGCTACCAGAGAACAGTCTCCGTGAGGGTAAGGACATCTATCCGCTTTGTTCTTTGCTGAGTGGTCAGCTCTTTGAACAGTGTTGGACACCTAGCAGGAGCCGAAGAAATGTTTGTTGAATAAATGAATGCTCTTTCATTTAAGTCTCATTATCAATTCTTCACAATCAGCTCTGCAAATGAGGCTTAGAAGTTAGAGAAGTTAGCTGCCCAGAGTTTTGCAGCCAGTAAGCAGAAAAGCTGTATTCATTACTAGATCCATTAAATGCTTTGGGAGCCTTCCCTATGTGCTGGGAGCTGGGTTACAGGAAGGAACAATGCAGACAGGATCCCTATCTGCAAGGAACTCACATTCTAGTGACCCCAGTGATTCTTGGGAGTCAGCTTCAAGCCTGTCTCATCCCAAAGCCCATATTTTTCTATTACACGATACTATCTGCTATGTTTAGACAAACATTACTGCATGCCAGAAAACTAGTTCTGCTATTCTCTTTAAGGTCAGGAGGATCCTCTGATTTCACGTATCCTAAGAGAAAGGAGGTGGATTTTCATGACACTTAGCTCATCTGTTTGTTTGCAAATATTTTTTTCTTTATTTTTCCTGCCACAGCCTCAGGGATCCTGACACCCAAGACTTGGGAGTTTGTGTGGACCGAAGCAACTTTGGGGAAATTGTGCTGTGGCTTCTCACAAACATTTGTAAAAGGTTTCAGTGAGAAAGCAGCCCAACGTGTAGGGCCAGAGGGCAATCTGACAAATCTCAGCCACTGCTAATGCTTTCACCCTCCATGATGGGTCCAAGGCTTGGCCTGCAGTGGCATTCTGGCCAATCTCAAATAGTGAAAACTTTGGACAAGAGCAGATGGCTGTGACATGAGCCCAGTTAGAGTGAAGAAATAACTGGAAAGGGGACTGAAATTAAACCAAACACCAGGCCTCCAAATTCTCAAGGATGGCTTCCCCCACAGAGGGCCTTTCCCAACCTTCTGTAGCCGTTCTTTTCTTGGCACTTACTAGAAATGGCATGGAGGTGACTCAACCAAGAGCCTGAAATAAAATGCCAATAAGAGGAGTTTGACTCACTCACACGACTAATTACTGGGTCAACCGAAGGAGGCATAGGATGTTTCTGTCCTCTAAAAGTTTCCTTCCCCAGGAGGTTAACTGGCTAAAGTATACTTGGAGAGTTTCTAGGTGGTAAGAGGAGTGGTCTTAATTTTTCTCAGGGGTGGAAACAGGTGTAGAAATGACATTCAAAGGTAATTGGTTTTTGAGTTCTTCTTTGGGCTAAAAGTGGAGATTATCTCCTGTTAGTTACAGTGGGCAAGCAAAGAAGAGCAGCGTCTGGTATGATAGACCAAAATCCCTTAAAACACCCCCAGAATCTGGAGCACTTAATGTGCTGGGTGGTCCTTTGCCTATGACACCTCTGGACTCACAGAGGTTCTGACTAGATCTCAGCCTGCCCACAGTTAAGCATACTCAAAGGCAACCAAACCATTCTCGTGACTCTTGCAAGAGCACACGTCTGTCCTCTCTGAAGATATGAGCATCTATAAGGAGCATAGCTGAAGTGGGACCAGTGTGTTTGCAGAGATGCAGAAAAGCAGTGCCACCTCTGCAGGATCCTAGGGTACAGAGGGATCATCCTCCATCCCTTCCACTTGATCATCTCATATGTAATCCATCAGCGAGTTCTGATGGTTGGTTTTATTTTTTCCAAAGCATATATCAGATCCACTGCTTTTCTCCATCGCTGTTGTTACCAGCTCATTCTCTTGCCTACATAACTGAAATATACTCCAGAATCCATCTCCCAATTTCACCCCTGACCCCCACCTTCTTTTTTTATAATTCTGGGTCTATGTAGTGGCGTGGTTGTTTTTCTCCAGCATATTCACCGAACCACACCTTCCTGACATCTTCTGTGGTTTCTCATTTGTTCTGGGTATTGTTGCTATGTAACAATCCACCTCAAGACTTGGTGGCTTAAAAGAACCACCATTTTATTCTATCTCTCAATTAGTGGGTCAAGAATTCAGGCATGGCTCAGCTGGCTGGTTTTCTTGCTTCACTCAGCATTGACTGAAGTCACTTAGGGGTACTCAGATGGTGGATGATTCGTTTGGAGGGCCCAAGATGGCTTCATTCACATTTATGTGTGTGTGTGTTTTGGTGGGAGTGCCTTGAGGGCTGGGCCCAGATGGAAATGTTTACTGTTGCCTCTTCAACATAGTGGTCTCAGGGTAGATGGTCTTCTTACACAGAAGCTCCCAGAGTAGTGTTTCAAAATAAAAAGTGGAAAGTGACCCTCCCTTGAGGTCAGATTAGAAACTGACATGGCATCACCTCTGCCATATTGTACTGGTCTAAGGAGTCACAGAGCCTGCCAGAATCAAGAGAAGGAGATACAGATGCCATCTCTCAATGGGATGAGTGTCTAGAAATATGTGCCTATCTTCAACTTGCCACACTACCGCTCTCAGAAATACATCCACTTTCTCGACTGACTAACAAGGCCCTCTTGACCCATCCCCTGACTGCCTTCCCCCCTTCCACATCATCTTCTAGTCACACTGGACTCCTTCCTGCTCCATACACACACTCTTTCTTCCCACCTCAGAGGCTTCATATATGCTGTTCCCTTTGTGTGAAATGCCTTTCCCTAAAACACTTCCCACAGTTAATTCCTCCTCATCATTCAGGCCTTAGGTCCTGTCTCCCTCTGTGCTAATTACCCCAGTAGCAGGTTCCCCAGTAAACCTCTGTCCTTGGCCCACCACCATTCAGACTAGAATGTTCTAAAAGGTCAACAGCTTCACTTTAGCGATTGAAAGAACCAGCATGCGGCTCTAGGGAGGCAGAACACATGCTGATCTTGGACAGAGAGAGGAGTTTAAGCTCTGCCTATTGGTAGGTTATTAACTCTCCCAAGCTTCACCTTTTCTCATCTGTTAAATGTGGATAAGTAACATTCACCTTAAAGTGTGGCCATGAAAAAAAAACTGAGATTGCACACAGCTAAGCCATGTGGAATCACTAGACTTGGTAAAGTTTCAATAAATACTGGTTAAAAGGGAGAAGTTTTATTTTATTTTATTTTATTTTATTTTATTATTTTTTTACCCCAAGTGCAAGGCCAGTTTCAGCTATAATTTCCTTGTTACTAGACATTCTGATATGGCCTCTGGGTTCCAGATGGCTTTTTGTTTGAGAGCAGTAATCTCTGCCAGCCCAGGTCACAGAATTAGTAGCACGCTATTCCTTGAGCAGAGGGTGAGGATGGGGGAACTTGCTCAGAGCAAACAAGCTTAGGAGCTGTAGGAGCAAACACGTAACAGGGAAAAAAGATTTTTTAAATAATAGATGTTAAAAAATGAATCCAAACAAGAGAAATATACCCACTGAATAGGGATAAGTGTAATGTCTCTCATGGACTGTGATATATGTCTGCTTGGAGACCAGCTCAACAAAAGGCCAAATTTTCTTAAAAGCATGTTAAAATATTAATAGATATCTGAAACAGTTTTCTTGCAACTGCTGCCAGTCTTCAGAAAGATTACATCAGACTGGAAAAACCTAGGAGAGACGCTGTAATGTCTTAGCCATGGTGACCTACTAGGGCATCTTAGAACCCACTTCAACGAGGCAGGCTGCGGTCTGGCAGGCGAGCCCCCAGCAGGCTCCATCCGTGTGAATCAGAGTTATTGAGAAATTTCATGTTTGACCTCAGGAGCTATGATTCACTCTCTCCAGCAGGTTCTATGATACTTTACATGGCCTACAAAAGCCTATCTTGTTCAGCTCCAACCTCCCCCACTGGCTTCTCCCACCTGGCACCCTCTCAGCTCCGGACCCACTGATTTTCCTTTCAGACACTTATACTCACCTATTTCTCACCCACTGCAGGACCTTCAGCCTGCACTTGCCTCTTTCTAGAACATTCTTTCCTCCCCTCTTAATGCCCTTTGTTATCTCCTACTCATCTAGATCTCTCCTAGAGAGTCTTTCTCTCTATAGCATCTCCAGGCATTTCCTGTAAAATAGATGCAGGACCATGGTTGCCTCCCCTTTGCTATTTTCACGTTAGCTGTTCTGAAAGAATAGGAGTGGTTATAGGATATCTCCAGCCCTCCTTATAAACTCTGTAAGGGGAGGGTTTACATCTCTTTTCCCTCACCATTGCCTTAATAGCATCTAGTAGCATAGGGAACTGCTATGGTTTGAATATTTGTCCTCTCCAAAACTCATATTGAAGCCTAATCCCCAATGTGGTAGAATTGACAGGTGGGAGCTTTAAGTGGTGATTGGTTCAGGAGGGCTCTGTCCTCTTAAATGAATTAATTCATTTATGGGTTAACGTGTTACTGTGGGAGTGGGACTGGTAGCTTTTCTTTTTCTTTTTCTTTTTTTGAGATGGAGTCTCGCTCTGTCACCCAGGCTGGAGTGCAGTGGAGTGATCTCAGCTCACTGCAACCTCCATCTCCTAGGTTCAAGCAACTATCCTGCCTCAGCCACCCGAGTAGGTGGAATTGCAGGCATGTGCCACCACACCTGGGTAATTTTTGTATTTTTAGTAGAGACGGGGTTTCACCATGTTGGCTAGGCTGGTCTCGAACTCCTGACCCGACCCACCCACCTCGGCCTCCCAGAGTGCTGGGATTACAGGTGTGAGTCACCGTGTCCAGCCTGGTAGCTTTATAAGAAGAGGAAGAGAGACCTGCACTAGCACATTTAGCCCCCTCATCATGTGATGCCCTGAGCTGTTCCAGACTCTGCAGAGAAGTCCCAGCAGCAAGAAGGCCCTCACCAGATGCAGCCCCTTGACCTTGGACTTCTCAGCCTTCATAACTGTAAGAAGTAAATTCCTTTTAAAATAAATTACCCCATTTCAGGTATTCTGCTATGTGCAACATAAAATAGATTAAGATGGAAACCAATAAATAACTGAATAAATTAATAAGTCCAAGAAAATTGTCCAACACAGCAAGAGAATTAGGTTAATCATCATGATCCTGAGAGTTGGGATGATTTATTTTATTAACCTCATTGGTTTGGCCCAACAATCAAATCCCCAGTCTCCTCCTCTGCCTTGTCAGTGAAAACAAAGAAGTAAAAAAATACAACATGTAGAAGATACCCTGGGGTCTTTGACCCAAAGGCAATCACGGTTGGTGCTTACTTAACTAGTGCCCCCATTTGTTTCTTTGAGAGTTCTTTGTCCATCAATTATCATCATGTCTTTCCTACATGACCAGTTGGAATTAATGTTGCCATTTTCCTCTCAGTTTCCTAAGCTCAGAATCTCAGTGTTGTTCTTGGCTGTTCTGTCTTTTCTCAGCTTCTGCAGCCAACTGGTCAACGAACTCTGTAGAATTTTCCTCCCAGCCTCTCTGCTATTTGCCTTCTCCTCTCCAAACTTCATCTCTGCTTTTGTTCCCTCCCCTACATTTCTCTCCTGAATTGCTGCAATTGCTGCTACAGCCTTATTTCTTCATCTTACTTACTTCTTGCAAGAACCCCTGTTTTGTATCATTTTCCAGAGACACCTGGTAATATTTCCAAGTTACAAAGCATCCATTCAGCAAGGATTTATTGATGATGCTATTATAGGACAGCCACAACGAAGGCACTGGGGATATAAGGCTGCCTGCAATCTCCCAGGGGAGACAGGTGTGTAACCAAGGACAGAATTCTAGGGGAAACAGAGTGATGGCTCTCATAGAGAAATGAGCAAGCTAAGTGACATGGGAAGGTGGAAGAGGTAATTTATTTTCTTTCTTCCTCTTTTCTTTTCTCTCTGACTTTGTGTTTTATAGTGTCTCATTCATTCAGAAAAAACAGTCCATAAAAGACCAGATAGACAAGATATGTTAGATAGTCAGGGTGGGATATGAAAATGAACTTGATATAGGATCACTCTCTAAAGGGCTGACTTAGTTTACATATGTGCATATGTGTTGTATACACAAGCTCACCTATGTCCACACTTGTGCAGAGAGTGTTAGTTCCTCTATGGCCAGGATTATCTTCTTACCCTCAGTTAACAACATGGGACTGAGATAGAGTAAGTTCTTGATGATCATTTGTAGAATGGAGAGATGAATGAATGAATAAATGACTACACAAGGTAAAGGGATCTTGGATCCAGTGTAAAAAGTGAATGGCTATTTTCAGAAGAATCAATCTCTTTCAGCAAAAGAGGTTTGATGCCTGAAGTTGAATAGAACATTTCCTGTGATTCACAGGGAGGGATCTTTAGAGTTCTGCTACATAAGAGGTTTCAAGGCATTGATTCTGTCCAGCTAATAAGAGAGAATCCCTCCTCTCCTCCTAAAGTTCCACATTCTTGATATTCATCATGCACATCTCAGATGCCCAGATAGTTCATACACAGACCTTGCTTCCCATAAGAGAGAGCAACTGATTCCACGTTGACTTGTTCTTGATGTTCTTTCCCAGAGGTCACGGTGGTGATGAAGATGATGAAGATTTTGATGGTGATGATGATGATGATATGTTAACGATGATGGTAATGATGATGATGACTGTGACAATGATGATGAAGATGATGATGATATGTTCATGATGGTAATGTTGATCATGAAGATGATGATGATGATATATTAATGATGATGGTAATGATGATGATGAAGATGATGATGATAGCCAGCATTTAATGCACATCCCAGGCACTTCCCTGGGCATTTGACTCTGACAACCTTGTCAAAAAGGAATTATTAGCATCACATCACAAATAGGGTCACTGAAGTTCACAGACTTAAAAAAAAATCTGCTGCAGTTTATACCCAGTGAAATAATTACCCCTTTCTCTGTCCTGCTGCATTTTGGCAAATCCCAGTTCACTCCCTTGTGGTTCCCAGCCTCTGAACCCGGGAAGCACACCATCATGGTGGATAACAAAGGATTTCATAAGCTATTATGTAAAAATGGATAGAATCAGAACACATCAAACACCACACTGGAGATCTGGGTGAGGAGAAATGTAGGTTAACAATGAATCCTTCACAATGGAAAACAAATCAACCTTACAGTTCATTTTATGTATCTTGAGAAACTCATCAACAGACTTCTTTCAAAATATTGACATTGCCTGGGAGAACAGTGAAGCAACAATTATTCTAAGTATTGTTGGAGAGAAAAAAAAGAGCAAAAAACCAAAAAACAAAAAACAACAGAAAAAGATAAATGTTACTTCTTCGTATGTATTAAGATTCTAATTTTAGTTTGATAGTTTAGTTGGTTTTATTTTTTCTGTTTACTTCTTTAATTTTATTCTAAGTTTTCTTAATATTGTTACGCAAAAATAGGTTGCTTCTATCTTAATCTGAATTTCTAGAAACTTCTTTGCTTTTCTTCAATCTTCTCTGCTTTTGCCTTTAATAAATGGAGTTTTATTATTTTAAAATTTTATGTATTTTTCATTGCAAAAGTTATTACACTATGACCCAGGGATTCCACTCCAGATATAAGCCCCCATAGAAACACTTATATGTCAATCTAAAGCCACGTACAAGAACATTTGCAGCAGTATGGCAACTGAAATAGCCCCCAAATGGAAAAGTCCATCAAGGGTACGATGCTACAATTACAAAATGAAATACTATACAGTAATGCCAGTGAACTTACTATGCAACAGCATAGATGAATTTCAAAAGCACAATATTAAGTGAAAAAAGGAAGCCCATAGAAAAAAGTAATTCATTTTTTATTCTATTATTATAAAAATTAAAACCAAGCTTGGCAAAACAAAGCTGTTCCGTTTCTTAATCTGGGCCATGTAAGATGCATTCGTACTACTAAAATTTATCAAGTTGTTTATTTATGATTTGAGCATTTTTCTGTATGCTATATGTTACACTGAAATAACAATTTTAATGAAAAATAATCGCACATTGTTAAACGTAGAGATAGTGGTGAGTAGAATGAGGGAACAAATGTTTATCCATAATCTGACCATTTAGAGATGACCACTGTAAATAGGTATTTGTATCTTCCAAGTATTTTATGTTTTTGAAATGTATCTATCTTATAATCATATTATTTCAGTTACTGCATAATAGTAAATCAGGTGAGTATATGCTAATAATTTATCTGTTTTCTTCTTGTTGGGCACTTAGATCACTGCTATTGGTATACATCTTTTTTTTTTTTTTTTTTTTTTTTGAGACGGAGTCTCACTCTGTCACCCAGGCTGGAGTGCAGTGGCGTGATCTCGGCTCACTGCAAGCTCCACCTTCCAGGTTCACGCCATTCTCCTGCCTCAGCCTCGCGGGTAGCTGGGACTACAGGTGCCCACCACCACACCCAACTAACTTTTTTTGGTATTTTTAGTAGAGACGGGGTTTCACTGTGTTAACCAGGATGGTCTTGATCTCCTGACCTTGTGATCCACCTGCCTCAGCCTCCCAAAGTGCTGGGATTAGAGGCGTGAGCCACCGCGCCCGGCCCTGCATACATTTTTAGGTAGTATTTATAAACATCAATACCTGTTTTAATTTGGATTACAGTAAAATTAAAGTGGGACCTTTTCTCAGGACAATTATTCTGATTTTGTCCCATCAAATAAACTTTTCTCTTTGCCAGAAGGCATCAGCTGTTTAAAGATCAAGAGTCAGCTTGTGACAATTCTTAACTATTGGCAATGATTTTAAGATAATTTGGGTAAGATCTCTGAATCACAGATCCTGGAACAAGAATGTTCTCCTACTTGGTAAAGAGAAACAGCTCCATCTTGCCTGTCAACTCTAATAGATTGGTTGTGTCTGCCTAGAGAACTGTGTTGAGAAGAACTCTGAGTGTCCTAATCTATTATTAATGCCTGCCATGATGCTGAAATGGGAGCACTGACATGTTGGCTTTGGTGTGCCAGCCCTCTCCCAGAGTATGACAGTCTAGTTTGCAGATGAGTTTTGTTGTTGCATGTATGCATGAGTTGCCAATGTGGAACTATCTTGTAAAAGTATTTCTAAGATCTGGGCAGGGTCAGAGGATGTAGGAGCAGAAGTAGTATGGTTCTTGATCTGGTGAAAGTGCATGCACACACACACACACAGACACACACATGCACAGCTAGCAGGAATTATTTTAAATATAAGCAGACTAGCTCAAGCCAGGGAATCCTATGTGAAACTGTTATAGTTGCTCTGGCTTTAGTTAAACTTTATCAAGAGTGGTCACTTTGAATAAGTGAAACTAAGTCATTCCCGGGGCTGAGTTTTGATCTTTCTGCTTCGCTTTTTGAGGAGAGGGAGGGTGATGCAAGGAAGGGCAGCCTTATTGGGTTTCAGTGTGTCTGATGGACACAGCTATAGCTCAAGGCCAGTTGCTCCAAGCTGTAAAGCTCTGGGCTTGAGGAGGCTTTTGTCCTATCAGCTAGAAGGTGCCTCACCGAGGACTCAGTGAATGAGAAGAAGCAAGCTTGTTTGAGCTCAGAGACCCCCCCTCAGACACAGTTTCAGTCCATAACAGAGCAGTTCACAAAATTGTGGGGAAAGTCAAAAGAAAAATAAGACACAGTTCTGCTCCCAGGTCCAGGGAACATACACACTCCCTTCTCAGGCAAACAACGACTTTGGCATGGAACCCCTCAATGTGTACAGTACTGCCTAAACACACATCTCTTTGGACCAATGAGACACTTTCTTTTCTCACTGTTTAGTCATTGTGTTTAGTCATGGCTGCCATATTTCAAAAATCCCAGTTTCCTATTGGCTAAATGCAATTTGGGTTTTTCCAGTAGACCTTCATTTGAGATTCTAAGTGATGTATATTCATTAGAATAGCTGCTTATTGACTATGAATCCTCAGTTTCTTCATGTATAAGACAAAATAATACCACCTACCTCAAGGGCAGTTGTGAGTATCAAGGGGGATGATAACTATAACAGTAATAATTAACAACAGTAGTAGCATGTGCTGAATGCTTCTTAGGTCCAGGAATCATGCTAACCGTTAGCTTATTCAATTCTTCCAATACAGTGAGAGAGAGGTATTACTATCTTTATTTTACAGAGGAAAAGTGAAAACTCAGAAGGATTAAGTAATTTTCTCACAGCTACCTGCCTGGTTAGACTATTTCTTGTCTTTGCATTAACTGCTGTGATATATTCTTTACGTTGTCATGGCTTGCGATACATGCATCTTTAGTAGTGTGCCTGGAACTGATTAAATACTCAATAAACTCTCTGTGACAATGATCAGTGGTACCACTGCTACAGAATTTGCTCTTCATGGCATCTGCTCTGTTATACAGATGGGAAGACTGAGGCCATAGAGCTAGTAATAATAAATGGCAGAACACATCAATTCCAGTCCAAAGCCACACACCTCCCGGCCATTGACCCTGCAGCTGTGGTATTACTCTGAGTCTTTAACTGTCTGTGGGGTGACCTCTTTGGGGGCACATCTGAAGTTGTCTGCCAGATCTGAGATGGTCAGAGGTAGCCTTCAGAGTGGCAATTATTTCAGCTGGAATGTGATAGGAAATATCTGGGAATGAAGTCTCTCCCATACCTGGGATCAGAGCTGCATCCTGGCAGCCCTTTGCTCTGAAGGGCTGGCAGGGCCACCTCTGCTCTGGCCTCCCTGAACAGAATGAAGGGCACATGTGCACGCTAACTTTTGCATTTATCAGCCAGCAGCTGCAGCTAGAGATCAATGATAAGTAGAAACTGTGTACATTCAACTGCATGTGCTTGCTCTCCCTACAAATCATGTGACTTCCTATTAACAGTATCTCTCTTCTTACCAAACCGATATTTCCTGTAAAGGGTTTAGACTAATTGTGGTTTTAACAAGGGTCACATTATGCATTTGTGTGAGAGTGAACAACCATAGGTCAGACAGTCAGACGGTCAGTCTGGAAAACAGATCCATACTCTGAATCTTTAAGGCTGATACGAAGCCCAGATAAGTGTATTTGTGATGTGGAAGTTACTCTGGGAAAACAGAAGGGAGAAAACATGAACTCTAGAGAGAAGCGACTGCTTGGCTAATGAGGATGCTTAAAAGAAAGAATGCTGTGGTTCTCTTTGGTGTTTATTTGGGGAAAGCAACCTGGGAAGATTAGAGCCCTAGACTCTGATGGATGAGGCTCCCCCTATTCCTAGCCCTGGGAGAGTCGGGCAGGTTGTTAATGGCTGTCACTCTGTCTGGGGGCCCATGTTCCACTTTGGTAGTTACAGTGTGAATCACGTAGTTGCTAACGGCAGTCTTGTCTTAGAGACATTCCTTCTCGGTTCCACTATTTCTCAACAGCTTGGAAGCCTGCAATCATTTTGCTTTGACAAAGACGGAGGTTGCCTTGGAGAACACATTGGCCCTGATTGGCTTGTTACTCCACAGAGTGGATATGCTGTGATTGAACTCAGAGCTCTTGAACTCAGCCTGCGCCTTGAAAAACAAAATGAAGACGAGAGAAAGGTTTGAACTTCCTCACTTAACCCACATCTGGCTCAACAGCCCCCTTTTCCTGTTAAGACGTCAACTGTGATATGACAGGGTACCATTTATCACTTAGACATCCTCCGCTGCTTCTCTTTCCTTTCCCCTGTCTCTTCCACTTACTTTAGGTCAAACTGAGACATTTCTTACAGGAGAGCTTTCAACTTAGGTGACACTTTCCTGATTCTGAATCTTGTTCCAAAACGCCACAAGCAAAGTCGCCAGCCTAGAATATCAACATGTCAGAGGGTTTTCATTTTTTCAGACACAACTCAATCATTTTTCTTCTAGCTCATCTAAGAATTTCACCTGGTAAATGAGTGTCTAATCCTACTGGGGAAATTCAAAGCAACCACCATGCAAAACTAAAATTATCTTCCTTCTCCTCCTTTGACCGATTTAATGGAGAATGCATATGCATAGGTTTTATATCAGATCTGCCCAATAGAACTTTCTGCAAGGATGGAAAAGTTCTCTACCTGGGCTGTCCAGTATGGCAACCACTGGACACATGTGGCTATTGAGCACTTGAAATGTGGCAACTGTAACTGAGGAACTGAATTGTAAACTGTGCTAATTTTAACTGATTTAAATTTGAAATTAAATTTAGCCATACCCTATACAAATAATGTACAGTAGAGACTGGCACACGTGGTCAGACCCTGAACGCAGCTATTGATGAAAAAATGCTAATATTGTTTTTTAAAATTGGAATTATCCGTTCCGTTGTTTTCTCCATCTCCAAACACTGGTAACATGTCTGTAAGCTACATTTGACCTTCTGTTGATCACAGCATCATATGTCGGAAAAAGCTGAGGTTGAAGAAAATAAAAATGTGCATTTGTTCATAAAATGGTGCATTTATGTTGAGGTTTGGAGCAAGGCAGAGAGCAGGAAAATAACTGCTCTAGTGCATGAATTAAGTGATGGGATGTAAGCAGGTGACAGAATGGGAACACTTTGCAAAGTACTACTAATGGGATGAAATTTGGCCTTTCAAGCCCAGGTCTGTGCTCTAGCATTCATTCATTCATTCATTCATTCATCCATTCATTCATTCATTCAATATTGACTAAGTCTTTACTGCATAGCATGTATACTATTTCAGTTGCTTCATCTATAAATCGGGGCAAAAGAATAGATAATAACTCAATAGATCATTTTCGTGGTATACGTGACAAAATGTAAACCACCAGAGAAATTTGAACCATTGGAGATATTGACATTTTCTTCAGTCTTAAATCAGAAAGAAATGCTCAGACTGGAAGGAGTGCTTAAGCTCCAACTGAAACCCTGGACTGGGGTAGGGGCAGGGTGGGGATAAGAGATCAAGAAACAATCTAACCATGTTAGATGGTTGTTCAGATGGTTCAACTTCAGGTATCCAGATAAATAGTGTCCTGGCACCATGAAAAGATTCACAGGGGAAAACTCAAAAAATCAAGAAGGAAATTAAGGAAGAAAACCAGATTTTTAAATGTCTTCGTTTAAAAAAAAAAGGAAGGACAGTTTTCAGAATCTATATGATAGTAAACTTTATATTGGCACAATTTAAGAATGGATTCTCACCAAGTTGGTTTTGAAAAGGCAAAGTAGAAATCTATTATCTCAAGAAAACGCAAGTATGCAAGTACAAGTATGCTTCGATCTCAAGAAGGCATGCGATGCCAGGCCTCAATTATCAGCGGACTTGTAACTACTTAACCTTATTCAAGGAGGTTTCGTGAACTATTATTATTATTATTTTTTATTTCAAGAGAAGTTGCTGTAGGTGTCACAGAACCTTGTGTTTAGGCTGGTCCTCTTTGAGAGCATCATTATTTTGATGCTCTCAAAAGACTTACAGATGTGCTCATTAAACCTGCAGTTGGTGTGAGAAAAGTGAGAAGTCTATCAGAATTCAAAAAGAGCCTTATAGTTTAAAAGGATGAACTAGTCATCAAGATGAAGTCTGTTAGATACATTTATCAAGTCCTGTATTAGATTGTAAACTTTTTGCATCAAAAGTATAAGATATAGAAAGTTCTGCCCGAAAAGACATTGTGAAAAAGCCCAAAGGGCACGGGGTTGGCCCTGAGCATAAGACAGCAATGAGGTGTGATGTTACCAAATCTTCAGCCAATGTAGGTTCAGATCAAGGGCAAGGGGGCTCCTCCTGAGTTGTACAATCGGGATGAGGGTGCCTAGAACAGGAAGGGAGTCAGGAAAGTATTCTATTTCAGCATTGTTTGAAAAAAAAAGTGATGGCCGGGGGCAGTGGTTCCTGCCTGTAATCTTACCACTTTGGGAGGCTGAGTCGGGTGGAGTTCGAGACCAGCCTGGCCAACATGGAGACACCCCGTCTCTACTAAAAATACAACAAATTAGGTAGGTGTGGGGGTGGACACCTGTAATCCCAGCTACTCAGAAGGCTGAGGCAGGAGAATCGCCTGAATCCGGGAGGCAGAGGTTACAGTGAGCCAAGATTGTGCCATTGTATCCCAACCTGGGCAACAAGAGCAAAACTCTATCTCAAAAAGAAAAAATAAAATTAAAAAAAGTGAGCATGCTCACCTTGCAGAAGTGAAGATTCAGGAGTTACATGAATACTATCTTCCAGGGGTTGACCAGTTGTTTGTTAATGACAGTAGCTTGTGCAAACAAAATTCTAAGGCAAGTTAAACCTTATCCACCAGGGCAGAGGAAATATTTGAAGAAGACACTGAGGCCATATTTGAACAATGTGGTCTGGCTATGGATTGCTGGGAACCCACCTTGGAGACAGGATCAGGAAAGGTCTTCGGAGAACAGCTATAGCCATAGGTTGGAGAATTTTTGCACGTACCTGCCTAGGGAGATTGCTAGACATAGGTGGACTTTTTTCAATATCTTTATTCAAAATCATTTATACTAATAAACATACTGAGATGAAATAATGATCATGTCACCTGTTCATATAAAGGATAATAAGATATTAATATACAGCCCAAATAAATTCAACTCCCTTTGAGGGAAATAGCTAACTTGCCAATATGTATGAATCAATTTAACTTACAAAGGGAGCAGAGTTGCTCATTGGATTACACTGAGAGTGGTGATTAACAGACTGCCACTTCTAATATGAATTTTGTCCCTGCCCGAGTGAGGGTTTAAAATTCATTTCATTTTTTTATGCATAACATTATGCTACTTTTTTTCCATTTTAAACTCTGCCTGTTCTCTATGTAAGAACAAAAATGAGGAAAGTGTTGAAAGTGAAATAAAAAAGTCAAAACCTTCCCTTTTAACATATGCAAGCATGCGTCTACTCATGGCTTTGAATAATAAGATTATACTTTACACATTGTATTCTTAATTTGGTTTTTACAAGTTTGTTAATTTACTTAACAACTGTTTCCTGGTTGGGTGTGGTAGCTCATGCCTGTAATCCCAGCATTTTGGGAGGCCGAGGCAGGTGGATCACTTAAGGTCAGGAGTTCAAGACCAGCCTGGCCAACATGGCAAAACCTTGTCTCTACTAAAAATGCAAAAATTAGCAGGGCATGGTAGCACATGCCTGTAATCCCAGCTACTAGAGAGGCTGAGGCAAGAGAATTGCTTGAACCTGTGTCCACAGGTGGAGGTTGCAGCAAGCCAAGATAGTGCCACTGCACTCCCACCTCGGCGAAAGAGAGATTCTGTATCAAACAAACAAACAAACAAACGAAAATAACTTCATGTCTGTTTCCTGATCACCCACTAGGCACCTGGCACTCCTGGTACTTTCTTAGGTTCTGAGGGATGGAAACCATGAGCCTGTCCTCAGAGCTTAGAGCTTAAGGGAGGAAGAAGGAAAATAATCGAGTAGATAAATAGGTGCATAATCAGCAGTCCCCAACCTTTTTGGCACCAGGGACCAGTTTCATGGAAGACAATTTTTCCGTGGGTTGTTCAGGGCAGAGTTTTGGGATGATTCAAGCACATTATATTTATTGTGCACTTTATTTCTATTATTATTATACTGTAATATATAATAAAACAATTATACAACTCACCATTATGTAGACTCAGTGGTAGCCCTGAGCTTGTCTTCCTGCAATTAGAGGGTTCCATCTGGGGGTGATGGGAGACAGTGACAGATCATCAGGCATTAGATTCTCATAAGGAGTGTGCAACCCAGATCCTTCGCATATTCAGTTCACAATAGGGTTCATGCTCCTTTGAGAATCTTAATGCTGTGGCTGATCTGACAGGAGGCGGAGCTCAGGAGGTCACGTGAGTGATGGGGAGTGGCTGCAAACACAGATGAAGTTCTGCTCACTCACCCACAGCTCACCTCCTGCTGTGCGGCCTGGTTCCTAACAGGCCATTAACCATACCAGTCCATGGCCTGGTGGATGGGGACTCCCGTACACAATTATATACACATATATTATTTATAATATCTAAGATATGTTATTGCAGATTGTAAAGCATGATGACGTAAAGGAGTAAGGATAGGAAACAAAACGGTGAGCAGGACAGACTCAGTGATGGGGTCGTGAATGCCTCTGAGAAGGTGCTAGATGGTGAGACCCAATGGACAAGCCACAAGCCATCCTTAGAGCCAAAAGAAGACAGGGTTCCAGAGAGATGATTATGTTATTATAAATAAGAGCCCAATTTGGTTGATATTATAAACCACATTGTATTGAAGAGGAAACTGAGGCAGTTCTTTGAAATCCTACGTTAACTGCTATAAAAGCTAACCTAATTTTGGAGTTGGTTATACGTTTAGCCATTGAGCTGCTTAACGATTTAACTATACCCCAAGTCTTCTAATACAGATTTTCCCAGAATAATTGTCTGCTCAAAAAAGTCACACCATCATACGTGTTGTTTTTGGTTTTGTTATTATCATTATCTTCCATTAAAGTAAGCAAATTCTCCACTAAACCTTTCAGAAGCCAGCAGTAGCACACAGCCACAGCAGAACTCTCTCTTTTCTATGCCTTACTGAACAATGGCACCCTCCATGAAGGGGGCCTGGATGCTGCTAAGCATTTGCATTTGGTTGTTCATCCCATCTCTGCTCTTTTAACCTTCTCCATAAGCATGTTTAAGAGATTAAAAAGTCATTTTAATGCACAAAGGGCCTAGGGAGACTCTGTTTTTGATATCTATTTATATCCTTACTAGCTGGATAGAAATCCATCCGCAAGATCCCAACGTCCACTACTAAAGGAGAAAAACAAAAACCACCAGGTCAATGCATGAGTCCCATTGGGAAGTTATTAGTGTCATCTTGGTATTACTCTAAGTCTGGTTCATCCTTCTACATGAATAGTCAATGCTTGTTGGGTAAGGCAATGGTGACCAGTGCACTCCACTCTGAGAATGTGAGTGTGTGTATACACAATCTTTAATACAAGAATGTAATAATGGGCACTTATTGATCACCTGTATCTGCCTAGACCTCGGAGGAGGGCAGCATGTTCAAACAGTATAAAGGGAACAAACTATAGTTCTAACGTTTATATCAAGAATATCTGAGGTTCATTTTCAGTAAGTGCTACTTATAAGTAATTCTAGTAACCTAAATAACACCATATATTTAAAATAAAATTAAAGAATTAGAAAAAGACTAATTTTACCATGTGAGGATTCCAATCAACAAATTAGGCTAATTTCCTATTAATTAAACTCGTTGAGGGCAGAAGTTTAATTCAATGACTTCCCAATATAGTTAACTGAGTTGATAGTAGGTTGTGAATAAATAATAGATTGGAATAAGTTCTTTGTGAATGGGCCAAAAAATAGTGAGTTTGTACCTGGGGTGAGATTCCTGTGTCAAAACTTCCACTGAGTTTTCTTTTGAGTTTATTTTGGACTCAGGGCTAATTTACAGCATCCACTCTCCTGGTTTCCCTTACTTCTTCTTTCTCAATGCTTAAGTGGTATGCAAGATGTATGAAGAATTAAAATAAATAAATGCATAGTTATGTTTATTTATAATGCCTTAAAACTTGGCTACATGCATTTGTCTGGGTTATGTGTGCCGGTACAGCCTGTGGGTAAATAGCGTGAGTTTTATAACCTTTGTAGAAAGTTCATATTTCTGGGCTGTTAAGATTTCTACAACATAGTAAAACTAAATCGTGTAGATGTTTAAACAGCCAAATGCCTGCTTTTAGATGGATTTCTTACCACAGAACATTGTCTGCCTAAGGATTCTTAGGGCAAATGTCCCTGCCACTATATGCAGTCCACAGGATACTTTTCTTCAATAGGTGGACGTCATTTTTTGCTATTTTCTTTCTCTTTTTTCTTGGGTATGTATTAACTGTATTAAAAACAAACAACTGTGGGCCATGTGCTTATCAAGAGCAGTGCTCTTTCTCTATCTATAAGCCTTTTGTTTGTTTTTCCTTATCTCTTCCCAAGAAACAATAGCCAATAAAATGGCCTAAAAATATAAGTCATTTCAAAAATGACTGACATTTGCTGATCTCTACAGGACACAAAAATGTACAGGAAAATTTAGACCATCTCCAAGAAAAAGGATGGGGGAATACAGTGTCTGCATTAGCACCACTGCATTAGTATTTTTTTATATACGTTCTCACGTCCATTTCACAGGTGGGAAAACTGAGGCCCAGAGAAGTGAAGTGACTTGCTCAACAGTACCCAAGTAATCCTAAAGCCAGAACTCAGCTAGCTTGACTGGCAGTTCATGCTTTTTCCCAGGGCCATGATTGAGACTGGTTTTATTACCTAGTCGTACCACTGTCCTATAAGGAGTCCCTTACAACGTGTTTCCAGGGCATGAAATATGAAACTACTTCAGAAAAAATAATTCACTGCAGAAAATTGATCCCATCTGAGACAGTAGCATTTGTCTGGTTGTAGGGAGCTGGGGGGGATGGGTGACAAATATTTGAATAGACTCAGTCAACCGCTTGCCAACCTCCTATTTTCAAAGCAGCCAATGGTCAGACCCCACTCAACTCCTTCCCCACCACTGTGGGGATGGGAAAGCCTTGGAGTCTCTCCCACTGGCTGAAGATCGCTCTTCCTTTTGTTTTTTGTTTGTTTATTTGTTTGTTTGTTTGCTTTTTTTGAGACAGAGTCTTACTCTGTTGCCCAGGCTGGAGTACAGTGGCTCACTACAACCTCTGCCTCCTGGGTTCAAGTGATTCTGCCTCAGCCTCGCAAGTGGTTGGGACTACAGGCGACCGCCACCACACCCAGCTAATTTTTGTATTTTCAGTAGAGACAGGATTTCACCGTCTTGGCCAGACCGGTCTTGAACTCCTGACCCCAAGTGATCTGCCTGCCTCGGCCTCCCAAAGTGCTGGGATTACGGGCATGGGCCACCATGCCCGGCCGAAGATTGCTCCTTCTTTTAGGTTTGTTTCTATCTTGGCTGAAGAAATAAAACATTTTTTCTTTTTTAAGTTTAGGAAAACAGGATGGCCCTTTCCACACTTGTCTGTCCTGTTTGCCATCAAATCCTTAGATCAGGCCGGGCGCGGTGGCTCACGCCTGTAATCCCGGCACTTTGGGAGCCCAAGGCGGGTGGATCACGAGGTCAGGAGATCCAGACCATGCTGGCTAATACGGTGAAACCCCATCTCCACTAAAAATACAAAAAATTAGCAGGGTGTGGTGGCGGGCGCCTGTAGTCCCAGCTACTCGGGAAACGGAGAATGGCGTGAACCCAGGAGGCAGAGCTTGCAGTTAGCCAAGATCACGCCACTGCACTCCAGCCTGGGCAACAGAGTGAGACTCCGTCTCAAAGAAAGAAAGAAAAAAATAATCCTTACATCATTTTTCTCATCTTTTTCCAGAAAAATCTTCACATGGCTTGTGTGAGCATCTGTGTGTGTGTGTGTGCCTGAACATGTGCTTTGGTGATGACGTGTGCGAGTGTATCCCCAAGTCTGGGGGTGACATCCTAGGAGCTGAAGCACTCAAATGGCCTGGGCAAATCTGAACGGCTCTCCTTGAAAGCCGGGTTTATTTTGGCAATATTGCTTTCCCCCCAGTTACCCCTGACCTCCCATATTACTGTCTGTGGATTATTATTATTTTTTTTTTTCACCGAGAGAGATGCTTAGGCATGGGCTGGAGGAGATAAGTGATATGGTCAAATCACTCCTGCCAAAGCTTGAAATTCCTTACCACTGTAATAGCTCTGGCTGACCTCTAAATGAAACGCCACCTTTGGTTATTAACATGTCTCTTTCTACTTTTATGATTTTTCGGAACATAATTTGTCACAGTTTTTATCTGTACAGAGCAAGCTTTAAGCTTTTAAAAATGTGAGTTATCTTTTTACAACTGCTAACAATTACACATCAAGGAACAGACTGCTCTGAAAACCAATTATGAAAAACCCGGCTTGGAGGTGCATTCAGCCCTAGAGTGTGTGCATTTACCACTCTGAATTAGAGATTTCTCAACTCTTGCCATGGAGCTGCCAGGGCACAGGAACTGGGAACCAGAAACGGAACTTAGACACAGCTTGTGAGATCTGAGAGATGAGATACGGCTAGAGAAATTAATTGTCCTTGATCTGTATGATAATCCGATAACCGGGCCACAGTGCTTGGTCCAGTTTGGAGCAAGCTGCAGTGGGGTCTTTTCTGCTGGGAAAGGGTTTGCTCACACCTGGGCGTTGGACCATGCTGTGTTTCAAAGGCCATCTGCTTGCCCTAAGATGCTTATCAAAGAATTTCTGGGCTACTGTCTCTCAGCCCTCAAGTGCTGGATTTATTTCGGGACAGAAGTGCGTTGTCTCAGTGTTGGCTCTGGCTTCCGTCACACTGCCAGAGTCCACTGCTGCCTCTCCACCACTTGCTGTTATCTGTGGACTAATTGAGGGGAAGCATCTTGTTCCATCAACATAGCACATTGCTCAGAACCCAGCCTCTGGAGTCAGACAACTCAGGTTCAAATCCTAGCCCCGAAACCCAGTGCTCTAAGATCTTGCGGAAATTGTTCAACCTCTGCACCTCGATTCCCTCATCTATACAATGGGGTTAATAATGACATGCTTCTCAAGAATGCTTGCAGCATTAATAAGCAATGGAGATTATTTAGAAAATGTTCAGTTAGTTGGTTATTTTATTATACTAGATTTTTGGGGGGCTTTTCTTTCTAGCTATTTGCAAAGAGCTGAGTTATAAGGCCCAAACACAGCCACAGATATGAGGGAAGCAATAGACTCCACAGGAGTACCTGCTTGCCATTTCTATTAAGGTAGAAAGGTTTTATTTTGTGGCAGTTAAGATTATAACAAAGAGTTGGCAGGAAATGGTGTAAAAATGAGGGGCAGACTTCTCAAATAGGAGATTGGAAGAAACATCTGTGGTTAGACCACGAAGAGAAGTAGAGCAAGGAGTGAAATGGGGGCACCCGGGATATGAGTTCAGGTCCCCCTGGGTCGGCTCCCCACGCTGAAACCTAGGCGGGCATCCGCCTCGAGGAGGGGCTCGATGAAGCATGAGTTGAAGAGTAAAATGGAAACTCGGCTACGTCAGGCTTTCTGTCCTCATTGCCAAAGCGTATTATCTGCTACCGGAGGGGCCCATGGCAAAGCAAATGTGTCCCCCATTCCCAAGAATGATGCATGGGAGAAAGTAGGGGAAAGAGAGAGAAGAAGGAGGAGGAGAAGGAGGAGGAGGAGAAGGAAAAGGAGGAGAAGGAGTAGGAGGAAAGGGAGAGGAGAGAAGGGAGAGGAGAGAGAGAAGGGAGAGGAGAGAGAGAAGGAGGGAGAGAGAGAGTAAGGAAAGAGAAAGAGGGAAGGATGAGGAGAAGGAGGACAGAGAGGAGAAGAGAGGAGATGAAGAGAAAGAAAACAGAAAGAAGGAGAGAGAGGAAAGAGGAGAAGGAGAGAGGGAAGTGGAGGGGGGAGAGAGAGTGAAGGAAGGAGAGACGGAAGAAGGAGGAGAAGAAGGAGAGAGAAGAGAGAGGAGAAAGAAAAAGAGAAAGGAGGGGGAGAGTAGGAAGAGAGAAAAGCAGGAGGAGGAGGAGGAGAGAAGGAAGTGGGGAGAGAGAGAGTGAAGGAAGGAGAGAGAGGGAGAAGGAGAAGTGGAGAGGAGAGAAAAGGAAGGAGGGAGGGAGGGAGACACAGAGAGAAGGAAAGCAAAGGGATGGGAAGAGAAAGAGGTAAAGAGAAGGAAAAGGAGAGCAGAGAGAGAAGAGAGAGGAGGAAGGGAAGGGAGTGGTGAGGGAAGGATGGAGGGAGGGAGAAGCGGGGAGAGAGAGAGAGAGAAACAAAAGCCAGTAAGCAAGAGAGGAGATGAACACGGGTGGAACCACCTGTAATAGGCTTTTATATATTATCTTATTTGAGCCATTAGCCAAAACAATGCCTAAGATGTTTATTGATGAGGTTTTACAAATGAAGGAGGATTCAGATTTGTTAGGAACAGGGTGAGACTCAGAACACATGTGAAATTCAGCCCACACCGCCATGCTGAGTAGGTAGCCCAGTAGGACCAAACCCAAGTCCATCTTGCTATCGCCACAGCTCCCCAACCTTTGGCATGTGAGAACCCTAAATTGCTTAAACCTCTCTCAGGTGTGAAACTCAAGAGATGCCTGTGGGAATCCACTGCTGTATGGCCTGTGGTTGGGGGTTTCTCTGCTTCACCCACAGCTCAGCAAATGGAGACACCCCAATAATGGTGGACTCATTCCAGGCCTTGGCAACTCCTGCCGCCCTCTCTTAACAGAACAATTAAAAGACTCTCTTCCAGGAAGTTATTTTTTTTTCTCCTTTCCAGGACCACTGTCTGGGCCCCAGGGGTAAAACATTCCCTTTGCTCCCGTCTCCCTGGCAGGAAATCTATGCAGAGAGGATGTTGATTATACTCTTCAGCACTTATTTCCTTTACATTATTTTGATTCCGTTATTTCTCATTATACTCCCAATATGTTTTGGCAGCCTGAGTTTGCAGATGGGAACAAACAAAGGCTTCCACAATCCCTGGGCTGTACCTACAGATTTGATTCCAAAGGGATTTCTTTGGAGGTTGGCTGTTCCCTTGCAGGTGGGACCAATGGCTGGTGCTAATTTCCATGGTTGGCAAATAGCCAGAGCTGGCCAGGGTTTCTGAGTGACCCGATTCCTAGGCAAAGGTTGCAGAGGTTGGGCTATCGAGCGCCCTCTGCCTCATTTGATTGAATTAGGACCTTCTTCCTGAGTCTCTCTTTAAAGAGGATAATGCAGAAGATGACCAGGCTTTGTCCTCTGTCCTTTCATTCCATGATAGACCTTCTGCCTGATCAGAAGGTGCTGGGCCCTCCTCACTCTCTTTTAGGGGAATTAACCACCTCCAGTCCCTGGGTGCAGCAAGGTTCCTTCTCTCCATCCCAGGGATCTAGATCAAGGATCATTCCAGAAAGGTGGTCCATGCAGAGGCAACCTTGTGACCTGGGACATCGATGCTTGGCCAGCCAGCTCCTCTCTTTTTTGGGCATCTGAACTTGGATATTAAAAGGCTGAGTCAGCAATTGGCAGGATCTAAAGTCAAAAGGGGTGTTTATGGAGGGGCTGATGAATGCTGGGCCAAGTGAACCTCTGAGGATGCAAAAGCAAGAAGCAAACAGAAGAAGGTGGTTGATGATAATGAAGTTAACAATAGTAGCCAAGTTGTAGGTTTTGAGTATTTACATGTGCCGGGTACGGTGCAAAGCACATTATATGTATTGCCTCATTTTACCTTCCCCAAACACTCTGAAGGAGGTTTTGCAAAGCACCCTGTTTCACAGAAGAGGAAACGAACCCTTCAGCATGTGTATTTTCTTCTAAAGCTCACGTTCTTCACCATCATTCTCTGTGTGGCTGCCCATGGCGTTCTCAGCAAGGAGAGCAAAATAAATCAAAAGCCCAGAGAGAAGAGACATCACAGACGGTGATGGAGAAGGCCTGGCTCAGAGCTGCTGCAGACACATCCGGGTCTAGATTCGGTCTGGGACAGAAAACAGCTTCCTTTCCTTCTTGCAGTAACCTGATTGGATCTCTATTCCTGGCAGTGAGGAGGCAGGAATCTAAAAATCCGGAGATCTTCCTTTAAGACCCTGTTTACTAGTGATTTCTGCCTGGAGGGTCTCCCTGACTTCCTCCTTGTCCTACAGGCCAAACTGGTTCCTCCCTCCCCTGGGCCTCCCAGGAAGTCAGTTCATACATCTTTTACCACCTGCATCTCGCTGCGTTTTGATTACTTGTTTACAAATCTGTTTTCCCAGCTATACAGGGCACATACTCTTCTCTGTCTTCCCAACTTGATGGGTGTCCCATGACCTCTCTGAGGCTCAGTCCCTCATCTTCAAAATGGGTCAATAACAGTACTTCCTTCATAAAGGGTTTGGAGGATTGGGGCAGGAGAACACATAGAGAGCAGCGATTCTCCAACTTGGCTGCACACCGGAGTCACTGTGGCACCTTTAAAAGACGCAGATGGCTGCCTCCCATACCTAGACACTCCAACTCCAATTAATTAGGTCTGGGGTGCAACCCAGGTAGCAGGTTTTTAAAGCTCCAGCATGATTCTCATTTGCAGCTGAGTTTGGGAACCAATGGCATACCATATTTAACACACATTATAAGTGCACCAGAACATCCGCTCTTAGGAGGTCATGGCCCCACCTGTACTCCATAGTGGTCAAGAGCCTGGGCACACCAGGCCAGCTCTATTGCACAGAGCATATAGCACGTAGCTTAAAACATAGTAGATGCTTATTAAATGCTTAGTAAATGTATTCATTCCTCCAATGAATATATATTGTGCCAGGAATTGTTCTAGATCAAGAATCTACCCCAGGCGGAGAGAACGCAAGAGCCAAGGGCCTGGAAGTGTTGGATCACAGCCCAGGCTGGAGGCCAAACCGGTGGGCACTGGGACATGTGTTTTGTGATGAGGTTGAAGGGGCAGCTTACGCCTGAGCCCGTGCCTGTCAGAGCCTGGAGGCAGACCAAGGAGCTGGATCGTATTCTGAGGGCAACAGAAAGGGTTACCTCCAGGTGGGGGTGACACAATCCAAAGTGTGTTTTAGATCCCACAGTCAGGGAGCATAGGTTGGCTAAGATGAAAGATAGGGGTACCAGGTTGAATAGGGTTTTCTCCAGATTCGTGTCCACCAGAACCTCAGAATATAAACTTATTTGGAAATAGGCTCTTTGGAGTTGTAATGAGTCAGGTAAGATCATAGTGGAGGAGGGTGGGCCCTAATCTCAACACAGAAGTCATGATAAGGAGACCGTGGAAGATACAGAGAGACACTCAGGGTCAGGAATACCATGTGATGGGAGGCAGAGGTTGGAGCATTGCATCTAGAAGCCAAGGAACGCCAGGGCTCGCCACCCACCAGCAGAAGCTAGGAGAGAGTCATGGAACAGACTCTCTTCCCTGGAGTTCCTTCAGAGTCTCCAAAAAGCAACCAACTCTGCCAACACACCTTGATTTGGGACTTCTGGTTGCCCAAGCTGTGAGAGAAAAAATGTGTGTTGTAAGCTGCCAACAAAGTTTGTGGTCATGTGTTACAGCAGCGAGAGGGAACCCAAACAGTGGGGAGAGGTGGTCTGAGGATGATAAAAGAGGAGAGGGCAGTGAGAGAGAACCAGTGAGACAGGCAAGAGGCAGAAGGCAGAAGAGAGTGAGAAGAAAATCAGACCTGGTGGTAAATGCCCCCCGGTGGCATTTGGAGACTGAATAATTGCCTCAGTTCCAGCTCTCCAAGGGGAAGATTTTCCTCAATGTCTTGGCATCTTGGAGATACCGGTCATTTTTCTACTTAGGTATAACAGATTGAAAGAGGAAATGACCCAAATCCCTTATGCGTAAAGGATCTCAAGACGGCTCTGAGAGCTTGGGCAGCTGCAGAAAAGGGTGTTTGTCCTGCAGGACAGTCCTCCTGAGACACAGGTGAGGGGTGAGGGTACCAGGAGGCCACACTACTGGAGGCTTGGATGCAGAAGCCGTCCTGGACCTAACCCAGTTCCACACGGACCAAGCCTTGTGAGTCGCTGCAGCTTTTAAAGAAAACACATAGGTTTAAGTGGATGCAATTAGAGGATTAACACTCCAGAAAAAAGAAGGGGGGATGCTCACAGCAAAAGTAGTTTTGCTTTCATGGTTGTTCAAAGAACTGGAAACCACAAGATAAGAAAAAGCTCGATTCAATTTTTATATGTCCCCAAGGCGCAATGCACTCTTCTGGAAAAAGCCTCTTTGACCCACTAACAATATCCCACTAGGAAGGCACTTTGTGGTTAAATAGGAGGGTTCTAGAATGTTCTGATTCAATTCCCAACTTGATGGGTGTCCCATGACTTCTCTGAGGCTCAAGTCCCTCATCTTTAAAATGGGTCAATAATAGTACTTCCTTCATAAGGGGTTTGGAGGGTTTTGGCAGGAGAATGCATAGAGAGCAGCGATTCTCCAACTTGACTGCACAGTGGAGTCACTGGAGCATTTTTCAAGCACACTGATGCCTGCCTCCCATACCCAGACACTCTAATTTATTAGTTCTGGGGTGCAACCCTGGCAGCAGGTTTTTAAAGCTCCTAGGGTGATGCGAATTTGCAGCCGAGCTTAGGAACCACTGGCATAAAGTATTTAACACACATTGTAAGCACTCCAGAATTTCAGCTTTTAGGAGGCCATGGCCCTAGCTCTGCAGTGGTCAGGAGCCTGGGCACTCCAGGCCAACTGGCCTTTCACAAATATCTACCATGCTGTGGCTATGCACCTGCACAAGTCACTTATTACCTTCTCTGAAGTCAGTTGACTTATCTGTAAAATGGGACTAAAATGCCTATCTCATCCAGGTAAGTTGCCAGGATTAAGTGAGTCAACCAGTGGATGGAAGACATTTACCGTATGTCCAGGCACACAGCATAGATTGAATACAACCTACTGTTTGAATTAATCATTGCTTTGGTTTGAATCCTTTTGCAATCTGTGTCTTCCACAATCATGGGGCCACATGCACTGAGTCTTTACCATGGTTTTCTTGCCCAAGAGAGGGGGAAAAAAAAAGCACGGGATCTCATCAATGTGTGGAGAGTTAAATGCAGATTAATGCTGCTTTGTTCTTTAAATAGTGCAGAGCACATGTCTTACTCTGTGTTTATCTGCCTGTCAAAATCAATGGTGTAAATAATGAAGTCGTGTGATATTTGAATATTTCTACTGCTCATATTTTTTTTCATTCTAATTAAAGCCAGAATGTTCTTTTTTAGAAATCAGTATGAATAATAAAAACCCAGCTGCCTGACTCTAATATTATAGTTTTCGTTAAAAATGTTTTAACAAAAGCAAAGAAGTGTGTGATGATGACTGACTGGATGTAACCGGCTGGTTGCATAGATGATGGACCAACTCCTGGAATTCCTGACATCCAGGGCTTGCTAGTTCCCTGCCCTTCCTGGACCCTGTGTTATCAATGCTCTGCAGGGCACTGCTGTGGGCACTGATAAGAGGCATTGCTGTCCTTGGGGCCAGGCTGGCTCTAAGGGTAGATCCCACCTCCCCAGTGAGGAAAGGCATCCTTAAGACCCCAGGAAGTTAGCAGAACCTGAGGTCCCTCAGGCCATACCCCAGCCAGGGTGCTGTTGATTCTACCTACCTAACCAAGGTGACAAATAGGCCCAATTCTGGAGAGAAAGATGTATCACTTTTCTATTGCTGCTGTGATAAATTACCGTGAACGTAGTCATTAAAAACAACATACATTTATTACCTCACAGTTCTGGAGATCAGAAGTCTGACTTGGGTCTCGCTAGGCTAACATTAAGGTGCCTTCAGGTCCGCATTACTTCTGGAGGTTCTAGTGGGGAATCTGTTTCCCTGCCTTTTTCAATTCCTGGAGGTTGCCTGCATTCCTCGGCTTGTGGCCCCTTGCTCCATCTTCAAATCACATCATTCCAACCTCCGCTTCTATTGCCACATCTCCTCTCTCTTTGATCCTCCTGCCACTTCAAACTGCGACTACCAAGTAGAGCTTTGGTCCCCATAATTTAGGTGATAATACTGAGGCCTAACATCATGGCTTCAGCCTAGCGAGAGAGCAAAGAAAACTGATACCAATTCCTCGGGTTGTTTTCCATGTTTCAACTAATTTTTAAAAATCAGGGACTTGTCACTGATATGGCCCAGCCAGGGAGGGGTGTCTTTGAGGGATAGAAGAGGGTAGAAAGAGCCAATGATACAGTTTCCAGAGCCCTTGAACTAAGAAACATAACCTAGATGAAGGCATCTTGGAAGGCGGAATCATGCACCTGCTGTCTTACCTGGCTATCAGGTGGAAGGGGGTTACCAACGCAGGGCAAACATTTGTCCCAGCTTGCCCATGATGGTGCCAACATACGCCTGTATCCTTACTTAATTATTCTTAGTCTCAACTTTTCATCTCTCAAGGATTCTAGTTGGACAATAAATTACGTGGTCACCCTAGTTGAAGCTCATGTGGGTTAGTACCTGCCCAAATGTAAACTTACCCCTGGCAAAGACATCATAGCCAAGACCACCATTTCAACTACAACCATAATTGTGAATAGTAATGGCAGTACCCGACACAGGTCTAGAGCAGTGTATTTTGTCTCCAGGGGAGAGTTGACAATATCTAGAGACACTTTTGGTTGCTGCAGGAGAGGGTGGTTGCTATTGGCATCTATTGGGTAAAGGCCAGCAATGTGGTTAAACATCCCACAATACACAGAGCAGAGCCCACCACAAAGAATGAATTGTCCCAAAATGTTAGGAGCGCCACAGTTGAGAGGCCCTGGGCTAGAGAACATCCCTTTGTGGCTTGGGGTGGTGGGGAAAGGATCTGAGATCAACCTTATTTTCAAATTCTGACTACAACTTGTGCCATCTGGGTGGCTTTGGACCATTTCTGAACATCCTTCCGCACATCCTTCTTCATCCGATAGAGTAAGGAGAATTCCAACCCCACAAGGTCTTAGGAGGATTTAGCACACTACGCCCTATTGTACTAATAGCACAGTGCCTGGCCTGGTTAAGTGCTACACACCCGAGTTGGAGTTTATACTCCTGAGGAGCTCTTTGCTATGCATGTCATTTGTTTCCCAGGCTCCTCCACTCCAAAGTGGGTAGAAGAATACCTCCTTCACGGGTTTCCCTGGAGGCAAAAGAGGGAATCTGTTCAAAGTATCTCCCGATTGGGATCGGACTATTCCAGACCACTCTGAAAAGTAAACAGGTCAGACGATATCGCTGCCTGCAAGGCGATTTGATAGACCCTATAACCGGAGGCAGGAGCCAGGAGTCCTGGCGCCCAAGTCTTGGCCTTGGCCGTCATGTTTGTGAAACTCCAGCAGTCGACTTTCAACCTTTTATTATTGGGAATGAATGTTAAGAAATGGGCTGGGGTATCTTCCGGGGAAGGAGGAGCTGCCACCCCAAGCCCAATCGTGTCCAAAGTCTGAGCAGCTGATCTGCCTGCCACAGGGAGAGGCATGATAAACTCAGCACGGCTCACACATACACAGGCGTCCAGCCCTGGGGCCACAGACTCTGACCGCTGATAAGAAGTCTTGGCCTTGTTTTCAAGAATTTCACCGGGAAGTGGTGAGGTCGGCTCCCTTGGGGCCTTGGACCTTGCCCTGCACAATCTCCCAAGGCTCTGCTTCATTTGGGACACGGTGTGGCGCTGGGTCCTCACTCCTGGTCAGAGACCCCCTTGCTCCACTGCCTGTTCTTCCGCATGGATTTCTTTAAGCTAAGCGCATTTCTTGATTTTCTTTTTCACTCCCCAAACTACCTGTGGTGGTTAACTCTGTTTCAAATAGATTCTGATTTAGTTTTTTCTGAGCACCTACTGGATACCAGGAACTACCTTGCCATTCTCTCATGGAAATCTCTCCCAGACCCCATGAACGGTCATCCATTGCCAACTCCAAACAGGAAACGCAGCTCAGAGACGTTAAGTAAGTTGCCCAGAGTCACACAGTCTCTAAGTGGGAGAACTGGCATTTAAACCCAGGGTCTACTGAGAATACACTTCATATATTTTATTGGAGCAGGGAGAGCCCCTCCCTTTGAATTGTTGCTCTTTCTACAAAATAAGCCAGTCTGGGACATTAAATTAATTAGTGGAAATGTACTCACGAACTTTAGAAAAAGAAATGATGCCAGGGTACCACTCTCACATTCCAGTGTGTACCCATACAAAATAATAACAGTGATAATAATAATAATCAGTGAAATGTTCGGGCTGTGTGGTATGCAGAATATGGAGACTGGAAGGGAAGCAAAGCGATTAGTGGCTATAATACAAGAAAGAGAAGACAGAGTCTAGGACAAGAGCTGCTGAGACGACAGCTGGGAGATGAATTGTGTGTCCTCAAGTAGGAAGGGGTTTGGCTGGGGTCACTGACGGTGATTGGCTGCCACTTCCTGAGACTCCTCGGCTCCCGGCCTGCCGCATGCCCCTGCCATCAGTCAGCTCATTTAATCTTCACAAAATCCTGGAAAATGGGAAGCTATCATTATCCCCATTTTACAGATGAGGACACCGAGGCCAACGAGGTTAAACGCCCAAAGTCACACAGCTATTATAAGTGGCTAGAAACACGGAGTGTGGGGTCAGAAGAATGGGAGGTTCAATTCAGACTGTGTCATTCTCTGGCTGTCTAAAGCTAGCAGTTTAAGCTAGCAGAATTGCTGAATTTTTCTGAGCCTCTGTTGACCTACCCATAACATGGGGAGCGTGGCAGTCCCCTTTTCACGAGAGCTTTGGGAAGCAAGTGAGGATTAAATGAGACAATGAACTTTTGCTTGACACAGTGTCTGAAGGACAGAAACGATGGGTATAAAAGGCTGTTACCCAGGGTTTAAACCCAGATGTGGGTGAGAAGGAGAGAGGCAGAGAGCAGGAGACAGATTCCGCTGGCTTGGAAACGCGGAGCAGGAAGGCCCCCGCTCTCAGACAGTTCAGGCCCACACCTAGCCCTTACAGAGGCTCTGCGCTTTCTTCCAGGAGCCTCTCACACTTCCAGGCCCAGGTGGCCACAGGGCGCATTCCTTGGAAAACCCTGGGCCGGTGGGTGTGACGGGGGAGAGGTGGGGTGCTGGGTGGGGCCTGGCCTGCCTCCAGGAGCAGGACTGGCACGCAGGCTGAGGCCAGAGGAAGGCCAAGGTTGGCCAGTGCAGCTCCAGGGGAAAGGTTGGAGGTACCAGGGGTGGGGTTGGATCAAGGCCAACGGGCCCAACTGCTTGGCAGGGCAGGTTTCTGGAACCCCCACGACTGGCAACAGACCAAGAGGGACAGGGATTCATTGGCAGTGAGGCTAGATTAGGACACGCCTTCCTCCTGCTCTGTGGAGGCTCTCACTGTCCAAACTGCCCACGCCTGGGTGTCCGTGGGGGGAATTCCATGGAGGAGGGGAGGGAGACGTCTCAACCACATCCTTCAGCTGAGCCCAGAGATCACGAATGGGGATGAGCCGGGCACATGTGGAGGTTGTGGAGTCTTGGGATTCCTTGACCACTCACGGTGACCCTGTTCTGGGATGGACAGACCCTGGGCCCCGATGGTGAGCAGAAGCCTGGTGAAATCCTGCCTCTCTCAGAACGGATTTCAGCTCTTTGATGAGGCAGATGACTTCACTGGCACGCCAGTTCTCTTATCTGTGAAATGGGAATAACTGCAGTAAATGCCTCATGACATCATTGCATAATAGCCACCACCTTCTGACACGTCGTTCAATGCACCAGACTTTCTAGTGTACCCATGTTTCCCACTGAAATGTATGCCCCCCAAAAGCAAAGACTCTGTTCCATCCAGCTCCCAATTTTCTGTAGCTAAAAGAAGCCCTGGAGCTGGCTAGGGACTCAGTGTATGCTGAGCAAATGTGTAGGCAGAAATCACAAACTCTCGCCTGGGATATCAACCTAAGAGGCAGAGAAGAAAGGCAGCCCAGAGTGCCTGAGACAGCCTCAAACGCAGAAAGGTCTCAGCATCAGGGCAGCTCCAGCATCCAGGGCAGTGGATCAAGTGCCCGCCCCTCACTTCCTTGCCTCTGTGTATGCCCACTGCCAGGGACACCCTCTCTGGTCAGTGCTCATCCCAATCTTTGCCTCCCTTAATACCACTCTTTAGGCTTCAGCCCACATTCAAGCTCTGCCAGGGGCCTTGCCTGACCCATGAGGCTGGGTTGGGTTCCTGTTCACCTCTAGAGTCTAGCAAGGCTCATACCACGTTGGGATTATTTACTTGGTCTCCTATATGGACGGTGAAATATTGAGGGCAGGGATAGCATCCTAACATAGGAAAAACACTTGATATATATTTCTGAACAAAACAGTAAATAAGAGGGTGACTCAAAAACCAAAGGTCAGCATAGACAACACGGGGACAGCACTTTGAGGGCCAGATGGATTTTACAGAGAGCCTTTCTTTGTGGCAGGGACGGCTGGGGAAGGCGAGAGGCATGTCTTCCCTCCATGGTGCTTCTCTGCTGGAAAAGTTGAATTTGGGCAAAGTGGAGGAGGAAAGTAATGAAAACAAACTCACTTCCATCCATGCAGCATGGACCATGCATTCCCGCATACTTCTAAAAACTTTTGAAATTTGAAGAAACACTGTGAAACACTTTCCACCTTGACTTGTTTCCATTTTTAATCAGCACCTACCAGTGAAGATGTCTGATTTGTAGGAGCCCTTGACATGCATTTTAGCATCTGGATTTTTTTTTTGAGACTGAGTTTCACTCTGTCACCAGGCTGGAGTACAGTAGTGCAATCTCAGCTCACTGCAACCTCTGCCTCCCGGGTTCAAGTAATTCTCCTGCCTCAGCCTCCCGCATAGCTGGGACGACAGGTGCAAATCACCACACCTAGCTAATTTTTGTATTTTTAATAGAAACGGGGTTTCATCATGTTGGCCGGGATGGTCTCAATCTCTTGACCTTGTGATCTGCCCACCTTGGCCTCCCAAAGTGCTGGGATTACTGCGTGAGCCACCACGCCTGGCCTGGATTTGTTTTTAAAGCATTTTCCCCTTGAATAGCTGAAGAATGGTTGCATTGAGGGGAGACTGATTCTTGACAGGTGTCCTGAGACTTGCACTCTGCTTACAGCATGGGGTGCTGCAGAGTCCATGAATGACGCAGTTGAAATGACAACTGCTGCAATCTCTTCATTTTTTCTTTTTTTCTTTTTCTTTTTTTTTTTTTAGCAGCCTGAACACTATTCTTAACTGTGAGTGAGACTGGGGACATCTCCCCAGTGGATGACAGCAGTCACAAACTGAATTTGTGAAACCCAAAAAGGGAAATCTCAGATTGACAATAGGCATGTAAACACAGCTTCCTGGTTTTCAGTGCCATTGAGGGGTGGCAGCTAATGAAGCAGCAAGTCCTCAAATGTATTTCTCCCCATTACAAATGACTCCCCTCCTTCTCTCTCTCTTCTCCCCAGACACAAATTCACTCACTCCCTCACTCCCTCACTCCCTCATTCTCTCCTTCAGCATGTACTTACGGGGTGTTTACAGATTACGGGTACTGTTGGTTAGTACCTAATCACAAAGGTGCCACTGTATCACCTGGCACTGGAAGACTAGATGGTGAGTCCCACATGCTGCTCCAGTGTTCCTTCTTCAGCGTGGGTGATACTTTGGACTCAAAGGTCTTGAATACTCCCAGATGCAGCAGTATGGCAGTAAATCCGTGTCATCTAGGAATCCGTCAGCACTCTGAAGGATTTATCCTAGGACTCCAAGGGTAAAGACCAAAGGATGGAGGGGCCATTTTGAGATACTACCCTTTGGGGTGTCTCCCTGTGTTCTCATGAAGTCTGAGCAAGAGGTTCTGGGCACCTACATGGGGACATCACTTCACCCTCTGGGTAAAGAAATTCACTGACGTGAGCCTCACAGAAACAAAGTTTCAAATGGTCTAAGAAATGAAGGACTCCCAGAAACTTAGAGAACAACAGGCTGCATTACAGACTCCTATTAGTTGAGAAAGTATTTTACCATCTGAGGCGACAATGCCACTGGACAACTTCCATTGTCTATTTAAACACGGGGCATAGAAGTCATTTCTTCCTCCTTGCACTCTTGTCCCAGGGAGGAAAGCATGGTTTTGACCCACACTGTTTATCCCTTCAATTTCTCTTAGTGCAAAACACACAGTAAAGCTTATTTTTCCAAACAGCAAAACATTTAAGTCCTGAAGAAAGACTTCATATATTCACAGAGATCTAAGTTATGACCTTAACTGTAGTAAAAAGATCCATTCTTTAGGTTATCAATGATCATAACTAATACTTATTGGGCTCTTGCATTATCTTATGTAGTCCTTAAGACAGTGCAAAGAGAGGTAGGAGGTGCTCACGTCATTTTGGAGAGGAAGAACTTTGGACTTTGCGTAGCAGATGCCATCCCTCATCCATTTCCTCCCAGGCTTTCGCATGTCAATGCACACCATTCACACTTCCAATTGCCAGCATCATCCGTATCTAGCTGCCCACGGTTTCTTTGGCTATAGAAGCCCACTCTGCTCATGGGCGTGGCAGGCCAGAAGCCACAGAGTAACCCTCGGCCAATGGCTGACTGGGGTTGGTGTATAAATATCCCAATTCCCTCACCTCTGAGGCTCACGCTCTACATTGCCTCCCAGAGGTCCCCAGTGGGATTACTTCCAGTTGCCCACAGTGACCCATCCATGGCCTTTGGCTCTTCCCTGCTGCTTTTCCTACACTCCTGCAACTTCTTCCCAGGATCTCCTTCCAAGTCAATTACTTGCCTTCATATCCTGCCTCAGGGTCTGTTTCAGGCACTAGCCAAACCAAAGCAAATGGTCCAGCAACTCCCCAAGGAGCATAGGATTCAGATGATGTCTTAGTCTCTTTGGGCTGCTATACCAGGGTTCATAGACTGAGTGGCTTATACCAACGGAAATTTATTTCTCACAGTTCTAGAGGCTGGGAAGTCTAAGATCAAGGAGTTGGCAGATTTGGTGTCTGGTGACACTTACTTTCGGCTGGCCTCCTGGTTCAGGTTCATAGACGGTGCCTTCTAGCCATGTTCTCTCAGGGTGGAAGGAGCGAGCTCCCCAGGGCCTATTTTATAAGGCCACAGATCCCAAACATGAGGGTTCCACCCTCATGATCTGATCACCTCCCATAGGTCCTACCTCCAAACACCATCACATTGGGGGTTAGGATTTCAACATAGGGATTGGGAGGGAGGAGGGCATCAACATTCTGTCTGTAAGAGGAGTCAGATCTGAGATTTGGCTCTAGTTTCCTATGACCCCAAAGCCTGTGTTTTCAACCATAAAACGGATGCATTACCTAATGGTGCTCCAGATCTCTTTCTGTACGTGCGCCCAAGAAGGGCAGAGCTGCTTCCTCCGCTTCCTGGGACCGAGGAAGAAAGAAGGCCAGTGGACCTCATGAGACTTGCCCCACATCCCAGAGCCAGCAGGGGCTGGGCACTCTCCTAACTCCCTTTTCTGACGCTCTCAGCAAACTGAACAGGCAGACTTCTGGAGCTGCCAGGACAGTAGGCTGCTGGCGCATCACACCCAGCCGGGAGAGAAGCACCTAACTTCTCCCGATCTGCTCAGCCCACTTCCAGCATGTGCTAATATGCGAGGTTGGCACCAGGGAGGGTGTCGTCTGGCAGCGCTATCCTTCATATGGAACATTAAGCTGAGGTCCTGCACAGTCCTGAACATTAACCATCCCCTGGTACTCATGAAGAAGAGCTACGGGTTTTATTAACCTCGGTGTCCTGGACGCGTTGTGCAAGGAGTGCCATCATTAACCCACCTCCAGACGGGGGGCAGGAGCCTCTTTGCTAGCTCTGTTCCAAGCACACAGGCCCTACGAAATGCCGTCAATAATTTAAGGAAACGACCAAAATGTGACCATAAAGGATATAACTTCACCTCAAGGATGGTGATCCATAAAGATTTTGTGATAGTAAAAACTGTGCTTTGTTCTGTTACAAGCCCTTTGAAAGTTTCTCTCTCTCCCTCCCTCCTCTCTCTGCATGTGTGTTTTGCGGTGGGGGCGAAGTCCTGTAATCGTGTTCCTGCAATTGGGGTTTAGCTGAACTCAGGGTTTAATTATTCCTAACATCATGGCCACGGCACGACCCGTTAACAACGGCTCAGCCTGTGTTAGGAAGTCCCCCTGGTCATCGCAGAAACACATCGTATCACTCATTTTTTTCTTCATGTCAGAGATTTTTTTTTTTCTACTTCCAGACATATGGCTTCATTATAAAAACGGAACAAGCAGAAGAGCACCCCTCCGTCCTGACACAAGTTGAATTTAAACAGAGATCCAGTCTAGCTGCCCCACGAAGCCAGGTTGCTCGCGGCTTCGTTTCACAAATGCCTCAATTCCTGCACTGGTTGATGCACTTTTAATTTGCATTCTTTCTGCAAGCTTAAAATTTGCAGCTGACAGACAAGGAAAGGGGTGGGTTATTTCAGTGTAAGGAATGAGGATCAAGGATCCTAGGAGAGGAAATTCCTTCTCATAGGGAGATAGACCCTTATGATAGTTTTACATATGAAGAGGTGGGCGCCATAAGAGAATGAGTAACGAACTACATGTATATGGCTTTTTACCTTTCAAAAAAAAAAAAAAAACAAAAACCTAAAGGGGTGGTGGAGGAATGGTTAAAAGCATGTGCTTTAGTTTCGGAAGAACTAGGCTAACATTGTGGCTTTTCTTTTTCTTTCTTTTTTTTTTTGAGAGGGACTCTTGTTCTGTCACCTAAGCTGGAGTGCAGTGATGGGATCTTGGCTCGCTGCAACCTCCACCTCCTGGGTTCAAGCAATTCTCCTGCCTCAGCCTCCCAAGTAGCTGGGATTACAGGCACCTGCCACCACGCCCAGCTAATTTTGAATTTTAGTAGAGACGGGGTTTCACTATGTTGTTCAGGCTGGTCTCAACCTCCTGACCTCAGGTGCTCCACCCGCCTCAGCCACCCAAATGCTGGGATTACAGGTGTGAGCCACTGCACCCGGCCACATTGTGGCTTTTCTACTTATTATCTCATTGACTTTTAATAAGTTGCTTAAGTTCGCTGCACCTCAGTTTCCTTCTCTGTAAACTGGAACTAATAATCTATCACAAACTTCCTTCCTTCCTTCATTTTTGCCTTCCTTCCTTTCTTCCTTTTCTCATTCTTCCATCCTTCTTTTCTTTTTTCACTTCCTTCCTCCGTTTCCCCCTCCTTCCCTCCATCCCTTCCTCTCTCCTTCTCTCTCTTTTATTTCCTCCCTCAAATAACATATTAAACACCTACTGTATTCCCAAAACTAAACTAGATACTAAGGATACAGAAAGGAATAAAGGAAATCCCTGCACCCAAAGGCTTCAGTCCAGCTTTGTTGAGAAATCAGATGGGGGGGTCATTTAAGAAGCACTTCTCACATTAAAAAGAGTTATAGAGAAAGAATACTTTTATTATAACTGTAGAAGTAGGTATTTTTTACCATTTTTTCTTAAAATTAGGATTGCACATAGACCAGAGTTTTCAAATTGCATGTGTCCCCACCTACCATAAGGGGTGGGTGGCTGGAGGAGTCACCTAGACTCCAGTGTGAGCAGCACCTGTTGTGTGGCAGGCTGGCATTGGAAGGACGATCAAACAAAAGGCGTCCAGGTTCTCCTCCTCACTCTCAACCTGAACAGAGACTCTTTTTAGGCGCTTTATAAATTGGGCTTGTATTCTAGGGATCCACTTCAAAGAGAAAAAAATAATAATAGTTGAAATCTAGTGATCTTGGGGTTCAATGCCTTTCAACTGAATCAGCGATCCAAACCGTGGCATGGAAAGGAAGTCGCTGTTTTCTTGTTTTCCAAGAAATCTGTACAAGACGACTCCCAGAGAGCTCTGTCCTTATTCCGTGCGCTCAGAACATTTTCAACGGAAGGCTGAGAGACATCTGCGTTTCTGAGCCTGCCAGGTGTTTGAACTCAGCCCACTGGAGCTGAGTTCAGCTTGCTCGATAGCTCGGCTCCAGCATTTCCCATTACAGGAACCCGTGTCTTCACACAACAACTGCGGGGCTCTCTCTGCAGACCCGAAGCCCACTCAGAAGGAGTGATCTGATTTACACAGAGTAGTAATAACCCTCAGCAAAACCCAGCTCACTGAATCCCTCTGTAGCTCCTGGCATGGTATAAACAGCAACACTCAATTGCCCAGAGGGTCGGCTGCAGCAAAACTTGGGGAGGAGGAAGAGGGTGTGAACAGAGACAGGAGAACAAACTTAGAAGGCCATCCTACTCTACAGAGGCTAGATCAGTGCTGTTCAGTGGAACTTCCTGCTAAAATGAAAATGTTCGAAATCTGCACTAATCCCATAGCCACTAGCCAAATGTGGTAACTGAACCCTTGAAGTGTGGCTAGCATGACCCCCAGACTACAATTACTAAAATTGTTAAAGTGAACTAAATATGGCCTGAGAAAGACTCCGTACATCTATATTTGCGTCCTTGTGGACGAATTGCAACCTAGCTTAATAGGTAGGCAACGTTGAAAACCTAACTTACGAGTATGCACCTGTAACAACAGCGGAGTCTTGGCCAATCCCAGAGGCCATACTTCAACCGCTCACACACTGCTGAGTGTTCAAACTGTGTTCAAATAAGGCAAACACCGAGCTGTATCCAATCCAGCCATTCTGTACTTCACTTCCAATTTCTGTATGTCATTTCCCTTTTTTTTGTCTATAAATCTTCTTCCACCATGTGGCTACGCTGGAATCTCTGTGAATCTGTTGTGATTCTGGGAGCGAATTGTTCATTGCTCAACTAAACTCCTTTAAATTTAATTCAGCTGAAGTTTTTCTTTTATCAAAGTTAAATAGCCACATGCTGTTAGTGGCCACCATTTTGAACTGAGCAACTGTGAACACACTCCAAATTTCTATGAGTAAATCAGCTCATTGCAGAAGATCATTTCCTAGTTCAATTCACCCATGTGGTCCACAGATAATTAGTGCACCTTCAGTACGAATTGTGCCCCGTGCTAGGTACATATGTGGAAGGAAATATAAAGTTAGACAGGTCCCTGGTCTCAAGGAGCTGCTCACATTTTGCTGAGAAAGTCAACCATGGCAACCAGTAATGTGCATGGCTGTGACATGGGATGAGGGCAAAGAAAAAAGAGTAGAGTGAAAGCAGGAAGGCTGCATGGAGGAGGCAGCATTTGAGCTGCTCATATAAGGTTAAACCGTTGTTCATTTTGCAGAGAAAGGAAAGAGCCTGGACAAAAGCTTGAAACCATCATGTGACCATAGATGGCAGAAGGCTTGTAGGGGCTGGGGTTTGGGTGTGAATCAGGCCTGAGTAGAGGCAGAGAGGCCAGAGATAACCTTTTGCACAGAGGTGGAGACCTCACAATGAAGGACCTTATGTGATGTTAAAGGGAGGTGGGACCTCACAATGAAGGACCTTATGTGATGTTCTAGGGAGGTGGGACCTGATCTGAATTTAGGATCCCTTGACTTTTCCTTAGATACTGGTCTTAAGGACCTTAAATGCCCTCACTAGCTCCATCTATCTTTCCTTCCTCCAAGACCAGCCTGAGTACTGCCTTCTGCAGAGACTTCCTTTGATCTTGTCTTTATACACCAACCCCTCCCTTGTCCCATTGTAGTTTCCACTCCACAGTCACTATTCGGGTGATTTTCCAGACTGTCCTTGATTTTGTTCACCTTGCAGGTTTCTCACAAGACCTCAAAGTCTTGGTGGCTGGGACCTCACCTTTCTCATTATTTTTTATCCCTCAAGCATTCAAGATAGGTGTTCAGTAAAGAACCTCTTTGGTTAATTAATTGGGTTTTCTATGTCACATCCCTATTGACTTGGACATGAACATCATCTAAATAATTCTAATTCTTGTATTGTAAATGCTTGAGTTGTCTGCCCCATATCCACCCCTTGCACCTTTTATTTTGTGTAACCAACTTCAATGTCATTCAAAGAGGCCTCTGAAGTCTGCATGACAATGAACACTGGGGAAATGTTTGCAGGGCAGAAAATGAGAGCTCTGCAGGGGTCTGTTTGGGCTTCTTTTCATCTAAGTCTGGAGACTTTTGCCCTGAGTGATGTAGGCTACCTACAAATTGAGGCGAATCACCTCAATTACAAGTCATCACAAGATTTAGCTGTGTGATGCCAGCCAGACATCTGGTCAACTCCAAATACTATCTTTATTTACTGAATTACTCTGTGCAACTTTCTAGACCCACCGTGATTTGGGCTCTCCCAGGCTTTTCTTCTTGCTGCTCTCTCTTCCTGCATGTTATGCCTTTACCCACAGAGCTATTCCTCTTTCAGATCTCTACTCTGATCTTCAGGTTGTCTTCCTCAACCACCCAGGCAGCCTTGGCACTCATTGCTGTGTTTCCCTAGCATTCTTCAATAAAATGTATCTCGTAGGGTCAGTAGAGAGTTAGATGAGACGATACCTGGATGGTATGAAAGCTCCATCAGTGTCAGTGGTGTTGCTGTTGTTCTGACTACGATAATGACTCACTTTGTGCGACACCTTGCTTTCCTCATGCAGACTGAGCACCTAGTACAGCCCAGGCACAGAGTGAGTGTTTTCTAAATGAGTGAAATATATCAGGACACTCTCGGATGAATGAGCCAGGCCTTAAGATGCACAGACCTGTGATCGGGGGTAATTTAGAAATGAAATGTAAAAGTACAGCATGACGAAGATGAGCCTTCAGGGAGGCTGGTGTCAAGAGCACGAGTTCACAAAGGTGAGGTACTGTTGTGTTCAGAGAAGGGGCCAGCTGATGCCTCAGAGGGGATGATTACGTTTGTACCAGCTACGTGCAGGTGGCAGGTAAGCCACTACATGGTGGTGTCGGGGAAGGGCCCTGTTGACTTCAGGGTCCCCGTGACAGTCTTTCCTACACTGTGAGGAGTACACGGCCTTGACAGACATTGGTTGAAATCCCAGCCCTCTTGGTTAAATGTTCCATGAAGTATCTAAATCAGAATTTCTCCACCTGGGCACTACTGACATTTGGGATGGGTAACTGTTGTGGGGGCTGTGCTGTGCATTGCAGGATACTGAATAAGATTCTTCGCCTTCACCCTTTTGGCCACAGCACCTCCTTTCCAAGTTGTGGCAATTGCACCCAGTTGAGAAGCACTACGTCAAGCTAACCCTTGGTTTTCTCAGCTATAAAATGGGAATCACAGTTCCTGTAGATAGGCTCCAGCAGCTGTTGTTAAGATCGATGGAAGTAGCATGCATGAAAGGGCCTAGTCCAGAGCTTAACAGCTGTGCTAAAGGACAGAGGAAAGACGGCCCTCCCCCATTCACACCCAGAGCGTTCTGGGAGGCGGCACTGGAGATAATAGGGGAGGAGGTGATCCATCAGTGCTTGTCCTGGAATCTCACAAGAGTCAGCAGCTTGGGCTTCGCCTTGCCCTGTAGGTATGTAAATAGGGGATTATCAGGGTCAGCATCTGTGAGAGTTAAAGCAGGAAGTCCTTACAGCTTCCTGTAAAAACACAAGTGACAAACTTGGATAAACAGTAAGTAGAGAAAAAAAATATTCCTATATCATTGCCAGCCCCCAAGAAGCCTCTCTCTCTCCTTTTCTTTCTCATAAACTTATACATACTCCCCAAGACAAGTTGTGACATGAAACAGTTGTTATGAGCTTCCATGATGGAGTCAGATTTGTGCTCCAATTCCAGCTCTGCTACTTGTGAGCTGTGCGGTTTTGATCCAGTTACTTTACCTCTCTGAGCTATATCTTTCTTTAACCAGGGATGAAAATGAGACCTACTTCATAGAATTATAAGCATTAGATAAAATAACATATGTCAATCATGTATGTATTTCACACACAAATAATGTCCATTGTGGGATTAGGTGCCTAAAACCCAGGAAATACTCAAGTAATATTAGTTATTTTTCCTTCTTAGTAATAATATGGTCAGCAATCTTTCCCAAGAGGCAACCCCCACTCTACCAGGGGAAGCATGGTTTTGGGGGGTAAAGCACATTATTATAACACATCACCCATTTCAGAAGAAAGATTGGCAAAAGTAGGCCAAATCCCAAATCCAGTGGGGAGTTAGCAGGTGTGATGAGATGGAAAGAGGATGAGCTTTGGGGCCAACACACCTGAGTTCAGATCCTGGCTCCATCAGTAGCTGCCTGAGCTCACAAATCCATCCTTCCTGTACCTTTTAGGTCACTACCTAGGCTAGCACTGCCATTGCCAACTTCATGGTTGAGGGCGTTCACCTCACACATTCTCTTACTTACCCACTTAGCAAACATTGGCTGAGCTCTTGTTCTTTGCCAAACACTAAACCAAGTGTGAGAGTGTCTTAGTCCATTTTGTGTTGCTACAAAGGAGTACCTGAGGCTGGGTAATTCACAAAGAAAAGAGATTTGTTTGGCTTATAGTTCTCAAGCTGTACAAGAAGCATGGTGCCAGCATCTGCGCAGCTTCTGGTGAGGTCTCAGGAAGTTTTTGCTCATCGGGAAGGCAAGGGGAGCCAGCATTTCACAGGGCAAGGGAGGGACAAGACAGAAGGGAAGATACCAGGTTGTTTTAACAATCAATCAGATCTCATGTGAACTAACAGAGTGAGAACCTCACTCATGACTGTGAGGAGGGCACAAAGCCATTCATGAGGGATCCATGACCCAGACACCTGTCACCAGGCCCCAGCTCCAACACTGGGGGTCACATTTCAACATGAGATTTAGAGGGGACAAATATCCAAACTATATCAGTGCGATACAGAGGTAAATAAGACATGGACCGGTGCTCAAGGAGCTTGAAAACTGGAAGGAAAACCAAAGTCTCAAAGAGATGGTTTGGGTAAGAGAGAAACCATAAGGAAAGATGCAGTTGGGAGCCAATATCAAAATGGAGTTGTATTAATCAGGATAAACTATATTAGACTATATAATAACAAATAACCTCCAAATCTCAAAAACTTAAAGACTCACATGCCCGTGATATCTATCGTAGGACTAGGGAACTCCTCCACAACACTAGTTCATGTGTTGTCTTAGCATTCTAAACTGTTCAAATCTTATGGGATTTCCATGTCATAGGGTGTCCCCAGTCACTGAGGCAGGGGAAGAGAGACCACAGGAAATTCTGCACCAGCTCTTGAGTGCTTCCATCCAGAGGTGACATGTTTATTTCCCTTTGCATTTCATTGAACAAAACTATTCCCATGCCCAGGCTTAACCTCACAGGACTGTGTGCCCTGAAGGAAGCAAGAACTAGAAATCTTTGAGAGCAGCTCTAACATTGTCCTCAACCACGGATGTGCTCACCCACACATGTAGGTTACACAGGCAGGACTGTTGTTAGTTCATTAGCACCCAGCAAAGTGCTGGGCACAGGATACAACTCAACAAACTTTCAGAGACAGAGGAAAGAAGGAAGGAAGGAAGGAGGAAGGAAGAAAGGAAGAAAAGAAGGGAGGGAGGAAGAAAGGAAGGAAGGAGAGAGGGAGGGAGGGCAGGCAGGCAGGCAAGAAGGAAAGAGGGAGCAAGGAAGGGAAGGAATGAGACAAGGAAGGAAGGAGGGAAGGAAAATTTTTGGGTGCCATTGAAAAACCCGTCTATTATCCAGGAGTAGAGTTGTGTGTTGGGGCAGAACTCCCCTTAAATTAGGAATGGCTCAGGCTTAGAGGGAGGCTGGCAGAGATGCTGCCTTGCTCAGTGTGGTCAGCATGCAAAGCCTGGATCACTTTTCCCACAGCCACAAAGCAGCTTGCATCCTATGGTAGCCTCGGGGCCACTGACAGCTCTGCTCTCTCTCTAGATCTCCACCCCTCCCTTCTGCTTGTGCCATATTAGAAAGGGCATGGGCTGTGGGGTCAGTCAGACCTGGGTTTGATCCTGGGCCCTCCCCTTTCTTTTGGGTGCCTTTGGGTCTAGTTATTAAAAATCCCGGAGCCTCAGCTTCCTTATCTATAAAGCAATGGCATCTCTCAAGTCACAAACCCTTTGACAAACATCAGCTTCCCTCTTCTCTCCAGGGGCAATACTCTTGCATCCCTTGGTGTATTGTATTTTGGTCCTTGGAATGTCCCTCCTTATAAAAATCTGAACTTCCTACCAAGCATCCCTCTTGGGTGAGGCCTTCCCTACCTCCTTTTAGCAAAGTGTCATGTGTCTGGTTGTGCCCGAGCACAGCACCTGTTTCCTACCAGCAGCACTGACAGAGGGGATGTGCCCAGCTTGGGGTGGTCTGCAGCTGCTGTGTGCCCCTGAGCTGCCTCCCGCAGCACAGGATGGAAGCGGGGCGATTGCTCACTGCTAATAGTTACACAAGGACACCACCAGGAGATGGCTGAGCTGCGGCAGCAGAACTGCCTGTGATTCTGCTGTGGTCTGATGGAGTTCTTGGGGATTGAGGGACCTGAATTAGGTCATCCTATTCATTCATTTAGCCATGAGTTACTGGGCAGTGTCTCTGTGACAAGCTCCATGTCAACATGCTGGGGACACAGAGATGGGTATGTGAAGCAGGCTTTATTCTTACAAACTCTTTGAAATACAGCTGCTTCTGTTTCTCTTCACGATGATACACTACATTTGCAAGAATAAAAAGAAGGAAGTGGTTTATGGTTAAATTGCAAAAAAAAAAAAAAAAAAAAATCAGGCATTTATTGTGACTTTCATAGAATTGTATATTTTTAAAGCTGAAAGTTTTAAATATCCAGGCAGGAGTGGCCCTTCCCCCACTCCAGTTTTACAGATGAAGAAATAGAAGCGAAAGAAGTGACTCAGATACTGTTCCTGGGAGCGCAGCGCTCGGAATGGTCAGTTCCCCACCAGTTCTGTCCAAGGCCAAGAAATGGAACTGGGATTAGAAGACCCTGCTGATCAGAGAGCATCCTACGACATGAAACACCTTGCTACTCTCTCCCTGTAGAATGTTGGGGAAGCGGCTTTGTTGTTTTTTGACTATTTCTTCGTGGGTAAAGGGGAGACAATGAAATGTTATGTAGTTGTTTTAGCAGGATCGTAGACAGCCTTTTGTTTTTCACTCATGCAGTATTACAGTGATGACGGTGACAGCAATCATAATTATTCTTATTTGCACACCGGCTTTATATTCAAGTTAGAAACATGGAATCCAGGCAAACGCATTGTTTCCACAATGCCAGAATTCCCAAGACATGCTACGAGCCAAACTTACAGACAGAAAGGATATGTTTTATGCCTTCTTTTAGCAAAAGTTATTCAGCCACGGGCACGCCATTCTCATTTTCATTTGAGGCTGAGAAGATGCCTGCAGCCAACCCCTTCCAGCAGACTCGGGCGTTCATAGAACCTAATTCTTTAATGGACTCTGGGTGCATTTCTTGCTTGCATCTTGAGGTCGTTAAAAAGCCTGTGGTGAATTACACTGACATAAACCTTTTATAGAAACAATCAAATATCACTTGGTAAAATAATTAGCATCAGAATAGCACAAAGTCAGTCTGTCTGCAACTTGGTGCCAAATATCAAAAGAGCTCCTGCCAGTATCTACCCCCATTCTATTTTGAGGGCCGAGGGGATACTTCTCCCTCTCCCAGCCAGTTTCCAAGGGTGACCCAAAGGTTCAAGTCATGCTATTTGGATGTGCGATGTTGTTATGGGCTGGGGGAGTGGTGGTCCTCAAAGTAGTCTTCCCGCACAGGATCATGGGAAAGGGGACAGATCATCGAAGGAGGGAGGGCTGCGGGGAGCAGAGGTTTGGGGGCGGGGGTCCCCAGCCCTACCGCGCCTGCCTAGCCCGCTTCCCTTTCTTGGAGCAGCACGGTCCTCTGTCCCCTCCCCACACGGCCCTCTGACTTCCTGCTTGGCTGTCAGAATGTTTTCTCTTGTTGACCAAATATCAGGAGATTAGTTTTGTTTATGACTTTTGGATAAAATATCTCAGGAAAGGAGTGTCCCTCTTGAGGCCAGATAAGACGCTGCTGGAGAGCTCCACACGACGCGGCACACGTTACTTTCCACGATAACGCATCCGTATTTTCGCCTGGAAATGGGAATTCTTAGAAATGATAAATTGCAGGGGTCCCGTGCTTCACCCTGGAGAGTTTCCCCCGACTGGCCTATGTGTGAGTGTTTTCCTCCTGCGCGGGTCTGGCCCCGTGCAACAGGCAACAGATAATCAAATTGTTGAACTAAAAAAGAAAAAGAAAATCCTTGACCCCTTTTTACATCTCAAGTGTGCAACTGGACTAAGGAAGAAAACAGAGACCTATTTGCATTGCCAGCCTGAAGCCGGATGATTCCCTCTCATTGTGTCTTGAGAACGCAGGCTCCAGCGCGGCTGGGCTTGAGGGACCATCTTCTGGTGTCTCCTTTAATTTAGCTGATAGATATGAAAACGAGTTGAGTTTTAAAAATAAATAGGCATTTCTCATTAGCTGGGGACAGTTTTCGGACTGGGGCCTCGCGGTCAGCTGGGAGCAGCCTCTGAGAAAACAAGGGGCCCTGTTCAGCCACACAAAGCCTGAATACCTGTGTCCTACGTTGGGGCTGGGGGTGATTATTCACTCATTCTGTTGTGACAGACAGAAAGAAAATTTAGCAAACCACAAAATTTCCTAATTAGTGCGCTGGGAATTCTTCTGATGGCAATTTGGAACAAAGGGAGGCAGCCCCGTGGTGAGGGGGCAAAAGAAAGGAAAAATAAAATAAAATAAAACAGGATAGATGGGGAAGGGCAGGAGGCGTGCTCACTCTAGGTATGGAAAGCAGTTCTAGAAGTTTTTCTTATGCAACAGAATGTTTTTTTTCTCTCCTAGAAGGGGCTGTTCACATATGGCAACATGATCCCCGGGCGCCTACCATATGTAAGGACACAAGGTTTTATGACTTATTGTCGCTAAGATTTATGGAGATGATATATGATAAGCAATTTTTCTTTATCTCATATCAGGAGCAAATGCAGAGAGACGCAGGCCCCTCACCGCATCGTTGGGTGGAGTTGCCAGCCCCAGCACGGGCCCCACACAAACTCTGGCTCCTGCTCCTCCGCTGGGGGCTGGTGCTTTCCCATAATAAAAGAACAGCCTGTGGTATGAGCAGCAACAATTTATTTGATGAAAATGGGCTACTCTGGAGCTATTTTGCGGTATGTTAATGAGTGCTATATCACAGACATTTATTAAATTAGTTTTCATAAATGTCAGCAGTGTTTGCACAGGAAATGCACCAGTCTAAATGTGGACCAAACTCCGAATTAATTTCCCCCCTCAGGAGAACGGACATTTCTGCCAGGGTGAAGGTGTGCTGGCCAGGTAAGGGCAATCATGGGGTGCTCAGAAGTTTAATATTAGCACGGGCCAAACACAGCCGTTTTGACTCCCGGCAGCCTCCCACAGAGGGAGGATTTGAGGAGGCTAAAAGGAAGGAAATGACAGAACTCAACATTTCCTTGGAACAAGGCTTCAGCCTTTGGTGTCACAATATTTCACCTTTTCCTTACGTTTGACTCAGCACAAATGCACAGAGATTGAGAAAACAGGACACAAGAGGAAGTGGAAATTTCTGCCAGAAGCATCCTGGATTTGGAGATCAGTGATTCTGTCCTCAGTCGCCTTAGTGCTTCCACACTGATGGCAAGGCAGGGAGCTTACTGATGAGCCCGTTTCAGCCTTCCAGGCTTAGCTGCATTGAGCCAGGCAACTCTCTGGTGTCTGGGATGCTCCACCTCTTATCTTCCATGTCTGTTCTGGAAAAATAAGATCTCACCCGTTCCTCTTTGAAGAAACAGACAAAATGAGAACAGCTCCACCCACTCAGACGAATTTCTGGAGCCAGGGAGATTTTCATCATAGATGCCACAATTCGAAAGAAAACCTAGACCGAGCTCACCTTGGCATGAGGAAGAAATCATCTTTGTATACCTAATCCAGAGTGCAGGAAGATTTAGGGACACGAGGGTGGCAGTGTTACAGCATCACCATGATCTGTTCATCCATTAACCAACCTTACTTTGCAAGCTTTGTTTTCTTTGGTCATTCATGATCCAAGGCATTTTAAATCTCCCGGAAAAAAAAAAGTTTTCCACTCACACTTTTCATGGAGAGTTCTGGAGTATAACCAGTGAATTCAGACAATTTTTCAGAGGGTAACACATGGTTTTTTTTTTTTTTTTCTTTAACCCATTTGACAATTCTCCTGCATCTTCTTCAAGTAAACATAATGCAACAGTGACTGTGGCTAGCACCTACAAAACTGCAGGAATCCAATAACACGCCTATGGATTTGGGAGACAGACTAACACTTTGTGTTCATTCTGACAGAGGCACTTGGAAAAAAGAAAATCAATAAGATTGATCCCTCAGATGTGCAGTTTATAGATGTGCATCAGTGCTCTTGGATGGCAAACAAAGTGTGTGTCACTTTATATGTGATTTTGTGGGCACGAGGCCACTGAGGGACAGGGTACCCACTCCAGGCAGCAGCGATGGCAGACAAAAAAAACGTGTGAACACGGTCACGTTTCTGAACACAGTGGTCACATGTTGACACACCTTTCCCATGCAAAGAAACAAGATCAGAAGACATGGCTTCTTGGCTTTTCTTTTTTATAACAGCATTTTTATTTTAGAGAATATTTAGGATCATAGCAAAATAGAACAAAAAATAGAGTGATTTTTCAAATCACTCCTGCCCACTTCCCCCTACCGCCTCCCCCACTAACAACATCCCGCACCATCGTGGTTCATTGGTTACCATGAATGAACCTACACTGCCACATCATTACTGCCCAGAGTTTCATTAGGGTTCACTTTAGGTGTTGTTCAGCAGTCCCCCCTTATCCGAGGCCTCTTTCCAAGGTTTCAGTCGCCCGTGGTGAACCACAGCTCACAAATAAGTGAGTGCAGTACAGTAAGATATTTTGAGGCTTGGGACGGTGGCTCATGCCTGTAATCCTAGCACTTTGGGAGGCCAAGGCAGGTGGATCACCTGAGGTCAGGAGTTTGAGATCAGCCTGTCCAACATGCAGAGAACCCTGCTGTCTCTACTAAAAATACAAACATTAGCCAGGCATGGTGGCCGGCACCTGTAATCCCAGCTACCCGAGAGGCTGAGGCAGGAGAATCGCTGGAACCCGGGAGGTGGAGGTTGCAGTGAGCTGAGATCACACCACTTCACTACAGCCTGGTGACAGAGCGAGACTCCGTCTCAAAAAAAAAAAAAAAATTTTTTTTGAGACAGAGAGTGTTATTACAGTATGTTGTTATAACTGTTTTCTATGTTATTATTAGCTATTGTTGTTAATCTTTTACTCTACCTAATTTGCAAATTAAACTTTATCATAAGTATGTACATACAAGAGAAAACATAATACACGTTGTGCTTGTTATTGTCCGCGGTTTCAGGCATCCACTGCAGGTCTCAGAACATATTCCCTTGTGGATAAGGGATGGCTGCTGTACAATCTACGGGTCTGACAAATGCATAATGACATGTGTCCAGTATTCTAGTATCACACAGAGCCATGTCCTCGCCCTGAAAACCCTCTGTGCTCTGCCCATTCATCCCTCTCTCCCTGCTAGTGCCTGGCAACCGCTGATCTTTTTACTGTCTCCCTAGTTTTGGCTTTTCCACAATGTTATGTAGTTGGATTCATACAGCATGTAGTCTTTTCAGACTGGCTCTTTTCACTTAGTAACGTGCATTTGTTTCCTCTACTTTTGGCTTTTACAGATTGGAAGACAGAAACCTCGGAAGGGAAAATGATAGACATTCCAAACTAGGCCAGAGAAAAGGGAAAGACAGCAAACGAAGAAAAGTGATTTTTTTTTTTTTTGAGACAGGTTCTCGCTTTGTCACCCAGGCTGGAGTGCAATGGCGTGACTGTTGGCCATTGCAACCTTGAGCTCCTGGGCTCAAGCATCCTCCTGTCTCAGCCTCTTGAGTATTGAATTCTTTCTTTTTTTCTTTTTTTTTTTGAGACAGAGTCTTGCTCTATCCCCCAGGCTGGAGTGCAGTGGTGCAATCTCAGCTCACTGCAGCCTCCACCTCCTGGGTTCCAGCCATTCTGCTGCTTTAGCCTCCCGAGTAGCTGGAATCACAGGCACGTACCACCACACCCAGCTAATTTTTGTATTTTTAGTAGAGATGGGGTTTTACCATGTTGGCCAGGCTGGTCTTGAACTCCTGAACTCAGGTGATCCACCCGCCTTGGCCTCCCAAAGTGCTAGGATTACAGGTGTGAGCCACCATGCCCAGCCTTGAGTAGTGAATTCTTAATGAGAGCATGATAAAGTAGAATTGCTATTTATTCTACACTGAGGACAGAGAATTCTGGAAAAATGAAGCCTGAGCTGATGCGCTATTTTGTGTTGCTCTGCTTTATTTTGTTTTCCTAACCACTCATTCTAAGAACCTTATTCAGCATATTTCACGTTTGGAAGAATTAGCTTGAAAGAAGAAGTGATTTAGTCAATGACGTCAAAGTAAAGGGGCTTTTCCTTTCCACACGGGCCGGAGGTTTTCTTCTGTTTTTCTTAGTGCTCCAATAAAACGAAATTCAAAGAAAGCGTGCACACATTTCATTGACATGGACTCTTTGTAGGGTCCTGGGGATCCCAGAGTCTTGGGTTAAAATGACAGATCTGATTCCCACCTTGACCATTTACTGCCTCTGAGAACTTGAGCCAGTCGTAGAGATTCAATGAGCCTCTTTCTCCTCATCTTTAAATTGATGAGGATACAGCTTGCTCCATGCGCTTCTGGGGTTTAGCAGAGAGTAAGGAGCTGGGCCGTCCCTGGTATATACTTAGTGCTGAATAGCTGCTAGTTTTATTCATATCCCCATCCCTTTGGGGGCATACTTGGCTTTCAGGTATGATTTAAAAGTCATTCATTCACTCATTCAACAAATATTTATTGAAGACCTATTATGTTCCAGTTACCTTTCTATTACGTTGGTGCAAAAGTAATTGCAGTTTTTGCCATTAAAAATAATGCAATTACTTTTGTGCTAATCTTATAAACACTCAGCATATATGGAGGAATAAAAGAGGTAAGGTCTCTGCTGTCATGGAGAGACAGATACTACTCAGGTAAGCAAATAAGATAATTTCAGGTAAGAAGAAAATAAGACAGCTAGAGTGACAGAGAGCCTGGAAGGGGAAACCAACTAGGGTAGGCAGCAAAGGAAACTTTGAGGATGTGATGTCAGCAATGAAAAGCAAGAAGCAGCCAACCAGGTAAAGTCCAAGAGGGAGGGGATTCTGAGGTAGGGTTGCCAAGTAAAATACAGGGTGTTCAGTTAAGTGTAATGTACACATGAGCAACATGTTTTAGAATAAGCATATCCCAAATATTGCACAGGATGTACCCATACTACAAGAGTTGTTAGTTGTTTATCTGAAATTCAAATTTAACTGGGTGTCCTGTTTTTTATTTGCTAAGTCTGGTGAACCTGTTCTAGGGAGAGGGCTCAGCAAGGACAAAGGAGAGGAGGTGGGAATGAACTTGGCTTGTCTGGAGAGCCGCAAGGAGGCCAGCGTGTCCAAGGTGTGGAAGATGTGATGTGACGTCAGCCCCTCCTGTAAGGGCCGTGGAGACTATGATAAGGAGTTTGAGCAAATCAAACCCAATGGCTTGTGTGCTCCATCCACAGAATTATCTGAATCATAAACGGCAGCAAGATCTACCCAAGGAGTTGGTGAACTACAGCCTGTGGGCCATTTTTGGCCCACCACTTGTTTTTGTAAATAAAGTTTTATTGGAATACAGTCACACTCACTGGTTCACATAATGGCTATAACTGCTTTGGTGTTATAATAGCAGAATTAAGCAGTTTCAACAGAGATGGCATGTCCCACACAACCTAATATATTTGGTATTTGGTCCTTTATAGCAAAGGTACACCAACTTCTGAATTATGGCCTGCCCAGGAATCAAAGTGCAAGAGCTCCTGGGAACCAGCAACTTAACTGTATTGAGTTTTAATTTCCCGACCTACTTTTTACCCACCTAGCCTTCACTTTTCTGTTTTGTGATTCGTATTCAATCAATAATTAAATTCTTAGATAGATGCTCGAAAGCAGTCATGTCTTCATGTTTTTGAGTCTGGTACTAAAATGGAAAGAAAACCAATTTATTTCCACCATGTGGCTGCTAATAAGGTTAAGATTTGTTAGCCTGCTACAACACAATAATAAATGAAGACAATTCTTATTTCATAGGTTTTCACCCATTAAGATTATTACTTTCTCTGCTAAGAGGTGCAGACAAGACATCAACACGTGCTGCTAGGTACTTATAGTTTACACAAACCACATGGTCGTCAAGGCAGGGCTTATGCAAAATTATCTGGTTGCCAGAGCCGGTCATGGAAGGAAAGGGCAAGATTTTGCAAACACCCTGTTTGTCTGAAGGAAAATAAAATAATACTAAAGCTTTGCTGAGATGTTGAAAAATCATGCATTTTAAAGTTACCACTAAGAAACAGAAGCAAAATGACATGGTAGAGTCCACAGACTAGAATTCAATTTCGAATTCAATACCACCAGCCAGCTTGAGAAAAGCTTGGTAAGCTAAGTCTGGATTTCTCTCTCCATCAAATGAAAACAGTCCTCTCTAAGGTTGCATTATGGCTTCTGTAGGCCTCGGCACTTTTGCCTGTGTGATCCCCCTCCTTAATTAAAAAAATTAAAAAGTTATATTTTATGACTGCATTGGTGTAAGAATGGATATAATCCAGGCTGAATTCTATTCACTTGTTTCTTCTGAGTTTTAAAGGAAATTTAAATGTTTCCATGTCTCCGTGGGCCCCTGAATGTGTCCTGGGATCTGGGCACTGTGTTTACTGCAACTGCTGGAGTAGCCAGCTGGATCCTACCGACCTCCAGGAATGCCGTGAGACTGCTGGAAAGACGGTGTTAAACAACAACAACAACAAAAATCCTGCTGCATAACGAACTCTGCATGGCTGTTGTTGGTTCTATCCTGATATACCTATCCTTTAAAAACCAGAACATTCCATGTTCTAGCCAATTTGTTGAATGGATGCAAAATATAATATGCTGCTATCCAAGTCCCAGTATCTACACATTTTCATTATAAAAAATAAGAAGAATATAGATGAACACAGGAGAAAATACAAATTATTCAACACATGCCACCACCCAGAAAGAACACTGCTTACCCTTGAAGATGCACTCTGATGCTCTTTGCTTAGAGAAGGTGACATTTTTTGTTGTTTTACTAGCACATGAACATACTCTACACAGTTTTTGTGGTAGCCTTTTTCCCCATATACCCAAAGATGAGGAATACTTTTCATCATATTAATTATTCTGTTATGATCTATTTAATATTATAATATTTCATATTGCAAATGTATTCATATCTATTTGTATGATCTCTTCTCATGGGACATTCCCATCTATTTGATTAATTTATCATGATAGACAGTATTGTGATGGAGATTCCTGTGGCTACATCTTTGCATATCACTCCATGATGTCTTTTTTTTATGTTTAAAATGAAATTCCCTTGGGCTTAATGCTATCTGGAGAGTGGCCTCTAAGGGTAAAAAAAGATCTTACTACACTGTTTGGATCAAAACATCCACAGAAATAAAAGGCACAATTGGTGGCCTAGGAACTCCAGCAAACTCAGTGTTCAGGGCAGGAGGTTTCTGTCTGTCTTGGGGTGGGAACTGACTGGAAAAGTTGAATAAAGTTCTTCTTTCTTTTCTCAGTTGAGTTTAAAACATATTTGCTATGAAAATCAGTTAATACCCAAATAATGGATTAATTATTTGCCACCATTAAAACCAAACCAAACCAAACCAAATCACCATTAATTCATATATGGAGTATCAACTTAGAATTTTTTTAAAAAACTTACTCTGCATCCAGCACTGTGCTAGCTACATTCCTATCTAATTCAGTCCTTCCGATCCTGTGGACTGCAGGTATTACTTTTCCAGTTTTACAGAGAACGAGCATTGCACACAGACTTTGTGCAGCATCCCCCGCTCATATGTGGTAGAGTCGGGATTTAGTTTCACAGATTTCAGAACTACAGCAAAATCAGGAGCAACATTCAGATTCTAAATTGGACCAGGCGCGGCAGCTCACACCTGTAATCCTAACATTTTGGGAGGCTCAGGCGGGCAGATCACGAGGTCAGGAGATCGAGATCATCCTGGCTAACACAGTGAAACCCCATCTCTACTAAAAATACAAAAAGTTAGCCGGGCATGGTGGCGGGCACCTGTAGTCCCAGCTACTCGTGAGGCTGAAGCAGGAGAATGGCTCAAATCCGGGAGGCAGAGGTTATGGTGAACCGAGATCGTGCCACTGTACTCCAGCCTGGGCGACAGAGTGAGACTCTGTCTCAAAAAAAAAGAAAAAAAAAAAATTAGCATCTTCACTGAGGTGAAAATACATGCTGGATTTGGAAGACTCGGTAGGAAAAGAGAACCTAAAATATCTGGTTCATAATTTTTCTGTTGATTACATGAGATAATAATACCTTAGATATATTGGGTCAAATATAATCATGAATTCTCTACCTGTTTCTATTTATGTGTCTTTTTTTATTCATTGTTGAATATGGCTAATAGAACTGTTACAATTACATAAGAGTATTTGTTATCTGACATAGCCCAGCCTCTATTCCCTCATACTATTAATTTCTTACTAAAAATTTTCCTAAGGATCCAGCCCTACCACATGCTCAGTTTACCTGTATCAGGGGAGACTGCAGCCAGCTACAGAGTAAAGTGTGTGACCCAGGCCTGACCAAACAGAACACAAATTCCCCAATCCAACATTGGTGAGTCCCCTAAGCCAGCCTAGCTATTCAGCCATTGTTCCACCCCTGTGGCCACAGAGATTGATTCAGAGAAGGACATGCAGCTTAGGTTAATCTAGGCAAAGTGAATTCATAAACTCAGTTGGAAGGTTCAGACAAAGGGTGCTTTTTCCCTCTGGGTCTATTAGCAGGAAGGCTGGTGTGAGCCCGGAGTGCTGGGGCCAACACATGGGGCATAAAATAAAATCCCACAATGAAGCTGACATAAAAGACAGGCAGGGCTGAGAGACGCAGGAAAACAGTTCTGATGACATTCTCTGTGTGCCTGAATCAAACCACACCTGAAGCCAGCTACATCTGGATTGCTGATTTGCAGAAGTCACTAAATTATCTTGGTTTCTGCTCAGGCCAAATTGAACCATATTTCCATTGCTGCAGCGAAAGTCCAGAGTGACGCTCCCACTCCTAATTTGTTGTGAGGACCACACATGATAATGAGTAGGAAACTCTTAGGGAGCTATCCACCTTTCCATGTGTAAACGATCCCTGTGGTTTTAGAAAAGAAAAAATAAATGTGAAGAGTAGGCAAACGGAACAAATGCCACAATCAATGATCCAGAGGCAAGTCGGAGTCTGTGTTTGGAAAGAACCTGGTTCAGATCACTTAGGGGTATCTCCTCTGGTTGCCACCAAGTGCACTTTGCTTGTCCACCTGCCACGTCCTGGGGTGCCCCAAACATATGCTGCAACGTCAACAGGGCTTGAACAGCCCCATTCATTGGTGATGTCTACCTAGTTCTTTAGGCACACAATTCTGTTGTTACTTATTCATTTACTCGTTCATTTGCGTATTTATTTATTTGGAGCAGTGATGTCGGCTCAGTGACTTGGGACTGTGTTTGGAGAGCTGGCATGCATTGACAGCTGGGCACAGCTCTCTGGTCAGGCTACTTCTTTCTCAGGGTGCACAGTGAGGAATGCTCCTTCCCTCACCCTGAAGGCCCTCTCAAATCTCTCTCTCCATTTTCTCCTCCTCCACTTTCTGCCTCTCCTTTAAGAATCTGCTTGCCTGGAAAGCCTTTCCTGATAGCCCTATACTGGTCCAGTATTCCCCTCTCAATTCCCCTCCCAGCCGCCATTACACCTAGTTGTAATTGCCCTACTCATTCATCTAGCTGGTTTTCCCTTAGACCATGCATGGCCTCCTTGTGAGAAAGAATCTGATTTTATCCTGCTCTGTGCCTCCAGGACTTAGCCTTCAATGGCTGGAACCTAGGGGATGCTTAATAGATATAAAATGAATAAATGAATGGAGTGTGAATGAGTAAGTGAAGGAGGGACATCCTTGATTGCTCATAGCTTCCAACTTGCCTCAAAGCTTTTCTGTTGTAAAGCAACTTCCAAGAGGCTCCATTGATGTTTAAAACACAGAGCTGTAAGTGAAACAGATGGAGTGTCTTCCAGCTACCCTCACCTCCTCTACCTGCATCTAACAATGGAGGGGGGTTCCCAGTCTCCCCACCAATCCTGTAGATGGCATTGAGCATCCCAGGCAAGGGCCCAGCTTCGGAGTCTCACCCCTGGGGGTGGTGAGCCCACACTGATGATTAGGACCCTTTTCTGCAGCCACCCCTAGCTGACCCCCAGCTCAACACTCAGCTGTGTCAAGGACAACATTGCATGGGACTTGGTGTCCTATTGCTCCCTTGGAGTCCCCAAAGTGGCATTTTCCTTTCAATTTGTGGTGAGGAGACACGAGAGAGAGAGAGAGAGAGAGAGAGAGAGAGAGAGAATCTTCCTTCTTCCTAAAGATCATGGAAGGGACAGGGTGCAGTGGCTCACACCTGCAATCCCAGCACTTTGGGAGGCCGAGGCGGGCAGATCACTTGAGGCCAGGGGTTTGAGACGAGCCTGAGCAACACAGTGAGACACCATCTCTACAAAAAATATAGGGAAAAAAAAAAAAATCCAGGCATGGTTTGTGCCTGCAGTTCCAGTTACTTGGGAGGCTGAGGTGGGAGGATTGTTTGCACCCAGGAGGTGGAAGCTGCAGTGAGCCGAGATGGTACCACTGCATGCCAGGCCAGGAGAGAAAGCAAGACCCTGTCTCAGAAAAATAAAAATAAAAATAAATCATGGAAGGGAGAGGACCATCCTTGAGGTTACCAGAGGCCAATGGAACAGCTGCAATTACAAAATCTCCGGTGACGGCCAGGCACGGTGGCTCAAGTCTGTAATCCCAGCACTTTGGGAGGCCGAGACGGGCAGATCACGAGGTCAGGAGATCAAGACCATCCTGGCTAACACGGTGAAACCCCGTCTCTACTAAAAAATACGAAAAATTAGCCTGGCGAGGTGGCGGCCGCCTGTAGTCCCAGCTACTCGGGAGGCTGAGGCAGGAGAATGGCGTGAACCTGGGAGGCGGAGCTTGCAGTGAGCGGAGATCTGGCCACTGCACTCCAGCCTGGGCCACAGAGCGAGACTCCGTCTCAAAAAAAAAAAAAAAAAAAAAAAAAAAAAAAAAAAAATCTCCGGTGACGGACAGTGCAATGGAGACTCCACGGAATGCCTGAATAAGTCACTCTGGAAATGGTTCGTTTTGAGTCCATCCTTGGGCAAGGATGAGGCTAGGATGTGCTGTAAGCAATGCGGATGTCTTTAAATGCTGATTGGAGGTAATTAAGTTGGGAGCAGGAACCTTTACAAGCTTTGTTTTGGCACAGCCATGGGAGGGCTGCTTTGAGGACTGACTCGGGAACATCTTTTCCCAGAATTAAGAAACTCTGAGTCTCACGCTAGACTGGCCCATCTCTGGGCGAGTTCAGATGATTCCGTCATGAGCCAATACGAATATCCTGCCCTGCCCGTGGGTCTGCTATCTGCTGGCAGAGAAATAACATGTTGGGGCTGCAGACACAAAGCAGGGGCCCAATGGAGGGATAGTTTCTGCTCTTTTGTGTGCCTCCTCTTTCTCTCTCTGCTTCATCTGCGCAGCGTTTCTGTCCCTTGGCAGGAGACCTCCCCTCTGAGGAACGCCGTGCCTCCCTCGCCGGACGCCACAAGATTAAGCAATTTGCTTTTAATTAGGACTGCAGTCATTTCCAAAGGAAGCAGCAGAGAGAGGGAGACAGGCTGGCTCTTTACAGTTGACGTGGATTCGCTGTGCACGGTGAATTCAGACCCCACTGTGACAGCAAAGTTGAGCTTGTCTCTGGTTTCCTGGGCTTCTCTCCCAGGGTGTACAAGCCTCCACTCCCATGCACCAGTGAACAGAGGCATTAGAGGGAGTTGCTGGGAAAGGAAAAGACATGACCCCTTTGGATCCCTTGTATCTGGAGCTGAAATCATATCCAGACAGTTTATTGGACCTGTGCTTTCTGCACTTGCCTGGTGCTGTGGTCTATACAACATTCAAATACTTTTTCCTCCAGCCTAACCCCCCAGGAAAGGTGTCACCATAATTTGTAGGTCTTGCTAGATGAATCCAAACAGCTTTCTGAGGGCTAGGGGGTGGGGCAAAGAGAGGAAAAAGGGCAGGAATGCGGGCTGCGTGACACAGATCCCACCGACATCTTCTACCTTGGAGTTCTGGGCTGGGGACCAAAGTCTGCTGCCTCGCTCTGGTTCCAGGCCAGGCATCCACCCCGGGACCCCTTCATTCTGGAAGCCAAAAACTGGAGCTTCAACCCAGCCTCCCGCTTCAGCTCTCCACTCACCGCTCCCCCCTCCCTGCAGCCTCACATTTTATGACGATAATTGGAAAGGAAAGAAAGGTAGCGCTTTGTTTACAATGCAATTAACATCTGAATAATTTACTAGGAAATAAGCTGGAGCTATATTGAGCACGTAGAGCCTGCTCCCTTTAGAAAGCCAGCTTGAAGTCCTCAGGGCAGGACTGTGTCTGCACCTTCCCCCGGGCTGAACAGGGTCTTCCCGTTAAGACAGCCGGACACCGCAGGTGTCAACACCTGGGACTCTTTTGACAAACCCCAACTGGAAATTTTCTCCAAAAGACACACTCCCTGATTTCGGCTGTCACTCCACAGAACTGTTTTTGCTCTCAGCTCCAGTGCCTCCTCATTCCTGGCTCATTTCCTTCTCCCCACCTAGGGCAACTCACTTCCAGCTGGCCCCTCTGCCTGGCACACGGCAGGCACAGAGCACATTTGCAGGAAATGTCTGCTGAATTGGGAAAATGAGAGGCCCAGGCCTGGTGTTGGTGGAGAGGAAGCCTGGCAGGGGAGAGGGTGCCTTCTGTGTCAAGAGCGCCCGGCTAGGCCTGCAGCTGGCGCTGATTTGTGCTTCTGCTTCAATACATAAAGCCCAGTCCTCCTCCATCACGGCGAGCACGGCCCCCAATCCCTGTCCGGTTTTTACACGCATATCTTTTCTGTGTTTTGCCCTCTGCTCTTGGCCTCAGCACCCTTTCCTTCTCTCTTCTGCCAAACATTTTAGGAAAGTAAATGACACTTTGCGTTTTAAGTATATCCATGGACTTGGGTTGGGGCAGTGGGGAGTTCTTGCTGGGAACAGGGTGGCAGGGAAGAGACTTCCCTCTTTTCTTCCAGCTCTGGACAACGTGGCTGAAATCCATGTAGGTGAATAGTTCCTTTGTGTGACATCTTGGGGATCTGCAAATCGCTTTTCTTTGAATCAGAACGGGGCAAAGGGAGCCACTACTGCCTCCGCACCAGGGTACACAGCTTGGGGATTCATGTGCAGGCTGGATTTCCATCCTCACCTGATCCCTCCAACAAGCATTTTCGTGCAGTGAACAACCTACTCAACCATACACAGCAGCCTGGGTACCTAGTAAAGGAAGGCAGCTTGGTGATGAGTCCCATGTCCCGAGTTCTAATACTCAGGCTGCTGAGGACAAAAATTAAAGAGTAAGGGTCATGAAGCCTGAAACCTGGATTTGAATTCCACTTAGACCATATACTAACCAAATAACATTAAGCAAGTTATTTAACTTCTCAGCACCTCAGTTCTGTCATCAGTGTAGTGGGCTTGAAATAGGTCTTAATACCGTACATACATACACTGTACATCTTATCAAGTATTTAAATATTCCTGGGTTCGTTACTCATTGGTAAGTTTAAGCAAATCATTTCATCTCTATGGGTCTCAGTTTCTCTATATTCAAAGAAGGATTTTATTCACAGTGCCATTTGAAAGTGATAATTGGAGACATTTACTAAATCTATGAATCACTGTGTCCTTCTTCCCTGATGAACGCTAACTTGTGTTTTCTGACTCGAAGGCACCACTTTCATAAACCTCCCCTGTGATTTCACTTGCATCACTAGCAGGGACAGTTGAAAAGATCAGAACTTTTCTGCACAAAGAAACACGATTTTCTGGTACTAGTTCTTGTGGAAAGGGATCCTTAGAGGGAATCACAAAGCCACATGACAGGTGAATGTTGAAGAGGGCTTTGTTTCCTTAGCAAGTGTTATGGGTTGAGTTGCCACCTTTCCCTCATATTCCTATGCTAAAAACTGAGCTTCCAGTACAGTAGTTCCCCCATATCCACTGGAATATATTCCAAGAACTTCCCTGGATGCCTAAAACCATGGATATTTCCAAATGCTATGATATGGTCTGACTGTGTCCCTACCCGAAATCTCATCTTGAATTATAATCTCCATAATAGGTGTCAAGGGCGGGACTAGGTGGAGGTAATTGGATCATGGGGGTGGTTTCTCCCATGCTGTTCCAGTGATAGTGAGTGAGTTCTCAGGAGATCTGATGGTTTTGGAAGCATCTGGCATTGCCCCTGCTGGCACTCATTCTCTCTCCTGCCGCCCTGTAAAGAGGTACCTTCTGCCATGACTGTAAGTTTCCTGAGGCCTCCCTAGCCATGTGGATCTGTGGGTCAATGAAACCTCTTTTCTTTATCAATTACTCAGTCTCAAGTATTTCCTTATAGCAATATGAGAATGTAGTAATACACCCTATATATACAGGTACTATGTTTTATACTATACATACCTATGATAAGATTTAATTTATAACTTAGGCACAGAAGTAGATTAACAACATTAATTATACAATAGAACAATTATAGCAATATACTTAAATAAAAGATATATGAATGTGGTTTCTCTCTCTCACAATACTGTAATATTTTTGGACCACAGTAACTGAAACAGTAGAAAACAAAACTGCAGATAAGGGGGACCATTGTATTTCAGAATGTGACCTTATTTGGAAATAGGACCTAGGATGATTGTGGAATTAATTAGTTAAGATGAGGTCATACTGGAGTAGGGTGGTCCCTAATCCAATATGATGTCCTCATAAAAAGGGAAAATTTGGACGCACACGCACACACTTGGAGTGTCATGTGAATGTGAAGGCAGAGATCTGGTGATGTATGTACAAGCCAAGTAATGTCAAAGATGGCAGCAAACTACCAGAAGATGGGAGGGCATCCTGGAACAGATTCTTCCTCATGCCCCAGAAGGAACCAACTTTGCCAGCACAGTGATCTTGGACTTCTGGCCTCCAAAAGCAAGAGACAATAAATTTCTATTGCATAAGCTACCCAGTTTGCAGTATTTTCTTATGCCAGCCTAGCAAACTAATCCACCGGGTAAGATAGTTCTTCCTTCATGTATCTGAAGCCCACAGCACATCCACATCATGTGATTCAAATCTTGGTCCCAGCAAAGCTACATAATCCCACATATCATGGTCCTTTTGTAATAGTTCCTGAATTATGAAAGCTGTGCATCTTAAATCTTTCATTGCCAAAGGGTGACTGTCATTATTTATACTCCTTTTTTTCTCACAAAGGATTCAAAGTAGCTTAAGAGAAATACATAATGTAAGTTGGGACAAGCAAAAATATATATATAATACTATGACCAGAAAAAAAAAAAAGTGAGTTAGAAGATTTTTGGGAGGATGGAGTTGGTGAAGTTTCATCTTCCTGAGCAGTGAAAACTACATAACTGATTGTGTTGTCTTTTTGCCTTGGCCACCAGGGTGCTCAGAATGACATTTGTAGCTCAACTGTTTTCACTGTTCAGAATGTGGCTCTGAGCTTCTTGGTGGTCAGTTACTGACCACTCCCATAACGGAAGTGATGCTTTTCTAGCATGCCACCTGAAAATAAAGGACCAAAGAGCTAAATGTAAGTCCCTTAAGAATCTTAGGAGACAGATACAAATTTGAGATTATGATAGGAAAGCTCATACTATGTGAAGCCGGGAGGGAGTGCTCAAACTTGTTACTGTTCTCAACTGACCGACTGCCATGAGCACACCCAGTGCCTTCTGTGTGCCACCTCCTGGATGATAGCATCGCATGAGAAATCAAATGTAGGTATGGGAGTCAGGCTCGTGGTGTTTTAAAAATTGAGGAATTTTACATTTTATTAAAAATCCAGATTTTTGTTTCCTTTGTCATAAATCAGAAAGATCTGGCATGACTGGTCCCCGTGCACTTCTACATAGCAATGATGGCCTAGAGCTGTTCTTTTAGATGGGACATAGGCCGCAGTCCCTACTTTTCCCTTTTCTTCTTTTACCAGGCCCCACCACATGTGGAGCTTGTGCCCCACCGTTTATTAGCATCCTCAGGGCAAGGTAGTGCAGTAGTGACAGTTCTCCCCATTGCATAGGTGAAGACCGGAGTCACATAAGCTTTGACATAAATGTCACTCCCTGAGTTTTACAGTGAATCAACCCATGCAACTGCATACTGGGCCATGCAAGATGAGGTGACTTTCTCAAGATCACTAGCTAGGAAATGCCAGGGCCAGAAGATTGCAGTGAAGGTTACATAAAATAACAAAATGATGTATGTTTGGTGACTAACCTATCTGAAGCTCAGCAAAGCTTACACATACACACACGTGCACACGCACACACACACGGTGACACGCTTATAAACGTTTAATGATTACTTCACCATGGAGAGACCTGGAACCTCAATTTGTAAAGTTTGCCAATTTATATGGTGTAAAGGCTCCCATGGTGGCTGATTTCAAGCTACGAATGTGAAGTCAACTGGCTTTTGCAAAATACCTGGAAATGTAACAGTTGGCGTTTGGGGGCTGCTACAAGCCAGCTCTAGCCTATTATGATGTGATCTCCCATTGGCTCACTAGAGCCAGTCCTTAAATTTATACATGATGTTTTATATTATATATTATGCTATGTTATAGATTATGTTGTTAAAAGTATGCATATATTATGTTGTTAAAAGTATACATATACTTTATATATGCACAATATATATTTAATAAAAAATATATAATTAAAGTAGATGAGATACCATTTTAATAAATTATATATCGTTTTAACAGAGAACATAATCATTATACATATTTTATTTCCTATTAAAGATTATATGATAGAATAGGAAATGATATACATATTACATTTTAAAAGATTATAAAGAAAAGAGTAGAATATCCACAAAGGTTAGTTCCTTCCTGTCCTGTTCACAGAGCTCAGCTTTCATGGATTAGAATCCAAGGAGAAACGCGTATCAAGGTACTGGATGCTTCATTAGCGATGCAATGGACACCAGGGAGGCAATGATTTGTTAATGGTCTGCAACTGGTGATGAGATCTCTTGGGCCCACATCCGGCTGCTTATCTGATGGGAGCGATCATTTCTGGGTCCTAGCAGAGTGTGGAGAAGCAAACTGAGATGACACATCCCATCAACAAAGACTCTGTTTTGTCCTAGACTGGCATGCTTTGCTCTAAGAAGTCTATCACGCCGGGGCTCCACTTACACACATACACAGTACACCTATACCTATGCACGGACACACGTCCATATATAAATGCACAGGTATACACACATATACATACACACATGCATACAAGCACACCTGTGATTGTGTGCACACACACACACATATTCACAACCAGCTGTGGGCACATGCCACATGCACACACATACACAGACTCTTCTCTGGAATCTTCCTGCAAATTACAATGAGGGATTGAAAGCCTTGATGTTCCCCAAATTCAAGGCCAAAGCCCTATATTTAGCCCTATATTTAGGCACCTTCTGTGGTTAAATAGATGCCATCAATAGTGAAATCTTCTTTAAAGCTACTATTCACTGAGCTTGTACTATGTCCCAAGACTTCATGTACATTCAGTCACTCACGCCTTACAACCAGGCCGTGAGGCAGATACTATTCTTTTCATCTGCATTTCCCCAGGGGAAACTGAGGCTCAGGAAGCTGGAACTGTCTGCTCAGGGTCACACAGCTGGCCAGTGGCAGTTTTCTTCCGCTTCTCAAGGCATTTCTATGTTCTCCCCAAATTCATCTTTCAAGTCCCCACACCAGGAGCTGATGGCTTCAGAAGCCAGTCTCCCCAGTTCATGCTGAGACACACATTGGTCTTGTTCATATCCTTCGTTATTTGTCCGTGTAGATTCCATACATTGTACCTAAAAAGCCCTAATTTGAACAAAGGTTTTTTCTCCAGGGACTCAGAGAGGAGTCAGCTAGAGCATGTGAGGAAAGTCCGGCCTTCCATTCACAGAGAAGCGACCTGCTCTTAGGAAAATGCATTAGCAAGAAGGGTGCAGGAAGCCATAAACCTAAAGCCCTGTGATTTTAGGCATGCAGTTGGAGAAAATTTCACCCAGTTGTGTGCAAAACCTACGACTCACTTTGTAAAAAGAGCAAAGTCTGTAAGAAATGAGATTCTTTTATTTTATTTATTTATTTATGTATTTATTTATTTATTTGAAACAAGAGTCTAACTCTGTCACTCAGGCTGGAGTGCAGCGGCATGAGCTCGGCTCACTGCAACCTCTGCCTCCCAGGTTCAAACAATTCTCATGCCTCAACCTTCCAAGTAGCTGGGACTACAGGTGCCCACCACCACAACCAGCTAATTTTTGTATTTTTAGTAGAGATGGGGTTTCGCCATGTTGGCCAGACTGGTCTTGAACTCCTGACCTTAGGTGATCCGCCTGCCTCAGCCTCCCAAAGTGCTGGGATTACAGGTGTGAACCACCGTGCCTGGCTGAGATTAATTTATTTTTACAGGTCATTTTAGACAACATTTGCAAAACACGTACTGTGCATCAGACATGTGCATTAACACTTCTCAAATAACACTGCTGATGACCCATTGGGACCTGGCGTGCCAATTACACAAGAAAAGTGCTTCTCTTGCTTTCTTCTCACTGCTGCTTAATTTATTTTTACACCAAAGGGTTATTCATCATTTTGTTCACTAGACTTGACTGTAACTCACTTTTCTGGGTTTCTCCAAATCGAGCTCACTTCTAAAGGGCTTGCTGGTTGTAAAGATACTTAAAAGGGAGACCGTTGGGCTAACCTTTCTCTTACCACATGTCACACTTTCTATTTGTCGGTTTCACTGGTCATCTTCCCCTAAGATGACTTGATGCCCTCTTGGAAACATGGGCTGGGTCTCCACCTTGGCATCTCCAGCCCTCCACCATGCCATGCAGGACTCAGCATCTGGAAAGTCTGCACACATAGGCTTGATGCTGCAATACTTAGGGCAGGCAGGCTTTTCACTGTTTTGGGCAAAGTCTCCCAAGGTGCCTGTTTTGTAAATGGCTGATACTCCTTTGAAAGTGAGAGATCTGACTATTCAGAAATCCTGCACTTCAGAGTCACAATTAAGGCTGTTTTCAGAAGTGGTTTGAATGTGCATGAAATGGTCATGGTCATGTGTCCCCCACACTGTTAATAACCTTGGCATCTGCTCTGGCCACTGTCAAGGCAAGTGTTAAAGACTAAAATGGGAGAAAGCTGTGTGTGTGTGTGTGTGTGTGTGTGTGTGTGTATACTTCTGTATATTGTACATACAGGAGTAAGGAAGAGAGCATGCTGTAAGGAAACCAAATGGAGACTTTGGTGTCATCTTGGCTTGTGTTGCAATCCTAGCTCTGCTTCTTGCAAGTTACATGTCATCCAAGATTTAATAATCCCCCATGTAAAATGGGAACACGAAGACGTACATTGCAGGTGCAAGAGAACCCCAGGCTGCACGACCACTGTGTGGCCTGTTTGAGATTGTACAGGTGAGAGACACAGTCACACATCCTGCTTGAAATGCTTCAAGAATGCCTCAGCTCCATTAAAGTCAGGCTGAGGGGACCTTGCATCCCATTTTACAGTGAGGGAGACAAAGCTGGTTGAGGAGGTACCCAGAGCCAGCCACTGCACATTCCACCCACGAAGTCCTCCAAGGAGGCCTGCGTGCCCCCTCATTTCACAACTGAGGGAAGGACACCTCCGAGAGCTCGTGCGGGTCACCCAGCTTCACCGTGGAGGGGACTGGGCTCTGAAAACCCTGGCATGACTCTCTGCAAACTTCCAGAGCACGAGCTGCTTGGCCATGACATTCACTAAGTTCACCAAGAGAAACCGTAGGCTGGCATTGGTCATGGCTCAATCCTAGCACTTCCTTTTCACCCCCTACACAATAGAAACTTCTGCCTTGGCTGGAAAGGGGGTTCCCACATGCTGAGAAGTGGGCAGCATTCCCTTTTCACCTAGAGTGGGACACAGGCCAGGCGGGAGGTTTCCGCCTCTGCAGGGGCTGCTGGCCTGGGCTTCTAGGAGGCCTGTTTGTGGAGACAGGAGTCGGCCCCAGGGCACCGGGAAGCCGGGGCTACTACTGAGCATATTTCTGGGGCTGGAATGCCATCCCTTGGAGAGCCTGTCTCTTAGAGACGCCAGGTCTGAGCAGGCTTTAGAAAACAGCAGAGGCCCCGTGGCGTTGGGGGAGCAGGGGGGAGAGAGTGGGGGCAGGGGGTTCCCACACGCCAAGCTACAAGGCCCTTTGTGGGGGGTTCCCTCAGGCATTTCTAATTACAGGAGTTATTTCTGCCCCGCAGATTATGTGGTTCCTGCACTTGGCGTGAGGAATGAATCGAGTCATTATTAACTCAGCAGTGTCAGCCCGGGGACCAGAGGCACCCGTTTGGCGGCAGAGCAGTTAATACACGGGCGGATTAGGTGCTCTTAGGCTTCGCCACAATTAGAAACTCAGGACGTTTGAAATATTAACTGGGGCATGTGGGTAAGAGACAGCGCCTGGCTTCACTGCCAAGGAGATAACAGCCTGGAGGAGGCTGCAGAGAATTATGTAAGGAACGGGGCAGTGGGAAGTGGCATTTGCTGGGTACTCATTGTGCGTCAGTGGCTCCTGCAAACATTCCTCACTTTATCTTCCCTGGAACCTCGAGGACAGGATTGTTTCCTCCATTTCACAGAGGAGGGAAGAGGGCGGAGCTCAGAGAGGGCAGATCAGTTCCCCTAAGTCTGCACAGCGAGGACGTGCAGAAGCTGCCTTCTCTTGGCACGGTCCTCCGTCCTTCCCTGAGCCCTGGATGATCCCTGCCCGTGTCCCAGAGGCACTGAGATGCTAATAAAAAGTAAGAAGCGCTCGGAAGAAATAAAATGAAAGCAATAATGATCACGGTAGCTGGTATTTATCAAGCACGTATTCCATGCGTGTGCCGTGCCACACTTCACAGACACTACTTTTCAACCTTGGGACCGTCCAGAGAGGTAGGTAGAATTAATTATTGTCCCCACCGTGTGAGAGACCGACACATCCTAAGATTAACAAATACATCGAAAGAGCCAGAATCAAGCTTGACTTCAGGCCTGTCCACCTCCAAAGCCCCTTCAATCTTGAAGATACTGTCATGTGCCTTAGCTCCCAGAGGCAGAGGCAGGGATTGAGTCTCGGCTTTGCACATCCTAATCTAGAGCACTGCACTTTGCAGCCCTGTCTTGCCTTCATTAATCGTTCATTTATGTACCAGGAATAAGCATTTATTAAGTAGCTCAATGCTTTGAGCCTACACAAATCCACCTCTTTCACCATCCCTGTCGTCCTGTGGGGTAGTACTTAATTTTTTTTTTTTTTTTTTTTTTTTTTTGAGATGGAGTCTCGCTCTGTCACCCAGGCTGGAGTGCAGTGGTGCAATCTTGGCTCACTGCAAACTCTGCCTCCCAGGTCCACGCTGTTGTCCTGCCTCAGCCTCCCGAGTAGCTGGGACTACAGGCACCCGCCACCACGCCCGGCTAATTTTTGTATTTTTAGTAGAGATGGGGTTTCACCTTGTTAGCCAGGATGGTCTCGATCTCCTGACCTCATGATGTGCCTGCCTTGGCCTCCCAAAGTGCTGGGATTAGGGGCGTGAGCCATCATGCCCGGCCAGTACTTATTGTTTGTTAATCTCTTCTTGCTCTGGATAAGAAAACAAAGTTTCCAAGGATAGTATATTGCTGCAGAAACAGTCTGCTCTGCTCCTTTGGATGCAAAGATGCAAAACCATAGATGTTCAGAAACAGGTCCACGTTACGTAGATCACAACAGGAGTGAGGACAGCAGACGACAAAGCCAACGAGAGGAAGTGCCGGAAGTACCAGCGTGGATTCTGCATAGGAGATGCCCAGCAATCATGGGATGGAAACGATCGAAACAGATCACTGGGGCAACCAAAGAGACCAATATATTCATCATCGAAAATAAAATTTGACATAAGCCCATGCATCAGGGACTTGGGTTGCTGCTGTTGTTGATTTGCTTGTCTTTGTTTTGTTTTGATGAGAGAGGTCTTCTGGCCACAGGCACTTCACTGAGGTCCCTATTTACAGTCTGGAGAACAGACAGGCACAGTCAGAACCAGATTCCTTTGGCTCAGTTCTATTTTCCACTTCCCTAATTATGACATTCCTTCCCTTTGGACATGGTTCAAGTTCTCCTTTCCCTCGAGTTGCACCACTACCACCTGGATGCAGGAAGGAAGCAATAGATGGTGTGTTTCTAAGAATGATAAGGAAGAAAAGCCAGGAAAGGGGGCTCTTGCTGCCCTGGCTTTGCAGCTGTCTCGGCCCCAGCACATGCTGCCTTGAAACACACCGTATTCACAGAGCCAGAAGGTAAGCAGCCTCAGCAGAAGGGCTGTGTGAATCACCTTCGTACCGGTGTGGTGCCTAGTGCACAGTAGGTACACAGGAAGTCCCGACCAGGTGCATGAGTACATGGTGCAGCACAACCTCAACTAATTTCTTCTTCTTCTTTTTTTTTGTTTTTTTGAGACGGAGTCTTGCTCGGTTGGCAGGCCGGAGTGCAGTCGTGCAGTCTCGGCTCACTACAGTCTCCGCCTCCAAGGATCAAACGATTCTCCTGCCTCAGTCTCCTGAGTAGCTGGGATTACAGGTACACACCACCACACCCAGTTAATTTTTGTATTTTTAGTAGAGAAGGGGTTTCCCCATGTTGACCTCATGATCCGCCTGCCTTGGACTCCCAAAGTGCTGGGGTTACAGGCATGAGCCACTGCACCCAGCCAACCTCAACTAATTTCTAATGATTATGAGTAAAATATGGAAACTTTAGAATGGGATGCTGTTACTTTTAACATATAAATTAAAGCAGATCTGATACTAATTCCACGCTACTCTCGTATTTACTCACTTGGCTCTTGGTCTGTTTTCTGGAGTGGGAAAGACAGGAACAAGTGGCCCAAAGGAAAAAGCTGTGCACACTTCCCAGCCAAGCTGTGTCCTCTGCAGCTCTTGGTAAATGCTTGTTGCTGACATATTGCTATTACGTGGTGATGTGGCGTTGTAATATCCTATCACCCTCTCACAATTTGGGAGGAGGTTAATTAAAATCTGCCTCCATACATGGGTGAAATATCTTATCGGAATGATATGTATTAATAGAATCTCTTCCCCAGCCATAGATTACTAGTACTTGCCAGCTGTTTTTATTCCCCATCTTGAAAACAAAAGAGTGAGCTACTTACACCATTGTATGCAATGCTTCTGACTTACCCATCACAAACTGAATCATAGATTCGTGCTTTTGACATTTGTATCTAATTTCTAAATGTTATGACACATTTCCCCTATGTTGGGAAGGTGAAGGGCACTTGTTTTCCTGTTTTTCCCAAGCTCCTCTCTTTCACACTTGAAAATGGGGAAAGAGAAGGTATAGAACAGGGGTTGCAAACTTTTTCTATAAAGGCTCAGATAATAAATCTGTCTGGTTTTGCAGACTGCACACCTCCCAAGGCAACCACTCAACTCTGCTGTTGCAGTATGTAAGTAGCCACAGACAACAGGTGAATATGTGGGGTGGCTGTATTTTACTAAAATGTTATTTATGGATTCCAACATTTCAATTTCATAACATTTTCACAGATCAAAAAATCATAACGCTTTTTGTTAGTGTCTTCAACCATTTAAAAATATAAAAAGGACTTTAAACTCACAGCCATTCTAAAAAGGCAGTGGCCAGCCCTGGCTCAGAAGCCACAGTTTGCTGATAGAAGAGGAACGACAATTATTTGTTCCCTTCCATAGCAAGAAGAAAGATGTTTTGCAGGGGTTCAGTGACTGAAATATTTATGTCTAAATTTATATCTACTAGGAACCCCAAAATGTGGCCTTATGTGTAAACAGAGTCTTCATATGTGTAATTAGTTAAGAATCTCGAAGTAAAATTATCCTGATTTTAGGGTGTAACTTAAATCCGATGACGAGGGTCTTTGTAAGAGAAAGGAGAGGGAGATTTGGACACAGAGAGGCACAGAGCAAAAGGTCATGTGAAGGCTATAGGCAGAGCTTGGAGGGCAGACACAGCCACGGAGTGCCAGAGAACGCCGGCAGGACCCAGAAGCTGAGACAGAGGAATGGGATGGGCCCTCCCTCGGACCCTTCAGAGGGAGAGCGGCCCTGCCCACACCTTGATTTCAGACTTGTAGCCTCCAGAATTATGAGAGAATAAAGTTCTGTTGTTTTAAGCCACCAGACGTTTAGGATTCTCTTACAGGAATCTAATATAGGGGATGAAAGGTGTTTTGCTGAGAAAGAAGAGGACCAAGATATCAGCAATGACATAATCCTCGAAATAATTGGGAAAGTAACCCTAAGCAAAGATTTTCAAAGAGCGACATAAAGAGCTGGGTCCAGAGAATATCCTTTTTTTTTTTTTTTTTAAATTTTAGAAACAGGCTCTCACTCTGTTGCACAGGCTGCGATGTAGCAGCACAATCGTGGCTCACTGCAGCCTCAAACTCCTGGGCTCAAGCAATCCTCCCATGCTGGCATCCCAAAGTGCTAGTATTACAGATGTGAGCCACTTCACCCGGCCAAATATTCCTTGTTTTAATTTTAGTGACAGGGTCTTGCGCTGTTGCCTAGGCTGACATACAGTGGTGCAGCACGATCATGGTTCACTGCAGCCTCGGACTCCTGGGTTCAAGTGATCCTCCTGCCTTGGCCTCCTAAAAGATTGGGATTACAGATGTGAACTACCTTGTCTGGCTGAATATTTTTTATATAAGAAATTCCATCTCCCAGTAGCCGGTGTGGCTGAAGAGAGGCCTTGGAAACACAAGAAGGTGTGACAGACACAAATAGGGCAGAGGAAACAGCTTCATTCTCCAAAGGGTAAACCACACCCAATAGATCTGGGGGAATCTGGTCCTGGCTGTAATGGGAACTCAGACAGTGTAGGAGCTGCAGACTTAATCCACACTGATTTTCAGGAGGCATTTGCACACCAACCAGCAATAAGGGTGGACAAAAAGTTAGTGTGTATGTCCTTGTCTTTGAAGGAATGCAGAGCAAGGATTAAGAGCAGAGTCTAATGGGACTGGTTGGGGTCACACAGGAAGGAGGTAACAAGGGTAAGATCATTCTGCTGGAGGGACTTTTGAAATAAAGATAATTCTCACTCCAGGCAGTCAGGGCTAAGAAGCACACCTGAGGCTTGGTCTCCTGCCTCTCTCCTTGGTGTCCAAGATGACCCGGAAGCTGTCGTTTTGCTTCCTTCTGGGAAAACTGTTAAACTGGGACATTTGCTTCAACTTCAGTGATGATGGGCTTCTTTCAGGAAGAGACTTCAAAGTCTCATCCCCCACGGCACGCCAACCCCTGACAAACACACGTATTTCATGTTGACCAATCAGGAGATGCTGACCCTCTCCATCACCTCCAGGCTATGTCTGGCAGCCCCACTAAATGGGGGACTTTCTGGCTCTGGGGACAGTCTGGCTGGATGGCTCAAGCCTGGGCTTCCAGGGGGCAGTGGTCTGTGCTGAGGGATAAGGAACTTCTCACATTACTGGAGGGAGAATATGCCTTACGAGGGTTGATTTAGTAATTAATTTCAAAAACTAAAGAGGGACCTATTTTCTTGTACCCAGCCATTCTCCATCTAGGAACAAATCCTAACAAAATAATATCAGGAACAAATGCAGAGACTGGTGTGGACCCTGTAACCGGGGAACCAGATTTTACCTCCTGCAAGACAGGCATCTGACTTGTCGTCGGTCACAAGTGACCTATGTCTGCCTGGATGATGTATTTCACTTCTTTAATCTCAGCTTCTCATCAGTAAAATCCCAATAGTAGTCACACCTACCTCACAAAGTTGCTTGGAGGATTAATTCAAATGAGGTAGGTAACATGGTACGAACACGTGGAATATATCCAGCAAATGGTAAAGCCACCTGTGTTTTTTTTTTAAATAAAGATTTTTATCTATGTGATAGTTTTGATTGAGAAAAATCAAACCACTAAAATGTCTAAAGAGGGAGAGAATTAAACATTTATATATGTACACACACAAAGATATATGTGTGTGAAGAAATGTTAAACAGTCTGTAAACCATCATTTTTGAGAGATAGTTAATATGTAATTATATAGGGAAAAAGCATGATAGAATATTAAATGGGTAAAGCAAAATGAAAATAGGTATTATAGTAACATCCTCTGTTATTATCATTTACACACACACATATGCACACACACATGCACACAAATACAAAGACAGCCCTACAGGAAAAACAACAGGATTTATAGCAAAATAAAAATATTGATTTTGTCTAGGAGAATGGACAATGCTGAGTTTCTTCTTTACGCTTTCAATCTACTTTCAATGCATATGTATTGTTTTAATGATGAAAATTAAAATATTAAGAAAAAATAGCATGGATTTTATAGTCAGACATGTACATTCCAAAGTATGACTTTCTGCTTATGAATTATATAGCCTTGGGCAAATTCTTTTACTGACCCTATTTCTTTATATTTAAAAAAGGGCAAATGGAGGAATAATTGAATGCATCTTAAAGGGCCATACGGAGAATGAAATAAGACAGGATGGGGCAAAGGTATTTACTTGAGGTCAGAGGATCTTTGTGAGAAGATTCGGGACAGTTTTAGCATCAGCATGTTTAGCAGCTCACAGGAAATACTGAGACAGGGCCTCATCCCTTGGACACCGGAGCTACAGCACCGTTTCTTGGGTGCAGGGCTCCAAGGAGGAGCCACAGAATGCTGCTTTGAACGACTTTGGAAGATTATTGCCCGGCCCATGTAATCTCCCCTTATCATAACAACTCGTTTCAGAGTCCACTGGAAATCCCAGATTGATTTCATTGATGAATCACATCTGTTAATTGCATTGCATGGGCCAAGAGGATCAACACACAGGGAAATCTTTAAAACGACACCCAACAGATAGGAACAGAAAGCCTGGTATGTGTATGTGAGAGTGGAGTTCAGTTTCTGGCAAAAATTAATGATGATTAAAAAAAACAAAACAAAACACCGAAACACGTACGGATTTTGTTTGTTGTGTTTTTTTGTTTTGTTTTGTTTTGTTTTGAGATGGAGTCTCGCTCTGTCGCCCAGGCTGGAGTGCAGTGGCCGGATCTCGGCTCACTGTAAGCTCCGCCTCCCGGGTTCACGCCATTCTCCTGCCTCAGCCTCCCGAGTAGCTAGGACTATAGGCGCCGCCACCACGCCCGGCTAGTTTTTTGTATTTTTAGTGGAGACGGGGTTTCACCTTGTTAGCCAGGATGGTCTCGATCTCCTGACCTCGTGATCCGCCTGCCTCGGCCTCCCAAAGTGCTGGGATTACAGGCATGAGCCACCGCGCCCGGCCCACATACGGATATTTTTATGTATCAGTTTCCGGGAGAAGCACAGGTTGTTTGTTGGTTTCATCCATTTACTTTTTACAGGAACCCTTTTTACAAATGAGGAGACCAAGGCTTCGGAAATGTAACATGTGGAAGACACAGAGCAAGCAGATGGCTCAGCTGGGAGTCAAAACCCTTAGAAGGCTGAAAGTTCAGAGCTCAGGTGCCAAACCACCATGCTCAGGTGCCCCTTGCCCACTGCACTCCACTGGCCAGGGCCTCTCACAGGCCCTTGCTGGGTTTCAAAGCTGAATATCCTCCGTGGAGTCAGGGAAGGATGAGGGGAAAGAGAACACAATACTCTTTGTCTACTGACTGACAGCAAAGGACCAGTTTGCATCAGACACTCCCTCATGCCTGTCTCATCCAGCAGGTAGTTTTGAAATATTCCACCAGAGGCCCTTTTATTATTATAGTTGCTCCTAAATGTTTTGATTGTGGTATATTATAGATGTTATTTCAAATCAGCTTTTAGTCTGATAAGACACTAATTCATACATACATGATCATTTTTTTTAGCAGACCATCCTTAATGAAAACAATACATCAGCCACTGACTCTTACTAAAGGGGACTTAATCCCTCACAGCAAGCCTTTCTTCACACAGTGACCTCTCATGAAGTGTCAGTAACCTGGCTTAGGGGTCAATGAGAAATTGAAAGAAAGAAAAGAGAGACAGAGAGAGAGAAAAAAAGAGAGAGAGAGAGAGAGAAGGAAAGCAGGGAGGGTGGAGGGGAAGGGCGGAAGGAAAGGAGCTGTTATGAAAGGAGCTCCATTTCATCGATGGAAGGGGGTATGTCTTTCTAAGATATTTGCTGAGCTATGCAGATCCTCTGGGAGAGGCACTGGGTGTGGTTCATAGAGCACTAGATTAGGAACCTGAAATCTTGGGTTCTAAGGTCAGTACCGCCAGTTACCAGTATGTGTCTTTGAACAGTTGCTTGTTCTCTGTTCTTCTTCTTTGGTAACCTGAGATTGCCCCTGCCTTGCCTAGCTGGGGTGTCTGCATCTCTGTTTGCCTAGGACAGTCCCAGGTTACACCTGTTGTCCTAATGTGAGTATTAATAGCACCCTTTCACCTCTAGAAGTGACCCCGTTTGGGTGATAAATTACATAATCACCCCATGTCTAACTTACAGTGTTATGATCACTAAGAAGATAAGGGACTGAAAATGCTTTACAAAAGCTAAAGCCCTATTATAGGCTAAAGGGATTGAAGGCACATCTCAATTCCTCTGAATGCTACATGTAAGAAATCAGGCCAGGAGTGGCCTGTACTCTCAGTGCTTTGGGAGGCCAAGGTGGGAGGATCACTTGAACCCAAGTTCAAGAGCAGCCTGGGCACCATAGTGAGACCCCCATCTCTAAAAAAAAATAATTAGCTGAGCACAGTGATGAACACTTGTAGTCCCAGCTACTCAGGAGGCGAGTCAGGGGGATCACTTGAGCCAAGGAGTTTGAGGTTGCAAGGTTGCAGTGAGCTATGATCGTGCCACTGCACTCCAGCCTGGGTGACAGAGTGAGACACTATCTCAAGACAAATTTAAAAAAAAAAAAAAAAAGAAGGAAAAGTAAAAGAAACCAACATTGGTTTCACAAGAGTTTTTGGTAATATAGATAAATGTTCAATATTATAAACTGGGTGTGTTCAAAATGATGTATGCAGTGTTATCACTACATACATGAGCAAAAAATATTTCATGGAGACACACAAAGTGACAACATGGGTGCCTTTGGGGAGACTGTTAGGGGCTAATACAGCTGGTGACTTTAAGTTGAAGCCAAAGCTCATTTACTATTGTGAAAACCCTAGGGTCCTTAAGAATGATGCTAGATCTGCTTTGCCTAGGTGCTGTAAGTGGAGGAACAATGTCTGAATGACAGCACATCTGATCACAACATGGCTTACTGGATATTTTAATCCCACTGTTAAGACCTACTGCTCAAAAAAAAAAAAAAAAAAGATTCCTTTCAAAATATTACTGTGCATTACAGCAATGCGTCTGGTCACTCAAGAGCTCTGATGGAGATGTAAAAGGCGATGGATGTTGTTTTCATGCCTGCTAACAGAATATTCCATCTGCAGCCCATGGACCAAGGAATAATTTTGAAGTTCAAGTCTTTTTTGTTTAAGAAATACAATACATGTCATAAGGCTATAGCTGCTATAGGTAGCGATTCCTCTGGTGGATCTGGGCAGAGTAAATTGAAAACCTTCTGGAAACGATTCACCATTCCAGATGCCATTAGAAACGCTTGTGATTCATGGGGGGAGATCAAAATATAAACATTAATAGGAGTTTGGAAGAAGTTGATTCTAATTCTCATGAAGCACTGAAGGGTTCCAGGCTTTAACTCAGATGTGATAGAATCAGCAAGAGAACTAGAATTAGAAATGGAGCCTGTGGGAGGCTAAGGCAGGAGAATCGCTTGAACCTGCGAGGTGGAGGTTGCAGTTAACTGAGATCGTGCCACTGTACTCCAGGAGACAGAGCAAGATTCAATCTCAAAAAAAAAAAAAAAAAAAAAAAAAGAAAAGAAAAGAAAAGAAACGGAGCCTGAAGATGTGACTGAATTGCTGCAGTCTCATAATAAAACTTGAATGAATGAGATGCTGCTTCTTACAGATGAAAAAAGAAAATGTCTTCTCGAGATGGAATCTACTCCTGATGCTCTGAACATTATTGAAATGATAACAAAAAATTTAGAATATTCCATACACTTAGTTGATAAAGCAGCAGCAGTGTTTGAGAGGTTTGAGTCCAGTTTTGAAAGGAATTTTGCTGTGGGTAAAATGCTATCAAATAGTGTCATATGCCACAGAGAAATTGTTCATGTAAGAGTGAGCCAATGAATACAGCAAACTTCATTGTCATCTTACTGTAAGAAATTGCTGTAGCCATTCCAACCTTCAGCAACCACCACTGTAATAAGTCAGCAGCCATCAGCATAGAGGCAAGACTCTCCACCACCAAAAAGATTGTGGTTTTCTGAAGGCTCAGATGAATCCTAGCACTTTTTTAGCAATGAAGCATTTTTGCTTTGTTTTGTTTTTTGTTTCTGTTTTTGTTTTTGAGATGGAGTCTCACACTGTCACCCGGGCTGGAGTACAGTGGCGTGACCTCGGCTCACTGCAACCTCTGCCTCCCAGGTTCAGGCGATTATCCTGTCTCAGCCTCCCAAGTAGCTGGGATTACAGGCACCCACCATCGTGCCCAGCTAATTTTTTGTATTTTTAGTAGAGATGGGGTTTCACTATGTTATCCAGGCTGGTCTTAAATTCCAGACCTCGTGATCCACATGCCTCAGCCTCCCAAAGTGCTGGGATTACAGGTGTGAGTCACTGCGCCCAGTCCCCAGCATTTTAAATTAAGGTATATACATTTTTTGAAAAAACACAATGCTACTACAGACTTTATACTATGGTAGAGCATAAACTAGCATTCCCCAACCTTTTTGGCCCCAGGGACTGTTTTCATGGAAGACAATATTTTCCCAGACTTTGTGGGGAGGCGGGGATGGTTTGGGGATGATTCAAGTACATTACATTTATTGTGCACTTTATTTCTGTTATGATTACATTGTAATATACAATGAAATAAGCATACAACTCACCATAATATAGAACAGTGGGAACCCTGAGATTGTTTTCCTGCAATGAGACAGTCCCATCTGGGGGTGATGGGAGATGGTGACAGATCTTCAGGCATTAGATCCTCATAAGGAGCACGCAGTCCAGAATGCTGGCATGCACAGTTCACAGTAGGGTTTGTGTTCCTAGGAGAATCTAATGCTGCCACTGATCTGACAGGAGGCAGTGGCAATGCCAAGCGACAAGAGGTGGCTGTAAATACACATGAAGCTTAATTCACTTGCCCATTTGCCCTCTTGCTGGGCACCCCAGTTCCTAATAGGCCGTGGGTCACTGGTACTGGTCTGTGGCCCAAAGGTTGGGGAACCCTGGTATAAACATAACTTGTATATGCAGTGAGAAACCAAAAAAAAATCGTATGACTCACTTTATTACTGTATTTGCTTTATTGTGGTGGTCTGAAACAGAACCCACAGTAGCTGTGGGGTATGCTTGTTATTTAGTTTTCTCTCCTCAGTTTTCTGAGATTAACTTACTACCTCTCTTCATGCTAGAGAAATTAAACTATCACCTCTTTCTGCATGCGTGCAGCACACATTTATGAAGCAGTTGCTCTGTGTAAGGCAGAACGCTACAATGCCAGCCTACAGCAGGACAGAGGCAGGGTCAGGAAGATGTGGACCCCAGGGAAGAGTCTCCCAACAACCTACCGTGTGATGTCCCAGAAGTTCTTTTGTTTTACTGGGATTCAGTTTCTCCATGTGTAAAATAGCAGTTGTTTCACCGAAGGAATGGTAACCTCACTTCTGGCACTAATAAGCTATGATTTACCCAGAAAGTACAGACTCAGATCCCCCAAGTAACTCTAGAAGAGGTTCAAGATTGGATCTTAACCCCCTTCCCACTCCTCACCCCAGAGAATTTCAACAGTGGCCATGCAAGCTTATGGACTTCCAACTTTTTACGACATTTTGATGCTTTCTTTTAAGGTGGGCAGAAATTTCTTTCAGAATAGTCTGGAATTGACAGACACCTCTAAAACAATTGCTGCTCTTTTAGACGGTTCTGAAAAATCTGAGGGAAACACATGTTCCTCTTTCCATAGCATTCCCTTATTATGAAGCAATCAGTGCTGAGAGTGTAACTTTTCACACACATCAGTTCTGCCCCTAAAATCATCGTGTCATCTCACGGAGTTACACACAGAGTGGACCAGGAAAGTGTTGTTTAAAACCAAATAAACCCGCTTGCATTCTCATAGACTTACCTTTAGTACAATTTATAAAACTGGGATTGTTTAGGTCATTTTCAGTGTTCCTTATTAGACAGAAATTGCCTTTTATTGGCTCTACTTTTTAACGGATGTTAACTTGCATCAACAGACTACTGTAAAATGCACCTGCGTTGGAGAAATGTCCATCTATCAATGCAGACTCTGGTAAAGAATTCCAAGTGTTAGATAAATTGTTTCCATTAAGTTGAAAATACTCCTTCGGGTGTGAGCTTTTAATTCATGAGTTGCTGTAAACTGATTCAAATAATAACGAGGCTTTTCCCTCTCCTGGCCTGATAGCAAACTAGTGAAGAACATGGTCAATCCCTCAAGAAGATATTATATTGTGATTCCTACAACTGTCCTGCAGTCCAAACAATGCTGTTCTGTGAGAAAATGTGGTTTTTATAAGGCTACTGTTTTGTCTGACTGTTTTATTCCTGTTTTACAAAGAAAGTGTGAAATTTGACTGACAACTCGGTAGACGGAGAGTAATCAGAATTGTGGCCCATGGAGAAATTAAGAGAGAAACCAGGAGCGGATAAAAACCGAAAACAGAAAAAAAATGCAGCCACATTTAACAGTTTTACATTTTTTTCTAATTTGGACAAGCACCAAGCAGCACAGAAGAAATTAAGGGGAAACTTGATGAAAAACTCTGTTTACTACCATAGCAGAGAATAGACACTGATGTCTCTTTTCTTCATGGTAATGTTCACAGGATGATGTCTAGGGTTAATTTAGGTTAATCATATCACCCCACACAAGGTAATCTCACCGGTACAGCAACACTTCTGAAGTCTCATAAAAATGTGTCTTTTTATTGTAATTATAGTAGGACAAGTCACATCCCCAGAAACCTGAAAGGAACAAGGCAACTTTGCCCATAAAGAAAATGCTACCCACCACCTTCAGTTTGCTGGGCCCATCCAATTAAAACGAACATGTATTTGTTTAGTCTATGCCAGGCATGGTGCTAACTGGAAAAGGGCTGGCTAATTCGTGCAGTTATTTGGTAGGGCATTTATGAGTGCCTGTGTCTGCCGGCAGGTGCGCCCTGCCTGTCCACAGGAGGCCAAGAAGATCACAACACAATGGTAAAAGGGTGACAGCAGAGGGCTATACAAAAGGACCCAAGACCGCAGAGGGACCCAGGCTCCTCGAAGACCACTTCCCTTCCCGTTTACCAATGTCTCTGTCAGCTAAATTGTTCAAAAGAGGAAGTCGTGACCTTGCCTTCCTTGAAGCATTTCTGGCTATGCCTAAGCTCTTTCAATGTTATTTTGCGGTTCAAGCTACAATCCTGAAACATAACTGCAACCGGTTATTGAAAAATGCAAATGAGTTACATGTTCAGGATTAAAATGAAACATTCTTTTCTGAGTCAGCAAAAAGTTTAAAGTATATACATTTAAAATATCTTTTTTATTACAATAGTAAAATATGCTCATTGAAAAAAAAAAAACACCCAAACAACACAGGAGGAAATAAAGTAAAAAGTAAAAATATTCCCCTTCCCCAAGGCTTCTAAAGCTTCTTTCAGAGTTCAAGGTCTATGCTTTTAGACTTTTGCTATGCCTAACTAAACATGTATCTATGAAGTTTTAAATGCTTAGAAGCCATACAACTGTATTCTTTTCAAGGTAAGTAGAGCAAATTTATATTTTCTGAGCACTACATGTGTGCAGAACCTCTTAGTGCTTTGCATGCATTACTTTGTATCCATCGTGTTCTGCAGGAGTGCCAAAGGTTGACCTGTGGGCCAAATCCCATCCCTCGCCTATTTTTGTAAATAAAGTTTTATTGGAACTCTAACATTCATTTGTTAAGTCTCTGATGGCTTTTGTGCTACAATGACAGAATTGAGAGACTGCAATAGAGACAGTGTGGCCTGCAAAGCCTAAAATATTTACTCTTTTGTCCTTTACAGAAAAGAAATTGCTGACCCCTGAGAGTAGGTAATTTTATGTGGAGAAAAAGGACACTGGATGTATATAAAACAAGCTATTAACATAGGTTAAATTATGAGCAACTCTAAATATCTTCTTCATCCATTGCTGTGCTGTGTAAATTTTTACTAATTATGCACCTATTTATTTTGTGCCTTAACTGTATATGCAATTTAAATAAAAGTCTATCTTATGATGAAAAAACTGATAAACTGTTACTAAGGAAATGCTCAGAAATTAAGACAATTCATATCTGGCATTTCCACTGTGTGCATGCAAACACAATACTCTAGAAGGATTTTTTATAAAAGAGTTTGCAAACACTCTATAAGATGATTTATTTTTCAGTAAAATTTACCCTCTCATTTTCTCAGGGCATGTATTTTCTTGGCCATTTGAAAAATGTGGCAGACACAGTTGACCATGCATCAGACTTGCTATTGCTCCTATTTGGGCACCTAGGTTGCATTTATCAGCTTCTTTGGAGTCCGCATGGCCATGCAACTGAGTCCTCTTCAAAGTGATGTGGGCAGAGTGGAAGCACTCCACTTCCAGACCTGGTCCATAAAATCCTCCCGCTCACACCTCCTCCAATTGGCTGAAAAGGGGATTACCTCTTGAGCGCACTTGGGAACAGAACAAAGACTACAGAGCCACGAGATGAAAGAACCTGTGCCCCTGGATCAACACTTGGAGGAGAACCACTCAGGAGAGACGCCTGTTATGTGAGCAAGGAATAAATTTTGCATTAAGCCTTTGCGATGTGGAGGTTTATCTGTTACTTTTCTTAATGAGAGTTCACTGTATTTATGGAGCTAGCTGTTGACAGATGGCTTTGGGATGGAAAAATGATATAGAAGTCCCTTCTCTAGGTAATGTCATCCAATAGCTTCTCCTTGAAATCAAAGTACTGGAAACGCTTTTCAGACCTCCGCCTGACTGGTACTCAATCACAGTGAATATAAGTGGTAACTACAACTCCCACCCATGCCTTTATCTGCCTCTATTCTGAGGTCTCTACTCGAGCAGTAATGGCGTCCTTAGGGACCAATCCCATCACTCCCCTGCCAGTATCATATTCACCATGCTTCCTGGTCAAACTCCTCCCTCTCTGCCACATGATACTGAGTTCCATGTAACCTAAGACGGCATCCAGTAACAATTTTTAAATTTATCAACCAGGATACTTTCTCACCTACTGACTCCTGTACATCTTGATAGGAGATAAAGGACCATTCTGCCATCAGCAAGGAAGCAATGTAGATAAATTCCAAGCCATTTATAATTCATTCCACCTTCATTAAGTATTCATACACTACTTATTGGCAATCACCTAAGCATTTTATGTAATAAAAAACAGAATAGCTAGAAAAGAAACTGGGTAAGGTCGGTTTTATTAGGAGACTGGGGGAGAGGAAAATAATTGATTTGCTATATTCTTTATCCCAAACTTTTTCTTGCAGGAAGAATTTCTGGATAGGTCGGTTGCAAGTGAATTAAGTAGCTATCTTGAGGGTGATTTGAACAGCACCAATAGAACGTCACTGCTATTCTCTTTGATTCATTCAGCCCATGTTTATTGGAGACTGGCTTTGACAGGGCCTAAGAATAAAACAGGTATTCCTTTCTGAAAGGCTGGACATCTTAAGAAGATATATATGTGGATTAAACACATTGAATCCAGACTGAAAATACTAAATACCTACCTTGCTATTAAAAATTAGTTGATTGATTATCAATAATAATAATGGCGTAAATTCATAATAACTCACTATAATTAGGATAGCCAAAATGTATTGAGATAGTACAACTGGTCAACTCCTAAACAGAGAAAAGTGTTCCATGCATATCTCATTTAATTGTTATAGGAACCTTGAGATTTCATTTCTACGATTTGTTCCCATTTTAGAGATGAAGACATTGAGACTCTAAGAGATTAAGTGATTGCTAAAGGTAAGACAGCAAATCATTGACCATGGAGAGGCTGAACTTCATGTCAATGTGGACCCAGAGCCCAAGCCCATAAGCCCTCAGTGCATTGTTCCCTAAGACAGAGAAGATGTAGAAATAAATGGTGGGGCATCAGGATGAAAGGACAGTGAAGACAGAGGCCCCTGCAGAGTTGAAGGAAGTCTGTTGTAAGAGAAGGCTACCAGACATCCGAGACCAGCTGTGCCTCCCTCAGGGGTTTACCAATATTGGCCTTGATGACTTGTCACAGACACTATTCCATCCAACCCAGTTGTTAGCAGAGCGAATAAATGAAATTAGAAGAAGAAAGGAAGAACTCCCGGTATACTCATTAATCTTTAAGTGATGTCAAATAATTATACCTTCTTACTAATTACAGGAATCATGCAGCCCATTTCCCCTAAGGGTAAATGCTTTTGGATTCAACAGTCAAGCTTGGGAATACATTTAGGATTGGCCAGATCCCTATACACCTGTTCTTTCAAACATCTGCCTCTCTATAAGCTGATCCTCTGAGTTTGGTCGATTCACCATGGTGACCTGGAGAGGCCAATCCCATTCATGATAACGTCTCCGGAAAATATGATCCCATCCTTCCCCCATAGCCATGATCTGAAAGAATTCCCACCACTCTTTGTCCATTTCCCATGTCACCTATTCCTCTTAAAGGTCAACTCAACAACATTTCCTAGATCATCGTACCTAGATTATCAGTATCCTCAAAGTGAAGCCACAGTGTATTCCGAGCTAATTTCAGAAGAAAGCTTAGTATATGTTAATAGCTCAAGAGGGTTTCTCTTTGGGGTAAAATAAATAAATAAATAGCCCTTTAAAAACAATGCTCTTTGATTTATTTTGTGCCATGAGTTATTAGGTGCTCTGAATAAAAAATGAACTGAAACACGGCCCCAGCCCTAGTCTAAACCCAGTAGACTAGTACACATATATAGTAGATGCTACATAATCTCTTGCTTGGAGATTAAGAAGCGCACAAATGGTAAGGATGAGACACCTTCAGCTCCTCTAGTCTTCCAACCAACATATCTCAATTTCTTGAGATCTTCCAAATTTTCCGGTAAATAATTTGTTTTTTCTCCCATCTTAATGGGGCAGCTTTTATTCCCACCTGTCATAACCAAGATGTGTTAGATGCATTTATTTTTTAAAAATTGATTTTGAAGCAAGTGAGCAAAAATTAGCCCTGAAAGTGTCATATTTTTAGCAATAAAAACAAATTAAGGCCAGGCATGGTGGCTCATGCCTGTCATCCCAACACTTTGGGGGACCGAGATGGGCAGATTGCCTGAGGTCAGGAGTTTGAGACCAGCCTGGCCAACATGGTGAAACTCTGTCTCTGATAAAAATACAAAAGTTAGCCGGGTATGGTGGCGCATTCCTGTAATCTCAGCTATTTGGGAGACTGAGACAGGAGAATCTCTTGACTCCAAGAGACAGAGGTTGCAGTGAGCCAAGATCCTGTCACTGCACTCCAGCCTGTGTGACAGAGCAAGACTGTCTCAAAATAAATAAATAAATATTTAAAAATAAATACAAACAAATTAATGTGGACATTCCTTTGGTGAATGAGACAAATTCTACAGGGAAAACAGGGAGTTAAACACTGCCCACATCTCCACCATCTGCAACTTGCTTGCCTACTGTCCCAGCATGGTGCACAGCTGCATCCACACTGCAGAGCCTGCCTGCTAACATACAGTCCTGCAAAGCGTCCGGTGCAGAAAACTTCCCCACAGGATTTATGGGGAGCGATCTAATTATTCCACTCCATTCCACTCACTCCCATTACGCCCCCTATTTAAAGCCTCTATGGAAAAGGCCATTTATCTCCAGGCACAAATTGTCAGAGGAGGGTTTTATGGATAGAAATACACCCATTCTGTTTGGTAAACAACCTGGCAAGAGATAAACGTGTCTCCTTCTCAACAGGTCCAAGGAATTAGGGCCTGAGGGGTCCACATAATCCAGTGGGATCCCTTTACATTCAAGAAATGCTCACCACATTGGTTTGCTGAATGAGCGTAGATTACTCTAGAACTCTCAACTTTAAACCATACTCAGGGTATGGGAGATGGATGAGCTACTAAGTTGGCCCAACTAGAGAAAGCCGTTCTTTACAACTGTAAGCTAACAGATGACAGAAGTCATCTTGAGCTGAGCAAGTGTCTTCTGCAACATGACCTGAGTGTGCTTACCCAGTTCTTCACACCCTAGAAACAGCCCTTTACAAGGATAGAACTCAAGTTCTGCCTCTCAATGAAGTGGTCTATTTCTGGAGTCTCCACTTCTTTTTGGGACATTTTGCTAAAAATTAAACCTTGAATATGTAACAACCCTATTTATATGCAAACACTTGTGGGTCCTTTGTAGCATAGAACCATTAAATACATTTGTTTATTTCTTCCTACAAAGCCATGTTTTTAGACACACACACACACACACACACAAACACACATACACCCTTGGAGCCTATGTGTTTGCTTTGGTGTGTGTATAAGGGCTTATAAGAAATTTGGGTAAATGTAACCTCGCAGGGACTCACTGAAGATTAGTAGAGGTGGTGGTCATTGCTGTGGAAGAAAAGACCTACACAGAATCACAAATGCTGATTCATCTTCTTCATTAGGATAAGGCTGAAAGGGACCATTCTCTCCAAGAAAAAAATCTCTCCCTGAAATAATTTCCAAATTAGCTCTGCAGGTGTTTTCCATGCAACAGGTGTCACCTGCAATTTGCACCATAGTTTGACATGGCTGCCCTCCCAGCTTCATGGGAGATGTAAAAGAGCAGCACCCCAAAGCCAGGCGCCTCCTTAGAATTGAGTAGCACTTGGGTGTTTTTTGAGCACGATCCCATTCGGACAATGATGCTGCAAGGAATGAAACGACTAATAATAATACTAAAAGTGTCAAGAGCAATACTGAAAAATGTCAGTATTTTTTCATTCAACCATGTCAGCAGCAAATCCAATCTGAAATATGCTGACAATAGTGGAGCTATGAAAACCAATATACTTGATGAGCCAGCCGTCCAATAAATTATATATGTGTACATATACATTTGTATGTACCTCCCCCAGAAGTAAAAGACAGGGTGATGGGACTTTAGGAGAGATATGTTACAGAATCAGTTAATTTACACCCGACACTCTGTGCTCCTCAAATGAGGACTAAGCTTAATATTTTGTGATGGGACAGGCACCCCAGAGTGATCAAGGTACCCCAAGAAGGTCATGGTATCTTTCATCAGGACCTGAAATGCCATCGCAACTGGAAATCAGGACTAACATTATCCACAGCTGCCTCCCACAGTGTGAGAAAGAAAATGACTCAGGTGTACTCTATAGGCTATATGATTTCCTTATTCCAAAATGTTGACTGTAGTATATTTTTAGAGTTGGAAAGACATTCACAATCTTTCTTATCTTTCCTTTAATTGCTCATTAGAGACATTTTGTTTTCAATATGGATGATCGAAAAGAAGAAAATAAAAATTGTCCATCATCCCACCATCCAAAGATTTCAACTGAGATTTTGGTATGTATAACTGTGTGTGTGTGTGTGTGTGTGTGTGTGTGTGTGTGTGTGTGTCTTTGCTGTGTGACTACTCAGCTAACTAGCAGAGAGAAAGAGCTCATGACTTCCATGTCACTTCTCTCCCTAAAACTTCTCAATTAGCTCTAATATTGGAGAGCCTGGGACACCTGAGTTCCTTCCTCCTGTCTGATCCATCCTGAGAATGCATGTGTCTCTCTGGGCATGGTTGGGAAGGACAAGGACAAGTGGATTTTTCAGTCATTCTCTATTACCAACAATAGATTGCTTTGCCAATGACAGAAACCATGTGGCCCTCAGAGACAGAGTTTTTATTTCCTGAGGGGGCATTTTTATATGTTTTAGATTATTTAACAGCAGAGGAAAATATTTACAATATACAATGAAGTAAAAAAACAAGCTTCCCAAACAGATGCCAACTTAACTATGTGAACCAAAATATCAATCATGACCAGCTCATGGAGGTAGAAGAGGTGAAATGCTACTCTTTGTGCATTTCTGCATTGTCCAGATTTCGACAATAAGCATGAATTGCCCTTTTAAATAAAAAAGTGGTAATCATGGTAAAAATAATAGGCATGTCTTTTGTTGTTAGGTTATGTATTGTTATGTTTAGTGTGTTGGCTTAAAAAAGCATCACGAAGGACATAATATAACCCTTTGTATTTGCCAAAGGTCAAGAGGGAGACGTCGCCCTTTATTTTCTTGGGTTAGAGTCACTGAGAAAAGTTTCTCCTTGAGGAGGTCTCACTGTTCAGAGATTTCTGCAGGGATGCTAAACAAGCTACAGGAAAATGCAGGGAAAGATGTACTTTTCATTTATTTTGGTTACTTAAACATATATATTACTTCTTGGAAGAAAATGAGTTGTGGAACATTTTAAACAGCAGTTACCACTTGTTGAGCTAAGTGCTTCATGTATGCAATCTCATTTATCTCCACACTCAATAAGGTAGGTACCATTCTTCTTTCAAACATTTAGGATAGAAGACCAGGAGCAGTTGATCAGAGGCAGAGCTGGGGTCAACTACAGTTTTGTCTCACACTAAAGTTCATCCTCTTAATCATGATGACATACACACATTAGAAGAAAAGCAAAAACAAAAGATACAAGAATCCTGATTCCATTTTGGCATATATTCTTTAAGTCCTTTTTCTTACCTCCCATGTGCCAGATTTTGTTCTAGGGGCTGGGCTGACTGCAGTGATCACAACGTCAAAAATGCTGGCGTTGTGAAGCCTACATTCTCTGGGAGAGTCGTATCATGTACCACGTCCTATTTCTGGATTGTTTCTTTTGTTCAATTATCTAGTCCTCTGTCAGTACCATATTGTTTTTCTATCGTAAGCTTCACAACACACTTTAATATCTAGAAGGAAAAGTCACTTCCCATTGCTCTTTATTTCAATAAGTTCTTGCTTATTCTCACTTTTTTTTTTTTTTTTAAGACACGATCTCATTCTAACACCCAGGCTAGAGGGCAGTGGTTTGATCATGGCTCACTGCAGCCTTGACTTCCTGGGCTCAGGTGATTCTCCCACCTCAGCCTCCCAACTAGCTGGGACTACAAGTGTGCGCCACCAAGCCTGGCTACTTTTTGTAGAGACAGGGTTTTGCCATGTTGCCCAGGCTGGTCTTGAACTCATGGACTCAAGTGATCTGCCTGCCTTGGCCTCCTAACATGCTGGGATTACAGGCATGAGCCACAGTGCCTGGCCTATCCTTACTCTTTTCACCAGTATTACAAAGAACATTCTCATACATGTACCTGTGAGCAATTGGATGGATCACATTCTTAAAATCAAGGAAGCATATTTGCTGGGTCAATGGGTATGTACTGTGTATTTATACCGAGTATAATAACCACAATGGCTAAACTTTACTGATTCCTTACACCATACCGGGCACCGTGCAAATATACTGTGCACTGATTTTATTTCTTCCCACCAATTCTACAAGGGAGGCACTTTTATTACTCCCATTTTTAGGTGAGGAAACTGAGGTCTAACCCACCAAGATGAGTCACCTACTCACGTCCACCAGTCCGTAGGAGACAAGATTTGAACACCAGGAGCAATCTGCCTGCAGACTCCTCAATGTGAATGACTACACCAATGAGTTTAGAAGTGCTCCCTATTGCTCTGACTTTAATGTCTATACTTCTTACCCCACCTAACAAATCCCTCCTGGTCTGTTCTCTGATTCCCTTTCTAGACTCACCTCTTGTCAAGGGTGTTCACACACATATGTACACATATACATGTGCACAAACATGCATACAGAAAAAACCCACATTTTTACACATGTGCAAACTGACATGTTCACACACATGCATACAAACACATTCACATGCAGATGTGCACCTACACACACACAGACCACCACAAAGGGAATTCCGTCCACTCGGGCCGTGCTAACATTTCATTTCCTCTTGTGACCCACGCTCTCTGGCCTTTGGATCTATACCTGCACATATGTATTGGGCACCTACTAAATGCCAGGCCCTCTGCTAGGTGCTGGGGATGTAGAAGTAAACAGGACAAATCAATAATTTGCCTTTATAAAGTTTCTATTTTTACGGGGGAAATAGATAATAAACAAATAAAACAGAAGTCTGTATTTTGGGGTATTGCTTAGCATTATGAAGTTACATAAATCAGGATGGGGATTAGAGCGTGGCAGAGGATGGGAGGATGGACCTGTTTTAATCAGGGTGCTCAGAGAAGGCCCACTCTAGGGAGTGAATATTTCAGTTAATGGGAATCTCCACTGCAGTAAGAATGGTGGCCCCATAAAGCTGGGGAAGAAAACCCAGCCCAGGCAGAGGGAAAAGCAAATGCAAAGGCCTGAAGTGGAGATGAACTTGGCCTGTTTATGGAACAGAGATCAGGTCCATGTAGCTGGAAGGAAAAGAGCAAAGCAGAAGTGGTTGGAGATGGGCCCGGGTCACACAGAGCCATGAAGGCTATGGTAGGAGGTGGGCTTTCACCCCCGCACATCGTGGTAGGTACTGGATGTTTTTAAGCCACATAATGACATGACCTGATTTACATTTTAATAAGATCACTCTTGCTGCTCTTGTTAAATGCCAGCTTACCTTGATGCCCTGTTTTAAGATAGCAGTAGTAGATATCATAAACATACAATGACAATTTGATTTTAAAATTCCATGTCTCATATAAACTGTGGCAAACCTGTGCTACAGATGACAACAACAATATTATCCACCCACCACAGCAAACAGATGCACTAGTCCTGAGTCTATTTTGGAAATTGGAAATGAGCATTTTGTAACGGTCTGATTAGGACTAAGTTTGGCGTCCAGTCTCTAGGTCAAGTCAAACCCTGCTGGACCTGTTTTAAGTCAGAGCAGGTAAGCACATTTGATGCCTAGATTGGCATTGGATGTGTAAATTTGTAAATTTATCAAAAAGTTTAAGCCTCTTTTCTAAAATCTCTTAAAAATTTGTTTATAATGTTTTTAAAAAATATGCACCAACTTTTTTTTTCTTGATGTAGTAGATCCCACTGCGAACTTTGAAAGATGGCTTGTTTCTAATTTAGTTGTTTTTTGCAGGTGTGGTGTTCTTTGATGCACCATCCCACCCTGAAACAAATGCAAACTGGCATTGCCTCTGTGAGAAGCATGTTAGGAGACAAAACCCTGGAAAGAGCTGAGGCTTGCAAAAAAAAAATACGAAGGACGATAAAAAGGGCTTTTTGAGCTATGTTTGGAGGGAGAAGGAAAAGGAAGGGATCGGGAGCAGATGATGCAACTTAAACAGATGACAGTAAGAAAGCAGAAGTTCTCCACTCTTATTTTGCTTCCACCTTCTCCCTTGAGGAACAAGGTCTTAAGGCTGGAAAGAATCAAGCACGCATTGGGCAGAACAAATTTAAACATTAATTTTGGAATAGGAGTTCAGGGCTTTTGCAGACACCAGGGATAATGACTCAGATGACTCCAGAGGCCAGACAGGTAAATACAAGCATGAAGTGTGTGTAGATCTGTGTGGAGATAACTGAGAGGACTGAGGGAGTAGGAACCTGAGGACCTCAGCTACTGCCCACTCTAGCCCACCATAGTAGCCATGAAGACATACAGAACGTTGTCCAAGAACATATAATGGGCTGTCCAAAGACGGGACAATGTTGTCCAATCTTTGATTTTTTTCAACATAAGTCAACACCTTGAATGATTTCATGCTTGCCCTGCCCAGATTTTTAAATGCCAGCAAGGAACTCAGAAGTTTTCGAAATGCTGTACAGACCCAAAGAACACCTGTCTGCAGAGTAGACTCAGCCCAAGGCTGCTGTTTTGGAAATACTGCTCAAAATACATTCGGCCCTTCAGGGTACCTGGTAAATGACATAACTGAAAACCACGACAACTGGTAGTAGGGAACAAGCTACAACATGGGTCAGGGGGTACTGTTGTTCAAGGTTTCTGAGGGGGTCAATGTTGATTCCCAAAATTAGATGCGTCCCTGCCCCTGATTCCAGCAAATTCCAGGACAGGTTACAGCAGACAGTGAATATGACAAGAAAGAAAGTCACGGGACCTAGTTCCCAGCATGCCTTGAGTAAGATCAAGTACTTTTAAAAAAGACCACTAGACTAGCAGTTCAGTTCAAGGAGATGAGACAGAAATGACCTCAAAGGAATGTGACAATATCTCAGCAATGAGAAATGTGACTGAGAATATAGTCATTTTAGACGAACATCTAGGTGGGTAGTCATCCAGATCTCAAACATGTTGGTTAATGGACCAACAGCCACCGGACAGAAGGTCCTGAGCAACGATCCTATAAGGGTTCAACATTTTAAGAACAGTTGTCCCTGAGTATCTAGGGGGGAATTGATTCCAGGGCTCCCCTCAACGCTGATGATACCAAAATCCATGGATGCTCAGATCCTTCATATGAAATGGCAACTTGGAACCCATGGATACAGAGGGCTAATCGTATTTTCATTACCTCTCTGGATGAAGAACTGATGGCAGGGTAGGTCTTAAAAGGGCAGGGCATGGTGGCTCATGCCTGTAATCCCAGCATTTTGGGAGCTGAGGCGGGCAGATTGCTTGAGCCCAGGAGTTTGAGACCAGCCTGGGCAACATGGCAAGACCTGTTTCTGCTAAAAATACAAAAAATTAGTTGGGTATGGTGATGTGTGCCTGTAGTTCTGGCTACTCGGGAGGCTGAGTTGGGAGGATCCCTTGAGCCCCTGAGGTGGAGGTTGCAGTGAACTGTGATCCCGTGATTGGGCCACCACACTCCAGCCAGGGTGACAGAGCGAGACCTTGTTTCAAAAATAAACACAAAAATAAAAATACAGAAAAGAAAAGAAACATACTTGAAAACATGTATTATTGTTTTTTTAAATCAGACTGATCTGTGTGTGTTTCACCTTCCCCATCACTAGCTTTGTGTCCTTGGCCGCATTACTTAATCTCTCTGACCTTCAATATCCTCTTCAGCAAAGGGGGAGCTGTAGTAGGGTCTATCTCCAATAAGGTAATGTGAGGAATAAGTGGAGTGGTGCGGGAAAAAATCTTAAAATGGCACCTCCCTTGGGAAAAATGCTTAATATATGTCAGCAGCCTTAATGATCATTGTTATTATGATTATGATGGATACATTTGCAAATATTCAATCTTTTTGCAGATCTCCTGGGCTTGGCAAACTTGTATTCCTCTGTAATTCCTTCATTGTTGAAAAGAAGGATGCATGAATGAATGAATGAATGAATGAATGAACACATGAATGACTCAGTGAGAATTTCAAGCTTAGAAGATAAAGTAACAGGGCTGGAGAGTTTTTCTGGCTTTTAGGGATCTCCAGACAAGTCCAGCCCTACTACCTGGGGCTTCTACAATCACTGATGAGACACAGGGTTACTTTCCCTGAATCAATGAGGTTCGGAATTCCTCTGGACCTCACTCCCTCTGGACCCACCCTCTCACACCTGTCTCAGCACAGGTAACTGAGGGGCACCTGGCAGGCTACAGGGTGGCATACTCTGAAATCTGTGTGAATGAAGGATGACTCATGGGTTTAAATGATGCCTGTTAATGCCATCCTGAACATGAAATTGCCTCACTCTCAGTAATAGTGTTCTTCAGGTTTCATCATGGAAGACTGGCTAGGGCTTTGTGTTGAAAGGAGCAAAGGGCCAGGCGCGGTGGCTCAAGCCTGTAATCCCAGCACTTTGGGAGGCCGAGACGGGCGGATCACGAGGTCAGGAGATCGAGACCATCCTGGCTAAAATGGTGAAACCCCATCTCTACTTAAAAATACAAAAAACCAGCCGGGCAAGGTGGTGGGCGCCTGTAGTCCCAGCTACTAGGGAGGCTGAGGCAGGAGAATGGTGTGAACCCGGGAGGCGGAGCTTGCAGTGAGCTGAAATCCGGCCACTGTACTCCAGCCTGGGCGACAGAGCGAGACTCCGTCTCAAAAAAAAAAAAAAAAAAAAAAAAGGAGCAAAGAAAATATTCAAGCATCTTGAGCAGGGGTCCTGGGATGAAACAATAAAAAGAATCCTGAATTAGATCCAGCGTCTTATACTCATCAAGGAGATCCTGGAGGCAAAGTTTGGATCTTCCTCAGGTTGGCACCTTCAGCTGCCTGATGCTGTCTACACAGCTGGTGGTCAGCAAAGGTTTTTGGAATGCATGTGCTGATTTTCAAATATTCTGCACATAAATGTGTGTGACATTTGACAGCAAAAGGCTTAAGAGAAGACTATATGTGTTTGAGTTATTTGGAATCTTAGAAGACCACCTAATGTGGTACCCTTTATGCCATGAGGAACAATCATCTCATGCAACAGACACCGGGTATTTAAGATCCATCATTACTCATGTGCATCTTCTCCACTGCCCCTGACACCAAGCTGATAGCAGCAGTGTTCCAGTGTTCCATATGCACACGGATCTGTGGCTTTTACCATTGTGGAAGAGGGGACCGTGGAGGAGTCAAGTTTCCAGAGGGGAAGAGAATCTTGGAGCTTGAGGCCTGGCTAATTCAGTCTCTGCTATTCCTACATTCACTCCTGCCCCACTCCAAGCCATGCCCCTAAGCTGAAACTAGAAAGATCTTTTCAACATTAGAATATGATCTTCTTGCCACCCCTGTTTAAAACATTCTTTAGTCTTTTCATTGGGCCTAGGATGCTGATCAAACCCCTTACAAGGGCCTCCAAGGGTGCCTCCCAGATTCATCATTCCCTTCCTACTTGTTCCTCCCTCCTTCAGATTCCAGCTCAATTTCATCAGAGGGTCCTCTCTGACCTCCCCAGTTAAATAAAACACCCCATGACAGCCTCTCACTGCCTCGATCATACTATCACCCTTACATGTGTACTGCCCCACACCCTTCCAGATAGGAATCTGCAAGGGGGCAGGCATGCAGCTGCTTTGCTCTCCAATGGCGTGCGTTGAGTGCTTATTGTATATGAGGTACTGTGCTGGGCATTTTGCAGGCATGAAAGAATCTCCCTTATTGCAGGCAGTGACCTTACGAATTAGGAAACTTAGGCATAGAGAAATCGAGTAGTTTGTCCGAAACCATAGAGTTTGTAAGTAGGACCTGAACCCAGGTGATTCCAGAGCTTGTGCCCTTGACCTCCAAGTCAGTGGTTCTCAGAATGGGGTCCCTGAGAGCAGCAGCATCAACATTAGCTGGGCCTTGATGGAAATGCACATTCTCAGGGCCCACCTTGAACCTCGTGAATGGGAAACTCTGGGGCTGGGGCCCTGCAGTCTGCGTCCTAACAAGCCCCCCCCGCCCGGTGATGCTGATGTATGCTTAAGTTTGTGAACCTCTGCTCTAAGTGTTATTCCCTTCTTGTAATACCTCCACATGCCAGGCACTTAATAAATGTTTAAATATGGAGGGGAGGAAGGGAGAGGGGGAGAAAGGATACAGGCAGGCAAACCTCCTCTCAAAGAATATTCTCAAGTAAGTGCATGATGCTGTGGGGGTGGGGGGTGGCTGTGACTGGACCATGCTTTAATCTCCAAATTGCAAAAACATTAACATTATTGATTGATCAGACATCAATCCAACAGAAATTTAATTACATTAGAATGTGTCACCGAGCAGACCTGGCTGCATCATGCATAAATCTCAGGTAATAAGTTGACAAAGAGACAACAGCCATTGGTGCCTGGGCTGGCTGAATTTATTCTCCACCATTTTCTCTTCCTGGGCTGCAGAGGGCCCTGCATGTACCCACGAGAAGGTACAGGTGAAATGGGGTGAACTCCTGATTTATGACACCCACGGAGTCCCTAGCAGCCCAGGCGTCCAAGAAGTGCCTTCCCCTGTGTGATTTACTGCTGCCCTGGGCCGGCCAGACGGCACTGGGGGGATGCCCCTGCCTGCGTCCAGCCCTCCACTAAAATGCTGACCCTGCTTAGATCTCCTGGGTGAGAGGATTAGCACTTGGGGTGTCCTCACGGCGAATGTGTCCTCTGGAGGGAGCCAAGTCCGCGGAGGGCGGGAGACCTGCTCTTGTTTGGCCCGTCTGCTCTTGCCTCAAGAATGTATTTTGGTTTCAGTGAACGGCTGCACCTGCTGTCCCAGAAACGGGTCTGGAGCAGCCCCAGCGTGCTCCAGCCTCAAAGCAAACCTGGTCTTAACCTGCTCAGCCCCAGCTCACCCTGGGCAGGCCGGGGGTGTTGGCATTGAGGGGCAGTCAGAGCCTGCCAGGATGGTGCAGACAGTGGTAACGTGGCCCCCATGCCTGGGGAGATTCAAATCCTTTGGGGTAGAGGAAGGGGGTGGCTGAGGATAAGATAATCCAGGGGGCAGAAAAGAAACTAGAGAAGCTAGAGAAGCTCCGTGGAGCATTATAAATCACCCGGGCTATTCTTGTCCTTTGTCAGGAAGGCTACATGGAGGAGACCCTTCTAATGGCGACCTCTTGTACTTAATCCTCCTGCTTGCTTTGACTGCCTTCAATCAATCGCAGGCTCACACTTCCTTTTTAATAGCCATCTTCCATATAAAGAGCGATGTTGTTTGACAAGCAGATGTTTTGTAGAGGCTACAAACTGTCCTTATGCTAGCAGGCATTTGTTCCTCAGCCACCCCACACCCAATCATGTGTCTGTCCCAAGCGCCCAAGTGCCCAAATCATGCGTTCCTCTAAGGCAGAGGTTGCAAACTGGAGCCCTGCAAGCCCCATCCAGCCCACTGTCCATTTTTGTAAATAAATTTTATTGGAACATAGCCGTGACCGTTCATTCACGTTGCGTATGGCTGTTTTCATTCCGCAATGGCAGAGTTGAGTGGTTGCAACAGACAGTATGGGCCACAAAGTCAAAAATATTTAATATTTGTCCCTGTACAGAAAAAGTTTGCTGATTCTTACACTAAGTAAATGGTGAGTGGTTAAAAACATAAGCTCGGGATTCAGACAGATTGTGTTTGATGACTAATTCTCCCACCTATTACCTGGGCGGCTTTAAGCAAGTGGTTGCTGCTCTGATCTCAATTTCCTCCCCTGTAAGTGGAGATGATAAAATTGTCTACTTCATTGAACAATATGAAGAAGAAATAAATTACAACCTGAAAAATGGTCACTGCAGAGCCAGGTATATTTAGGTACAGGGTCTCATTTATTTATTTATTTATTTTATTTTTATTTTTTCTGAGACAGAGTCTCGCTCTGTTGCCCAGGCTGGAGTACAGTGGCACGATCTTGGCTCATTGCAACCTCCGCCTCCCAGGTTCAAGCGATTCTCCTGCCTCAGCCTCCTGAATAGCTGGGATTACAGGTGCCCACCACCACGTCTGGCTAATTTTTGTGTTTTTAGTAGAGACAGGGTTTCACCATGTTGGTCAGGCTGGTCTCGAACTTCTGACCTCATGATCTGCCCACCTTGGCCTCCCAAAGTGCTGGGATTACAGGTGTGAGCCACTGCGCCTGGCCTACAGGGTTTCATTTAAACTCATAAACCCCCTAATGGCAGGGACACATTTTGTTCCCATTTTACAGACATAAGTTATCTTAAGTTTTGAAAAGTGAATAAGGACGGGAACATATCATCTCAACCTTGATGAGAAATGTGGGGTCTGCTCCTTCCCCTGTCCATCCTCCAGGCTCTCAGGCCATGTCAGTCATTTGTAAAGAAAGACATTTCATCACAAGACCAACACTGGCATTTTTCCGGGATGTGCTTACATTTGGAACGTGAAGAATGTCCCAATAGATCATATGAGCGGTGGAGATAGGAACTCTGGTTCTGAGGAAGTGGGAACTTCCTTGAAATGTCCCTTTCCTTTGTCCTCTGAACCCCAACACTTGCCCTGCTTGGATACTTGCCAATGAGGACGCCCATCCGCCTTTTCCTGGCAAAGTTGCGGGGGGGCGTCCAGGGCAGGTCATGTTACTGAGCCCCCGCAGGAGCTCAGCTCAGAGGGCCCAGGGGACTAGGACTGCAACTGGAGCATGGCAGCAAGAGCTTCCCACTCCACTGTGGGCTAGAGAAAGGGTTAGGGAAGCAAAGGGCCGTGCACCAGTAACCGCCACGAGTTCCGGGAGGGAAGAGTCCATGTCTTCCAATGCAAATACAAATACTATTACTAAACAACAGCAGCCAACATTTATTCATTCAGGTACTGTGCTAAGCATATTTGATTTAATACTCACAGCAACCCAGTGGAACTTACTGGGCATTACTATTCTTCCCATTTATCAGCTGAGAAAACTGAGACTTAGAGTTTAAGAATTGGCTTCATGTACTACAGGAAAGACAGTCAGGATTCCATTGTCCAACATGATGCTGGGCCCGTAGAAGGCACTCCCTCTTTCATCTGTTGAATGGGTGGATGGATAGGTGAATGGAAGAAAGGATGACCGAGGTTAAGCAGATGCCAGAACTTGTGTGTTTTACTGCTATTTGTCACCATCTCTCATTCGTCTCTGTATTGCAAGAACCTGACGCAGTGAGAGGCACTCAAATTATTCAGTAACTGGAAAAGAATGAATAAAGTGTCTCATATAATGCATGGAAGATGGTAAAAACGAAAGCTTCCATCATCGTCACGTTCATATCACATCACCTCCCACCCTAGTCTTCGCCATCATTCTTGCAGGTGTGTATTGAATTGCCAGGTTCATGTCATCTTTTAGGTCCACATTTGCTGGACTTTCCTACCTGGACTGCCTTCCTGCTGACCGCTCCAATGCCTGCGGAGGGAGGAGGCATACCTGCAGCGTAGTATGGAGAAGCAGAAGGAGCAACTTCCTGTACTTTTACAGCAGAACTTCTCTGTCCATCAATCTGCTTACTTTTTTCCTTATCTTACAGATACAAAAGATCTAAGCACATCACGAAGAGCATGACAGAACCCTCGACTCCGATTTCTCAGCATTCCCTGTTACGTTTTCACACTTTCCAGATGTAAAAAACTGAGGTTTAGGCAGGGCACAGTGGTTCATGCCTATAATCTCAGCACTTTGGAAGGCCAAGGCAGGCAGATTGCTTGAGCCCAGGAGTTAAAACTCAGCCTGGGCAACAAGTCTTTTGTAGAGACAGGCTAACCCCTGTCTCTAGACAAAAACCCACAAAGATTAGTTGGGCATGGTGGTGCCCACCTGTAGTTCCAGGTGCTAGGGCGGCTGAGGTGGGAGGATGGCTCGAGCCCTGGAGGCAGAGGTTGCAGTGAGCTGAGAACATGCCACTGCATGGCAGCCTAGGCATCACGGCAAGGCACTATCTCAGAAACACAAACAAACAAAAAACCCCAAACAAGTGAAAAAGCCCTGAGGTTTGGTGATATCATAGTGTTTGCCTAGGACAACTGATAAGTGGCCATGTCAGGAATGTCACTATATAGGTAATCCATTTTCTTCTTTATTGATGTGTGCTATCAATTTTTCCATAATGGATACAATAAAAATTATTATTATTAGAAGAAAAATCTTCTAACAAGGTAAATGAGCGAAATCACTGACAACTTTGGGGAAAATGGCCTTGCTAAGTGCAGACCCGCTTTCTCCCTCATACATAAGACAAAGTGTAGCTTTCTAGTTAGGAAAGACTCCACAGCAATTTTTCCTTGCTTCTCCCCTAATGCTGCAGGCCTTGGCTTCAGCCTGACCTCTGTTTCCCTCGCTTTCCTTTGCTCTGGAATGGTTCATAAGGAGCCACCGTATGTAAGCATCTAGGTCAAATTTTATAGAAATATTTAGATGACTCAAATCCCCAGTCAACCCTCAAGCAGCTCAAAGGCTGATAATGGAGAGAAGAATAAATATATTACAGGGCTAAACTGACAAAATGCCATTAGAGACCAAGCAATTCCACTCCTAGGAATCTACCCAAGAGAAATGAAGATCCATGTCTTACATAAAGACTTCTGTGTGAATTCACTCATAGAGACATTATTCACAACAGTCAAAAAGTAGAAATATCCCAAATGTCCGTCAACCAGTAAAGGAATACCCAAGAGGTGTTCTGTCCATACAATGGAATACTACTCCACAATCAAAAGAACAAAACACGAATGCACGCCACATCAGGGGAAAACCTCGAAAACATATGCCAAGGGAAGGAAGTCAGGTACAAAGAGCAATGTTGTATGATCCCATTTCTTTAAAATGTCCACAGTAGGCAAATTGATAGAGATGGGAAGTAGATGAGTGGCTGCCTAGGGCTTGCAGGCAGAGAAGAAATGGAGAGCGACTGTTCATGGGTATGGAGCTTCCTTCTGGGGTGGTAGAAACGTTCTAAAATTAGAATAGGGCGATAGTTGCACAACTATAAATATATAAAAGCCCATTAAACATCACACTTTAAATTGGTGAATTTTATGGTAATGTACATAAATTGTATCTCAATAATGTTGTTAGGAAGGAAGGAAGGAAGGGAGGAAGGGAGGAAGGGAGGGAGGGAGGGAGGAAGAAAGGGAAGGGAAGGGAAGGGAAGACCCTGCCATGGAGAGGGAACAAGCAGTAAAAGAGTGTGAGTTCCCGTTCTGGAGAGATTTGGGTAGTCAGGGACTGAACGGCTCTGTACTGAAGCCCAGAACCGTATGAGCCATCAGCCACTGTGAACACAACACAATTCTGTCCTATGGAGCTTACATTCTGGTGGGAAGGACTGATGCTAAGCAAATAAAAGTACACACTACAGGTTGTGATAAGGAGAATGAAGAAAAGTAGAGTGAGGGGATATGGAACTAGGGATGCCTTTTTTGATGGTGTCGACGTCCATCTGGTCGTTCATACCCCTGGCTCAGCGTGGGGAGAGCCCAGACACATTCTGGGAGGAACAGCCATGGGCAGTCATATCCTCTGTGGAAGGGGAGGGAGTCCTCATTCCTCTTTGCAGGTCCCAGATGTCTGCATGCTCACAAAAGGAATGAATGCAGGAACCGTCTCAAGATGCCAAAATCCACGGGGCAACCCAGGCATTTAACACAACAAGGATTGTTCCATGATCTTCACTCCTTTTAATAATTCAGGGTCAATCCTAGAGGAATGGGGCTACCACTGGGCCTCTTGCAGCAGGAAGGACACAATCGTAGCCTCTCATGGGTGCAAATAGCCAGCGGATGTTGCCCTTTGCAAAGAGTTGGGAAAACCATAAAAAATGCACAGCCTTTGCCAAACAATGTCAGATAAAATAGCTTGGAGAGAGGACACATCTACCAGCCTCCTACTCCCTGCATGATTCAGGGCGTGCAGACCTCAGCCTCTCTCCAGAGTTCAGGCACTCCAGAGCAGGCTGTGGAAAGGGCACGGGGTGAGCATGTCTTTATGACATTATTGATTTATTCTCCACCTGCAGTTAAAAACCATGCCCAGGCAGACAATAAAAATAAGTACTTAACCGTATCGCAAGCTCTGCCGACTAAAATGGATTTTACACTTAAGGACACAGCTGATCTGGGTGAGGGTTTTAATGGCATTTTTGAGTTTTAAATTTAAAAAAAATCAAATCTTTGGAAAAATTAAACGAGAAATCATGAGTGTTGCCCTTTGTGGGATTGTTCTCATAACATCTCCAGGCTTAGGGAATTGGGGGTTATGGTTTATAAAGTGGTCGAGTGGGGAGGAATTACCGCAGGTAGTTTATTTAGTAGGGATGAGGATTCTCATGTCTATAAGGAGAGGGAAAGGGCAAAAGACGGAGGGAACAGGAGAGGAAGATGGATAGTCTCCTAGAAGGAAGGAGGCAGGGAAGAGGAAGAAATGATGAGGAAATAGGAGAAGGAATAGAAGGAGGTGGAGGGATAGCCTAGAATTATTTGTGGTCTTTAAATTAAAGCTCGAGGGCTATCCCCTCCTCCAAATCTCTCTAGATGGCACAGAAGAAAATGATTCTGCTGGAAACCTTAATGCATTTCCTCTCTGAGGGAAATTATCCTCGCCTGGTTGTACTATTACTATTTGTAAAAATGCCTGTCTCCCGTGCTAAGGGCAGAATCATGTTTGATGAATCCACATATTTCTATACCTTGTATGTATTAAGTGGTGAGAGATAACTAAGCAAGTGCCTGGCTGGCTGGACAGACAAGCCAGCAAGGGTTGATGCTAAAATCCGAGGCAAGGGGAAGGGAATAGTGTGGGCTCAGGTGATTTCTGCCAAGAACAGTATGCTTGCTTTCGATCCCCATAAAAGCCTGATGAGGCTGGACGAGTAGATGTGCAGAGAGAGCCTCAGGTGTTAAAATAAGTGGGTCCAAATTACAGCGTTGGAATCTGTCTGTCTGACACCTCATTCTTTTTCTCTTTTTGTCCCATCCAGTTGCCACACTCCTTCTTGTTAAATATTTATTTTTGCTGGTGAAGAAGGAAAGCCCTGAGCACAAGCATGACCCAGACCTACTTTTTGGAGGCAAGAAGAGACCATCCAATGTCAGGAAATGAAGGGTAAGATTCCTCCTCACCCCCATTCTGAGCCATGCCTACAGCATGTTGCCATCACTGTATCAGGAGAGATCTAAAAGCAAAGAGTGTGAGTCACCATCATCTAATTCAAATACACATTCTAGCAATTAGAAATGTGTGGATTAACCCAACAGAGATCAAAGCACCTCCCATGCTTTGTACACACTGTGCTGGTAGCAGATGATGGTCATGCTGTCTATCACCAAGAATAAGGCAGTGCACACATGGCCTTACCAGGCATCCTGACCAAAGTGCTTCTGGAAGCCTCCTCTCCAGTGCTTGTGCACCTCAGCAGGATCCCTTCTCTTTGCCTTTGTGGCATCTCATAATAAACATAAACTCAAGTCTAGAAGAACTGGAAGGAAGATTAACATTTATTCGTTGCCAACATTCTGCCAGGTATGGTCCCAGGTACTTTCTAGAATTAGCTTTAAAAAAAATAAGAAAAAATATATATACTATTAATTAATTCTCAGACCCACATATATATGTGCATATACATATGGAGATATATATATGTGTGTGTGTGTGTGTGTGTGTGTGTGTATGCAAGAAAGGAGTAAAGTTAGGAGGCAAATCCAGGTCTACGTCCAGAATCTTAAACAAACAATGTACTTCACTCTTTCAAATATCCATGTACACTTTATGTATTTTTAAATGTCTGTGTACATTTTCTGTCCATCTATCGATCTATCTATCCATCTGTCTGTCTGTCTATACAGCTCTGAGTAGGAAGGAACATGAAAGAATTCCCTGGGGGAGATGGAGATGGAAATATTTTAAGTGTTCATAAGGATGTGGGTTATGTGGGGCTCATCGCTTTGTCAAAATTGGGCAGCTAAGATTTGTGCATTTCAATGTATATAAATTTCACCTTAAAATCTGTGAAAATGAGTAAGGATTAAGTGGGGGTGGGGAACGAAGCAAGAATAGCAGAATGACAACCATTCTTAAAGCTGTGTGATGAGTCCATGAGGGTTTGTTACACTTGTTGCAGGCAGAATCCTAAGATGACCTCTGTGTGGCCCGTGCTCTTGTAAAACTTCTTTCCCTTGAGTGGGGTCAGGGCCTGTGAATATGACGGGGTATTATTCCTGTGATTGTGTTACATTAGACAGAAAAGGTGCAGGGATTTTTTTCAAATGTAATCAAGGTTGCAAATCAGTTCGAGTTAATCCAAAGGGAGACTATCCTAGGTGGGTCTGACCTAACCAGGTGATGGCTGGGAAGAGAATTTAAGCTTCCCGGAACTCTGAGACTCAAAGCAGCAGAAACTTTCTCTTGCCGGCCTCAAAGAATTAAGCCTCCATGAATTTTTAGCTGGAAGGGAGTTCTCTCAATAACCATTTGGGGTTAGAAAAAGACCTGGGGCCTGAGATGAGACCCTCTTGATTGCAACCTTGTGAGTCCCTGGTCAAGGAACCCAGCTAAATCATGCCCAGGCCCCTGACTCATGGAAACTTTGAGATAATAAGTGAGATAAGACTGTGGGATAATATACTGTGAGATAAATAAATGTAAGCTGCTGAATTGATGGTGATTTGCTACACAGCAATAGGCAACTGATACAATACTTTATATATGTTTAAATTTTTCTGCAATTGAAAGTTGAAACAATGAAATAAAGTGTGCATGGACATTTGAAAGAGTAAAGTGCATTGTTTAAGATTGGGATATAGACCTGGATTTGCCTCCCAACTCTACTCCTTTCTTGCATTGTGGTCTTGGCAAATTTACGTGTCCTCTCTGACCCTTAGATTTTTCATCTTCTAAATGAGAGGGAAAGGAGGATTCACTCCTAAGAAAGTTGTGAGGGCGAAAAGGAGCATCTGGATATTCAAAGCGCCTACCCATGTTAGGGGGAGGACAGAGACAACTGTGGTAAGAAGGATGACAAGATGACAGTGAGTGAGTAGACTTGGAGTCACATGGTAGCAGGCTGCTGTCACCCATTACCTGGGTAACCTTAGGCAATGAAGTCTGTCACATCTGTGCCTTGTTGTCTCCATCACTGACATTTTTTAAAAATGTCATTTCCTACGGGAGCTCCTGTGTGCAGGTCTGAGGAGAGCGGCCTTCGAGAGTCATGTTATCATCCATGGCCATCTTGTAGGTCTTTTCTGGGCATCTTGCTCCAGAAGGTCAAGTGCCACCCACACCTGCCACAGGTGATGAGTCCCACCTCAAGGACATCAGGCATTTCTGACAAGGCCAATAGAAGTCCCCAGAACACTCCAGGGCAAGAAGGGAACAAGGACACTAGCAAAGCAATGGTTGAAAGGACCCAGAGTGGGAACTGCTATAATTATGTTAATTTGAACTTGGCAATGGCTGAAGCTGTCAATGACACCCCTCTTCGTGGGGAAAAGGTGCCACCGGATCATTTTAATGACCACAAGAGCCTCTGTCGTGCTTTGTGGCCGAAAGATGCCACTTCAAGAGCAGCAGGACCCTGGAGCATGGGTCTGAGGATGGGCACAGATTTGCTGAACAGAGAAATTGAAGGGGCTGTTCAGTCGCCCAGTGAGTAGGGCCAGACAGATCAGCTTTGCACAGAGTGAAGAAGGCCAGCCTTCACGAGCCTGGCTGTCTTGGGCAGGAAACATCATTTGCCTCATATTCTCTTCCAGCATGAGAAAACCACCTTGAAAGCCTGTGTTCACAGGAGGAGAGGAACTAAGTATTTACCGAGTTTGTACCACATGACAAGCATGGTCACAGTTGCCTTATGAATGCTTAGAGCCTTAACATTCCTATAGCTGCTTTTGTTTCTTTCATCAACCCTGGTTTTCCCTTCACCTGAATTATCCATGTATTTGTATCTTATTTATTCTGTGAGATTTTGCAAGCTGCTTGAAATTCATTGTGGAATTAAGTGTCTTTTTTTTTTCCTTTTTTTTGAGATCGAGTCTCGCTCTGTTGCCCAGGCTGGAATGCAGTGGTGTGATCTCGGCTCACCACAACCTCCACCTCCCGGGTTCAAGAGATTCTCCTGCCTCAGCCTCCCTAGTAGCTGGGACTACAGGCACGTGCCATCCTGCCTGGTTAATTTTTGTATTTTTAGTAGAGATGGGGTTTCACTATGTTGGCCAGACTGGTCTCGAACTCTTGACCTCGTGATCCTTCCACCTCAGCCTCCCAAAGGGCTGGGATTACAGGCGTGAGCCACCACGCCTGGCCGTGACTTTTAAGGTAATAAACAAATACTCAGAGCTGGGCATGATTAACTCTCTTTTATAAATAAGAAGAATAAAGCTAACTCTCTTTTATAAATAAGAAGACTAAAGCTAAGAGAACACCTTGCCCAAGGCCTCCAACTATGGAGTAGTGAAGCTGAAATGTCAAACTTTGTCAAAATTTCCAAGCCACCTTCCCCGACGTCCTGTGCTACAGGTTACAATGGCCAATCCTCAATCACCGTTAGCCTTGAGCGAGGCCTTGTGACTTGCTTTTCACACATTCCTGTGTCCATGCTTCACAGGGCTACCAAGAAAGTTTTCTATTTTCTCATTTTACAGATGTGGCAGAGTCTACAGGAGCTCAGGAAGCTGCTCAAGGTCACATGGCCAAGGGTGGTGGGATGAGAACTGGAGTCCAGGCAGTTTGTTTCCAAGGCCTACACTCATCCACGGCTACTGGGTTCCAACAGAGAGGAACACAGTCACCACTGTCAGCCACAATAACTAGCGGTGGGATAGGTCTTAGATATGGCAATACTGGGACCCCTGTGAGATTCTGTTTTGACTCTTTATTTACGGGATCTCGTACTATCCCAGAGAACCATCCCTGTATACCACACAATCACTTGTGTATATCCCCGTGTGTCATCCCAGTGTTCTCTCCTACTGTTCCACCCCACTGCCGAATCCCTGCATCTTTGTGTAGCATCCCAGGGTTCATTCTAGTGCACCAGTGCATCATCCCGGCATACCTGGATGTCATCCTGGTCCACTTGGGCACCACCCCAGCATATCCGTATACCATCCTAGCATACCTGTGCACTACCCAAGCATACCTGTACACCATCCTAGTGTACCTGTGCACCATCCCAGCATATCTGTACACAATCCTACTATACTTGTGCATCACCCCAGCATACCTGTATCCCATCATGGTGCACCTGTGCACCACACCAGCATACTTATATACCATCTTAGTACATCTCTGCACCACTCCAGTATACTTATATATCTTCGTGCACCTGTGCATCAGCCCAGCATACATGTATAACATCCTAGTGCACCTGTGCACCACCCCAGCATACCTGTATACCATCTTAGTGCACCTGTGCAGCACTCCAGCATATATGTTTACCATTCTGGTGCACCTGTGCACCACCCCAGCCTATGTGTATCATATCTTAATGCACCCATGCACCACCCCAGCCTACCTGTATCGTACCTTTGTACCATCATACCTTTGTACCATCCTATTGTACCATCATGGCATACCTGTGTTCCATGACAATGTAGCAGTGTGCCATCCCCATGGAGGCACCATACAATCCATGATCATACTTTTTCCTGGATATTTGTTTTATGAACAAGTGAATGATCAATTTCAAACGTTTGACTAAGCATCTGTTTTAAGACCTGCCTTGGCACTCCAGCAGTTCATCTCTGTGGTTCTGTACTTGAATGGAATTTGTCAGGGTGGGGCCATCCCTGCAAGCTTTGATAACTGCATGTGCAAGGGATTGACTCCCTGCCGACATTGGGAATCCTTAGTCTCCCTCTCTAGAGCCAAGCCAAGGTAACTTGCCTGTATCCAAGGGGAAGCAGGCCAGTTATGCAGATCACAGTACTGAGTATGTGAAAACTCTTCCTACCTCATATGCTAGGCAGAATTTGGTATTTCCCACAGGAGAGAAAGGAAGGAAAGATACCACTACGTGCTAAGGTCTGTGCTGCTACTGTATATCCATGCTTTAATTCTGTATCTTGTTGGCATTTTTGACCTCACGTTAAGATGAGAAAACTGGTGGTTCAATGAATTGTCACTTGGGTCAAATCACAGGGTTAATTAGTGACAGGGCTGGGATTTGAACCAGGCCTTTATGGCTCAAGGGCCCACAGTCCTACACTACTTCCAGCAGGTTTTCAATGGTCAGCTGATTAGGAATTAGCTGCTGGTGAAAAAGGATACTGGCATCTCTACAATCGAAGGATTTCATAGACACCCATTCTACTCTCTCCCTTAGGTCAAGCTCCAGGGTGTAAGATTAATAGAATCTTTGGCCTGTCCCCAAATACTTCTTGACTGCTTTGCTTGGTCTGGCTGAGATACCACCTCTCAGAACCTCTGTTTCCAATACAGTAAACTCGTGAGTATCCACTTATTGGAGCTAGTCTGTTGAAAACCCATGCCACACGGAAGGGACTGTTCAAATTCCCCAATTAGTAACATGTTGTCGGTTTCAATTCTTTTCCAGGTGAAATTGGGCAGGCAGAATTCTCAGCTGAGGTGAAAGACAATTTTTTTCATTCTTTTGCAAAATACATTTTTAATTCGTTTGGATTTTAAAATTTAAAAAAGCCAATTCCAAGCACAAACTGGTGTGACCAGATTGAGACACGCAAGGGAAGAAGGAGCAAAGAAGGGGGCGAGTCTTCCTCTAAGCCACAGCTCAGGAATGTGGACCTCAGCATATAGGAGAAAAACTGTCCAAAGACCATTTGAGCCGGGCTTCTCAACATCCAAGTGCTGTGCTCTATTTGGTACCTGGCAATCAGATGTTTTATCAGTTCTCACTATGCGGGGAGGGTAGAAGGGTTAGGGAGAGGTATCTCTATCTGAGATGGGATCTCAGAAGCCAGGGACAGAGTTGGAATTAGACAGGGATGGCCTGGAGGTATGGGGTCACAGTACCATGAACCAAAGGCTGTATCTCAGTGAAAGATGGACATGGAAGTTGAGTGTAACGTAGACAACGATGTGCTCATCAAACCCCATTCCCTTCCTCTGGGAAAACAGCTGGATGACATTTCCCAACATCTGTTTGGATAGGACCATGGAACTGGGCTGTTCAAAACCGTAAGCCAGAGATGTAGATGAGGAGATCAGTGGGTAGTTGTGCTTGGTGCACATCTCTGCTCTGTGACACCAGCAAAAAAGTATCCTCAACTCCACGTCCCCTCACTCCACTTTACTTTTCTTCATCACTCTTATCACAACCTGTAGTGTGTATATTTATTCACTTAACATCAGTCCTTCCCATCAGAATGTAAGTTCCATAGGACAGAATTGTGTTCTGTTCCTACTGGCTGACAGCCCATGTGGTGCTGGGCCTCAGTACACACCAGTTCAATCACTTACTACCCAAAACTCTCCAGGACAGGAGCTCACACTCCTTTAGTGTTTGTTCCCTTTCCACAGCGTTTCTTTTTTCCTTTTTTAACAGCATTATTGAGATACAACTTATATATGTATCATAAAATTCACCCATTTAAGGTGAGAAGTTTAATGGGCTTTAGGTTATTTATAGAGTTGTGCGACCATCACCCTACTCTAAATTTAGAACATTTTCACCACCCCAACAGCAAACCACATACCCCATGAATAGTGATTTCTCTGTCTCCAAGCCCTAGGCCACCACTCATCTACTTCCTGTCTCTATAGATTTGCCTACATCCCCTAGACTTTACCTCTTCCTGCACCTAACAGTCCCATCCACCCTCACATCCAACCATCCATCCACTACCTTTTCATCCATTCATCTACCCATCAATCTATTCACCCATCCATCAACCCAGGTATCCATTCACCCATTCATCCACCCAACCACCCATTCATTCATCCACCAATTTGCCTATCCACCTATTCAGCCATCCAACCACCCACCCATCTATCCATCCATCCATTCATCCATCCATCCATCCATGCATGCATGTACTCACTTATTCATAAATATGTTCTGAGTTCCTTCTGTATCCCAGACCCAGTGCTAGCCCTGGCACTAGAATGGAGAGCAAGGCCACCTTGAGAAGTCTCCATCTGGGTAGGGGAGACAGTCACAGGAAGGTGTTACTTCAACAACACATAAGAAAGGCCACCATCGAAGCAGGTGCGACCTGCTCAGACTTAGAGAAAATTTTTCAGATGCAAGACTGGAGGTCAACCTGGAATTGGGAGAGGATGCAGACAAAGGATGGATGATGAAAGCAAACATTGCTGGGTCATGGGACAAGGCCTGTGGGGGTTGGGGAGCCGGCAAGAAAAGAAAAAGAGATGTGAAAAGTGTTTGTAACTGTAGAGGGTTGGACACATTGACAGATCCTTATTAAAGAGACTCAACGGACTTCAGTTTTGAGCAGAATCTATCCTGGTTTCTAACAGCCTGCCCTCCTAATAAGGGAAGACCGCAGTCATATGACAGTTTCATTTCCCTCAAAACATTCTTGGCACTTTCCTTCTTCTCTTTTTCCCCCTCTATCTGGGGGTTCATTTCCTTCTGTTGGGGAAGTGTGGAGCGCAAAGCTTTGGCACCTCTCCAGTGTTCCAGGAGAAGGCTTACACCACCTTCCGCCCCAACCTGAAATCTCTGCAAGGGTGGAGAGATTGTCAAATCAGCGACCTGGTCTTTTACAAAACCTGAGCTGGCTGCTGGATGCCAAGTGATGATATCAATTGATTAAAACACAGCCTGCCAGCTTCCTGCTTGATAAGAAGGAGCACAATCTGATGAGGAAGTCTCCAGTCCATTACAGAATGAGGAGTTCACCACCTCCGTCACCACCTGCCCCTTGCCACGCATCATCAAACTTTCAGTGATCATTTCCAAGCAGCAGTGAAGCACAGAGCACGCTCACAGCGCAGCCCTGCCCCAGGATGGGGTGGTGGCTGGAGGAGGTAATCACCAGACTCCCAGTGCCCCGCTGGGCAGGGCTGCCTCTAACCATGCACCCAATGAGGGGTTCAAGGAGGGGGAGTCTGGCAGCTTCTTGCAGCAGATGTCAGACTCAGTAGGGCATTCAACATACCTCCCTCCCTCCCCTCCCCTCCCCTCTCTCTCTCCCTCCCTCTCCTTCCCTTCCTCCGTGCCTCCCTCCCTCCCTCCTTCCTTCCCTCTCTCCCCTCCTTCCTCTGTCCCTCCTTCCCTCCCTCCCTCCCACCTTCCCTTCCTCTCTCCCTTCCCCTCCCTCTGTCCCTCCTTCCCTCCCTCCATCCCTCCCTAACTCCTTCATTCCTTCCTTCCGTCCTTCCATTAATCAATAAATATGCGCCAAGACCTCTGTGAACAAACACTGTGTGAGGAAATAGGGATATGATGGTAGAGAAGGGACAGGACAGAATAGAACAGGGCAGCAAAAGAAAGGAAAGAAAACACAGGAAGGAAGATAGGAGGGGAAGTGAAGGGAAGGCCCAAAGCCATTGTCCATGCTGGCATGGAGTGCACATGCCCATGAGGGAAGCAATGTTAAATTAACGTGAAGTGCTAAGAGGAAGAGGTGCACAGAATTAGAAGAGAATAGAATGGGCAAGAGTGACCAGGTCATGAAGCTTCTTTGAGGAAGTGACAACTGAGAATGAAAATAAGTATGTCTGTCTGTTCTAGCAGAGATAGCAGCAGATGCAAAGATCCTGCTAGAAGAGGGAGGTTAGGGTTCATGTAGCTCAAATCATGTAGCTCACAGGGCTGTATGGCAGGCATAGAGAGAGAGGGGAAGCCAGGCAGGCTTCTGGGGCTGGACAAGCAGGAAGGTCTTCGAGATCCTGAGAAAGAATAAGGTCTCCATCCCATGAGCAAATGAGCAATGTGATGGTGGTCTTATTAGACAGGCAGAGTGGCGTGATCATCTTTGCCTTCTGTCCCCTTCCCTGGCTGGCTCCTGGGAGGCAAGGCAGGAATGTGTTACCTCTTCTGGAAGAGGGGCCATCTTGACAAATACCAACGGTGGTAGGGATGGAAAAAGTGTGTTAGATGGAGCGAGGGTGAGGGATCAGGCTCGTGATAGCAACCAGCGGGTGCTGGGTATTTCCTTTGAGAGCTTCCTCCCATTTACTCTCTCACTGAATGGCCCAGCATCCTTTGATGGGGTCTACTGTTACAGTACCTGGAAGACAATGAGTCTTGCACAGGGTTAAGGGACCTGCCCATAGCCACCTATCAAACAAACAGCAGAACCAAAGTAACCATCCAGGTACCCTGAGAATCAAGCAAATGCCCTCCGTCTTCTTAGTCAACTGGTGATGATGAGGCTGGCGTGACAAGGCTGGTAAGACAAGGCTGGTGTGACAATACCTCCCAACATGGATTTCGTTGACCACTACCCTCCCCACCCAGGAGCCAGAGGGCTCAAGTGACCCAGATCATGGCAGCCAAAGAAGGAACAGAGCCAGTGTATCTGCAGATGACCTCAGAGGTGACTCAGCCTTTCTGGACACAGACATGTCCATCAGTCAATCACAGGGCTGAATCCTTACCAGGGGTCAGCCAGATGCACTTTCCATAGTCTTTGGTCCCTGCTATGGTGGGAGGGAAGGGCTCAGCCCTTCACTTTAACAAGGGGTACAGGAGACAGCCTCCCTTGGAAAAGGCCCAGGGCATATTCCAGGTGGCAGCCTGGGCCACGTGGAGTTATGATATCCCTCTTTGGTCCAGCTTTGGGCTCAGTTCTCACAAAAGGGCCAGGCTGGGAGCTGCTTACACTGGCCCCTTGGTAATGACACTCCACAGCTAGAACCGGTGGAGCAGCTGGGGAAGAGGGGTGTCATGTGTGCATGTGCATGTATGTGCGTGTGTGCATGTGTGCGAATGCATTTTCAATAAAAGCTACTTAACCAGAGAAAGGACATGAAAGGCTGGCTTCCCAGCAGCATCAAGCATGGTGGAGCTGAACAGGATTTAGAATCAGACAGATCTGGCTTTGCACCTTGGACCTGCCATTAGAAGTTCTGTGGCCCTAGGCAAGCTGCTCAACTTCCCGGAGCCTCAATTTATTATCTATAAAAATGGACATCATGCTTCTTGGCCTGATTGCCTGATTAGACTTTTATGAAAATTAACCTGATAATAAGTTAAAGAACTTAGCATGAGATGTGGTATAGAGTAGATACCAGATAAAAGCCAGTTTCCTCCAGGAACAGTGATCTCCTCTTTAAAGCCTGTGTTCAAACCCCACCTCTGCCACTACCTGCTGTGTGGCGCTGGGCAAGTGTTTTGACCTGTCTGAGCCTCAGTTTTCTCACCTTTAAACAGAAATAATAATACTACCTACATCATATGGTTGTTTGAGGGGTAAATATGTTGAGGCACTCGAAGTCATAGGACAGCAATTGGCACATAGGAAGTACTGCTCTTTCCTTCTCTGTCACCCGTTTGTTGTGATTTGATGACCAGTTATTTTTATTTATTTATTTGTTTTTACACAGATGCTCTGACTCTCCAAATAGGTTGAATGCTCCCTGAGGACCAGAGCTGATGTTTATCATTCTGATAACCCTCTCTGAGCCCAGCACATAACAACAGTCCGACAAATGTACGTGAATTACACATTGAATTTAGTTGTAGTCAGTCCATGAGCACAAGCTGACAATCTGAGACAACAAAAGTTTATAAGAAAAAGGGTTGTTTGTTTGTTTTTTTTTCAAATCTCTCTGGAAAATTTTTAGATCAGGTGATTTAAAAGCACCATTATTACACTTGCGATGTGTCTTCTCTGAGCAGGAAGATCTGTCGGGTTCCTCCTGAATCTTCCTTCTCTCCGAAAGATTTAATACAACTAAAAGCAGCACACAGACTCCGTGTCTTGCCAAACAGAAGTAAGCTGAAAATGGCCCAGGGGCGGCCAGCGGTTGGCAGAGAGCATATGAATGAATTAGCAAATTAGCAGAAAGGACTTCTGCTGAAAAACTAATAAAGCATCCATCCAATAATGGGATAGATTTTTAACTGATGGAACTCTATAAGGATCTTGCAGACAAAAAAATCTGGACCACTGTGGATAATGGGAGGAATTTTGGGAGCACTTATTGATTGCCTCAACACACATCACAGAGAAAAGAAAAGGTCAAAAGAGATAATAAACCTGATTATGAAGTGTCTCACATGACTCTCCGATAACTATCGCTTCCTTGCTCACCCATGACCTTTCCTGCCAGCTCAGGAGCCTCTCTTTTCATTTGGGGCTCATCTCCCTTGATTTTTAGAGGCAGAAGTGTAGTGACAGGCAAGAGAAGCATTTCTGGTTCCCCTGTAGTTCCAACTTAGTAGCTACAGAATGAGAAAATGAACTTTATGTAAAATAAAGAAAACCAACTTTTTCAAAATGGTTATTTTCACTCATCTTTTGAAAAAGTTTTGAAAGTGATCTTAGATTTGCCCTGGTCATTTTATTTTATTTTGTTTTTAACTCTTAGGACAATCTGAGCAAATATAGATGCAAGTCATGTGTTTTTCAGATCTAAAACGTAAACATAAAAATATTTTACCCAAAGACTGATTTCATATCATTCTGATTTCAGTACCTAGGTTCTAGGAAATAAGTTCTGTGAGACAAAAAGATTATCCAGCATTGGAAGGTTAAGAAGATTCCACGGACAATGGCGTTTGGTTATTGCTTATTCAACCCAAGTTACATAGCTATCTCTAGAGCAGGGCTTATCAGTGCCTTTAATGTACTAATTAATAACTGGCTTTATGAATCTCTGAGAGAGAGAGCATAAAATATTTCTGAAATTCATTTGACCACCAGCTTTCCTCTGTAACATTACTTAGAAGAATAATTAACTATCCTAAAAGAAATCAATCCTGTTGCTTTTTACCTTGGGTGGGATAGAGCTACGTATTTGAGAAATAAAGTTTATTGCAGATCATACTCGTAGCTACTCCATGGCCATCTGACTTGTGGACGTCCCCCTCCACCTCCCATGAGGTGGATTTTGAGTAGGCTAGTTAATATATTCTAAGCGGTCCATCCTAAATCTGCTGCCCAGGTTTGGTACAGGTTAAGTCAGTGGTTTTGACTTGGTAGTCGAGGTGGGAGAGGTTGGGGAGGCCTAAAGTTCCACTCCTTTTTGCAAAGAACATGTATTGAAATCTCCTCCAAAACATTGTTTTATATACTTTCAAGAAGACCTTTTAATTAGATAAGTAGGACCCATTCAGTTATAGAACCTCCAGTTTTTAATGCTAAGAACATTGTCTCTAATGATGAACTAGCACTATATATATATGTGTGTGTATATATGTATATGTGTATGTGTGTGTGTGTGTGTGTGTGTGTGTATGTATATATATATATCCCACATTACTCCAGTTTCGTGAAGTTCAACGTCAGGCAAAACTAATCTATGATGAGACTAGTCAGAGTAGTGGTTTTTTCAGGGAGGCATCAACTGGAAAGCGACCTGAGGGAGCCCTCTTGGGTGTTCAGAATATTCTGTATTTTGCTCTGAGTAGTGGATATATGGGTATATGTGCCTATACAAATTCATGGGCCTATTATACACTTAAGAATTGCACATCTCATTGTATTATTTAATCTCAATTAAAAAATTAAGTAAAAGAATAGAAATGACTGAGAGTAGACATTTTTTTCTGTTTGGGGGCAATCCTGAAATGGTTTTTTAAAATGAAGAAAAAGAAAAGGAAGAAAAAGCCCTGTTATGCATTTGGATCCACTCCAAAGATATGAATAATTCTCATGCACCCTTTGGGGAAATATCCTATTTTATTACCCAAGATGGAAAAGGTTAATGTGAAGGGAAGGTAGAGGAAAAGATGGCTCCCTGTCTACCTAGACCTAATGCTTCTCAACTTCGGAGACCGAATCCTTGCCAGGACCCTGGGTGGCTCTGGAGCACCCCAAGTTGTTGGGAATCCCCATGGTCACCAAGAATCCCTCCCCCTTGCTCTTGATGGTAAACACTTCTGCTTTCATCTTTGCATATGAATGAACCTTTCCAGCCTGCATTTCAAATGAGAATCTTTCCATGCAGGGCATAAGGCCCTGTGCTCACAATGCTCAGATTGAGAAGATACAAGGAAATTAGACAGCCTGTCAATCCATTTATCCAAGAGGCATGAGGTTACAAATCAGTGGGAGAAGTATTTGCATCGAGAATCGAAAAGTAGAAGTCTCAAGACGTAAAAAGTCTGTCCCTGGAGACCTGGAGTGACGCGTTGGTGCGCCTGGCGCTGCCACCACGGATCACTCATCCTGCTCATTCTCATTTAGAAGAGCACGCAGAGGGAAAGAGCTGGGCTCTGTCTTGGCTCTGTCACGTGCCAGCCAGCCAGGGTACCCCTTGCGAACCTGCCTTTTCCTCCAATTAATGAAGAAAATCAAACCTTGTGAGGACTTCAGGAGACCAGCAAGGAGAAAAACACTTGCGTCGGGTGTCCAGAAATGTTAGGTCCTCTCCTCTCACCCCCTTATCCTCCATGTGCAGCCAGGAGGGAAGGCTCTGGGGTGAGACTGCTTGGGATTGGAGCTTGGTCCTGCCAACTAGTACACTGGTGACCTTAGATGGCAAGTTCTGGAGCCCTCATAATCTATGTAAATAGATTCTCTATGTAAATAGAAGTCTGTTATGTTACATTCCGTCAGCTCCCAGGTTTACCCTGAGGATGGCATTAACAAAGCAGGGAACAGGTCGAACATGCTATCTGGATCACAGATGGTGCTTCTTACCTTGTAGGTGGCTAGCATTATTTTATTATTAATATGATTACCATTATTAGAGAGACTGAAGGAGCCAGTCTTCAAGTTAGGCAGCTTTCAAGGGGACAATGCATCTCAGCTATTTATAAGTTAATTTATCCTGTGTCTTGCTATGGTGGAGGTACCTTTAAAGAATGCAGCGCACAAAGCAGCCTTCCTACCTCTCGTTCATCAGCCTTCCTGGAGCATATCATGAGGACTAATATTCCCTTGAACATCACCTCAATTAAAAAGTTAATTAAGAAGAACTGAAATGACTAAAAGGAGGCTCTAGTGTCATGCCCTAGGCAAGAGCAAAGCAGGGTCACCTCTCCTTCCAGACTTTGCTACTGTGCTGTTGGCCTTTCAGGGCAGAGAACATTGTGCCATAAAGCCAGAGGGAGGGATATTCAACTTAATTTGTTGATGCCTAAAACTAGAGAAACACTGGCAACTATTCAAAATCATTTATTCATCTCTCTACCCATCCATCCATCTATCCATCCACTTACCTATCTATCCACTCATCCATCCATCCACCCACCCATTCACCCATCTCCACACATCCATCCATCTATCTACACATCCTTGTATCCATCCTTCTATTCATCTATCTATCCATCCATTCACCCATCCATTCACTCATCCATCCATCCACCCACCCATCAATCCATCCATCTATCCACACATTCATTTATCAATCCATCTACTCCTCTATCTATCCATCCATTTGCCCATCCATCTACTCATCCACCTATTTTTCCACCAGTCTATTCATTCATCCACCCACTCACCCATCCATCTATTTATCCATCCATCTATTCATTCATCCATCCACCCATTCATCTATTTATCCATTCATCTATTCGTCCATGCATCCATGTATCCATCCATCCTTTTTGTACTGAATACGTGTTATGCATCAGTTCCTGCTATAAAAGCTGGGTATATAAAGCTGAGTAAGAGGGGGTGATTCCCTGGGGGAGATTCTCAGAAAGAGAGCAGATGAACTGCATGAGGGAAGGGCAACAGTAGAGGGAGGAACCACCCTGTTGGAGAACAGAAGTACCTAATTCAGTCTAAGCGATCAGGGGAAGCTCCTTAGAGGTGGAAACATCTCAGACTGAAAGAAAGCGGTGGAGAGGAGGTCCAGAGGGAAAAGACAACATGGCGAAAGAGATGGCCTGAGTAGCTGAGTGTTAAATTTCCTTGCAGGGCAGAAGATGAGGGCAAAAGAGAAGGCAAAGTTTCAGAGTATGGAAAGTGTTCTTCTCTGACAAAAGGCCTTGTGGTTTATCTGGTAGGACACAGAGGGCCAGGTGGAATGGGTCTGTGTGAAACACAGCCAGCTTAGCTTTTCTGACAGTGATTCTGGGCAGGTTGCAAAGAGAGAAGGTGGTCAGGGCCCAGGAAATGGCCAGAAGCTGAGCAGTGACGAAGGCCTGAAGAGGAGGGCAGGCACCCTAGAAATGCTTGGGAGGTAGAGCATAAGGTAGATGGAAAAACCTAACAGGAAGAAAGTCATCATCTCATGAGGAAAGACAAGTCGGTTTGGAACGGGTGTGTCCAAGTGTCTACACCTGTGTGTGGCAAGGTAGAGCTGTCCAGGAGGCAGTTCTATTTCAAATCAAAAGCAGATAGAGTGAAAAGATAAAAGGGCCAAGGATGACCCATCAGGGAACTCTAATGTTGAAATGGCAGTGATTCTGCAAGTGATCTGCCTGAACTGCTGTGCGTCTTTAAAATATCCTGGACACAGGCACGGCTGGAAATCTCCCTTAGTCTTGACTGAATAGCCAGCCTTTCAAATGAGGCAGAAATAAAAACATCACCCCAGAGACTGAGATCCATCAAAACTTTCTATACCCAAGGAAACCCAAGACCTGTGTGGGCTGGGCTGGCAGCCTGTGGAGATCCTGGAGAGGGGATTCCTCTGCCTGAAAGCACTAGCTGAGCTTTAAGAGTCTCTGGTTTTAATTAGATAAATAAATTATGATACACTCATACAATGCAACTCACTGCAGCCTTTAAAAAGAATGAGACAGATCTATATGTACTGACATAAACAGATACCTCAGATATATGGTTAAATGAATATAGAAGTATATGCATGCACACATACATACATACGCACACACACATGCATAAATATATTATAAGACTTGGAAAAATGTATGCCAGACTGTTACAGAGATTGGAAAGTGGTACAAAGTACTTTCACTCTCAAAGTTCTATGCATCAAGAAATACAGGCATCTATTTGTTTTGTACTGAGAACAAAACAGTGACAATGATGCAGTGAAGGTGACACAATTCTGCTATTTCTAACTGTCCAGGTCCCACTCCTGGGCTGTCACGTTCCCCAGAAATGGGCTCTGTGATGTCAGAGATGAATGGAGAAGGAAGAGGCGGGGTGATTTACTGAGGATGTTTGGTGGCGTTATGATCAGATGAGACGCCCAAACTATGATAACCAAGGGAACCACAAACACGAGCTAGGGAAATCATGTTAAGAATCAGAGAAAACGATGATGAGAATCAATACATGGAAACACGTCACAGATAGTCTGAATTCAGAAAGCAGAGAATGGAAAGGGAAGGTGAGCGCGGTAGGGTAAGCAGTTCGAGGTGGGACGGGATTATTGAGACTCAGGAGCCTGGTATCCTGTGGAGCTATGTGCTTTCAGTGCAGGATTGATGGCTTAAAACAGCAGTGAGGACCAGACTCAAAGGCACATCAGTAATATTACAAATGGGGCACACCCCAGCCTGAGTGGGCAGTTAGAGGAACCCAGCGATTGGGAGGTAGTAGCTGCCTCATGAAATTAGCCAGAACTTAGATGTGGATAGAACCCTTGGTCTGCCAAGCAAACCAGCAAACAAAACTCTTTCCCTGTGGTGTCTGGTTGCATTCTTACTGCAGGTTCTTCTTTGCGGAACACAAGAAACAGGCAGAGAGCCAGCTTCGCAGTCTCCAGTCCCAATCAATTCTGAAGTTGTCACACCACTGCCCCATTTCCCCTTAGTGAAATCAATCACCGACATCCCAGGTAGAACCTTGGTTTCCAAGTCCTGGTATCCCATGCCTCCTGATAGTAAATGAGCCTGGATTTGCATGCACTGCTGCTATGCCCAGAATGCCCGGCAACTAGCATGTAACACAATAAAAAATGTTCTGCTCCAGACAAGTAAATTAGGCCGACTGATGAACAATTTTTCTTGAGAAGATTTGCTTACATAAACCTAATAAACCAAGCCCTGAAAAGTCTCTTCCTATCAGCCTTGGGATAGCGCTGGCTAGAGAGATACGAAGTTAGGTGATTAAGAATCTCTTCCTCTTAAAGAAATGGAGGAAAGGGGGATTTTAGTGAGAATAATTTGGACCTACTCCGGCTGTGAGTGCAGCCCCTCTGCCCAGCCAGACCTTCATAAACAACATGTCTCCTTCCTTTTCTTTTCTACATACCTGGAACTGACGATGAGGCCTAGAAGCCCCAGTCCAAGCTATTAATTAATTAATTAAAAGTCAAGCTTGAAATATTTCCCCCCAGGCCCCCAATCTCTGGGAATCTCTTTTTATTCCCAGAGATTGCAAAGATCTCTGGGAATAAAAAGAGCCTGTTTGATAATAAAACAAAGTGCCCCCATGAGATAGAGCAGGCACGGGCACCGGGCATGAGAGTTGAGGACCAGGTGCCTAAGGGTCTGCTCAAGGCAACATAGCCCCATTGGACCTCTCAGACCAGACATGAAGAATGCAGGCAGGGAGGCATTTATGAGACCCACTTGGGACTGGGATTAGGGTGAGGTGAGTGACGCATTCATTCTGGGTGCAGAATTTAAGGGAGCACCAAGCAAAATTCAATGCTATAATTAATACAAAAAGTCAAAACAAATGCAATACAATCCATGATGTGCAATGTATCCAAATTTTAAAGAAAGACAGGATCTGACCCTGTATTTGCACAATTTACGTTACTCAGCTCACCCTTACCCCAGCCCTTTTGCTCTGTTTTTAGCAAAAGAAAAAAAAAATCCTTTCGACTCAGCAATCCCCCTGCCCCAGATCTAAATCCAACAGAAATGCATAGATAACAGTTTCACCAAAAGACACGTATGGGAACTTTATAGCAGCACCATTCCATAGCCCCAAAGCATAAATGATTACAATGTCCATCAATCATGAAAAGGTTAAGTAAATTGTAGTCTACTCATACAACTGCCAGTCAGCAAGAAAAAATCAACTATTGCTACATGCAACATGCAGTGAATCTTATCAACATACTGATGTGTGAAAGAGGCCAGACCCAAAAGGGAACATTCTTTGAGTCCATTTACATAAAATACAAAAAACTGGTGATATTATTCTTTGGTGTTAGAAGTTAAAAGACATATGGGATGATACTAGGAGGTTGTGACTGTGAGGGCTGTGAAGGGGGTCTGCAGAACTGGTTATGATCTATATCTTAACATAGGTGCTGGTTACATGGATTTTTTTTTTTTCTTTTTCTTTTTTGGAGGCAGAGACTCACTCTGTCATCCAGACAAGAGTGCAGTGGCACAACCTCAGCTCACTGCAACCTCCATCTCGAGGGTTCAAGCAATTCTCCTGCCTCAGCCTCCTGAGTAGTTGGGATTACAGGTATGTGCTACCACGCCCAGCTAATCTTTTTTTTTTTTTTGAGATGGAGTCTCGCTCTGTCACCCAGGCTGGAGTGCACTGGCATGATCTTGACTCACTGCAACTTTTGCCTTCTGGGTTCAAGCAATTCTCTGCCTCAGCCTCCTGAGTAGCTGGGATTACAGGTGCCCACCACCACGCCTAGCTAATTTTTGTATTTTTAGTAGAGATGGGGTTTCACTATCTTGGCCATGTTGGTCTTTAACTCCTGACCTCATGATCCACCCACCTCGGCCTCTGAAAGTGCTGGGATTACAGGCATGAGCCACCGTGCCTGGCCTTTTTTCGTATTTTTAATAGAGACAAGTTTCACCATGTTGGCCAGGCTGGTGTTGGACTCCTGATTTCAAGAGATTTGCCTGCTTTGGCCTCCTAAGTGCTGGGATTACAGGCGTGAGTCACTGTGCCCAGACTTGGTTACATGGAAGTTTTCACAAAATGAAAATCTATTGACCTGTGGTCTTTTATTTCATTAAGAAGACAAAAGATTGGATAAAAGGGCGGAGCTAATGACAGCCACCTCAGCTTGCATTATGAGTATTTGCATTATGAGTATAACGGCAACATTTTATTTGTGGTGGCCTGGAAAGAAGACATCAATACTTCCTGAGAAAACAAATTCCAAGGAAAGACTTTGCTTCCCCCAAAGCCTTATCAAGAGCAAAGACCTGCCCCTTAGTTTCTATTCTTTGTGGATGTGTATTCATGAAATTGGAAGTTGGTCTTTTTTTTTGTTTTTTTTTGTTTTTTTCCTGAGGGCTACAATCCCAGGTTACATCAGGATTTCCCTGAAAATCAGGCTCTTTCAAGAAGCCCACGATTTACGATCCTTGGGTCATTTCCATGGTGACAGCAAATGTGAAATCTCTCCACTGCTATTTCCAAAGCCTTCTATCATGTTTAGCCTAGCCAGGAATCCAGAGCTGTTGAACACAGTTGTGTTGGTTTTCCACTGCTGCCATAACAAATAACCACGAACTTCATGGTGAAAAGCAACACGGATTTATTATATTATAGTTCCAGAGGTCGGAAGTCCAGTATGACTCTCATCAAATGAACACTGCGGGAGGAGCAAGCTGTGTTTCTTCCTGGAGGCACTGGGGAAGAATCGGGTTTGCCCATTCATGGGGTTGGCAGAATTTAGCTCCATGCAGTTGTAGGACTGAGGTCTCGGTTTCCTTGCTGGCTGTCAGCAGGAGTAGCTCTCAGCTCCCAGAGGCCTCTCTCCTCTCCTTGTACAAAGCTTCCTATATATTTCAGAAGCAGCCACAGGGAGTCAAATTATTCTCAAGCTTCCATCTCTGGGACCACACCCAGGACAGTTTCTCCACTTTTAAAGACTCATGTGATCCGATTGTATCCCCACCCCAGATAATCTAGGATAATCTCTCACCTCAAGGTCTATAACCTCAATCACATCTGCAATGTTCCTAGGGGAAAAAAACCCACTATTTTTCTATATAGTACTCACACCACACTTCTGACACCAAATGTGTGGGAGTTTTCCCACACTAACCAATCCTCTAATTCTCAGCAGATACTGACTGAGCATCCCGATAACTGCCTGGAGTTATGCAGATCCCACAAACGAAGGGTTCAGTCCCATTTCAGACATCAGTGATAAGTCTAGGCCTCTGGTACGTCTGACAAACTGGCTATAAATTTGGGTTTCCCAAGACTCCCTCCTTGGGTTCTATAATTTGCTAGAACGGCTTACAAAAAGTCAGAGAAATATTTACTTACATTCACCAGTTTATTATAAAGGGTACAACTTAGGAACAGCCAAATGGAAGCAATGCATAGGGACAGGTATGATGAGTAGGGTGTGGAGCTTCTATTTTCCTCTCCAGGTGTGTCATCCCCCAGACACTCTGGTTTGTTCACCAACCTAGAAGTTCTCTAAACCAGGTAGTTTACAGTTTTTATAGAGGCTCTATTAGGTAGGCATGATTGGTTAAATCATTGGTCATTGGTGATAAAATAGCAAAAGATGTGGCCAAACTCGGTGGCTCATGACTGTAATCCCAGCATTTTGGGAGGCCAAGGCAAGAGGATTGCTTGAAACCAGCAGTTGGAGACCACCCTAGATAACAGAGTGAGACCCCATCCCTAAAAAAAAATTTTTCTTTTTTTCAAATGGGGCATAGTGTCTTGCACCTGTAGTACCAGCTACTCAGGAAGCTGAGGTAGGAGGATCACTTGAGCCCAAGAGGTCAAGGCTGCAGTGAACCCTGATCACACCACCATACTCCAGACGAGGTGACAGAACTGTCTTAAAAATAAATAAAAGATGTTCACCTTACTTCTATCACTCAGGAAATTCTGAGAGTTTTAGAAGCTCTCATTCCAGAAACCAGGGTCATAGACCACATATATGTTTCTTCTTATGCCACAGTTTCTTTTTGCCAGGTAAGGTAACATATTCACAGGTTCCTGAGATTAGGGCATGAATATTATTCTGCCTGCCACAACTGTTAAAATGAATCTTTTCTCCTCATTTTTATACTATCTCAGAATTTTGATGCTCAAAATTATCCAGCTTCTCTTGTACTGATGAAGAAAAAGAATTAAGACATGCATGGGACTTCTGCAAGGAGCAGAAACAGTCTCTACATTGGTGCATTCATTCAACAAATATTTGAGCACCAGCCAGATGTCAAGCTTAGTTCTGGACACCATGGACACAGGGAGGAACAAATCAGAAATATCTCTGCCTTTATGGAGTTTCTATTATAGCATGATGGAGATAACACACACACAAAACAATTAAATAAATGACTTGATAGGCGGTTTCTAAAATGACTCCAGCAGATTTTCCCTGGATCCTTCCATGGTTGAGACATGAGATAACCACAGTTTTGGCCACCATTTTTCTTGCAGCCTTGTGCAAGACCCTGAGCTAGGGAGCTAGCTAAGCCACGCTCAAGTTCCTGACCCACAAACATTATGAGATAAAAACGTTGCTATTTTAAAGCCACCAAGTGTAGGAGTATTTGTTATGCAGCAGTAGCTAACTAGTACATGTGTCATGTCAGACGGAAATAAGTCTTAATTAAAAAAAAAAAAAAAAATAGAGCAAAGAAAGAGAACAGGGAATTCCAGAGAAGAGTTTGGTTGCATTTTGGAAAAGGGTCATTTGGGAAGATTCCAGATGGTATCGTAACAAATAAAAGACTCAAAAAGGGCTTCTAGGCGGCCATCATATCAGAGTAGGGTGAGGTTTTCTGGCATTGACTAGCAAAATCAGCAGGCTTAGAACTGTCATACATAGTGAGTTTCAAAGACACAACCTAAATTCTTTTACTGTACTTTATTACTCTCCCTGCATGACACTCCTCAGGTTCTGTTATCACAGCTGCTACTAGAAATTCCCTGAGTTTTATTAACAGAGCAGTTTCTTGCTGTGGTATTATATAACATACCTCGGATATCTGCCTTCATCTATATAAATCAAGAATTCCATACGGATATAGTTTTCAAAGGAGGGAGTTCACATAAGGAAGTTCTTCTCTTCAAAATGCAGATGGCAGGATCTAGAGATGCTTCAAATGCAAGCACATTTAATAAACAATGGTGCTATGAAAATAAACACACCAGTGGAAAGAGAAGCTGAGCTTGCCCATGACATCTAGTGTTGTTCAAATATGCAAATTCATCTCTACAGCAAAGTATGTTTTGATTTTCTAGAATCTGATCATCCAGTCATGACAAATCCCTCTGATTATTTTTTTTTCCTTGCAAGTTACAATTTAAGGTTCTACACAGTAGCAGTGGGCCTGAGAATATTGGTTGATGTAATTCTTGGTCTTGGTTGAGGCAGAAACTTAAGTGAGTGTAACGATTTATATGATCAAATAAAAGCTTCTGAATAATAATAATAATAAAAACATCTTTTCTCCATCTCCCAGCTCTCTTAAGTCATTTAGTGCCTCCACCAAAATGCAATGCCAGTGACTGTGCTGAAACAGCTTAAACGGTGGCACGTAAATTCTCACTCTCTTTTACAAAGGAAGTTTCAGAAATTTGCAAAGGATTAATTGACCTCTCCTTGCCTCTGAACTCTCATATTTAAAACAAGCAATAATATGGAAGAAAAAAAGGCTTATTGTAAGGCTGTTTTCACTGCTATAGGTAGGTATTGGTCTCCCCTTAGAAGGCACCCTTTTCTACCAGGATGGATGAGATGCTGCCATGTATGCCCCTCAACTCTCCTCACCCCGCTCCACCTGCCTGCTTCCTCTGCCCCTGTTAGCTGTGAGTGCCTCCCAGGAGACCCAGCAGTGCTGCTATGTACAGTTGTGCTGGCTGTGCACTGCCCAAGGTCACTGGCCTAGGAAATAAACTAGGCCTATACTGAGCTCTTTTTTAATTTGCCATGCCACAAACTCTGTCAGAAGGAAGGGATGCTTTTATTTAATTCACCTCACAGGCCTCATGTGGGTCTACAGTGACCCCAAGATGAGGAATCTGGTGAGGTCTAGACCCATGGGTTCATCCTGGTCATGGTTTGAACCCCAGCACCTGGCACAATCCTTGGCATATAATGAACACTCAATAAATGCATAGTCATGAATTGCTGAATGGATTAATGAAATAATTGGAAGAGACAAAGAGGCAGAAAAGAGGAATCCTCTGAATTTTCCCCAGCAAATTGGAGAAAGCTCAGACTGTGGTGGATATGGCACCCCTGAATCCTGTGATGCCTTGCTCACCTATCTGTTTTTTGTTTCCTGTTGACTCACGTATTTCACCAGTCTTCTAGCATAATCTCTTGTCTGAGCTCTCCCAGTTCTAGAGACCAGAAGACACCACTCTTGAGAGTAACAAGATATGCACAGAGATTATAAAACTAAAGGGAAGGGAGCTGAAGAAGGTATGACTTTCCATTCCCTCCTGCCCTTGCACCCAGATGAAATCAGCAGGACTGCTCATCTATGGGACTGTTTTGCAGAAATCATCATTAAACTGGCTTACTGAGGTGTGGTCAGGCGGAAAGGAAGTAGTGGTGTCTTAACTCTGGTACTTGGGCACATTTGCTAAGTATAACCGTAGATTATAACAACTTAGATCAAGAGGCAGCAAACATTATTTGTAAAGGACCATGTGGTCTCCATTCTCAGCTCTGGTCATTGTAGCAGGTCAGCAGCCATAGACAGTGTGTCAATGAGTGAGTATGGCTGGTTCCAACAACACCTTACTTATGGACACTAAAATTTAAATTTCATACAATTTGTACATGTGATGAAGAAATATCCTTATAAGAAATTTGTTTTCAACAATTTAAAAATGCAAAAGCCATTCTTAGCTTGTAGGCAATGGGAAAACAGGCTTTAGGCTAGCTTTGGCCCATGGGATTCACTTTGCCTGCTTAGATGGTGCTTACCTGGTGCCCAGCATTGTGCCAAGTGCTTGGTCATTTACAACTCACACCAGCCCCTTGAGGTGGAGGCTATTAGTACCCCCATTTAGCATATACAGACGGAAACAGAAAGGTTAAGTATCTAGCTGAAGTTCATGTGCCTGGTTAGTGGAAGAGCTGGGATTCAAACCCATGAGTTTGTCTCCAGAGCCCTTGTATATAACATAACCTATACACTACCTTAGCCCAGTATGCAAGTGCTTTCTTCTCTTACAACCCTTGGAAGTTAAGAATACTCTACTAATTTGCTTATTCATTTTTTTGATCCATCCATTCATAAAGCCTCTCCTCAGGTATGGAGTATACAGAGACACTTCAGCACCATCCCCAACTCTTAGGATAATCTAGTGGGCAAGCAGATGTGTATTATGGAAAGATACTTCCAAGATTCTCCACTGGATTTTTTAAGCCTTTTTAGAGAGAAGAGTAGGAAGCACTCCCCAGATAGACAAGGTAGCACAGACATTTCAGGGGGATTATCAGTCAGAGGCACAGAAGTATTTCACAGCTCTACTTGAAGCCAACTTGCAATCTCCAATGTATTAGTCACCTTTGCTGCAGTAACAAGCACCCCCAGATCTCTGTGAAGTATGACAGCAAGCATCTATTGCTAGCACCCTCGTTTGCGGCTGGGCTGCATCAGCTGTGCTCCAAGCTGCAGGTCAAGTTGGATCTGTTCCTTTTGGTTCTCGTGCTCATCACAGAATGAAGGAGTAAGTGCCACCTGGGACACAGTCATCTCATGGCCAGGTGGCAGGACTGAGCAGAGATGTATGGACTCTCAACGACAACTCCACCCTTCATAGGGAGAGGCACTGCAAAAGCACATGGCATAGAAGCTGTAGTAGGTGGAATGGTGGATTCCTGCTAGGGTCTGAATGTTCATGTTCCCCTAAAATTCATATGTTGAAATTTAATCACCAATGTGATGGTATTAAGAGGTGGAGATTTGAAAGGTGATTAAGTCATGAGAATGGGGTCATCATGAATGGGGTTAGTGCCTTTATAAAAAGAGGCCCCAAAGAGCTGCCTTGTCCCTTCTACCATATGAAGACACAGCTAGAAGACACCATCTATGAACTAGGAAGTGGACCCTAACCAGACACTAAATGGGCTGGCACCTTGATTATCGACTTGCCAGCTCCAGAACTGTGATAAATAAATTTCTATTTTTTATAAGCTACCCAACATTTTGTTTTAGTAGACTCAAAAGACAAAGACACTTCCCTAAAAAGATACATCCATGAATATTACCTTATAGGGCAACATTTGTGATTTAGTTACAGATCTGGAGGAGTTTGCCCGGGATTATTCTGGTTGACCATAAATGCAGTCATATCTATTATTGTAAGAAAGAGGCAGAGGGAGTTTAAGGGCAGACACATAGAGAAGGTTATATGAAGACAGTAGAGAGAGATGCAGCAGCAAGCCAAGGAATGCCAAAAGAACTGGAAGAGACAAGGACCGGACCTTTGTCCAGAGCCTCCAGAAGAACCATGACCCTGCTGACACCTCAGTTTCAGACTTCTGGCCTCCAGGACTTTGAGAGAATAAATTACTCTTGGCTTCGGTCACCCAGTTTGTAGTATTTTGTTACAACAGCCACCAGAAATTAATGCAGCAGCTAAATCTGAGAAAGAGAGAGAGAGAGAGAGAGAGAGAGAGAGAGAGAGAGAAAGGAACAGTGAACAATAATACCATCTGCCATCTCCACTAACATTCTTCATGGAATGGTGCTATACTGTTGCCTACTAGGTGGTATGGTATATCCTCTTTGGGGTTAGACAAACCTCTGTCTGCACAACAGCCTTCCGGGTTGTGGTAACCTAGACAAAAGTCTCCACAAGACCTCTGTCTGCAGAAGGGCAGAGAACCATGTGTCACACCCCAGTAGTTGCTTGTCATGAAACCTCCTCTGTCTCCAGCCATCCTACTCCTTCTTCTAAGCCACGATTTCTTCATACCAGGGTAGAGATTATGAGCCTGACTGGTCTCACCCAGAGGCTGGGTGGCTCTACGCAGAAAAAGTACCCAAAGTTCTCTTCATCTAATCTCTCCATGGCTCAGAGTATGCTCCCTGGGAAGCACTCTAGGACTTGTCTCTGGGAAAAGTACATTGCATCAGCATTACAGTGATTTTTTTACTAGAAGAGTAAAAAATAGTGCCAGTAGGGATGCAGACTGACTTCCTGCTGGAAACTTTAGGTCTCATGGAGGCATATACCTCTCACTCACTGGATGAGACATGTAGCTAGACCTTCTCAGAGGGTGTCTGGAAGAATCTTGACTGCTGACTCAAAATACTGCAAGCCCAGTTTCTCTATTAGGGAAAGTTCATTGCCATAATTTTTGGTGTTGCTATATCCTGATCATGGGCTGGCTCTTGTTTCTCTAAGTAGAAAAGATCTGACCCAATGCTAGTGCATTTGTTGCCTAGGGCTTCCATAAAGGGAGCCCATAACAGGTGGGTTACATCAACAAAAATGTATTCCCTCCCAGTTCTAGAAGTCCTAAATCAAGGTGTCACCACACTCCCGCTGGAGACCCTGAGAAACCGCCCCAAGCATTTGTCCTAGCTTCTGGTGGCTGCCAGCAATGCTTGGTGTTCTTTGGGTTCGGTCTACCACATCCAGCATCTGCCTCCTTGAAGGGTTGTCATGTCCTTCTTTTCTCCCTGTGTTTGTCTTTGTGTTCGCTCCTCTTCTCGTAAGGGCACCAGCCATTGGATTTAGGATCCAACCTAATCCAGTATAACCTCACCTTAATTAATTACATCTGCAACAACCTTAATTCCAAATAAGTTCACATTCTGGGGTTCTGGGTGGACATAAATTCTGGGGGGACACCAGTCAAGCCACCAGAACAGGCAACGGGTCTTTTCTGCCTTTCCATTGGCAGTGAATCCAGTAGAAGTCTTTATTTCATGTCAAAATGCAGGAGGCCACATTGCATTCAAAGTGTAAGTTACATTTTTCTAATTGGTAAATTCGTACTACACAAATCTCACAGAGACACCCCGATCCCCTAACTCCAGTGTTGACGCTGAAATTATGCTGAGTGTCAAAATGACATCAAACAACTGAAGTTATTTCTACCCGAAAAAATTTGATTATTTCACTTTGATTTACATGGCATTTTTTCCCCTCACCTAGAAAAGCTGACTTTGAAATCCCCTTCGGCACGGGACAATGAGAAGCAGGCTGTGTTTTAAATGGAAAAGAAAACTTCCATTATATTTGATACATATTTTCTCTCCTTGATTTGAATGTTATAATTGGATTGGTGAGATATTTATTAGGAACTCTGTGTTTTTTCCCCCCAGTGGCTTGAAGGGCATCTCTTAATTTGCTTCTCTCTTTGGACTTCTGAGAAGTGGCTGTGAGGTATTATTCCCACAAAACTTACTTCTTTCAAACATTTATTTAAGGCTATCATTTTCTTAATAATTCTGAGGATAATTCAGAATAATTTTCACCACCGCTGCAATTTTTAACTTCAATGAATATGCATCGTCTATTTCTCCCAGCCACGTCCCCTCTCTAGAGCCCCTTTTTGTGACAGCCAGAAGGACTCAGGAAGGTACATACAGCAGAAGGAGTATGGCTCCTGAGGCCTGGCTACTTTCATCAGCCTCACCATTGACTAGCTAAGCACAAGCCTGCTGGCCTCACGTTACCCATGGCTAAAATAAGAGCATTAGACTTAACAGGTTGACTCAAAACTTTTTAAGCGTCTGTTTCACCTAACTTTTAATCTTAAGAACAACATGAAAAACAGACTAAAGACTCATCAGGCCAGGCACAGTGGGTCATGCCTATAACCCCAGAACTTTGGGAGGCCAAGGTAGGTGGGTGGCTTGAGGTCACAAATTCGAGACCAGTCTGGGCAATATGGCTAAACTCCATGTCTACAAAACATACAAAAATTAGCTGGGCGTGGTGGTGCACACCTGTAGTCCTAGCTACTCAGGAGGCTGGGGTGAGAGGATGGCCTGAGCCCAGGAGGTGAAGGTTGCAGTGAGCTGAGATTGCACCACTGCACTCCAGCCCAGGTAATAGAGTTAGATCTTGTTTCAAAATATATATACATATATATGTAAAATTAAAAAAGACTCATTAGCTCAAGGAGGGGTTGCCTGTGTAGAGTGGTAGGGGATTAATTGTAAACAAATCCAAGGGAACTCTGTAGGATGATGGAAATATTCTTTATCTTCTTTGACACGGTGGTTACATGGGGTAAATTCATCAAACTGTACACTAAAGCTACACACATCCTAGTATATATAATTATGCCTCAATAATGTTGATTAAAAAGCTATCTGCTTTTATCAAAGGAATTGGGTCAAAGTATGTAAAAATCAGTAAACTACCTAACATTCTCAAGTACTAGCATTGCAGGAGAGCCTGGGGGTTCAAATTCAAGATATTAAGTTGCTAAGAAGGGCAGTTTAGTTTAGCAGCTGGGCACAAGTTCAGAAGTCAAGTATTTCTGAATTTGAAAGAAGAATGTGCAAGATTTTATTAAGTTCATCCTTTGTTTCTCTTTGCTCAACAACTACCTTGTTTCTATTTTATTCACTCACTCAACAGGTTTTTATTGAGTGTCTACACTGCTCCAGAAATGAAGCTAAGTAGTTAAATCCCGTGATATACCAACTACAACCACAAAGCAACCATCATTTAGATAAGTTAAAAATTTTATTTAAAAGCACTTACTTTTTCTAAGAGCTTTATAAAAATTTTGATAATTAAAAAAGTTCACTACAAAATTAAAGTACATACAATTCTTAAAGACTGAGAACTTAAGCCACTATCATCCCCAGTTTAAAATCTCTTCTCTTTCCTTTGAGACACATCTCCCTACTGGGCTGAAATCAATGGCCATGCTGACTTCTTCTGATCATTTTTGTGGATTTCACTGTGGCTGGATTCTCTGACTGTGCTCTCCAGAGTGTGCTCTCCAGAGTGTGAACTCGTGTTCATCTTTGCCTACGGAGGAACTGCATTGTTTAGTTTTCTTGGACAAGAAAAATCACATGAGTGTTCCTACTTCCCTTTTCACTTTGGTCACCTGGAAGCTCACAACTAATTGTGTGGCCCAATCAGAGCAACTGCATTGAATTGTTTGGTCCGTGCTTCTGCCTTATGGTTACTCCCTAGTCTTGACCTTCTTTTATAATATGCAATTCCATCATTATCTTATTTTTACTTTTTTGGTAATTTCTTAAGCATCGATTTGCCACTATATCCTATAAACCACTTATAGAATTAGGCAAAATATTAATAAATAAATAAAACTATTAAATCCATAATTTCTGCCTCTAACATGTTAACTGTTACATTGCAGGGGCTCAGTAAATATCCCCAAATTTCTGCCATCCTCACAGTTTTCAAGAAAGGATAAGTTCTTCCACTCATGTTCTTTTAAATACTGCCTATCAGAGGGTGTTACCTAAAATTAAATAGTCAGATATGACTTTTCAACTTCTGTTTGGGCCATCTTGACTTGGCTGTTATGCCATAGCCTGACTTTAAATACACTCAAGCTGAGATATTTGAAACTATTTTCAGAAAGAAGGAGAACCAAACTAAAATGCCTAATAGGAGTCATCCAGTTTCCCTCCCCTTTTGTCTCTTATAGCTGACAGCCTCCACCTGACACCCACTACCTCTCCCCACCACTCAGGTAAGCGTGATATAACAGAAGAATCTCAGGCTTTGGGGCTATGAGATTGAATTCCGGTTCAGATTCTTATAGCTGCAGAACTTGGACACGTTACTAACTTCTTTGAGCTTTTGTTTTCTTATTTTGAAGACAAAAACAAGTACCTTATTGGGATTGCTGTGAAGATTAGGTGGGAATCCCATGTAATATAATGTGTGGCACAGAACAATTACCCAATAATTCTTACTTGAATGGATGGATGGATGGATGGATGGATGGATGGATGGATGGATGGAGAGATGGATGTATGGATAAATGGATGGAGGATGGAGGATGGATGGGTGAATGGATGGATAAATAAATGAATGTATGTTTGATGGATGGATAATGGCTAGATGGACGGATGAGTGGATGATGGATGGATATAAAATGAAACTATGTCTTCAAACCTGGTAATCTCATACGCTGGAGTCAAGAAGCTGTTCTCTGTATTTTCTTGCCAGAGTTTGAAGGGGACAATATACATTTTCCTCATCTCTTTTCCCTTGACTACAAGACTATGACTTCTATGAATGCCTTGTATGAACACACATTCACACACACACACACACACACACAGTGTGGAGTTACTGTTCTCTTTCTCAGGTGTGTCCGATTCTGTCTGGGGGTTGCCACATTTGCCCTCTTGAAGTATGATCATCTGCAAGTATTTATAACGTTTTTTACATTTTAGAAAAACAAAACCCTAAGGATGACTGAGAACGGCACTCTCTTCAGCTACGTTTTCAAACACAGATCTTACCTACAAGGTATGTTGTTTTATTAACTAATTTTCAAACTAAAAATTCCAAGTAGGAGGAAAACAGGTGGAAGATATTGCTGCTTCACAAAATTTTGTAAAGCAGTGACATTTTTCTTTTCTGAAAAACAGCCAAAAAACACAATTCAAAGTGTAATCTGGAAATCCGGATTATGGATGTCGTTCCCTGCCCCAGTGTTCCTCTCCAGAGCGAGGGGGCAACTAAGTAACAAGGGCTTTTCTACTGCAAGGCGACAGTTTGAAGGGTTTTGTGTATTTTGTGAGGCTGGTTTGTCCTTGTGCTTCAGTCACGGGAGAGGGGGGAAGTTTGTCAAAGGAGGAAGATTGAAATTTATAAAAAGGCCACAGAAAAGGGGACCTGTTGTTCCTAGGGGAAGAGTCCTCTGATCACCAGCATGTCCGGAAGCTCTTGCTTCCTGTCCAAAGCATAGCACTAAGATAAACAGCCACTCCCACGGCACAAGGACTGGAGATAGTGAAGACCTTAGGGCCTGAGGGGTGCATCACTGAGGGAGCCACGACTGGTCTCTGGGCCTGATGGTAAACCAGGGCTGTTAAGTGTTGGCAAGGTTGCCAGTAAGACAAATAAGGTGAGGCCACTGGGGTCTACATCTTACATTCCTGTGGCCTAATGATCCCTTGGAGGGCTGGAAGGCCTCAGGCCAGAAGGCCATGGGGATAGGGAGCTGGGGATAAAAATGCACTCATGAGAAAAGAAGCAAGAGATATTCACGTGGCAGTGACTGGAATGCGGGAGAACTTGTGCCATGACAGACAAAATCTGCACACCCTACACAAAAAACGAATGATGGAAGGAAGAGAAATGAAAAGAGAAAGAAAGAAAGAAGATAGAGAAGGAGCAAATGAAGAGAAGGGAAAAGGAGAAAAGGAAGAAAGAGGAGGAAAAGAAGAGGGAGGAGAAGTCCTCATTTTTTCCTAGGCTACAAGGAAGGATGGCTCTCCTATTAAGCAGTGTAATTTGATCCCCCAGAGTGTAAAATGCAGTAAGAAAGAGATTTCTTGGAGTTGAATTAATGATAGTCTAAAGATGTAAAATAGACTGAATATTTACTCTGTAACCAGCTACTGTCCTAAGACCTTTCTTTGCATTCCATTTCCAGGACATACGTCTGAAATGGATGCCTTCTGTAGCCTCATTTTAATGCTAAGGAAGCTGAGGCTCAGCAAAGTCCAAGGCCTTGGGTTCCCTTGCCTGTGAGTTTTTTATTTCCTGGGGGAAGGACTCAGGTTTGAACAGAGAGTGGCTCGACCTCAGAGTCTGTGCCCATGACCAGTATCTCTTAGCGTCTTTGACATGAAAAGCAGCAGCTGAAGATCTCCAACCCAGCACCCATAAAGGGTGAGTCTCTTCTGCATGGGAACTGGAACCACACATCACAGAGAAAATGTAGGGAAGACCTGAAACCAGGGCTGGTAGATAAAAAAGAGGACGGTGAAGTGTAGGACCAAGAAGAGGGGCCAGAGAGGAAGGCCAGGATGAGGTCCCAAAGGCCGTATTTCACCTTTCAAGGGAGGGGCTGGATGGAACTGTGTTGAGGCAACACTCATGCTGTGTGCATGGAGCACCTAGAGGGGCATGGGTCTGTGTGAGCTCTTCAGGGTCTCATTGGGCGATGAAACAGCAAGGGAACCAATGATGCTGCCACTGAAGGAGTGAAGAAGAGAGATGGGGAGGAGACCCGGGATGTGGCCAGGTCAGAAAGAGCCCCATAGGCTACGATAAGAAATTTGGATTTTATTTTCAGTGGGATTGGACATAAATAAGGGTTGAAACCAAAGAAATGCCAGCATTGGACTTAGAGGGGTGTATAGAAACTCTTGGGTACTTTGTACTCAGTCCTTCCGTGAACCTAAGATTGCTCTAATAAATAAAATCTAGAATAATATCTTTCTTCCTATCTGTCGACCTCTGCTGTTTGTGTGTACTACTAGTTTTATTTAAAAAACAAACTACATGTTTAATTAACTTCTCTGCATCCTTTTTCTTTCTTTTTTTTTTTTTTAAAGACAGAGTCTGTCTCTGTCACCAAGGCTGGAATTCAGTGGCATGATCTTGGCTCACTGCAAGCTCCACCTCCCGGGTTCATGCCATTCTCCTGCCTTAGCCTCCCGAGTACCTGGGACTACAGGCGCCCGCCACCACGCCCTGCTAATTTTTTTGTACTTTTTTAGTAGAGACGGGGTTTCATCGTGTTAGCCAGGATGATCTCGATATCCTGACCTCGTGATTCGCCCACCTCAGCCTCTCAAAGTGCTGGGATTACAGGCGTGAGCCACGCCCAGCCCTTGTATCTTACTTTTCTACTGAACAGTATGTTTGGGAAATCTCTGTAAATAAACTGATAAAAATGTAAGTCACCGTAATAAGAGTTGCCAAATACCCCATTTTCTTTAGTACTCATAAGCATTTTCTTCTGTTGGGGTTTATATGCGTCCATTATGAACATATATAAAATACCTAATTGTTATTACCTAAAAGTATTAGACTTGAGTTTCATGAAAATCTCATTCTTTTTAAGTGGGAGAAAGGGTCTACTTGGCGATCGTTGCAGTCCTGCAGTATGAGAGGATGGTGGATCAGAGCAGAGCAGGAGAGATGGACATAAGGACTAGATTTGCAGCAGAAAAAAGGGCTGGAAGAGCAGAGTCTCCACCATGGGGAAGGAAGAAGGCTCAGCATGGGAGCAACGCTTGGAAGGAGTGGGGAGTCATTCAGTGCCAGTCCTGAGCTACTGTGCAGGGGATAATTCTGCCCTTTCAGATCCACTGTGCTCCCTTGCTCAACTCCTCCTCACCCAGGGAGGCCGCTGTGGTGTCTGGATTGGCTGAGCACCCCTCAGGCCTTCTGGCTTCTTGTTGGACTTGGCCAATGGGGAGTGCTCGCAGGAGGTGGGCAGCAGAGTGAAACTGGGTATTCACTTCCCTGACTCCCTCCCTCTCTGTGGGGTCTCCACTGAACTGCTTTCTCCATGGGTCTCTCTCCGCCTGCGTGGAGGTCACTTCTTCCTAGCCTTGCCCCTTCATGCCTAGAATGTAGCAACTCCTGCTGTTGCCAGTCCCAGGGCGCTGCTCGCAGTACTGCCTCTGCTTCCCTCTCCAGTGACTTCTTTGAGCTTGCTCTGCACACAAAGGCTCCTCAACTCTTCTGGCTGAATGTGCCCTTTCCAGCCAGGGCTCGGCAGCTGCCATCCCACCAGAGCCCACTTTCCTACCCTTTAGTGACTTAAAGTAAATTACATACAGCACAGACTACATAAAGCAAAATCTTGCACAAAAACCAAAAACTTGCACGGACCTTGAAAACATTATGGTAAGTGAAAGAAGACACACCAGAAAGAGTATGTCTTGTAGGTTTCCATTTATCTGAAATGCTGAGAAGAGGCAAATCCAGAGAGACAGAAAGTAGATTAACGGTTGCCAAGGCTGGGGGAGAGGGAATGGGGCGTGACTCTTAACAGGCATGAGGCTTCCTTTGGAATGGGGGGAAATGTTTTGAAACTACACAGGGGTGATGGCTGCCTGACACTGAAAGTGCTAAAGGCCAACAAATTGTGTACTTTAAACCAGATAATTATGTTAAGTGAACTTCACTTCAATTAAAAAATAATAACTAAAATTCATGATAGCTACTATTGTAGCCTTGACATTTATGTCCCTATTTGTCCCCTTCGGGGCTTTTATCCCGGACGCACATGGGTTGCACTGCTGAAGTTACTTGACTTTTTTGCTGCCTTGGTGAAACCATCTCCGAGGCGTGGTAGCAAACCCTTGGCGTTCTAAGCAGAAGCAGAATAAAAATAGGACTCCTCTTTGCAAAGGGGAAGTGGAGACGTGAACCACGCTGGTCTCTAAGAAAGCCCTCCAGGCCCCGGTTGTGATGGACAGCCCAGGGAGGAGGCGGCAGTGAGGGAGGAAGCCACAAGAAGCGGGGCACATTCCCCCCATCCAGTCCTGGGAGGAGAAGCCTTTGTCTCTTCCCTCTCTGCCGTCAGCTTTGGCCAGAAGAGCTCGAATGTTTACACAGCTTGGCTGGCAAGCATGTTGGCAGCGGGGCCCTTGCTGGATGGAACACGAGGCCCTGCTGGGGCTCTGAGACCAGCTCTGATGCGGACCTCTCCTGCCTCCCACCCACCTTCCCATTCCTGGCTGGAGAGGGCCGGGTCTGGGCCAGCACAGGGCAGGAAAGACCTGGGGATATTGGCCAAGGCCTGCGTTACCTTGGCCTGAGTGTGTAATTCATTCGCAGTGGGGGCCCAGGGCCTGGCATGGCATTGCCTTGCCCTCATTTTCTCTGGGGATGTGCGCTTTTTTAGGCCTGGTTTTGATATCACTCCACTGTCATCCACAAAAGCACCAAACTTATTTTGTTTCTTAGGCTCTGATGAGTCTTTTCTTATCAATGCCTCTTCTGTGTCTACTGGTGAGAATTCACTTGGCAGAGAGAGCCACATCCAGAATTCATGGAGCAACTGGGTTGAAAGAGAATATCAGAAAACCCCAGGGAAGGGACTCGCAGCTGAAGGATAGGGGAGGGTATCCCGACTTTGCCGTAGGAAGCAGGCACTCTTCCTAAATCGCTTTGGACATGGCAGAACAGTTACAAAGTCTCTGGAATCAGGTTTGTAAGAAGCTCTGCCATTTACTAGCTCGGTGATGGCAGGACAGCTACCGAACTTTATGCCTCAGTTTCTTCCTCCATAAAATGGGTATAACAACTGTGTTTATCCCCTGTATGGATTGGGAGTTAAATGCAAATATAGTGCTTAGAAGCACATTGGCCCACAGCAAAGAGCTCAATAACTATGAACGATTTTAACTGAACGTATCTTTGCCTCCTCTTGGCTTCTTCATTGCTCACATTTGGAAAATGAGGACACTAGAAGAGAGATTATTTCTCGAGAATCCTCTGATTGTAAAGCTGTCTAATTCTGAGGTTTTAATAAAGTTTCCTAACTGGTCCTGAGGTGTGTGGTATCTCCCCACAGTCTGGGGATTATCACCCCGCCCTTCAGAACAGTCTCTGCTTCCTTTGAGGCATTCCGGGATGGAGGCACAGTTTGGGTTCCAGAATGGAAGCTTCTGTTTCATTTGTACTCACCTTTAAGGCAGCTGCTGATCAAAGGGACAATGGAAAGCCACCCTGGGGTCTATTTGCTGTCATACCCACAAGGCTTGTGACCTAAAAAGGCACACAATAGGGACAGCTTCATAGGCCTGTGACCTATGCCCTCAAAGGGGACATGGTACTGGTTAAGTCCCGTACACATCGAACGCTCTGCTGTAGCTGTCTTGACATTTTAATAATTTTTGAACAAGAAGCTCCACATTTTTATTTTGTGCTGGGCCCCACACATTGCATAGCTGGTCATTTCTGCATGCAGGTGCAGTCCCCAATATCACCACTGTCCAAGTGTGCATGTGTGTGTCTGTGTGTGGTTGGGACAGAGAGGGATTCTTTTGAATTTTAAGTTGCTATACATAAGGAGATGCCTCTATCAGCACTGTTTGCAGAAAAGAAGCCCAGTTAATTATGAGCGGCTTCCAAACCTGGCCCTCTGCACCTAGCAGATACAGTCAACCCCACAGCAGCGGCAGCTGGGAGGCCAGAAAGCAGCAAATGAGCTGACTCATGAGAATCTCCCCGTGCACAATGCAGGGTGGTGATTTTTCTCTGCCTTACTTCCGTGTCTCCTGCAGATGATGTATGAATTGCCTTATTTACCTTTTCCCTCCAAACCTTCTCCTTTATTATTTTTATTAATGTCACGCCAAACCCGAAAAGGAGTTTCCTTTTCAAAAAAAAAGGAAAAGAAAAGATACCCCCCAACACCTCATTCTCATAGCCAAGAGATCATATTTTTTAAAATACTAGTATTTGTGTGTATGTGATGTAAGAGAGAGAAAAAGAGAGAGAAATAGAGAGAGAGGGAATGCTTTACTTACAGGATAGTCCAAAATTTGAATATAAATAGTAAGAAATTCAGGTCTTTATTTCTGAAAAGGCCAGACTACCCAGGAAGGTTTTATCATCTTTATTGACAATACAAACACTGCTGCATTTAACAAATTTTAATTTCAAAAATAAGGGAGATATAGAAAGCATTTAGAGCCAGGAGAGAGATGTGTGCAGGATCACATGCACAAGAAGCGTGCTACTGGCTTCCCAGCAGCCTGATCCTGGCACTTACTGTCGTAGGTATGATACATATATCTCTGCCATTTATTGACTGCTCACCAAGCGGCATTCAGTAGCCCATTGGGTCTGCAAAACTTCCTATGAGATAGGTGAGTCCCAACTTACAGAGGATGAAACCGAGGCTTAGAGAAAATCAATAAAGGTGCCCAGGGTCGCACATCTCACGCTAGAACCAACATTGGAATTCAGCTCCATGTAGCTTCAGAGCTCATGGTCACAAGTTCTACATATTTACCTCTGCTTTGGTCTGTAAACATAAGCCACTTTGATTAGCTGCGACAAAATACCAGCCACAGATTGACACTTGGTCGGACTGCTGCTCTGTTATATATTCAGCATCTCAGGGAACAGACTTGAGAAGTAATCTCTCTAACCTGTCACCCAGTGCATGAACTTCCTATCCAGTATTCCCTGTTATGGATTCTTTTTGATTATTCCCTGTGACGGAGAACTCACTACCTGCAGAGACAGCCTGCTTCATAATCCCACAGCTCTTCGAATGACAATGTCTGTCTGTATTTTGAAAAACAGATCCTTTGTCCTCTACCCTTGGATCTAAGCTAGAGGTACAAAGAACAGGCAAAGCTTCACCTTCAGTACAGGTTCCCCAGGCCTCCCAGACTCTTCATCTTAATGCAGAGCCCCTTTCACTTTCTCAAACGTTTCTTCACAAAGCCAGTTTCCAGACCATTTTCAAGACAGCTCAGGGTACTGGTCTCTGGTTGAAGAAAATGAACCTTCCAGCTTTGCCCATCTGCACATGAGCTTTGGGGGTTGGGGGTCCACTCCTAGGCCAGCGGGGCAGTGGGTTCCACATTCCATAGAGCAGATGTGATCAAGGGCTCTTGAGGTGGAAAGCAAGCTTGAGTTTCAGAATCCAGGCCCATCTCCAGGTGTCCTATTAGGGGAGAAATGGTGGCTCCACCTGGATCCCCAGTTCACCATCTGAGCTGACTCTCTTCTGAGAGGAAACCTCCTTCTGCTCGGCAATTGGGGAGCTCATTACGAATCCTGGGAAGGTGAGGGTGTGCCGTTTATGAAAACAACTGTTTAAGAGCTCCCAGATCATCCATATTCCAATGTGAAGAAAATAATGGTAAACACGTAATAAAGAAACAGATGTGCCCGAGTCAGGTTTTGTGGCAGGAAAAAATGTGGCTTTGCTGGTATTGATTTCATTCTTCCAAGGGATGAGGATGGATGGAGGTGTGTTTCCGGGATGAGTCTCTCCGAACCCAGGGCCGTGGGCGGCACAGCGCTGAGGGCATTCCACACGTACCTTTATAGGCACGCACATCCATCCAGGTGGCTGCGGATGTCAAGCTGCCTGAGAAGGGGGCTGAGTTGTAACACAAAGGTGCTGACTGCTCCTCAAGTCATGTGACCACAGAGCTAGCGTCTGCCCACAGGGAGCGCCTTTTCACTTTTTCCCACTGTACATAAAGTTGCCTGTAGGCGCCAGCAGCAATGCTGTGAGCATAAATGCACGTGTGCACGTGGGTGTGCAAGCTCACACTCTCACACTGGTCCTCATGAGGGTGGAGGATAGACCAGCGCCCTACAGCCCGGGCGACAGCGCCTTGCTCCAGGCATCAATAGCCAGATACTGACTGTTCCACTCAGCGGTAGCTTAGAGGCAGCCTGTCGCAGTAGAAGGAACAGGTTTTAGAGCCACGGAAACATGATTTTGAATTCTGGTTCTGCAGCTGATTAGCTATGTGGCCGAAAGCATGTCACAAAACCTCGCAGAGTGTCAAGTTCCCCAACTGGAGCATGAGAACAATGAAAGAGAATCACCTTATGGAGCTGTCATGAGGATTTGAGATAATAGATGTGCTAACTTCCTCAGCTGCTCCTGCAGCGTAGTAGACGGTCAATGAAACTGAGCATTTTGGAAGTTACTGTGCAATTGAAAGCAAATACATGGGAGGGAATCTAGCAAAGGGTTGTGAGCAGTGTTTCTGAAGTCAGACAGCTTGAGATAGGAATTCCAGTTTTACCTTTGACCGGTTGTGGGATCTCAGGCAAATTACTTAATCTCCCTGTCCCTCAGTTTCCTAATCTGTAAAATAGAAACAATAAGCTTGTTGAGCTTATTGAGCTCATGAGCTTGTTGTGGAGAATAAATGAAATACCTGATTAAAAGCACTTAGCTGAGAACCTGGTGAGTAGGACACGTTCCATTTATACTAGCTAATAACATTGCTTTTCCAACCCAGTGGAGATATTCAGCACTGAATATCTCCCATGCAAGTAAAAAGCACAACAGTAAATCCTCATCAAAGGAAATAATGAAATCAATAAAAAGAACACCTTCTCCCAGCCCCGCCCCTTACCACAAAAGAGGAACATTTAGTATGTCTTCTCAGTGTCTGTCTTATCCCTCCTTCCCCTACATTTTAGTAAGTTTAATTTCTGAAATGTTTAACAGTTGTTCTCAGATAAATCACAGTCAAGCTTTCTGGCCCAATTCATACAACTTTTCATTGCATGGGGGAAATAAGCTCTTCCGGCTTGTTGGAGACAAGCAAATGTGTTCTCATTGTCTATTCATAGTGGTGTCACTGGGAAGGGACGTTGAACGCGCAGCTTGTCAGACTTCCAGTTACCTATCATTCAAATGTGTAGCAGAATTCTTTTAAAAATGGATTGCTAGGTGTTTGTTTTTTGTTTTGGTGGCAGAGTGGTTTGCAGGTATGGTTTCATGAATAATACCTTTGTAAAGATGAGCTTGCCTACAAATAATAAGGAAGTATTCATAGAATGGGTGCAAATATAGTACATACACATGATTTCAAAGGGGGACAACCCAAATTCCTTGTCAGTTGAGAACTGAAGACCATATTAGCTTATGACCCAGAGCTTTGATTTTCCTAAGCCTTTGCCTGCATGGTACGCACACCACCATTTTCTTCCAGCAGAATGATTGAAAATTTAGGCTGTAGCAGCAGAAAAATCTGGGTTTGAAACTAATATCTGTAACTCCTCTGGATATTCCCCATCTATCCCTACAGACCCAATCTCCATCCTTTTCTATCCAACTCTGTGCCCTGGGAGGCTGTCGTGGGCACATTGATTGTGCCTCTATCAATCAGGGACTCCATTGCTTTCTGGATGCTGGCTGGATTTAGCCAATGAGGTTCACCGACAGGGGCTTGGAAGCCAGATAAAAGTATGTTTGGGTGTAAATTCTCCTGGCTTTCTCTCCAATGGACCTCATGATTACAGTAGGTATTTTTCTCTACGCAAGCCCTCTCCTTCCCCTAGGACCCTAGGACTCTCTCTGGGTTCTGACTTGATGTCTCCTTCACTAACTTGCACCATTACTGTGATCAAGCAAGCATGAAAGATGCTTCATACTGGCTGACAATGACTCCATCTCTTCAAGCCTCAGCTCACACCTTTGTAAATGGGGGACAGAAAAAGTGCATACCTCATCCAGGTGTAAGGATCAAATGAGATGACACAGGTAGCATTATGGCCTGACACAGAGTTCACTGTGTTAAATAAATGGCACCTCTTATTTGTTGCTGTTGTCATTGTCATCCACTTAGACTTCAGCGCTGCTGACCCTTACTCCTAGTAGTCCCTGATAATTGTCTATGCTGGCGATTAGTGCCATTCATTGAAATACAGATGGTGCCCAACTTTTGATGGTTCCACTTATGGAATTTTTAACTTTACAATGGTGTGAAAGTGACACACATTCAGTAGAAACTGCACTTGGAATACACATATAACCATTCTGTTTTTCACTTTCAGTACAGTAGTCAATGAATTTCATGATTTATTCAACACTTTATTATAAAACAGACTTTGCATTTGATGATTTCGCCCAACTGCAGGCTAATGTAAGTGTTCTGAGCATATTTCAAGCAGGCGAGGCTAGGCTAGGATGCTTGGTAGGTTAGGTGGATTAAATGTATTTTTACTAATGACATTTTCAGTGCATGGTTTATCAAGCTATAGCCCCATCTTAAGTTGAGAAGAATCTGTATTTATAGCTCTCCTCCTCCCAGATAAGAGGTTGGGCCATGCTGTCTGCCCTTGCTACACTTGGGCATGAACATGAGACCTGCCTTGGCCAGGCAGAGATGTGAGTAGTAGTCATATAAGTTGCCTCCAGGAAGGAGGTCTAAGATCCAGTGTTTGATTCTCACCACATTCCATCAGCTTCAGTGATCACAGAAACATGGGTTGAGATGGAGCCTCCATCATACGGGTCTGAGTGACAGTGATAATGGGCGCAGCCCATCTTGCTGACCCACACCACACGTGTTACTTGGACAAAAATTAAGTCTTTTTTTTTTTTTTTTAAACTGTGCCTCAAGCTAAGGTAAGTGAGGACCAGAGAGATGAAGTTCCTGGCTCAAGTGACCCCAATCTCATGATCCCAGCTCTCCAGCAATTCTCCTCTACTCCCACCTGTATTCGATTCTGGGGCTGAAAGCCAGCAAGGCAGAGCTGCTGGGACCTTCCCTGCCTAAGAAGCACATAGAAGTAAGACCCTCAAACAGGGCCAAGCTGGGCCCATCACAGAAAAAGAGATGTTCACTGAGGGTCCAGCATCGGGATTTAGAGCTATTGTTTTTACAATGTTACTGAATGAATAAATTACCCCAAGACTTAAATTTTAAAATTTAAGAGTTGTCACCTATTCTGTTCTAAGGATGCCTAGAAGGAATATCAGCTTTAGCTCAAGTTCCCATGGCAAAGGGGAAAACTGCTGGGTGCTATGATAAGTGATTTACAAACCTTCTTTGTTTAAAATTTCCTTAGAACAAGGCAAAGTAAGTATTATTATCCCAGGCCACAGGGAGAATGAATGAGGCTCAGAGATTTTAAGTAAATTGTCTAAGGTCCCAAAGCTAGTAATAGATGTAGTGATAATTAATCTAATACATGATGATTTTAGTTGACATTTATCAAATGTTTACTCTGTGCTAGACAATGCTAATCCCTTCCTGTGGATTAACTCATCTGTGATGTGCTTATGAAATGTGCCTATGAAGATGGCAATTTTATTATTACCATTTGGTAAATGAGAAAAGTGATTCAAGCCCTGGGCTCATTTTCCAAGACCGTCTCCACTATCTGGTGTTTCCCAGACTGTGGAGCCTGGAGCTCCGGAGGTTCCATGGAATCTACTCAAGAACAAGAAAAGAGAGAGCTAAAGTCTCATGGCCAAGTTCCTTTCTTAATCTTAAAGCAGCTAGACCTTCAACTGCCCTGTTGCTGCTTTTTCATATGATTTCTTTAAACAAAATTTTGCCTGGCTAGGAAAAGGTTGAGAACCTCTGAACCAGAGGCTTTCTAAGGCAGCTTCTGCACTGAATCTTCTAGGATGCTGTGAATGGAACTCCCAGTTTTTAAATCTTTTTTCTCAAGGGCCATGGAACACCGTTCTTTTGTCTTGGCGGTCTGGTTTAGCTATCAGGCATCAGCTGGTACCAGCCAGGTGTTTATCCTTTAGTCTATACTGTAGATTCTATCACCACCATGGTCTGAGTTCTAATCTTGGTTCCTTGGCTCTGAGCCTACCTGGGCCTGATTTCCTCTGTTAGAGGAAAAAGCCCAAAGACCAACCATTCCCACCTGGCTTCAGTCTAGCAGTACCAGAGAGTACTGATGTGGGAAACATCTGGAGACAAATGATTGCCTAATAATGAGACAGACATACATGCCGATGGCTGCTCACACACTTTGTCATTGCTCTGTTCCACTTAATTACGTATTTATTTTCTTAACTTGGGCTGCTTACCCAGAGTATCCTGGCAGCAAACATATTCTAAATAATTTAAACAACAAATAAAGTTCAACTAAGTGATCACTCCAGCCTTTCAAATCCAGTTAACCCCCAAGTCTTGCAGCCCCTTTCCCAGCGTGGGATTTTGAGTGGACTGGACTGTTTAGTCTTTTTCTTTTTTTTTGAGATGGAGTCTTGCTCTGTTTCCCAGGCTGGAGTGCGATGTCAGGATCTTGGCTCACTGCAATCTCTGCCTCCTGGGTTCAAGCGATTCTCCTGCCTCAGCCTCCCAAATCGCAGGGATTACAGGCACCTGCCATCATTCCGGTTCATTTTTGTATTTTTAGTAGAGACACGGTTTCACCATGTTGGCCAGGCTGGTCTCAAACTTCTGACCTCAAGTGATCCACCCGCCTCGGCCTCCCAAAGTGCTGGAATTACAGGCGTGAATTACAGGCTTCTCGCCCAGTCAGCCTTTAACTAGAAAGCTGGAGCTCCGAAGACATACCCACAAGAGTGGACCAAGGGCAGGGTCTTTTTGCTAAGACCTACAGCTCTGCTTCTATTGTCTGGGAACTCAACAGTAGCTGCTTTCCTCAAAGCATCAAAAGCCACCACCTGTGTCCCCCTCATTGTGCTACTAGTTAATCACATATATGAAAATGGATTAGCATTCACTTGATGCCAGGCATCCTATTAAGCTTTGTAGACAAAGTTTATTGCATTCTTTCAACCATGCTATGACACAGCCCACAATATCTCCCATTTGGCAGGGGAAGAAGTAGATACCTTGAGAGGATAAATCATTTGCCCAATGTCACATTGCTGGAAAGTGGGGGACCTGAGGTTTCACCCAAGGAACATGACCCCAGAACCTGTGCCAGTGCTTGACACTGGCAAGGACATCTTGCCTGCTCCTTGGGAAGCCATTCAATGGCTTGCCTGGGAATTTTGGTGTCCTTCTCTGGGCATCTCATCAGTGAGCTCCCTGGCTGGCTGGAGAAGTCATTAACAACACAAGCTTTGAACCTAGACAGATACATCTTGCAGAACTCTCATGGGGAATCCTGAAAACCACTGGTAGATCTCCTCACTCAACAGGCTATGTGGAGGAGTGGTAGGGAAGCACAGGCTCCGCAGCCAGCTGCTTTGGATATGATCCTAGCACCAACTCTGACCAGCTGCCTGACTTTGGGAAAGTTACTTGGCCCCGTGGTGCCTCAGTTTCCACATCTGTGAAACGCTGATAATACTTTACGTAGTAAAGTTATTGTGAGGATAAAATTAGTATATATAAAACACTGAAAACCATGCCTGGCATATAATAAGTGCTTTATACCTGAGGTTAGAGGTTCAAGACCAGCCTGACCAACATGGAGAAACCCCATCCCTACTAAAAATACAAAAATTAGCTGGATGTGGTAGCGCATGCCCGTAATCCCAGCTATTCGGGAGGCTGAGGCAGGAGAATCGCTTGAACCCAGGAGGCGGAGGTTGCCGTGAGCCAAGATCACGCCACTGCACTCCAGTCTGGGCGACAAGAGTGAAACTATAAGTAAATAAGCTTTATAAGTCTTTATTAACTCTATTACTTACATAAGAACCATAAGCTCCTAGGAATGGAAGAGCCATGTATCTATCACATGTCTTAGTGTAATAATATTACTAATGCCTTGCAATTATATTTCACTTTCCAAAGTTCTTCATGCCTATTATCTTGGTTGATCCTCACAACATCTCTGTGGCAGAGATCCTCTCCTTTGTACATGGAGAACCAGAGAGGTTCACTGACTTGTCCAAGCCCCCAAACCTGGAGCTGTTACTCTGAGCTCATGAAACCCAGAAATAGCCATGTGACCTCCTGAGAGATCTCCAAAGATAATGGAACTCCATGAGATGTGGTATAATGCATTCCAGCTATGAAGAAAGCCGTGGCATGCAATTGTAGCTCCTGGAGGTTAGGTCAGCTCTGCCCATGGTGGAAAAAACATATAGGGTCTGCCTCTTGCTTTGTCTAAATAGGATGCTATGGGGAGTCTCTAACCCAGACCATGTTTCCAGGGAGAGCTGTTCCCAGGAGCCCTCAGTTACCACCTTCAGGAGTGAAGCAGCTTTGGCCTCCCTTACTACACTCTGTTCCTCCCTTTCTGCTGCAATACAAAACCCAGTTCCTTATCACTTGTCATCGCTAACCATCCGCTGGCCCTTGGAGACCAGAAGGGACTGTAGCCCGGGTGGCCTGGCAGGAGTCCAAGCCAGGCGACACTGCTCTGGTATACCCAAGTATCCTGCCTGTGGTTTTCACTGCTGTAATTGTACTGGTTTGCACTTCCTGTCCTAACTCACGGACCGGTGTGATGCGGAGTTCCCTCTGAACCCTGTGTTCACAGCACAGGTAGCCAGCTGTGGTCCTATGATCTGTCACCATGTGGGGAAAGACAGTAGAGCCCTGGACCCTGTTGACTGTTCGCCCATCCTGCCTTGGCCCTCCTGGCACGGCCCTGTGTCCTCCATCCGGGACAGTGCATGTTTGTCAATGCAAGACCTTCTCCCTCTGGAAGGGAACCTTGTCTGTGTAGGCAGAGTTGGGCAGGAGGGGATGCCGAAACTGCATTGAGTATTTACTCCACACTTTGCTGCCACACTTTGGGTCAAAAGGTTCACATAGGTATTGCAAAGACTAGGGCCTCTTCTGAGTTCTGAATATGCATGGCTCAACCATTCAGCAGGCGCCTGCTAACTCTGCTTCTGACGTCCCCTCTTGCCAACTACTCGCATCTTCCAATGCCAACTCTACCTAGCAGCTGGGGCCATCGTTTATAATTCAGATCAATTGGCAAACCTGGTTCGAGCCCTTCAATCCTTCCATAAAGTAAAATGGTGAAGTTCTCACCGCTGCCTAAGAAACCCTTCAGTGTCTGGCCTTCCTTCCCTACTACGTACATTTCCCATCTCCTCTGCAGCCATGAGCTCCTTCTCATCACCAGGAGCCAGCCCCAGGGCACACAAAGGGCTCTTGTGGACCCTAACCTCATCCCCCACACCCTAGCCTCTCTTCTCTGTGCGTGTGTGTGCACGCGCGCGCATCTCACAGGGTTCTGAAATCTGGATAAGTAGTACACAAATAAATATGGCTTCTCTTATTTACTGTCTAGTTGGTGTCCCCACAACAAATTGGTGTCCAACTTGAAAGCAAATGCCGTTCTGGCAGTGCTACAGTGAAAAAAAAAAGAACACTGGCTTTTGGGGCTGATCAGATCTGGTTTCTGTCCTAACCCTGTGCTTGGTTGGTCTTGGGCCACATTCATCTACCTGCTGGAGTGTATTTCTGCACCTGAAAGTAAGAGCAGGACACCCAGGGCACCCAACTGCTGGGAAGGTTGTTATTGCTCCTGATGAACAATGCCTGGTATTGGAAGAGTATTCACCATGTGCCTAGGACCCTGCTACGTGCTTCATTTGCTTATCCTACTTCCTTCCTACAACACCCCTAGAAAGAAGGTGTTACCATCACCATATTTTAGATGAATAAACTGAGGTTCAGAGAGTTCAAGTAACTCGCCCAAGACCATTCCATTAGTAATGTTGGAACCTGGCTAGGTTAGAATTTTTTTCCTAACCACTGTATTATACATTCCTGGAGAATTCAGTAAAATAATGAATGAAACCAAGAAAGCATTGGAAGTGCTTAGACGTTGTTCAGGAAGGCAAGGAGCACAGGCAGCTAAGGTGAATATCTTGTGCTCAAGTGACTGGGAATTCTAAACCCAAGCTCCACAGTACACACTTTCCCTATTTACTTTTCATTAATAGAATCACGACATATCATTGGATCTTAATGGCACCCCAAGGGGGTTAATTACATGATGGGGAATTGTCCTCAGTTTCAACCGCTGTTGGTTTAATGGATGTTCCTTCAGAAAAAAGAAATATAGCACATTGATCTTTAAAAAGGAAAAATAAAGATCTCCCAAATGCAGATGAGGAAAGGGAAATGTTCCCACTCAGCATTCAGCTCACCATTAATCCTCAGGACACATTTCCTACAGGATCTCTGGGTTCTTCCTGTGGTGGACTCTGGAATTCTAGGGCTGAAGGCTTCCAGCCAGTGGTTTCCCCGTCTCCCCAAACAAGACCCTCCTCCTTCTACTTAGTCAATGTCTCTTAGAAGAAAAAATTCTCTCACCGGCTGCAAACTCACCACCAACAAAGTCCATGCATCATGCAGCCATGTCTTTCCAGTGCAAGAACCTCCCATTTGCTTTTGTCTCTGAGACTCAGTTTTCCCATCTATAAAGTGGGGTAATACCACTGATTTCAATAAGACAGCTCATTTCAAATGGTTCCTGAATAAATTATAATGTGTGCTTTCTATGCGAAAGACACCACACTAAGCGCTTTAATAAATATATTTCTATCTCACAATCCTATGTGATAAATGTTAGAATCCTATGTGATAAATATTAGAATCATCATCGTAATTTTCCAGAAACAATGCTGGGCTCTGGGGAAATAAAGATAAATAAAATGTAGTCCCTGCCTCCAAGGAGATCGACTTCTCATTGAGGAAACAGCCATGGAAAATGGCAATTGCAAGAAAATGGAGTCACTGTGAAGAGAGAGGTGTCAGCTCAGAGTGCAGCAAGCACACAGGCAGACAATCTCAGGTGTGTAGGGGGATAGAGACAGCATCCTGGGGTGGACAGAGAAACCATGAGATTCAGAGAGGTTGAGCATCTTGCTCAAGAACACACAGCTACTTAGAAGTAGAGCCTGGGTTGAGATCAAGGAGATTTCAGCCCAGACTGTCCACTGTTCCAGTGCTGTTTGATCTCCACTGAGCTCTCAGCTCCCCTAGGATAGATGCTGCATTTCTCTTTTTACATGAGTCTTCCTGCCTATGCAAGGCATTTCCTCAGTGACTCCATGACACAGATGAGAAACCAGCCTGCAAATGGTGGCCTGTATCTGCACCACGAACCCGCCACCCCTGCAACAGAGCTGCTAAAGGAGCTGTGTTTGCAGTGTCCTCATCACTTGTGTGCACAAGTTGAAGGAATAACTATCAATAAAAAATACAACTGATCAGTTCAATAGATATAGAGTGACTATCCTGTGGCTGGCACAGGTTGGCGTGTCAACAGCCTTCCTAATTTTGCCCTGCTCTTTGGGAGTTTACACTTAAGCCAGGGAGACAAATGCACACACAATTCATGCATCTGAAGGCAAAGCAACCTGAATGTTGCATGCAGGGTCCCAGTAAAGTGCTCTGGGAGTACAGAGAAGCCCATGATTAAATAAAAGAGACTTCCTGGATTGAGATCAATCCAACGATGGCTTGCTTGCTGGGGCTTTGGGCAAAAGTCATTTAATGTCACGAATGTTTTAAGGCTGAATTGGATTAAGGCTGTAAATGCTCAGAGCTCCTTGGAGAACTTGCTTCATGAATACCATGCAGTTGGAGAACTCAGAGTGCTGGCACATCCCTGAGAGCATCATGCTTAGATTTCAAATTCCAGAGGGGAGACGTGATGTCTTTCCACCTCAAAATCTTACTCAGCACAGGGAGAAAGGCAGAATGACAGAAAGAGAATTTTGAGGATTTACTTCATGATAATAGCATGAGAGTAATCATAAAAATTTTACCCCCTCGGTATTTCTCTCCTGGCATCTAATTGTTTTTCTGTCTTGAGCTTTTTCTGATCCATTGATCAATACTGTTTGATAGCAGATACTGTTATATTAGAGCATAAGAATTTCCACGTGGTGAAACCAAAGGGGCATCTATTTGACTCATCTTCTAGCCATGATTGTTCTAAGAGGAATTCTCCGCCATAGCAAAGGAGGGCATATCCTTCTGTGACTAATTCTCTACGGTGAGTAGAGTGGATTCTTCTCCCACTGAAGGGAGGGAGACTACAGAGGACTTTTCTACGCACTAGACCAGACTTCAGTATAGGAAATGAGGTTATGTTGAAGCTCTAGAAGCCTTAAAATAACTTTCACATATGTTACTTATTTCTATTTTCATAACAATCTATAAGCATGGGTTCATTCATTTATTCATTCATTCTAAAATATTTACCGCTGCACACGAACGGCAGCCAGACACTTTGCTGAGTGATACAACTGGACTGGGGAATGAGAGATGCTGGCTGCCTCAAGAGTTTAGTGAGGAAGACAGATGAATACACAAAGAATTGCAAGGCGAGATAAGCTGATTCTGGAGACAGTGGTCATAAAGGTGGGGAGTAGTGACCTTAACTAATGTTAGAAGCTCCATTTTACAGAAGGGGAAACTGAGGTGCAGAGATTAAATAACTCATGCAATGCCATACATCCTTCAAGTGGTAAGTCCTAAAATCGTGCACACCATCATCCAGCAAAACCTATGGACGGACTCAGTTCCACAGAAATGAATTCATTAGGTCAATAACAGCCTGAATTAGATGATAACTCTTTCAATGTAGAGGAAATCTGCAAAGTTTATTGTGGCTTATTTCTTTTCTTCCCCACTATCTTGGAATAATATAGTCGCCATGATCCTGTCATCATCGGCATGAAATGATCCCAAGCCATCCAGTATAAATAGACACACACATCTCTCTTGGAGATATCTGGGTTTCCCCAGATACTCAAGCCTACTCAGGCCCTGGGGGATTTGAGGAGTTTTGAAGGGACTCACAGGCATCCAACTGCGCCCATCAGTATCCCCAGTTGCTTTTCCTCTTTGATAAACCCTCTGATCCCTGTTCAGGTCAGTTTCAACGGGAGAGCGGGAGGCCTGGAAAGAGATCTAAAAGACTTAACCCTTCCACAGGGGGAGTTAATTTGCTGCATTAGCTGGGGGCTATGCAATACCTTCTTGCTCAGATTGCCTGCTCCACTCTGACCCATCTCTCTCAAGGATTACGCCTTCCTCTGGGATTGGACTTTGAGGCTGGGTTTTGTAGATGGGGATTTATTTGCAACTGGCAAATGAAACTTATCTAGCCATTAGCCTGTTGCAATTATTCCTGTCTGGTCAGCCAAATGGGAGCTCAGCATGAGATCCCAGAGGTTAAGGTTGGCTATCCAACATTCATCAGCGATTTGAGGTTTCTAGGAACAGCAGTAGAACAAGAGTGTTTTACCCTTCATAGGTTCCTCCATCATTGCACTTGGTTGCATTATAAATTTTAGCTTGAGTGTGTGTTTCTTGTTTTGTTTCATTTAGAATTCTGGTTTTCCTCGACAGCTACTTCTTTGGAGAAACACATTATTTTTCATTGATCAAATATAGAAATCATTCTGTTATCGTCTAGCAATAAAATATGTCATTACTTTCTTTCCCCAAAATTCTTTATCCCATTGGATATGGGAATTAGATAAGATTAAGTTCTTAGGCAACATCAACTTATGGGGCAGACAGATTCTGTGCTGTTCAACTGTGTCAGGACAACATTTATATCTGCTTAAATAGGAGACAATGTGGCCAACACGCACACAGATACAGCCACGTGAGGTTTGCTTTAAGTAGAGCAGCATTAGGTTACTTTAAGGTGACAATTTCTAAATGAGTGCAAAACTGTGTAATAAGATTTAAAAAATTGGACCCATTCTTAGTCCACCAGCTCCCCAGCCAGTGACAAAATACGCCATTAGTGGCCACAGCACGATTCTGAAAATATACCTTCCTTACGATTTAACGCTTTTTTTTTTCCCTGTGAGCTAAAAATTACAAAGCCCCGGATTTCATCGCTCTTGCGATCTATTCTTTTCCCCTGACTTCCTGTTTTCATGAAATTTTAATCAGGCACTTAAAATAAATAGCTATGCAGAGCTTCTCTGCCTCCCCCAATGCCTGGGATGGATGTTTTGGGTAAAGTGATAGTCCAGAGACCTTGAGAACAGTGAATCCCTTTCTGACTTGGCAAGACAACAGAAATTAAAATACGACTCTGTCCACGGCCATGCGCTCAGAGGGGACAGAATGGTCTTGTTCCTGGAGGATCTAACATAGCATGTTGAACTTTTTTTCTAATTCTTCTTCCAAATATTGACAGCAATTTGATCAATTTAGAAGGGCAAGCAAAATAAAGCACAACTACATTATTCTAGAGAGAGAGGAAAAAGAGTAAGCCATGTTAAACCTTTAAGATCCCCTTCAAGAGGAAAAATTAATCCTTTAATGTAGGCTGCTACTTTTTATTGCTAATGGTTTTTAATGATGTACATTTGAATCCCCTTCATTTAAACAAAAACACACCTGGTGTTTAAAGCCTGCTGAGATGTTTTTTTCTTTATTTTTCATGTAATGATTATACCTACAAATGACGATCTAGGAAAATGTAATATATTTGTCACAAAACCATTATATTAAGGGGAAGATGTCCTTTCTAGCAGTAACTTCAGGTTTCATGAAGAGTTCTATGTACCAAGAAAGAGGCAGGAATTTGGGAGAAAGAATACAGTTACTAACATCCCTGCACTATAAGTTGAAGTCCCAGAAGCCTTAAGAGAAGATTCTTGGAGATGTGAGGACATCAGCTTCCTTACCTTAACCTGTCCACCTTCCATATGACAGACGATAAGCGACAGGAAAGGCTCTTAATTTACAAGTAAGAATAAAGTGAAATGATATGAATTAACATCATTCAGTTCCCATGGACCCCCATGAATCTTCCCGCCTCTTGTTTCAAATGTGAAGAGATTCACACTAACTGTAGGTTCTGGGGAATGGTGCTAGACCAGTGGTCCCCAACCTTTTTGGCACCAGGAGCCAGTTTCGTAGAAGACAATTTTTCCCTGGATGGGTGTTGAGGGGAGGATTTCAGGATGAAACTATTCCACTTCAGATTATCAGGCATTAGTTAGCTTCTCATACGAGATCACAACCTAGATCCCTCGCATGTATAGTTCACAACAGGGTTCGTGCGCCTATGAGCATCTGATGCTGCTGCTGATTTGATGGGAGGCAGAGCTCTGGTGGTAATGGGAGTGATGGGGAATGGCTCTATATACAGGTGAAGCTTTGCTGCTGCTTACCTGCTGCGCAGCCCGGTTCCTTACAGGTCAGTGGCTGGGGGTTAGGGACCACTTCCCTAGACGATATGCATAGACGTGTCTCCCTGATTCTGGAAGTCTAGCACCTGGTTTTTACTATCAGGAGATGGGTCTTACAGGTTAATGGTATGCTGGTAAATGTTTTACAACAGGCTTTCCTGAGCAAAAAACAACACAACACAACAACAAAACATTGTGGTAAGGGGGAATCCTGATCCGTAGCATTTGCCCATTTCTGTGGTGTAAATACTCCCACCACGGACAATTTCAAGCCACTTTTGAAGTCACCAAATGTGGAGTTTGGAAGAGATGCATGGGATACATTGGATATTACGACACATGCAAATAATAACAAGATATAGATAATAGTAGAAGGTAGTAAAATAACTATGTTCTACTTTTATAAATAAAAATAGAAAGGGGGAATTTTAGTTTTAAATAGAATTGATTTGATTGTAAGGTTATATAATTTAGTTTTTAATAATGGCTGTTTTTAATAATGACTCATAGAATTTCTGAAAATTTGACAGGGGGCTCTTGGGAGCTGCTTCAAACTAACTCCAACACATCAGTGCTGTGGCGAACCTGGCTTTAGAGCTCCATTCATTTGGATATAGCTGTGTGTCATTTGTGGTTTAGTGAACTTGCCTATTTCCAGGGACAGACCACATTTTTGGATCTGTTCTAGATTGGTCTTGGTCCCCTGAAGTTTTCCCCAAATTACAACTGGCCACAAAATATCAGTGCTGCCTGTTTTCTTTTATATAGGGTTTCATCTCCTTCATTGTCTCCAAATATAGCTCTAAGCTTTCCTTCTTACCTTGCTTAAGTGAATCTAAATAACCTCAAAAAGAAAGCAATCGACTCCCCAAACGACAAAAATCACTCAGCTTCCTGGCATCTCAAGTCAGAAGAGCTAGAAAATACTATTTTTCTTCCTATGGGCCCAGAGGATAAATTCCCACTAAAGAAAAGAAAGAGACGAAATTTCTACCACATTCCTTTTCATATGCCAACATTTGGTGACCTTACAATATAGGAGATCTGGGGGCCTTCCACCCCATCATCTTACAATCATTAAAACCACTTCTTAGGGAAGCTTGGGAGGGTGTGGGGTGGTGACGTGTAGGAAGTCCACTTCAGTTTGAAGAAGTGAATATTGTCAGGAAATCTGGAAGAGGTACTGAGAAAGGTCTTTTCGTAAGATGGTACTGGCAACATGTTGGTTCAAGACCAACAGACAAGAGGGTGATGGTTTTAAAGCATGGAGTGGCTGGGCATGGTGGCTCACATCTGTAATCCCAGCACTCTGGGAGGCCGGGGTGGCTGGATCACTTGAGGCCAGGAGTTCAAGACCAGCCTGGCCAACATGGCAAAACCTCATCTCTACTAAAAATACAAAAAATTAGCCAGGCATGGTGGTGCACACCTGTAATCCCAGCTACTCAGGAGGCTGAGCAAGAGAATCACTTGAACCTGGGAGGCAGAGGTTGCAGTGAGCCGAGATCGTGCCATTGCATGCCAGCCTGAGCAACAGAGCATGACTCTGTCTCAAAAAGAAAAAAAGCATGGAGTGAATTTAAGGATTCAGTTCAAGTTGCCAAGGATCTCATATTCCAAGAGCTTCTGCCCTCTTTAGTTTCTTGGCCATGTCTAATTCCAAGGTGCCTGCAGCCCTTTGTCCCCTCTCGTGGCAGTCCCAGTAGCAATGGTAGGATTTTCTAGAATCACATTCATGAAGAGAAAGGCCGAGCTCATGTGGCTGGATGCATCTAGCTTCTGTGAACCACCCACACTATCAACAGACACTGTCCCAGGGGCCAGGAAATCATCCTGCTCTTGGCAAAAGCGCCTGCCACTTGGGTAGGAACTGAGCAGAATCATCCAAGCCAAGAAAAACTGAGCAAAGCATGGCTCTCTCTTTACTGAAATCCAGATTCAGCATGAAGGATCTTGGCAGAACGACAGCTAGGCTCAGCCTGGTGAATGTCACGACCGTATCTCAAATAACCCATTCTCTTAATAAAACACAGTTTGACTTAAGGCTTTGAGAGATATCAATTCAAAGGGAGAAAAAAAAAAAAGGCAAGAGAGAAGCCAGTGGAAAGCTTCTTACTATATTAGGGTTATTATTGAATGCATATGCTTATATATGCATTTCTGACAGAGTAATCCAAAACCCTGAAAATGAAATTGGCTGTCTTTGGCTTCTTTATTTACAATCACTAACTACTCAGAGATTCTCAGAAATGTGGAGATTTCTTGGAGCTGGCTACCTGCAGTAATGTGCCTTCCCTTTCGTCCCATCTAGGCAGTCAATGACCTGGTGCAAGATTTCCCTGCATTTGCATATTTATAGGGTCTCCTCCAGCTCCACTCTGTTCTTTGTAAGAACAGAGCTTGGTGCCAGCAAAAAGAGCTCCAGCACTCAGGAGCTTCTACTTTTGTTCTTACCTATGGTCTAAGTAAGTCAACTGAAGCTCTTCTCCAAGCTGAGCATAAAACTACTGGAGGACTCATTGCTACATCAGTGGCTTCCTGAGGCCGATTGGGATGTGGGAAATGACAGACTGGAACTCACGGTCCCAGAAGAGATTCCAAACTCCAGCTGGTCTCTCACTCATCAGTTACACCTTCCCATGTGCCAAAAGCCAGGGGAGGGAGATTATACTTTGGAGTCAGATGGACCCAGTTTGACCCCAGTCTCCACCCCCTCTAGCTGGAAGTTGGCAAACTATGTAGCTATTCAGAGTTTCAGTTCCTTGTGTATTAACAAACAGACAAACAAACAGAAAAATAAAAGGAAGACATCCACCATAGAGAAAATTGGGTGAAGCATATTCTGAAATCTACATACTATTTTAGTAACTTCCTGTGAATCTATAATTATTTCAAAATATTTTAATAGGAGCATTAATAATAATAACAATGCCAATATTAATAATATTTCAGACGGTGTTTTGGAAGAGTTAAAAGGAACAATATATGGATAAGTGTCAGCAGGTGTTTGACATTCAATAAATGTCTGAATTCATAGTTGAAAGTATGGATATAAAGCATGCAAAAAATATTATTTTAGGCTGGGCATGGTGGCTGAGCCCTGTAATATCAGCACTTTGGGAGGCTGAGGCAAGTGGATCACTTGAGGTCAGGAGTTCGAAACCAGTCTGCTCAATGTGGTGAAACTCCGTCTCTACTAAAAATCCAAAAATTAGCCGGGTGTGGTGGTGCACACCTATAATCCCAGCTACTCAGGAGGCTGAGGCAGGAGAATCGCTTGAACCTGGGAGGCAGAGGTTGCAGTGAGCCGAGAGTGCACTACTGTGCTCCAGCTTGGGCAACAAGAGCGAAACTCCATCTCAAAAATAAAAAATGTTATTTTAACTTAATTTTCAATCAATGATGGTGCAAGTTTTGTTTAAGTGTCAGGAGAGTAATTTTTCTATCAAAGAGATAGAACAAATAGAAGATCTCCCCAGCAGCCCCATGTGAGGACCAAACAAGTTAATTAGTATTACTACGTATTTTTGGAGTGTACAACCTTGAAGCTATCCCTTAACAATTTACTTTAAGGTCCTGTTTATTTTTACATTTCTTCTAGCCTGAGAACACATCTACAGAGTCCCATTTCTTAGGGAAACCATGACACAAAAGATTAGTGGATTTTCTGAGGTCTCAGGAGTGGTTCAGGGGGTGGACCTACATCCATAATCATGCATTCAGCTGTCCCAACACATCAGGGTCCCAAGTGCCTACTTCAAATTCAGAGTACCCTGGGAGAATGAAGGTAAGAGATGTAAATACTGGGAAGCACTTTTACCCCACTTTTTCTCAAGAAAAAAATTTAATTCTTTTGGAAAACATGTATGCAGCACACTAAATAAAAAAAGCAGCATAAAATACTTCAGGACATTATTAATTTTATAAAGTGTGTTTCTAGGCATTTACATAAATAGGAATGAATATATGTATTTGTGTCTCAAAACACAGATACAACATAAAGATCAAAATGTTAAGAAGAGTTTATCTAATTATTGGAAGTATGACTGAGTGCTTATTATTTTCATCTTTATGTGTTTTTTTTGAATATTGTGAACTTTCTCTAATGGATTGCTTTTATAATAAAATTAATGATCAATTGTGGTTTATTGTCTGCTTTCAAAATCAGTCATAGATACCTCTTTGCTTAATTGTTATCCTGGAGATAGTAAAATGGCAGGTCTATGGAAGGAAGGAATGGAAGTGATTACCTGTGAGCCACTTCTCTGTAGCCAGAAAGGACACTTGAGCCAGCCAAATCCTGTGTCTTTCAGGGAGATAGCCCTGGGTGGGGAGAGGCCCTAAGGGAAGGAAACCAGGACACTTGCCCCAGAATTGCCTGCCAGTAATTTTTTGGGTAGTGTCGCCATTCCCCAAGCTCTAATTTCCTAAACATCCTGCCTCACAAGGTATTTGAAGGGTCAGTGGTGTTAAAGTATGTACTCTTAACATTCTAGATGAAAAAGCAGGGAACAATAAGAGACATTTTAATTCTGTTGCTAGAGCTTGTATAAGCATACCCTGGCCTACGTGTTTCTAAGGCGTAAAGCCTAGGTCTCCCTAACTTCACAGGATTAAATAAAAGAAAGGCAGTGGAGTTAAGATGAGATAGCCCCTACCCTCTGCATCTCATCTCTCTAGAAAGAGTCCTAGGAGGCATTTCCTAAGCTGGGAATCTTTAAGTTCTCTAAAGCAGCAGTCCCTAATCTTTCTAGCACCAGGGACTAGTTTCATAAAAGACAATTTTTTCCATGGACTGGGAGTGGGGTGAGGGTGTTTTCCTGATGATTCAAGCACATTATATTATTGTGCATTTTGTTATTATTAAATTGTAATATATAATGAAATAATTATACAACTCATCATGATGTAGAAATAGTGGGAGCCCTAAACTTGTTTTCTTGCCACTAGATGGTCCCATCTGGGGTTGATGGGAACTGTGACAGATCATCAGGCATTAGATTCTCATAAGGAGTGCACAACCTAGATCCCTTGCATACGCAATTCACAGTAGAGTTTGCACTCCCATGAGAATCTTAATGCCACCATTGATATGACAGGAGGCAGCGCTCAGGGAGTAATGTGAGTGGTGGGGAGTGGCTGTAAACACGGACGAAGCTTCACTCACTCGCCCATCAGTCACCTTCTGCTGTATGACCTGGTTCCTAAGAGGCCATAGACTATTACTGGTCTGTGGCGTGGGGGTTGGGGACCCCTGCTTTAAAAGATTAGAAAATAGGCACCAGTGAGATCTAGGAGGCACAATATCCTATACTATTATCTGGACTCAGTGGTCTGAAGCAGGGTTTGGATGGTCTGGGGACTGTGGGAACGCCTCTTAGGAACATGCCCCAGCATAGGTTGCCAGAAGCAATACAGAATACCAGTTCAGTTTGAATTTCAGATAATCAATGAGAAATTGTTAGCATAAGTAGGTTCCTATATTGCATGGGATTGACTTATACTAAAAATGTATTTGTCATTTATCTCAAGTTCACATTGAACTGGGCATCTTGTGACTTTATTTGCTAAGTCTGGCAAACTGACCCCAGTAGCACGTGGTTCTCCGATTCCTCAGATGGAGTGTGGGGTAGAAACATGGCCCCCACTCTGGTTTGAGAAGAGCCAAGAGAGGAGGGTCGAGAACAAACAGGAAGCCTTCCTCCCATGTCCTGCAGCATCATCCACAGTCACTGGGAGACAAATCTTTTACGCAAATAAGAGAGTTGGTTCTAGAGAAGCAGCTTAGATGAGTTTCACTACATAAAAGAAAAAAAGTGAAACAAATGTGCAGTGAGTAAGAAGCTTGTACATTTCAGTGCAGTTTATTTCATCTCCAATCATTCAATCTGATAGATGGCCAACTACTCAATAGCCAAATGGACTGTTCTTGACTCCGGAGAAAAGCCACAAATTATCTGGCCTCTATAAACTCAGACAAGATGTAACTCATAAGAAACAAATAAAGTATTGAAATAAAGTATTCTAATCAGATCAGTAGGAGAAATGGGAGCAGCCTCTGTCAGGCATGAAGATATGAAATGCGCGTCATAAACTGCTCGTGTGTGAGCATGCGTGCGTGCGCATACATGTGTGTGTAGTGCCAGGCCTAGAAGATGGATAAAAATAACACAAAAGAATCACTGAGTGCCTCAGATATCTTTGAAGGAGCACATGGACCTCGTCTCGCCGTCCCCAAGGGGCCAACATATCTATGCGGTCAGTGCCAGCTTTGCACAGTTAAAAAAAAAGAAAACAAATATCCAAATATCCAATATCATTGCTGCAAGCTGGCCTGTGGGTCTCTGCCGACATCTGACCTGCTTCACATAACCTCCTGGCCTCTAAAAATAGATATTCTGTGGTACATCTAATTTTTATACGATGACTAATACAGGAATGCCCTTTGGGGTAACTTAGTGTCTTAGTTTCTCTCTTTTCTCTCTATATTTATCTATGTCTTCACTGGCCTCTTTAAATAAAAGTTAGTCTGTAGCCATGGATCAAGAACATTAGCCAAGAAATTATTTATCTCTGCCTTAAGGGCTATACTGTTCTCATCAACGTAAGAGACGCTCATATTTTTTAAAGGGGGCAGAGGGATGGTCTTAGACCTGTTTTGTATTTCTCTGCCTTTTTATCACTTTTCCAGATCCAAGGGTCAGTCAGAAGAGGTTTCCAGCTACCCCACTCCTTTTCTATTTTACAAACAACTGAGTCAAAAATAGAAAGGCAAATTCCTAGACTATAAAAAAATTCCTTATATTTAATATTACCACTTGCTGCCCTAAACCCCAATAAGAAGGGTAGTGTGTGGTCATTCACAACCACTGGAATCTTTTTTTTTTTTTTTTTGAGATGGAGTCTTGCTCTGTAGCCCAGGCTGGAGTACAGTGGCCGGATCTCAGCTCACTGCAAGCTCCGCCTCCCGGGTTCACGCCATTCTCCGGCCTCAGCCTCCCGAGAAGCTGGGACTACAGGCGCTGCCACCTCGCCCGGCTATTTTTTGTATTTCTTAGTAGAGACTGGGTTTCACCGTGTTAGCCAGGATGGTCTCGATCTCCTGACCTCGTGATCCGCCCATCTCGGCCTCCCAAAGTGCTGGGATTACAGGCTTGAGCCACCGCGCCCGGCCAACCACTGGAATCTTACTCTGAATTTTACTTTTGTACTCTGGTTGAGTGAGAGGGAGGAAGACAGAGGAAACGCGGGGGGAAACGGAAAGTTTGACATCTGTTCAGATCCCCTCATTGTCCATCTGGTTCATAACCCGAACTTTTGTCCGGAGGTGAGAATTCCAGAAACTGAAGGAGAAAGTCTGCTAGTGGGGAAAATAACAGAGATCCATTCCTCACTTCCCGTAACCTTTATTTCAATACCAGTGACCTCTGCACCACCTCCCAGTGACAACTGTGCCACCTCCCAGCTGATTAGCTCTGCGTGTGAGGATGTGGAGAGATGAATTTTCTTATCCAGTGATGTCCTTCCTTCGAAAATAACATTCTCCCTCCTCCGTTGCCATCAAAACAATAACTGCTTAATGTCAGTGCACTAAGCAAGGTCGTGGCAAGATCCAGGGTGCCAGAGACAAGAGAGGGCAAGAAAAGCCTGGGAAATTCATGCCCTCCTGCTCATGCTCCCCTCAGCTCACCTGAAGGCCTCACTGTCCCCATACTACAAGCTCATCTTACAAGAGCCCTTTGACTCTGCTTAAATTGTAAACTACAGTCCCTTGAGGAAAGAGATGAGAATCTACTTGCCTAGGTAACTGGCCCAACATTGGCTATTCAGAAGTACAGCTTGCGAACATCCAAGGAGATTTCTTCCTTACCTTTGAAGTAGAGTGTGAATTTGGTTTACCCCTTTCAATGAAAACAGAATCCGGCCGGGCGCGGTGGCTCAAGCCTGTAATCCCAGCACTTTGGGAGGCCGAGACGGGTGGATCATGAGGTCAGGAGATCGAGACCATCCTGGCTAACACGGTGAAACCCCGTTTCTACTAAGAAATATAAAAAACTAGCTGGGCGAGGTGGCGGGCGCCTGTAGTCCCAGCTACTCGGGAGGCTGAGGCCGGAGAATGGCCTAAACCCAGGAGGCGGAGCTTGCAGTGAGCTGAGATCCGGCCACTGCACTCCAGCCTGGGCTACAGAGCGAGACTCCGTCTCAAAAAAAAAAACCAGAAAACAGAATCCAAATGTAATGTATTATTTTTTCTATTACTTAAAAAAAAAAAAAGTTAGGTGTCATGCACACTCTTGGTTCTTCATCCTGTGTCTCCCTCTACCTCACCATATTACCATGTGGTTTTATTCTTGTGAATACAGGAGTTAGGCCAGCTGGGCATCTGAATTTAAAAGACTTGAGTCCCACTCAAGTAGTGTCGGAAAGCTGTTCTGGAATGCAATGCCCCAAAGCTAAGCACTCACATACAGGTGAGTTTTGATGAATTACATGCAATATCCTTTTATCCACCAAACCTATGATTTATAGAATACTGCCAGTATCATCTACCTTGGACACAGGGTGGGGAACATGACACACTGGGGCCTGTTGTCGGGTAGGGGGACGGGGGAGGGATAGCATTAGGAGAAATACCTAATGTAAATGACGAGTTAATGGGTACAGGAAAGCAACACAGCACATGTATACATACATAACAAACTTGCACCTTGTGCACATGTACCCTGGGACTTAAAGTGTAATTAAAAAAAAAAAAAGAAAAGCATGACCAGCTGTCAGCCACACCCTCTTCAGTGTACTGACTGTAAGGCTCTAGAACTAGAAGAAAGCAAAGGAGATTTGGAAAGAAACATCCACAATTTGATCCCAGGCTCTTCCCTGGACCGTGTGGGCCAAACACTTCACCTTTCTCGGCTTCAATTTTAATTTTCTCATTTTTGGTGATGATGATTAGAACAACAAAAATATTCCCTCCTTCGTAAGCTTGCTGTGAGGATTAGGTAAACTGCTCTCACATCAAAATCCTGCTCAAAGATTCTGACCTTCTTTGGTGAAAACTTCCTTGACTGACTTAGGACAAAGTCAATTTATCAATTCTGCATTTTGAATCTGCCAGGAAAGGTGAAGCTCTGTGACTCTAACAGACCACCCCCAAATCTCAGTGGCTTTAACCAACAGAGCTTTACTTCTTATTCATGCTGAATTTCTTACACAAGTCTCTAGAGACAGATGCAGACGTTGCTTTTCACACTGTAGAGTTACTCAGAGACTGCCTGTGGATGGCGCCTTCATTTTCTGATACTATCATCTTAACACGTAGCTTCCTTGTTTTCCAGAGCAGGGGAAGAGAACTTGGGCAATCATGTACTAACTTTTCAGTGCTTCCACCCAGAAATCACACTTGTCACTTCTGCTTGTTTTATGGGTCATGGCAAATGACCATGCTGTGTGGTCAAGAGGTGTGTGAAAATATCTTTGGATCCAGGAAGGAAAGAAATATTAGAAAGTATTAACACCATTTTTCCCACATGTGTCTGTAATATGCATTATTCATAAAGGACTGACGATAGCATCAAGCATTGCTTTTTTTTTTCTTTTCCAAGACAGAGTTTTGCTCTTGTCACCCAGGCTGGAGTGCAATGGTACGATCTTGGCTCACTGCAACTTCTGCCTCCTGGGTTCAAGCGATCCTCCTGCCTCAGCCTCTTGAGTAGCTGGGACTACAGGCATGTGCCACCATGCCCAGCTAAGAGACAGGATTTCATAATGTTGGCAAGGCTGGTCTTGAACTCCTGACCTCCCCGCATTGGCCTCCCAAAGTGCTGGGATCACAGGCGTGAGCCACCGCTCTCAGCTGCACTGCAACTTTAGTTCAGCTATAGAAGCAATAGTTCAGCTATATGTGATACAGCCATAAAGTCAAGGATAGAGTTGTGTATTCATCACCCACTTCTTTTCTTTTCTCTCGCAGTTGGCAGTATTTATAGAATCAGGATTATGTCCAATCATCTTTGGTTCTGCATGCTATGCAGACAATAGGTGCTCTGTAAGTGCTTAACCAGACAGATAAACACTTTCTGTAGCTATGAGACTTCATGATCCTAGTGCATTACTTAACATGATATAGATACAAGGTGGTACTTACCAAAACTGGTAGTCAACCTACTTTTTATAAAACTTTGGCCCAGGCAGAGTCCATGACATTTTAGAGCATGGAATTCACTGCCAATTTCTGCCAGTCAACAGCACCAGCAACAAAAGGCACACACAGTCAGCCTTCCATATTTGTGGGCTCCCTACCCATGGATCCAACCAACTGGGAGTTGAAAATATTGAGAAAAATTAGGGCTGGGCATGGTGGCTCATGCCAGTAATCCCAGCACTTTAGGAGGCTAAGGTGGGCAAATCACTTGAGGTCAGGAGTTCAAGACCAGTCTGGCCAATATGGTGAAACCCTATCTCTACTAAAAGTACAAAAATTAGCCAGGCTTGGTGGTGCACACCTGTAGTCTCAGCTACTTGGGAGGCTGAGGCAGGAGAATCACTTGAACCTGGGAGGCAGAGGTTGCAGTGAGCCCAGATCATACCACTGCACTCCAGCCTGGGCCATGGAGCTACACTGTCTTGAAAAAAAATAAATAAATAAATAAATGAAAACATTGAGAAAAATTTTAGAAAAGATCATTGCATCTGTACTAAACACATAGAGACCTTTTTTTCCTTGTCATTATTCCCTAAATAGTACAGAGTAACACCAACTTACATAGTATTTACATTGTATTAGGTATTATAAGCAATCTAGACATCATTTAAAGTATACCTGAAGACGTGTGTAAGTTACGTGCAAATCCTACTACACCATTTTATGTAAGAGACTTGACCACTCATGGATTTTGGTACGGGAGGGGGTCCGGAAACCAACTCCCCCATAGATACTGAGGGATGACTATTTCATGATAGTGTCAGTAGAAAGACCTTTCATGTATACCATAGGCCTAGACACATGCATCAGGCATGTGTACAGTGTGTGTGTGTGTGTGTGTGTGTGTGTGCACATGTGCCCAGAAGCTCACCATGTCTGCACATCTGTGAAATCCTGGGAAGACTACATACTCAATTGCCAGATCAGCACATTTTATTGAATGATAAAGTGGGTCATTTGGTGAATCTATTCTCAGCTCGTATCTGCTTTGAGATAGCACAGAGTCACACTCGAACGTCCTGTTCCAACCTCAAAGTTTCCTGGTTTTCCTTTGTGAGGTTGCAATAAGAGTATGTCCAAATACACATTGATACTGACAAAAGCATCATCATCATTAGCCTCTAACAGTCATCGAGGACTTGCAGTACCAGGCATTTTGATGAGTGTTTTATGTTCACAATCATGTATGTGTTTCGCAAGAATTCGAAAAGGAAGGCAGTATTGCAATGCCCATTTTACAGCTGAGGGCATTAAGGTTAAGCGACGTATTCAAAGCCACACAGCTCTAAGTTGGTGGGGCTGAGTCTTCAAGCCTATACTCATGCCTATGTTCCTGACCAAACTGTAGGCTATAGGAGGATGTTACTTTGGATAGAATTCCGCTCTGTGGCTCTCTTTACCCCATCAGTCTTTTTCAACTAGGAACAGGTTGCCTTTTGCTACACATGAACTTCAGAACAGATGGCTCCTAGAAATACTTCAGATGCCATGAGATCCACCACCTTGAAATGTCAAAGCAGCAAAATTCAAACCCAGGGGCCCTGGGTGCCAGTGAGACAGCTGTTATCGTTTTTACTCACCAGACGAGGTCACAGAGAGAATGTGAAACCTCTGAACCTCAGAATGACAGTCGCTGTTGATTGAGCACCTTCTATATTTCAGGCCCTGAATTCCTGGCTTGAGGTAGGTTCTCATGGTATGCATGAGACAGGGATACTATTTAACCCCATTTCACAGATGCGTAAACTGAATCTCAGGTAGATACACTAACTTTGTTCTATAATTAATGATCTAAAAAGTCAGAATTGGAGTCTTTGGCTGGCTGCAGAGTGCAGAGTGTGAAATCTATTCTACATACTGCACCAAGAAAAAAATTAAAAGGCATTGCTTTTCCTTTTCACTTCAAAAACAATTTTGAAAAAGAAGAATGAGAAGAATGATCACTACAGCAGATATTAAATTTATCATAAAAACTATAAAAAAGAGTTCTGTCCTATTACAAGAATCAGCAAATAAATAGATCAATGAAGTAAAATACCCCTGAAACATTTCTGTGTGTGTAAAATTGAAGCACAGTAAAAGATGCATATACAAACCACTAGAGAAAGGAAGGCTTTTTTTTGACAATGTTAGAAAATTGGTGATTTATTTAAAAAATTAAGTCAGCATCTCATGTGAAACACCCAAATACATTCTAAATGCACTGAATATTTAAATGTCAGATATAGCAACCATAAAAATGGAGAAAGTATGGGGGAAGAGTTAACTGATACTTATGGAGAGAAACTTTTCAAACACCGAAGCAAAGAAAGAATATTAAGCTTGAATACATTTTATTTACAAACTAAATATTATACATGTAAAAATATAAGTATAATTAAAAGGCCAGAGATAAACATGGAAGAAATTTTGTCACAAATATTGGACTGATATACAAGATATAAATTGCTGGGAGTAATCGCCTAGGAATGTGGCGGCACATGCTTGTAGTCCCAGCTACTCGGGAGGCTGAGGCAGGAGAATCACATGAACCCAGGAGGTGGAGGTTGCAGTGAGCTGAGATCACGCCACTGCACTCCAGCCTGGGTGACAGAGCGTAATTCTGCCTCAAAAAAAAAAAAAGAAAAAAAAAAAGTAGAAATCACCCAGGAAAATACAAACACTCTTGAAAAACAAGGTGAGGTAGAAAAGGAAAAGAACAGACAATTCATGGAAGGAAGAACAAAAATGATCATAAATAAAAATACAGAAAAATGTTCAAGAGTAAACAAAGATGAATACAAAGATATTAAAGAATACAAAGATGAACACAAAGATATCATTTTGCTTGACTATTAAAGAAAGTTTAGTAAAATGAATAATTCTAATAAGGTAGTTACAGTGAAACTAGGTATCTCCTGTGGTACTCGTGGTAGTATAAACCAATTCAATCTTTCTGGAAAGCAATCTTATTATAGGCATTAACTTTTAAAATTAGGCCGGGCGTGGTGGCTCATGCCTGTAATCCCAGCACTTTGGGAGGCCGAGACGAGTGGATAACCTGAGGTCAGGTTTACCAGCCTGGTAAACATGGTCAAACCCCATCTCTACTGAAAATACAAAAATTGGCCAGGTGTGGCGGCACACGCCTGTAATCCCAGCTACTAGACGGGGCTGAGGCAAGAAAATCACTTGAACCTGGGAGGTGGAGGTTGCAGTGAGCTGAGATCGTGCCACTGCACTCCAGCCGGTGCAACACAGCGAGATTCCACCTCAGAACAAAACAAAACAAAAGAAAGAAAGAAAGAAAAGAAAGTTTTAAAACTAACTATAACAAATAATTTCTTTTGTGAACATTTTTAATAAAGATATAATCAGAGATTCAGACTAAGATTTATAGATAAAGATGTTTAATATAGTGTTATCTATAACAGGAAAAATGGAGACAATCTAAATATCCAATAATAGTTTGATGATTAAATAGTTTCATTCATAAAGTATAATATTCTGCAGCTTTGGACAACGTTAATTACACTTAGCCTAGTGCTAAACAGAAAAATGCAAGATGCATGCCTTTCTAAATGCCACATGATCACAATCATGTCAGACACTCTAAGGCGTGTGTGCACTGAAAATCTATTGCAAAAAGATTCTCCAAGGTTAAAACGGTGATTTTTTTCTCTGACGAAATTATTAGTGATTTTTAGCTTTTCCTATATCCTTTACTGTAAGTATGAGATGATTTCTGTAAATATATATATATTTATATTTACATATATGTAAATTTACATATGTATATACTTTAAGCAAACATGGCCAGGTGAGTCTTTCCTGAAGCCCACTGCTGGGAGGAGTCTCATTTGTAAGCTGTCCCTGCTACGGGGAAGAATTGAGACTGAAGTGATAGAGTCAGGGCCAAAAGGATCCCCAAGGGGTCACCAAAGGGGCATGCAGCCACCAAGGAAGGTGGAAGACTACAAGCTGCACAGGAATGAGGTGGGATTATCAGACAGGTTAGGTGATGAAGACTCTGAGAAAAAACTGGCCAACTGGATGGAACACAGCACCTCCTTGTAACCCCCAGGGAGGCCATCTCCAGACACATCTAGATTGCAGTTAGGGCATTAGAGCTCAGAAACTCTGCTTCCCTGAAGTCCCTGAGCTCTGGTGTCACTGGCTCCCAGAAGAGCCATGAGAAGCAAACAAACGTGATTCCAATGCTTCAACCACTCAGCCTACAGTGAGATCAGTTACTCTGAAGACAAGAGCATCTACACACCAAAAGACTCACTGGCCAGCTCAGAAGCAGCCAGCTGGGGGACTGGCTCCATCACAGGGGCTTCGTCTCCCAATTCAGTATCCAAATATGGGCATCAGGACTCACCCTCTTCTCTGACATGTAGGGAAAACAGCTATCTTAGGGTTATTTGGGAAAGGTAAAGGAGTGGGTCTGTGAAAAACTTTAGCAGCATCTGCAGTGCACAATCTAGGTTAACTATTACTATTTACTGCTACTACTGTTACTTTTACCATTAATACTATTATCACCACTACTGCTATTGCTATTACCACCAGTACTATCACTACTACTATTAACTACTACTGTTACTACAACTGCTATTTTTAGCACTACACACTACTACTGTTATGGCTGCTGTTGCTACCATTACTACTACTATTAACACAATTACCGCTATCACTATTACTGTTACTACTAGAGCTGCTGCTACTGCCATTACCACTAGTATACTAATCTAATGGTGCTCTAATTATTGCTATCACAATTACTTTTACCATTAGTGCTACTACTGCTGCTTCTTCGACTACTACTATTGTACTCCAAGCAACTTCATGCATTTACAGTAATCACACGTTCCAGATGTAGGGGAAATCATCTTGGTTGGAATTATTCTGTCTCATCGTCTCCAAAAGGCCTCTCACAACTGTCAGACTATGCACCTGTTGGTGCAGAAAATATTTGTACCCGTAACCCAAACCCTTGTTGAGTGAGGCAGTCATGCGCAGGGCTGAAGGAGCCTGCGTCAGTCCCTGGGAGGGACTCTAGGCACAGTAGTACCTGCTTCCAAAACCACCAGGAAAAATAAATAAACACATGCTGCTACACAGGAGCTATTCTCCTTTTAAGGATAAGGAAACTGAGACTTAGGGCAATAGGTGATACGGTCAAGTTCATACAGTGGGTGAAAGACGAGACACTAATTCAGACAAGGTTATACCAGGGCCCTTGTTATCAGCTACGCTACTAGGGTTTTTTGTTTTGTTTTGTTTTGTTTTGTTTTGTTTAGTCTGAGATGGAGTCCCAGTCTGTTGCCCAGGCTGGAGTGCAATCTTGGCTCACTGCAACCTCCACCTCTGGGTTCAAGAGATTCTCCTGCCTCAGCCTCTTGAGTAGCTGAGATTACAGGCATGCACCACCACGCCCAACTAATTTTTGTATTTTTACTAGAGACGGGGTTTTACCATGTTGGCCAGACTGGCCTTGAACGCCTGACCTCAAGTGATCCACCCTCCTCAGCTTCCCAAAGTGCTGGGATTACAGACGTGAGCCAACAAGCCCGGTTACTACTAGGGTTTTAAATGATTAAAAAACAGGTTCAGATTGTGGTGTTTGCTCAGTTTCCTCAAGGCATGAGATAGGTTTTGGAATAAAAAGCTGGGCTGGTTCATCCCAATTCTCCTGATTCCAAGCATTTCAGTCTCTGGTGACAATTTCCTCTACCTGCTAACGAGAATTCAGTGGCAGATGACCATCCTTGCTGGGACAAGGGGCTCCTAGAGCCAGTGCTGTGCAGCCGAAGAGGGGAGCTAATGGGAACTTCGGAAAGAGGAGGAAATGGGAAGTCCAAGAGAGCTCCACGAAGCCTCTGGGCAGGAACGCAAACAGGAAATCGGTCCTCAGCTGCTGGTGGCCTCTCGCTAGCTAGGCCTGGTGCCCCCAAGGCCCCCCGTTGCGTGTTATTTTTGGACCATGCCACGTGGTGAGTAAGTGCCTGTTGGATTAGATAGAGTCAAGGCTGGCTTCCAGGCTGGTGTCTCCCAAGCAACAGGGGTCAGTGGCCCCAGGGACATGGCCTGTGGCAGAGTTTCAAATCACACTACCCCCAGCTGCCCCCCAGACATCTCTGAGGCCCTTGGATAACAAAAGGAAGCAGGGAAAGAAAGAGGGAACTGCTCTTCCTTCCCCTCCAATCAGAGGTCTCCACTCTGGGTGCAGTGGCCAGATCTGATGACCTTAGCAAAGCCACTCTCGGCCTGGAGAATCTTGCAAGCTTGGACTTTCTGGGGCTCGTGCACTGATGGGCAAACTGAGTTTCCTGGACTGGGAGGGGTTAGCTTCCTTCCCCTTTGGGACTCATACCTCAGCCCCATAGCAGTTCACTGAATTGCCCCTGGCCTTGGTTCATCTTCAGTGACCATGGCTAGTAGATGGTGATAGACTTTAAGATAGGAGTGTCAAGGCGGTTGGTTTCCACATAAGTTAGACTCTGGGTGGTTTTTATATCATAAGCTAGCACATCTGACCTATAATAGTAAAGAAATTATCCCATTGTGTGACCTAACAGGATTGTGTGTGTGTGCATGCACACGTGTGTGTATGTGCAGTTGTATTTTCTTGCTCCATCTCTCTCTCACAATCACATAAACGATAAAAATCAGTAAATGTTTAACCTTTTAAAAGCAGAACCGTATCATTTTGAGTTTTGCATTTCACTAGACAAACTGGTAACATTCACCAGGAGGTACCATCATGAAGAGTGACAACACAGCAACAAAAGCAGATTTTTCTCAGGCATTTAAAAGGATAAGAGACAAAGGTAAGCACTATCCATGCTAGCTGGGTCCATCCATATGATTCCCCAGTATCTTGGAGACAGGCAAGAGTGGAGCTAGAATGGGGTTTGAAGCCAGGGAGAACTGGGGACCAATCCCGGTCAGACACCATGACCCTGGTCAAGTGCCTTCTTCCCACTTATCTCATACACAAAATGGGAATGGTGCCTACAGTAGAGGCTTTCTGCCAAGATGACAAGAGCCATTTACACAAAGAGCATGTGGTGAACACCTAGTGGATGTTTAACAAATGTCTGGATGTTCTCAAGATGGTGCGTAGTCCCACTTGTCCAAAGCCTTTGTGGGCAGGAGAAAAGAGCTCAGTCACAAAGTTCCTTTCCTTTGTCTAAATGCCCCACCTTCTGGGTAACACAATATGGTGCTCCTCAACTGTGGCCAAGGGTCAATGCAATGTTTACAGCTGAACAATTTCCAGGCCCTCTTTTCTTGTACCAAGGTAGACAGATAGACACCAAGAGACACCCCCATCATTGAATGTTAAACTAAAAATGGGAAAATGTTTGTAAAATTAAGTTTTAAAAAGCCACACAACAAGTGGTATGATGTAGTCAACCGTGGGGGGGGGGGGCAAGTTTGCACAGAGAATCAAAGAATATACACTAAAATAAGAGGAGTAACTATTAATATTTAGAGTTCAACACAGTAGGAACTAACTACATATGGCTATTTAGATTTAAATTAATTAAAATGAAATACAGCTAAGCCTTCAGTTCCTCTGACACACTAGCCTCATTTCAAGTGCTCAGGCATCACACATGGCAGATGGCTACTGCATTGCACAGCACAGATCTAGAATAGTCCATCAGCAGAGAAAGTTTTACTGCACAGCACTGATGTAGAGATGGAACGATTCTGAGTGATTTCAAAATTTTATTTTCCTAAATGATATTCCATTGTTATTCTTTTTCCTATAAAAATGTCAATAGCGGCCGGGCGTGGTGGCTCATGCCTATAATTCCAGTACTTTGGGAGGCCAAGGCGGGCAGATCATGAGGTCAGGATATCAAGACCATCCTGGCTAACATGGTGAAACTCCATCTCTATTAAAAATACAAAAAATTAGCCAGGCGTGGTGGCAGGCACCTGTAGACCCAACTACTCGGGAGGCTGAGGCAGGAGAATGGCATGAACCCAGGAGGTGGAGCTTGCAGTGAGCTGAGATTGCACCATTGCATTCCAGCCTGGGTGACAGAGCAAGGTTCTATCTGGAAAAAAAAAGTAAACAGCAAGAGACAAAATACAAAAATATTATTTTATGTACTGATATGGCACCTTACCTACATTCATGTTTGGCAAAACTGAAATCACGGAATGAGGTGCTAACCCAGTAACAAGAGGGAACGATCCTTAGACAGGACTTTCATGTTTGGCCATGGCTAAGTTAAGCCTCATGGGGCCTGAGGTTGTTCCGTATGAACTCAAGCAATCTGGGGTCAGGGACGACTGGCTCCCTCAGACCAGGATGGCATCCTTCACCACTTTCCAAGAAGACACTCAGCATGCATTTCTGCTGTTTGTTTTCCTTCTTAACTGCTAGAATATTAAACAGATGATCTCTGAGTCGTTCCCTCCATGGTTCTAAATTCTATCCTTAAACCATGTGGAGGAAAAAAGAGTGAGAAAGGGCAGAACAAGCATTACAAAGTACACTCAAACACGGGGCATGGTTTTGGACCTCAACTTCCTGCAAATCAAGCTTGGAGAAGATAGACAGTGTCTGTGTACTGGGTGAAAGGTGAGGAACGCAGAACTGGACACGCTGCAGAACTGAGGGGGCCCATGCAAAACGACAATGCAAGGTTCCTTGTTCAAAAAGTATCAAGAGATTCAAGGGGACAGCCGAATGTGAAATCAAGTGTGGCACCCGTTTGAGCATGAGTACAACTGCACACATTGCATGCCTATGAAGCTTGGCCCCATGCAGAATTCCAGTTTTTCACAAGCCACTGGAAAAAAAATAATTTCAATAGAAAATCATGGACACTGCAAAATGTACCAGAAATTTTTATAAGTACCACTGCAAACCCCCCCAGAGGCATCTTATTTTTTGGTCTATCTTTGATCTCAATACTTAAATTGAAAGCATTTCTATGTAAGCTATTTCAAAATATGGATGTCCATAGAAGTAGAGAATAGCATGGTGGTTACCAGAAGCCAGGGGATGGGGAATGAGGGAGATGTTGTTCAAAGGACATAAAACTTCAGTTAGAGAGGAGGAATAAGTCCAAGAAATTTATTATACAACCTGGTTACTATAGTTAATAACAATGTATACTTCAAACTTGCTTAGAGAATAGATTTTAAGTGTTTTCACTACCAAGAAAAAAATAAGTATGTGGGGTAATGCATATGTTAATTTGCTTGATTTAATTATTCTAATTAATTAGCTATTTCACAGTATAAATATACTTTAAAACATTACATTATACAACATAAATATATACTTTTTGTCCATTAAAAATAAATAATAAAAAATAAAATAAAATATGTCACTATATTGGAAAAAATAAAAAAATATGGTATGAATGTTACCAACAACATCAAAAGGTTAAAGCGATGGGATGAACCTTAAAACTTTATTTTATTGGATAAAGAACAAAAAAGTTCTATCATTGTGATCACAGATCTATGTCCACCTTATAAAATAACCCAAGTCATCTTAGTTTAAACATCATTGATTGGTAACCCAAATGAAAATCAAAATCAACAAGAGAATTTTTTTTCAGAGTGGGATATTACAGACTCCATCCTGAAACGAGTATTAGGGAATAAAATTTCCAGTCATATAACCTAATTTATGCCACTTTTTATGAATGAGTGACTTGGGCTGGGAGAAGAGACAGAAAGTTTTGACATTTTTGAAAATGTAGGAAGCGAGAAGATGGTTTTCAATGCGCAACGCAGAAGCGTTCATCTTTACGGAATCTTCCGACAGCTACACCTATTCCATTTCATATAAGATTATGACAGGGTAAAGAAAAACAAGTTGGCTTACATCAGGACAGATTAACTCATTATTTGAAGAAGGAAGAAGTTGGCTCTGAACTCTGTCTCTTATATGATTGCTGTTATCAGGTGTAACAGGTCTAGTTAAGAGTAAGACAGGGAGCTTGCTTTCTTTTTCTGCCTCAGTTTCCGCCACTATAAATGGGAAAAATAAGAGACCCTACCTCATGTGCATATGTGTGACCCATAGAGAAAAGACACATAAAGAGTTTAACCCAACAACTGACCAATTATTAATATTATTATAGGCAATTGCAGTCGGAGGATGGACTTATATGATATGTTTATGAACTGGAAACTAATTAAGGAGGAATCTAAATATAGTGAACATCACTTTCTAAGCCAAATATTAGGATATACTGTATGACAATTGAAAGTGCAAATTTGAGGGTGATAACAGAACATTTTAATTCACCTCTGTGTTGGTAAGTGCTGGACATGTTCATAGGACATGATTACAAGTTTGAAGCTTTTTCTTTGAAAAATTCCTTTCTGAAATCAGAGATGTATCTAGCACTGTTGGGGGAGGCAATGAGACAGACAGTGCAGGGATGGCCTTGGTGATGCGGAAACATCCTCCACTCCAAACAGATACACAAACACACACCCCTCCATGCACGCCCATACACACAACCCTACACACACTCACACTCCGACACGCATACCCATACACACAACTGTACCTACACACACACATACACACACATACTCCTATACACATTCGCCTACACACGCACATACACACACATATACTCCTATACACATTCGCCTACACACACACATACACACACATATACTCCTATACACATTCTCCTACACACACACATACACACACGTACCCACACACACCTCCATGTATCTACATCCCCCAAACGTGTACACACACATTCTCACACACACACATACAATCAGTTCATTGAAAGATCATTTGAAATGTTTAACCTATATTCTAGGTCTATACAAGCATCCAAATTTATACACACACACCCCCAATCCCCGACACACTTGACTTGATCTTAAAAATATACCAAAAAAAAAAACTTTTGTAGAAACCCCTAAAAGTTAATTGTAAAGCAATTGAAATATCACATCCTGTACATTGCTATATAGATGCAACACATAGTTCCCTTTGGAATTTATATAACCAATTCACTGTGAAAGATTAAGATTCATCAGGTCTACCTTGGATCTGAAGTTTTTAAAGCCCTGTGTCATAAGAATGCTTTATATATAAGCCACCATGTAGCATAAATCCCAGACATCACGTGAAAATAAGTCCAGTCCTGGATATTTGTATACAATTGATCTTTTCTCTCCTCTATCTCCTCTGTAGCAAACTCACTGCTTTCGTTTTCAAACTATCTCCCTGTGTGTGTGTGTGTGTGTGTGTGTGTGTGTGTGTGTGTGTCTGTGAGAGGGAGAGAGGGAGGCAGAGACAGACAGACAGACAGAGAGAGAGAGAGAGAGAGAGAGAGAAAATAGCATCGATGGTATAAGAAGGCTGTTTCCTAAAAGTATTTCTAATACATGGGCTCTGCAAAGAAACAGGTTCACACACAAAAAACTGAGATCAGTTGCTTTAATAAACATATCATGGTTTGATATAGTGGTTGTTTTCTTTTTTAGATTTGATTTATCTGTCACTTCCTTTCCAAATTTGATTTATTGGTCAATTTCTTTTCAAGATTTGATTTATTGGTCAATTTCTCTTTAGGATTTGATTAAAACACATTACATAAGTCTTTTCAGATCTATTTCTAAATATCATATATATTTCTAAGTACGGATGTTTAAAGTCTTTATTCATAAATGTTCTTGATTGATGTCTGTTTTTTCATTAGTTTCTTTAAAGCTTTAGGTAGTCATTTATTCTGTAATTGGAATCAGCATAAACAAACCATAAAGTTCAATTGTGTAATGAATTACTCATACCTTAGATTCAGAGAGAAAAGAAGCTTAAGATACAACAAGGAAAAAACAGCTTTATGTGTGGGAGAAACACATTGGTTATTTGGTCTTCAATCTCTGGATTTAAAGATACACTATGAAACAATTCTGCAAGAAAGGATTCTAGCATATCGCTGATGACCATTAATTAGTCCATTGGTGCATAGATGGCATTGATGATGAACAGTCTTGTGTTTTTCTGAAAACCCTTGTTTTATTTTGTGGATGGATCCATGGAACTCTGTTCCTTCTCCCTTCCTCAGAGCTTCTCTACAGACTTCCCCAGGGAGGCAATGCCCATTGAATACCTGCCTACCAGATACCCACCCACCATACTCATGGACACATGGCAAGACAGTACATAGAAAAAGACCCTGGACCTCAGAGAGAGTGACAGACACACCAGAAGGTAATCTGCAGCATGGCAGAGGGGGCAGGTCTTTGCCTCCACTCCTTAAGCCTCTATACACACATCTACACACAGAAAAAAAGAAGGATATTCACTAGCTAGTTATTGTGCGCACCTCTGGGATGATGACATTTTCTACATTAGCATGTATTATTATTATTTTTTTAAAAAATCATTACTCTCCTCCTTACTCCAGACAAACACTTTTCTAGCCTAGTTTCTTCATCTGTAAAACAAGGATATCATTACCTCCTTTGAAGGATAGTTGCAAGGATTAAATGAGCTAATGTATGTAAAGTGCTGAACCCAGGGCTTGGAAGAAGGTAGTTAATGTGATCTGTTTCAAAGGATGATGGTGATGAGCAACAGGGACAAATGTAAGAGTGTCCAGTGGCATTTCCTGAGCAGTCATGGTGTATCCAACATAGTGCAGAATGCTGAGTGATACATCAGCTCATTGAGCAGAACAGCCCCATGAGGTCGATGCTCTAGAGAATGCCTTGTTTCCAGCTGGGGAAATGATACAAGGTCAGAACAGCTAGCATCAGCTCCACTCCAGTCTGGGGAAGACCACTCTGCAACACAGCCACTATCCTTTAAAGCCACAAGATACTGTCTGTGAAGGCATGCTAGAGCTCTACCTTCCTCAACAACTGCAGGTCATTAATGCCAAATTCAAGGTGAAGAACTTGTGTGGTTTCAGCAAGGACCGAACTGAATCGATTCTCTGCCTGGCCCTTGGCATGGCCAGTGAAGCCCAGCTTCAATTACACTGGCCACGTCCCCACTGTGGAAAGCTCCCTTTCGGATTGACACTCCCCTGAAAATGATCCTCTTTGGTTCCATTTTGTCTGTCCAAAGCCTGACACCAATGTGGGTCATCTTGCAGCATCTAAAAAAGTGCCCTGGAAGGGAAGCTGAGTCTCCTCCTCCTAGCAGTCCTGATTTCTACTAACCCAGAGAGTTAAAGACCATCACCCTACAGACTGAAACTGGGGAAGGAATGCCATTTCCATAATGGCACCTTATAAAGTGATCATTCTGTAAATAAAGGAGGTCAAAAAGGACCCCTAAAAATAACTGGAAAGCAGACCTCCTAAATCGTTCCATTTCAGAAGTTTAAGCACCAATTAACTGAGTTCCTACACAAGAACAATCTATCTAGCCTTGGTGGTAGCATTAACTGAGGCAGGAGAAGCTTCTTTCTGTCACTAATGTTTTACTTCCATCTCTCTATTGCAGCCACACTAGCTTTTCCTCAAGCTCATACTGGTCTCTCCAAATCCTGAAAACTCTGAGCCCTTTTGTTCCCCCAGGGCATCTGCAGAGCCCAGTACTCTCCCTGGTGTTTAATAAACACCCTGGCTTGATGAATGGGTGACCATTTATCAAAATGAACATTAATATTAGAATGAAAGAAATGGTGTGTACGGAGAAAAGGGAAGAAAAGAGGGGCGATCATGAAGATCTTCAGTGGGGGTAGAAAAGAGGACTCCCTGGCATAAAGCTTAGGGGGAAAGGAGAGAGAGAGAGACAGAGAGACAGACAGACAGACAGACAGACAGAAACTCTCAACTTTTGGTCCACCATGAGTTGGAAAGTGGGCCAGGTAGGCTGAGTCTCCATCACTCCCAGGTCTCTGACTCAGTCAGTAAAACCTGTGAAATCTTATGTTGAGACAGCTCACCATGTGACCCGCTAGGACAGATGCTCTTCAGACTACAACAGAAGCTAGTTGAGCACTGTCATGCAAAAAGTAGAGAAAATGAAGTCAAGGGCCACCAGCCACACCTGGCAGACAGAATCACCCCCATGCTTGTAAGGAGGTAGAGCCTCATGATTTCTCACTCACGGTCTTTGTCCATCTTACCGCCTGTTATTGCTAGGTAGAATTTGTGCAGTTTGGGTATGGTAGGATTTGGTACCATCTAAGCTGTTGCTAGAGGAAGAGTCTCCTGAAATTTCAGGCACATAAAAGATTCTTTCTGTATGTAGGTTCCCAACCAAGTTACTGTAAAGGGAAGAGGAACCCAGAGGACCCCCAAGGAGATTGGCACAGATGGCTCAAGAAATGCCTCTCCAGATTGAGCTCTCCCCCAGAACCACAGCATATGGGGCCACTGTAGACTCTTTCCACCAAAGCCGGGACCATGGTTCCTCTAGAGACCCCCGTGGCCCCACAGGCAGCAGATGATCCCCAGCAGGGGGAGCAGCAAACGCCTACTATACACAGGTTCTTTCTGGAACCTACACACTGGGAACCACAAAGTGTTGACAAGGACCTGACCCCAGTCTCCTTCCTTGAGGAACTGCTGTGCCTAAGACTATACCTCTGCCATTCAAAGAGGGGTCACCCAAGGAAGGGACAGTCTTAAAGGTGCTGGATCTCCCACCAGATTCCCTAAAGAGTCAGACTCCCCACCGGAGTCAGACCGTACCTAGCATCAATGCTCCTCTCCATCAGAAAGCCAAGCAGGAAGAGGCACCCAAGGCATCATTTCTGGTTTTGAAAGAGGTTGCTGTGTAGCCATTCTCTGATATGGAATCTTTCACTTTCTTTCTTGAATGGTTTTCATGGCAGAAGTGCATGTCCTGTGGGTAATTTATGGAAGCAATATAGGCATAACCAAGCTTGAGTCCCACCCTCCCCTTTTTGATGAGATTCCCAAACTGGCCCTAACAATTACAAGTGAGAAAGATATGGCCCCTTCCGTCTCCAGGAACTTTTGAAACAGAAATTAAATCCCTCATTTCCCTGCCTGAAGCTGTGCCTCCCTGGATTGTACAACTGTCCTTTAGGGACCACTTGGGTCAAATGTCCACTATTGGTTCTTGTACAGCCCAGGAGCTCAAAATTATTTTTACATTTCAATTTTTTTGAAGTCAAAAGAGTATTTAATGACACATGAAAATTAGATAAAGTTCAAACTTTAGTGTCCATAAGTAAATGCTATGCCCATTCACTTATCTGTCATCTATGGATGCTTTCATACCATAATGGCAGAGTAGCTGAGTAGCTTGAGTAGCTGCAACAGAGACAGTAAAGACTGAATATCCAGAAATATTTGCTCTCTGGCCCTCTACGAAAAATTTCTGCCAATCCCTGGCATTGGAAGGCTGGGCCTGGCCTTATCTCATTCTGCCTCCTGCTTCGACACAACTGTGATATCTTTTTAATATATGGAGATTCTAAGGAAGATAATCCTTCAAAATGTTTGGAGGATAAAACACAAACTCCTTAACTTGGTATAAAGACCTGAAACCTAACTGCCCTAAGACCTACCTGCCCTCTCCAAGCAGTCATTCTGTGGCACCCTTCTCTCAGGGCAATGGGAAATGCTGGCTCTTCCTGAGAAGATCATCCTGCTCCCTTGTTCTTCTGAACCTTGGCACCTGCTGTTGTCTCTTCTTTTTTTTTTTTTTTTCTTTTTTCAAACAGGGTCTTGCTGTGTCACCCAGATTGGAGTGCAGTTGAGCAATCATGGCTCACCGAAGCCTCGAACTCCTGGGCTCAAGCAATGGTCCAGCCTTCCCAGCAGCTGGACTACTGGTGTGCACCACCACATCCAGCTTAATTGTTTGTTCTGTAGAGATGGGGTCTTGCTATAATGCCCCAGCTGGTCTTGAACTCCAGGTCTCAAGCAGTCCTCCCATGTCGGCCTTCCAAAATGACACAATTACAGGTGGAAGCCACCTGTTCTCCCTTCTTTAACCTATTTTCCATCTCTGGCTACTAAGATAATTCTTTATCTTTTCGTAAGTCTCATTTTAAGTCTCACTTCTTTTGTAACACGTCTCTCAATTCCTCAATAATTAGGCCCCCTCGCCCTTGGGCCCTTCAGTGTTCAGGACAGGATCTTGGCCCTTATGACTTGTCTTCACTAACCACAGCCTGCCTTGCTGGGCAGCCAGTTCAGGGTTCCTCCCACCCAGATTTGCTACCACTGACTGACTTCTGGGAGGGTTTTCTTTTCTCCTTGTGGTTACATTCACAGTACTGACCATCGAGGCTGGTGCAAAGCTGAGGCTTGGTTAATGTTGACTCATGAGAGACCAGAGCTATGATTCTAATGCCATTGCAATCCCAATCTACCCGACACCATTTTGCCACATTAGTTCAATTTGGGGGCAACAGCAGGAAGCTGTGACAAGGGCCTCACCCTTCCCTGACGTAAAGTTGAAGAAACGTTGAAGTTTGGAATATAGGCAAATCGGGGTCTAAATTTCCAGGCTGTGTGATCTTTGGACCTTAATTTCCTCACCTGAAAAATGGGTTATGAATATCCCCAACTTGGCAGCTTTGAGAGGATTAAGTGAAGAAAAGAAAGTGCCTGGCGCACAGCAGGTGCACAAAAAATGCCAGCTACCATGCTGATGCTCTGCCTCGGCAACAACTCTGGGCCTCTCTTGAGGATGGCAGCCATTCCTCAAGGCACAGCAACTCCAGGGAACACCTTGACCATTGCCAATTCTCCATCATAGCAGAGAAATCTGCATTCACAACACCTGGTTCAGTGGCATCCAATGGAGCCTGGTCTCTCTGGACCCCTGGCCCAGAGACAGAGACCCATAGAGCATGGGCTGGTGTGAGGCAGCCCTGGAGGCTCCAGGAACCTTATGCCTCTTCTGTTACAGACGCCTTCTTTTGGGGGAGGCTTAGGCAGACAGCTTGGAGTCAGTTTGTGCTCAGAAAGCACCTTTGTCAAAGAGCTGCCTCAGCATATTGTATCCACAACACGGTCTGTCATCTCACCCGGAGACTGTGTACTGGCCTGGCTGAAGTCAGCCTGGTCAGACAGCTGCCAGGTCCCAGCTCTGCTCCCAAAAATGCCAGAACCTCAGAGAAAGCCCAAGGGAAGGCTGAAAGTTCTCAGTGTTCTTTCCTCTGCCTTCTTGAAAGGGCATCTAGCATGGCACACAGAGAAACATCATGGTTCTACAGTTCTCTTTCACCCGGTGAATAGATAGTCATTTCTTAACACTCTCATCGCTACTTAAAAATAACCACCAGAGCTTTGTGTGGTAGCTCATGCTTGTGATATGAGCACTTTGGGAGGCCGAGGCGGGTGGATCATTTGAGGTCAAGAGATCGAGACCAGCCTGGAAAATACGGTGAAACTCCATCTCTACTAAAAATACAAAAATTAGCCAGGTGTGGTGGTGCACACCTGTAATCCCAGCTACTCGGGAGGCTAAGGTGGGAGAATTGCTTGAACCCGGGAGGCAGGGGTTGCACTGAGCTGAGATCATGCCACTGCACTCCATGCTGGGTGACAGAGTGAGACTCCATCTCAAAAACAAACAAACAAACCCACCAAACCAAGAATGATTGATTCTAAAGCACTGTTCACTCACTATGAGCCAGCAACTACACAGATTGCAGTAAAAGGGTTTCCTGATGAGATCCTCCGAACAACCCATGAGGTAGGAACCAAAGTCCCTATTTTACAGATGAAGAAACTGAGGATCTGAAAGACAAGCGATCGAGTTGAGGGTTCCATACCCACGTCTGCTGGCCTCTAGAGTCTTTCTTCCTAATCTCCCAGATCCTCATTCATTAGAAAGGTAGAAAAACATGGGCTACATCAGAGATGCTGAGACAGAGGAAAAGACTCTTTCAAGGGAATCTGAAAGCCAGTAGGAAAAGCTGCAAACCAACTGTACTTGATCAGAATTCTAGGAATCTAAATGGGATTTCAGAAAAGAGCATGTAACAAGACAGAAGACAGGAAGAGAACACAGGTGGATGAGGACATTTGCAAACAAGTGAGGGCCCCTTTGTCTCTGCTGATGCGGCCCAGTGACCCCACTGCACAGTCTCCCAGGATGGTCATGAGAAAAGGCAATCCCCGACTCCAACCCCAGCTCTAAACACCCAGAATTCTCAAGATGAGCCCAGAAAAACGATCTTTAGGCACGCTTCCACAAATAAGACTTTTGTACCCTAAAGTTTGAAAATTGTACAGGCATCACATGCGATCCCTCAGTTTCTCTTGGCCTCTCTGTCCACCAGTCTCTCTTGGGTGGAAACTGATTCTGCGTGATTTTTCCCGTTTCTAACATCAGAGCCCTGGCACCTCCCACTACTTTCTGATTCACACAAAGTGCTCCATGGCAGGGCAGGCTGGAATCTGGCTTCTTCTGAGCCTATAGCCCAGAAATGTGAGTGAGTTCAGTCTGGTGGGAAGAACTTTTCATTAAAAGAAGATGGGATGGAAGGGAGCTGGCAGATACACTTCCTCTCTGCTCCTCCCTCTGGCAGACTGACCTAAGGCTCCATCTGGAAATGAACAACTGGCTGTGTCTACTGTGAGCTGTGAAGCAGTGGTCAGCTTGATACTGCATCACTTTGTATTTGCATTCATCCTCCTCTCTCATCTCTGTGTGCCCTAACTCATGCTGCCCTGGGATCGCAATTCCCAGTAAACAACTACTGCTTCATGCATGCCATGGGCTCTGGTTTTTCAGGAACCTGAGCTAATACAAGAACCAATACTCTGGAGGTTACGGTTTGAACTCTCAGGAATGCATTCAATATCTTTTGATACCTGATCCCTTCTCACCTCTGAGCCATGGTGTGCTGGTAAATGTTTAATAGGAAGCTCTTTGACAGGAAAAAAGCACTAATTTTTAGTATTTGCCAATTTCTGTGGTGTAAATGCCCTCACCACAGCTGACTTTAAGCTACCAATGTACATTATTAACTACACAGTGTAAAGATACCTGCAATACCACACTAATACAGGTCAGGTATCCCTAATCCAAAAATTTGAAGTCCAAAATGTTCCAAAACTGGAAGTATTTGTGCACCAACAAGATGCTCAAAGGAAATGCTCATTAGAGCATTTCAGATTTCTGATTTTCAAATTAGGGATACTCAGTCAATAAATATAATGCAAATATTCCAAACTCTGAAACAAACTCTAAATCCAACACACTTGTGATCTCAAGAATTTGGGATAAAGGATATGAACCCGTTAATAGCATTTCTACCAAACAGATAACACAGATATAGATAACTTCAAAAAGGTCTCAAGAATTTGGGATTAGAATATAAACCTGTTAATAATATTTCTACCAAACAGATATCATAGATATAGATAACTTCAAGGGCATAAACAATAAAATAGAGTAAAATCACTAGGGAGTGATGATTTTATTTAGTACTTTCATTTATAGTATACTTAGTTGTAATTTTATATAATTTAATTTTAAATAATGGCTGTTTAATAATCAGCTTGCAAAATTCCTGAAAATTTGACAATCTGATTGTGTAAGATATTACAAGCTGATGTCAGCATACCACTGTCTCTAAGCTTATTATATCATCTGGTCAATAATATCAACTACCGCTTACTTCCTCATGCCTTTAATCATGCTACTCCATCTTTTTTGAATTGTCTTCATTTCCCTTTGAATACGTAGTAGATTCCTACCCAGCTTTTACCACTTAGTCCAAGCTCCCTCCTCAAGGCAAACCCTGAATGTCCACAGGTTTGCCATGATGTGGTTTAGCATGTTGACTGTAGACAGAGAGTTGTATTGGATTTCTGCTTTCCATGGTGCCTGGCCATTGTTGCCTGAACCCACAGTAATAACCCTGCAAAAGGAGACTGTAAGCTGAAACATTATAGGACCTCAGCCTTAAAAGGATTGGACCCAGGAATTTGTTGGTGATATTTTCCAACCAAATTGAATATATAATAACACAAATTATACGGACAAGGATTGATCAAGGAGAGTAGATCCTTGGACAGCCTTTAAAAAATGTCTCTCTTTTATTCTTCATCCTAAATAAAACACACTTAGATTTACATTTTAGCTATGTGGGTAAATTAGATAATCTCTCAGGTAAGTTAGATACTCTCTCTATGCCATGGGTAACTTAGATTATTTATGCCTCAATTTATACATCTGAACAATGAGGACAATTAGTAATAACCACACCATAGAGTCACTATAAGGACGTAACATATATGAAAACTTATAATAGTGCTTGGCATGAGAAATGTGATCAATAAATGCCAGCTATGCTGACGATTTCTGTTATGAGTTTCTACCATCCTCGTATACATACAACATATAAAAGCTTTTATTAAAAGAAAAAAATCAAGAGGCAGGTGCTTGCTATGTTGCCCAGGCTACACTGAAACTCCCAGGCTCAAGTGATGCTCCCAAGTAGCTGTGACTACAGGCTCGCACCGCAACACCACAGCACCACAGCACCCAGCTCACATACAAGCTCTTCTCAGCCAACACTCCTTTCAACAGACTTCAGTGAGTGTAGTTTTTTTTTTTTTTTTTTTTTTTTTTTTTTTTTTAATTCAATTCCATTACTAGTGCCAGCTACATCTACACTTGGGCTGCTGGGGGTGAGCTAAGAAAGACTTTCTTGCCAAGGTAATTTCCCGAAGTTTCTGTTTTTGGAGGAGAAAATTAGACAATGGCCAAGATCATCAATTTGAGGGTAGAGGAGGAGAAAATAAGCTTCTCTTTGCCAACGATCTTGTCACAGAATTTTCCAGGCTCTCAGGTGCATAGGGGAAGCAAGAACTGCTCTGGCCATGAGCAAGAAGAAATAGATCCCCCCCCGCCAATAGAGTCAGCCCAAATGCAGAGCACAAAGAAACTAAGATTATTTTGGTTGTGGGCACTTGTTCTAGTCTACAATTTGTACCTCAGCCCCGCCGTTTACTACTTATGCAGCCTTGGGTATGTTACAGCCCTGAAGACTCAGCTTCCTCGTCTGCTAAATAGAGATACTAACAGCAGCCAACTCTTAGAGTGTTGCAAAGATTAAGTGGGAAGACCTATGTCATAGCTAAGCATGATTAACCTCCAGTAATGCTAGCTATGATTCCATGTGCAATTTGTCATTTATTCAACACATGTGTTAAGTGCCTATTGTATGCTGAGTGTTCTCTGATGGGCAAAGATATAAGATGAGAAACACAGATGCATCCCAATAAGTTGAGCATTATGAAGGAGACATGTAAGTGCTAAACGTCCTTAAATCCATGGCTCAAAACTTAATTGGGCACTAACAGAAGAATTCCTGAGGGAAGTGACATTTAAGCCAAAGCGTGATGGGTGCTTCAGGGAAGGGCAGTGAATGTCTGATGCAGCCACCAAGAAAATGGTTCAGGGGAAGCATACCGACTTCTCTCAAGCACCCTCACATTTCAGAATGTGACACCTGTCCTGGAAACTGAGCACTGAATTGAGTGAACCAACAGGAGACCATCACAGCTGAAGCATCTCACAATTGGAAAGAGTGGGTCTTGGGTTTTTCCGGTCTGTGGGGGGCCATTTTATTAGCATGAGGATTATTGGAAAGAGCCAGAAAGAATGTGAAAGGGAAATGTGTCCATTTATGCTTGAGTTATGCCATGCTGAAAAAGTGAATTGGAAACTATGAACTATAAAGAGAAAGAAGAAGGAAGGAAGGGAGGGAGGCAAGGAAGGAGAGAGGGAAGGAAGACAGGCTGGTTCCATCAACCCACCATCAAAGAAATATCATGGCTTAAAGTCGCATATCCTTTGCTTTGGCTAATTACATTGATCAGATTTGTCAGTTCAAAGGATCATAGTTCAGTCCTCTACTTCCTTGAGCTAAAATTAAAAAGCAATATTGGCATTGATTTACATTATTGTTTATTTTCTCACTTAAGAGAGAAGGGAAGATTGGCGTCAGACTTTTTGGGGATCAGCTCCATAACACAAAGAGAGGCAGGTATGAGGATAGCTGTGCCTCTGGAAGCAACACAGACTGGGGGTATTCATTCATAGTTGGAACTCAGTCCCAGGCCCTGAGGATACACGAGTGAGTGATGCAGATACTTCACGCCTTCCTAAGCCTTACCATCCAGCTGGGGTTAAATTCAAGAGTCCAGTGGCTTTCTTTGGGAAGACAAAACAAAACAACAATTTTCCCTGTGGTTCTAGGATCTTTAGCCTGGTTCTCATTTGATTATAATAGAGGCTCCTGATTCTTTGGAAGGTATTTGACTTTGAAAGATGATCACAGGCTAACTTTTCTTTGAAGTCAAACAAAATTTTCACAGAATTTGTTTATTCTTGACTGGGCACATGCATTTCTTTTCTGAACCAACAGACACCACAACACCCCCTACCTAGGGTGTGTCTATTCCATCTTGCCTGGTAACTGTGTGTTTGTTTGGGAGCTGTTGACATTGATCTAATTGCCGTTTCTGAAACCACAGTACAGCTTGTCGTATACCAGCGTTGAGCCTGAGGACACTGGCTGTGGTTTGGGTGGGTTTAGCTAGTAACCGGGCTTGCACCATCAAGAAGATGGCTGTGGCGGCCCTTGGGTTCCAGCGACTGATGGTTTGTGCACACACTTAACGCTCTTCATTAGAATGAACCACTGTTAGAAGCAGATAGCAGTTCTGTTTACCACTTGAATCATCCTGGTCATCCACATTGCAAGAACGAAAAGGACCCAGTCATTCATGGTCCTCAACAATGTGTATCTTTATGTAAATTCTAAGGGCATGACAACTGGCGAAAATTAAACTGGGTCTTCCAGAGGGGAAGTCTTCGAGTGGCAGGTTTCAAAAGCCACAGGATCCTCCCCAAGAGGCACACATCCTTACCTGTTGCTCTGCCTTCGGTTCTACTAGCAAAGCCAGGAAACAAATATCAGGTGATTGAAAAGCTTGAGGTTTCCACTGTTTTATTGACTTGTCACTGCAGATAAATTGACTATAATTTACTTCAAGAGTAAATTACTAGATGTTCATAAAAAAACTGCTGTACATTACTGTCCCTAATTAAGATGTTAAGCATGATTCCATTTTTAAATTGGAGAAGCCAACGGAAATGAAAAACGCTGATGATGCTATATTTCACTCTAATTTGTCTTTCCTTCCTCTTGATCCTATCAATTTATTGTTTAGCTATTTGGTGGGCAGATGGGATAAAACAGAGCATGGATGCTTGAAAGGTCTCCTACCATAAGATTGCTGCTTTGGTTTTATTTGTGTTGTGCTGTGTTGTGTTTCTCTCCTATATCTATGTCACCTTTTTTGAGACAGGGTCTGGCTCTGTCATCCAGGCTGCAGTGCAGTGACACAATCATGGCTCACTGCAGCTGTGAACCTCTGGGGCTCAAGCAATCCTCCTGCTTTAGCCTTTTGAGTAGCTGGGACTACAGGCATGGGCCACCATGCCTGGCTAATTATTTTTAGAAGTATTTTTGTAGAGATGGGGTCTTGCTACTTTGCCCAGGCTGATCACCAACCCCTGGCCTCAAGTAATTCTCCTGCCTCGGCTTCCCAAAGTGCTGGGACTACAGGTGTGTACTACTGTACCTGGCCACCAACAGTATTCTTAAATGAAATTCCACATCACATATTACTTCGGAGACATTATTGGTTAAATCATGAAATGAAAAGGATTTGAGATGAGCGGGAAAAGGCAGGAAGCCTGTGTAAGCCTCCAGCTGGACATTTCAAATTAAGTTGAACAAATACAATGTTGAAAAGGAAAGATACAAATGAACAAAAATCAAGCTGAGAAAAAAAATAACCTGAACTATTTTGTTTTTCCTACAACTGTATGCAATTGTGGAAGGCATTGAAGGACCCCAGGAACTATGAGTCCAAAATATGATGCATTGGTTTGCCGACTACTTCAAGCTAAAGGCATTTGAGAAATAGCAAATGCACAGAAGGTCTTTTTTTTCTTTCTGAATCTTCCTTACCTAACTAAATGCACATTTTCCATAAGAAACTCATTGTCATGAAAACCCTCCTGAGGAATTTTTTAATCTATCAGGGAAGATTAACACACAACAGGAATGAGCCTAGAAGTCACTGGATATTGGCTCCTCATCCAGAGAGGCCACTGCCTATTCTTCTGAAAGCCCATTCACCTTTTCATAATCCCTAGGTCACCTCCACTGCCCTCCCAACTCCCCTGTGAAGGCCACCTTTCACAGTGATGAGGTGTCGGGGGAAATAGAGGAAACACACAGAGCAGGACTACCTAAATGTTTTGGAGAAATTCAACAGCCACATAGGTCTTTGGTTCTCAACTGCATTCAAGGTTTGCTCTACCCATCCTTGCCTAGGGGATTTCATCCACTCTGCTAGCTCAATGCCATCCTGCTGCCTCTAGCCACAAAACTTAATTTTTAGTCTAAGTCTTTGCTTTCATCCCAACACTTATATCTTTAACTCACTCTCTGACATATCAAATTCCACATGTGATGAAAGATTCTGGGTCACACTGGGCTCATGGGCACACATTTATCTTCCACATGATGCCCCTTCCACATTAGCAGAATTGGCATGCTTTTGTTCATCTGCCTATTGCTGGTATATTTTAAACAAATTTAAAAGTGGAACCTCCAGGAAAGGGAGCAGGAATCTCCACTGCCCCTACAATGTCTTGAGGAGAAGAAGAAAAAATGGTCCTCAAAGCCAAAGAAAGAAGAATTATCCACACAATTCCAAATGAAACCCAATGGATTGAGAAGAGAGGAGACGGTGTGTTTAGATGTTTGACAGGAATGATCTCCAAAGCTAGGATTAACCAAGGGTAACTATTTGCCTTCATTTATACAGAAAATATTTGTTGAGCAGGGCACTCAGCTGGGTACGAGGGAGCCAAGAGTGGACACAACAGTGTCTCTGGTTCAACATGAGCCGTTGGTCCGCAGGCTCACAACCACTTAAGTCCACAGGCTCAAAACCACTGGGCAGCTATTAGCTCTTGTTGGTCTTCAGCCTTCTAGGACATTCCTTGCTCTACTTGGAAAACATTCCCCCTTTCCATCCCTATTCCCTTAACTTCTCAAGACATAATCCTGTTCATTTCTAAATATTCAACTTAAAACATGTAATATTCAGACCACATCTAGTCACACCATTCTGTTTCCAGTCTTTATGGTACTTGGCACAATTGTAATGAATTACTTGTTTAAAGCCCATCTACACTAATGAATTATGAAGCAGTATGTGGACATGGACAAGGTTTGTTTTGTTCCCATCGATAGTCCCAGCATCCTACTGCCTTGCACAAGAGTTTCTTCATAGACGATGTGACAGGTGAATGAATAAATGGATGGAAGGATAAGGAAATGGTAAGCGAACTCCCTCACCGGCTCCAGGACCTAGGAGTCAGAGATATAGTCACGACCCTTGAGAAAAATACATTTTGTAGGCTTAAAGGCCCTTTGTCTATCCAGACCACAAAACATTTCTTTACATCATCTACACCCTGGATGCCAACTAACACCACAGAAGGTCTTTCAGCCTTGTCCGCGAACACAGACCTAAGAAGACAAATTTCTCAACATCTGTAGACCTGGGACTCCAGGCTGAAGTGCCAAGCTCTTTCTAACCCTCATTCTTAAGCCCCCATGCTTTGGAGAAGGCCACCCACTCACCGCAAAGCTGTTGTCCAGGGCTCCAACCCAGTATTGTACTCACTCCTAGGAGAACAAGTGGAAGATGGAGAGGAGACATCATCCCACCCGGGAAGTAGGTCTGGTTATGAGGCCATCATACTTGCCTGCCTGGATTCAGCCCCCTCCCCAGGCCCAGAAAACAGAGCAGATCTTTCCCTTCTTTTTCAGATCCAAATCAAATCCAAACAAAACAAAAACAAAAAGCCTTCAGGCCTCAGTTTCAAATTCAAATGTGTCTACCGGTCAGGAGGCTCATTTGTGCCTTATCCTGTCCATTCATCCGTTCAACAAATATCAAGTCAGTGTTACATCTAGGCTTGCACTAGGTGTTTATACTATGGAAACAGACAGCAGACCTTCCGCTCAGGTGGATTTATCGTACGGGCTGAAGGGTGCACCCATTAAGCACTGGAGTTTCCAGACACCAAAGCTAAGCCTCAATCTGGCAGGTAAAGGTTTTCAACTAGATAACTCAAGTAACTGAAAACTCTAGAGCTTAGTGCACTGTCTCATGTGACAGCCGCTGCCCATGTGTGGTTACAGAACATTGGCAATGTGGCCGGTGTGTCTCAGGAACTGAATTATTAATTTTATTTGACTCTAACTACTTTATGTTTAAATTTAAAAACTGAAGCAGTGTAAAATATTGTTTCTTTCTGTTAAGCACATCTTTATTGTTTTGGTCAGACTCCATTTCACTTTAACCTTGTTGAACATTTAGCATCCAAATTGAGACATACATCAAATTTTAAAGACTTGGCACCAAAAAAGAGATTTGTGAAATATCTCAGTAATCCTTTTTTTAAAATGAGTATGCAGTGATATCATAATACTTTTAATTTATGGCATTTGAAATAATATTAAAAATCATTTTAGCTGTTTCTCTTTGTTAAATGAGGCTGTTAGAAAATTTAAGATTTAAAATGTGGCTTACATTATGCTTCTCATTGGACAGCTTTAGATGTCTTAATAATTAGCAAACACACGACTAGCAAACACACACACACACACACACACACGACCACTGAGATGTTCTCAGGGAGTTTTCACATCTGATTCTAGCAATTCTGGTTGAGAAGTAAAAAGCCTTCTACTCCTTGTAAATTACACTTCCAAAAAAGTATCAACCAGACTCCTCAGGACAGGATCACCTGTGATCAGTTTTGGATGTTGGGAAAGCCAGCCTCAAACTATTAGCTTAGGTTTGAAGTTTTTTCTCAATGTAGTTCACAATTCCATGTATTTTAAAGGCAAAAAGAGGGACCTTTCAGGCAGGTGGGATGCATTTCAAGTGGAGCAAACCCTGCTTTCAACAGATTCCCCCGCCATGGCCACTGCCGACCCTTCAGGCCTCCTGGGATTTCTGCTAAGTGGCTTTCACTGCATAATTAAATGCAAAGTCCTGGCAGGGCAGCCTCTCTCCTCTTCATCTTAGCAATTTTGTTTGTTTGTTTGTTTCGGGAGAAGATGGAAGGAATAAGTATTTCTTGGTCCTAGGAAGTGTGCCTGCCTTGCTGGAAGACTTCTTTTTCGCATTTGTTACCTAGAAGTTTCTTTCTTCTTCCGGTTGCAAGGGAAGAAGAATTATGGGGAAGAAAAGTGAGGAATCAGTTCATAGCCGAATAAGGTCAACAGTGTCCACTGGGGACCCTGAGATAGGCAAGGGAGAAGTAGCTGTGAACTGGGCACACTGGTTTACTCAGAAATAATACATCTTAGAGCCTGATAACTTCCCCGATGGAAGAAGACTTCCACAGGGCACATCCTGAAGAAGCCCCGCTGTTTACAAAGTACTGTCACCCACAGTGCCTTCTTTTGTCCGTGTGACAACCCTCGGGGCATGGAGCACCCTGTGGCAGCCCACAGTGGTCCAACCCACCCATCTTCTTTGTTAATGAAAGTCAGGATTTTATTCAGGTCTGCCCAGACAGTGTGGTTCCAGGGAAATCTGGCAGATCCCCAACCCTGCGGAGCATGTGTGGGGTGAACCTTGACCAGTCCAAGCCTGTAATGGTTAATTGCATAACCAATGCCAACCATTGACAGACTGATGGACGCCTGACAATTGCAGCCTATTAACTATGTGGGGAAGTGACTTCTGCAAAACATTCCTTACTCTTATGAAGGAATAAACACTGCACACTCTCTGCCTCTGGTTTTGGGTGGGATGGTGTAAAAGACGTGGTACCTCGAACCTTACACATGTCTTACATTTGAAGCCTGAGAATGGTGGAGCAGGGAGAGGGCAAGAGTCCAGGCCCTGATGTCATTCAGCTGTGGAAATAAACAGCTTTGCAAGGGCACCTACTCCTGGACTTCTCATGAGAGATAACAAGTCCCAGGGCGTTCACACCATTCAGAGCCACATTTTCTGCTATCAAAGACCCAAAACACCCAGCTGCAATCCTCTATGTTGTCTCTGCAAGCTGGGCCTATGGGAATTTAATCCGGCCCAATTACCTGTTTTTGTGGAAAAAAAGAAGCTTTATTGAAACACAGCCAGGGGCATTTATTTACATACTGTCGATGGCAGAGTTGAGCAGCTGAAACAGAGATCATGTGGCCCTTGAAACCTAAATGATTGATTACCTGGCCATTTACAGAAAAGGTCTGCTGACCTGGGTCTATGACATCACAACTCTCCCTTACCTCCCCTTCACTCAGTGATATGATTTGGCTGTGTCCCCACCCAAATCTCATCTTGAACCGTAGGTCCCACAATCTTCACGTGTTGTGGGAGGGACCCCGTGGGAGGTGACTGAATCATGGGGGTGGTCACCGCCATGCTGTTCCTGTGATAGTGAGTTCTCATGAGAACTGATGGTGTTATAAGCGGCTCTTTTCCCTTTGCTCAGCACTTCTCCTTCCTGCCTTCATGTTGCTTCCCCTTCTGCGATAATTGTAAGTTTCCTGAGGCCTCTCCAGCCATGCTGAATTCTGAGTCAACTAAACTTCCTTCCTTTATAAATTACCCAGTCCCACGTATGTGTTTATTAGTATAAGAATGGACTAATAAACTTAGCAAGCTCAGGGATGTTGAAAGCCCTACACTGAGAGCACTATTCTGAAATCTTCCAAGGTAGGCAGTATTTTCTCCCATTTGATAGATGAGGAAACTGAAGTTCAGAGAGGTATAGACACTTGCGTCAAGTCACACAGCTAGAAACTGACAGGACAAGGACTGGACACCAAGTCTGGCAGACTCTGGGCCATGCACAATTTACCCTGCAGTGATAGACCTTGGACCACTTTGATCCTCCTGGCTGTTAGGCCTAGGTTTGTGTATTAAAAACAAACGAAACCAAACAAACAAACAAAACACAAACAACTCACAAGTAATTCTGATCTGCATCCAGAACAACATCTCTATAGCTCATTGGCTCCTTTTTTTCAAAACAATGTACATATCCATATATATATAAGGACCAATTAAGTGCCAACACTCTGCCATTAGAGATACAAAGGCAATCCCCGCGCATCAAAATAGGACACAGTTCCATCTTTATGGCACTTTTAGACCAGTGTGGGAGAGATTAATCTTATGGTCTTACAAAAGGCTATAAGAGCTGAGGGAATGGTCAGAGGGGCCTGGGCTGGTTAGGAAGGGGGATTCATAGCAGAGAGTGGGGACTGTGGTGCAAGACCCCCAGTCCTCCCTGTTGCTGGCCCAGCAGATCCACACTGAGCTGAGGGAGTGATGGTGCTTCTGGGAAGGAAGGGCCCATAGGAACATCTTGCCCACTTTTCAGTGCTAACCAAACCAACCATCTCTGGAGGGTTGATCCTGGACATGCGTTCCTTTGACACTGCACCCTGGTGGCCACCTGACCCTCCTGACCATGCCACAAGTGTGGGTCTTGGGGGAAGAAGCCAAGGTTCAAGGGAAAAGTGTAATGACCCCCATCGCCAACCTGAGTTAGTGGATGAACCCTGAACTGGACTCTGCTTGGCCTGAATCCTTCATCTTGGTGAGATTTGCAGGGCCCTAAGGAACCTCCAGTTCCTGACTCTTTCCACCACTTCATGGAGCTGGGATTCTCACCAGGAAGGAAAAGGCCTTTGGAACCCTGTGGTTTGATTCTCAAATTCTCTTTGGCTACTGAAGCTTTTGAGGCTCTGACGAATGTAGAGACTCTCTTTCCAGAAAAATGGACTTGGATAGAATCTTGAATACCTCTTAGGGCATTTTATAGAGTCCTGGAAGATAATCTTTTGGCTGTCTGGGGATGAATTAAATGCATATAAAGAAAGACTACCTACCATTAAGATGCAAATATTAGGTGGAGCACAGTGGCTCATGCCTGTAATGTCAGCACTTTGGGAGGCTGACGCGGGCAGATCATGAGGTCAGGAGTTTGATACCAGCCTGGCCAACATGGCGAAACCCCGTCTCTACTAAAAATCCAAAAATTAGCCGGGTGTGGTGGCAGGCACCTGTAATCCCAGCTACTCGGGAGGCTGAGGCAGGAGGATCACTTGAACCCAGGAGGCAGAGGTTGCAGTGAGCCAACATTGTGCCATTGCACTCCAGCCTGGGCAACAAGAGCAGGACTGTGTCTCCAAAAAAAAAAAAAAAAAAAAAAGGCAAACATTAGCTACAGGAGTCACTCATTCAATCTGAGTTTTGATCATTACCTTAGTTTGATTATAAATATGCACAGATACATCCACATCCTGTCAAATCAACTGAGAAATGGACCAACAGAAGCCACAAGGCAAGGGAGATTTTTGTTTTATTTTTTGCTTTTTCCTTTTCTTAAAAAAAAGTTTTTAAAAAATGAGAAATGATATCAGCAACCTAGTTTTGCCTATTTGTATGTTTTTCCTGCCCTGATATGGGTCAAATTTAACAAGAATTATATAAAGTGAGGGCTTCGGAGGGTGAAGCATGGCCTCTCCCCGCTGGACCTGGGACAAGGCCTTGCTGGGCATCTCCTCCCTGCCCACCATCGCCTCCATGAGCAGCTCAGTGTTCTGCATTTCCAATAAATAAATCCCATCTACAGGGCATCAGGCTTTCCTATGTCCAGGGAGATGTGTGCACAACACCTTCCAGTCCTCAGAAATGGCATCTTCCACCCGCCAGCTAACATCTCTTTGAGTTCCCTATTTATTTTTATAAGGCTCTAAAGGTGAATTTTCTCCTGCGTCGGAGAGCTGGAAGTTAAGCTTAATGTACAAATCTTTATTTTCCAAAGAGGCAGGTTGGCCTTCTTGTATCGACAGACTCCAGAGCTTAGATTTATTACAGAATGGTAATCAGGCAAAAGAATAAATACACTGCATCTTTAATTCATTAATCACCTCAGAAAGCAAAATGAACTACAGTAAAGAGGACAATATGTTTTCAAATGTTGGGGGTGGGGGAAGAGGGAGTCTGTTACTCAATAAAATCCAGTTGCTCAAATCCATTTTGCATGCAGATTAGAGAAAGGGCATTTTACCTCTGCGGCTGTAGTTCAGATAGGAGCTGGAAGCTCTGCAAAGGAAGTCTGGCAGGGCTGGGTGTCTGTGGATGGCCCCTCATGGTCCCTGGTGTCTTCTGCTGGGTTCCTGTTGTAACTCACAAGATGACCCACAGGCTGGTTGAGAGCCCAGGTGTTGAAGTCAGACAGACCCCGGTTCAGATTCCTGTTCTATCTGGAAAATGGGAAGGCCTGCAGGGAGCCATCCTAATTCATTTATTGCCTTGAGACATATCTGCCTCATGGTAGGTGAGTCTGAAGGTCTTTTATCTTCTCAATATTTCACTTCACCAAATTCTCATTAAAACAGGCATACACTGAGGCTAGAAACATGTAGGTAAAAATTACACCTCAGGTTTTTGCAGCGGCCACATGCACTTGGGCACTGTCGGAGCTATCATCTGGTTGGGTCTTGGATGCGGCCCTCAGTACTAAATAGTTGCTGTTATTTTTGCTACTGTTCCTGAGTCCTTGCCTCCTGAAAACTAGAAATTTACTGCCTTTCCACCTGTTTGATGGACCTACAAATTGAGAAGTAGTAGGTGACCATCCTGGACCCTTCAAGACAACCTTCAGAATCAAGGCCTGTGTAAACATCTAACAGGAATGGCAATAATGGATCACGTTTACTAAGCACTTCTAGGGGCTTTACGTAGATTATCCCCTTTAATCCTTACGAGCATTCTTCAGAACACTGACTCTGTTATTGTGCCCATTTTGCAGATGAGAAGAACACATTCACAGAGGTCAAGCCCCCTCACGCAAGTTTACATCACTAAATTAATCAGCTAGGAGGTCAAGCACGTCTACCATGTACTGAGCACTTCCTGCCTAAGTCACTGCACGGTCTCATTCTCTCTGAGCGACAATCTAGAAAGACAGGTCTCACTATTCCCACTCCACCTAGGAAGTCAAACAGCCTCAGAGACTTTAAACCAGAGTTTCTCAGTCCCAGCAAGATTGACATCTGGGGTTGGATAACGCTTTGTGGGAGGGTCTTCCCTGTGCATTGTAGAATGTCGAGCATCATCCCTCCTCTCAACCTCACTGGAGGCCAGTGGCCCCCATACCTTGAGTCTTGGCAACCACAAATGCCTCCATACATCACCAAATGTCCCTGGAGGAGCAGTATCCTCCAGTTGAGACCCACCGCTTTAAATGGGTGAGTTTCTCTGGGTGAGAGCTGCAGAGCTGGGGATGGGATGCGGTCTATAACTCCTCTATCAAATTGTTTTCCAAATCCTGCTTTAGTTACTGAAGGCAGAGATTTCTCAAGTGCTCAGACGTGGTCCCTGTTCCAGTATCACCTGGGAACTGATTTGAAATGTAATTCTCAGGCTCTACACTCAGACTGTCTGAATCAGAAACTTGGAGTGAGGCCATGCAATGTGTGAGGCTTACTGAAGTTTGAGAACCCATGCCTTAGAGCAGTGCTTCTTAGCCTTAGCTGCACAGTACAGTCACCCAGGGAGCTTTGAAAAAATTATTGATGCCTGGGTACCACCCCAGGATTATTTAATTGATCTGGGCTGGGGAATAGGCATTGGGATTTGAAAAGCTTTTCAGATCATTTTCACAAGTCACCAACGTTGGGAAGCACCAACCTAGAGGGAGCTGTCCCTGGCTCTTAGGGAGGCAGGGGTCAAAGTACAACAAGTTAAATACAAACAACTGATGTTGGTTTCAGGACCCATCAGCTGGAATCTGGGAGGGATGCAGCAAAGACCAGGTGGTGGGATCCATTGCTGTCATCTTCAGACCACAGCCCCCAAAGCCCCACTCCTGTCTTTGTTCCTTTTTTTGGATCTTTCTTCCATTGATTTATCTAAATTTCTTCAGGTGTTTGGAAGCTATTTAGTTAGACTCTGCTGGTGCAGAGTTAAGGTTAAGAAAGCCACTAAAATTGACAGGTTGATGCTTTTCATGCTGTTGGACATATCTGCAAGGTAAAGGAATCATTGCTGTGGATGGAATTAAGATTTACCTTCCTTTCTAACACTACCTAAGCATCCTTCTGGGCTCTGCCTAATCTAACACCTTCCTCCAGCCCTGGCCTTCCAAATTGTCCTGTTATCCAGCCATCCCTCCTCAGCTCTTTGCTTGCCTGTCTTCTCCCCAGTCTTTCAGATTCCAAAGCCATTCCCTTAATAACCTAGCCATGTTCCCTCCTATCCTATTCCCTGTAGCCCTGGAACATCCTATTACTTCTTCCTGGGTATCCATAACCTCTCCATTTTCTAAGATCTTTCTTTGACATCTGCAGCCTACAGCTATCTCTAACTTCTCTGCTTCTTTTGTGCTTACCACCAGACTAGCAATAGTAGATATACATTTGATACTCCTCTGTTCAAATTGTTCATCTGGGAAGCTCATGCAATGGTGAGCTGCTAAATGTTTAGCAACTGGCTCTCTGGGTGGGTCAAGATAAGGCTCTGATTTTACAGTGTTTATATTCCCTTCTGCAAATATTCCCACTATGGCCAATTTTCTGCTACCAGTGTAAAGTCTCTAGATGTGGAATTGAGAAGATACAATACAACTGGTTCTTCTGAGCCCGTGCCTATGGGCATACTACTGACAGTCAATCCAGCAAACATTTACTGGGAATATGTTCTGTGCGAGTTTCTGTGCTAAATGCTGAGCATGAGTAGGAAAAGAGCAGCCAGCTGGTATTGGCACTTAATAGATGCCACCTGGGTTCATTCATTTAACCTGTATAAGAATTCCATCAGGTTTGTTCTAGCATTCTCACTTGAAAGGCGAGGAAACCAAGCATCTATAGAGGGAAAGTGACTTTCCCAAAGTCACAAAGCTAGAAAGGTCTGGCACTGATATCTGTGTAGTTTGCTCCACCCTGAGGAATCCCCACATTTTCAGTTAAAAAAAAAAAAAAAAGTGGTCCTTTGCTACATCCAAGACTGTCTGAGCTGACATTTCCTTAGAGAGAAGTATTTCTCATAGATATTCAAATTGGGCTGCATAGAACCTAGAGTCCCAGGGAGATGAGCGGGAGGGAGGAAGGTCTAAGAACTTGGAGAATCAGCTCCACCCTCAGTGGCTTCCAATTTCTCTTTTACATAGTGATCCCAGATAAACTTTCAGTTTCCAAAACGGCTCCTCTGCAGAAACAAAACAAAATAAAACGAGTTTGAAAACGTCTGATTCATGCCAAATCCCTAAATTTATGGAGGTGGTAACTGAAGCCCAGGGAGCTTCTAGCGGTCAATTCCACCACTCCATAATTCTTTCTAGCCTGGTGCAGTGTTAGCATACTATAAGAAAAAAATATCTCAGCGAATTTTTTTTTTTTTTTTATAAATGCACCAAAGCCCAATCACTTCCCCATAAAACAGGAAACTGTTAAGGCAAAATTTTAAGCATGGCCAAGAACTGCATCCTGTAGGCCAAACGTAGTGGATTCTAATCTCCCTATCCTCTGCTGTCCTGGGTTCAGGCAGGATAGATCTATAGGTCTACAAGGTTTCCAGCCGTGGCGTCACCAGCTTCTCTCAACCCAGTCAAATCTAAATTCACAGAAGAGTTCCAACTGGACCCATGCTGGAAATGCTTTTCAACCACATTGAACAACACATGTTTTACATAATTTCTTTGCAGGAAGTTTTGTCCCTGCTTCTAGGACTTCCCCCAAATGCAACAAGGTCAAAGAATTAGAACTACAAAATCTCCCCCTTTCTTTGCCAGCCCCTGCCCGACTCACTCTTCATTTTCCTTCTCCTAAGAAAAGACTATGACTGCATTGCTGTATTTTAAGATATAACTCACAAATTAAAAACTGAAAGAAGAAACACATTTTTCTGTCAATGGCTTAAGGGGATTCCACCTCTAAGCTGCTGCTAAAGCTTTCTTAGTCTTTTTTACATTTGTAGCATTTTGGAGCAATTTGCTGGAGTCAAAGAAAGCAGTGAAATTTCCACAACCAACTTCAAAGCCCCCAAATCCTGTATCAGTGGAGGGGAGTCTGGTAGCAACACCAGAGGGGCCGTTTTTCAAAGAGGTGTGTGGAGGGACGTGTGAGGCATTTTTGCCCTGCACCTGCGATTGATGTTAATGGCGGACACGTGACCAAATCCCCATGTAGTTCTTTGAAAAATGCCCCTCCCTTTCTTCCCCCAACACTTTTGGCTGTGACAATGCAGATGATACAGAAAAAGCCTAGAACAGAGGAACCGCTGCCACAGCTCAATGAACAATACCAGCCTTAATTCAATTAACGCACATAAGTCTCTTTTATCTGGTGGAGAGCTCAGAGCAAATTTAGGTTGATCAGGAGGAGGGGCTACCTGGATGGCTTCACATTTGAAAACGTTTCACATTTGAAAAATGAATTCTAGGCAGAAGCGGCTTCAGAGGAGGGAAACATGCCAAATGCCAAGGCACTGGCCACTTTAGTTCATTCCTCTCTTGAGTTTCAGCCTCCTGTTTTCACGCCTTATTTGGCCTGACCTTCCAATTTCTTCTTGATATGCACCCTGTCTACCCATCTTGGCCTGTGTCTGAGGCAATCCTTCCTCCCTAACTCACACACATTAACACACTGTTTATTCCAGCTATATCCCAAGCGCTGTATTGAATTAAAATCTCCAAACACGAAATGTGTATAAAAAGGTGTTATGTCTGTGAATATTCTGTGCTATAAGATGGTATAAATATTAGCTGCCTAAGAGGTTATCCAATTTAAATGCTCACAACAGTGTATGGAGACTGCCAATCATTCTACATTCTAGCCAAAAGAAAATATCATTATTATGTGGTTGTGAGAAAGGTTGAACATTGTTTCATAACGTTATTGGCCATTCATATGTACTTTTTTTCCCAAAAACTGTCCATTCTTCTCTGGATATTTTCCTATTAGGTCATTTATCTTCTTATGGATTTCCAAGAGCTATTTATATTAAGGAAATTAGGTTTTTGACTATCTTGTGGGTTGCAACTTTCCCCACTTAGTCTTTTCATGTTGTTTGTTGTGTTTTTGTTTTGTCGTGCTTTTGCTCTGCATAAGTTTTAAACGCTTACGTAATCAAACTTACCAAGCCTTTGCTTTATAGCATTTGGGTTTTACATCAGGCTAAGGAAAATCTTCCTTATCCCAGATTAAAAATTTAGGTTACTTTTGATACTTCTGAAGCTTTTGCTTTTACACATGGTGTTTACAAAATGGTTACACCCCTCCTGTTCACCTCATAAACCCAAGTTTGAAAAATTCCCCTCCCTTTCTTCCCCCATATCTTCTGGAAAGCATTTATCAAACAGGACCAGCATTTATGTTTTTAACTGTCCTAATCAATAATAAATCTTGAAAGCAAGAATGTGTCTTATTTATTTCTATATCCTCAGCACCATGTTCATTTTCTATTGTGTAGGTAATACACAACAGATACTTGTTCAATTAAATCTTAAAATAATTAAAGTATAATAACTTTGACAACAAACCAGTCAGAGAAAAAAAGACCGACTTTCCAACAGATCTCCAAAGAAGAACATTAAGAAACAGCACTAGTGCAGACTACATTTAACAGGCTGTCCAGCAAAGGAAACTTAGTCTGCAAAAGTGACAAAGAAATGTCAGGCTAGGGGTCTTTTGAAAACCTAGAAAAAAGTTAAGAGAATACTTCTAATTTTGACAGATTGCAAAGACGTCATCTTGGTCATTTCACACACTTTTACCAGGCTCTTATCTCCCATTTGTTTGCTTGTTTGTGTACCTAATTGCTTATTCAGGTATACCCTGCTGCATTCTGGAAAGGATCCGAGACAGCTACCATGTGCTACTCACCGATACAGAGCTGTGTTGGACACAAAAATAAATGAGGCATGAACTTCACGCTCACACAGTTTAGCGTCCAAGAGGAGATGAGAAATTTAAAACGTAATTGTCTTACAGGGCAGAGTGAAGAGTGCCTTTGGAGCAGGCCCACTTTTGTGTGGTTTAATACTATGCTTTAGTGGAGAATCAATGAGTCTGACAGCGTGCGATCAAGCATCTTGGTTAATTCCAGCCAGCACCATTTTCCCTCAGTCCTGTTTCTACTTTACCCCAATCACACAGTAAATAAGTGTCTGATGATGATGACGAATAATATAAATATCTGATTGGTATCTGCAGAAGTCTGTGCAAATAATTTGGGAATACCTCCATCCTTGTGACTTGATAACTAAATACATTATTCTCTTTTCTCTGCAGACTGTTTTTAAAAGCACCATCAACACCGTTAAAATGAGCCATTCTAACAACTCAAAATCTTCTATGTATCTCTCTTAGTTCAGGTGCTGGCTCTGGGATGAACTGATCACTTCACTGATTTTGTGAGACCCATGGAAGACCTCTGACCATAGCTCAATGGACCCATTTTCCAAAAGAGAAGAGCAAGACTCAGCAGGGCAATCGGGGGAATGTGACCCACTCAGGTCACATGGCTGCTTTAGTGGCCAAGTCTGGCTTCAAACTGAGGCTTCTGGACACCAGCTTCAACTCACTTTCCCTGGATACCTTACCTGACTGCCTTGGCCTTGCTTATAAAGAATAGCGTTGATGTTAATGAAGAACCAGGAAGGGCAGATGAAGCAGGGGAAATGCAAAGCAATTGTTCATCCCTTTCCATTTTAAACTGGACCTCAGAAATGCTGAGTTGTAAAACTCAGAGTAAAATGTGGGAAATTCACCAGCAGCTTCTTCCCTTTCTGGGTTTCAGTAGATAACTGTGTCCCTGGGGGTTCTTCTACTAGGAGTTCTCAATCCTAATACATCAGAATCACTGGGATTTTTTTTTTTTTTTAATACTGATGTCTGAGCCCCACCGGCCCCTAAAGGTTCTTGATTCAATTGGTCTGAGGCACAGCATCAATGTTTTTAAAGCTCCACAATCCAGTCTTCAGATTCAGAGACCCGTGTATGCCCCAATCCTACTCACTCCTCTCTTCTAAAGGGGTGCACATGAATCTCAGTACAAGTTTCCCTCTCCCCTATTGGGAACTGGTCATTGGCCAAGCCTTACCCAATCGCATTACCCCATTATCAGACAATCCGATGAGGCAGGCAGCTGACCATGAAGGCCCACCCTTAGCTACTGCTGACTGGACAAGAGATATACGCCTAAGAGGAGCCAATCAGCTATCTCTTCTGACAATTCCCATAACCCCATTTTCAGAAAATCTAATGAAGCAGGCAAGGGGCCATGAGGACCCACTCTTAGCTACTGCTGACTGGACAAGAGATGAACACCTGACCAAGAGGAGCCAATCAGCTATCTTTTCTGAGATTCGGCACTTAGAGTCTCCAGCCAACCTCTGCTAAGGGCTGAAAATGAACGGGCATGTTTAGGGTGGGACCCAGGGGTGATGGTGGGAATAATTTGTGCTGCACAGCAGAGAAGGCCTGCCTGCTTTCTGGAGGTAAAACAAAGCAGATGTGCAAAAAGAGAAAAGCGAGGAAGGTGGGACAAAGAGAATGTACCTTCATCCCAATTTTTCCCACAAGCCAGCTTCTATTTTATACCCTTAATAGATACCTTTATACTTATGATAAAGGAACAGAAACCTGAAAGCACAGTTTTTATATCTAAAGAATCCCTGGCCAAGACCCTAGGAAATTAACACATTCTTATACTACCTCTGCTTTTCTTGGAAGGCTCATTCCATCACAAATGTCTGGGTCAAATTAGACAGTGATCCTGGGTTTTCTACAAGAGCAGAGAGTCCTAAACTGGGGTCCTGAAATCCCACAGGGAGCCCATGAAGACAGTAATGTCGCTCACGAGCCACTCCCATTATTAATGGGAATAATGACCTTTACCCAATTGTAAACACCTATAGGGTTACCCTCATAACGTTTTCTTATCTTCTGAGTATACATCAATGGAATTACATCACTGCTCTTGCTTTTCTGATTAATAAAACGAATACACAGAATGACAAATGAATTTTTCAGGTAATGGGTTTCATGGGGGGAAATTAATAAAAGTCTATTGGTACTAAAAAAAAAAAAAAAAAAAAAAAAGGACCAATACTTTAGCCAACCATTTTTCAAAAGTGCCCCCATACAGTGTGCAATCCATAAGATGGTTGATTAAAAAACTGGTTCCATGTTCGTGAAAGTTTGAAAGATACCATATACCACCTGAGTTGGTCCTTCCCCACGGAGGGTCATCATGCATATTAGTATACAAAGCCTCTGAGGTGGATGATAGCAAGATTAAATGTTTAACTTTCTCTAACCCTTAATTTTCCTAAATGATTTGACCACAAAACTCCCAAAGCACAACTTTATTTTTCAGGAGGAGTGCTTTTTTTTTTCAGAGGAGGGAAGCTATAAACTTTAGTTGTATGTTTTTCTTAGTTTTCCAATCTTGAAAAACTTATTTTCAAGTTTAGGGGGAAATGTCCAATATCATAATGGCAAAGTGATTCTAAAACAAACCAAGCCTTGCAAGGTGTCAAGGTCAAATTTTTATTCCATATAATATTGTCCAAGGCCAAGCATGGCAGAGTGTTTACCCTGTGCCAGGTGCTTTACATACATTATCATATTTAATCCAGGTACTTTACATATATTATCATATTTAGTCTTCTACACATGCCTTTGAGGGGCAATTCCTGTCCTACAGATGCAGAAACTGTGTATCCTTTTTAGTGTTACTACAGATTTTGCTGATAACTTTTTATTAAATAGGACTTTTATTAGAGTGATTTAATGCTGATTTACCTTCACTATCCAGCAATTTCCTGAGTGCCAACAGTGTACCTGATACTTTACACATTACAGGGTATTAAGGAAATGGGCCACCTATTGTTTTTTAAATGATCATAAAGGACACTCTCTTTTTCAGTAGAAAAAGCCACTCATTACCTACCAACATCAAACTACAGAATCATTTGTTTTCAGAGCCGGAGGTGTCCTGGGTCAAGATCACTAACAGCCATAGCTCTAGCCTTGATACTAATCACATTATATTCATTTTCTTCTGGGCCTCAGTCAATCCCACTCAGAAAAAGATGACAAAGAAGGAGAGGGGACCTGGGCTCATACTACATGTGCTGAGCTTAAAAACGGGCTGCTTCACTGAGGAGGAATGAGGGAATTCACTGGTTGAGATAGTGTCTATGTAGAAATATCTGCATGACTATAGTGAAGGGTCAAATGATACCTTAATTGCTTTGTGCCTGAGTGTCCTAATGTGTATGAAGGAGATTAAAATATCTGCCTCTGTATTTATTGTAAGGGTCAAAGATGGCATAGATCTGGTGTCTAGGAGATACTTGGTGCATGGTAGCTGTTGTCATCATAGCCCATGGAGGCTTTGGGTGACCTCCAAAGGGCAGGGCTTCAGAGAACGTCACTGTCTTCTGCTCCACGGAAGTTGTCTCTAACTCCTGACGTGCTGGAATGGCCCTCAAGTGATCAGAAGAAATGCTAAATATTAACTCTTCTGTACATATTAAAAAATATGATGTTCATCATAGTCTCCACTGTTGTAGAGTTAGAGAAAAATAAAAGTCTATCTATAGTAAAAATTTGTGATTAAATATTATGGTGCAAAGCCCCAAAAATGAAATATTCTGAATCTTGACTGTGGATCTCCATATATATTTTAAAACTTTCATCGATCCCCTTGTCTACATTTTCCTCTTCATTTTGGTGATCTTTGCAGAAACTGAGCTCTGGGTAACCTCTGACTCAGTCTCTTCAGCACCCTTGACATTGGTTACATGTGCTGGCGTTCTGGTTTCAAATTTATGTGTTTGGTACCTTTGTAAAAGTATTTCCCAATTTCTGAAAACAACACATTGCTAATGAGCCCATAATAAACAGCAAATAACAAGCATAATGGCTGCTTTAAAAATATATATTTCAATTAATGAGATAATCTGGCATTAATTTAAAATGATCACTTTTTTAAACCAGCATTTATAAATTTAACTGCTTTGTTAAACATTTCATTGTATACCTATAATATGCTATGTGCATTGTATGTGTAATCTATAGAATACATTGATTTTTATTTTATTTTATTGACATGTTTTGGGGTGTGTTTTGTTTTTTTAGATTTCTACCAGGGACCCACTTGGCCCCAGAGAGCCATACCATGCTCTCTTCAGTATTAATGAATCCAAGGACTAAATGCCCAGGACTCAGGTAGATGCCGATAGTTATACTGATACTCATGATCAATTTCTTCTCTACTTTCACACAATGTATCATTTTTCAAATGTAAAGATTTTATTATGTAGTGCTTTGTTTCTAGATAGAATTCTATAGCCCTATTCATTTCTCATATTAACAGCTTAATATTTAAATTTGAAAAAAACAGACATGGAAATATATAATGAGAAAACTACAAGACTCCCCCAATAAATAACATGTCTTCCATTTGACAAATATTAGAGAAGCTTTGACACACAAAGCCTTTTAAAAAGCTATCTGTCCAAGGTCAAACCCAATGGTCCCGAGAAATAGATAATTTTCACTTGCTATTAATCACGAATTATTTTTTCCTTTTAAAAAAATTAATTAAACACACTATATGAAATAAATATTTCAGGCGACCAGCAGCAAAATGGGAAAATACCATGTGTTTGGAGTTTTAGTGCCCTCTGAGTACAGAAATTTATTTGCAGCAAGCAGAAAATAGACAGCAAGCATAAAAATACAGCAGAGTCCCCCTAGTAAAATTATTTATCAAGCTAACAAGGGAGGGACCCTTCTAGTAACAACAAGCCAGCCAGGAAAAGACATGCCTTTATATTTTACCTTTGGGTTAGCAAACCAGTAAAAATGCCAACTGACAAGCACTTCACATAAACATTTCTTTCTAAATGAGCTTCCTTGTTAGGGGGAAAGAAAAAAAAAAAGTCTTCCGAGCTAAGGAGCACTATAGCTTACAGACAGAGAATTCTAGCACACATACTCTGACTCTGTCATGCAAAAATAATACTCCTTCATGAAAAAATAAGGGAATGTGAATTATGAATGGAGTTTAAACAACAAATTAGAAGTTCATTAAAGAGATTGTGCTTATATCCCATCAATGTATCCTTATACTTGGATGTTAGAAAAAGTCACAGTTTCAGAAGATGCTTTTTCAAGACCAGCTTTAACAATCTGTGAAACAAAACACACATATATTTATAGACACAGATATAGATGTACTGACATTGCCTCTACCGTACAAGCCTCATTGCTATATTTTTTCAAATATTTATTTTATGAGCCAAACCCCAAAGTCGGTTTTTACAGTTTAGTTTACCGATTCCAAACTTTGATTATAAATTACAAGTCACTTTATTGCAGCTTGCAATACCAAAAGAAAAAGTAAAAAGGGAAAGAAAAGAAAAAATAAGAGGAACCCTTGAGTCACAGTGACCTGATACCAATTAAATTTTAAAGAAATAGTAAAAAGAGGCATTCTCAGAATAACGGCCTCACTACTTCCTCAATAGCTCTGCAAATAACTCCTGACAAATTCACAATGAAATCACACACAAGGATCTCATCTTTCCTAAAGTGAAAATGTCATTGGTTAACCGTGGCAAACATGGGAAGATGCCTTTTTATTATTATTATTATTACTGTGGAAGGAAATGATGCTGAAGAGGATGAGAAAATCTGAATGGCACTGTGACATGTTGAGTAAAGACAGAAAGAAACGTCTGGCAGGAACCACACACCAGCCCAGCCTCCTCACCAATACTTAAGAAAATAAAACTTCTCAGCAACAGCAATGGCATGTTTTTTATTACTAATATCACCCCTCTCAAACAAAACAGGAAGAAAACAAATAAAAAGAAATCCTTCCTTATTATTTCCCCCCCTCTTGAACAGAGTGACATTTTGCCACGCCTCTGTAAAACCTCCTACTCTCAGGCAGAAACCAAGTGTATTTTTCTTCCAGGGCCAGGACCAAAACACTCCTATCAGCCTGATTTGAGAGCTGGGTCTATTATGTGGCCACATATCTGCGGGGATGGTTTGCAGCACAGGTCATGTGCTATTTCATGACCACAGCCTTTGTTGCCCTTAGACTAGGGTCTTGTCAGGATGCTACCAAGTGATCGAAGATCAGAGCAAACAGATGGAACATAACGAGGTTCCCCAAACTGCGCATGCTGAATAGAGTGCCTAGGACACACCAATGAACAACTTTATCACTGACAAATAAGATGAGGACAGGCTGAAAGCAGAAGTTCTTAAAGTTCTGATTCTGTGGTTCTGGTGGATTAGAAAAACATTGAGGATCCAGAGGCAGTACGTCGGGGGAAAGAATGGGATGCCAGGGGGCTTCAAAGGTCTTATGAGTCTCCAGATGCTGCTTGGAGGCAGAACAGCTGGGAGCCCTCAGACCTGGGCAGCCGAGCGGCCCCAGCTCCACAGCTTACAGAAATCCTGGCCCCATCACGAATTCTTTCTCCTCCCTTACTATGACAGCTTCAAACCTCCAAACCTGCTTGGTAAAGCTCAGGTAGCCTGTGCACTTTTCACTTTCATTCTACCAGGCAATGGTGAGAAACTGTTCCAGGCTTTAAAAGGAGAAAAAAGAAGAAAAATTTAAAAATAAGAAGTCTGGAGAAAACCAATACCAAATAAACAAAACAGCGTTTGAGCATTGGGACAGAACTTCAAGTATGTGCTACCCACTGAAGCAAAGAATGAGAAAGCAGTTCTTAGTTTGGGTCAAATAGGTCAACACGGGTAAAGGAATTTCTGATCTTTCTTGGCTACCCTTACTGCTGAGAGACGAGAGATGCCAAGCATCTCTTCCAGCAGACTCACACGCCTTCTAAAATGCAGTGCTTGATTTCAACACTATTAAATGTACAGTGAGTACCTTAAGATTTTTTTTAAAGAATTCTAATCATTCCATTAAAGAGAGAGAGAGAAAGAAGAGGAAAAGAAGTAATGAAAGTTAAACAGAAAATTCCATTCTGCTATTCAAAATGTTCAGCCCAGTAAGAGACCCTCATGTTCGCTTTCTCCCCCATTTCCTGTTCATCAGGAATGAACCTCCTTTTAAAATATAAACAAGCCAGAGGCACACCACAGCAGTATAGACTCAGCCCTTTAATTAAGTACCACCGGTAACAAAAGGTCTCTATTTTGATTAACTTTGCAGAGGGGGGAGTCAACCCTGGCGTTAGAATCCCTTTAAATAATTACAAACCCCAACTCAACGCTGCTGCTGGCAGCACGCAGGAGCCAGAGAAGAAGAAAAGAAACTTTGTCTGTGGAACCCAATTTAAAGGAAGAGCGACCTCAGGGTCAATTTCTCGGAGCATTTCAGATCAATTCAATTCTCACCTCCACTGCCTACCTGCTAGCAAACGAACTTACTGTGCTTTTCAATAGACTGAGAGGACTAAAAAGAAATCGTCACTAGCTGCATGTGAAAAAAAACCACATTATTAGATGATGCTTGCCGAGGGAAAATGGGAAAACAAAATCCAACCAACAAAAAAATCTCCCTTCGCCTCTCTTTTTGGACTGTCATGCTCACCCTACTGATGATTAAGTTGTACAATGCGCCCCTGGATTGTTAATTACGTGTTAATATAATTCCGCAGGCTTACACCTGAGGTCACTGCTCGGCGGACACCTTGTCTCTATTGACAATACCTGTAAATCTCTCAGCTGGTTGGATTTTCCCACTGAGCACCTGACACTATAACCTTCCATTTGGTATTAGTTCCTATCTGAAACTTTATAAGTGCTACTAACTTGACTATATTTCCTATAGATGCAGAAAAGAGAGGCGTGCTGATTTTTACCACTGTCTTACTGTTGTCCTACCATTTTCCTAATAGTGCAAAATGGAGACGAAAAACAAACCCACAAAACTCAACCCTGCTGCTTTAGCTCATTTATTGCTGATAACTTCATTAGGTGTCAGGAGAAGCCAAAACTGCAGACACAAAACAACAACTTTACAGTGATTTTTGGATGGAGGAAATAAAAGACTCAGCAAGCAGCAGGTGAAGGGAGTTTAAACATTGGCATCTGTGAACGGCAGCAGTAAATCGGAGATTTTGGCAGGTGACTGAATGTGTGCTTTTGGAATGAAAGCTCTACAGAAGCATCATTTTGTTTTAAGGAATGAGTGCTGCACTTTTGCAGAAATTCCTTTTTTTTTTTTCTTAATGCTTAATGTTTCTTTAAGTTGGCTCCTTCAATAGTACCCCGGAGTTGACTGAAAATAATACAAGTTTATATGGCATAATTAGGCTAGTTACGCTGCACATGCTCTGCTATGATTAATTGATTAAATCGGCTCAGGAGTAGGCCAGTGCTCATAGAAAAACGTTAGCCAGCCTGTATGGAAAGGGGGTGCTGCGGTAGTTAGGGAGGAGTATCATCCAAATAAACAACAATAACAAAAAAATTAGGGTGAGTCCAAATAATAAAACACTTTAAATGAAATTGGCCTTATTTTCTCAGTGCCAACAGATATATTGATGTCATTAGCTTGAGACATACTCGTGGAATTTGGGATAGATGGGTCTCTGCTCCAAATCTGCAGCCGAGACAGCATTCTCCTTCCCTTGTTGTAGGTGGGGGATTTACTCGTAAAACTAAGTATTTAGAAGCCCTGAGGGGCCTTCAGTGAAGATGGGGTCAAGACCAGCCACCTGGATTTTTCAAATAGAGGCACCAAGAAATCCGAACTCACAGTGTTGGTTTTCACATGTCTTTTGTATGCGACCACATGGTTCACAATTTCTGTTAAAATATGTTGATGGGTTCTGCAAGGGAAATTTGGTTATGGCTTCTTTACTTTTATATTTGAAAGAAGTAGCTATACACAGTACACTAAGGCACCCGCACCAACACTCAGCATCAGGAAACCACATTTGCATTTTATTTCTGGATGATTACGGGCAACACAGAAGGACAGGTGTGCAAGATAGAAACAAGATTTCCGAGTACTTTTTACTGCTTTTGTTGTGCTTTGTTTTTCCCCAGTTCACAAAATCATAAAGCCTTCCTTAAACGTTTGACAACTGTTTGAATTCATGTCATCGGATTAGGTGCAGTCAGGTTAAAAGATGTCCACTCCATCCACCGATTGTAAGACTAGAAAAAAATATGGATGGGTACTTAGGGCCCAGGAAGTGCTGTTTATACCAGTTCCATCAGTTTCTCCCTTAGGTGACAGGTAAAGCTACAAATGGGCCTCTCCCCTATGTAAGTGTCCCACTTGCCCTGCCCTGAGGCAGCTCTATAAGGCTTGGTTGCATCCAGATGGATCTGAGCCAGTGTCAGGAACATCTGAAAGGGGCAGAGTATAGACATGACCAGGCTAAGGTCCATCCCCACCTTCTGATTGGTTTTTCAGTGCATAAGATGCAAGAACATGTGAACACCTACTTTACACTTTAGTGCAAACCTTGGTTAGTTGTATTGTCCCCTTGTCACAACTCAAGATAGAAGACAGCCTCAAAGGCAGATTCAAAAGCCACCCTTAGTGGGAGGTTAAAACATCATCATCATCATCACATGTTTCCCTGGCAAAGATGGTACCATGGAAAAATTTACATCAAATAGCCAAATCGGGTGAAAGGCATACAAGTAGTGTGCAATTGTTGTCTATGTTAATCTTCATATTAGAAGCCCTATTTTAAGAAGGCACAATCTTGGCGTAGCATGCATGCTGGTTGATTTGCGTATGTTAAGCTGTAACATGCCCTAATGAAAAATGTTAGTCAGGATCAAGGGATGCTACTGAAATAGAGATTTTAATCTTTTTGAGATACCACTTGGGATGAATATTTTGTAATATGTCCAAGAACCATAATATAATCTAAAATGCTTCTGAGAATACATAAAAGGTAATTAAATGACTCCCCAAATAGCTTAGGATTTAGTTTTTATATCCTAGCCTAGAAAATTGTCAGAAATAAGCCATGAAGCTGTACATGGTTGAAATTAGCCAGAGAGCAGAAAAGCTAGTGGTTCATCATTTTTGGCTTCCATGACTGAAATCCCTTAACCAAAGTGACATTCTGAAAATAAACTAAGTAACTCCCCCAAGAGTACCAAGTATTGAACTTTTCATATATCAGCTTATAATATCTAATATCACAGAGTAACTTCAAGGAATTGTCCTTCTCCTCCCCAAATTCCCCATCTGACCAAATGCCTTTGTCTTTCTTGCTCTCACCTGTCAATCATGTTCACAGCTGAAATTTGATTTCTTTCCCACCAGTAACCTTATATGAAATATTACCAGGGGGTAAGGACCAGTGTGAACCTTGCCTTTCAAGTTCATTAACTCTTTGCTCAAAATGGATGGTTTCAATGTCACGAAATCTGCCAGTGGACCTAGATCATCATATTTAATAGGTGGTTCTCACATTGTAATGATAAAGGCAGAGACAATAAAGGAATAAAGCATCGGAACTGCATGCATATACTCAGACACACAAATTAACCCCAAAGGTATACACTGAGTTTAAATCTATGTATGGGAACTATTAAAGAAAATGTTAATTTCATCTAAGAGTAGAAAATAAACAACGAAATATTCATAATCCAGTTATTTAAAGTAAGACTCTCATGGTAGCACCGTGTAGAGGTAAGTAATCAGATACTATTTTTAAAAAGTGGGAAAAGAATAAGGCTATGTTTTCCCAACACTCTCAATTCACTGGATCCTTAACCTACCTCCTTTGCAAAGAGCAGCAATTTGAAAGTGTGATTTTTGCCCCCCTCAGTTTCACTAAAACCCAAAAAAAATATATTTCATGCAAATTTCTCAGCAAGCAAAATTTTTAATTAAAAAAAATCAAATGTTCCATTAGCCAATAAGAGGTGATAAGAATACATAAAAAACTATGATACTAAGTAATTATTACTAAGTAATAATTGGTGTAAGAATGTTGGTCTAGCTTTCCAAATGAAGAGGGTTCATAATAAAATTCATGCTGGGACACTTGTAATTGAAAACCCATTTAAATAGCTCAATTCCATTATTTTGATAGATGAAAATCAGGTTTCAGCTTCCCACCCGTCTCCTCCTTCCCCTTCTTTCTTGTATTGAAGTGGGGAGGGGATCCATAGCCACATTTGGACACAGAAGTGGGGACATACTGTGCTTTGAAATTACACTAAAATGTCCAAATGTGAGCATGAACTGAATTATAAGTGACTGTAAATTTGAAATGTTTATGAGGCCCCAGCAAAACTGGCCAAGAGCAATGAATACTAGTTTCACAGATTCACCCAAATTATTTGACATTCAAGTACAAGAAGTAGCTCTTTGAGTGTCAATAGACTGACGTTGGATAAAGCTGAAGATCTGAGATCTACCCAAACTGGATTAGTAGCTTGACATAACACATGGATGTAATGAAATAAATACAGAAAAAATAAATGCATGCTGGTTTTCACATCTATCTCCCATATCACTCCTCTTTGGCATCTAGCATCACCATGTACATGACACGCGAAATCCAAATACTAAAACTACTGAAACAGGAACTTTTCACATCTAAAGAGTCAGCAGCATTCCTTGTTTGCTTCCTTGCTTTTCCCTTCATTAAAAAAAAGAAAAAGAAAAAGAAAAAAACTCAAGCACATGCAAATCAAAAGTCAAGATGTACCTCTTTGACTTCAGGCAACTGGATTTTTTCACATCACTGATGCAGAGGATTCCCTTGGGTACCTGATTTAGTAAATATATTAAAATAAACAAAGGGTAATTAATAACCACGAAGAATGTTTCAAGAACAGTATGCTACAGGCAGCCTAACTATCTATCAAAAGGGCAGAGTTACACCAAAAGAAGAGTGATTTTGTTCCATTTGCTTTTGTGTGGTGGCCTCAACCCTGCCAAGCCAGAGGAGGGGTTGATGTAGAAGGGAATGGCCTGCGATACAAGTTCATTCCCTCTGAATATTGCTCCGCAACCAGGAGGCTGAGATAGCCATAACCCACTGTCTGGCAGCCTGGATCAGCTTTGAAGCTGTCCTCAGTTCAAAGGGAGTGAAGAGATTCTGGGTTCAGAGCAGGGAAGGATTAGAATCATTTCTGATAGCTTCTCTCAAGTGCTTTCAGGCTGCTCAACCCTCGAAGAACCACACTGGCCCAGCTTCCACTGGTGTGTGCTAGGGTTCCTTCTCTTCCATCTCCCCCAGCCTCCTCTGTTGCTCTGTCTATTCTGCCAGCACCACTGACCTTAACTGCAAATGTTCTTTTAACAAATAGAACTGCTTAGATACCGCCTCTTTATTTATTAACTTCTGCCCTGTTTAAATTAGTAGCAGGGAGTGCTTAGAACGGTGATATGAAAATGAGGTTGCTTAAAAAAAATCTTTTTGCTTCACAGTGAATAACAAAGCACAGTAATTCAAAGTAGTTAGCTTTCTATGGTTCAAAAAACCCTTATTGCTATTAGCTGTACTAATGTAAGTGGCAAAATAATTATCATTTACTGTACAGAGTCCAATATTTTCCAGACAGCAGTTTAATAACAAAGCAGACCTGTCATTTCTTCCTATAGTTAGTCACACTGTACAAGTTCAGACTGTCAAAATATATTTAAAATCTAATTTAAAAAATTCAACATGGTCACAGAAAATCTGTGTACAATAATGGTGATAAACTAGTAAGTCAATCTAATTCTTTTTCCAACATAGATACTCAGTTATTTTTCTTTAATCCCCCACACTTTTATTTGGATTACTTTACAATTGGTGTGAACAAATATGCTATGCTCATGCACCTGCTGAATTCTCTAGGCTGCTGTAACGGAACATATAATCTTTCTTTACTTACATTTTCATTCAGCGTAACCCTCTAATTCCTTCAAATGCCCTTTATCTAAATGGTAAGACTATGCCCAAAGCACTCAGATAAATAAATTCTTACCCTTGTATCTGTCAAAGCTGCCCCAAATACATTATATGCATTTATTCACATTTTGTGTAGAAATGCTTTTCAAATCTTAAGGTAGAAACTACTCTCCTTCACGTATTAGTATACATTATTTTTTGCCAAATATATAATTTCTATGCAAACAATAATAGGAAAGAAATAAGAAACAGACTGAAGTGATAAAACCAGGAAGTGTATCAGTATCAGTTGTTCTCCATTTGAAGTTCAGATGGCTAATCTCTTTTAAAAAAAAAAAAAAAAAAAAAAAAAAAAAAAAAAAAAACTTCCCCTATAGGATTACTTTTTTTAATCTTTAGAAACAACAGATTCTTTTAGAAACGCAAGTGAATCGAGTTTAAAAGCTTAAGAGATTGTGGGGAGAATATTTTTGTAATTCCTTGGGGGCACTGCAAACATATGTTAAGCTTGGGCAAGGAATATTTACATGAGATCATATACTTGTGAGGCATTTTTCAATTTTAGAAAATTATTACAAAGCAATAATTGGACGTAGGCTTTGCAAAACACCCCCTTTGCCTTCCTGGCCATATCATTGATAGTCTCCGTTATTTTTGAAGAAAAAAAAACCAGGCCTCATTAAATGCGATATTTGGCATCTTGCCTGAAATCTCATAAAGTAGATGTCCTTTTTAGATCATTGGTGTCATTTTCTTCAAGATGACCTCTACACTCTGGCCACCTGGGGAACCCATCCTGTTATCAAAGCAAAAGAAGGGAGGCGAGGTAGATTGTTTGCACACATGAATAGCGTCCAAAAGCCACTGCAGTTTCTGTGTTCATATTACTTTCCTTCAGACCAGTTACTGGGGAAAGATGGTGGGGGAAAAGGAGGTCTCACATAGGGGTAAGAGAGATTTTTGAGCTGGGCCGCGATGAAGTAATCTAAGCCAGATGTCTACCAGCACATAGCTCTTATACTTGGATCTGTTTACCTAACAATTGAAGAGTTCTTTAAATAGCACAGGAGCGTGCACTGATATTCCAGGGAAGATTTTAAAAGGGCTCATTACCTGCACAGTGCGGTAAATTAACATGGGGATCACAACCTGAAAATGTGTCGCGGGCTGTCAGCATGTGTCTCCACACTGCTCGGAGTCACAGAAAGTCGGGCAAAGGGAGCTTACCTGCCTTTTACGTGGGAGGATTGCCCTAAGACAGCAGTTTCAGCTCAGGTTCTGCGCATGCCTACCAAAGGACAGAGTTGACCGATGAACTCTGCCTTTCGAATCATTTTTATTTCATAAAGTGGGAACTGTAGATTTATCTCTCTTTTTTCTTTTTCTTTTTTTTTTTTTTTTTTTTTTTGAGATGGAGTCTTGCTGTTTCGCCCAGGCTTGAGTGCAGTGGCGCAATCTGGGCTCGCTGCAACCTCCGCCTCCCAGGTTCAAGCGATTCTCCTGCCTCAGCCTTCTGAGTAGCTGGGGTTACAAGCACGTGCCTCCACGCCCGGCTAATTGATGTATTTTTAGTAGAGACCGGGTTTCACCAGGTTGGTCAGGCTGGTCTCAAACTCCTGACCTCAGGTGATCTGCTCGCTCGCCTCGGCCTCCCACAGTGCTGGGATTACAAGCACGAGCCACCACACGGGGCCAGATTTATCTTTTAATAGCTTTCCCCCTCCCTAATGTGTTAAAGGGTTCCAGGAATGAATGAATGAATGAATGAATGAATGAATGAATGAATGAATGAATGGTTTTTAAGGCAGATGAAAAAATATATTGGAGTGAATGCCTGAAGATGGAAAGACACAAACATCACGTTTTAACATATTTAATCTTAGAATGATTACCAAGGGTTTTTCCGTCGTCTATGAAAAACAAGATTTACACAAAAAATCTGACAGTGTAAAAAGCTTCTCAGATACTGACATCTTTGTTTTAGTTTCAATATATTTATCTGTTTTAGTTTCAATATATTTATTTATATATAGATACTAATTTACATAGAAATCCTTCCCTAAGAGAGACGGAGAGAATAAAAAGGAGTTTTGTTTTTTTTTTTTTTAAGTTGTAATGATACTTGCCTAACTTAAGTATTCTCACAAACCGAGGGTCCCTCTAAGAAAAAGGTCCCTCATGGAAAAGATCCGTTCTGAAATTAGTGGTTTTAAAAGTTTGTCCTCTTGAGACAGTTCCTGGATGCCTGAGATGTGTCTAGAACTGTGTGAAATCCAAGAATGCAGGCAGGACCCTCATCCTGGCGCTGTTGGAGCAATCTTCATAAAGTCTGCTTGACTGACTTTGTTTTATAATGTGCATCAAACTACACCACGGAAACCCCAAACCGTATCGAGATTTCCATAAAGATTTTTAAACACGCTATCTGCCTTTCCTCTTGCCTTTCTCTTTTTCCCTCTTACTCTGTCTCTAACCGAAGAAGGAAAAAAAAAAAAAAAAAAGAAAGAAAGAAAAAAGAAAGAAAAAGAAAAAAAAAATCTGGAAAATGGGCCGGAAAACTAATAGAATAAAAATCAAATGATTTGGAGCCGATGTTCTTATTTACAGAGGATTCCTGGGGCCGCTATCGGGTGGAGCGAGGGGATCTCAAGGTGAAGGGCGGAGCCATGCGGGTACCGAGTCTTGCTCCCTCCCTGCAGGCGCCCACCGAGGAGAGCGGCGCACCAGGGAGTTTTGATATCCCCGGAGCTCGCTCCGCTAGGGCAGTACTCTTGACTTTTTAAACCAAATTTGAACACAATCCTAGCTCCTGCAGGGGTGCGGCAGCCTGGGTGGGCGCGGGGCCCGGGAGCGCGCTGCGTGCGGCCATCATTAGCGCCCCCGGACGTCGGGCGGCGTCGTGGGCATCTCCGAGGGGCGCTGTGTTGCTGGCGTCTGAGCGCACTGGCTCCCTGGGCTCTGCCGCGGGTCTGGGACTGCAGGCCCTGCCCAGGACTGAGGGACGCGGTAGCTTCAGGCAATCTTCGGGACCCGCCCCCTCTGTCTGGGCTCCAGTCCCTGCGCACCTGCTGTACACCGCTCGGGGGACCCCAGAGGGTGGGGAGCACACCCAGCCCCACGCAGCTGCAGCCACCAGGCTCGGGCAGTGATGCCCAGGGCCACTGGGCCCCGCAGAACCCATGCATAAAGGACTGGAATGCGGTGTTCCTGTCTGGGGCCCGCGGGTGACCCGGGGCGGTGGTGGGGGATGATGGAGGGGCATGGAGGGAGGGTTGTTCTTAGAAACTGGGAGAGGCGACAAGCTCAGCAACCTCTCTGCCTTTTTCTCCTTCATTCCAGGCTTCAAGACCATTGCACCAAAAGCTCTGGCCAGCTTTGAAGATTGCAACTGAGCTTCCAGTGCTGCTCCCCGGACGGACCTTCTCCCCATACCTGTCTGTGTCTACACTTAAACAGGGGCGGAGGTGACTTATTGGGTCCCAGACCTCAGCTTCCTCCACTTGTTGGCCTGAGGACAGTGCCTTCTGAGGCTCTTTCATGGCCCTGGATGACCAGGCATGGGAGGAAAAGGTGTCAGAAATGATGGAAAGGACTCTGAGATTTGACAGGAGTCAGGTGGCAAGGGTGGAGACCCTGGTGCTAAGGACCTCACTGTTGTTTCTAGGACTCTGTGGAGAACTCACAACCTGTCAGTGGCTTGTCAGTCACACTGCAAACATCCTTCTTGGTGGAAGGTTTTCGGGGGACTCAGAATGACCCGGAGCTGACCGCTGGTGACTGGAGGTCATAAGCCAAGGTTTGCCTGTTAGTCCAGGCCATACTCTCCCAGCCTCTGCATGCAGGTCCCTTCCTCTCCTGTGCTCTCTGGGCCTAGTTTGGGGTTGCCTATTGTCCTGGGATCCTCTGCCTGCTTTCCTTCTGCAGAATCCCTCCAACAAAGTCAGAAACCCACTTCTACAGGCCTCAAGAAGTGGTTGAGGTCATGCAGAGAACCAGGACAACTATTGGTTGCAAAAAGGGACTCTGAATTCCTGACCTAATTTTTCAGGCCAGTGTTCCCTTTACAACGATCCTGGTTGGGGATTCTGGAAGGAGAGTGATTTTCACTCCTTCCCACCCAGTTCTATAAGGTTTCATCACTTCTCCTGTTCCCTAATGGAAAGCACCAACCACAAGGAAAAAATGGCTCTTTGGAATCTTCGCTTGGAAACGGTCAAGGCTGGTAATCAGAATATTTAGAATAGAGAAATTCAGAATGTGAATCACCGGTTTGCAGCTCACACCAAGGCCTGGGTTGGGGGGTGAGGGGCAGGTCGAGGAGTGCAGGGGAAAATACAGAAAACTATTTCCTCTCCTTCCACTCTTTTTCCCAAAGCTCAGCAGACATGACTCCTTCATCCTCCTTTCTTGCATTAATGCTCCTTCTAATTGTAACTGAAGATCTATCTAAGGTGCATCTCTGTAGAAGGGAGGAATGTGATTTTGCAATCCATAGTTCTAATTGTTGGGAAAACTGTTATTTAATAAAAATGAAGGAAAAGAAAATTAACTGCGTTGAACAAGAGAAGAGGTGCTCAGTAAATGCTATGATTTGTGTAAGGAACTGTGCATTCCAGTCATAGTCGTGGAAAATGTGTTTTGTGAGTTTCTTAAAACTGTACGACTCTGATGAAAATTCATATAAAGATCTTATTTCTGTGTGTTGTTGGTTTGCTCTTCCCCTCTCAGCCTTTTTCGTTTGGGCATACTTATGGAAAACACACAGAGGGCCTTCAAATTTAAACAATAAAATACTGTCATGATGTCACAAAACTATTGCAATGACCGTTTAAATATTGGCACAATATGTCTGGCTGGTCCAAAATGTCACCATCATCAAAGCACAGACTGATATATTTATAAATACTCCAATGTTAAGACGTTAACGATTTCCTCAAATCTCTCCATTGGGGTTTGGTCCCCAAGACTGTTTTCAGAAAGGAAACATGTGAACGTATTTTAAAGAAATGGACAGCCGAGCCTAGTTCACTTCTGCCATACGTGCATGCACACTAGGTCTGACTTTAGCCACGGAGCAAGTGAAATTCACACTGGTAACAGGGATTATTCCTGGGCCTCCTGCTTTTAAAGTTCTCCTTTCTCTTGTTTCCCTCATTTCTCACCTCCTACAAATGGTGCAGGGAACAGGGAGCCCGAGATTTTATTTGCTATGCCTTCATGCAAAGCAATTTGATTTGTTTGTTTAGTTTTGTTTTGTTCCTCTCCAAAGGGTAAAGATGCTCCAAATTTGTGGCAGGACTGTGTTTCTTTATGCCCCAACAATCATGAGACAGCCTGGGAGACTGAAATTCTCTCACCCTGTCCCCTACCCCCGCTAGGGGAAAAAATGCTAGACAGAGCTGGGTTTGTTCAGGAGCTGGGGCGGAGCAACGCCTGGAGAGAATTCCCCTTTTCTGGGGCTGTTTGATGTCTGAATTTTGAAGATTTGTATCAAAAGCGAGAAAAGCAATGTTATGGGAAGGTAGGTTAAGGCTCTTGCTCTGCTTTTAAGCCAATGCTTCAAAACAAACAAATCCTGAATGAGGTGGCTGGACCTGGACCACCTCCTTTATAACTACTGTATGGCCTGCCTGAACTTCGGATATCTTCTTTTAGATTTAGGGTGGGCTAAGAGTGAAATCAACTTCCAAGTTTCTCTTGGAAAGAGAAAGGCATAGGCCCCAAATTATTCATGCAGCATCCTGACAAATAATCAGAGGAGATAAAAATTGGAGCCTATCACTGCAGATAAAACTTCTCTAAAAAAAAACCAAAACAAAAGAACTAAGACATTTCTTCAAAGAGAAGGACAAAATTATTTTTGAAAAATCAAATGACAGAGAATCGTAGTGGGGAACCTTGCAAATCAGCAATGTGAAGCTGGTAAATCTCACTTCCTATCCCCTCTTAGTGAATGTTTATATTAGCAGCACTAAGAAGAGCTTGGTTGTGTGTTTTACTGGCATGGAAATCAGACGGCTGAAGGTTGTCACTCATGTACTCATGTATTTTAGTCTTCCAACCTATCTCAGTCTTTACCGGCAGGCAAAACAGAAAAAAACAAAAAGAGAGAGAGAGAGAGATACAGAGAGCGAGAGAGAGAGACTCATGTGGCAATCAGACTTTTAAATATATTGATTGGCTTAGTAGACTGGAGGAGTGTATTTCATAAAGCCAAGAGTATGTGAATACGGAAGTAAGTTGGCCTAAACAAAAACAACGGCCACAACAGCAAAAGACTCCCAATGTACTGTGCTTGGGAACCTTTGAATGTGTCATAGGCAACTCTAGATATTTAGACCAGGACATGCTGGGAATGCAGCTACTGAGACAGCTGTGTGCCATGTTTGTAAGGGTGACCACGATTTGCCTTCTGTCCACTGCTTTTAGCAAGAAAACTGGTGGTGTGGCAAGGGGGAGGTTCTACTTCAGAACAGAAGTATCTAGAATTGGTGTTGCTAAGTAAAAATGACTGGGGTAAAGGCACAAGGGAGAAAAGATCAGAGCATGAGCATCCTGCATTCAGTAATAAACACCGTTTCCCATCGGAGGGGTCTGTGTTGAAAGGCGCCCAGGTAGTTATGGCTTTGAGACAGTGAGGAAATGATGTCTCCATAACAGATTTATCTGCTAGGCAAAAGTAGAACCTCTGCCTATTCGATGTCAATATATTAATGTGTCAGATACATTGTAAAAAAATATTACATGGTTTTTGAAAAGGGAAACGTGCAAGAAGCCAGGGAAATTTAAAGGAGGTGATTTTTTTTTTTTGAGAGTTTGTAAGCAAAAAAGAAAAGGGAGCAAAAAATCACACAGAGGGTGTGTATTTAACTAACTTTGTATTTTGCCACACATTGTTTTCATTTACAGCTATGTCTGACAAATGGGCAGGTTTGACATCACTGATAAGCGCAATACTGTCTAGGGCCTACGAGAAAACCAGGGGGCTCGGCTCCACTGGAGCCTCTGCCCATGCATTTGTTTAGGGAAGGGGAGTTGAATATCAATTTTTCTTCTTAGTAAAATTATCTGCCAGAGAAACAATGAAGCATGAAAAAGTACTATTTAGAATGTGCATGCCTATATATGCTTTTAAAATGCTAACTGTTGCATTCTGGGAAACTTTCCATTATATATATATGCATATATATGTATCTTCGTAATTTCAGTGAATTTTTAAAACTAGTATGGCAGGTTGAAACCATCGCACCTGTTCACTTGCACACACCATAAATCGAAAAGCAGGAGTGCGCTTTTCTACGGGTCTCTATGAAACCCCCAGACAAGTGGCATAGTTAATTACTATGGAAGTTATACATTTAATAGCCTTCTTCTCTAACACAGTAATTTTTTATTTAAAAAGGAGACTAAACAGAAGTCAGGGGTAGGTGGTTCTCCATGACTGCAAATAATATGATTTTTTTTTTTTTTAATGTACAGCTCTCACACAAATTTCATTTTGTGAACACACTGGTAAGTACACGATGCTGGGGCTTCCAAAATGTGGCGTATCCCACTGATGGCTCCAACTTGCGAGTGGGCTCAGTTCTGTAATTGGAATGAAAGGAATTTTAACACTATTTAGACAAAGACTCAAACGCAGCATAAAGGGGAAAGCTAGATTTCCTCATATGATTTTTTTTTTTAAATTTAGAGACTTATTTGTAATGAACAGCACTTATTCAGGATTTAAGAGTTCTTTGTAAAAAACAAAAAAAAAACAAAAAAACATGTATTTGTGTGCCACTCCCACTATATACTTCAAAGTTTTCAGTAACTGTTATTTCCAAAAATGCCTTTTACTAGGAGTTAACCCTCTCTTACAGCCAGCCGCTCAAACCTCATTTTTGCCAGCACCTCTGCACTTGATTTTCTAAAGTTTATTATATTCAACCGCCTTGTAGATTCCTACCAAAATGTTTAATTCTACACAACTGTATTTTTCTCCCAATCCAGGCCTCATTCGTCATGAGGTAACTGCAATAACTACATCCAGAATATCACTCTTATTTTGAGAATGTCTTTGCCTAAAATCTTTCATCAGATGCCGAGATTTTTGTAAAAGCGTTCTCTCCATTTCTGCTTCCTCAGAGTTTGTGTATCTCTTAGTTGTGATCAGGGAAAAAAAAAAAATAAATAAAGGAAAGAAATATCTGGAGTCAAGAACACTGACTTCAAGCTCACGAGGGAAGGCTTACTATTAAGACTTTTGATAAGCAAAATTAAGTGTGGATTCAGGAGCCTATCTAAACTAGCACATAAAGGAAGGTCAAAATGTCGAGGTTATACACTGTCTTCATGTTCTGTGAAAAATAGGCAGGAAGGCCAGATGATAAACTGGCCAGAATTTAGCAGCACCAAACACAACCTGTTTTCTTCAAAATAAGTCTTTCAGTCAGACTTGCAATATTATCTTTTTTTAAGAACTGCAAAAAACAAAACAAAAGCCATCGTGTTTGGCTCTATTTTCAAAACAGTGCTGGCTTTGTCTAACATTCTATTAGTGTGCTAGGGGAAGTTGACTAAGAGTGCAAACTGCATGAATTTGTAACATTAGTTTCATGAATTTGTGTCATTTAAAAATAGGTCAGTGCTTAGGAGTCCTGCTAGTGAAGGTAGTTTTGAGTCTTTCCAAGTGATCTTTAAGTCAGTCCCCAAACACAGCCTATTTTGGGGTAAATACCAATAAATGAAAACACAGCCTATATTCCACACAGGTATTATTTTCTGCTTTTATTTCTGGGGATAGCATGATCTGAAATCATTACTAGCTCATCTAAGTAGAGAAGTTCTCCACTGAATATTCATGGTGAAATATGATTTGATAACACAGTTTAAACCAGATACGTACTTGGAACTATGGAAGTAAGGAGTAGATTTTCTTTTTCCTATTTAAGACAAATGACCTTCAATGTTAAAGAGAAAAGCAAAACAAAACAAACAACTTTGATTTGTCTAAAGTGTTTATGTTAAATCTTGTCAGGCCTTGCTAACAAGAAAATCACGGTGTGTAAGAGAAGAAGGAAAAATAATCAACTTTAGTGAAAAGGCAAGCGCTGTTTCTCTTTACCATTAAATGCCTATGTGCCCAAGCCACCTCTGAGGCGCCATATTTGTCTGGTTCCTCTGTCTTTGGATGGGCTTGCCCCTGATCAGAAGCGCAGGGCCATGTTCAGGAAGCCTAGTTCCACTGTTTTGTTTTGTTTTCCCACCAAGGGCAATTACGGCTCAACTCATTTGAAAACTGAAAACTTTGGGGAGAAAAAAATGAGGTCATAATTTACATCTCTATTAAATATTGCTAATCAATATATGGGGCCAGCCTCCTCACCTCAAAAAACAGCCTATAATTTCACCCTGAATTACTGCCTCCCTATTCCTCCATGAATCCTTCCACTGGAGAAAAGGATGCATTTTACACTTTTAACGAGGTTGTTGGGCCCAGTTAAACTGTACACTAAGAAACTGAGTACAGAATCAAAAAAAATGCCGTTTATTATTGTAGATTATTCTTTTTCTTGATATAACCAGAATTGAAAATGAAAGAAAAGCACATAGGAACATCACGCGTGGTTAGTTAGTAACTCAAGATATAAAACAATTTTGCACAGCAAAATATGTAAAAGAAAAGTAACTGACAAGATTTTTTTATATTTATTGTGGTAAGATTTACTTTTCATTTCTTTTTAAAGACAGGATGTCAGTCCCTGAAAATAACATTTACTGATTATTGCCTTTAAAACTGTGGATTTTTTTTTAAGTTACAGAAAATCCAGTTCTGCACCACAATACAACTGTAAAAAAATCTGCATCATCTTAAAACTGTGCAGTAATGCCATTTTTATAACTGCATAAATTTTATTAGCGTTCTAAACAGTTTTGCAATTTTTTTTGTATTATATGCTTGCAGGTTATATCTTAGTGCAATTCAGTCCCAAATACTTTAATTTTGAAAAAAAAAAACATACATTTTTGAATGTAAAATACCCCTACAGATATAAACAGGGGCGTTTCCCCTTTTAATACTTTGGTTTTCAATACAGTCAGTGGTATAGCAAAAACTACACATACCCAACTTATATTTAAGTTGCAAGCACATGCTGTATAAGCTACTTTTTTTAAACAGTCCCCTTGCAAACTCTACCCCCCTTAACATCACAACAGTAAACAATTTAGTGCATCAATCTTTTAAAAAATCTACAGCTAAACAGACCTAACTCTTTCAAATTTATCTATAACATTCCTTTATCTGTAGCATACATTTTAACTGGGCTAACAGATTATAAAAACTAGAATTAAATTATATACTAGAAACCCATAGCATTCCACATTTGACAATGACCAAAAGCCAAAAAATATAAAATAAAAATAAAACCAACCAAAAATAATGGGGCAGATTTCTCTTTTTTAAAAATAAACTTTAGACTGCTTTTCGGCAATAGCACAATTTTAGTCCCCAAAGTGGGGTGTCATTCTTATTAAAAAGAAAACATTAAGAGTTCTTCAATGTTTGCCAGGTTAAATTTGTAACCCATTCTGGTATCTTTCACAAGGAATGCCTTCAGTGCATTGGGAGGTTGAAGTTCTGAGTAACTCAAAGCAGTTTTGGAGCAGATGCAAAATTTCATGGGAAGAAGGCTCTACGGTTGCACTTTTTTGTTCTGAACTCAAAAAAGTCATGAGGCAATAAAACAAAAGTATGAATGCCATGCTATAAGTCTTCGAACGTCCATTTCCAAGCCAAAAAGAAAAAAAAGGAAAAAATAATTATACCATACATGTCCAGCATGCAGGCTTTTTTTTTTATTAATATAATGTCTCTTTTCCATAAAGTCTTTGAAACAGTTATAGTTCATTGTTGCTAAGACAAAGTAGCAAGCATAATAATGCATGAGATGAGAATGAGTTTTTTTAATGGCAGACTAAACTCTCAGATTTGGCATCACAAGGCCAAAACTCACAAGTCACACCCAGAAGGTTGATGCAGGCTTGATTGTGGAAGGTTCATGAGGATTTTTTTTTCTCTATTTTAGCATAACAATGCTAAAAAAAAACCCGATGGAACTCGGCACGCTGCAAGTCTATAACATTTCACATTTTTTTTTCCTTTGCAAGCTCAATCTCACATGAAGAACTCAGGAGAAGAAAAAAAAACTTTGCTTTTTTTTCTTTCATCTCGGAAGAGATGGTTTGAGAGGGAGTGAGGGTGGAGGTTGGAAAAAAGAGGGGCAACACAGCAAGCTCCAAAAGTAAAATAAAAAAAAACCAAACAAAATAAAACACACACACACACAGAAAATGAACACCAGTTCATGAACTGAAGGGGAAGCAGGAAAAAAAAATATGTGAATGATGCAGGCTTCAAAGGTGAGCAACGTTTCACATGAAGAACTCTGCTGAGATCTTTGAACATTGTGCAAGTCCGGGGGTGGGGGGGGGGTGTAAAAAAAAAAAAACAAGCTAGCAAGTTATGGAGAATTTCAGATTGGCAATCCATGAGCCAGACACCCATTCCCTCCCCAGTTTAAAACAGCCACCACCACCACAAACTCAAGCAGGGTGTGGGGTGTGTGTGTGTGTGTGTGTGTGTGGTGTGCATGCGTGTTTGTGTGTCTGTAGGGGGCCAAGGGGGCCAAACTCGGTGGGGGTGGGGGGCGAGGTGGTGGTGAGCATGGCTCTGGAACTAGCAAGCCCACACCCGAGTCGGACCCCCGCGGAGCACTTATCAGGGTGGCTAGCTGGGATCGCGTGTCAGACTCACATGAAAAACTCGGGAGAGGACGGGTTGTCGCTGCTCGAGCCGTTTTCTCGGAAGCCGCTGCTCACCAACTTCTCGTATTTCTCCTTGTACGCGTCCCTCTCGCGCACCAGCCTGGAGATCTCCTGCTTGAGGTGGTCGACTTGCTGCAGCAGCTGGTTCTTCTCCGACTCCAGGACGTGTCTCTGCTGCACCCTCTTGAAGCGGCAGGACTGGGCATAGCCGCGGTTTTTCAGGGTCCGCCTCTTCTGCTTCAGCCGGATCACCTCCTCCTTGCTGACCCCGCGCAGCTGCCGGTTCAGCTCGCGCACCGACATGGTCACCAGCTGCTCGTCGGAGAAGCGGTCGTCGAAGTGCAGGCCGCCGGCGGCGTGGTGCGGGTGCAGGGCGCCCCCCGCCCCCGCCGCGCCCCCGCCGCCTCCGCCGCCGCCGCCGCCGCCGCCGCCCCCGGCGCTGGCCGGGCCACCGCCGCCCGCGCCCCCCGCGCCACCGGCCGAGGCGGACGCGCCGCCCGCGGCGCCGGGCGCGCCGGCCGTCGGGTGGTGGTGGTGGCCGGCGGCGTGGTGGTGGTGGTGGTGGTAGTGCGGGCCCGCGCCGCTCTGCGCGGCGGCTGCGGCGATCACGGCGGACACCACGGCGGCGGCGGGGCCCATCTCCTCGCCGCTGCCGCCCAGGGAGGCTCCGGCGCCGGCCCCGGCCGCCGCGGCCAGCTGCTGCGCCCCGCGCGCGTAGCCATCGAAGCCGCCCTGGAGCTGGTGGCTGTTGCTGATGAGCGCCTCGACCGCGTCCTCGGGGCTGAAGCCCAGCGCCTCGGGGTTCAGCTGCTGCGGGTAGCCGGTCATCCAGTAGTAGTCTTCCAGGTGCGCCTTCTGCTCGCTGCCCGAGCCCGGGCTGGGCGCCGAGAAGCTGGGGGAAGGGGGCACCGAGCTGCACGGCGTGCTCATGGGGGTGGAGGACAGCGAGCCCCCGGCGATGAGACGGCCGCACTGGCTGATGATGCGGTCGGTCTCCACCGGTTCCTTTTTCACTTCAAACTTCATCAGATCGAAGTCATTAACATATTCCATGGCCAGGGGACTGGTGGGCAGGTCGGAGTTGCTCATTGCCAGTTCTGATGCCATTCTCCTGCCGCCGCCGCCGCCGCTCCGCCAGATGGGCTGCAGGAGAGGGGCCAGCGGGCTGTGCTGGGTGGCCAGCGGGTGAGCCAGCTTGCCGGGCTGGGGCGCTTCTAGCTCGCGCGGCGGTGGCTGGCCCGAAACCTCCGAGCGCGCTCACACACACCCCCCCCGCCCTGCCCGCGCCCCCCGCGCCCGCCCTCCCTCCCCCCTGCTCACGCCAATGTGCTCCCTCGCTCGCCCCGGCCCCTCCTTGCTCTCTCGCCTCCTTGCGCGCAGAGCCGGCGGCTTCAGGCTCGGGAAGGTCCTCCGCGGGCTGCGGTGGCGGCGGCGGCGGCGGCGAAGCTGGAGGAGCCCGGCCCGGTGCGCGGCGTCCCCCGCTCGCCGCTCCGCTGCGCGCTTTGCATAAGGAAGGGCTCGCCTCGCCGGCCCGGGCTGCAGGCAGGGCGCGCGCGGCGGCCGCTCGGGGCTGGAGGCGCGGCGGGCGTCTGTCCGGGCGGCGCGGGCCTTGGCACCGGGGAGTTAACACTTCATGCTTCTCGCCTCCTCTTCTGCTTGGCTCTCTTTATTATTTTTTTTCTTTCCTCTCTCTCTCTTTCTCGCTCTCTCTCCCTCGCGCGCTCTCTCCCTCTGTGCAAAGTGCAAGGCAGAGGTGCAGCCCGACTGGAGGAGAGGGAGGGGGGAGTTTAGTTCTTTCTTGCTTTTTTTTTAAAAAAAGCAAAATAGCGAAGTCCTGGGGAAAGACAAGGCAGGGAGCAAAGGGGGGAGGGGGAGGCCAAGCCGACAAGCAGCCCGAGCTACAGCTCGAAGATGAAAAAAGATTTTAAAGCCTCTGATCCAGCAAGAAGAGTTTAAAGCAATTGCTGAGTTTTATAGCACTCGTGACGTCAGGTCCAAATGAGAAATTGACTGGCACTCCGGGCCAATGGGAGGCGGCGAGAGCGGCCGCGATTAGCATAATAGTATAGAAACAAGGAAACTTTTCGGAGCTGTCAATCAGGGCCCAATCAGCTGACTGTCAGCTGGGACGGGCTGGCTTAACCCTTCCTGCGCCGCTGCCTACCCGGGAGGGAACGAGGCCCGGCGCAAAGTTTGGTGTAAGAGGGGAGGGAGTTTTTCCAGAGGGGCTTCGGCAACCCGGGCGGACTTGGAAGGACGGTTTGCTTTTCTTTGGAGCGCGAGACAGGCCTTCCATCGGAGCCCCAGCTCGCCAGGGGCTCGCTTGGCTGGGATTGGCCTGATTCCCCTCCCTTGCCTGCCCTCCACTCCTAGAATTATGAATTCGCCTCCCAGCTTTTCCTCCTCGCACCACCTCTGGCACCCAGGTGTCTGCCGGGGGACCTTCCTTCCCTGAGCCTGGCCGTGCCCGGCGCTCAAACTTGGCCGCAACTCTTTGTCCCTCTCTCGGGCGGCCGGGGAGGGGAAGGGACCGGGAAGCGAGGGATGAGCTGGGGTGTCCGGATCGGGGCTGCGGGCTGGACGCTGCCCCGCCGTGCGCCTGCCCGGAATGCTGTGAGTCCGTGGAGAGAGAAAGCCCATTTTATCACTCTCTTTAAAAGGAGGTAAAATAAGTTGGTTAGAGGCCATTCTTCACGGGGACTGGCTGCCCGCTGGCGTCGCGTGCCCTTGGACGGACCGAGCGCCTATGCGAGATAACTCCAGGGAAGCTCAAAGTCAGGTCAGCCGGGCTCAGCCCTCCGGCTCCTAACTGGCCAGAGTTTGGCCTTTGAGACTCAGATTGCGCTCTCTCTCTCTCTCTCTCACACACACACACACACACACTCTCTCTCACACTCACCCATCCCCTTACGAAATCTGACCTCTGTTTATCAGGGTCAGGCGCGCCCTTTGCACTTTTACGTTTCCTTTAATTATTTCGGACTTGATCGTGGCGGGGAGCAAGGGGGAAAAACAATATCCCAGCCCTCACCAGCTCCCCTCGAAGGGTTAAATTTTAAACCGCGGTTTCTGGAACTAGCCCGGAAACCCAGAGTTGGGGGGGGGGAGGTGGGCTGGGGGAGGCTGCTCCCCCCACCCCAGTTGCAAATGCTAATAAGTAGTTCAATTTTCTAGATCGATTCTGTTAAAGTGTATGCAAAAAAGAAATAAAAAAGAAAGAAAAAGAAAAGAGAAAGAAGAAAACCAACAACTAACTCTGTTTCTAAGATTTTAAAGCGATAGGCAAGTCGAAGAAGCAGAGATTTATTTGGAGAGAAAGCTCCTGAAACCGACCCGGCCTTTGGAAGACCAGTCCGCCTGCTTAGAAGTTGGGACTGTTGATTCCTTCAATTAATGAAATGCATTTGGTGTTGTTAATCGTATTTATTTTACTTTATGGGCGGGGGGGTGGGGGGAGACTCTAGGAGGGTGCATTAAAAAAAAAAATTCTGAAAAGCCTGCAAAAAGACCGAAGCGTGGAAACTATTGTTGGAGCGAGTTGGTTTTTACCTCAACAGCGCCACCTTTCGGCAAAGGTCAGTTGAAATTGATCCGTGTCCAGTTTTGTCCATGAAGTGAAAAGCAGCTGGTTACCCAATGTGGAAGGAGGAAAGAGGCACAGAAAGTTAGTTTGACTGAAGTGGGAGAACCCGACTCTATAGGAAAGGGGCCGAAGAAAGTGCTGGCAGATGCAGGGATCATTTTTGCCCCTCCTCTTCTTGATTGTTGACAAAGAGGCCAGGGGATACAGACACCCTCCAGGTGTAATTTCTGGCTGAGACCTTTGCAAGCGGATCCCCATGTAACGGGGCCCCAAACCCTTTAAAAGTGCCAGGAGGGATTTTCAACGGGCTTTATGGCAATATCAATAGAATTAAAGTACTTTTAATTCAGTGATAAATGAGATGTCTCTAGTAAGATTAAGTGCAGTGCTATAAAGTTGTTTATCTGAAAAGTAATTCTCAGAAAACCTGACTTCTGACACTTAGTCATATATTAAGCCAGCATCTTGAACATTGCACTTCAGAATGGTCTTCCCCACCCCGTAGCATACTTTGCTATTTATAACCTCAGGTGTCTCTCACTCGCTCCTTGCACCAGATTAGACCTGTGTTAATTTCTCTGATCCTGGTAGCCTTCAGTTTGAGCAAACCCAGGAATCCTTAATGGGAGACTTCCCAAAAGATTTGTAGGCACATCCTAATCTGAAAAGGGCAGCGCTGTCGGTATTTTTCAGACAAGTAATGTTTCTTTTCATCGAGACTGCAGTTGTTTATAAGGGTAGTTTTGGTTTTATAGGAGCATTTTGTTGGGTGGAATAAACTATGTCTATTACCAGTTTGGGGAAGAAAGAGTGAAGATTATGTCAATATTTATGCAACCTAGCAGAATTCCCTTGTTTTCCTTCTCTTTAACAATATTTTACCTAGTAATGAAGTTAAGGGATTATAGTTTATGTATTTAGAGGAAAATCCACACTTTCCATTACATAAGCATTATGTCATTTAACATTGCCCATAACAATAGTTTTCTAGGTGTTTTTAAAAGTCAGTAGTCACAAATGTCTGAAGTTTATATTTTTCATGTAAAATAGGAATTTAAGTATATTTAGAAGGAATTTACTTTTTGTTTATGATATATTTTTAATCTCTTTGCATCATATTTGTGTTAAAAGCTGTAAGGTATGATCACTGCCTCTGAAAGCAGTATTATAATAAATAGTATTATTTTATACACAAAATTTGCTAATGGTGAAGACTATGCCGTACACATTCGTGGCAGAGTATCTAATTGTTACATTGTTATATATCATTTCTACAAATTAAATGCCCATGTTTGGGCAGCTAAATATATTATTATCTGCACATTTTTATGGTTTATTTATGTACACTGCTGTCAAGACATGGTATTTTTATTTCTCTTATTGCAAGGTCTTTTATAGTCTCCCATTTTCTCCCGGAAAAAAAAAGAGAGGATCAGAATTATTTTTTTAGATGTGTAGCAGTAGTGCTCTCAGGCTTACAACTTAATTCTCATTTTTATCCTTTTTACGTTATTATTTAGTGATTCACAGGGGTGTCTAAACATTTACAGTTCTCTGTTAGCAGCATTTCTTTTATAACAATTGAGCTCTCTCATTTTAATTAGTACTATTCAGGTTTTTGATTCTGTACAATTACAGTGGGCCACATTTCCTTAGACTTCTTGGCTAACATTGTTTGTTTCACTTCTATCCAAGCCAATCTAATCCAAATACAATGTGAACTGTGTTTTCTTACTGCTTAACATCCCCTTGCTATATATACTCTAGTAATCTCTGTAGAACAATATACAGTAATTTAGAAACCATGCATTTGTCATTATTGACCAATGCAGACCAGTAGTATTAAAGTTTCTGAAAGCAATGAATATTTATAGAAGATTTTTGAGGGGGAGGAGGGCATGGGTTGCATCGCATAGAATATTGTGACACAGTAACATCAGAAACACAATGATAGTTTCACGTCAGGACATACATAACGACTTCATGCAAAAGTGAAAAACAAAACCCCTGTACATGTCCAACTTACAAAGATTAAAAGCTTAAAGGAATATATTTTTCCTGATTGTGAGTTACAGCAACTCAAATACATCATGCTGGAATCAGACATCCATAACCTGAATAGAACGGGATGCATCAGGTATAGTGTCTGAAGTCTTTGTTTAGGAGCTGATTTTATGGGGCAGAACTAGCCAGTGTCCACTAAATTTCACTATGAAACCAACTAAATTGATTTGAGAAAGAGTTCTTCAGAGTAACTGAATGATAAGGCGTACCCTGTTCTTAGGTCTAGTGTTAGATAAATCCTTTTAACAGTCTTCAGTTAGCAGGGTAAGTAAATCACAAATCACTGTTAGCAGATTCATGGAAGAAAATTAATAGAATCAGATGAGATAATCTGATAAGGGTAAAATTGCTGAGGAAACAGTCTTGCCTCATATTGGAGGATGTGAAACAACACTCTGATTACTAGGAGTCGTTACGAATAGGTGAATTATGTGCTAAATAATCATCAGAGTAATTCAGCGTGTATTAATTCTTTTCTCTTTAAGCAATTCACAGTTGTAAGTTAAAGCCGCTCTCTCTTTCAAGACACATCTTTTATAATTTTTATTAGAGGTAATTTATTATTTGCATTACCTGTATTTACTTCATAATTGAACATTTTGCATTCAAATTTATGTAATGTATTATGCTTGAGAATATATTTCTGCCTGATTAGCATAAATAGTCACTTACCTCATGAATTACTAACAAAGTTTATCTTAAAATATAGGTTTTTTTATTAAGTGGAACACAAACGTATGTACAATAAATTCTGATTTTCCAGTGCAGTTAGAGAACAGCTCACATTTGGTTACAGGGAGGCGAGGGAGGAAGCAAAATATAGATAAATGAGATGTGTAGGTTTCTTTCCAAGGGTATCATTTAGATGGGGGCGTATGTGTAGGGTGGGGTAGGGGGCAAAGTGAAGGAGAAGGCCTAGGCTTTCCGTACACTGTTTGGATTGGATGATCTTGACATGAAATGTGTACTCTGGAAAAACCTGTAATTAGTGATCTCTGCCTTTGTAGAGAACCATGATAACAAGTAAATTAGCATTGGAAGAATTTGGGTTTTTTTAAAATCATATTTTTGTTTCATTTATTTGCTTATTTGTTTTTGTCTCTGCAGGGTTCTTCCTTGGAAAACAATATACATCACTTAATGAAATCTGTTTGTTTTGCACAAGAGATATAAAAAATCCAGACGTTTTCTTCAGTGAGAATTCCTGGGAAGGTGTACCAACCTTCTTTGCTTTCTTCACCTGACAAAGACCCAACACGGCCGCGCAGACTGGAGGTGTTTAATACATAGTTTTGTGCACACCTGAACGTGGGAATGAAAGGGCTTCTTTGCTTTTAAACAATAGACAGAGCTATAAAATTATGATGGGGCCTGTTTTCCCCCACTCTTGTCATTTTCAGTCAATAGATTTCCCGGATTTCTTTTTCTGTTTGTTTGTTTCCACTTTCCTTTTTCAGGGGATAGGCATCTCCTTAGATTTTTGTTTTCCTTCAATTAGGGTCAGCTTTATGATTCGTTCTTCCACTGTCATCCTTTTTCATCCTCTTCACAGCCTGTACCGGTGAGGGAATTTGTCTCAAAAGCATTCAGCCCTTCAAAGATTTTTATTGTGGTGAACTCAGAACTGATTAACAGAAAAGCAGAAACAGAAAAGGGGACCTGATATGAGGGCGATCATGATGCGCGTTGCGTCTCTCATGGTTGATAACTCAGAGGACAGGCTCCTCGGTAGTGCGGTAGTGCTAGTTCTGTGAAGTTTTTCACCCTCCTTCCTAGCCCTGAGGGCGGGGTGATTCATAGCTCCTGTTCCAAAGGCATTCAGCAGCCATTCGACCTGGGAAAGAAACAGAGTTTTAGAAAATACAGACCAAACGTAGACACGCCTGTGATTACCAGGATGAGTATGTCAATGCAGGTGGCTTCTGAATTTCTGTTTCTGAGTTTGTTTGGCTGATGCCTGAGTAAAGGGGTCCCTTACAGCCCTGTTTTATACCTTAGTTCTTGGTGGCAACGTGGGTGTTGCTGATATCTCTGATGTGTTTTTCTGTGCGTTGAAAACCCCAGACATGCTCTGTGACATCCTCACAGCATCCCCCATCACAATGGAGTATTCCTAATCTGAGAAAGAATAGCATATTGGGCAAACCTCCCCATCCACTCAAAATAAAATTATAGTAAAATTTACAGACCTTCTGTTAATAGTTTTTATTTAGTACCTTTATAACAGTGATACATGCTCCTTGTTAAATATAAACATTTGAACAGGACAGAAATAAGAGGCTATCAAATAAAAGAACTGCTATTCCTCATCTCCACCCCAGTCTTTAAACCTTGGTCTCAGTGGTTACCATCTGTAATAGTTGGGGTATATGTGTGTAGTTTTTACACAATGGCATCGAAGCATGTACATAGTTCTTTAACTTGTGCTCCCTTTAAAACACATTCATGTTAACAATCTCGAAAAGAGATTTTGGGCACTCCTGTCTTCTTTGGTAGAATTCACCTTGTGGAACCTCAGGCTGGAGGAAGTTTGGGGATCTGATCTGAACACCGTCCTTCCAACCAGTATAGGAGCTTGAAGCTGGTTTAGGTGAGCTGGCTGCATTCAGGGACAACTTCTCCATGCGGCCCAACAGACACCTTTCTTGGAGCCCACAAGACTCTTGAGGGTCCACAAAAACATTTTTAAAAAACTTTAAAAATAGAAGTACAAGAGGAATGTAGTGTAGCATGGATTATGTCTGTCATCATACCAACATAGTTGTAAAATATAATTTAAAATATTTTTTAATAGAACAAAGGGTCCACAGAAGCCACGGTGCCCAGAGCCCACAAAACTCCACAACATGACTCTAACTCTATGTACCTGATCACCTCCAGTGACAGGGGCTGATCTCAATTTTACCTCCCATTATGTCCATCTGTATTCCCACAGTTCTTGAGATTGTGAAGAAAGCTCTTGTTTAACATGAAGTCATACTCCCTTCTTCTAGACCTTAGCCCTGACTTTACAGACTCATGAAGCTGTGTATAATAAGTGCTTCTGTGCAGCAGAGTCTTTGGGAATTGGAAAGAGCCAGTATGACACCCTTTCCCTGCTTTTTGTTTTTCATTCAAAATACAGCCAGCGTCTTTAACTTTTCCACGTTTCGGTTTTAAGTGCCAACTCCTTCTGGTTACTAACTCCCAGGTGGGCGCACCTGGTTCCTGCTGCCCTCTGAGGGTTCAAGTCTCAGAACTGAACGCAGACACCCAGGTGTGAGCCTCCTATCATAGGGAGAGCACCTATGCTCCACCTCCTTAAGCTGCAGTTTGTCTGCTCCTAATACAGCCCACAATTTCACCAGCCTCTCTGGCAGACACCTAACACTGGTGACTCATCATTCATGGACAGTGGACTCAAGCCCAGGCATTTTCTTCTCACATTTCCCCCATCCTGGATTTGTGTGCTTGTTTTTGAACCCAAGCACAGAAATTCATAGCAATCCTCCATAAGCTCCATGTCCTTAGATTCAGTCCGTTCTGGGCTTGTCTAAATCGGTTTGGATCTAGAATGTGCCATCAGGTAGTTTTAATTTGTTTTTCAGCTCAGTGCCAGTGGCAAATGAAATTGATGTGCTTTTTATATGACCTAGCCTCACAGAGCCAGGTCTGTCATCTGCAAATTGGGTATTGTCGGGATTAAAGATTGTGCCTCTGGAGTGTCTCCTATGGTGTGGGCCACAGAGGAGCTCATAAATAGTTGGAGGTTTTCTGAATTTCCTGCTCTTCCCCTGAGTTGCTGATAACAACATTGGAAGGGACAAAGACCTGTGGCATCTCAGTGGAGACTGTCCCTCTGAACTCCCAATGATTACACAAAGTGACCCATGAAATCATTCAAGTCCCCTAATGGACATGTTAAATGGACTCTGCCTAATTTGTAATTGGAGTTATTTTAAACTAAATGACCCCATCTGGAAGTCCTACATATATCTTTCTAATGAATTCTAAAATAACTTCACGGTTTTTTTTTTTTTTTTTTTTTTTTTTTTTTTTTTTTTTTTTTTTTTTTTTGGAGACAGAGTCTTGCTCTGTTGCCCAGGCTGGAGTGCAGTGGTGCAATCTTGGTTCACTGCAACCTCCACCTGCTGGGTTCAAGCAATTCTCTTGCCTCAGCCTCCCGAGTAGCTGGGACTACAGGCACCCACCACCATGCCTGAATTTTTTTTTTTAATATATTTTTAGTAGAAATGGGGTTTCACCACATTGGCCAGGCTGGAATAACTTCACTTTTTTATGGTGTAGGCAAATCTTTCTGTTGGAGAAGACAGATGACTAGATAATTGTGTCACATTTCACACCTGCCTTTGTCTTTGTAAACCTTTGCCCTGTCAGAATACATAGTAGTTGTCCAAAGTTGGGATCTCAGAGACTAATAAAAAATAGATGTAACCTAGAAAAGCTAAGCGGAAGAGCTCTGCGTGTGTATACATAAAAACATATTTGAGATCAGCTCTTTCCTCCCTGTTTTATCTCTGGTTTAGATCACCAACTTCCCTGCCATTTCCTGATGCCAATTTTGAAGCCGGGGAGCTCAGAGGCATTTTCTTCAACAGAAGATTTCAGAGTTTCAGTGTCCACCTTTGAGCTACCACTGGTCCCTCAGTGATGTAAATATGCAGGCTGTTGCAGAATCTCCTGTTCCAGGATCCCACCTCGACCCCTTTCAGAGAAATCTGGGAATGAGAGAAGGAACCAGCCCAGAAGTGATTTATGACCTGCTGTCTGTGTCCTGCCTGAGGAAGCATGGCTCTGGCTGTTTCAAGCAGACCCAGCCTGGGATCCTCAGAGACTGGAAGGGGTGATGGACACCCGTCAGGGAAACATCACTGACCGCTGACTCTCAGCTCAGCTTGAAGCTGCTGATGAGGGGCTAGGCTTGGTCGCTGTCACAGTGATGTGAGCTCAGGCAGTTGGGGTTGGGGAAGAGGGACCGACCAGGAGACACAGCATCTGAGGTCAGCACCCAGGTCTTCCTCTGACTCACCCTCTGACCTCCGCAAAGCCCTTCATTCTCTTCCTTCAACTCATTTTTTAGGCTGCAAGTGGACTGAACTGCGTGAAGCAGTTAAAACAAACCTGCTTGCATGGGAGGAGTGTTCCTAGCCATTTCAGGCTGAATACAGGGTAGGTATAAATAGGGACCAGACTCCCGTAGACAGATAGAAGCTGGCATGTCGGGCTGCCATGGAGCATTGATGGGTCATGGTGGCAACTTTGGAACATCTTCAAGGTCAAAACAACAGATACAGCAAGGCAGGGTCAGAATGGCACAGCCAACCCCTCCTGCATCTCCAGGCCAGAGGATGCTGTTGTTTTAGGTTGACATTGTTGAGAGCCTTTGGTGGCAGCACAGTGAGGAGGATCACTGGGCAGGGAGACATACCCTGGAGGTGCCTGGTGCCAAAATGAGGATGTGAATCCTGCTCTGCCCCAAATGTTAGACCTTAGGCAAATTAGCTGACCTCTCTGAACCCGTCTTTTTCTTAGTGAGAGGTAGACAGGGATTTTGTGATAATGATGAGCATGTATACCAAGCGTTTGGCATGGTGGCTGCCCCGAGTGAATGCTCAAAAGAGCAGGCTCTGTTAACATGTGCCAGGGGCTCTGCCCACACTCTATACACGTCATTTCACAGTACGGGGCCAGGGCATACTAGGAACTTGAGAAATAGAATAGTTTCCCCTCTTCTGTCTGCTCTGCTCCTGCCTTAGAGTTGTATTTACCTCATAACCTGGCCTCTTTCTCTCCTCTCCTAAGTCTTTGCACGATTTTGCTCCCCTTGTAAGGAGGGATTTTGCTCCCTCTTCCCACTTCCCCTGCCCTCTGTTTTATTTTCTGGCTAATTTTGACTCTTCTTCTAGGTCTTGGGTTTCCTTTTAAAAGTCTTAATTGTGTTCTCTTTGCCCACTGGCCCCCAAGCCAGGCCAGGTGCCCACTCTCTCTGCTAGTTTGTGTCTGAGTCCTCACAGTGCCCTGGGAGTTACTATCCACCTGTGAACTGCTTAAAGACAGGGACACCGCCTCTCTTCTCTCCATCTCCTTCGCCTACTACAGAGCTCGGCATACAGTAAGCGCTCCATAAATGTTTCTTCAGTGGAAATGACCACACTGTCTGATTCCTTGCTTCTTTTTTTGAAGCTCGAACCTACACAGAATGTCCTGCCAAATGTCCCAGAAAACATGACTTTGAAAGGGGCAGGGTGGCCGGCCGCTGTGTTGCAACACGGCACTTCTTACCTTCGCCTCTCACTAGTCTGACTGGCCCGTCCTTCAATTACCAGGACGCTTATCTTGCTCACTCATTAGCCTATATCCCTTAGCTGGAACTGAGTAGACAACATGGTTGAGATATACAAGCTCTGGAACTGAAGTGATCTGCAGTCCAATCTTGCTGGGATGGGTTTTTGGGGGAAGGGAGGCTTAAGATTAAGTGGCTGAGTGTAAGTGGCGCATCCTATTCCAACCCTGCCTGCTGCTGCTGGAGAGAGCTCTGGTGTAGCTTTGAGTCACAGCTGCTTTTCCCAGGGCGTCAGGGTACACAGACACTATTTTGTAAGCTTCAGATAAGAATGCAAGGCCCACCTTCATTTCCACATGCACAAATCATGCCCATTCTTCAAGGCACAGCTCATATGTGATGTGACGTTGCACCTGAAGCTCTGAACAGAGTGTCTGGCATCCATTAGTAAAAGTTTGATGCTAATACTAAGCCCCCCTGCTCCAGAAGCCCTCTTGGGCTCCTACCTTGCATTCCTGTATCCTCACGGTTGTAGTTTGACCTCTCTTTGGGAGCCTCACAATGTATCCATTAGGTAGGGTATCACCTTGCTGATTGTGTGATCTTAGAAGAGTTCTTGATGTACTTTTTGAGTCTCATTATCTTCATCTGTATAATGGAATGTCAATTTAGCCTCTTTGGGTTGCAAATGATCTTTGGGTTGCAAATGAACAACTCTTGACCTGAATTTGTTTAAGCAAAAAGGATTCTCATTGGTTCGCATGGCCCAGAGGTCTAGGGACAGAGCTAGTTGGGGTCAGGGATCATGTAGTGTCACTGGAACTGGCTTCCTTCCATCTGTGTGGACTCCAGACCAGGGCTCTGCATAAGAGTGTGATCATTGTAGTAGTTCCAGCCTTTAATCCTCCTATGCTGAGTTCATGGGAGCCAGTTGGAGGCCCCAGTAGAGCACTGAAAGTCACGGTTTGGGTTGCATGGGTCTAGTTCATTTGACTGCTTATATGCCCACCCCTGAGCCAACCCCTGTGGCAAAGAGATGAAATATCTAATTGGCTCAGACGTGGGTTCAGAAATGGTATGGGACAGGGGCCTGGAGAATTCTCTGAGTCTGTCTGAGTGTGATGGAAAAGCCGTCACCCAGGGCAACACTGAGGAACCCACCATTAAATGGCAGCATTACTAATAGCCAACTCAGACATGATACTCACCTGGGCCTTGCCCTTAGTTTTAACTTATCAGATTGTCACAGCAACCGTATCAGATATGTGCTGCTGTTATTTACATTTGACAGAGGATGATGCTAAGGTACCCCCTTAGCTTCCCTTTAGGCACGCCTTAGAGGGCTTTTCCAAGGCCACATGGCAGGTGTGGTACAAGATGTAAATCCAGGCATGGCTGCAAAGTTTGCATGCACAACTACTTTCCTTTATTATGTATTGTAGGAGGGAGCCAGTCAAGAAACGAAAGGTAACAAAATAGATAGCTAACATATATTACGATGTAATGTAATATGATATAGTATAGTATCATATAATATAGTATATTACTATAAAATATAGTAACATATATTGTATTATATCATATGGTATCATGCCAAACACTGGTAAATGGTCCATCTTTGTATCTGTCAGTAAAACATCTGTTGTGAGTGTGTCTTAGGGAGGTGTTGAGTGCATGTTGACCAGCTGACCAAGTGACTCATTTTATGTGCATAGTGTGAATCCTTAGATCCAAGAAGCTTGCTTCTGTCATGGCGAAATCATTATTATAACAATCTTGTTTGTTTTGGTTTCACAAGAATAGCAAATTGTTAAAGAATGAAGTTCAAGGAAAAATCAGGTAAACTAATTTCTAGAAGTTTAGTTCTCCGGTTTCCAGTGGCGGTAGGTGTTTAAAGATGTTAGGCTGAACCTGTGTCCTTAGGACTATCTTACTGGACAGACATTATTGGAAAGGACTGTTTCCAAAACCTTTCCACTGGTGAAAAAGATCTGAGCAAGTCTGTTTTACAGACAGGTGGAATAGGAATGAGATGGCAAATGCAGATGATACAGAGCTTTTGAACTTATTACCAGCCCCCCACACCCCCACCCCTTAACCTTTTTAGAAAATGCCCTTAATTCTTTGGGAATTTCTATCACTATCCCTAAATTGGTATTCGCTACACACATAAGCGGCGGTGTGTTTGGAGATTGTTTGTGAGTGTTAAAGCACAGAGGGCAAGCTGAGAAGTAAAGATTTTGTGCTGCATTTGATGATCAAACATATGCCCTCTTTGGCCTTCTCAGGGCGCTGGCATTAAGGCTAGTAAATAACCTTGGGTTTCCTCGTGTCTCTCGAGCCTCCCATCTTGTAGCCCGGTATTACGTGAGGCACTTAATCAAAGCATAAAAGCAATTATAAAACACCCCTGAAATTACATTCATATCTGTAATCAGAATTGCTAATATCTCCCCTCCCTCCTGGTGTCATCTGATTTTCATTCCCTTGAGGTGACTAAGAGTCTAGTCATTAATGTAACACCCACCAACTTTATTGGAAGTTACCGTCAGAAAGGTCTGTTTCCAAAAGCTGTCTGAGCTGAATGCAATTACAGTGCTGGTTCTTCTTGGCCATTGCACAAGTCTGCACGTACTCTTTGTACTAGAGTCTCTTTCTAAACTTGGGCACCAATGTGAGTTTGCTGTCCATTTTCTATGTCACGGGGAGGAAAGGTTTGGTTTAAAGTTATTTGAAAGAGAAATGAGACTTCTAGAAGCTATCCCTCTATTGTCTACATTTTTACCTTTCCAGTAACATTGGGATGATTTGGGTAGTCATGTAATAGTGATGATGATGATGGCAATGATAATAATAAGACTACCAGCTTACAGGAAATGCAGGCGATAGAGAAATGATGCAGACCCTGTTGTGAAGCTATAATTCAAATGGATAATGTGGGAACTTCTCTAAGACAAATGTTCTGGTTTCTTCAACAAACAAATGACCTGTAAAAGGGAGGGGGCAGAAGGGAGTTCTGTTATAGATGAAAACAGGCCTTCTTTTAGGTCTAAAAGGAGTGGTCTGAACCCAAGGAGGTAGCAGCAGAATGGTGGGAGAGCTGGCTTGCTGAGGCAGGGCTGGGGACACTGTCCACACTGCACTTTTCACCTGCCTCAAGGGTCATACTATCAACCCAGCCAGGGTGCCTGCGGGTCTGGGCTGCCTGCAGCCTGCTACGTCCTTTCCTCCTCCCCACCTTTTCAGCCTAGCTGACTCACATTGGTAGCTGAGACTTCTCTCCTTCCTTGAGAGGCCCTTCTTTGACTACTGCTTTCTCATCTAAGTGGGGCAATGTATCTCCACTCTGCTCTCAGGGCCCACTGGCATGGCATTGGTGATTGTACATTGTAATTATATATGTATTTTAATTTTTTAAATTTTGGAGTAATTGTAGATTCACGTGCAGTTGTAAGGAAAAATACAGATGGATCCTGTGTACCCTTCACCCATTCTCTCCCAGCATTGACATTTTGCAAAAGGAGTACAATAGCACAACCAGGAAATTGATGATGTTTTGATGTACCCACCTTACACAGATTTTACCAGTTTTATGTGCACTTATGTGTATATGATTTCATGCTGTGCAGTCTTATCACGTGTAGATTCCTGTGATCACAATCAGCATTTTCACAGTCAAGATTCATGGCATTTCCATCACAAAGCTTCCTTGTGCCACCCTTTTGTCACTGTCTTCTTACTTACCTATTTCTTTCATGATTCTGTGACCGTTTTGAAGCAGAAGCCTTATGTTTAATCTCTGTGTCTTGGTTCCAGCAAACTCAAACCAGCACCTGGTTCATAGGGGTCCTATAAATACCTGTGAAATAAATTCAAATTCTACCAGAGAAAAAGAGTAGGCAATCCGGGATACTTTCTAGAAAAGTTTTGGCTGAGAAGGAGAGAAAAATATTCCAAGGTACAAAGCACTAAAAAGACACAAAGTTGCAGGACTTTTTCCTCTATAGGACTGTGAAGATCCTGGTGACAACTCTGGCTTTGTATTACCTTTAAAAACTGCCTACTCATGCGACCCCCAGAGGGAACAGATTTCTGTGCAAGACCAGGCACAAACACCAGGCTTTTATTTTGTGGTCTCAGTGTGGTTCCTTTTGTATCATCGTTCCATGTATATGGGGACTCTGAGGTTAATGTATTTGGAAATCGAGAATTCATCACATACTTTACCTGCATGAGGCTTCCCCTGGTCGGGGGTCAGCCTCCCTTGTATCTGGCAATGATTCAAGACATGGGGACGTATCAGGCCTGCAGGGGAGAGCGACTTGAGCAAGGAATTTGGGTGCTCAGACAGAGTATCAGGATTTTTCTTCTCTAGACCATCTCACGACAGACTTGGAAGGATGAAGGCTTTCTTTCATTGGTTCCTAGCCCCACTCCTGAATTTCAACCTACTAGTGGCAGAGTTTTCAGAAAATATCTTAGAGTAGCAATGCTCTTCAAATTACCCCATATAATGGTCATGCTCTCATGAGACACATGAAGCCATGCATGAGACATCAGAATCTCTAGGTTTTGATGAATGAACAGATACCAACATGTGTCAGATGCTGTTGAGTTTCCTCCAAGCCCAGGTCTTGAAAGGCCAGTGACCAGCTGACCTATTATAAAGATATGAGAGCTTCATGTCTGTTCTTCACTTATTAAAAGCTTGTTGTATGTCAGGCTTTGTAATAGTCTGGGGGATACAGGGATTAAAAAAATCCTATTATTCATCCATATATCATTCCATATATTCATCCATCCATCCATCCATTTTTATGTACATAGTCCAACAGCATTTATTTTTAACAGTCTCAGAGAACATGTAAAAGGACACTAAGACGAAGGTGGCTTTGTGAGCTTCTCTGCAATATCTTCCAGACACTAACATGTTTTTGCCTCTTAGACACATGGACCCCTTAGAATATATGTAGAGCAGCCTATTGGTGACAACAAGAACCAATGTTATTTGTTATTTTATTTCTGCATTAAGTAGGAAACAAACGAGTATCTGAACGGAAAGTTAAGCTGTCGTTGTGGAGATGACCCTCCACCCTCTACCACGTCACTAAACTTTCACAAGGCCTCATGGTGCTGGAACACGTCTCACAGATAGGAGTTGGGTCCATACTCTCATTCTCATTGGTCTCCCTGTTGTTTCATGAGAATCAACTCATTTGCATGGAATTGAATACTCTCTTCAGGGTCCAAAGGTGTATCCTGAGCTAGTTGAGGGACCCATGTGCTCATCTGAAATAACAGATCAGGGTACTGGGCTGTGTTCTGAAGTTCACTGTGATGGAGTAGTTAAGGCTGGAGTTACGTACATATATCCTTACATAATGTATAGGGCTGAGGAATAAGTCATGCCAATATATTCAGGGATTGGGCTGTTCTTATTGCGTGAAGGGAGTCAATGCTGACCCTTAACCAGCACTTAATTTTTTATGTTTGTGTTTTTCAGAAAGAATACAAAAATATTTTATTCATACTATATATGAATCTCACACATACATAATTATTTTTCACATATCATATATGTGTGTGTATATATATATATTTTCTTCACTGGTATCTATTTAGATCTCTAGGGCTTTGTATTATGTATGGAATGCACTATGATTATTCAGTTTCACATGAGAAAGAATACAATTTCTCCTAACCACTTCACTAAGCGTTCACAAGGCCTCATGGTGCTGGAACACATCTCACAGATAGGAGTTGGGTCCATGTTCTCATTCTCATTGGTCTCCCTGTTGTTGCATGGGAACCAACTCATTCGCATGGAACTGAATACTCTCTTCAAGGTCTAAAGGTGTATCCTGAGCTAGTTGGGGGACCTATGTGCTCACCCGAAACAACAGAGTATGTCAGGTGAGCTTCCAATGAACACTCCCATCATTCTGCACCATGGGGATCTCCTCCAAATATTAGAAATAAAATCTGACCGGCTGGTCACCCAGTTTCTTCAAATACAGGGATATGTCATAACTGAAAGTGTCCCTATTGCAAAATGCTTGTCTATACAGCTTTTAGACAGGGTTCGTAGGTTATGGAACCAGAAGTCAAGAAGGGAGAAGGCACACTGAACCAATGAACGAGCAGGAGCAAAGATTCAGGAGAAAATAAGGCCAGTGTTTAAAATTGTACTCCTGCTGCTGTCTCCTAGGCACAGAGAGCAGGGACACTGAGATGGGTAGGAGGAATTGCAGCAGAGCTGATCAGGGTAATGAGCTGTGTTCTGAAGTTCAGATGAAGTGGTTAAGGTTGGAGTTAAGTGCATAAATCCTTACATAACATATAGGGTTGAGGAATAATTCCTGCCAACATAGTCAGGGATTGGGCTGTTCTTATTGTGTGAAGGGAGTCAGTGCTGAGGCCTTGTCTTAACTAACCCTCAGATATTATGGGTCTCTGTAATGGATCTAAACTTCAAAGGATTTGGGGAGAATTGTTAACTCTGTAAGCTTCTCTTTTTTCATCTAGGCTACGTCAAGGAACACTGAACTTCCATCCTAAAAATCTGCAATTCTACCCGTATCTTTTGAAGCCATTTTTATGAGCAAGCATGTTAGCAGCGCCTTACAGGCTGCCTAGCACATGGTAGCCACCAAGTGATGCTTGTTTTTTTGTTTTGTTTTTGTTTTTGTTTTTTTTGTGGTGGGAGGCCCCAACATACTTGCCGGAGTATCTTTCTTGTTGCAGAAATACTTAGTTTAAATAAAATCATCCACCAACATATATTTTATTGTTATAGCTACTCATTATTTTATATAGTGCTTGGAGATCTCCACTGAGAAAGAAAAAGTCTTGCCAAAGCTCTGATGTGCTTGGTAGGGCCAGGACAAGCTCTCTGCATTCCTGACCTCTGCCTATATTCTTCTGTGAGAGTGCATTGCCTGTCTTCCTTATTCTCAATGGGACATAGGTTACTTATATAAGAAACAGGCTCCCCATGTTTCGGGGGGCCTCCATGGCAGGCGAGATCTATAGAGTCAGACACCTGTACTCAATAAATAGATACAGCTACTGCTATTATTACTAATCATTGGCTCACTGAGAGAATTCATAGAAATGTGTGACTTGGCTTGTTTTGCTTCTGAGAAATGGAGGTTAATGCTTGTTCCTTGCAGGAAGTTCTGTGGCTTAAAAAGAGAAAGAAAATTATGTACCAAAGTGACCTTTTTCTCCAACTGTTGTGCAGTGCACAAAACTAATTAGCCAGGTTCTAATTGGGTTGAAGTCTGAGAGTAATGGAAAAGTTGCCCAGTGAAGATGACATAGTCCACAGGGTTCCCTATTTATTCTCTCTCGGTGACTTCTGTATTAAATTTGTTCAGTTTGCTGGTCATAAGCTGGTATTTCAGATGGAATGGCTTGGCAGCTAGCTCCTCTGGGCCTCTAAGCCCAGCTGTGGTCTCTAGCCAGCAACCAGGAAGCTGGGAGGTGCTCCGGGATGGCAGGGGAGACCACGGCTTTGAGTTCTTATTTGATGCATGCACCCCATCTTTGCTTGAGCAGGGAGGTACAAAGCACAGATCCACTGTTGGGCAACCATGATGGCCCACCTGCCAAGGAGATGGGAGAACCAGGGCCTGGAAAAGAGGAGCATCTGCGAAGCACAGCCTGAACCATGAAGCCTCCCCAGGCGTCAAGTCACCCAGGGGGCTGTGGACTGCGGGGGAGTATTGTAGGGTGAGGAGCCTGGGGCTCAGACCAGCTTGCGGTGAGCATCCTCCTACGCCAAGGAGCCAAAATGACTGCACAGTGCGAGGGCGGCGGTGCAGGCTTGGAAAACAAAACCTGCCTCCTCTCTGTGTCCTCTGATGGGAAGCCAGGGCCAGTGGAGGGGTCTGGTTCAGGGCCCAGAGCCACCAAAACCACTTGGCTCTTGAATGATCTGACTTGAGGGCTAACCCAAGCCTTGTGAAATCCCAAGAGAATAACTTCAGGTTCTGTAATTCTAGTGTAGACTTTAGATGCTGTTAGAAGAGAAGCGAAGGAAATAATGACCCAAGTCAGTAATTGTACTTTCCAGCAGTCCCAAAGCATAGTTTATATGAGCATCCTATAAGAGGCCACTGGCATCTTAATAAAGGTAGTTAATAGTACACATTGCTATTCAGTAACAGCCACACCTTACACTCATTTGGTAGAACCCCAAGGGTCAGAAGATGATCTATTGAATATGGCCCAGCAGGGTAACAGGAACCGACGGGTCCTTGAAGACAGTGTCCAGCCAGGGCATCCAATCTAGAATCTCCCCTCACCTACAAATCTCTGCGTAAGATAAACATTTCATTTTGCAAGCTCTGTGTTTTGTTACTTGCAGCTAAGAGCATTCTAACTCACATAATTTCTTCAGAGACACTTCTCTAATATGCCTACTTCTGAATGAACTCATGCTTCCCACACTGCCCTTTGAATACTTCTTTTACAGAGTTTACCATTGCCTATTTGTCTTACCTCTGTCGTACATCTGTGAGCTCTTTGAAGACAGGGATAGTATCTTATCCTCCATCCATTCAAATCCCCGAATAAGAATATAAATGGATAAATACATGTAGTCAATTACTTTGGAAATTAGATATTGTTGTGAGTATAATAGCGTGTGTTTCTTGGGTGGCCCTTAAGGCCAACAGGGAGATTTCCTTGTCCCAGAATTCAATGAGGAAGGCTGACTTCTGCTCCAGCCTTGAAAACTCTTGTGAGGGCAGAAGCATGTTCATTATTTGTCAGTATACTTTAAACCAGATTAAAGTGCCACCTCCCCCCAAAAATGACACAAGGAAAACTTGATATCTAATGCTAACGAATTATGTGTTCCTGGGTCTTTTTTCCCCCCATCTTCATTTCTTATCTGCATAAAAGAATGTTCTTTTTGTTTTTGACTGACTTTACCGGAAGTCACACTTGTATGGGTATAAAAAGCTAATAAAAGTGTCTACATCAAGGAAAGACCATGATTCTCTCTCCATGCATTAAATACTGCCTGGGGAAGCCATCAACCTTAAGTTGTACTCATCCTTTCTGTGCAAAACCCATCGAGTGTTCAATGCTTTGTAGACCTGAGCTTGCTTCATCAGCATTCCTGGGGTTAAAGGTCGCAGTCTTATGGCAATTTGGAGTCAAAAAACTCATCAAAAAGAAAGTTTTTTGATTTATCTAAGGAAGCCATCCATAAGCCTTTTTCCCCTTACACTTCAATTAGAAGAAAGAGGCAGATTTTGAAAAAAAATCATCATGCATGCAAGTGATACCAAATACAGTTGTCAAGAGTAAGGACAGCTGCATCATGGAGAAACTAGGCAGGTGGTCTCCATTGCTCTTTCCCTCCTCTCTCATCCTACCAGCACCTAAGCTCTGCGAGTTACACCCTGAGTGTAGTTTTACCCATCTTAGTGCATGCACCATCTTTTTAAAAAACAACTTTGTCGAGATACAATTCAGATGCTATAAAATTCTTTTGTCCTAAGTATACAATTCGCTTTTTTAAAACATATTCACAGGGTTGTGCAGCCACCACTATGGAAACCCAGAGCATTTATATCACCCCCACCCAAATCCCCCTGCGGATTAGCACTTATTCCCATTTCACCTTCTTCCTGACCATGGGCAACCACCAATCTGATTTGTGTCTCTAGAGATACGCCAACTCAGGACTTTTCCTATAAATGGAAACAGGGATAGTATCTTATCTTCCATCCATTCAAATCCCCGAGTAAGTATATAAATGGATAAATACATGTAGTCAATTATTTTCTATAAATGAATCATGCAATATGCAGTCCTTTGTGACTGGCCTGTTTCAGTTAATATTATGTTTATCATGTTTTTGAGGTTCATTCATGTTATAGCTTATAATGGAACTTTATTTCTTTTTGTGACCCAATAATATTCAATTGTATAGATACAGCATATTTTGTTTATCCGTTTATCTGTGGATGGACAGTTGGGTTGTTTCTACCTTTTGGCTGTTTTGAATGATGCTGCTATGAAAATTCATGTATGAGCTTTTGTGTGGGGGTGTATTTCCATTCCTCTTGGGTATAGCTGGGAGCAGAATTGCTGGGTCACATGGTAACTCTATGTTTAATCATCTGAGAAATGGGTTGATTGTCTTCTGTCTTTTCCATATTTGCCTGGAGACCATGCAATAGCCTTTTGATTGTTCTCTTTGCCTCCAGTGTTGTCCTCTCCTTCTGGTCAAGTCTTTTCAACACAGCAGCAGGGAACAGAGTCTCTCACTCAACAGACACTTTCAGAGTTTACATGGTGAATAAGAAGAGGATGGTACTGTCTAGTAAGCTGGCTTTAAAACATAAACTGGGTCATGTGACTCACTGTCTGAAATTGTTCATCACAACTGGAATAGAAGCTCACCTTCTCACTAGGATCTACAAGGTCCAGAATTCCTCTGTTTTGCCCTCCATTCTGATTATTTTTCAGTCACTCTGGTCTTCTTTGGACATTGCCTCTTTCCTGCATTAAACCCTTGTGCATATAAATTATTTTCTTTCCTCTGTCTAGATTGGAACACAGCATTTTTCAAAAAGCTGGTTAAATGAATGAGTGAATAAATTGAATTCAATATGCTCAGCGTATTAATCTACTCAAGGCCACAGAACTGTTTCATAGCAGAGTCCCTACCAGATTCTTATATCGGAGGGTTTTTGGCTTGTTTTTAATCTTTGTTCTAGATGATTAGCTAATATATTATAGACCCTCTTCTACCTCTGTATGGCAGTTTCTCAACCTTAGCACCATTGACGTTAAAGCTGGATGATTGTTTGTGGTGGGGGGCTGTTCTGTAAATTGTAGGGTGTTTAGCAGCATCTCTGGCCTCTACCCTGTGATTAGCAACCACTATCCACATGTTGTGACAACCAAAAATGTGTTTAGACATTGCCAAATGTCCTTGGGGGACAAAATCACCCAATTGAGAACCACTGCTCTACAGCTATTGTCTTGTTCAATGAATATTGGTGTTAGAACAGCCCAGGGCATTTTCCAATCCCTGCTCACCAGAGAGAGACTTGTGTGTGATTACCCTTTAATAAGTTGGGAAATGAGACCAATATTAATTCAGAAGGAATTTTAACAGTATAGTCAAACATACAAAAGGGTTTTATGATTAATTTGTAGTTAATGAGAGTATTTAGTCTATCAGATTCCCCGTTCTTCCTGAATTTTGGTCGATTACTATGAACTGAGTGAGATTCCCAACCACACTGGGTCAGGCAGGTGGTGAGATCTTGCCCTTTAAGGACCCATTTCCTCAAAGTGTTTTTCTGGGCTGCTTGGGGCATCCATTCCCAGGATCAGAACTTCACGGCAGTCAGAGCAACAGGAAGGGTGAACAGAAAGAGACCCTATGACAAACGGGGTCCATTTTCAAGAATTTCATGCTCATTTCAGCAGCTTGTACCTCTCCCCATCCAGCCTTAGGGCTCAACCTGAGAAGCAGAAATGAACACAACTGCACTGAGCCAGTGACTTTCCAGATCCACGGTGCTCCTCGGCTCCTGCAGTGCTGTTCAAACTTTGGAAGTGGGGTTGGAGGCTCCGTTAATAACTCCCGTGAAAATATGAGCGATCTTAGCTGGAGATGTCTAAGTATAAGATTCATCTTTTCCTCCTTGGCAGAATCAATAAATTTGCATGATGCATATTAAATGTTTAATTAAAGCCCAATGCTAAAGCATTTTCAGGAAGTTATATAAGCCCTTTGGAGGGGGTCTGGAATCCAGTGGTTCTTTTGAGTTTTCCAGGCATGCCTCCATCCATCAGACTCCAGTGTCCACTTTAGTTCTGTTTCTCTTTGGTGCCTGGGTTGTTTTGCAGGTATGGGAGCTGCTTGATGTACTGGCGCGACGACATTCAGATGACTGTTAGGATTTTAAACACTGGAGCCTTTAAGGGCAGAATCACCAAACTCCTTCCTGTTAGGATCCATGCTGGTGTCCACCTCTTGTCCCCTCCCACATTGGGAAGGGAGCTGGGTATTTAGCACAGATCCTGTGTTGGAGAAACACAAAGATCCTAAGAACAATTTGAAGCTTAAGGGGAGAAAGTGCTTAGAGACAGACTTTTGCTTTTTTGGCTCTAATTGCCAGCCAGACTGCCTGGGGTCTTGACGTTGGATGTACTTCCGAGCAGAGAAGCCAGGCTCAGATGACGTGCCCTAGGTGCCCTCACACTGCAGGATGAAACCTTATTTAGTAGCTGTATTAATTGAATCCTCACTTCGTGTGGATTGATGGAATTCGTATCAGAATGGCCCCTCGCTGTTGGAGATGTCCCTCGATTATTTCCTCTGCCCTCCAAAACAGGAACTTTCATTGCTGAATGTTTTTTCTGTTTGCTTATTCATTCATACATTCGCTCCCCATTCCACTCACTCACCCATTCCACAAAAGCCTATTTAGAACCCACTTTGGATTTTACAATGCATTTGTTCTAATAGTTGGCTGTTACAGAGCATCTACTAACGCCTGCCACTGCTGTAAACAATTTAATTACATCACCTTCTTGAATCGCCGTAAGGACCCCAGAAGATGGGGAGGGTGGTCATTTCTCCCACTCTGCGTCAATCTCTGTGCTTGTTTTCTGTGTGCTTATGTTTTCCCAGTCGTCCTAGTTTCTTTCACCTCCTATTTCCTTTTGCTTTATCTTCCCTGTATCCTTAGCTGACCACATTTTAAAATGGTGGTTGTTATATTTTGAATGCACATTCTGTTATCTTTTCTTCTTACATTTAAAATCCAGTCCCTGACTCTGGCTCCAGCATCTGTTTGAGCCACACCCATGTAGCTGTCTGTTCCAGCCTTGCTAGTTTTCTTCTTCTGCCTCTCATGCTTGCCCCCATCTCAGAGACTTTGCACATTCTCTCTACTTCCTCCCATCATCATTTTCCTGAATCCTGTTTGCACTGTTGACCCTGTTTTAGTACAACCCTGTGAGCCAAGAACATTTTTTTGTACTTTAAGGGTTTTTCTTTTTTATAGAAGAAAGAGGGGAAGAAGGAGGAAAAAATGGGGAGGAATACCAGTAGCAGTGGCAACAAAGACTGTAAGATAAATAAAGCTTAAAATAATTGCTATTTGTTTCTTAACAGAAAACGTTTGCTGTCTCAGTGGATGTCTCCATCATGAGACTGTGAGCTCCATATGGAGAGGTATTTCTTGCTCACCATTTTTTCCCATGTGCCTAGTGCAATGCCTAGAACATAGCAAGTCCTGAGTGACCTGGTCAGATGGCAGAATGAATGAATGAATGAATGAATGAATGAAGAGTTCTCATCTTCTCACCTTTAAATCTCCCACTGCTTTGCTCTGAAGTCTATTTGATGTTCACAGCCACCTCTTAAGTGATGGACTTCTTTCTCATCTCTTACCCAGTGATACTGCCTCTCAACTCATGTCTGATCCATCCAATATCTCTCTCCAAATTTTCCCTCATCTGTGGCTTTTCTGGTCAAAAAACAAACAAACAAACAAAAAAACAGAAAGAAAATCGAAAAATGTTTGTAAAATGTGTTGTAAATTCACATTTTAAAAAATCAAAAATATGTTGTAAAATGTAAACCTCATCGTGCTTCAGTCCCTCTTAAAATCTGTAGCTCTCATCATCTTCAGGGTCAGGTCCAAATCCCGTAACATGCATGCAGGGAGGCTCACAGTCAGGTCCCACCAGTACCTCCAATGGCTCTGCACCCTTGCTCCCCTTCTGCAGCACATGGCTCCCAGCCCCTCAAACCCTTGCAGATCCCAGGGTGTGCCTTCTTTCTCTCACTCCTGTGCATCTCCATGTTGTTCCTTCTGCTTGTCCTTCTGGTGAACTGCAGTGCACAATGGCCTTCAGGACACAGCTCCACTCTCACCTCCTCTGGGAATCTTTCTCTGACTCCTCAGGCCAAGCTTAATGTGCTTCCTTCCTGCCTAGACACCTCCCTGACTTACATCTATGCAAACACTGACAGTCCTGGGCTGTAATTACTTGTTTGAGCATTTCTCTCTCCCTTTAGTCTGGGAATTTATTGAGGACAGGACGATGCCTAAATTCGTCTTGTGTTCTTTGCACCCTTGATGGTCTGTAGCCTACACTGAATGCTCAGAATTGCAGCTGACAAACTGATTGGACAAACGAATGAATGAATGATGACCAAAGTAGTTTCCCATTAGCAAGATAAGGATGGAATCACAGGTTATTATTATTATTATTATTATTATTTTTAATGTCTAAACTCATTTAGTCTTTGCAACATCAAAACACTGTTGGCAATTTCCTTTACAACTCATGGCTAATTTACAGAAGGGATTTTTATAAAAATGGTTTCCTTCATTCCCATGGATGGTCATGCTACCTGGGAGGCAGGTACTGAGGTAGCAGCCATCTTGGTGGCTTTCAGAGGTCCTCAGCCTTCCTTTTGACTAGCTCCAAAGCACTATGGGAGGCTTCACGAGTGGAAACCTTGCTGACTCAGATTTCAAAGTTTGCTGCAAGTAAATTTCAAAGTTTTCAGTAAGGTGCAACCCTATTTATATGGACAACCAGTAGGTAACCCTAAAAAAGTTATCCCTTCCAGGGTGGTGCAAGCATTGTGAGCTTGTTATCCATTCATTTTTCTGTTTTAATTTCTGGAACTATTATCATGATATTGTTTGGCCAAGAAATAAAATCAGTATTTAGCGGTCAGAGGCATCTCTACTTGGATGCCTAGGTTGGAAATCAGTTGTGTGAGAAAGAATATTTTTCAGGCCAGTTTCTGAGAAGTTGGAGATATTGGTAAACACTTAATGAACATCTCTGGTTGTGTAGTAGTGTGCATCAAACAGGTGCTATAAGTAGAGTGGTTGAGAGTTTTAGTGTTCTGAGTTAGATGAGGGTTCAAATTCAGCCTGCTAGAAACCAACTGTCTTATTTTGGACAAATGAACATGCTCTCCCTAGACCTTGGCTTCTTTGCTGAAAACTCAGTTGTGGCAAATGTTTAATGAGATAATGCATACACTATGCCCTGCACAGTGCCTGGCATGCAATAAGTGCTCAGTTTCTATCAGCTACTGTGGAAAGCAGGCTGGTCTGAAGCAGGATCATTAACTTGAAGTATTAATGATCTGTTATCACTCATATCTTTATTGTCCTTTTTGTACTTTCTAAATTTTCTGTAATAAACAAAAAGTACTGTCTTAATCAGAAAAAAAGTAATAAATTTGATTTATACTGTTAGGGTCTTCAAGTGCCCCCAAATGAACTGATATCATGCACACACACCTACTGCAAGGGTCTCATGAACTCCCTCAAACTCTCAAAGTCATCCATGACTCAAGAAAAATGTTCTCACTGATGTAAAAAGAAGGCAGGAGAAGAAATGCATCTGGGCCATAGACGAGAGTTCTGTTATGGTGACAGTGCCTGCTGTCACCTCCATAACTCACAAGGCACCTGGTCAGCTAAGTTCTATGATCTGTTGGGAATGCAGGACTAGAGTTCCTGAGAAAGGTCCCAGCTGGAGAACATAGACTCGGGGCCACAAGAGAAGAAGGAGGGAATGTGGGAATGGAGGTGCCATCAAAGGAGAGAATTTAGAAAAGATATGAAGGTCAGGAGGTTAGGAGATTCTAGTTTTCAACCTCTCTGCACAGTCAAAAATGCATCCCCAAAGGTCAGAAGTGACAGCAGGCACTGTAATGGACCACACACACTGAGTTTTCAGGAGACTAACCAACCCTTCACATGGTCTTCCGACAGCTGTCATTCAAGGCGATTATAAATCCCCTCCTGCCACATCCACCCGGCTGTCTTCCTCACTGTTCCTTCCTTGGGGTCAGAGGTCATGCAGCAAAGTGGGTTTCCCTTTGGGGAAAGTGGGTAACCACAATGCAGCTCCCCTAACCTTTTTGGGGCAGATCCAGCTGCATTTTGAAGAAATATTTTCCTAATGAAAAATGACCAGGATTCTAAAATTTGCCTTATTTGGCATTTTTATAAATCAAATTGATTACTTCTTTTTCTGATTATGAGACTACTTTTTGTTTATTACAGAAAATTTAGAAAGTACAAAAAGGACAATAAAGATATGAGTGATGATAACTCAGAAACAGTGGTTGCCCATAGTGTTTTCTTTCAAGTTATTTATTGGAATGCATACACAAACATATTTACACAAATATGCAAATGTCTACTTAAAAATATTTTTAAGAGAACTGAGATCAAATTGAGTGTACCACTTATATCCCACTTCTATATGGCATTTTATATCCTACTTTCTACTTCATGATATACCAATCCATACCTTTCTGAGTCATTAACTACTCTTTGAAAGCATGTCTTTATTGGACACACAAAATTTAATCACGTGATTATAAAAATAATGTATTTGATTATTTTGCTTATTTGGGGCCATTGAGATCCTTTCCAGTTTTTCAGTAATACACCAACTGCTTTGATCCATATCCGTACACACGGTTGCTGAATATCTGATCATTTCCCTAAGATAAATATGAAAACTTTGGGCTGCTAGGCAAAAAGGTATAAATATTTTAGGGATTTGATATGACAAAGGTATTTTATAAAAAAGTTGCATCTGTTTTCTACACTGTTGCTAATGTAATGTGATGCACAGTTTTTAAAAATCTACATCAATTTGAAAAACAGTATCTCTCTTTTAATAGCATTTTAACAGCCAACCTTGGAATGTTTTCCCTTGACATCTCTGAATTCTTGTTCAAACCCAGGGGCATCCCCCAAAAGTCTCCCAAGTAGCAAATAAGGGACTAATTAGGCAACTCTGTAGACATATCTACATTTGTTTTTCTGGAAAGATAACCATATGCGTGTTCACCTAGTTACATAGTACATATGTCACATAAAGAACAACAAATGCCAAATCCAGTTCACTTCAAAAGAGAAGATGAAGGGCATCTTTTGAGAGTCCTGTTTAAATCGTTAGTTATATAAATTAACGACTCAGCCATAAGCTATGGTGCCTGGTCCACAGCCAAGAATAGCAGATCGTGTTTAGCTGAACCTCTTTCAAGAACAGAAGATAGAAAGAAACCTAAATTGACTGAGGACATACCAGATTCTGTATTGGGCTCCATTGTGTACATCCTTTCTTTATGCCTCACAAAGTATTCTTTCCTCTAGTTCTATGCATAGAGAAGTCAATGTCAAGGCTAAGACTTGCCAGGGCCTGCAGCAAGGCCTCTAGGCCTTGCAGTATGGAGACAGAAGATTTGAACTCTGGTCAGCCTGCTCCAAGTCACTGTGTTTTGTCACCAATTCCTCTAGAAGCTGTCCCTAAAACAGATCTCTGCCCACAGCAGCCACCTGGACAGCACATCCTTTTACTGACTTTTCCTTCTTGCTCTCTCAGAATCGCCACTCCTTCCCTTCTACTTCCTTGGTTCAACCCCCAGATAAACTACCTGAACATACATGCTTATTGCATACTTTCCTTTTGGGGTCTCCAAACTAAGACATTTACTTAAAATACCCACAGCTGCAGAAGGACCCAGTGGGGCAAGGCACTGTCCAGGTGCAGGCTTTCATTTCCTTCTTAGGTCTTTAAGTTCCCCAGGGGCAATTTCACTGTGTCCTGCTGGGCTAAACCTCTCCTGGGAGCTACACCTGACCCGGAGGTTTCACCTTCTTCACCTTCCTCACAGCTGGGCCTACGCATGACCGCGAGTGAGTCACAAGTGAAGAATGGAGACATTTCCCCTAGCTGCTGGGCTCTGGGTCCTCAAACCACACTTATGTTTTTATATATGTGTTGGGATGATTCAGCGGAAACTTCTGGTCAAACGGATCACCATAGCAACTTTCAATAGACATCCAGCATGCAAATTAGAGAGTGGAAAGAGACACTTTCTCAATAGCCCCAAACCACCATCCTCTGAACCCTTCATGGATTGAATAGTAGATACTTTGAAGGTTTAAACACAGTCAGCTTAAATGCAGGGTCAACACCTGGCTGGGTCTGCTGGTATCTTCAGATGCTAAAACAAGAAGAACAAACTGGCTTGTACACTGAATTGTGTGTCTAGCAGACTTGGGGACATCCCAGCAGACTTGGGGACAGATTCACATGTGCCCTGTGTCATTCATAAACCTCAAGATCTTGGCCAAATTATGAGTTTGTAGAGTAATTTGGCCACAAATATGGCTCCAATTTGTATGCTTTCTTTCGCAAAACTCAGCAACTTGCATTTCCTGCTTATTTACCCCATGCCTGCAATTGTCTTGCTTTTGATTGCACAGTTCCTAGCTTGGAACGTTCCTTTTCTCTAAGATCTGGGGCTTTACAAAGCTCCAGGCTTTGCAGACTTTCCTTTTGGGGTCTCCAATCTTAAAATACCTGCAGCTAAACTTCTTTAAAATTTCTTTAGGGATATGGTGTGTCTGAAATAGTGATTAGAAAGTGTTTCGCATATGTTAGTCTCTCAATAAATGGTAGTTACTGCTAATATTTTCTTTGGAACTTCTGAAGCCTATTTTTTTCCTTTGGGCCTCAGTCTTTTATTGAATGTCAGTTGTATGAAAAATGTGATGTGGATATCCAGGGATACAAATACTAACACGGCGTCTGCTCTGAAGGAGCTCCAGGAGTGACTGAGAAGGATGGAAAGCAGTTATGGATCTTAGGCATGATTGGGGTAACTTGTGTTAGAATTAATCTTAATGGAGGCCTCTCACTTAAAAGAACAGTCTATGGTACACAGACTTCAACTTACAAAGCAAATGGAGTGTTGGGGAAGATGAAGTTATATCAACATCTTATTCACTGTGTTGGATAAGAACACCTATGGCTACAAGCAATAATCAATTAACAGTGGCTCCCAGCACTTTGGGAGGCCGAGACGGGCGGATCACGAGGTCAGGAGATCGAGAGACGATCCCGGCTAACACGGTGAAACCCCGTCTCTACTAAAAAATACAAAAAAATAGCCGGGTGAGGTGGCGGGCGCCTGTAGTCCCAGCTACTCAGGAGGCTGAGGCAGGAGAATGGCGTAAACCCGGGAGGCGGAGCTTGCAGTGAGCTGAGATCCGGCCACTGCACTCCAGCCTGGGTGACAGAGCAAGACTCCGTCTCAAAAAAAAAAAAAAAAAAAAAAAAAAAAAAAAAAAAAAACAGTGGCTTAGACAAATAAAGATTAATGCCCCCCCTCTCTAGCGCGCGCACACACACACACAAACACACACACACACACACACACGTGTAAAAGTACTTGGCTGCTTGTGTTAGTTCATTGGGTTAATAATATCAAAGCTAGCATCTAAGCAATTGTTATATCTTTTCCTTCTTGCTTATCACCTTACCTTCCCAGGGTGGCTGTTGAAGTTCCAGCCATTGTGTCTGCATTCCAGGTAGTAGTAGAAAAAAAAGAGCAGAAATTGATGGTAGCATTGAGCTGCTTACATTTTATTGGTGAGAACTGAGTCACATGACTATTCCTGACTATAGTAGAATCTGGAAAAGTAATTGTTTTTTGGTGGAAACGCTTTGCCTACATCATAAGCTCCCAAATGCATGGACCTGGAGTAGATCCTATGGATGAACAGAGAACTAGGCACAAGCCATTCCTGACCTAAGGAACTCCTAGTCTAGCTGAGGAGGCTGGATGCCAATCAAACGAGAGCACATGCCTTGATTTAGAGCATGGCAAGTTTCAAATTGTCTTCATCTATCCTTCAAATCCTTGGACAGCCCGATGAGAAACCAGGCTTGGGCTGTCAGTTTGACTTGACCAGTGACCCCTAGGAGGAAGCATGTGTGTGACCCAAATTGAAAGGGTGGGAAAGGAGCTATACCAGGTTTTGCCTGCAGGCCTCCTGACTCTTAGTCCAGCGCTCCACCCTTTTGCACAGCTCAGCTCTGATGCAGGGGTTCAAGGGAAGTGGGTTGGGTATGGAGGGAAGCAAGGCCCTGATAGAGTGTTTATGACCCTGGCTTTGTCTCTCCCAGGAAGAGTAGAAAGATCATTCACGTTCTTCGGTACATGGGGTCCGAGGAGAGACATGAAGAACAACAAAGAGCGTCTACTCCATTTGGACCTCCAGGGCGCCCAAGGAGAACCAACTCCCTTGTGATTCTATTTGGTCGACACATTTTGTATCATTTGTGTCCTGGCAGGAAGGTGTTTCCCCGGGTAATATGAGGAACATTTTGATCACGGGGATGTTGACAAAGGGTAGCCTCAAGTATAAGAAAATCCTAAGGGAAAGTGTGATTTTTCTGGGGCTACCATTTTCAGAGCACCTGAACCACCTCTTGCTGCTGGGGGAGGTAAGGAAAGGGAGGGAGTCCGAAATTCAGAGAGAAAATGAGAGGAGAGGAATTGAGAGAGAGTGAGCGAGAAGGAGAGAGAATGAGAGAGAGAAAGGGAATGCTGGCTAAGTTGACAGTGCAGCCCACGCTGGTTTCTGATCGCCTTCCAATGTCTCTTGTATGCCGGACCCAAATGGAAACCCGGCCAAAGGGCCTGGGGAGGCCACTGATCACAAAGATGTGCCTCCCGGAGCACAGTGCTGGGTGGAAAAAGGCAGAGGATAGATCTGGAGAGAGGGACAAACAAAAGACATTCAACACAAATTTGCGTGAGAGCAAAGAGGTTGTTAACACACCCTCAGTCCTTTATGCCGTTACAATATCCCCAACAGTGAATGTTCCAGAAGCTTCCACAGAGCACTTGAAAGTGGGACTTAGGACAAAGCCCTTTTGCCATGGGGTGCTCTGCTTTTGAATGAGGCCTCTGATTGCCACCGTCCTCCTCATCCAGCCCAAGGTCTCCACTCTAGGACAAAAGATAAGAAATGCACTATGGTGTAGTTCTCCTTTAATATCCTCCAGATAGTTATGCTTTGGTGATAGACACTCAGGGCCAATTTTGTCGCTGTATTCTTTTCATCAATAAATGATATAATTGAAACTGTAAGAACATACATTTTGCTAAGCGACTTGGGTTGAATGAAGGGACACTTTTTATACATTTTTAGGAAACTTGTTCAAGTCTTTCATTGTAGTGCAGCAAAGAACCACATGATTTGCAGAGTCAGCAGATGTTTAAAACAAAACATCTACAAGAGGAAGGAGAAAATATATATGCATATCAATTATATATATGTATCCTGTATGTTGATACACCTGTGTGTATTCATTTACTGACTTGCCCTAATTGACCAATCAACTCAGTCAAAACAGAGGTTACAGTAGCCACATCCACGGGGTTAATTTGTTTTTCACAATACCGGTGAAAAGTGATGTCAGAAGCTTCTGTGCCATTCTCCGGAGCTGCGCCTGCCCTAAGGACTAGGTGTAGGTTTTTGCTGCTTGGGAAATACGTTGTTAGGAGTGATCAGGCGCACTCCCAGAGACACTTCAGGCTCCACTTTTCAGAGGATCACTGTTAATTCCGACACCAAGTTTCAGGTTTGGCAAGAGGCACATAAAAATATTCTCAAGGTATAATAATAGAAAAAAAATCCAAGCTTCAAGGAGGATCAGCTTTGCCTCTCCCAACTTGCCTCTGCAGACATAAAAAGGGTGGGACTTTTTGGGAGAAGGCGTTGTCCCTGGCAAGAGACACAAGGCATCAGATAGCATCATTTGAGATATTAACACAGTGGTAGAGGGAGAGAGAGAAAGAGACCAGTTTATGAGGAGAGGTTTCCAGTATGGCACACACCAGTGAATTGAGACGACATTCTACAGGAGCAAGTTCATTTATCTCATAAGCATTCACTGGGCACCTTCTGTGTGTCAAGCTCCGTGTGGCATACCATTTCCTGCCCTCCAGGAGGTGTTAAACAGGTGGACAGACAGACACCAGCAAATCAGAGATCCCAGTGTGAGTCATCATGTAGCCTGTGATACAGGGAAGTGCAGGACGCCCCAGAATTGGTGCCAGGTTGCATCACAGGCAGAAAGATCTGGGCTTCAGATATCAGCAAAGCATTTCTCCCTCCCCCTACTCCAAATAGCTCTGTTGACAGCAACTTAAAACACAAATCAAAGTCATTATCGTGGGAAAAGCTGAACTTCACTGGATTTTGTTTACTTCTCTTAAGTCTGATATTGTTTCTATTTTTAATTACATGGAGGGTGACCGTCTTTCATCTTCCAGTTCTTGGAGTCTCTAAAAGGCTGAATCCACCCACATTTGGAAGCACAGAATCCCCTCTCCCTCCAAACCTGGGGATTTGGGGAAGATACTAGAGAGCGGGTGATACCTGAAATGTATCATGCTCTAAAACAAGACAGACAGGGTATGCTGAGGGGAAGGAACAATGATGGAGATGCCTGGATATTAGCATCCTTGACTGACAATCCTAGGGTTTCCAAGCTCCCTCTTCCCATTTCACATCCAAGTGTCCTTTGGGATAGGAAACAGGAGGTGACAGCTGTGGGTCAGTAGTGTTTCAGTTAGATGGCACTGTCTAGCCCTCAGCTTAAAGTCTGGCCTGGAGTGAGGGCTCTGGAAATGTACGATTATTGTTGCTGTGGCCATTCATCTTCTTCTTATTGATACTTATCTCTTGGAATAGAGAGCATCAACATTCCTGCTCCACATTTTAAGAGGCTGCGTGGTGCCGTCAGGATTCCACGCTCACACACAGATTCACTCACTGAGCATTCACGCAATGAAAACTCCTTCCATGGTGCTGGGTCTTGGAGCAGAGCCATGCTCTGGGTCTCACCTGGACTTCAGCCTTCTCCCTCCAGAGGAAGGCACTTAGGCAGAAGAGTCTGGGGGTTACTTCCAACATGGGACAAGACCTTGGAGAATGAAGATGCACAGGAGAATTTCACCAGCGACCCAGAACTACACAGTGAAGGAATCCCACGGTTGTCGAGCTACCTCACAATAAAAATGCCCTCCACAAACTCTCCCAAATGATCTTACCCTGAAACCAGCACATCATTTTTTGCTGTTTGCAAACTTGCTTTCAGGCACATTACTGACAGAACACTAGCAAATGCCGAGGAGTCAGACGGGGAAGTAACATTTATGGCATGTCTGTTATGTGCCAAACCCTGGCATTTCATATACATGATCACCCTTCATCTTTAAAACTCTAGGTGTTAGGTGGAATTGCCTCCTCAAATTATAGATGAAAAACTGATACCCAGAGAGGTTAATTCATTTCCCAGACATCACAGAGCACACAAGAGCCTTGTTAGAACTTAGCCCTGCCCTGCATTATTTGGAGCTTTTCTTCTTCTCCTATGTGATGCAAAATTGGACCAGGAAAATTGCCCTGGACTTCTGCCAATGGACCTCTAAGAAACCATACAGGAAATAGGATATATGCTACCTCCATAAACTAGCTGCTTTCCATGGGTTTTTAATGGCATCTATGTTATTATCAGGAGAATTCCAAGTATACTTTTAACCAGATAGACCTCAGACTTTAACCTAGCGGGTCTGGAGATTGTAGCAAGACCTTAAGTTGGCTGGGCCAGGGGAGGTGATAACACCAGGTAGGTGGATGATGCCAGAAGAAAGCCAAGTAAATATTTGCTAAGGCAAGTACTATATGGGGGTGACTTAGAAGGTTCTAGTGGTCCTGGAGCAGTGGACTATATGACCAGTACATCATTACCCATTTCTGGATACCACAGATCCAACTAGATAGCCTCGGAAGGAAACCAGCCTGTGTTCAGAGTAAACAGTTAACTCTTCTGGGCTGGAAGAAATGATTATTCAAAAGTTGGTCCCCACATACAAATGCAAATGACATCCTGAGACACATGAATGCTAATTTCTCCAACGAAGTCTGTAGACAAATGCTAGTCATTAGAAACATTTCCGTGCATTTATATTAGGCTGTCCTCTAAAAGACTTTTTAGACAAATATGTCATCAAGATATTCAAAACCATGTAATCTTATCCAAAGTTTCATCTATCAACAGTACAGTCTTCATCTCTTGCAGCTGTGTGTCAGAATGCGTGGGGAGATTACTCAGCTGATGTGGCTGAGCCGGGGAGGGGCCGTAGATTTGGGTGTCCACATAGCTCCCCAGCAGGAGGGTCTGGGTTTCCAGGTGGGCCAGGCCTTTTAGCCACAGGTGAGTGATCTGAGGTGGGTGAAGGATGACCCCTAACAGATAAAGAGAAGGATTCAGGGGGAGGCTCCTTCTCGTGGGCACCTCTCCACCAGGCTGCCCTTGCCTATGAGTGCTACTGAGATGACAGATTAAATAAAGGCAGAGTAGCTGGGAGTTCCAGATCTTGTCTTCACCACCTTCTGCAAGGCAAAACCTCAGGCTTGTAGACCGCTCCCAGGGAGGCTGAAGGTGAGGGGAGATGGTTAGACTGAAATGACAGCACTTTCAAGCACTCGATGGGAAGGCTGGGCTCTAGGTCATGTCTCTGTGTTTGTGCCTGTTTACTTCTCTCTCCTCTTCCCTTCTCTTCTGCCCTCTCCTCCCCTCTTCTGCTGTCTCCTCCCACCCTCTTCCTTTTCTTCCTCTTCCCTTTCCTCCCATCCTTCCTCTCTTCTTTTCGGGAAAGGGTGTTTGTTAAAACAGGTGCTCAGAGGAAGCCTTTGTGATATCCCTGGGGATTGAGATATTACTCTTATTTGGTTGTTTCCTGAGGTTGGGTCACTTTATTTAGTGTGTGAATGGATGGTGGCTTTTGGTACTGAAGCAATAACATTTTTCTTGATTAATTATGTGATAATATAAACCCCTCAAATAATTTATTTATCTGTTAATCCACTCATTCATCAACATGAATATTCATCTACTTATTTGAACATTTATCCATCCATCCATCCATCCATTTATCCTCTACCACCTATCGATAACAATGTCTGAAGAATGCAAGAGTGTATGGCATTACTATTATCCCATTTTGTGGTTGAGGCATAGAGAGGTTAAAATATTGGACCAAGACCGCCCAGCTAATAAGGGATGGTGCTGAGACTGACTCATCTGTTCTCTGGTTCACTGCATTTAATCCATTAACAACCATTTCGTGAATGTCTGCCTTACATCAGTTATGATGGGAGGGTAAAATTTTCTCAGACTTGTCTCTGCCCTTGAGGAGTTCACAGTCATGAATCAGAGCCAAATATCATGACTCTGGCTATGAGACTGGCAATGAGCTGCAAGTCCTGTAAAGGTGTGGCCCAAATGCAATGGCAGCTGTAAGCTGGTGCAAAAATCCACCAGCTGAGGTGCCTGGAGTGGAAGTGACATTGTCAGGGGGGGCCAAGTGTCATGGTTCTCACCATCCAACTTCCATGGAAACACCATCCCAAGGGTACCTTCTGTTTACAAACGCATGGCCTGTGAATCTCATCCTAACAGCTGCTGCTTTGCAAGGGGATTCAGGAAAGGACAGGCCTGGATGAGGCCCAGCTCCTCTGTAGATGGGCATTGTATAGCTACACTGTTCTCCAGATAGCACTTCTTAGAGCTGAGGATATAATCTGTGACTGTTGGCTCATGCCTGCCAAGGGCACGGATATGTCTAGAAAGCATCAGTAAATTGTGGAAGGCATCCTGAGTGGAGGAAACAGTTTCTATGAAGACACACAGGCTTGAGTGATGATGGCATGATAGAGTAAGCTGGTTTCTGTTATTGACACACAGGTAACATATGATGGGGTGGGTAATGGAGGGGCATGGGAAATATCTCTTGGTTAAAATTAGGCGTCCCTTGTGAAGGGTTTTACATGTCAGCTGAAGAATTTGGAATTTAAAGAAGTCATAAAGGTATTTGGCTAGGGGAAATATATACCCAGATTAGCATTTCAGAAGGATTTCTCAGCAGTAGATAAGCACACTGGGTGGCAGGAGCACTACTTGTTAGTCGGTTGCTGTGATAGTAGAGATGAGGTTCTATTGTAGACCCAAGGAGTAGGAATGTGATACCGACAGCAGATTCTCAACATTTTTGAAAAGTAGAATGGAAAAGATGTGTGATCGATTGGCATATTGGATAAAGGAGAGGGAAGAGCTAAGCTCAGCTTTCAGGTTTGTAGTATAGAAACTTCAGTGGACCTGAGGTCAAGACCAGCCTGGCTAACATGGTGAAACCCCGTCTCTACTAAAAATGCAAAAATTAGCTGGGCATGGTGGCAGATGCCTGTGATCCCAGCTACTCAGGAGGCTGAGCCAGGAGAATCGCTTGAACCCCGGAGGCGGAGGTTGCAGTGAGTTGAGATCGTGTCATTGCACTCCAGCCTGGGCAACAAGAATGAAACTTTGTCTCAAAATAAAATAAAATAAAATAAAATAAAATAGAAAGAAAAAAAAAGAAAGAGAAAGAAAGGAAACTTGTGTGGATAGTTATTTGTCAAACCTGATTAGGAATCATGAGAGAAGAGGTCAGCTTTGAGGAGTCTGAGATGCCCAAGAGACATTCTTTGGTGACATCTAGTAGATAGCTGAAAATCTGCCTCTGGAGAACAGAAGATAAAGTTCTGGCTAGCAGTGGAAATTGGGCAGTCATCAGCAGATAGGTAGCATACGTGTCATTAATGGCTATTTCTACACCCATAGCAGATATCACTGATCGATCTTGGAATTTTATTGTCTCATTGTGCCTGGCTGCTTAAGCACAATGATTCAGGCCTCTGTTACTAACAGACTGGAGCTGGCATGGCATTGAATTCTTTTTCATGGCTATTATAGAGGCCATGACCGAAGCCATTGAGGGACTGGGAGTGTCCTATGTGGTGAGTGAAGTGCATTTAGGAGACACAGCTGTAGTTGAAAGATTGCTGGCTATGATAAAGGATGACCTGCGTTCACATTGCATTGTCATCACTTAGGGCCTAAACTCTCTAGGTCTTATTTATTTGTAAAACATGGATAACAGAATAGTACCTCCTAAAATTTTGGGCAGGATTACAGCCACGTAAAGTGTTTAGAACAACACAACCTTCACTAAATACTCAATAAGAAGGGCAAAAGAAACTGAAAATTAAAAGGGTTCCTCAGAGACTGTACAAGTTCGACTTCCCTGGCACATCTGAACTCAGACAGCCTGATTTGAAATACTTCTCATCACAGGAGATCAGCCGGCAGTGGGGACAAGGCTAAATTCTTCTCCCATCCCACACTCGGTCCTCTGCATAAGATGGTTGCAGTTTCCATGGAAGTTTTGGTACCTTCTCAAATCCAAATATGGTTTGAGGGTCTGAATTCACGCATTTCTAGAACTTCGCCTCCTAATTTTAACAGTTACTCTGTGTGCAGTTTGGGAAAAGGGATGGACACCTTGATTTAGCATGGCGGCTACTAGGTCTGAACTTTCTCTGCTCACCAAGAATGGCAGATGGACAGGTGTTCACTTCCGCCCAGGAGGAAAATGAGTAAGAGTTCAATTCTTTCAGATCAAGAGGTTACTTTTTATTTCAGGCTACCAAGCACATGTTACCATAGAGAGGCCTTGTGGCATGTCTAGAAAAGCATGTTACAAAAACAAATACAGACAATTTATTTATTTCTCTGGTTTGCTATTTCCCAATCATTCTCCTCAATCTAAAGGCACAGTTCCAGTCCTTTGGGTATAGTACAGCATATAAAGTGTTTAAGAGAGAGCCTCAAGTTTATGCAGCAAGTATCAAATTTATCTGGGTAAATAAATGATTCTGTTTTCTGAACTGCGTCTCTGCCTGCTCAGCGAGCCTTTAATAATCTTGCCAAGAGCTAGGAACCACTTTCTATGGGCTCCATAGCAAAAGTGGTTGTTTCTTTTTGGAGTAGAGGGGGTGAACTTTGAATGTGATTTTTCTCTGCAAATATGCATTACTTTGAATGCAAAGCATGGCACGATTTCTTAGTTTGGACACAGAATTTCTGGTGACCTTGCAGTGAGGACACCAAGCCCTTAAGTTGTGACAAATCACAAGAAATGCCGAGAGCCTGGCAGGCCCGTTGATATTTCTGGTACGATCTGTGTCCTGGTGATCTCTTGTTGGGTTTGCATGGGTTTTGTTTCTCAGAACATTGATTGAGTCAAGGGCACGTGTTTAGTCTTGACTTTGAATTCCCTGCTAGTGTGTTGGTGGGTATGAGTGTGTCTGTTTGTAAGAGTAGTGATGTTTTCGTTTTTGTGCTTGAGAATGTGTGCATATATTTTGGTGTGGATGGAAAGAGAGAAAAGGCCAGAAAGACAAAGATGGAGAAGTAAGAGAAGGTAAAGGAAAGAGGAGTAAAGTTCATGGTTTAAACATACCTGAAATGATGCTGCTTGGTGGACTGCAGTGTGGGATCAGCGTGCGTCTGCTCTCAAGTTGAAAATACACAGGCAGGTTTTCTAGTTCAAAAACAGGGTGTGGGGAAGGGGTTGAATTTCAGAAAGCCAACTGTGAGGTTTTAGGGCCTGTGATACAGCTTGATTTACAAGCAGGCATTTTCCATTTACAAACACTGTTATTTTGATTTTCAGTCTCTGCCTGCTCAGTGTGGTTGGAAGGAGGTGGACCAGTAAGATATTTAATACAATTAATCATGTGATGATATCTGAAATACATTGAAGGCTATTTTCAGGATGGGTAAACCATTCAAAGTCCAGGACTTTCTGTCTGGCACTGTTGTAGGCTCTGGGAATACAGCAGTGACCCCAGTGCACAAAGTCCCTGGTTGCATGGGACTTTATCATCTTGTGAGGACACTATCATTAAATGAGTGATTCAATAAGGAAATTTCAGATAAATTGGCTAGTCCAATTATGGATTAAAATACTGCTGCTTTCTTCTCAGGTGGGTTGATTCGATCACACTCCAGGGGCCAGCTCCCGTCTCTGAATATTCCTTCCTTGGGAATATTCGTCTCTGGAATAAAATCTGTGTACAGACTGCCTACTCTTATCAGACAACTCCATTCCATTTGAAGTTTGTTTTCTTAAGTTCTCTATGTCAGTGGTTCCTAATCAGGGGTGATTTTGCCCCTCCAGGGGACAGTTGGTAATGTCCAGGGATACTTTTATTTTTCAGTTTTTAAAATTTTGAGTCAGAATCTCGCTCTATCACCCAGCCTGGAGTTGAGCAGCATAATCATGACTCACTGCAGCCTTGGCTTCCCAGGTTCAACCAGTTCTCCTGCCTCAGCCTCTTAAGTAGCTGACACCACAGGCACAGGCCACCATGCCCAGGGGCACTTTTGGTTATCTAGACTGGGAGATGCTACTGGAATTCAGCGGAGGCCAGGGATGCTGCCAAACGTCCCCCCTGCCCGTGCACATCCTACCATGCCCATGGCAGCCCCCTTTATCAAAGAATGAGCAAATTCCAAGCCTTTGTAGTGTAGAGGGTCAGAAACTCTGGTTTGCATGTTTACTTTCTGTTTCCTCCACAGTGAGAAGCTATACTTTCTTGTCTCCTATATCCATAGTATTGACACCTTGTAGCTGTTTCATAAATATTTGCTGGCTAGCAGTGCCTATACTAATGCTCAACACACAGAAAGTGATATGACATGTTTGCTGAGTGAATATATGATCAGCTCGGTGACTTAATAGCCTTGTGACCCTGGTGAGTCATCTAACCTTTCTGAGCTCCCACAACAACCCCCATCACCCCCAACAAAGAATGATCAAGCCCAAATGTCAATAATGCCAAGATCGAGAAAGTCTGACTTAAGAACTGGAGGCTGAACTGGGGCACTCATAACCCCAGGGCTTGTTAGCGTGTGTTTATATGTACATGTGTGTGAGATTTGCCAGGAAACCAGGAACTACCCCTTCGAGAAAAACCTTCAGCACAATGATTTGTCTCTTTCCATAGGAAACCTGCCCCCTCTGGACAGTGAGTTTGGATCCCATACAACCTTTTCTGGGAGCCACAGGCAAAGACTTTTGCCCAGTGGCTTGCAGAACCAGGGCTGTGAAGAGCCAGTATCCTTGGAAACTCGGGGCTTACGTTGGTGATTAGTATTCTCAGAAAGCCCCACCCTTCCTGCCTTACAGCATTTGTTCAAAACATATTTTCTAACAACATACAGGATCAGCCTGAAATTTACTCTGCCTGTAAATTCTGCCCCCTGAAACCACTTCTTAACTCACTCATGAACTTCCTCGGAACAGGATAGCAGCATGCTCGGTACCTGAATGAGTTTACTATTAGTGCCGTCTGAGGCAAGGGGTGTTGGGAAGGAAAACAGAAATGAAATATCTGGGAAATCTGAGACATTGTTTTAAAACAACAGTTTTTTAGGGTGTTTGATTTACTATTCAACTGTGCACAGCTGCCGCTCGGAAAATAGGATGCGTGCCAAGCCAAGATAGCTGGTGGAGAGGGTCGGGGAGGGGGAACAAAGGAACCCACAGTGTGTTTGCACACTTAACATGTTAACTTCACTCTAGAAAAATCATTGCAGCTGACCGTTCCTGGGAAGCCATCAGCTCGTGCCTTCATTGCTGTTCATCTGTGGAACTGCTATTTCCCCGCTGCTGTTGTCTTCTTTGTCTTAATTAAAGAGATTTAGGGGACTGCCCTGCCCTCAAGGTGCAAATTTTTAATCAGTGCTTGACAACTACTGACTTCTGTTTTCTTCATTGTGGCATCAAGACCACCTACACGTTGATTTGGGATTTCTTTTTAAATTGAAGTAAAATTAACATAACATAAAAGTGACCCTTTTAAAGCGTACAATTCAGTGGAATTTTGAACAGTCACAGTGTTGTGCCACCATCACCTCTATCTAGTTTCAAAATATTTTCATCATCCCATAAGAAACTCCATACACTTTGGACATTAAGCAGTCACTCTTCATTTCCCCTTCTCAGTCCCTGGCAACCACCGATCTGCTTTCTGTTTTGTGGATTTGCCTATTCTGAATATTTCTTAGAAATGGAATCATATACGGGACTTTTTTGTTGTTGTTGTTGTTTTGAGACAGAGTTTTGCTCTTGTCGCCCAGGCTGGGGTGCAATGGCGCGATCTTGGCTCACTGCAACCTCCTTGTCCTGAGTTCAAGCGATTCTCCTGCCTCAACCTCCTGAGTAGCTGGGATTACAGACGCTCGCCACTACTTCCAACTCTTTATTGTATTTTTAGAAGAGATGAGGTTTCACCATGTTAGCCAGGCTGCTCTCAAACTCCTGACCTCAGGTGATCCACCTGCCTCAGCCTCCCAAAGTGCTAGGATTACAGGTGTGAGGCACCACGCCCGGCCATATGGGACCTTTTGTGTCTGGCTTCCTCCATTTAGCTTAGTATTTTTGAGGTTCATCTTCACGTTGTACCACATGTCAGTGTTTCTTTCCTTTTCATATTTGAATAATATTCTATTGTATAGATAGACCACATTTTGTTTATCCACTCATAGTTGATGATTCTTTGGGCTGATCCCACTTTTTGACTATTGTGAATAGTGGTGTGTACAAGTATTTGTTTGGAGACTGTTTTCAGTTCTTTTGCATATATACCTAGAAGAGGAATTGCTGGGTCCTGTGGTAATTCTGTTTAATTTTTTGAGGTATTGACTAGCATTGGTGTACAATCAGCTAACATGTCCGTCACCCAAGACAAGGCCAGAGTTAAACCTGGGGCCATGGAGTGGGACAATGCTGGCTCTGTGGCCAGGAATAAGAACTGAAGGGACTCAGAGACCTCCATAGAGCTCCTACTTTTTAAAATGAAGAAACAGGGATTCAGAAACGGTTAGCCACTTGCCCAAGGATACAGAGCTCAGAAGAAAGAAGTAATAAACCTTACGAGATCTAAAAATCCATCTGCCTCCTTGAAGATGTGCAATGGAAGCCGTTTTACCAAATTCAAAAGGCTGTTGGTTACCTGCCTAAGAAAGTAAAACCTTTCAAAAAGAAGTGCCCGCATCTCAAGGAGAAAAATCCCTTCCCTTTTAAGGGGAGCTTACTTGACCCAAGGTTGACTACAGGCAAGGGAAGATTTCCTGCAGCTTAGATGACACAGGAAACAGGGACTGGCTTTCTCTGAAAGATCATTTGGTGACCTGTGTTATTGGGAATGAACCTTTTTCTTAACAGTTACAAATTCATTGCCTGTGTCCATTCTCCTGGCCTACTGTTTTCCCTAAGGGGAAAGTAGCTACCTTTTCTTTCCATAAGATATTCTCCACTTTAGAGAAAAAGTTGAAGCATGAGAAGAAGCCAGCCATCTCTAAGCATTCACCATGCCTGATATAAATTCTTATAAGACTATTCACCCAACATATCTGTGAGTCCAGTAATGGTGTTATTTTCATTCTGATGAGGGGCCTGACATTTAGAGAGAGCAAGAAACTTGCACAAAAGTCTTCAGCCAATAGGTGGAAGAGTCTAGGTTCAAACCGAGTATTTGCTGAATCTAAAATCTATGAAATACAGGCATTCCATCAGGCCAATCATTTATCAATCACTTCTTATTACTGAATGCCCTAGCACCTTAGGCTATGTGCTTTCCCATGTGGTCTCATTTCTTTTTAAAATTTAAGCTTATAGAAAAGGACCTTGAGGTTCAGTTAGGTCACACAGCCAATGAAACTGAAGACATTATTGTAGGACCACCCAATTTCAAAGCCTGTCGAGTTGACCTTATTATACACTATCGCTTTGTCCAATATGGTACTGGGCTCATCCCAGGGTCAGGGCCAGGAGAAATGGTCTCCAAGGAATCCTGCTGGTTGTATCATAAATGTCTGACAATTTCATCTTACCCTGACTCTAGTCACTCATTGGTTGTATAGTTAGCAGATTCTCACATTAGGATGGAGGTCATGGAGGGATATGATTTTCTGAATAGTTTATGGTTAGTGTTTTCTTCTAAGATAAATTAAAAAGAAAAATCTTTTGATGGGAGAGCAGTTTGTCTCAGCAAGAGGCAAGGTACAGTATCTCTGTGTTACACCATGTGGGCAACAGGTATGTTTGCAAACATATATGTTGTCAAGCAGGTAGGTGCAAGTTTGTGCATGTGGACTCATTTGAGTGTTTGCCCAAGTATATTTTTGAGTACGTGTGTAGAGGGTGGGACTGTTAGGGGAAGAGAGAATAAAAGACGGATATCAGAAGCAGGTTCCCTATTACAACTAATTCCTGCAGTCTTAGATCAGAAGAATCATCTCTGGGGTCTTTTGGGGGTGGGGTGAACCTCTATGTGTCCACGGAGACTTTAAACCTGGATGTAAACAACAATTTCCTTGTGCCTGTGCCCTGGTTCCCTGGAAAGTGTCTCCCTCTGGCCTTAGTTACTCCATGACTTGCTTGTCACTTGCAACTTCAGCCCCCTTGTGGGTTGGCAATTTGGCTGTGACCTTTCCAGCAACCCCAGAGCATTGGACCTCCAAACTCTGGAGCGTGCCTGGGAGCACCTTGACAAGCGTATGGAGTCTCTGTCTCCACTTGGAGAATCAGACTGGAATGATTTGGAACTGCATTTCGACAAGCTCCCTAGGTCGTTCGAAATGTATATGATGTGGATGGCACTTGGAGAATCTCTGGCTGTGGATGGCACTTGGAGAATCTCTGGCTTAGAGACTGCAAGGATTGACTGCCATGTGTCCTTTCTGAGCATCTATCTTCAAGAAGGCACCTCCAACATGTTCTATGATGGTCAGTGGGGAGGCACGCAGCTTGGAACTGGCAGTGACCTGGCTGAGTCTGAGAGTCATTCAGTGCAAAAATTGGATTCTATTTCCTCATTTAGCTGAGCAACTCTGGACACATTCTCAAATTATCAACCCATTTTGTGATAAACCCTCACCTTTCAGTAAAGAGATAGCAAATGGTTTAATTGCATGTTTCTTCTCTGAAACCAATGAAATAACAAAAAATAGCAAAACAAGTATTACAGATGACACTCAGCAAATCCCTTTTGTTCTGAAGACTGTAGAATCCACCGAATTCAAGAACGCTTTCAGAGTTAAAATTCCATCTTGCCAAATGCAGACTATGGTCTTTTGCAGCAAGGATTTGCAAACAACAGTGAATATCTCCTTATCCATGAGAGATGACCTTTTCAACTTCTTGTATAGAATCTACCCTGGCTGGAGAGGGTTTTTGTTGTTGCTTTGTGTTTTTTGTTTGTTTGTTCATTTTTGCTTCTTTTAACTTCTCTAAATAGGTGAAGGGAGGCTGACTTGCCAAAACTACTTGGCAATCCTTGGCTTCATCCTCATCAAGCAAATTCTGATTTCCTATGACGTTGGAATGCAGCCCACAGCCCCTAAAAAAGGTGTGTGTGGGAGGGGGATGGGATGGAAGACTGACTTGACAATGTTACAAGGATTCAAGCTGGAAGCAAACATTTGACACTCCAGCCCTGGAATGCTGTAAAAATTTAATTAGGTGGATCCATTAGTCATGCCCACATGGAGGTTTCATACGGGGCTTAGCAAAAATGCAGGCTACTGAAGGAAAGTTTCAGACCTTCCTGTAAATGCCATTTTCCTCATTATTGGGAAATGCGGTCTCAGTGGGGCCACTGAACCAGCCTTCGTATTTACAAAATATGGTTAGGACGAAATTAACATCATGTATTGAAGGAGGTTTTTGAATCCAAGTAAGAGACTACTTTTTATAAGGGAGTTGGCCCAGCCAGGCTGCCTCTGAGTCAATTGGGCTGAGAGATAATTTGGATACCCACTGCCTGAGTCAAATTTTCAGGTTTAAACATACCTGAAATGATGCTGCTTAGTAGACTGCAGTGTGGGATGAGCGTGTGTCTGCTCACAAGTTGAAAATACACAGGTAGGTTCTCTAGTTCTAAAACAGGGTGTGGGGAAGGGGTTGAATTTCAGAAAGCCAACTGTGAGGTTTCAGGGCCTGTGATACTTACAGCTTGATTTACAAGCAGGCATTTTCCATTTACAAACACTGTTATTTTGATTTTCAGTCTCTGCCTGCTCAGTGTGGTTGGAAGGAGGTGGACCAGCAAGATGTTTAATACAATTAATCATGTGGTGATATCTGAAATACACTGAAAATTAACTCAAGACTCATAGCTCTTAATGAGATTGAATCATGTGATGTCACTCCACTGACCATGGACAATGTTTCTTCAGAAACATTCCATGTGATTCGGGCTAATATGGTGCTCAATATTCAAATGAAAATGAAAGGGTTTCACATAGTATTATTATTGCAGGGCCACTGTTCCCTAGAGATTGGCCGTGAACTGTGTCTTCATCTGTATGCATTCATTCATTTATTCATGCTATTATTTCAATAAACATGTATTTCTTAACACTCTGGATTGAAACATAGAATTTAATAAGACGCAGTCCCTCTCCTAGAGGAGCCCAGAGTCTAATGGGGAACATGGACTTATAAACAAGTAACCGGAGTACAATGTGATAATAATACAGTGTTACTATTTATTGAGCAATATGACATTGTGCCCCATGTCATTTACATACGTTAGTTCATATCTTTTTACAAAACAACCCAAGATGAGATTTTTATTTTCTTTATGGTGGAAGAAACTGAGACCCAGAAAAGTTTAAGAACTTTCAAGATACATGGTTAAAGAGTGGCGGAGCTGAGATTTGAGTCCATGATGGTCTAACTCCATTAAGCTATGTTGCCCCACAGCCTCAGGTGCGTGCAGAGAGGAGGTGAAATGCCGAACAAATCAGTAAGTGGAGTTTCGAGGGGAAGAGCCAACAAAGTTTTGGGGGCTCCAGAGGGAAGAATGGGAGCCCACAAATTAAGCGTGTAAAGTGGAATCTTGCAGGGGAAACTCTACCAGATTGAATCTGATATTTCTTTATCTTTTTGTTTGAGATGGAGCTTCACTCTTGTCGCCCAGGCTGGAGTGCAGTGGCGTAATCTGGGCTCATTGCAACCTCCGCCTCCGGGGTTCAAGCAATTCTCCTGCCTTTTCCTCCCGAGTAGCTGGGATTACAGGCACGTGCTGCCACATTGGCTATTTTTTGTGGGGTTTTGCCATGTTGCCTAGGCTGGTCTGGAACTCCTGACCTCAGGTGATCCACCCACCTCAGGCTCCCAAAGTGCTAGGATTACAGGCGTGAGCCACCGCGCCCAGCCTGATTGTAACTAATGTTTCTTGGTCACTGCTATTTCTAATGAAACCTTAGTTTGAGATAAAATATCCTATTTTATATAACAAAAGATACCTTGTCCCTAAAGATCCTTTGGCTTGGTCAATTTTTGGAATCCTCTGTTTTCTCCAAATTTGTTGCACACATAAAGATTTCAAGCATCAGTCCACGACCCTGTCTAGATTGTTAGATGAATTAGAGAAGCTCTTAGGTATCTGTGAGCAGGGAAAGTGCATAGCTTTGAGGAACCTGAATTCAATGGGAGGAACTTAGCGGGTAAAGCCGAAGTGAGGAACTGATACAAAGAATGCCTGTGAGCATGGGCTGCAGGTATTCGGATGAAATGCATCATCCTGTTTGTGTTCTGGGTGTTCTGGGATCTGAAAAAGTCAGACTTGGAGTCTTGTCAGACTTTTCACATCTTTCACCGTAGAGATCTTTGGTGCAAAATCTAGTCACTGTCTTGGTTGAAAGCTCATTGTTTGGGGGAAGGAAGGGAAAGAATATATTGCAGCCCAGTTGGTCCAAGTTTCACTCTTCTATATTTCCTGAGAATTTTGTAAAGTGAAATATATTTTTCAGACGCCAGGGAGTAATTCTGATCTCAGTCTGTCACGCACATTCAGCCACATGGGACAAGACTTCTTCAAGCAGATTTGACAAAGCAAAGGAAGACTCCCATTGTGACCTTAATACTTAAGATTAGGGCCTTAAATTGTGTTCCACATCTACGAAATTCCAAAGAGTGCCTTCTCAGTAAAGATAAAACTGGATCTCCTCAAAAGGCAATTGTCACAATCCAGGACAAAATGACCCATTGTCCTCTGTCATTTGTGTCCATCTCTGGTGAACGAGTATTAATTCCCCCTTCCCTTCCTTCTAGGAAACCCATCCCTCTTACCCCATTCTTGAGGTTTGCATGAGTCTGACCTTCCAGAATCCTGGCTCCAGAGGTGACTCAACCCTGACCAAATGCTTAGTCCATAATGCTTGGATTCAGGGATAATCAGTGCACTGCTAATTCAAGCCAATGAGCTTCAAATCTAGGACTCTTTGGAACTATGTGAAAAAAGAAGCTTATTCTACAGGGAATGCTCATTGTACAGATGATTTATGGCTGGAGTTTCCAGTGGCCATACTTCTGTGTCAGGGGGATCCACCGAATGAAGGCAAACACAGAATTAAGAGAATTTTGGAGCCATAGAAGACGCTGGTAACTCAATTATGTCTGGATACAGCCAAGCCAAGACAGAAACCAGTGTTGCTGTTGGACTTTTCAAAATGAGAACCAATGAATTATTTTGTTATGTTCTTAAGGCAGGTTGAATACAGTGTCCTGTCACTTACAGCCAGGAATCTTGCTACCATCTCTATTTAGGGTGCCCCAGGTTTTCTTGAGATACCTTAAAATGTGTCATAAAATTCTCAAAATATACGTAAAACCTACCGGGAATTCATGTTAAAATAGGAATGTATTAAGGGAATAGCAGTGCCATTAAATCCCAAAGTCAGTAACAGAACAGAGCAACTGATGAGAATGAGGAATCATTTATTTCATGCTGGCTAAATCACTAGAGCTTTGCTGTCTAATGCTGGAGCTCCAAGCCACCTGTGGCTACTGCCGCGGAGTGCAGGAACAGTGGTGGTCGGTCTGGATGCAGGTGTGCTGAAGATGTAAAGCACACATTAGGTTAGAACTGAGTACAAAGAGAAAATGAATGTAAACTCTCTCATTAATAATTTTAATACCGATCACATGTCAAAGAGACAGCCTTTTGGAAGGACTAGGTTAAATGACAGGTATTATGAAAATTAATTTCACCTGTTTCTTTTTACTTTTGTAATATGGCTGCTAGACAATTGTTATGTATGCCTCGTCTTATTTTTCTATTGAATAGTGCTGCACAAAAGCTGCAATTGTTACAAGATTCCATTTCATGTTGAGCCCAAACCTTTATCCCTGGCACTCCTACCCCCGCTGACTGTCCCTATCTTGAACTACCATGGTCAAACTTGGAGAATAAAAATGGAATCAAATCCATTTTTCATGGTACAGTCCCTCAGCTCTTTAACGGCAGCTCCCACATTCTTCCCATAACTTCCTTTTTTCTAGGCCAAATGCCCCACATTTTCTTACTCTTCTCTAGACACCTTTTGGTTTACCAAGGATCCCTTAAAATGTGATGCTTAGCGTTCTTCCTGGCATGCCAGTGTACTCTCTTGGTATTGAGGTTCTCACCTTCTTGGACTAGACACTCTATCTCTATTAATGTGACCTTGTTGCCATTAACATCTTTAAAAACTAAAGCTGATACCAGTGGTTTTCAAAAGTTGATGCCCAAACTAGCCCCTTCAACATCACCTGAGAAGTTGTTAGAAATGCAAATTCTCGGACTCCTCCGAAGATCTCCTGAATCACAAACACTGGGATTGGTATCCAGCCATCTGTGCTTTAAGAAGCCCTGCAGAGGTTTCTCATGCATGAATGAGTGTGAGATCCACTGATTTCCACTCAAAGCCTTTTAAAAGTCCTGCCTTTCAGCCAAGGGTTCCATTCTTTAATGGCTGGATTTATGGGGAGGCACATAGTGTAGAAGTTTGCATTTGATCTTGTTAGTGCATTAAAACTTTGGCCCATGGTTCTAGCTTGTATAAACCTCCTGAAATGCATTTCTCTCTGTATTGCACCAAATGTACATTGAATAATGCTGCCTTTAGTGTTTATCCACAGCACGGATATGTATGTTAAACAACACAGACCCCAAATCAGAATCACACTTCCCTCCTTGCCTTGGGTCTCATTGTTTTCTCTGCCTCAGATATGTTTCCAAGACCCATCTCTCTCACCTTCCAAACTACTACTTCTGCCTAGTTCTGCTAGGGCCAGCATTTCCATTTAGACATCACTTCTACCAAGAAAACTGAGTTTGGGGCTGGTCCTTCAAGTTCCTTGTGCTGACAACTGTCCGTGTTTGATTAATGACTCTCCTCCTCTCCTGCAGTGGTTCTCAATTGCAGTGAGTTTGCCCCGCCGGGGGCGTTTGACAAATTTCTGGACACATTTTTGGTTGTCACCTCTTGGGGTACACTACTGGCATCTAGTAGCTAGAGACCAGGGAAGCTGATAAACATCCCCTCAGCGCTCCGAACAGGGTCCTCCAACAAAGAATGATCCAACCTGGAATGTCACCAGTGCTGAGTTTGATACGCCCTGTCCTGAATTGTAAGTTCTGTCTCTTTCCATTACCGATTTTATTCCCAGCTTCAACAGAGCGCATGGCCCAAAGGAGGCGCTGAATAAATTTATTTGTTGAATGACTAAGTGACATCTCTCTTGCTGGGAGGAAACATAAGAAAAACTAATCAAGATTACCTGCAGATTCATACTTTTCTGTTTAGGAAATACCTTGTCTGGGGGTTGATGTGATGAAGGACCTGTGGAAACAGTTTTTACCGAACTGATAAGCTAGCTTTATAATTAGCATATGCATTGCCAATTAATATATGTGCTTCTAAAGCACTGGCCACTAAAACATTTTTGCATCTCTAAGTCGCTGAGTGGTGCTCACCTTTTACTATCTTATCGTCCTACTTATTTGCTGTGTTAATTTTCTTTTTTTTTTTTTTTGAGACTGAGTCTTGTTCTGTCACCCAGGCTGGAGCTCAGTGGTGTGACCTTGGCGCACTGCAACCTCCGCCTCCCAGGTTCAAGCGATTCTCCTGTCTCAGCCTCCCGAGTAGCTGCGATTACAAGCACCCGCCACTACGCCTGGGTAATTTTTGTATTTTTAGTGGAGACGGGGTTTCACCATATTAGTCAGGCTGGTATTGAACTCCTGACCTCAAGTGATCTGCCTGCCTCGGCCTCCCAAAGTGCTGGGATAACAGGCATGATACTTGTGCCTGTTATTAGTATGATTTTTATTAGTTTTGTGAACTTGGACCACTTAAGTTCTCCAGGTTCAGATTCCTCAAAATCGCATAAAGATGCATGCAGTTTCTGGAGACCTGTGACAGAGATGATAAGGATGGAGTCAGATAATACTTGTAAGTTACTGAGAGCATTGCTTTGGCCTGTCTCTGTAGTCATCGTTTTCTTATTTACTCTTCATAACCATCCTCTGAAGTCAGTAGCAAGTATAATCTTGATATAATCGACTATGAGTTTGAAGCTGTTAGGATAACTAGTTGGATTTGTATCCAGTTTTTCATTGATGAGTTATGTTAACTTGTGTCAATAACTGATTTTGACTGCTCTGAAGAAAGAAATTTCTCTCCTGGATAAAGCTTTTCTGGAAACTTCTAAAATATTGCAAAGGCTGTTTTGGACCCAACGTTAGTTTCCACACTTTTGCATTCAAATTTGGCCATGAGTGAGAGATTTTCAGATGAGCGGGGTTGTGGAGGGGAATCACACTCACTTTTAAACTGATCATATTTGAACCCTTGAAGAAAGTCGTCACGCATGGACACAGGAATCCTGCATGAGGGGTGAGGCTGAAAGACTCACACTTGAACCCTTCTCCACGTTGAGTTTTTAAGCTCACTGTGTAGCACCCACATCGGCCTGGAGCCAGATGGAGGCTGCCCTGCTGCTCTTCGGGGAGAAGGGCCTGGCTGAGTGTCTCCCAGAGTGAGGCAAGGCCTGGGAGCCAATGAGTCATTCTGTCTTGGCACAGACTCCCCAGGCTCTTGGGGGAAACAAACAGACTTTGTTGAGAAGGAGCTCTCCTGCCTATGAATGGCCGCTAGTCAACTCTTCAGAGGAGCCCTGTAACCTGTGCCTGCCCGGTCTTCGCCCCTCTTGGCCTGGAGAAACCACAGTGACTTGGGGGCGGGGGTGGATTTTGGAGCTCAGATCTTTGTCGTCAACATGGAACAAAGATGTCAGACTCTGGCTAGAGAGAAATTTCTTGGGGTCCCATCTAGGGGGTGAGCTTCTGACTCTCACTTCAGCTGTCTCATCAATGCTTGGGCAAAAAAGAGTCGTTTTGACACCGAATTCCCGAGTTCTCTCTTCATTTAATTCTGCATTTAGTAGCCAGGCATCTCAGGCATCTTCGTCGTCTTCTTTTTTGTTTTTTTGTTTTTTTTGAGACAGAGTCTTACTCTGTTGCTCAGATTGGAGTGCAATGGCGCAATCTCGGCTCACTGCAACCTCTGCCTCCCAGGTTCAAGTGATTCTCCTGCCTCAGCCTCCTGAGCAGCTGGAATTACAGGTGCCCGCCACCATGCCTGGCTAAGTTTTGTATTTTTAGTAGAGATGGGGTTTCACCACGTTGGCCAAGCTGATCTCGAACTCCTGACCTCAAGTGATTCTCCCACCTCCACCTCCCAAAATGCTAGGATTACACATGGGTGCCACTGTGCCCAGCCAGGCATCTTCTTAATATTGGAAGTAGTCTCATTTCCAGAGCTCCCTTTTCTACGTTTATTCATCTTTGTCTGAGGAACTTCTCTGGTGAACATGCAGCTTTATGATGTGATGTTTTAGAGGATATTTTATTTTCTTGGCAGCTGTTATGAGAATTTCTTAAGGACAGACACACACTCTTGGGAGAGGAGAATATTAAAAAAGGTCTCTTTGGGAATGAGTGATGGGAGCCAGTCTTCCTCGGCCTGAATGTGAGAAAGCCCATGGAGAGGGAGACAGAACTGGGAGTTACTCCCAAGAGGGAAGGAAGAAGAAGATGGGAGGTGAGCGCAGGATTGAAGCTGGTGGGACACAGGAAGACCAGCCCAAAGCCCCTGCGATGTACCCCTTCCTGTGATCACAAAGCTTTCAGTAAAGTCACTGAATTCAAAGTGTTTCAGACAAGTGGGTTTATTTTGGAAATTCTTTTAAGTAATGGGTTTTTGTTCAGCTTGATGGGGGTGGAATTTGAAGCCACATGCAGGTGCATTCAGAGCTCCAAAGCTAAGAGACATGTGAGGAATAGGTGGAGTTCACAGCAATTCTGGGGACAGCTTGGGATTCTTGCAAGTCTGTGGAATTAAGTTTTGGACGAATTTTAACCAAATCTCCCAGGAGTGGGGGCCATGGAGAATATGAGAGTTACTTTATTAACATCCCTCTGACAGCTCGCTGCACTGATGTTGCCATTTTTCTCCTTCTCTAGCAAGGAGTAGGGGCTTGGTCTACGTCTGTTGAGGCTTGCTGTGACTGAGGGTATGCAATGGTATCCAAGGAGGAGGCTGTGCAACCAATATGAGGTGTAACCTTGTTTATTAGCACCTTGGAGCAGGACAATGAACTGGGACAACATGGTAGGCACATGGTGAGTCTTCCACTCATTAACCCAGATGGAGGTCACAGCTCCATCTTGGCTGCTGCCAGGAAACAATAACTTGTCAAAACTTCAGGCAAAAGCACCAAGTTCCAGCTCATTGGAACCCAATTCCTAGATGAGCACAGGCAGAAGAGGAAGTTGTGCTTGAATAGCCCCAGATAGGCCAAGCAGATGTTGCGGGGGACTCCTTTCAGCAGAGCTAGAGAGCTGGCTGGGCTCTCTAGCCCAAACAGGGCCCCTGGGAGAGTGGCTGATGAGGGCCTCACAGTGCTAGGAGCTGCCAAGTGCTTGGCTCTGCCCCCCTACCCCGGAGATGGCTTGGCCTCCCGCCAGCTGAGTTTGAAAGGGAGGGATAAGGATAGGCAGTAAGTCTCACATGGGGAACTCTTGCAAAAGACCCAGCAATGCTTTTGGATAACATCCCATTGTCACAGGCTGCAGAGACTCCAGTGGGGCTGGGTTACAGGGAGAGATAGAAGCCTGGTGCAAGGAGAGGCTAAGGCACTCCTTTTCTGCACCACCCTTACTCACGGGGAGGGACGTAGATATGAACGGTGTAATGCAAAACAGGTCTCTGAGCTGCCCTGCCTGCTGTGGCTGGGAGAATAATCACAGCCTCCCTCAGGCCAAACAAGGGCTTGCCTGGAACCCAGACACATTCCAGAAAGAAATGAGAAGTCTGCATATGCATGATCAAGATGCGTGTGTGTGTGTGTGTGTGCGTGCACATGTGTGCACACGTGCACTTTGGCATGGTCCACTGTGGGTGCCCTCTGTATGTGTGTGTATGTGTGTTTGTGCATGTAAATATGTGAGTGTATGTTCAGTATGTGTGTGTGAGCATGGATATGTGTAATGAGCGAGTGGGAAGGTGTGCATGATTGGTAGCCTGTGTGTATACATCGACAGTAAGGGTGTCCTTTCCTCGTGTGCCTGTGTCTTTGGTGTCCATGGTGTGTGTTTTGTGATGGTGTGTCTGCCCGTATGTGCCCGGTCAGTGTGCACATTGAATATGCATGCTTGTGTGTGTGTCCTGTGTGTGTGTGTGCGTGTTTGTCCACATGCTTAGTGATGTATTTGTTTTGGGCACATACATATATGTCCCATATGTATGTGCTTCTGGATGCCTCCTGTGTGTGCTTGGACCATGAATGTGTATGTATGCAAGATGTGGGCCCCAAATGCATATGTCATCCTAGTAGGCAGGTTGTATGTGCATTGGATAGATGTGCATGTCCCAGGTGTATGTATTTATTGCCAAACCGCTGTATGTGTCTCCTGCACATGTCGTTTGTGTGAATGAATGAGAGAGCAAGAGCACAGAATCAGAAACCATGCATGTGTTGGTGCTACCGATTTGAGGGATACCCAGCTTGTCAAGCACCAACTTAAGCTATTAGAGCGCCTTAGCAGGGCATACAGGACCTGCTCAGTCACAAGCCCTCCTACCACTCCACTGCAGCCTTATCACTTGCCATGTCACACCCCCACCCCCCAACCCATTGTCCCCTTGGTTCTAATCCTATAAAACTGCCCACAGCTCCTTGAATGGGTTAGGTGGCTCCATGCTTCTGGGCTTTTGTTCATGCCCTTCCCTCTCCTGGAATGCCTCTTGCCTTCTCCCATCTTTCTGACACCCACTCATTGTTTAGAATTAGGCTCCAGTCTCCACACATCTGTGAAGTCTCCTTGAACCGGCCGTTTCCTTCTTTGTCTTTCAACACATTTTTCTCAACACATCTCTAACATTTGAGGGTCTTGTTTGCCTATATGTCTCTTTTCCTATCCATGGTGGTAACCACTAGGGCAAAGACAATGCTATCACACCCCAGGGCTCCCACGAAGCATGCTGTCATCTCACAGTAGCCACATTAGACAGAGAACTTTATCCTCACCGGAGAGATAAGCCGAACTTAGAAGCACAGAACTGCTAGGTAACTAGGCAAGAAATAAACTCTGTTTCTGACCCTGGGGCACATGTATGATATTGTCACACTGTTTCTAGGCTGAAATTTATTCATCTGATTGATTGATTCCATAAGTATTTATTGAGCACTTGCAGTATACCAGGTGCTGTTCTAAGCACTCAGAACATAGTTCAAAGCTGTCCTCATGGAGCTTACATGTTAGTTCTGGTCCACTCATGGGGACTTGAAACGGTTGATGATGATGATGTTGATGATGATGATGATGATGATAATGATGGTGTGTGTGTGGGGTTTGGGGGGAGGCAGGAGAGTCTCAAGATCCAACATTACCTCAGAAAAATTGTTACCTGAGGGTTCATTTGTGCAACTGCCAAATTGAGGGGAGGAGATAAGAACCATTCTCAGAAGAGAAACTGGGCAATCAGAATAATGGCTCCCAAAGATGTCCACATCCTTTGGGAGGTGACATGGCCAAGGGGAATGAAGGTTGCAGATGAAATGAAGGTTGCTGAGCTAACTTTAAAATAGAGAGGTTCTCCTGGATTATCTGGGTGGGCCCCATGTAATCACATGGGATCTTAAAAATAGAAGGGAGGGCACAAGAAGAAAGAGTCATGTGATGCAATTTGAAAAGGACTTACCCACTATGGCTGGCTCTGAAGCTGGAGGACGAGGCCAAGGGCTAACAGGCAGCTTCTAGAAGCTGAAAAAGGTAAGATATGGCTTCTCTTCTAGAGCCTGCAGAAGGAACACAGCCCTCCCAACATCTTGAGTTCAGCTCAGTAAAACCCACATTGATATTCTAACCTCCAGAATTGTAAGAGCATGCATTTGTGTTGTTTCAGGCTGCTAAATTTGAGGTTAATAGTTATAGCAGCAATCAGGAATGAATACAGGAGCCAAAGTCTCAGGGCAGAAGAAACTGGTTCTTGCATTAAAATAGAATCTAGATGGGGGCTTGATGGGATAAAGGCATAACAAAAGGTGAGGTCTGTTGAATGAGAGTCATCAATGAGCAAGCTTCAGCTGTATACACTCAGGTTAACGGTCACAGTGCATGCACATTGGGCTTCTGGTTGGCCTCAACTGCAGTGACAGGTGCATTTCACCAAGATATAGGGAGTTATTTAAAGGAACACCACGGGCTAATATTCCTGCTGCTAATTTTAGGAAAAAAGCGAGACTAACAGGGACCAACAGAACAGTCACTGCTACTGAAAAACTGTCCCACAATGTGAACTTAATCCAGACCCAAACTCCTAGGACCTGTGCAGGCAAGGCTCTGGTGATGGTGAGCCCCAGGCCCTGTCCTGAAAGAAGGTCAGTCTGATTCCAGACAGACCCCCTCTGCTTGATTGTCATCCCTGCTGCCTGAAAGCCCTGGGTGGTGATGGCCAGTCAGCATTGGAGGCATCAATAGCTATAAAGTGAATAATTACATATTTCCCACTTAGGCTCCTAGTATGGGGCTGAGAGAAAGATCCACAAATAGGGCTGCTACTATGGAAGCTCATGAGGGAAACTGGCCTGAAGCTGAGGGACAAGGAGGGGTGGGTTCCATTACCGCAATTAGCTCACTGTGTAAACAGCACTTAAGGGCTGTATCTGGGAGTTTGCAGTAATCCATCTGAAATAGACAACTATTTTATGCAGGGAGGCATGAGGGGAATTCTTTCCAAGTCAATTGAATAGTCTAGTCTGCAAACAGTCCTCGTCCTCCTCCTTCAGGGTCTACCTTGCCTCCCCCTCCTCCATAACAGCTGTGTTCCCTTGAATGGTCAATCAAGAGCCCTAAGAACCTGGCATGTGGGAAACTTTAAGCATTGCCTGGGCTCTGTTTATCCCATGCTGGGGTTTTGCAGAACTTCTTTCTTCCTTCCTGACAATCGCAATGCTCTTTGTTCTGTCCGCTGTGGATTTAGGTGTTGCAGATACAAGGGGTAAGGGAGCTGTGTTTGCTGTAGAGGGAAGGTGCCTCTGCACCGAGTTAAGAGGCCCGGGGAGATTCCTACCCAAACCTTCCCTAGGTTTCTCATTCTTCTGAGGATCCGCAAGCTGTCTGTGTGCAGCTCCTGAATGTTTCTCTCTCTCTCTCTCTGGAATCATGGTTGAGGCCACCATTTTATCATCAGACTGGACTCTGGGTAAAGCAATTCTGCTCAGAACTGGGAAAATTCCAATTACTAAGTTTCAGAAACTGAAATATATTATACCTTTTCTAGCAACCTATTCTTGTATTTCTCCTGTTTTGGCTCTTTGGAAGGAAATAGCTAAAAATTGTCATGAAGAGACATTAACCAGGTTAAAAAATATAACACTGACATAGTGACTCTAGCGGGCCATGGTTTACTTGCCTCCTTTCCCCTACATCTTGGTCTATATAATTTGAGGTCATACACATTTTGTATAAAGATGTTGAAACAAAAATGAAGGTCTGAATCTTAACCAACTGTTTAGTGACTTAAGGGAGTCACACTAAAGTGCATATTTTTCTGTAATACCAAATGCCACGTAAAGAATGGTAAAGAAGGCCAGGCGTGGTGGCTCACATCTGTAATCCTAGCACTATGGGAGGCCAAGGTTGGTAGATCATGAGGTCAGGAGTTTGAGACCAGTCTGACCAACATTATGAAACCCTGTCTCTACTAAAAATACAAAAATTAGCCAGGCATGGTGGTATGAGCCTGTAGTCCCAGCTACTTGGGAGGCTGAGGTAGGAGAATTGCTTGAATCCAGGAGGTGGAGGTTGCAGCGAGCCAAGATCGTGCTGCTGCACTCCAGCCTTGGTGATAGAGCAAGACTCTATCTCAAAACAACAACAACAACAACAACAACAAAGAATGGTAAGGAAAGCACTTGTGACAAACAAATATGTCCCCAAACATGGCCAAATGGTACCCTTGGGGGGTGGTGGTGCATAATGGCTCCTCGTTGAAAGCAACTTTCTTAAATGAATGAATTTTTATAACTCTACAAGTTGGGGGTTTCACCTCAGAGAGGTGCAGTGTCTTGCCAGAGACCACCCCGGTACTGAGAGTCAGGGTTCAGGCCCCTTCCATAGCTCTGCAGCTGTGCCATGGATTGTTTCAGAGCATTCCTTGCGGCCTGCAGCAGGGGCGGGCCTTTCTAAGTTCCATCTAGTGGACATAGTACAGTAGGCCTCCTTTCTCAGCATACAGCAGCTTTCTAGATCTGGCTGCGAAATGAACAACACAGTCTCTGTTATAAAGAAAACCACAGCTTGAAAAAAATAGTAGGGACACGGCTGATTCATCAGGGTGACTCATACCTGGGATCACGGCGCCTCAACTCGGCTTCCCATGGCCTGTCGTGGCTTGCGAAGGACCATGCAACTTGAAAAGACAGAACTTTCCCCTTGAATGCTGGGGACGGATCCACCTGGCTGGGTACAGGATGAGTTCCACGCAGCCAGCCATCAAGATAACTTCATCAGGGACGCGGAATCAGATTTCAGAGAATACAGTGGACAGCCTTGGAAGGCACTTGGAAGTTTCCAGTCCTATCCCGGCCAGTTCAGTGCACCCCTTCGTGAAGAGCTTATGGTCCTTGGGAGCAGTGGCCAGTTACAGTGTGCACAGTAAGGCATTTCAATAATCATTTAGCAAGGTCAGAGCTGGTGAGGGAAGTGGGTCTTCGCATGCAGGCAGATATGGGTGATAATTATCCTGGAAAATGTGTCACGTCAAGCTGCGGAGTTCATCTCTACATATAAACCCATAATGCCACTGTGATTACATCAGGCCTCTGGGAGGCCACGTGCATGGTCCTCTGTTATCTGTTGATAGATTACTCTGTAATTGCACTCACATCGTTTTCTTGGGGACAAGAGTGTGTAATTGTCTTGTTTCGTGTCTCTCACATTTCTTGTTGTGCAGTTAATCCCCCTGATCTGGTTCGCCAAGAGACTGAGTTTACAGAGATGTGGGTGAATTTCCACTACCCCTATTAGGGGTCTTTGTGCCCCTCAAGCCTACGGTTGCCCGAATTCCACCCATTAGAAAAAAGAATGGGCTAATTAAGCCTGGCAGCCTAATTTTGTGCTTTCTAATTTTGCCCTTTAAATGCATCGTAATTATCAGATGCAAAATACATTTTCAAATGCAGAGCCACTGACGGGTGTATTTTTAAATGTGCGGGGCTAAGATGGGAGTTAGCAAAGAAGCAGGCAATATTTTTAACTTGTATCATTGGGCAGGAAAAGGCCATTGTTTCTCTGATTCCCACCACTGCATTTGGAATGAAAATAACGTTTATTCCATGTGTTACTGAAATGCGTATTATTGTGTTGCTGCCACTGGAAACGCCGCTGGGTGACATGTTCTTTGGGATGTGCTTGGACAAAGGAGGTGAGATCACAGCCTGAGACTCGTGTCTTCACGTTAAGGCATGGGGTACATGCCTCTACAGAGGCTGCAAGAAGTCAGGGTTGGTGTAGATGGGAACTTGGAAGAGCTCTTTGTGACCACATAACACAAGTCCTTTCTTCTTATTTGTAATAGCTCTTAAAATTATTGACAAAAGCATGTACCCAAAGCCTTTGATTACTAGAGCTTTTGGACATAACTGTTTTTACTTGTCCCCAACCCCCCACCAAGAGGTATTTTAAAATTTTATTCAAAGTGAATGCTGAAAACAAAAAAAAGTCATAATGACATATCCTATTACATTTAAAATATGTATGTATCTTGCTTAATGTGTGCAGTCCATATAAACTGTATACCCCACATATCAATGTAGCATAATGCATTTCAGTGGGTCTAGCATCAAAAATAACCATGAAAGAGAGATTAGCCTGAGACTCGGCTCCGTGGAGTGGTTCCCTCTGCAAGTTTTTAAGGTTCTTCATTTCATGAAGCCCTTTGTTTTATAGACGGAGAATCTTCTCCCACTTCCCCTTCGGGAAAGAACAATGTACTCTCTGCACATGAACCCACTGCTCCTTCTTGGACCCTGGGGTACATTCCAAAGGGGTGTCGACATCTCACCGCAGAGACTTGGACTGTAAGAAGAGCAACTTGCTCACAGGCCTTTATGCCAGCAGAGCTCTCTGGAAGCCACTGGATCCTGTCTGGAATCCCTTCCAATTAGGTACAATAAAACGGATCACATAAATGTTCATAGCAGCATTATTCCCAAAGGGCAAAAGGTGGAAACAATCCAAATGGTGAATGGATAAACACATTCATGTTATAGCCCATGATGGAATATTACTCAGTTTTAAAAAGGAATGATGCCCTGATTAATGCTGCCACATGGAAGAACCTTGAAAACATGATAGGAAGTGAAATCAGCCAGACACAAAAGCCACATTTTGTAAGATTCAGTTTCGTTACTGGTTGATTTGAGAATCAATGTTTTTATGTATTCTCGCACTGCCCAATTCTCAAAAGGGTTTGCAGCAGCTTACAAACACGCCCACACAAATGGAGCCACAAAATAATGGCAAACTGACAATGGAATGGAGGATGAAGGAAGAAATGGTGAATATTAGATTTGTGGTGGACAACCTAACAAGGCAGGCTCACTTGGGACAGTAGAAAAACCTGATGTGGCTGCACCATTCTGTCTGATTCCATTTATATGGAATGCCAGAACAGGCAAATTCATAAAGTAAATTCGTGGTTCGGGGGCTGGGGGAAGGGGATCATGGGGAGTTACTACTTAATGGGGACAGGATATCCTTTTGGAGTGTGATGAAGATTCTCTGAAATTAGATGGTGGTGATGGCTGCACAACCTTGTGAATATACTAAAACCATTGAATTGTACATTTTTAAAGGGTGAATTTAAGGATATGTGAATTGTATCTCTGTAAAAATATTGGGTTACATTATAAAATTGAAAAAAAAAAGAAAGATCAATGACCTCTTTACTTCTGTGTTTTCCCTTAGAAATGGAAACCAGATATTTGTTTCAATATCGATTTGGTGATGCTTGGTTTCTTTAAAGGAGACAAAATTTCTGTGGATAAGTCACAAGGTGGCTTGAGAGGCTGTCCATGGGCCCAGCAGTATGGGAGAAGGAATACCCCTGTGGAGACAGCACCGGTGATTGTCCAGGCCTGAGAAAGGCAAAGGCTCTTGTTGAGCTCGCAAAGGTCAGTGTAAGAAAATCAGTGGGAGCAGGTACACATTATCCTTGGAGTCAGACAACCTGGGTTTACATCCTGGCCACACCACTAAGAGCTGTGTGACCTTAGTCAGATTGCCTAAACTCTCTGTGCTTAAATGACCTCATCGACAAGATGAGGAAACTAATAGTACCTACCTTGATGCCTGCTTTTGGGGATTCAATGATGAATTGTCATCTGTAAAGAGACCCAGAGTTCTGTAAACTGCTATGTGTATTTTTATCAAACAAAATAATCTGGTAATTGTTTTAATTTCTTTTTGCTACTGTAACAAATTAGCACAAATTAAGCAGCATAAAATAACTCAAATGTGCTATCTTACCTTTCTGGCAGTCAGAAGTTGGAAATGGGTCTCTGGGGCTAAGATCAAGGTGTCGACAGGACAGTGTTTGTTCTGGAAGCTGCAGGGGAGAATCAGTTCCCTTCTTTTCCCAGTTTCCAGAGGTCGCCCAAGTTCCTTGGCTTGTTGCCCTGCACCACACTGACTTTTGCTTCCGACGTGACTTCTCCTCCTCGGATTCTGACCCTCCTGCCTCCCTCTTATGCGGACCCTGTGATTATATCTGGCCCACCTAGATAACTGAGGATGATTGCCCCCATAAAGACCCGTAACTCAATCACACTTGCAAAGTTCTTTTTACTATGGAATAAAACATATTCACAGGTTCTGGAGTTTAGGATGAGGAGATCTTTGGGGGACCTTTAGTCTGTCTACTACAGGAATATATTAATTTATGGTACAGACAGTTAGACCTACATGCAGTTAGGTAGGGGCTTAGGAAGTAGTTGAGGCACTCTGAGACTTTTCCTTAATTCAATTACACCAAGGGGTCCTGGGTCTGAGGAAAGCCAGGCTGGCATCCTAGACCTTTAGCCCTCATCATTCTAGTCCCTTCTACATCAGCGGAGGAAAGAGATATCCTGCCTCCTGCAGATCCTTGGACAAAAGGTCATATAGTACTTTGCTCCCCATTATATAGACACATCATCCACAGGCTCCCTGGCTTCCCATGTTGGCTCGTGTCATTTGATCAATAAAGACTACCCGGACCATCCTGTTCAAAATCACAACATGGCCTCTTTCTCAGCTCTTCCCATGTTATTTCTCTGCTGAATTTTTCTCCATCTTACCATCTAATGCTTCATATAATGCATGTATATATAAATAGGACTTGAAAATTAAGCTCCTGTTAGAGCAAAAACAGTGCCTTGCCTGAGAGAGGCTCTCGTCTATATTTGTTGGCTGACTGAGTGAGTGAATGAGTGAGCTTCTACAGGACATTTGCACGCTGTATTCCATTGTAGATGGAGACTTGTTTGTCTCCCTCACTGAACTGGAAACTCCTGGAAGGCAAAACCAAGTTCAAGTCTTCTCCCAAGGGTTCTTTGCAGAGGGTGTGGCACACCAGGAGCACTGCTAATTGTTTGGTGAATGGCTGAAAGGGTCAGAAAGTGGCCTTTGGAGACAAAGGGCAGAATGCATGGCTGTCTTGAGGGCCAGTCATGTGTCTGGACGGGAACTCTGGGAAGATTGCATCACAGGCAGGGACCAAGGTCATTCTGTCTTAAGGTACAAAGGCAGCAGAGCCTCCTATTCACATGACTTGTGACTTTCAACATTTCATTTACCTTAATTTGTATTTGCTTTGACTGAAGGAGTTCATTCTCAGACGATTCCTTAGTAGATATGTCACTGCATAGAGTGCCTGTGCCCTGACCGTTGGCTTGCAGACCCACAGGATCTGGAATGTGCGGCCTTACCCGGCAGGGTGTGGTGCAAGGCAAGTGTGAGGCAGCACATCAACCCCACTGTTTAACAACGGGCTGGCTAGATACATTTGTGGGACCAGCACAGCCTTTGGAGGCATTCGCTTTTATGAAATCTGGTAGAAGCTTAGAACTTCCATCAGCACCTCCCGTAGTAAACCTTACAAGCAGCATCCACAGTAAACAGTAACAAAAAAAATCACAGCAATGACCATACCCTCCTCTATCATCATGAAAGATGAACATGCTGAGGCTCAGAAAGGGGGCTGATTAATCCTATACCACAGAAGAGCTAGTGGTAGAAAGGTGACGGGAGCTCCACTTGCTTGGCTTTCAAACCAATGCTCCTACATAATTCCCAGTGAAGAGGCAGGGAATATTCTCATTCACTCATTGATTCATTGAATCATGAATTTAATTAGTCATCCAATTGATCACTCATCCTTTCTTTTCTCTCCAGCCCTATCTTGCCCCCTTGCTCCTCCCTGCCTGGCCACACTACTGTGCTCTTTCGTGTTCCAGCAGATACCATGGCTTCTCCTACCGCAGGATCTTCGCACGTGCTATTCCTTTTTCCCTGGAACACATTCCTCCCCACTGCTTGCCCAGCTGTTTCCTAGTCACTCTTCTTCTCTCCTCAGGGAAGTCTTCCCTAACCTGCTTGGGTCGTATCTCAATATTCTGTACTCTCAGCACGTCATCTCCCTCCCTCCCTATTATACAGCACATCTTGATTACAGTCTACCTCACCCATTAGATTGTGAGAGAGTTCAATGAGAACAGGGACTGAATATGTGCTCAATTAATATTTTTGAATGAATGAGTAAATGATTGAACAAATGGATTTAAAAATTGACAACACACAGGTGCTGGGGACAGAAAGAATTAAAATGAGAATGGAATGAGCAAGTAAGAGAGCTAGAGATAAGACGCATGTGTAAACAGTTATAATTCAACTTAGAAAGTGGTTTCCACTAGAAGAGAAGTCACAATCCATACTGTGGATTTTGGAGCTAGAAGCTCACGTCTGGGGTTGTGGGGGAGGGCCTAGTTTTGGAAAGCTTCCCAGAGGAAGTCGGCTTTTAATCTATATTTATCCTAGGGAACCTCACAATCTAGCAGACAGGATACGGCAAACACCAGAGCCAGAGAAGTGCTGTAAGGCCTGGTGGGCTGCCATAGACTGTGCCCAATATGAATGTCTCTACCAGACAACTTTAGGGGCCCATGCCAAAGTCTATTCCTAGGGAGCTATCAAACCTGTGTAGGATGGGACTTTGGGCAGCCGAACTGGCAGGTGGGGCAGCTCCCACTCCCTCGCCATGTAAATCTGGAGGAGCCCAGGTTTTCTCACATGCCAAGGTCCAGCAGCTTTCTAGGGTGGGGTAGGGTAGGTCCCTCTAGGGAATGCTCCATCCCCTGAACATCTGGATGGCAAAGAACTTGGCACAATCCTTGCCTCCCCAGGGAGGCTTGACATCCAGTAAACCAACTGGTTTGACAAGCAATTAAACCTGCCCTAACACAACGAAAGGCATTAGTAGGACACTGTCTTACTTGGCCATAGCATTAAGGTTCATAGAAAGAATGGAGAATCATAGCACCCTGGAAGTGCACAGCATCTCTCATATCCAATTTATCTAGGAGTTTCTCCTGTAATATATTTTGTTCAATGTGTTATTTATTTATTTAAGACAAGATCTCACTCTGTTGCCCAGGCTGCAGTGAAATGGTGTGATCATGGTTCACTGCAGCCTTGACCCTCTGGGCTCGCGTGATCCTCCTGCCTCAGCCTCCCCAGTAGCTAGGACTACAGGCACTTGCCACTATGTCTGGCATTTTTTTTTTTTTCGTAGAAATGTGGTCTCACTATGTTGCCGAGACTGATCTTGAGCTCCTGGACTCAAGTGATCCTCCCACCTCAGCCTCCCAAAGTGCTGGGATTACAGGTTTGAGCCACCAGGCCTGGCCTTGGTCAACTCAGTTTATGCTTAGAGACCTCTGAGGGTAGGACAGTTAACCTATTGTAGGTAGAAAGGTTCCGATTTTCAGAAATTTCTTTCTTTATTTCCTTCTGATTCTGTCCCTATCATGGAATGTACTATTGAGCCAGTTTGGCAATTTCTCTCATACTAGGTCTGACTTTAAGGCTGGGCTGACCATAGAGGAGGAAGACAAGATGATCACCTCTGTTGCACTGGAACATCAACTTCTGTTAATACATCCCAAATCTGTGTTAACATCTTCATCAGCCAGATATCACCTTTGCTTTATATTGACCATTCTTGTTGACTAGGACACTGCTGGCTTTTTTTTTCTTTTTTTTTTTTTTTTTTTAGCTCTTGTATGTTCCTGCTTAGTCTTTTTTTCTCCAACCTATTTTGTGTTTTCAGTTTTTTCTTCTAAATCAAAGTGGGGGTGTTTTGCATCTATTTTTGAATCAGTTTTAATGAGATGTTACCATTATTCCAGCCTGATAAATATGATCAGACCCTGGTCCTTTCATCATTTTGATTGCCTTATGGTCTTCCTGCCATCCACGAATTTGTCTACCCAACACAACGCTGCCACCTTGGGGATCACATTTCAACATGAGTTTGGGTGGGAACCAACCATATTCACACATAGCAATGGGTCACGTTTCAACTCCTTTTGGGGAATTGTGAAATTTGAGGTGGGTTAATGTAGAAACCAGATAAGTAACTGAAGCCCCCATATGGAGAACCCACTCCTTGGGATAACCCAGAGCCTCCTTTCATGAGAAATTCCGCCTGGCTTGGTAATGGACTCATCTAAGTACTAGCCAAGGGTGAGTGGGTTTTCTGTGCATTTGCTCCAGATGGTCACACCAGGTCTTTGGTGTAACTGTGAAGTGCATGGGAGGGGTGTTTCAGACTCCTATCTTCTTTCCTCCAAAGTTAACCAGAGGGTGGGTTCAAAACTTTACCCTAACGTAGGGGTCTACATGAGAGAAGCTTTTCAAAAGCTTTTGGAAGCAAGCCAAAGAGGAAGGGCGCCAAAGGGGCTCTTTCCTGCCTAAATCTATGCAAATTGGTGGTTTGCCCTCCAAACATGAGTGTTTATCTCAGTTTCCTTTTTCAACTGATTGAGAGATTGGAAGAAGCAGAGAAGTGGTGACCCCACCTGCACTCTGCCCCTTTGAACTGCTTTGCTCCTCCAAAACCTGGAATTTTGACTCCATCACCTCTTTTCAAAGGAGGAACCCAAAAGCCCTGGTCTGCTTTGCTCCTTGCCCAATCCTGAGAATGCCCTTCCCGTACGCTGTTCCCAGACCTTTCTTTGCACTGAAGTTGACTTCCGGTAACCAACTTAAGTTCTCTTGGAAGTAAAAAGCAGAGGCCATTCTCCTTAACCCCTCTGGAAATGAAACACAGCTAAATACATTGATGCTCACCTGAATTTTATTTCTATCATCAAAGGTGGGGAGCACAGAGTCAGAATGTTAACATCTGCAAAGTTCGGGTGAACACCAGGTACAACTGTTTTGTTACAGACAAGCAACTGGGTCCAGAAGAGAACAGGGAATTTGCCTCGAATGATCTAGATGACCACTCAAAGGGCTTATTTTGAAGGTTGCAGACTCATAAGAGTTGGAATAATCATTCCGAAGCTCAGAAAGCTTGCTACACAGGCCAGATGATTGTGTAGCAGCTGCAGTGCATTCTAGCTTTCTCAGGCACTTTACATACGTTATCTGCATCTTCACAAAAATATCTAAGGCCACAGTGGTTTCTTATTCTCTCTCTTTTTTTTTAAAGAAGTTACTGACCTAGTTAACGAATCTGATGAAATCTAAAACTCTTTCCCTCATAAAAATTCATACATATAGACAATAATATTCAATTTTAAGGGCACCTTAAGGTGCCTTTAAGGATCCATGGACTCCAGGCTACAAGTCCCTACTTTAAGTTCAGTATTATTATTTTTCATGTAGAAAATGAGTAAACTGAGGCTCAGAGAAGTTACATGCTATACCCATGCACAGTATGGCAATGTGTGCCCTGAAACAGATTGACTGGGCTTCAAAGAACAATTGCTTTCTTGCCCAGAATACACTGAGATGAAATGTCACAGATGCCAGAAGGCAAATATTCACTCATTCTTTACTCGACTAATATTTTTTTTAAAAGACATCTACTAAGTGTCTGGCATTGTATAAGAGATGGCCCTTTGAAGCTTACACAATGTCTTGCACAGCTGATAGTCAGGTTACGTATCTTCAAGAGACATATTTCAACTGGGAGCATATGGCCTGCTTTCCCACAATTTGTACCTTCAGTAAGAGTGGACATACAGTAGTCCATAGTGAAGGAGATAGGGGTGGTTCCCCTAACAAGGACTTTATTGTCTGAAAAGAAGTAGCCAAGGAACAAAATCAGCCAGTACCCAGAAGCATCCCTTCTAAGCTGACATGCAAGGAATTGAGATCACAGGGGGATGATTAACAACTGATTTTTTAAGAGTAAAAATTTAGGTTTTTGTCTCAGAGTAGTGTCATGGTTAAACAGTATCCCTCTTGTACCTTGGTGAGAGGTGATGGGTCTGGGGACCACATCTTACCTGGTTGATCCTTTCCTGCTACTCTCTGGGGTATCCAAGTGACATGTGGTTGAAGTAAAGAGCAAAGAGCCAGCAATGGGATTGGAGGTCCCCACCAGGAGCCTGAGTCTGGTAAGACAGATACTGTCTAGAACAGAGCAAGTAACCCAGTCTGGTTTGTACAGGTGATGGGATGGAATGGCCAGATTCCTCTCCTTGCTCCATTTATTGCCCAACTCAGTGACCTCTGGCCAGTCTCTATAGCAGCCTGGGCTTCTGTATCTGATCTTATTATATCTTTCCTGATTTCTGGTAACCAGGGTTTTCTCTACCTTTCTTCTGAGTCACTGAGTTTCTCTTTTGGGTCTCTGCATTGGCCCTAGGATGACCTAAAATCTAGAGCTCCTATATCTAGAGAGAATGCAACTCTAGTTTACTCTAGTTAGTTCAGCTCTGCCCTAGTATTCATGAAGATAAAGCTTAGGAAATCATCCACCTTGGTGAAATACCATAAGGAGTTGTGGAATGGTATGGAGCAGAGTAGGGGGTGGGTATAAGGGCACACTAGGACAATTAACTGATAATGTCTAAGCAAGGAGACTGTAGGGGTGAAGTACTGGATTGTTGCAATAGTGGTTGCGGTTCTGGCCATTACTTTCAATGGCAAAAACTGCAATTACTTTTGTACCAATGTAATAATTCCAAGTATTTCCATTCTAAAGGATCATTCGATGAGGTTCCAACCTTCTTGCACATTAAGGGCCTTGCATTCTCGTCCTGCCTCAGCCACTACGTCTGTGCGATATTGAACACGTCACTTCTCCATCTGGGGATTCAGTTTCTTCATCTACACCATGAGTGGGACCTTAGGATTTACTCAGCCTGCTTTCTGCCCTAAAAATCTAGACTTCTCTTTGAGACTTGAGAGACAAAGCATCCAAAATGACTTTCTTAGTTTGAGGTATAATTTGCATACAATGACATGCTGTTCAGTGTGCTGTTGACTCAAATTTCGACAAACACATATACTTGTGTAACCTCATTTACCAACCAGGACACAGAATGTTTCCCTCACCACAAAAAGTTCCCTTATGCCAATTTCCAGTCAGTTCTCCACCCCAGAAGCAACCACTGAATTGATTTCTATCACTGTAGGCAAGTCTTCTATGAAATTCTAAAATTTTATATAATGACATTGTACACTATGTTCTTCTGTGTTGCCTGATTCTTTCACTCTGTATATCATTTCTGAGATTCACATATGTTGTTTTATGTATATAATTTATTCCTTTTTTGCAGAGTAATATTCCGTTGTATAAATATATCAGAGTTTGTTTGTCTATTTTTCTGTTGATGAACATTTGGCTTCTTTCCAGTGTTTGCCTGTTATGAGATAAGCTGCTACGAACATTCTTTCATAAGATTTTTTTTTAGACCTACATGTTTTCATTTCAATCCCCCTGAGAGTAGAAGTGCTAGGTCATTAGGTGGATATATGTTTAACTGTTTGAGAAACTACTCAGCAATTTTCCTAGGTGATTTTACCATTTTACACTCTCACCAACAATGTATGAGAGTTCTAGTGGCTCCATGTCTTCTCCATCATTTGATGCTGTCATTATTTTTCTTTTTAGCCATTCTAGTGATTTTCTCATGGTTCACAATAATTTCTATGTGCATTTGCATTTCTTCTGCTTCCATTTACTACTGAATCAAAAGCACATTAGTATCGAAATCATCTAAAAGAATCAAAGAGACTATAAACGCTTGTTGAATACTGCATTCTTTTGCCAATGTGTGGTGTGCCAAACCATGCCTCATTTAATGAATCCATTCATTCCAGATAATTCCACTCCATTTCTTTTTGCAAATATGTACTACTTGCCAAATACGTATAAGCCTCTGGTACTAGATTCCTGTCAGGATGATAAGGAAAAGTAAGACTTGTTTTGCGCCTTCAAGAGCCTTAGAGAAGAGGTAGACCCTAATATTAGGTTGGTGCAAAAGTAATTGCAGTTTTTGCCATTAAAAGTAATGGTAAAAAACTGCAATGATTTTTGCACTGACCTTTAATATCAAAGACGTTGTATTGTGACTACAGTGAAACCTGAAGGGTGTTCTCCAATTAAAGAGGCGAGTATTGGGAGAGTTCTGAATGGGGGAAAAGAATTCCTGCCACCACAATCAAGGAAAGAGACAGATGTGATTTTGAAAACTTGCATGTAAAGCAGTATTAGTGAATCCTGGTTTAGAGGCACCAGAAAAAGGGTAAACAGGGAGGTTAAAATCTGAATGCACCTCCCCATTTTCTCAACTTGGCAGGCGGTGCGCATCCTTAAGACATGGCATACTTCGTTTCACTAGTGGAGATTGGGGCAGCCAGTCCAGTGAGTTTCAGGATTGCACCAACAGGCTGGTGCCTGGGAGATGTGCAGGAGCTGGCTTGTAAAATGGGCAATGGTGTCCCAGGGGTTGAATGTAGAACATGAAGAGACAGGAAGTGGTGGTGAGGCTTTCTCTCCAAAGCCTTGGCCTGAAAAGCACATTCATTATCTGCGGGAGGAATGCCTGGGTCTTCTTTGAGGCATACCTCACAATACCCAATTGGAGGTTTCTGTTCTAGGTGAGGTCAGTGTTTTCCTAGGCCCCGGAAGAGTCATAGTTTTTGGAGCACAGTGAAGAGCCCATTACGACTGGGGAAGTGCTAGATAAGGTTTCTTTCTCTGTCCTGGCTGGAGTCACCCTAGTAGAAAAACCTAACAGAGTGGGCCTTTCGGAAAGAACATTACATTCTCTTCCTGTTTTCATGCTAACTGAGAATGGTGAGCAGAGGCAACTGCCTATTCCTTCATTACCATCTTCACCTCTATTAAGTACTGTATGCAGTACATGTACGAACTGCTGGGGATATGAAGATGAAAGTTTTGGCCCTTAAGTTTAAAGTTTAGTCATACAGAAAGATAAAATGATTATTGGAATACAGGGAAAGAAAGCACTACGACATTGTATTAGGTCATTTTTTGCATTGCTATGAGGAAATACCCAAGACTTGGCAATTTATAAAGGAAAGATTTAATTGACTTACAGTTCTGCGTGGCTAGGGAGGCCTCAGGAAACTTACTATCATGGTGGAAGGGGAAGCAAACACATCCTTCTTCACATGGCGGCAGGAGAGAAACAGCATGGGGGGACCACCCCCATGATCTAATCACCTCCCATGAGGTCCCTCCCCTAATACGTGGGAATTACAATTTGGATTACAATTCAAGATGAGATTTGGGTGGAGACACAGAGCCAGACCATATCACATATACTTGGAACTTGGGCAGGGACACCTAATCTAACTTGTAGGTACCAGGGAATATTTCTCCCAATAAATTATTCTTAAACTTAGATGAGAAGATGGGAAAGGTTAGCTAGTAAGGGGAGAAGTGCATGCCTATACTTGGAAGAAAAAGAAATCCTTGCATTCTCAGGGTATGAGCTAGAGTGGTTCACTGGGGCTAGAACATAGACTGTGAGGGGGATGCAGAAGTTTGCAAATCCTGATCCTTTGGAGCCACCGAGCTGGGTAGTGACACTTGTCAGTTTCTCTGAGTTTCTTTCGTGATAGCTGTGTGTGTGTTACAGTGCAGCTCAGCGTGTGTGTGTTGATTCTATAAATTCTGCAGCTGCAGGCTCTAGCAGTTCTGAGTGAATGCAGTCCATTAAGTTTTGCTCCCCACAGCTCATATTATAGGTCTATTTTCTGCTGCTGGGCAACACCTAGTAGCTTTTTCTTTTGTGCAAAGTTTGGACTCACCTCTGAGGAGGAGGAGGAAAGCAAAAGACAAGGGGTCACACAGAAAGTCTAACACAATTATCTGGGTTGCTACAGGGTTAGGGAATGGGGGCAAGGATATTCTATTAGAAGTTTTGGTCTTCATTTTGGAGGTGTCCACCAAGCCAGCTCTCATTCATGCCAGTAAGTAGAAAAGACTCCATGGGCTGAAATGTTGAGGGTCTTAAGAGCCTACAGAGAGCAGGGATTTAAACTCCCATGATAATACCATGCCAAAATGACTTCTATCCAGGCTAATCAGAAGTTAGCCCAAAAAGCTAGTCTGTTATAGGTAGTCCAGTGGTAAAGCAAACTTCAAATGACACCTTCATACATTATTAAGAATAACAAGGCAGAATGTCAACACATCCAGGTTAAAGGTAGCTTATTAAAAAGGAGGTGTTTGGTGCAACCTCCCATACTGGGAAATTATGACTCAACTGTCTAGAGACCACAGCACCTGGAAGCTGGAAGAAAACAGGTAGCACTGTAGGAGACAAAGTCTGGCTGTACAACCCTAGTTCCTCTGAGGATGAGGGTCATGTTTGGCTCTAGAGCTGGATTATGACCAACCACAAGAGTTGAGAGAAAAGCCTCTGTTTTAGTTCATGAAGTTCTGGACTTCTGAGGGAACAGTGATGAAGTGGGACTCCAGGAGTGGACAGGAAATCAAGGTGTTAGCAGAGAGGAACAGTATACTCCCTTTCAACTGTTCTACTTCTCCACGCTTCAAAAACTCTACTCTTCGATGGAATGGTCTCAGGACCATCTTATGTCCCTACAGCCATATTATAAGAGTTACTGCAGTCCTCTCTCTCCTTCCCTCTTCACATCTAACCAATCCCCAATATTCCCAAGTCTTGCTGATTCAACCTCATAAGTAGTTTATGAATTCACTATCTCAGTTATAGTGGCCACAACTCAAGCCCTCTGTGGCCTGGACCATTCCAGTGCTTCTCTAAATAGACTTCCTGTCTCCAATTTTGGACTCTTCCAGACTAACTCATGATCTAGAGTCAGATACTGTTCTAGAATTTGAATCCAATTCTGCCTCAACATGACTTAAACCCCTGACATGTGTAGAGGATACAGGTAAACTTCCATAGCTGCAGTCACAAGGTCCTCTCTGATGGAACCTGGCCCACTGCTTCAATCACCTCAGTCACAGCTCCCAACCTCTCACAGCTTCTTCACCACACCAACTGCCAGCTGTTCCTCACAAGCTGTTCTTCATTTGCAACACTGGGGAAACCACTGAGTCTAATTCATCTTTGTGTTCTTATCATCTATCCTAGTCCCAGAGACGGGGTCAACATGTAATAAATAACTTTTGAATAAGGGAGTGACTATCTGTGGAACTCATCCTTAACCTAAACTCATGTGGTTGTTAAAAGACTTTACAGACAGGAGTTCCAACTCCCTCCCTGTTACTTTACGGTGATGTGACCACCTTCTCAGCCTCAGTATCCTTATCCGTAAAATGGTGACAATAAATGGATTATTATGAGAATTACACAATAAAATGTCTGCAAGCTGTCACCATGGTGCTTCGAATGTGCTCAGTAAGCAGTCCCACTACTGTTATTGTTATGATCATTATCATTATTATTAATAATGATTAACTATTATTAATAGCAGTACTCCCTCTTCAGTTTATTATGGGAGCTGTTCACTCCTGTTTTGGGCATTGATTTCCTCATCTTGATATCATGGAGTTGAGTGGGGACAGCCCAGTTCCTCATCACTAAACAACAGAAATGCACTACTCCCTGAGATCACATGTATGTCTGTCACTATTAAGGGGTGTGAGTGATAGCAGGCATTTTGAGGGTGTGTGTGGAAACCAAAGGAAGAAAATAGAGCAAAATACTGACTCTAAGAAATACATAATATATATTATCTGCTGTGTGTGTGTGTGTGTTTTCTGAATGTGTTACATCTAAGCTATAAAAGTCTGGCTTTGGTCTCTGGTTTAAATTGGGGCTATGACCTCATTATCTGGGGTTGCAGGCTCCAAAATAAACCTTACTCCATAATTTAGTGAAATTCAAGAAACGATTATGTGTAAGAATCTCAGGAAGATCTCATTCTATTTCCATGTATTTCCACATCCAAAACAAACACAGTAATGCCTCTGAACATCCCAGGTGTCCACCAGTGTGGGGGGACATTGGAAACTCAGAAGTTGCTGTTGGCAGTTTCTATCAAGGCCAACTATACTTAACTTGTCAGGAGAGGTTGAAAGATTTACCCAATTTAAATCCCCTTCATGGCCTTCTGGTCTACTGTTGTTTTCTGACCTACCGCAGACCAAAACAGTCATTTCATTTGTCAAATTCATGTTTGGCTGTTGTGCAAGAAGAACCCGCATTATGCAGCAAAGATCTCCAGAAATGATTATAGCAAATGCCCTGTTATTGTTGGTTGTCTCTTGTTTTTGCTCAAAGCCTATCTCAAACTTCTTCTCTATCTTTCCTTTTAAGTTCTCACAGTGTCTGATCTAAAATAAGTGGACTCTTCTAGGTTTATGAAACGATACATGGGGGTTGGTTTAATTTTTTTTTAAATGGAAGGAATAATCGTGGGATTCAACTTGTTGCCAGGGATTATGCTAGATACCTATTACGTTGTAGGAGTCTCACTTTATCATCATGATAACCCTGAAAGAATTTTACCTCAATGGAGAAACTGAGGTTCAGAGAAGTTATTTACTTCATTAATATCACACAAATAGTGAGCAGTGGAGATGGAATTAAAAACATTTCAGAGCTTAATCCAAATTCCACACATTGCATTACCCTGACTTTTTTTTTTTTAAATACCTCCAGGAATTTTGTTTCCCAGTCACAACTCTGAATTTGTCCACAGTGGAGAATATAGTCAGGGAAGAAGTTACGGTGGTAAACGGGAAGGAGATAGAAAGCACCCCCGTCTCTCTATAGGCTGGGAAGACATATTGGTGGGTCAGAAATTAAACAGTATCTGCTCCTCATCAAAGAGAAGAGCTTTAAGATTGAATTAGAGAAAGCAGCCTGTACACTTTCCTTTTAGGGTTGTAAAATTGAATGTTCTTTATCTTAAAAATATAAAATCTATTCAATTACAACACAGAAGGTAAAATTTCTTTCCAAGTGTACCCAGAGATTATTGAAAGAGGAGAATCCTCTTAAAATCATCACGCTTTGGCATTTTGAATAAGCACCCTTGTTCACCATAGGCGTTGTGGTGCCCCAAGACTTCTTTTGGGAATGTGAAGAGTCTCCCTTGAGTTTCAAGTTTGCTGCTGCCAAATCTGGGTCCCTCCTACCCAGAAAAGACCTCTCCCAGTTGGGATCAGCGTGGATGCTTCTGTGCCAAGAATTGCCGAGAAATTCAAACAGTTCCAGAATCTGGAATAGTTACAAATTAATTGCATTTAATTACACAAGGCTCGATCATCCAATATCTTCTAGGTAGTTTATGCTTTCTTTTGGGTACTGATGTATAATTTAAAGCATAAATAATGTGAATTTCCCTTTTGGAAATATTAACTAGTGCAGTGTTTACCTAATGGAGGTTGTTATTTTACTGTTTGTGAAATTAAATTTTCCTATCTGCATTGAAGTTGTAGGTATCCAAAGAATCACTCTTGCTTTAGTAGAAGGTATTTTGCCCCAAGGAATCTGAATTGTCAAACTACGAGTACAGCTACAAGTTCTAAAATATTCAAATATATATATAGCAGTAATTCTTCCTCCCATTGGAGAAGAGAACTAGACCAAATAATTGTCTAGACTTAAACCTCCTTTTCTCCAAGTCATTTTGATGTTTACTCTGTTTACAGACCAGTGCTTAAGAACTGCCCTTCTCTATCAAGCTACCCCAGGCTCAGTATAACTTACAAACAGTATAATTTGGGGTTTGCAAAATCCCCAAATCTATAAAGAGGATGGATCAGCTGAACAAAAGGTATAGTTTAATGGAAGACTACGGGTTCTGTACCTCACTCGCCAATATTTGTTGAGGGGCCCTGGGTGGAACCCAGCATATCCCTAAATCTCACATTATCCTTTTATAAAAGTAGAGGATTGACCTACTTAATTTCTAAGGCTCCATTAGGGCTAAGGTTCATGTATCCATGGCGAAGTATAGAAGAACTCTGAACTGTTCCAAATATAATGGGCTTGGAGTAATGGAGAACTCCAAGGGCAGGAGGTAACCATTAAAGAGGAACATCATTTAGTGTGAGGAGGCATCATTTCACACTAGAGAGCCCTTGGCTCAAGCTTTGTCTCTGCCACCTACCGATTTTGTAACCCTGAGTAAGTTACTCTACCTCTCTAAACCTCCAGTTCTGTGATAAATATAAAGCCCTTGGTGCACTTTTGAGGCAGAATGAGCTCTTATTAATTGCTAAATCTAAATAAAAATTTAAAAGAAAAACTGGCGCATAGCTTATCCTAGATGTTTGTCTTCTGGGGTCTGTTTATTCTTATGTCCTCTCTTCTTCTCACTCTTCTTTCACTTTTTCTGCTAAAAAGGTGACATCTGCTTAGATTTCTGTTTTTTTGTCCACAAAGCAGTGCCATGTATTTGCTAATTCTTCCAAGTAGGGCTATCTAAGTTCAGAGCACATCTCTCCTTGGAAATTAATAGGGACACTTGTTTATTATTATTGTCTTCAAGCTGGTCTCCCCACTGCTTGTAGCCATACTTTCCAGTCTATTCTACACACTGTAACCAGACGGTCATATCCCTTCATAGTGCAAATTCCTTAATAGCTTCCCCACTGATTTTATTTATTGATCAAGCCAAAATTCCTAACAGAGCCCTGCTTATTACAGACCTTGCTAGTTTCATCAGACTCACTCTGTATCTTTGCTTTCCTCAATGAGGAGTTTTCTCACGGCATCTTAAATGTTAGCACCCTCCAGATATATCTTTGTTCACCATTCAAAGCCCACCTCAAAAGCTTCTTCGTCCTGGAAGCCCTCCTTGATCTCTATTCTGACTCCATTCATCCAAGACAAGATCACGTCTTCTTGGTAAATGTTCACATAAGAAGCCTATGCTGTCCAATTATTTTCATTTTTATTTTTTTAACAATCATTACAATTAAAATGTAAAAATTAGGCCTGGCACAGGCTCACATCTGTAATCCCAGCACTTTGCAAGGCTGAGGTGTTCCAATGGCTTTGAGCTCAGGAGTTCGAGACCAGCCTGGGCAACATGGTAAAACCCTGTCTCTACAAAACTTAGCTGGGTGTTGGTGGCATGCACCTGTAGTCTCAGCTACTTGGGAGGCTGAGGCTGGAGAATCACTCGAGCCCAGGAAGCAGAGGTTGCGGTGAGCAGAGATCACGCCACTGTACTCCAACCTGGGTGACAAAGTGAGACCCTGTCTCAGAAAAAAAAAAAAAAAAAAAAAAAAAAAAAAGAACAACTATTGGTACAACCCATAAGTTGATGTTTATTCTCTTTTCCTCCCCATATAAGCTTCAGGTCTAGGTTGTGACTACCTTTTCCACTATTAAATCCACACTGCTCAATATAGTTAGTGCCTGGCACATAGTACATGTCCAATAATATTTAATGAATAAATAACTGGCTCTTTGAATGACAACATACACATCTAAAATGAAGACAGTTCATCCTGGAATTGTAAGATGTGGAGTTCAATGCTCATAAATTATTTAAAAAGTTAGATATTTGACAGGAACAAAATGATCCTGAGATCCTGAGAGGCTCCAGGATGTACAGTTGTTGAAATGTCACCTTTAACTCGTGAGTATTGATTTACAGTTTGCTTTCTTGGGTACATAGGATTCTGTACTAGCAGGGGAAAAATCAAATTTCTGCATCTCAGTGAAGGAGAAGTCTAAGTCACATTTGGTATCATCTATCGGAAGGTTGTGGCGTGTGTGTGTGTGTGTGTGTGTGTGCGCGCGCGCGTATTTAAGGGTTTTACATTGGCATTCTTGGTGGTAAGAAGAAAAAAGACTTAAGTCATATATTTTTTTCATCAGAGATTAGTTTTGCCTATTTCAAAACTTCAGTTGAATGGGATCGTACAGAGTACTGCTTCATATCTGGCTTCTTCTATTCAGTATTATGTTTTTGAGGTGGATTCATGTTGTGGCACGTTTCGTAGTTTGTTACATGTTATTGTTATATGGTATTCCATTGTATGTATATGTCACTAATTGTTTATTCATTTCCTTTTGATGGACATCTGAACTCTGTATAGTTATTTATTATTGTTGGTGAAGCTTCCATAAATATTCTTGTACAAGCCTTTTTATGTACATATGCTTTCATCTCTTTTGGGTGCACATTAAAAGTGGTATTGCTGGGTCCTGGTGTAGGCGTATGTTTACTTTTATGATATTGCTGGACTGGTTTCCCACTGATCCTACCATTTTGCACTCCTTTCAGGTCCACAGCAACATCTGGTGCTGTCAGTCTCTTTTGTTTTAGCCATTCTAGTCAGTGCATGATATTATCTCATGGTTTTATTTATGTTTTCCTGATGACTAATGTTGAACACTTTTCGTGTGCTTTTGACCATTTGAGTATTTTTAAAATTAAGTTCCGGTTTGAGTTTCTTGTGCATTAAAAAAACTGAGTCATTTATCTTTCAAATATTGAGGATTAAGGGTTGTTTATACATTTTTATATTTTGAGTATCAGTCTTTTTTTTTTTTTTTTTTGAGACAGTGTCTCATTCTGTTGCCCAGGCTGGAGTGCAGTGGCACAATCTCGGCTCACTGCAACCTCCACTTCCTGGGGTTAAGCAATTCTCCTACCTCAGCCTCCCGAGTAGCTGGGATTACAGGTGCCTGCCATCATGCCCAGCTAATTTTCATATTTTTAGTAGAGATGGAGTTTCATCATGTTGGCCAGGCTGGCCTTGAACTCCTGACCTCAGGTGATCCACCCGCCTAGGCCTCCCAAAGTGCTGGAATTACAGGCGTGAGCCACTACGCCTTGCCTCAGTCTTTTGACTATTTTGTCAATGTTTATGTCTTAATATGCACTTTATAATGTTGTATTTTGAAAGGCAGATATGTTTAATTTTAATAAAGTCCATTTTGCCATGTTATTTTTCCTTTATGGTTGGTACTTTTTGTGTCCTAAGAAATTTTTGATCACTTTAATGGTGTGAAAAAATTCTCTGAGATTCAATATAGAAGATTTTTAGTTTTATCTTTTACATTGAGGTCCATAGACCATCTGAAATTAATTTTTGTATATGATGTGAGATATAAGTCAAGTTTCATCTATTTTGTATATAGATAAATTCCTTCCCCAATAAATTGCTTTGGTCCTTTCCTGAAAAATCAACTAACCATTTAGGTCTGGGTCTATTTCTGAATTTTCTTTTCTGTTATACTGATATATTTTTCCAATGTTACACTAACATGACACACTATTGTGATTATGTTCAGCTTTCTACTGTCATAAAATTGAGTAATAGAATTTCTTCAACTTTAAATCTCTTCCTTTTCAAAATTGTTCTGGCTATTTAGTCTTTTGACACTGGACGCAGTGGCTTATGCCTGTAATCCCAGCATTTTGGGAGTAGGGGTGGGTGGATTATTTGAGGTCAGGAGTTCGAGACCAGCCTGGCTAACATGGTAAAACCCCATCTCTACTAAAAATAGAAAAATTAGCCAGACATGTTTGTATGCGCCTGTAATCCCAGCTATTCGAGAGGCTGAGGCAGGAGCATTGCTTGAACCCGGGAGGCGGAGGTAGCAGTGAGCCAAGATGGCACCACTGCACTCCAGCCAGTCTGGGTGATGGAGTGAGACTCCATCTCAAAAAAATAAAAATAAATAATAATAAAGTCTTTTGTATTTTCACATAAATTTTAAAATCTAATTGTCAATTTCTACAAAAGTGGCAGCTAGAATTTTGATTGATGTTGAACTGCATTTAGAAAACAATTTTCAAAGCATTAGCATCCTAACTATATTTTTACAATCCAAAAATGATTTACTCTTCATTTATTTAAATTTTTACTTCTCTCCAAAAAGTTTTGTAGTTTATTAGCATAGAAGCCTAGTACATATTTAAATAAATGTATATCTAAGTATTTTATATTTTGTAGTATTATTTATATTTTTGTGTGTTATTGAAAAAATTTTAAAAACATTAAGCTTGATTTCTGTAAACATATGGAAATACAATTTACTTTTATATATTGACTGTATCCTGTGACCTCAATAAATTTATTTATGCACTCTGGTAGCACTTTGTTACATTCTTTACAATTTTCTACATACATGATGATGTCATCAGCTAATAAAGGTAGTTCTACTTCTTCTTTCCTAATATATTTGGCTTTTATTTTTCTTGTCTTATTGCACTGTCTAGGACCTGCAGTAAAATGTTGAATAAAATTTATGAGGAAAGACATCTTTACCTTATTCCTGATCTTGGGGAAAAAGTGCTTAGTCTTTTATCGTAAGCACAATGTTAACTACAGTGTTTTCCATAGATTCCTTTTATTAGATCGAGAACATTTCCTTCAGCTCCTACTATGCTAAGAATTTCTATCATGAACAGGTTTTACACATTGTCAAAGTGTTCATTCACTGGGATAACTATATACTTTTTCTCTTATATTCTGTTAGTATGGTGTATTGTATTTGCAAGTATTAAACCTACCTTACATTCTTAAAACAAATCAAACTTGATCATAATATATTATCCTCTTTGTTGCCAAAATATTGTCAAGTTCTATTTCCTGGTGTGCTGATAAAGGTTTTTTGACCTGTGTTAATGAGGATTTTTTTTTTTCTTTTGTAATGTCTTTGTCTGGTTTTGCTATCAGGGTTATGTTGTCCTCATAAAACGACGTAAAAATAGTTTCTTCTTCCTGTTTTCTGAAAGCATTTATGTAGAAGCAGCATTATTTCTTCCTTGCAGGTCTAATAAAATTTAACAGAGAAGCTTTGAAACTGAATTTTCTTTTGTGATAGGTGTTTATGAATTAAAACTCTTTAATAGATGTGGAATATTTGAAACTTCTGTTTCTTCTATCAGTTTTAATAATTTGTATATTTTAAGAAACAGGTCTTGATATTGGTAAAAAACTCTTTACAATATTCCTTTGTTATCTTTTTAATGTTGGTAGTGTTTATAGTGTTTTCATTCTTCATATTGCTAGTAAGTGATTCCTCTTTCTTTCTTGACTAGTGTAATTAGGGGTTTATGAATTATATTAATATTTTCAAGGAACCAATCTTTTGTTTCCTTGATTTTTGTCTGTTGTTTATCCATTTTCTTTTTCATTTATTTCCACTCTTTCTATTATTGCCTTTTTTCTGAATACTTTAGATATAATTTGCTATTATTTTTCTAGTTTCCTATAGTGGAAATTTAGGTCCACGCTTTTAAATCTTTTATGTTATTATAAATACTTAAAAGCTATAAATTTTCTCCTATACTACGCTGCCATAAAACCAAATGAGATAATATTTTTCACAGCACCATAGACGACAGAGGGAGACTCCATCTCAAAAACAAACAAACAAACAAACAAACAAACAAAACTGCTTTAGCTGCATCCCACAAATTTTGATGGGTTATGATCTCTTTTTGTTTATCTTTTTGTTCAGTTCCAATTATTTTCTGATGTCCCTTATGTTTCCTTTTTTGACCTATGCATTATTTTGAAGAGTGTTGTTTGATTTCAAAATATTTGTGGATTTTCCAGAGTTTTTGGTAATTGACTTCTAGTTTAATTCTTTGTGGCCAGAGAAATACCCTGTAAGATTTTAATTTAAAAAAATTCATTGAGACTTTTTTCGTGCCCCAACACACATACCTACTGTTAGAACTATTTCATGCCTACTTGAATATAATGCATATTTTGAAGTTGTTGGATACAGTGTTCTATAAACATGAAGTCGATTTCACTGATAGGCTAGACTGATTTTTCTGCCTACGTGCCTTTATTAGTCTTCATCTCTAATCGTGAATTTATCCATTTCACAATGAGTGCTGTCATTTTTGCTTCAAGTATTTTGAAACTCTGTCATTAGGAGCACACAGATTTAGGATTGTTATGTCTTCTTAGTAAACTGACCTATTGATTAACATAAAATATCTTTCTTCATGTTTGGAAAAATTTCTTGTCCTAACATCTACTTAGTCTCACATCAATATAGGCACTCCAGCTTTCTTACGATTTGTAGCTGTATTATTTTTATTATTTTATATTTAACTTGTTTATGTCGTTATATATAAAATGTATCTTTAGTGAAAAAACATATAGTTGTGTTTTTCTTTTCCATCTAGTCTGTTAAATTCTGTTTTTCATTTGGAGTGCTGAACCCATTTACATTCTATGTAAAATTGGCATGCTTCGGTTTAAGCCTACCACCTTGATATTTGTTTCTATTTGTTTCTTTCCTTCTCTTTTTTGTCGTTCTTTGGATAAAATGAGTAATTTTTTCAGATTTTTTTTTTTTAGTATTCTACCTTTTATTCTGTACTGGTTTATTACCTACATCTCAGTGTTTTATTTATTAATTTCCATGTGTATGTATGTAGACATATATATATATGTGTGTGTGTGCATATATATATTTATTTATTGAAGTTCCTGTTCTTATATTTACAGTACACATGTCTAATTTATCATTGTATACCTTCAAATACTATTTAAAAACTTGATGTAAATGTAAGAACTTTAGCACGGTTTATTTCCGTTATCCCCTTCGGCTATTTGTTATTATTGCCATATGTTTCACTTCTAAACCTATGATAATACTGAAATATGCTGTTATGAATTTTAAGCCTTAAATTACATTAAAAACAATAAAAGTATTTTATTTATATCTACCTATAGAATCACACTCTTCATTCCTTTATGCGTAACTGAGTTTATATCTAATGTCACTTTCCTTCAGCCTGAAACATTTTCATCAATATTCTCAGAGTGCAGGCCTGATGAAAAATTATCTGAGTTTGCATTTGTCTGAAATTTGTGTTGTTGTCGTTTCCTTAATTGTTAATGAGTATTTTAATTGAATATGGAATTCTAAGTTGAAATTTTTTTTTCTTTCAGCCTTTTAATGACATCATTATTTTACCTTTTAGTTTGCATTTCTTTACAAAGACTTTGGATATTCTTATTGTTTTTCTTATATAATGTGTATTTTCGTTGTTTAACTCTTCCTCTTCTGGTGCTTTTAAAATTTTCTTTGTATCATGGGTTTTAGCAATTTGATTATGATGTGTCTTGGTTACAGTGTGTGTGTCTTTGGCTATCCTGCTTACAGTTTAGTGAACTTCAAAAAATTTGAAAAACTTCCATCATTATTTCTCCATGTATTTTCTGTTCCTGTCTCTTCTCTCCTGCTGCTGCTTTAGTCACATGTATATTAGACTGCATGATACCACACCACAAGTCACTGAAAATTTGTTCCATTTTGTTTTCAGCTTTGTTTCCTCTTGTCCTTGTGTTGGATAGTTTATATTGTTCTGTGTTAAAGTTTCTCATCATTTTTTTCTGCACTGTTTAGTCTATTATTAAGCCATCTAGCAATATAACTAGGAAATTTAGATACTGTATTTTCACGTTCTAGATTTTTAGATACTGTACTTTCAAATTCTAGATACTGTATTTTCAAGTTCTAGAATTTCTATTTGTTTCTTTTCTTATAGCCTCTATTTCTTCTCTTTCTCCTTCTCCTTCTTCTTTTTGACAAGATCTCACTCTATTGCCCAGGCTGGAGTGCAGTGTCATGATCTTGGCTCACAACAGACTCAACCTCCTGGTTCAGATGATCCTGGTTCAGCCTCCCAAGTGGCTGGGACTGCAGGTCACAGGTGCACACCACTTTGCCTCGCTAATTTATTTTTTTGTAGAGATGAGGTTTCATCTGTTGCCCAGGTTGGTGTTGAACTCCTGGGCTCAAGCAGTTCACCCACCTCAGTCTCCCAAAGTGCTAGGATTACAGGTGTGAGTCATGGCGCCCGGCCTACTTCTTTCTTGAGATTCTTTATGTTTCTTCTACATTATTCTTTCCCTTTATACTCGTGAACATTGTGATCGGTAACGCTATGTGTCAATTTTTTTTTTGAGATGGAGTCTCTGTTGCACAGGCTAGAGTGCAGAGGTATGATCTCAGCTCACTGCATCCTCCTTTTCCCAGGTTCAAGCGATTCTCCTGCCTCAGACTCCTGAGTAGCTGGGATGACAGGTGCATGCCACCACACCTGGCTAATTTTTTTGTATTTTCATTAGAGATGGGGTTTTACCATGTTGGCCAGGATGGTCTTGAACTCCTGGCCTCAAGTGATCTGCCTGCCTCAGTCACCCAAAGTGCTGGGATTACAGGCATGAGCCACCACGCATGGCCATGTCAATTTGACTCAGCCAAAGAATGCCCAGTTGACTGGTAAAACATTTTTGTACGTGTCTGTCAGTGTATTTCTGAAAGATATTAGCATTTGAATCAGTCAACTGAATAAAGATTGACATCATAATACAGTTGGGCATCGCTCAGTCTGTTGAGAGCCTGAATAGAAAGTCAGAGGAAGGGTGAATTTGCTCTTTATTTCTGAGCTGGGACATCCATCTTCTCCTGCCCTTAGACACTGAAGCGCCTGGTTCTTCAGTCTTTGGACTCTGGCTGGGACTTACACTGTTGGTTCCCCTGGTTCTCAGGCCTTCAAGTTTGGACTGAAACTAGACCATCAGGCTTTCACGGAGCTGCAGCTTGCAGATGGCAGATTGTGGGGCTTCTCAGCCTTCCTAATCATGTGAGCCAATCCATCATGATAAATCTCTATGCTGTTGGTTCTGTTTCTCTGGGGAATCCTGAATACAAACATATTTATAGTGACTCTTTTAAATTCTTCTTTTGCTAATTTTATTATCTCTGTCATTTTGTTGGAGTCTGTTTCCATGGACTGAATATTATCCTAGATATGGACCACATATTTCTGGTTCTTCAAATGTCTAGTAATTTTTGGTTGGATATTGGATTGTATGGATACTAAATTTTGAGTGTCTAAATTTCCTAGTCATTCTTAACAAAATCTTAATAAAGTGTTGAATTTTGTCTTATTGGGCAGTTAACTTACTTTCAGATCAGTACAATACTTTCAACCCTTCTTTTAAACTCCGTTAGGGGTCTAGAACAACCTTGACTCTAGGGAAGCCCTTGTCAAATACTTTTGTCTTGTGGCCCTTCAAGTGCATAATATTTATCTATATTTAAAATATTATAAATTAAAAGTAAAAATTGTAAATGTTTATTAAGTGATTTAAAATGGCAATGATAAACCCCATTTCACATAAAAATATGTTTTTATGAAAAGCAACTATATCATCAAAAAATTTGTGAGATTAGTTGCAATGCAGAATGTGAAACCATATCAATAAACTTTTCATACTATGTCATGTTAAAATACATTGGTCTATCTTGAATCCAGAATAAATATCTAATTTATACATAATTTTGTAACGTCATGTTACAAAAACAACATCATGACCCCAAACTGTCATCTCAGTCTCCCCAACTGAGCTGGATTGTGCTGTTCTAGATCCTTCTCCCTAGTTTACATTATAAAAAAGTGTGTCCAGGTGGAAAGCCAATGGAATCCTGCACTGCAACAGTGCTTGGGGATAATTATTTCATATATTTTTTGTCTACTATTATAGTTGCTTCTAGTGGGAGGGCTTCTCCCATCTTCTCCAGAGTCAATATATTTTTTAGTAAGAGATATGGATACCTACAGAGAAGTGAGAAAATATTTCTTCCCGCCTCTACCATGGGTTCTCTTCTTTTAAAAGAACAAATCCCTAGAATGCAGCGCTCTACAGTTTACAAAAGGCCTTTTGTAATTATTTTCTTATTCTGTTTGTATCACGTGGTTTCCATTTTGAGCCTTAGAGTGCAGTGGCAGGCTGAGGTCACAGAGCTAGGTCAGATCTGCGGTATGAAGTGGAGGAAGCTAGTTGTGTTTCACTGCTCAAGAATAGATCTTTCCTATGCTCTCACCAAAATAAGTTTGTAGGTCAGCCTTCTTTATAAACGGCTGAATAGGGAGGGAAGGGCAAAGTTGACAAGAATCGATTGAGCTCTGCCCCAAGCCAGTTGCAGTGCTGGGCCCAATGATACAGAGATGAAGAAGATAAATATGACCAGGATCTCAGGTTGGTGGAGCACTGGTGAAATAATTTTGATTTATATAGATTTATTTACTCAATCGACACATTTACATTTGGACTAGAGAACTGTTTCCTCATCAGTAAAAAGGGCATTAATAATCTCTTATTCCAGCGAGATGCTGGGGTTGGCTTGTACTGGAATGTCAGAGCTGATTATTAAATTTTCAGAAAATGTTCGGGTCAATTATTAAGCACAGTCATAATTAAGGACTAAATTATACAAATTTATCATCAAATCAATCACATTAAAACAAAGGTAATAAATCCTCAAGACTCAAAACTTTCTAATTATTTTACATGTACCTATATTATTTGGTTTATTTACATCTATTATATCTGTATAGTAGAAATATTGTGTAACAGGGAGCAGCTGTGCATCTTTTCTTGCCTCCATGTTCAGTGACATCAAGTCAGCAGCTTGAAATCAGTGATGATGGAAATATTTACACCATGGAAATAGGCAAATCAGGGCTTAATTTATTGTTATTTTAATTCTCTAGACTTAAGCATGTGTTAGAAATGATGTTAATGATGCATATTAACCATAAAATTGTGCAGTGTCTGCAAATAACAACTTGAGCAAATATTATTTTAGCATTTCATCGCTATTATCTAAGCTAGCAAAGAATTCACTCATGTCATTAATAAATAAGTGAAGTTCCAGCATTTCACATTTTCACTTTCACCTTACTCACTAATGAAAACAAAATATCAACAAATATTTATGTTGGAATTATCCTCACCTGTCCTTCACAGCCACAGTTTGGCTATAGATATAATTATTTGACCAAAAAACAACAAAATAGTCTTTAAGAATTGAGGGGCTATATGGAATTTACAAAAAGGAGTATTGAATATTTAAGTGGGCTTTGTGTCCTTTATATCAACCACAGTTACAATAAATGTATGTATGCAAATATATGCATGTACTATCTCCCTCCCTTCCCCCAAGAACCAGTTGTTAAACATTTACCAGCAGATGACTGCCTAACTCACATCATTAAGATTAGATTAAGAGTGCCTTCAGAGTGCTTACCTTTGCGGGCAGCTATGCTAAACTGAGGATTACCATTAGCTGATGTTCCAGGTCTCGACTTGTAGGAGAAAAGGAAAATCCTATGGAGGAGGGTCTCTGACGGCTTTGAAGGAGGCAATGAATGGCCACATGTCCCCTGAGGACAGCCCAGGCTAAAGGCTCAGCTTGAAGAAACGCACAGAGGTGGCAAGGCCAGCTTGGAATTGGTTCTCCCCCTAGGTTGGACAGAATGAAGGTGGGAGAAAAAGTAGGGAAAGTTAGATTGAAATAATTCTTTTAATAGCCTTGAATTCCAAATTGCAGAGTTTGTACTTGCATCAGCAGGTGGTGGGGAGCCACTGAAGGTCTTTGAGCTGTGTTTTGTGACAGTTAATATGGCAGTCTGGGTAAGATGGGTTGAAGAAGAAAGAAACTGGAGTTGGGCGAAGATTGTTACAAGAATCCAGAAGAAAACAAGTGACATGAGCCCAACTAAGTTAGTGGTCATCAGAACAGAAAGGATGTTAGTAATGGAAGAAATATTTCCATGGTAGAATGAACAGCCCTTAGAAAAATAATCATACTTTTTTTTTTTAATTTTTAGTGTTTATTTTTTTGTAGAGGTTTGAGTATGTGGGGAGATGTCAGTGGATCAGAAAAGTATGAAATAAAGAGACTGAGGGAGAGCTCTGGAGTATTTATGCCAAGTCCCAACTCTCCACTTCTTTCCTTTGCAGGATTTGGGGTTACTGGAGATGTTTTTTTTTGTCAAGCAAATACTTACTTATTTTAATTAATGTACATTTTATTTACTATTTACTTTTTCATTTATTTACTATTTTCTTTCTAGTGGCTTGTTATTTTAAAAAAAGAAATAAGGTTTTTGTTTTTTGTTTTTTTCGAACTGGAAATATTTAAAGAATGCTCTCTGTTTGTCTTTCGGTATATTCTGGCGAGGTGACTTTAGGCCGTAACGACTTGTGTGTTTGGGTCATGTTCCACCACAGGGCTTTCGGGCTTTGACTTGTTTATTTGGAATACGGAGGAGACATTGTAGAGACCACTTAATTCTCAGGAGCTATTCGAAAGCAGCCAAACACATTTTAAGGAAAAAAAAATTGTATTCTTAAAAAAAAGATTTCTTTTTAGACACTGTAAATCATTAGAATATTCAAGAAGTTTTAGAAGTTTGTTTATGGGCAAAAAGTCCTAAAGGGAGCATTCCCATAGGCTATATATGGACCACAGGCTCAACTCCACAACCGGTAAACTGACATTGCAGCTAAGCTGGTCAAAGAGAGGACATATCTCTTCCTTTAAAGATCAAAATTAAGTTATTTTCAGCAATATTTTTGTGTGTGTGATTACAAAAGACATGACTTCATGTTGTCAAATAAATCAAACAATACACAGGTAGACAGTATAATACAGGCATTTGGAGGACAAATTATACTGTCAGGATACCTGGGTTTCCATCTCTGCAACTTTCTTGTTCTGTGGCCCTGGGCACACAGTTTCTCCAAGCTTTTTTCCTTACAGTAACATAAGAAAGAAAACAGAAATTAACTCATAGGATTGTGATCATTAAGTGAGAGGACATATGTAAACTCATGGAAACTTGTCCAACATGCCTTATTTTGTTGTTGTTCTATTTTGTTTCGTTTTCAGCTTTTAGCAGGCTGAAGCCAAGTTTTTTAGTTTCTGTCACTAGCAATAAATGGAAAAGTGGGATGGGTCAGCAGTAGAAAAAAAAAAAAAAAAAGCCAAGCTATCCAATTTGAAAATTCACAAAATATATGAATAAACATTTCACTGAAGAGGGTGTATGGATGGCAAATAAACATGTGAAAAGATATTGATCATCAATAGCCCTTGGGTAAGTACAAATTAAAACCACAGTGAAATATCATTACACACCCATCAGAATGGCTAAGATAAAATATAGGGACAACACCAAAAGCTAGTGAGCACGAAGAGAAACTGGATCACTGATACATTTCTGGTGGGAATGTAACATGACCATGCCATTCTGAAAAGCAGTTTGGGAATTTCTTATACAACTTACTATGCAATTGTCATATGACCCTGCCATTATTCTCTGGGATATTTATACCAGAAAAATGAAAATGTATGTTTACACAAAAACCTAACACATGAATATTCAAAACAACTTTATTCAAAATAGCCCCAAACCAGAAGTAACCCAGATGTCATTCAGCAAGTGAATGGTTAAACAAACTGTGGTACGTCCATAGTATGGAGTACTACTCAGCAATAAAAAGGTATGAGCTATGGATACACGCAACGACTTGGATGAATCCAGATAATGATGCTAAGTGAAAAAGCAGTCAATTCTGAAATAATACATATTCTACAATTCCATTGATGTAGATTTCTTAAAGTAAGAAAATTGTAGAAATAGAAAACAGATTAATGGTTGGCAGGGGTTAGGGGTGGGTCAGGGAGGAGGGTTACAAAAAGGCACCCAAGGCATTCTTGTGGTGATGGAACTCCTCTACCTTGACCATGGTGCTGGATGCTGGAACCTACCTGTAAGATAGGTTGCATAAAACAAATGAGCAAAACAAGGGATATCTGGGAATCAATGAATTGTATCAATGTCTATATCCTGTTGTGATTTGACCTTATAATTTTGCAAGATGTTACCATTGGGGAAAATGAGGTAAACTCTAAAAGGAAACTCTTTGCATTATTTCTTACAACTGTTTGTGAATCTACAGTTTTCTCAAAATAAAAAAGTCTTTAATTTAAAAAAGGAATATTATAAGTTGTTAACAAAACAAAACTGAATGGGTTAACCAAGGGTTTGACTCAGTCAACTTGCTGTACTATTTGTTTATTTAGGTGCTCACTAGCCAAGCACTGATTGGCCAAATTCCACCTCCTTTCTTATGAATGAGTCCAGTGAGTTGTTCAGTGGCAACACAGCCTAAATGTAGGAGATAGAAATGCTATGTGAGGAAACAGGGTTAAAGGTCTGGGCCAGAGTTGCGCACTCAGCAAGTTTATTTATTAGGGACCTCTTTGCACCTCCATCGGGAATGGTAATCAAGTATGAAGACTTAGTCTTTAGTACCTTCTTCAGGAACATCACTCTGGGTTCTGGATGGCCTTTACAAGAATAGTCAAGACGTGAGCAACTCACATCTGCTTGGGAAATTCAAGCTTATTACCTCTAACTGGGGAGGCAGTAATGACTGTCATGGAAGAAGGAGACCTCAATTTAAGCAAACAGCTGTCTTTCCTTGACTACAGAAGGGTAAACAGGGCTCAAGTTGGCCCTTAGCGTATTGATCCATGGAAACATAGCTTAAACAGATTCTCTCATTGAGCACAGTGAGAAAAACACTCCGTGGCAGTTTCTGACCCTGTGCAGGTAACGCACGGAGGCAAAGAAATTCATTTTGTTTTGCTGGGGCCAGGCAAGACAAAGGGGCCCCATGCTTTAGTACCCTGCATTTTAGCCGTTTCCCAGGGGCTGCCTATGCACGGCTGCTCTCTCTTTTTAGGAAAGCTATTTGGAGCCCCGTCCTGGCAGGGTTTGTGGTTTGTCCAGAGGAATCGCCTGTATCCTGTTCTTACCCAATTATCTGCTCCTCAACTGGTGGACCCTCCAGTCAATTTCCCTTGGCACTGTGGGGTGGCTTAGTATTAAAATTCCACAGATTTTTCTCCTGGCCTTTGCAGTGGGGAGGACTCGATTGCAGCACTGCAGGGCTGTGCAAGCTCGCTCACTGGCGACAGTCAGCTGTGATTTTCCATCAGCTGCATCTCATTATCCCGTCAGGGCTCCCTCCTGCCTATCGATGAGAAACAATGTGTAATCACTCCCAACTGATTGCAAATCACTCCGCACTCCTGTGTGAACCTTGGCCCAGGACCACATGGCTCAGCCTGCCAAATGGTCCCTAGGCTGGGTCTGTGGAGCCCGCACTGCTTTCACAGAGGGGACTCCAGGAGCTTGGATCACAAAGGCCATGCTTTCTTCTTGGGACGGAGTGGGAGAGAAGGGGCTATGTTAAAGAGGGGTATTGGCTGGTCACGTATTGGCTACTCACAAACCCCAGAGAACTACAGGGTCAGATTCAGAATAGCTATCTCATGGAACTAATTTTCAAGATGGAGAAATGGCCATGCCTCTTCCTTTTATGGAGTCTAAAATCAACCAGTTGTTGGTGGTATAGACTCGAATTTTTCCGATAGAAACAGTAAAGCATACTGGTTATAGGACTCAGACACTGAAGGCACACAGATCCAATTCAAGTCCTGATTCTGATAGTTACTGCCTGACACTGGACCAGTTGCTTAATGTCTGTGTCTGAGCTTTGGTTTTCCTATCTGTAAAATGGGAAAAATATCAGTACCATGCATTTAGAGATGTTTTAATGATTAAATGAGATAATAAATGCAAAATCTTTAGGACCCACTGAATACCAATTATTGATGTTAGTAATACAATTTAAAATTGTGGAAGATGCTTATTACCTAGTAACAGATATCAGCACCCATTCTGTATCCCCTTTCTACCGAAAGCATTGGGGAAACAATAAAGATTCAAAGGCTCTTAGGGCCCCAGTTGTCTGTTGATTCTTTCCAGGGAAGAGTGGCTAGGTCTTTGGGGAAGTTCCTGTAATGAACAATCAATGCCTGGACAAAAGTCCCCTTGAGTAGTGAAGTCATTAATGAAGACAATGGAATAGGAAGGTCATGATAATGCAGTGTAGACAGTAAGTTGTGTGGATGGTTGGAGCAGATTCAGTGCTCAGTGTCTAGGCTGTTTGTTGGGTAGATGGCTTTGTTTCTCATTTTGTATTTATCCTTATCATAACAAGGGAGAATTTTCTTTCGGGCTCTAATCTCCTGAAATGTTTGTACTTCTCCTGAAAAGCCCTTTGATTTTGCCTGTTGGATGTTGCAAATCTTGGGATTGGCCATGCTTGCCTCTTTGTTTTGACTTCAGGGAAGTTCAGAGCCACATCTCACTGAGCAAGCATGGGTCACACCATGGTACATTATGCATTTTTATCCCTTACCTGGTGCATGTTGGTTTTGCTGGTCATGGTTCAAATGTTTTTGTTTTGTGTTTGGGTGTGGTGGTGTTGGGTGAAATTCAGAGTGCATGGATGCCTGTGGCTCCAGGTTTCTCCACATCATACCTAGTACAAATGGCTTGACACTTAATACAAGAAAACTCCAGAGGATATCAGCCAGTCAAGAAGAAAAACTCAACTGTTCCATTTAGCAGTTCCCTCCCTGGGAAGTTACTCCTCTCCCAGACCTTTATTTATTTATTTGTTTGTTTTACCAATGTGCTTTTTCATTTGGCATATTTGTGAACAACTGGGTTTTATTCCTTTAACTGCAATTGCAACAGGCATTTGTCTAATCTTTAAAAATATTTGTCATATTATGAAATCTTTAAAGTATAGAGAAAATGCAGAGAATGATGTAACTTAGCCAGCGCATTCATCACTCAACTTTGTTAAAATGTTTTACTCTGCCATATTCACATTCATTTTTTTCCTAAATGATGCATTATTATAAAGACAGTTGAAATCTACTGAATTTCCCTCATTCCATTTTTCTCAGTCTCTTCTCAGAAGCAACTACCCTGAATTTGCTGATTATTAATCTAAGTCATAATTTCATACTTTTACTCAACATAGAAATACCCATAAACAGCATAAGAGTATTGTTTTTATATTTGAAATTTTATGTAACCAACAACTTACTGCAGTTTTCTTTTTCTGTGTAATATTTTGTTTGGCAGATCAATTCATTTTGATAGGTATGTAGTTCTGGTTGATTTATTTTATTTGCTGAGGAGTATTTCACTGCATAAATATGCAATTCATTTATCTATTGTCCTATTGATGGACATCTGCAGGGCTTTCCACTTGTGGCTATTATGAACATCCTAGGTTATAGCACTACGCATTCCAGTACCTGCACATCATACACATGTACAAAGCCTTCTCCAGAGCATATTCCTAGGAGTAAAATTGCTGGGTCTCAGTTATGCCTATCTTCAATTTTGCTAGATTTTGCAAAACTACTCTCCCAAATGATTATAAAAATTTACACACCCAACAAGAAAGTATGAGAATTTGCTTTGTTCTGCATTCTTGTCAACACTTGGTATTGTTAGACTTTTCAATTCTAAAGTATCTTATGTGTGTGGAATGGTATCTTAGTGTTTATTTTCTTTATCATTAGTGAGACTGGTCATCTTTTCACTCACTCATTGGTCTTTTGGGTTTTCTGTTCTAATACTTGTACATTCATAAATTTTGTTCATTTTATTATTGCCTTCTATGCATTTCTTAATTAATTGTAAGATATTCTGCATATCATCCCTTTCATAGATAGTGTGTTGCTAATATCTTCTCTCAGGCCTTTTGGCTTTGTTTTAAAGTATTTTGTTGTATAGAATTTTCAAGTTTTAATAAATGCAAAGTTATCATTAAGAAATAAGAATACATTTCAGCAATGGTTGAGAAATCTACTATTACAAGGCATAAAGATAATACTCTTCTATATATTCCACTAAATTTTTAGGTCTGCTTTTCACATTTAGGTTTTAATCCATTTGGAATAATTCTTTGTGCATGGAGTGAGAAAGTGATTGATTCTATTTATCTTCTTTTGGAAAACCAGCTGTGCCAGGACTATTGATTACGTAGTTCACTTTCCCTTTGCTGATTTCTATGGCCATTATATTCTACATTGCACTTCTGTAGATGGTTGGATCTGTTTTGGAGTTTCCTATTGAATCCCGTTGGTCTGTATTTTCACCTTATAATGATGTCACAATTGCTATGGATTTCTAATAAACCTGGATACCTGGTAAGTCCCTTGGTTTTTTCTACTTATTCAAAATTTTATTTATTACTGCTTCTTTTATCTCTCATATGAAATTTTAGTATTATCTTCTGAAGCTCCTTGTTGGGATTTTATAGGAATTACTTTGAATTTAAATATAGATTCATTTGGGAAGAACTGTCGGTTTGTAATCTGATCACCCATAACTATGATCTATATCTTCAGATACTGAATTTTATTTATGACGTAAGGTAACATTTCCTATTTTTTTCCCCACAAAAAGTGTACATTTTTGTTAGCTTTTTTCTCTACATATTTATTATTTGGGTTGCCATTATAAATCACACCAGATTTAATAAATACATTTTGTAATTATGTGATGTCAGATAAATAAGAACACAATTGATTTTTGTATGGCACCCTCCTATTAGTTTCAATAGTTTGTATCTAAAATGCTGTCAAACATGTGAGTGGAATAGGGATATCCCAAAATGTCAAATTAGTTGCTTCTAGGTGAAGTGATTATGGGTGATTTTCTATTTGATTTTTTACACTTTTCAATACCTTTAATTTATGTACAATAGGTATCATCTCTTTAATAATTGAGAAAAAATGAAAATTAATGATAGTAAAGATAATAGCCATCATTTAATTGGCATCCAAAACTTGTCAAGCATGTGCTAAATGCTTCATACACATAATTTAATTTTAATCCTGACAATAATTTTGCATAGAAGGTGTTGTTTGGCACATTTTCAAATGGGAAGCTGAGGCACAGAGCAACTTACCTAAATATTGCTCAGTGAATCAAATGGTTCAGCTGAGTTTCATGGTAATATTTTGTACTCTGGTCCAACTTACAAGGACACATTCTTATAGTAAATTCTTCTTTGCTGCATTCAGTCTGTAAAGGTCTAGATGGTCCCCAGAGAAACAGTTTTCCAGAGAATTCATGGGGCCTCCTCTGCAAGTGGAAGAGGGGAGGCCAGGCTTGGCAGTGATTACTTGGACTAAGGATTTTGAAAATGAAAATTTAAAAAGTGTCAAAGGATGAGAGATGCCTAGGAAGGCCAGAGCTTTCATAAGTTCCTTAACTTACAACCGTCCCTTACTCAGGAAAAGAAGCATTGACCCAGTAATTTACAATATTAGAAAAAATGACATCTGTTCCTCTGAGGGTGAAGATTTTCCTTTGTCCTCAGCTTCGCTAAAGTTTAAAGATCATAAATATGACTTAAAGGGTTCAGGTAATCTAAGGCCACAGCTGTGCTACAATACAGACCAGGAAACATGGGACGAATTAAAGTAACTTATTGCTTCTGTTACTATTTCCCCAGTGCATTAATGATCACCAGAAAGTTAAAATACAACTTTCAGTAATGGTATCCAAGTCTCCAAACCAGGTTCTCTAACCGGATAATCATCTAGAAGCTACCACTGGAAGAATCCTCAGCAACCATTATTACCAAGCACAAAATCTCACAATCTTACCGTATTTCCCTTCCAGCTTTTCTTCTTTTGTTGCCCTCACTTCCCTCCTATCTTCTCCCCTCCCCTTTCCTCCTTCCTGAGACTGTTCCTACTTTTGTAGGCCCTGGACACTTTTATGGGCCACTTTCTCCATTAAATAAATTTTAAAACTACATTTTATGACTGCATTGGTATATGAATAAATATGATACACGCAGAATTCAATAGTATATATTTGTTGTTATATTCACTTTTTTCTTCTGATTTTAAACAAAAATAAAGTTATGACATTGATGTGGACCCCTAAAAGTATCGCAGTTCCTAAATATTGGGCCTCTTCTACCTAATGGAAGAGGTAGCTCCACTTCTTCCCTCTCTCCCTCCTTTCCTCCTCCCTTTCTTCCTAATTTTTTCTCTCCTTTTCTTCTTTCTTCCCTGCCTCCCTACCTTTTTTCCTTTTCCTTCCTTCCTTCTTCCTTTCTTCCTTCCTCCCTCCCTTCCTCTCTCCCTCCTTCTCTCTCTTTCTTTCTTTTCTTTTTCTTTCTTTCCTTCTTTCTCCTTCCTTCCTCCCTCCCTTCCTTCCTTCCTTCCTTCCTCCCTCCCTCTCTCCCTCCCTCTTTCTCTCCTTCTTTTCTCTCTTTCTTTCCTTCTTTCTCCTTCCTTCCTTCCTCTTTCTTCTCCTTCCTTCCTTCCTTTCTTTTTCTTTCTCTTTCTTTCTTTCTTTCTTTCTTTCTTTCTTTCTTTCTTTCTTTCTTTCTTTCTTTTTCTTTCTCCTTCCTTCCTTCATTCCTGTCTTTCCTTCTTCTTTCTTTCTTTTCTTCTTTCTTTCTTCTTTCTTTCTCTCTTTCTTGCTTGCTCTCACTTCCTTCTCCTTTCCTTTCCTTTCCTTCCTTCCTTTCTTGCCAACAGTTGGCATACTCACTAAGCAAAACATGTTTTCAGTTTCTTCTATACCTTGCTTGCAATCATTTCTGTTCTAAGAAATGAAGAAGACATTTTCTTTCATATTTCTTTGAAAAAATAAAATCTAACTATGAAGGTTTTTTTCTGGAATCTTAAAAGACTTTTTGTTGTTCTATCGTGGGTAGTTTGGATTATCTGTTTTTCTTTTTTTCAGCATCATCTGTGCACTCCAATTTATGAGAAACCCACAAAGATCCTTTGGCAATGTTCCTAACACTGGCTCAAATTCTGGGCGCACTGAGCTGTCCTTTAGAGTTTAGATTGCCAGGGCTTCTGCTGGTGCAGCGGATGACATGGAATTTTAAAAAATGAGAAGCACATACACTATCTTATCATTCAAAAAACAAAAGCCACTTGAGATACGTGGCTACCAAAGGGAGTCCACGCAAGCCTGGCGGTTTCCCTCTTACTACTCAGAGCAGCAGCTGGATTCCACAGCTGTTTTCCATTGCTCTTGGAGCATTGCACATGCATTTGGAAATGACCCTTAGGAGTCAAGGGGCCTTCTTTTTATTTGCTTGTCTAGAAGATAACTTTCCCAATATAGCACCGGAGTCAAAAGGGGGAATTCAGGGTTGGAAACTCAGTCTAGACAATGGCCCAGAGACCTTGGGCCATTCAAATTGCAAAACTGTGAATCTTCTGGGTCTGGTAGGGGGGCCAGGGAGGGTTGAGCTTGGCTGTCCTTGGTCATGGGCTAGTGATATGCAACATAACCTCAGAATGTACTCCAGGCTTGAGTGAACAATTTAATATTGATTGTGACAGGCCTTCGTCTATGACACTTTCCAGCCTCATAAAGAAAGGATAATGGTTTTCAGTATACCTGACCCTGGATGCCAAGCACCTGCAGAATGAGACCTAAAATAAACTGTGAGCTGAAACCTTAGAGTGTGTGTTATTTATATAATGCAGTGTCTCACTATGTTTAACATCTTTTCATATCATGCAGGGGGGGTGCTAGATAAGGAGAATCAAAGTAGTCATCTTTTTAAGGACTAATGAGTGGAATGGTTCAGTAAATAATTTGGTGACAATCTCCTTCACCACTTTCCTTGATGCCCTCTTCATTCTTTGGTCCTTGTATTAACAGAGACTCTTTACTGAGCAACTACAAAGATCCAGACAGCATGCTAAGTCAGAGCTGCACGAGCATTGGACTTTAGAGAGCTGCAAAAATATTTACAAGTAGGCATCACTGGGTACAGTGGTTCATGTCTGTAATTCCAGCACTTTAGGAAGCCCAGGGTGTATGGATCATGATCACTTGAGCCCAGGAGTTTGAGACAACCTGGGCAACATAGTGAGACATTGTCTCTACAAAAAAAAAAAAAAAAAAAAAAAAAAAATTGGCCAGGTGTGATTGCAACCACCTGTAGTCCCACCTACTAGGGAGGCTGAGGCAGGAGGATCACTTGATCCTGGGAGGTTGAGGCTGTAGTGAGCCATGATTGCACCACTAAACTCCAGCCTGGGTCACAGAGTGAGGCCCTGTCTCAAACTAATAAGCAAAAAACCCACTAGTTGTCATTATCTTAACTCATTGTGAAAAATCTGAGTCTCACAGAAGAATTCATAAAAGACAGACAAAGAAACATCTAGTTGATTGTTTACCTTAAATCTGTGAGATTGCTCGATTTCTAAATAAAATGTTTACGGATCAGAAAAATTAAACGTATTTCCACTTCAGGGGGTACTTAAATAATCATCTTCCTTTTTACCTGGGTGAGAAAATTCTGTCCTAGAAAACTGCTAAAGAGTATGTACTTCTCCTTTTACTCAACGCAAAGTCCACTGGACTTGGAATTGAGAAGGTGGGGTAGGCATCCTGAATTTGTTTATTATGACCTGGTGTAGGTGTAGGTCAGAAAAATATTAAGAAACAGAACTCACCTCTTCTTCCCAGGACTGTAAAGATTGTCTTGTTCGTCCTCCCAGCAATGCTAGGAGGTTGGTATTATTGCTGTCTATTTAACAAATGAAGATTTTTGACTAAAGGGACTGAATAGCTTCTCTAGGTTACAAAGGCCATGAAAAAGGGGCCCAGGATTTGAAGAACATCAACATTGTCCATTTCCAAAACTTCTGAACCCTCCCATCTGATACCTTGCCTGGCACAAGTTACTTTTTGAGCCTCGTCCTCTTTGCCTGTGAAGTAGGAATGGCAATATCTCCTTTGTCCTATTGTTGTGCTATTATGTGTGTTAAATACAGTATTCTACACAAAGATTCTCAGTGAAGTACTTGACACACAGCCAGTGAGTGATACATACTAATTGCTTTGAAATCAGTGCAGTGGTGAGACCTCAGCTCACTGCAACCTCCGCCTCCTGGGTTCAATCAGTTCTCCTGCCTCAGCCTCCCAAGTAGCTGGGTCTACAGGTGCACGCCACCATGCCTGGCTAATTTTTTGTATTTTAGTAGAGACAGAGTTTTACCATGTTGCCCAGGCTGGTCTCGAACTCCTGAGCTCAGGCAATCCTGATGCCTTGGCCTCCCAAAGTGCTGGGATTACAGGTGTGAGCCACTGTGCCTGGCTTGACTGTATATTTTTTAAAACAGAGACCGCCATAATGGAGAGCACCTTGGGCAACACTGCCAAAACTTGTGCTGCATGTCTCCAATTAAAGTCTAGCTTTGTTGGTCCAAAGAAAATATTGCTTTCTAAATAACATGAATTTGATTTCTTTAAATGAACATTTAAATGATGTCTGCATTTTGAAAACAGCAAGGAGCTATTCTTTGCATCTTCTAACTGAACAATTTTTTTTTTTTCTTTAAAAGAAAAAAAAAAAAACAGCCGGGCGCAGTGGCTCAAGCCTGTAATCCCAGCACTTTAGGAGGCCGAGACGGGTGGATCACGAGGTCAGGAGATCGAGACCATCCTGGCTAACACGGTGACACCCCGTCTCTACTAAAAAATACAAAAACTAGCCGGGCGCCGTGGCAGGAGCCTGTGGTCCCAGCTACTCGGGAGGCTGAGGCAGGAGAATGGCGTGAACCCGGGAGGCGGAGCTTGCAGTGAGCCGAGATCCGGCCACTGCAGTCCAGCCTGGGCGACAGCGCGAGACTCCGTCTCAAAAAAAAAAAAAAAAAGAAAGAAAGAAAAAAGAAGAAAAACCAATTTCAACTTTCCTTGAGATTCAGAGGGTCCATGTGCAGGTTTGTTTTCTGGTTATATTGTGTGATGCCAAGGTTTAGGATACAGTTGATCTCATCACCCAGATAGTGAGGATAATACTCTATAGTTAGTTTTTCAACCCTTGCCCCCTCCCTTCCTTCCTCCTCTAGTGGTCCCCAGTGTCCATCGTTCTTATCTTTATGTCTATGAGTACCCAGTGTTTAGCCCCCACCTAAACGTGGCAACATGTGATATTTATTTTTCTGTTCCTGCATTAATTCGCTTGGGATAATGGCCTCTGACTACAACCGTATTGCTGTAAAGGACATGATTTCATTCTTTCTTATGGTTACATAGTATCCCATATGTTACATACCATATTTTCTTTTTCCAGTACACCACTGAGGGGCACCGAGGTTGATTCCACACCTTTGCTATTTTCAATAGTGTTGTGATGAACATACATGTGCATGTGTATTTTTGGTAGAATAATTTATTTTCTTTTGGCTATCTACTCAGTAATGAGATTGCTGGGTTGAGTTGTAGTTCTGTTTTACATTCTTTGAGAAATCTCACTGAGCAATTTTTGATCTGAGCCAACAGAAATGTTGCTTATCTCTCTGTTCCCAACATCTGGGCAGCCCCTAACCCCTGTCCAACCCAGAGACAATTAGGGAGAAAAATTTTAAAAGATGGTTGCCAAACCCTAGGCCAAGAACTTTACAATTTTATTGGTTTAAAGTAGTTATTAAAAACAACTATTTTTGTGGTTCTTCAGGTGATATATACAGCCAGAAATGAGAGCCATTCTACTAAACTGGTTTTTTTACAGCTCTGCAAAATTGCCATTTTTCCTCAGGGTCTTTGTGCACACTGTTTGCTCCTCCCAGAACTCTGTTCCCTCTAGGCTTCACCTAGCTAGATCATATTCATCTATCAGTCCCAAAGAAATACTGCTTTCAATGAAAAATCTTCCCTTCCTGTGGTGAGCAGACCTTAGGGTGGTCCTGTGATTCCAGCCCTCATATTCAGAGTCTGCGTAATCCCCTCTTCTTGAGTTGGGTGAGACCTGTACTTTGCCTCTGGCCAACAGAATACAGCAAAGGGAAAAGGTTTTGTAGATATAATTAAGCTCCAAAATAAGTCAATTTTTAGTTAATTAAAAGACTATTCTGCCATTCTGGGCCTGACTAAATCAGGTAAAAGTCTTTGAGAGAGACATTGGGTCTTCCTAAAGAGAGACTTTCCTTGTGGTCTTGATGACGTAAGTGGCCATAGTCATGATGGAGAAGTCCCTGGGGGCAAGGAACTGTGGGCTGCCCTGGGGGCCTATGGGTTCCCTCCAGTCAGTGGCCAAAAAAGGCCAATACCTCCAATTTTACCACCACAAGAAAATCGATTCTGCCAACAACTCAAAAGAGCTTGGAAGTGAAAATTTCCCCCATTTAAGCCTTCAGATGAGAATGCAGCTCAATGGACACCTTGTTTGCTGCCTTGTGAAACCCTGAGCAGAGGACCCAGTTAAGCTGTACTTGGATTCTCAACCTACAGACACTGGGAGATAATAAATGTGTGTTATTTTAAGACATTAACTTCATGGTAATTTATTATGTTGTGATAGACAACTAATACCTCTCCTTTATTCTCCCTCACATATGTTTTCTTGGACTCCTGGAATTGTTCACAGCACTTAGCACAGTTTTTTGGTGTTTGTTTGTTTGTTTGTTTTTGAGATGGAGTCTCACTCTGTTACCCAGGCTGGAGTGCACTGGAGCAATCTTGGCTCACTGCAAGCTCCACCTCCTGGGTTTACGCCATTCTCCTGCCTTAGCCTCCCAAGTAGCTGGGACTACAGCTGACTACAACCACGCCTGGCTAATTTTTTGTATTTTTAGTAGAGATAGGGTTTCACCGTGTTAGCCAGGATGGTCTCCATCTCCTGACCTTGTGCTCTGCCCACCTCGGCCTCCCAAAGTACTGGGGTTACAAGCGTGAGCCACTGCATCTGGCCAGCGCAGTTTTAAATGTTGATTCAAAGTCTGTTTTTCCTGATAGATAGTAAGCTTGGTGAGCACTGGGTCCTTTGCTGTCTTTTTCACTACTCTGACCCTAGCACTTCATTGAGCACCTGACACCTATATAGTAGGTTCTCAATAATTGTCATTGCATTAATGAACACATGAACCAATGAACCATGCTATCTTTCTGCTTCACTCTTCCCACCAAGTCCTATCCAAATTCCCCTTTTGGTCTTCCTTCTGGCTTCTTCCCTTGCATTAGAGCAGGGGCTACTATACTACGTTCCTCAGGCCAAGTCTAGCCTGACACCTAACACTTAAAAACTTTGACCTTTGAGTGAATCATTGCTTTTGCATTTTTAAATGATTAGACATTTTTAAAAAGAATACAATTTCATGACAGGAAAATATTTCTACGAAATTCAAGTTTGAAAGTCTGGGAATAAAGTTGTTTTGTTTCTTAATCTTTTGAGACAGGGTCTCACTATGTTGCCCAAGCTGTTCTTGAACTTCTGGGCTCAAGCAATCCTCCCTCTTCAATCTCCTGAGTAGCTAGGAATACAGGCATCCACCACTGTGCCCAGCTTATAAATCAAGTTTTATTGGAACACACTCATGAGCATTTTTGTATGTATTGCCTGTGCTAACTTTCTTGCTACAATGGCAGAGTTAAATAACTGAAACAGAAACCATGTAGTGCACACAGACAGAAATATCTGGCCCTTTAGAGTAAAAAATACTTGTCAGTTTCTGATACAGAGCTCAAGAATTATGGATGAAGATAGTAGAGTCAGAATCAGAGTTTTTGTTTTGTTTTTCTACCAGCTGGCCCAGGCAGTGAAGCATGAGAGCTTTGGGACATAAAGTAATGTGGCATCTCAGGGCCTACCTGCCCCAGGAGCAGCTGGAGGAGGCAGCATTGGTACAGACATGAGCATGAACAGGCAACAACATTGTGGGTTAGATGCCATCTTCCAATGTCTTTCTGGACAAAGATCATCAACAGCATTTAGGCAGAGTCCCAAGGACAACTTGATGATCCCATAGGACATCCCCTGAAGCCTCTCAGAAATTACTGGGGCAAATTCTAGAAAGGTTTAGGGTCTCTATGATATGTCAATAGAGATGAAAGCAAAAGTTTATATCAAGATCAATGTGACTTTATTCAAACCCACTGTAAGTTGAGGATAGGGAAAACTCCCCTGTGACTAGAACTAATACACCAACTTTCTGATATGTCTTATTAGCTGCCAATTTAATGGTGTGTTTACTGCCAACTAACTAGACTGTATCTTGTGGCCAAGACTGCTTATTATTTATATCACACTACCTGGCACACAATTAATATTAAACAAATAACACCACTAATAATAGTGGTTTTCATATTTTATTGATGGAAATAGGGGCTTTTGGTTGAGACCACTAGGTTTTTTGGAGAAATCATCAAAGGTACTTACATCTTCCCACACAAATGCTAGTCCCTCTGCCTGAAATACTCCCTTTATGCACAGGTGTCCTTTGCCTGGTTAACAGTGGCTTATCCTGTGGGTCTCAGTTTAAAACTTCCCTGTGAGTAGAACCATAAGATGTCCTGCTGGCCGGTGAGACTCCACAGTACAGACACGGGCCCATAACAGCCTGTCCCAGATAGATCTGAACGAAGATGCAATTTTCAGAAATGTGAAGTCCAAAGATATCTGAATAAATAGGATTTTAGTGGTTCAGTCTACATTTATTTTTGGATGTGTAAGTTATTACAAATTTTTGTAGCTAATATAAATATCCAATAAATAAATCAGAAATAGTATCTGTCTTTGTGCATGTTCTCAGTATTTTAACTTGGGTACACATGGCCACCCTGGCCACAAAGCATTATCTAGTTCCCAATGTCAATAAAATGGTAATGTTGAGAGACATCACTGTAGATGTAATTTTTGATGGCTGCATATAATTCTATGGTTTGAAAGGTTTTTGTTTGTTTGTTTTTGAGACAGAATTTCGCTCTGTCCCCCAAGCTAGAGGGCAGTGGTGGGATCTCAGTTCACTGCAACCTCCGCCTTCTGTGTTCAAGCAATTATCCCGTCTCAGCCTCCCAAGTAGCTGGGACTATAGGCATGCACCACCATGCCTGGCTACTTTTTGTATTTTTAGTAGACATGAGATTTCACCATATTGGCCAGGCTGGTCTCGAACTCCTGACTTCATGATCCACCCACCTCGGCCAAAAGTATTTTATTTAGTTAAACACCAGCCCTCTATTGTTAGATGTGTATAAGTTATTACAAATTTTTGTAGCTAATATAAATAACACCTAAATAAATCAGAAATAATGTCTATCTTTGTGCAAGTTTTCAGTATTTTAACTTGTTTCCTTTCCATGTTCTTCCTGTTTATTGAAATCATATGCAGTTATTGTAGAATCTTCAGAACATTACAAAATATTCAGAACATTTATAGAAACACAAGTGATTATCATCTCACCACTTGGAAGCAGCTATTTTTAAGCTTTTGGGCCATTTCCTTCCAGTCCTTTCTGTGTCACTAAGTTTTTCATTTTTTTCTATCCATTTTCCACTTTCTTTTCTCTTTTCCTCATCCTCCTTCTACTATTATTTTCTATAGAGAAGATCATACTCTATGCCCAGTTTTCTTTTTTTTGTTGTTTTTCTTGCCTATGCTAGTGTATGTAATTTCTAGGATGATCCAAAATTTTCTGTGGACCAATAAGTCTCTACAAGGGGGCAATTTTATCCCCCAGGGGACATTTGACAATGTGCATAGACATTTTAAATTGTCACAGTTAGTGACAACTAATTGGGGGGAGTGAGTAGGGGTTTTGCTTTTGACATCTAGTGGTTCAAGACCAGGGATACTGCTGAACAACCTATGATACACAAGACATCCCCCGCCACAAAGAATGATCCAGTTCCCAGGGTCAGTAAAACATCAGTGTTGGAGACCTCACAGTACATGTAATTTTTGATGGCTGCATACTGTTCTATGGTTTGAAAGTTTTTCATTCAGTTAAACACCAGTCCTCTATTGTTGGGTGTGTAAGTTATCACAAATTTTTGTAGCTAATACAAATAACATTGAACACATTTAAGTGTTTCAAATTAACACAAAACATTAATATTCCTCTCTTTTTCTGTAACCACTGAGCCAAATGAAAGCCATGGGTATTGTAAATGCCAAAATGATCATGGCTCTTCAGTAGGATAAGCCTCTCAATGCAGAGCCAGTAGTAATTCTTTATACTCACAAGGTTTATTATGTGTTCTCAACAAAAGATGATTGTCTAATGGTTAGTTATGTGAATAAACGCTTGTTGGCAGTGAAGGTTATTCATTTTTTCTCAACAACTTTCCCTTTTCCACAACTTTCCCTTTAGTCTCTTTTCATGAGCTCTGTTGGCCCCTGAGACCAGGAATTAGAAAGCAGATGCCGAGTCACATCGTCACTCCCTGGTACTCTGCCAATGTTATGGGGATGTCAGCGACATTGGCATTAGTGTATCATTCATTATAATAGATCAACAACCGGATTGGGTGTGGTGGCTCACGTCTGTAATCCCAGCACTTTGAGAGGCTGAATCGAGCGGGTCACTTGAGATCAAGGAGTTCGAGACCAGCCTGGTCAACATGGTGACAACCCCACCTCTACTAAAAATACAAAAATTAGCCAGGCATGGTGGCACACACCTGTACGCCCAGCTACTTCGGAGGCTGAGGCAGGAGAATCACTTGAACCTGGGAGGCAGAGGTTGCAGTGCACTGAGATCATGCCCCTGCACTCCAGCCTAGATGACAGAGTGAGACTCTGAAAAAAAAAAAAAAAAAAAAAAAAAGAAAATAAGGAAAGAAAGAAGGAAAGAAGAAGAAAGAAAAAGAAAGAAAAAGAAGAGAGAAAGAAAGAAAAGAAAGAAGTAAAAGAAAGAAAGAATGAAAGAATGAAACAAAAAAGATCAGCAACCATAGGACACAAAGACATCTGAATAAATAGGATTTGAGTGGTTTATTTTACAGATGAGAATGGTAAGGGCCAGGGAGAAAATGCCTCCACGAGAGCCAGAGAGCTGATAACAGAGTCATTCCTCTGCGGCCAGGATTCTATGCCTTCCAAGTGAGTAACCCTGCAGAGGCCTCCTGGGGCTTTTCTCTGTGGAAGCTGGAGGAGCTCTGGACGTCTGTATAGAGGCCTTTAGATCCCACCTGGTGTAGCCTGAACTGCAGACCTGGTCCCCAAAGCCCAGGATTCTCCTAGAGTCAGCCCTGCCTCCCCTGAGCCAAGGATAGGCCAAAGTTTCATTTCTCAAAGTGTGGTCTTGAGTTATCTACATCAAAATCCCTAAGACTCTTATTACCTTCAGATTCCTAAGTCCTACTCTAAATGCACCAACTATTTTATATCAGTTCCCTAGTAGATTCTCAGGCACACTAAAATCTGAGAAGTATTGGGTTACAAAAGGGGTTGACACTTTTTTTTTTTTTTTTTTCTCCAAAGGGCCAGATAGTAAATACTTCAGGCTTTGTGGACTGTATACTCTCTGTTGTTAAGACTCAACTGGACACTGCAACTTGAAAGCAGCTATGGGCAATACATAGATAGTCATGTCTAGATTTGGCCTGTGAGACATAGTTTACCAGCCTCTGGTAACCAAAATAGCTTGAAGCCTGAATTCTTATGTCAGCCTCATTTATTCTCATTTGACAGAAGGTGACGCTCTTTGAGACACTGGCTACACATTGGGAGGTCTGGGAATGATTGCAGAATTGGCTCAGATCTAACTGTATGGACTTGGCAACTCCATTTCATCACTAAGACTCAGTTTCCCTATCCTATAACAGTTGACCTCTCAGCCCTCGGTCAGCTTCTCTGGTAGGCACGTCCCTTGACTTTCTCCTGCAATTGATGGCATCTTAGAACCTCAGGAGCATCTGTCTACTGCCTGTCCCTGTGTGTTGAACAGAAAAGGAGGGCAGAGGTGGCTTTGGCCAGCCCAGGCCTCACTTCCCAGCAGCTTCCCTGAGCACCTCCTGGCTTCTCGGCAAAGGCTAGAGCTCAAAAGGCCAAGAGTGAGTCACAGGGAGGGGGTGCCAGGACTTGCTTTACTCCCTCCCTCTCTGCAGGCTCTGCCTTCCAAGGCACTGGGCTGGAGGCCCTGGCAGTGTGGGAGGAAGGGGCAGCCCTCTTCCCAGCTCCACCCATATGCCACCTTGATGGCTCTCAACAGGCGGAGTCTGCTGGGCTCCACCCATAATCCTAAGTCCTCTTCTCTATTCTCATCTGCCTGTCCGTGTTCATCATGCCCAGTAACCATGGGTAAATACCCATATGGACCACAGGGATCAGATCTCAGCTTTCTCTCCCAAACCCTTCTCTCTGTACCTATCTTCCCTGTATAGAAAATTCCTGCTTATTTTTCATGTGCTGCCACTTCCAAGAAGCCTTCCTGGGTTGCTGAAGAGGCTTACTCCACTCCTCTGCGATGCTTTGGTTACCCTCACACAATCTACCCTTTGACCACTTCTCAGCACATGGACTATTGATGGTGGTGTTGTTGCTACTGCTATTGTGAGTCTCTCACATAGGCAATGGGTGCTTCCATGGCAGGGACTGAATCTTACTAATTTTTATATCCCTTGACATCAGCGCAACTTTCACACACTAAGAGCTTAATCAATGCATGTCAAACTTATTTCATAAAGGCAGATTTCATTTGGTGCTCAAAAGAAAGTTAAATAAGGCTTTCTCTACCAGGTAGCAAAGTTATGGAGCTTATTACCCCCAAGAAGTGGACCAATACAACTATTAATGCATTACAGAAAAAGTGAGATACCGAATGCCGAGAAGATCCGAATGGATTGTGATCAGTTTTAGCCACTTTTGCGTTCACTTTACTTCTCTTTCTTCATTACATGCTTCTTTCTCCTAGTGGTGGACATCATCCAAATTCTTTATCTTGAGTCTTCCCTTGCTTTGATTTCTTTGTCTTTATAATTGAAAGCCTCAAATTTGAGAAAGTCTCAGAATCTCTTAGCTTGGTAAAAGTTCATATTTCAAGGTCTACGCTGAGAGAGTGGGAAGTAGTAGGGCTTGGGTGGGTCCTGGAGATGCATTTATAACAAGTTCCCAAGGGTACCTGCAAGCAGGTGGTCTGTGCATCACTCTACGTGTCCCTTCCTGGTTGATTAACATTTTTATTTTTTTTTTCAGTGCCAGTTCTATGCCCATTACTGCTGTAGGAACTGAAAATAGAGTGGAGACCCAAAGAATGGTCCTCCCTTCATGGAGAATGCATGCTGCCCTTCCCTCCATTGGATCTTCCACGACATCATTTGAAGATCTCCGTGGTTAGGCTGTCCTGGAAATTCCTACTCAATGTGTTCAAAAGGCCATTTCTTATTCTCTCTCGACATATCAGCTGCCCTCCACCCTACCCTGTCCTTGACTTTCCTGCGTCCATCATGGTTCTGGCATTCTTCTTCCTCCTTCTTCCAGTTGCCCACTCTCTGTGTTGTCTGTGCATTATCTACTCTAATCATGCAGGTATCATGCCTTTTTGATTCTTCATTCACATCACTTGTCTCTTCTCATATCTCTGGTTAATCACAAACAAGATCCTTAGAAGTTCATGCTAAAAGCCTGCAGAAGACACTTCATTTGCTTCCCTGTCTGCTGTCTTTTCTTATTTTAATTTATTCAAATTGATTTTCAAGTGCTGTGTTTCTGAAACTATGACAAGCACTAGAATTATCTGGAAGTCCTGTGAAAATGAGATTCCCTGTTCATTGCTCTGCAGGGTCACCTGAGGTTGGGCAATCTCACATGCTGAGGCGGGTGGTTCATGGCGGTCGCTTTGAGAGGCAGGTCCTGGAATACACTGTTTTTACTTGGTAAGTCTCCTTGCTTTTTCTCCTTTGGCTGTCACCCATCAGCTTCAACCCTGAAATGTAGAGTGGCATTTAAAGCTTAAACCTGGCAGGGGTCTTCTCATTGAATTTTTTTCTCCTCCTTCTTAGATTCCTTTCTTTGCTTCACAGGTCTCCTTCCAGCCCAATTCCCCCATCTTTGCTTTTGCTACCTTTCACATCAGAAATGTTGTCATCTTTCCCTTGATTCTTTTAATCTTTACCTAACTGATATGGTTTGGCTGTGTCCCCACCCAAATCTCATCTTGAATTGTAGTTCTCATAATCCCCAGGTGTCGTGGGAGGTAATTTAATCATGTAGGCGGCTAGTCTTACACAGTTCTCATGATAGTGAGTGAGTTCTCATGAGATCTGATGGTTTTATAAGGGGCTTTTTTCCCGTTTGCTTTGCACTTCTTCCTGCCACCACATGAAGGAGAATTTACTTGCTTCCTTTTTTTACCATGATTGTGTTTCCTGAGGCCTTCCTAGCCATGCTGAACTGTGAGTCAATTAAACCTCTTTCCTTTATAAATTACCCAGTCTCTGGTATGTCCTTATTAGCAGTATGAAAACGAACTAATACACCAACCTTCAAGTTAAACTAAAGCTCTGTCTCCTCTACTTCCCCAGGCTACAAGTATCTAGCCAGTCTCCAAATTCCCAACACACCTACTTCTTGGTGCATTCCTCTGATATGTCTTACTAGCTGCCAATTTAATGGTGTGTTTATTGCCCAACTAACTAGACTGAGCATCTTGTGACCAAGACTTCATATTATTTATATCACACTCCTTGGCACATAATTAATATTAAACAAATAACACCACTAATAATATTTGTTTTCATATTTTACCGATGGAAATCAGGACTTTTGGTTGAGACCACTAAGTTTTTTGGAGAAATCATCAAAGGTACTTACATTTTCCTATAGAGGGACACATGCTTGTCCCTCTGCCAGAAATACTCCCTTTATACACAATTGTCCTTTGCGTGGTTAACAATGGCTTATCCACTGGGTCTAAGTTTAAAACTCCCTTCTTCAGAGAGGTCTCTGACCATCCAGATTAATCTATTTCTCTCTGATATCATTTGCATAGCACACTACACTCTCTCATAGTATGAATCACACCTGAAATTAGTAATTTTACTATCTTCTCCAACTATTTGTATTGTAAGCGGATTATATATCCTTGCCTGTTATCATATGACCTACAGTTCTTTTCTATGGGAAGAGTGTATTTCCCCACTCCATTTATGTTGGTTCTGGCCATGGGACCTTATTTAGCCAATGAACAAACACAGTGAAATGCACCATTTTTAGCCATCTCTAGTTAAACACCTTACTGGAGGAGTAAATTCTGTACCAGTGGTTCTCAACTAGGGCTTGATTTTTCTTCCCATGGGACAATTGGCAATATCTGGAGATCTTTTTGGTTGTCACGTCTGGGGGTAATGCTGCTGACATTAGTGAGTAGAGGCCAGGGATGCTGCTAAACATCCTACAATACGTAGAATAGCTCCCCACAAAAAGGAAGTATCCAGCCTTCAATGTGAATGGTACCGAGGCTGAGAAACTGGGCTATACACCAATGTCATCTGAGAAAAACTCTACTCCAAGTGGGAAAATGAGCTTTGAAATAAACATCCATTCACTAGTTTAGTGTCCTGGATTTTACAATCTTTCTGAACCTTATTTTTTTTTAATCATTTGAGAAGTGTGTATGATAACTCTACCCTCAAGAAGATGTTGTAGAGATTAAAGAAAATATTGTTAAGTAACGCGACTGGCATATTGGTCTTCAAGAATGCTAGGTCTGTCTCCTGTCCTCATTGATGCTATGTCAAGATTTATTACACACAATCAAGTTTTTTTTCAGAGTCTCGCTCTGTTGCCAGGCCTGAGTGCAGTGGTGCGATCCCAGCCCACTGCAACCTCTGCCTCTCGCCAGGTTCAAGTGATTCTCCTGCCTCAGCCTCCTGAGTAGCTGGAACAACAGGTGCGTGCCAGCATGCCCAGAGTAGCTGGAACAACAGGTGCATGCCAGCACGCCCAGCTAATTTTTGTATTTTTAGTAGAGACGGGGTTTCACCATGTTGGCCAGGACAGTCTTGATCTCCTGACCTCATGATTCGCCTGCCTTGGCCTCCCAAAGTGCTGGGATCACAGGCGTGAGCCACCATGCCTGGCCCAATCAAGTGTTTAATCCTCTAAATAACATTAGGATTTGTGCTAGTATCTTTAAAATATTACTCAGACCATGGCAGCAGGGATTGGGGGTAGGGTATCTATTATTTGTGCTGCCTGACTAATTCTGGAGACTTGGACCCAGACTTTGGTGGGTTGAATCCAAAGGTCCAGAGGCTTTATTTGTGTTCCCCAAGAGGGCAGGCAGCAGAGCCCATGTGTTCTTTAACTAACTGGGTCTTTCTGTTTGCAATGGCAATGAGAAACAGGGAAAATTCATAATAATTCTTACAATGATTATGTGCTGCGATCTTTAGCCGGAATGATCCCTTGGAATGAAAAGCTGATACTATCATGCCTTTGCTTACATCCCTTCAGTGGCTTGTTTTCCTTGGAGCCTGTAAAATCAAAGTCCAAATCGTTCCCGTGACTTAGAATGGTCACAGTCTGTCTCTTGTCCTCCCTACTCTAGTGTCCCCATATTGTCCACGGATCTCAGAATATGTCATGCCTTCTCTAGTCTCAGGGTCTTTGCACAGGAAGTTCCCATGTGATAAAATGCTTTTCCCCCTTCTTTTCACCTTTATAACCTCTACTTATCTTCCTGTTTTATGCTATAGTCTCTGTCAGAGAAGATTTTCTCAAATCCTCTAAACAAGTCAGGTCATTTCACCCTGTATTTCTACCATGCCCATTCTCAGAGCTGATGGCAATCAGTAAAACTCTACACCTCACTGTATGCTTACCAGTTAAAACACTGAAGACAATACTTTTGTAATTGTTGATGATTTATTACTGCTCTGAGCCCCCAGTGCCAAGCCCTGGCCACACTGGCCTTCTTTGGAACATTACCTTTTGCCCACTCCCCATTACTCCAAAATCAAGCAACTGAAGGTTGTCTGGCACCATAGCAGACTTTCAGACTCCTGATGTGAGGTTACAGCCAACATTCATTTGGATTGGCCCATATAATCCCTGCTCGTATTTCTGCCTTAGGATTATTTGTCTCATAATCATGTTATCGAGCAGTGATTATTTGTCTTTCTGGAAACATTCTAAAATCCAGAAAGCAGGGGTGAGTTTTATAGTGGACCTACAATCTGAAATACACAATATGCACTTCTGTTAACTGCTTCTCTTATTTAATCCTCGCAACTCCATGTGGTAAGAGTTGTCCAGTCTTTCTATTTCACAACTGAGGCTTCAAAAATAAAAGAGATCCATGTTGAAGGGAGAGGAAAAGAAGAAGACTCCTAGGACCGTTAGGCCTGGGGCTGTGTTATCCCAGTGCCATCATCTCAGGATATGATGGGAGCTGCTAGGTGTAGAGATAGCTCCTCTTTGGAGAAACCTCCATGAAACGGTTTCAGGGAAGGCCATTGTGGTTATGTCTCAGAAGATTTGCCCTGCAAGTGAAACAGAAGTTTCTCGTGGAGATGTGGAGGGGGCTGCCCTGCTGTGTCAGAAAGTGGATACTCTATGGAACCAAACCCATTATAATGAGATAAGGTCGAGGCTGCTGTTGGATCTTTACCCATTGTAGCTTCTATTTGTATGGTAAGCAGCTGCTAAGATGGCCCCAGATATCACTGCTTTGCAATAGTCCTGTCTTTGTGTAATCTACTCCCCGTGAGTGTGGGCTGGATATTCTGGCTCTCTTCAGGTAAACAGATGATTGAAAAAGTGATGAAATGTCACTTCTAAAATTAGGTTACAGAGAGAATGTGGTTTCGTTTTTGCTCACTCCCTCTTATTCAGGGAAACTAGCTGCCTTTTTATGTACTGCCCTATGGAGAGGCACACATGTCAAGAAACTGAGGGAATGCCTTCCAGCCAACAGCCAGCCAGGAACTAAGGTGCTCAGTACAGCAGCCTCTACAAGACTGAATAATGCCAACAGCTATTTGATTGTGCTTGGAAGAAGATCTCCATTTAGTTGAACCTTCAGATGAGACTGCAGCCCTGGCCAGCAAACAAATTGCAGCCTATGGAAAGACCTTAAGGCAGAGGCATCCAACTGAACGACCCAAGGGCTCTGACTTACAGAAACTGTGAGCAGTAAGTGCCTATTTTTTTAAACCACTACACTTTGGGGATGGATTGTAACACAGCTATTGATAACTAATAGAGTTTGTTACGTTAGCATTTTAGTCTGCTTTTTTAGCTGCAAGATAAAACTAACCCCTTCACATAAACAGTTAGATTTCAACTCTACAGGTTCAGTTTTGACTTTATAGTTAGCTACTAATGAATCTACACATAAATGTCAGGTTCCCCTAACATAGAAGAGAGGCCTACTATGTACAGGATTATGGACTGTGAATTTCTAGATATAAAGATTTTGTCTCATTCATCTCCGTACCCCAGGGCCTAGACCAAGCTTTATCCTATCATAGCTATTTAATATCTACGGGTCGATTTAAATGATCTAGTTACCAGATAGCTATTACGACCCACGTTTTACTGATAAAATAAGAGAAGTACCTAGAGTTTAAGTGATTCAGAGAAGGTCATGTGAGTGGAGTCAGGGCTTTCACCCAAATTCTCAGGCTGCCATCTGTGCATCCCAGCGCTTCCTTAGTGGGTAAAATAGCCCATTACAGACTAGAATGGCAATGTTTTCCTTCCATCGCAACATACTAGCTCAAAATAAGCAGGTGGCTTTTTTATTTCTTTTTAAAGAAAAACGATGTTTTATTAAAGGATTGTCTTCCAAAAAGGCTTCGTTACTCCTTTTTTTCCCTTTAAGCATAGTGAAATGGCCTCTACCTTATTTCAAAAGGATTTCTGGGATAAAGTTCTTCAGTGATAACACGTTTGAAGTAAGTAACAATTCAGTTATCTTAGTCCTCACTAATAATGTTCGTGGAGGAATTGGTGTTTCTTTCTGAGTTAATAAGAAACATTTGCAGCCAAACCATAGGACTCTGAAGATAAAGCAATTGGCAAGAAATGGTATGTTTAAATACCAGAAAATAGCCCATATCCAAACAGGTGTGCGAGAAAACAGTATAAATAAACTGCTCTGTATGCAGTTTAGCCCGAGCAGAATTGTGTAGGAAACTTTCCTCCTATTCTGGAAAAAATATAACCAAACCAGGCCACTTGTATCCTCCTTAGACTGCACAGCTGGAAAAACAGTCCTTGTTCAAACAGCCGAAAGTAAAAGTTGTTTTAATTTTTTTTTAATGGCCAGATAAACAAAACCTTGCTAGAGGAATGACTATACTTGTGCAAATATGGCCTTGAGCTAGCATCTTGTGAAAGACTCACCTCTTTTCAACCTTTAAGAAATATGCCTGCTTCTTTGAATTCGTGATGGTCACTTCATGTTGTGTTAGGATATTTTTTAAAAAATGTTTCTGTTGGTACAGTTGTCTTAACCATCTGGGCACTTGACTTAGGGCATTAAGAATATAGATGCCTAAAAGAAGTGCTTGGTTTCTGTAAGATCTGCTATGTGCACAGGAAACATGGTTTAGAGCTCAAAGGGGTTACAAAAACTGTCCATCTTTTTATGCCATTTCTTTCTGGCCAGGAACAAAGGTAAGACAAGAGGTTGGTCCATGCCAGAAAGTCTGAAAGTATGTGGGTTAAATGTTTCCAACTGGGCTGTTTGGTGTTTGGGATCATTTGTTCTTTGCCAACCTGTGCCTAGGGGGGAAAAAGGCAAAAACAATGGAGACGTAGCCTAAGGTTCCTGGAGATATTTGGTATTTGACATGCCTCAGTGGTGAGGAGCATTTATGGTGTAGTGAAAAGTAAGTGGTCCTCTGCATTTCACAGTCCAAACCCTGGCTAAATCTGACTAACAAGACAATTACTGCTTCTGAGCCTCAGTTTTCCATCTCTAAAATGGCCTTCTATACACAGTTATGAGACTATATGTAAATACATAACTTGTTAGAGGCAATAACACGTGAAGATTACATGCAGTAATACACATGTAATAACATAAATTATCTTATGACGATTATATGCAGTAGCATGCAGCGGCAGTCACACACTGTGTGCTCCATAGATGGTGTCTTATTTGAACGGTTGTTGCTGCTGTCCTCAAGGAGTTTCTCTTTTGAATACATCCCTCCCTCAACACACACAGGCCTAGATCTTTCTGTCTTTGCCCTGGAATGATTATCTATAGATACTGTGTGCAAAGTGAAATTATGCCAAGTACTATAGAAATGAAAATGACTGAATCAAGGTCAATTGGTGTGGAAGTTAGGAGCATAGGTTCTGGGCCGGGTACAGTGGCTCATGCCTGTAATCCCAGAATTTTGGGAGGCCAGGGCAGAAGGATAGTTTGAGCTCAGGAGTTAAAGACCAGCCTGGACAACATGGCAAAACCCTGTCTCCACACACATACACACACAAAGCTAGCTGGGCAGGTGGGCAGGGTGATGCCTGCTTATAGTCCCAGCCACTTGGGAGGCTGAGGTGGGAGAATCACTTGAGCCCAGGAGGTCAAGGCTTAAGTGAGCTCTGGTAAGTGCATTAGGTTGGTGAAAAATTAATTGCAGTTTCAGGCTCTAGTTTTAAACGGCAAAGACCGTAATTACTTTTGTACCAACCTAATACCACTGAACTCCAGCCTGGGTGACGAAGTAAGACCCTGTTTCAAAAAAAAAAAAAAAGGTGTAGATTCTAAGCTCAGGCTTGCTTGAAATTCTGGCTCATTTTCTTTCTATCCAGGTAGCCTTGTTGAGTCTCAATTTCCCTATCTGTAAAATGACAATACTAGCAGTATATTCTTTATTCTGTTTAAAATGAAGAGCTCAAGTGCTAGTGTGTACTCACGTGCTTTCTTTGCGAGTTCAAGCACTCAGACTTCAAATGGTATCTTCCGGAGCTTCTTCAGCTGGATTCTGTCCTCTTCCTCATTTGTCACTCTGCTGGCTGCTCCAGGTCGTTCCAATCTATAAATAACCATTTCAGAGCCAGACATCACTGACTAATATCTCAATCTCTAGGAACAAAGATTTTGACTTGTGTCACACTCAGTGGTTCAGAATGATTGTAACCCAATTCCGGCTACATCCAGAATGAGATGGAAATCCAGCATTCTAGTTGGGAGCGGGATTTTCTCTAAGAAACTACGGTGGATCAGGATAAAAGTTCTCTTTTCCGTTATTCATAAAAGGCAGGGAAAGAGAGTCAGAGTTATGGCTTATGGTGTCGCAAGAATGTTTAGTATCATTTTAAGGATCTCTCTCGTTCTCTCTTTCTTGCTCTCACTCTTGTTCTCGCTCTTGCTTTTTCTCTTCCCTTTTCCTCCCTGTGGCAAGTATTATAAATAGGCCTCCTTCTTATCTGATCCTCCCCTAAATGTTTTTCATTTGAAAACCACAGTTAATTTTAGATAAATGTCGGAGATAATCTCAAATTTGTGTGTAATATAGGCCCTAGTTCTAAGAAAAACATGACATGTCTGGAAGACCTTGTTTTGGCCTTTGTTCCTCTGCTAGTACCACAGCCAATAGCTCTGACTTCCCGCCCTTTATCTGAGACTAGGTTGTATCTTAAGTCTCCTAAGCCCCTTTTCCAGAAGCAGAGAAACTGCCACCATCTGAAGGGCTCCTTTCTAATCCAATAGTTTCCCAGGAAAGATTTTAAAGCTGGAAAGGGGCTCAGGGGAGTGACGGGTGAGTTCACCAACACTGCCCGCCTGAGCAATTTGCAGGATCAAGTGGCCTCTGTCTTCTGATTCTCACAGGCCAGGCCCCCTCCAGATCCACGTGTAGATAACTGCAGTCGTAAATGTTGTGCAAAGGCTGCTGTACAACCCTTTTAAAGAAGAGGCTGTTTTTCAGAACCTGGGCCACATTTGTCCTGGCCTGAGTTAAGAGGTAAAGAACATTCCAATTGTGAGCTTGGATGGAAAAAAATATATTTGAAGTTTTTTCTGCTAACAAGGTATGCAGAGGACTCAAATTCCAGTAAACGAAGGTTAAAGACGGGCTGATTTGCAGAATACGGTCATCACCCCCACCCCTTAATTTTTCCATAAAGTGCCATAAAAAGCCACTGCACTAACAAACATTTTGGGAAGGGAACAAGCTCCAGGCCAAGAAGCCACAAGTTTAAATGGGGGGAAATCTGAGCCCTGAGGCACAGTTTCCTGAGCAGAGTCATTACTCAAGAAGGGAATCAGGCATTAACAGAACTATCCCAACCCAGCACCAAAGCTAACGCTTCTCTGGATGCCGTGGGACAGTGCTGGTCTGGAGAAGAGCTCCAGTGTTCCTCACTGGAGTTACACCCTTCACCTTGACTTACAATGTGAAATGAGAGCATGTCTCAAAGACTCAGCTTACACCTGAAAAACACCTGAAGAAAAACGTCTTGTTTTATTTAAAGGATGAAAAGAAAATGCAACGCAATGCAATTGCAAAAACAAAACAAAACAAAACAAAAAACTCCAGCTGGACGTGTTTTAAAAAATTTATTGTTGTAGAACACAGAAAAATTAATGCTAAAATGGATACAGAAGAGTAAAGTCCCCCAAGAGAGCTAGGCCAACTGTGAAGAAGAGGAATATGGAGGAGGGGCTTATCCTACAAAATGCTGACCTGTACAAAACCATCATCGTAAAATTGGTCTGCTTCTGGCTTGAGAACAGAGACCAGTGAACAGAACAGAGGCCTAGAAGACAGGCCTCCTTATAAATGAGGACTTGAAACATGTTTAACATGGTTTAAAAATCATAGGGAATGGTTAGATTATTTAGTAGATGGTATTGAGAAACTGGTTCACCATATGGAGAAGAATAACATCTATATTTTTTTCTTTCTTTTTTTTTTTTTTGAGACGGAGTCTCGCTCTGTCGCCCAGGCTGGGGTGTACTGGCGCGATCTCGGCTCACTGCGAGTTCCGCCTCCCGGGTTCACGCCATTCTCCTGCCTCAGTCTCCCGAGTAGCTGGGACTACAGGCGCCGCCACCGCACCCGGCTAATTTTTTTGTATTTTTAGTAGAGATGGGGTTTCACCGTGTTAGCCAGGATGGTCTCGATCTCCTGAACTGTGATCTGCCCACCTCGGCCTCCCAAAGTGCTGGGATTACAGGCGTGAGCCACCGCGCCTGGCCCAATAACATCTATATTTCTATAGTACACGAAGGTGGACTCCAGATGCATATGATATCCAGTATGAGAGGAAAGCTTAAATGGTTAACAAAAGAAAATTTAGAAGAGTGTTTTTACAATGTAGAGGTGGGGAGAAACTTTCTAAAGAAGACCTAAAATTACCAAATATAAAGCAAAAAAAAAAAAAAAAAAAATGAAGTGTTTGATGACACCAAAGTTGAGGATTTCTTTTTAATGAAAAATTGTAAAGATGAAGTTAAAAATTAAAAAATTGAAACACAATATGTGCAACATTTACAACTGACTAACAACCAATATAGGATATATGAGAGTAACCTGTAAGTTAACAAGAAAAGGATCATAAAATCCATCAGAAACGGGGCAAAGGGCTGGGTATGGCAGTTCATACCTGCAATCCTAGCACTTCAGGAGGCCAAGGTGGGAGGATTACTTGAGACCAGGAGGTCAGAATCAGCCTGAGCTGCATAGTGAAATCTAGTCTCTACAAAAATAAAAATAAAAAGATTAGCCAGATGTAGTGGTGTGCACCTGTAGTCGTAGCTACTTGAGGAGGCTGAGGTTGGAGGATCGCTTGAGCCCAGGAGTTCAAGGCTACAGTGAACTAGCATCACACCATACACTCCAGCCAGGGCAGCAGAGTAAAACCCTGTCTCTTTAAAACAAAACAAAACAAAACAAAACAAAACAAAACAAAACAAAAAAAGGGCTGGGCTCGGTGGCTCACACCTGTACCCCCAGGCCGAGGCGGGCGGATCACCTGAGGTCAGGAGTTTGAGATCAGCCTGGCCAACATGGTGAAATCCCATTTCTACTAAAACTACAAAAATTATCTGGGTGTGGTGGTGGGTGCCTGTAGTCCCAGCTACTCAGGAGGCTGAGGCAGGAGAACTGCCTGAACCCGGGAGGCGGAGGTTGCAGTGAGCCAGGATCACACCACTGCACTCCAGCCTGGGCGTCAGAGCGAGAATCCATCTCAAAAATAAAAATAAAAGTAAAAAAAGAAACAAACAAGCAAAAATAAACAGAGGCAAAGAATATGACAGGTAAATCACAGAGGTAAAAATCCAAATGGTTCACATAATTATACAAAGCTCAAAATCAGGGAAAAGCAAACCAAATTCAATGAGTTATAAGTTTCTACTCATCAGATTGGTAAAAATGGGAAAGCTGGATAATGCCAGGTCTAAGATGTGAGAACACACGACTCTTCATGTCCAGTTCTTAGGATTATAGAAGTGAAACCGATCTAAAGAATAAACTCACAAAAATTGAGCATCTATGTACATTAGAATCAGTAGTTCCCTTTCAGAATATCCCAAAGAATCCTCACTTGGGTCCAGAAGAGGGAATCTAAGAGGATTTCATGCAGCCAAGACCTGTGATTGCTGGGCCAGAGAGGCAACCAGGGGGTCCTTAGCTGCAGAAATGGGAAAGTAAATTGAAGAGCTGCCCTTTATGGATTACCATGCAGTAGTTAGAGACAATTATCTGGAATCACTAATTAGCAGTATGTGAAGTTTTTTGAAAATGCAGTACTGGGTGAAAAAATAAGAAAAGGCAAGCAATCAGGGTTGCTTGGAGAATTAAATGGCAGTAAAACCTTTGATGTAGCAACTGGCACAAAGAAGAGTTTAGATTCTATCCACAGGTAGGTGGAGAATTAAAAGGGTCAGTCCACCCTGACAAAAGACTCAAGACCGTGGAGATGGGAGTGAAATTTGAAACTATTCGAAACAGACTTTGTGGACAATCTGCTAATAAATTTTCTTTCCTGCATCCTTTCTTTCTCACTGGGTAGTGGAATCTAGACTTTCACAAGAAAGAAAACTCAGAACATGAAACACTGCATGTGTTTCATGCTAACAGTCTAACAGTCTAACATTCTGGCTAACAGTCTACCTGTCCTGGTGTTCCTTAGGAGATTCGAGAATTGCCCTAGCCAGGTGCTGCATTTGCTAAAGTTGATTCTAAGGAGTTTGTTTATGTGGGTTCAGAATTCTTCCCTGTCTCCCTTGACTCCCTGATATGTAGTCTGTGCTAAGTGATGGAATTGTACTGAATGGATGGAATTGTACTGAAAGTTCTTTCACCGTGGTTTGTTTAACAAAATCTACTGAGTAACACTTCATACGGGGTATGGAGGAGACAAATGTGATTGGATAGAATGATATTTTTTCCCTTTCTTCTTCTTACCATATATATACTTTTAGGAGTACCCATTATTGCTACTATCTGCTACCAAAATGTCGGTGACCAAACTGTAGAAATGAAGAAGGAAAACAGACAGCTTGTCTAACGTTCTTGCTCTGAAACTCCCAAGAGATGAGATTCCATCTCTAAGCAGGAGGCCAGGGAGTCCTCTCTCAGTGCAGGAGGCGGCAGGATATTTTTACTGCATTTGCGACCAGGGGTCACAGAGAGGGGCAAGGAGCTGGATTCCCAGAATGGAATCGAATCTAGCTCTCTCCGAAGGAAATCCAGGGTTTGGAAAACTCCCAAGGAGCAATAATTCAACTGAACTAACCTGATGAACCATTTTCAAATGAGTATGGAGAAATATAGTCAAACATTGAACAGCTTCCTAGAATTGAAGCAACTGGGCAAAGGTGCCTTTTATTAGACCTTTGCAGTACACCCAGAGAACCGGTTAGAGAGCCAGGCTCAGCTCCATCTGGAAGAGAGAAAGACTGGATTTTATTCCCCAGTAGAAGGTTCTCTAGAGCAGTGTGTACGTTTTTCACTTCCTTATAATTATTTATTCAAAACTGAAATATCAGCACATCAAAGTCAACTCCATGCATTGAGTACCCACTCTCTGCCCATCATCTCCTGGGGCTTTTCTCTATCTTATCTCATGGAATCCTCCCCAGATGCTTCAAGGAAAAGATATGACTCCCCATTTTTTAGAAGAGGAAGTCTCCGAGAGGACAGACACATTTTGAAGGCCCGATAGATTTTAAAAAGCAGATCTGGATTCAAATCCAGACAGCTGAGTTCCAAATCTGAAACTTTCTTCAACCCATACTGCTATGACCAGACCCCTTCTAAGGGATGTCAGGCAGCCTAGGGGGTCCCATGAGATTTAGAAATAAAGGGATAAATTGTCCTTTCCTCACCCATTTTCAAGCAAAAATGCTAGGGGAGCAGCTGTGTATTAAAAAGGAGTTGGGGCGGAAATACTGATAATAAAGATAGTGAACTTTCGTTGAGTTACCGGTCAAACATTGTGATAACTGTTTGGTCTGAACCACATTCCTATCAGCTGGCTCTATTACTGTTTCTATTTTTTTATTTGGGGGAATTAAGTTTCAAAGGTTAATTAATTATTTAAACTCAAACAACTAGTACTTCTTGGAATAGATCCTAAATTGGTCTGACTCTCAAATCAGTGTTTTAAAAATACTACTGTAAACTGCTTTCTTGGAATATGGCCATGTGAGTTAGGCGTGGCAGCTATTGTGGTGGTGTTATGGTGGTGGGAACAGCAGTGATGGTGTTGTTTTCATTGTTCTTGGCAGTGGTGATACTAATGATGATAAGTAATTGGTGAAGGTGGTGGTCCTCGTAGTGGTGTGATGGTGTTGGTGGTGGTAGCAGTGGTGCTGGTGGTGGTGGTGTGGGTGGTGATAATAGTGATAATGGTGGTAGCAATGGTTTAGCAGTGATGGCAGTGTTGGTAGTGGTAGTGACAGCTATGGTGGTGGTGGTGGTGTGGCAGCAGGGCCAGAAGTAATGATGGTGGTGGTGGTGGTAGTGGTGGTGATGGAGATGATGTTGATGGGAGGTGTGGGAAGGGCATGGTGATGATGGTGTTGGTGGTGGTGATGGTGGAGGTGGGGGTGGGGTGATGGTGGAGGTGGTGATGGTGGGGAGGGGGTGGGGTAATGGTGACAGTAGTGGTGATGATGATGGTGATAGTAGTAGTGATGGTGGTGGTGGTGGTAGTGGTGGTGATGGAGATGGTGTTGATGGGAGGTGTGGGAAGGGCATGGTGATGATGGTGTTGGTGGTGGTGATGGTGGAGGTGGGGGTGGGGTGATGGTGGAGGTGGTGATGGTGGGGAGGGGGTGGGGTAATGGTGACAGTAGTGGTGATGTTGATGGTGATAGTGATGGTGGTGGTGGTGGTAGTGGTGGTGATGGAGATGGTGTTGATGGGAGGTGTGGGAAGGGCATGGTGATGATGGTGTTGGTGGTGGTGATGGTGGAGGTGGGGGTGGGGTGATGGTGGAGGTGGTGATGGTGGGGAGGGGGTGGGGTAATGGTGACAGTAGTGGTGATGTTGATGGTGATAGTGATGGTGGTGGTGGTGGTAGTGGTGGTGATGGAGATGGTGTTGGTGGGAAGTGTGGGAAGGGCATGGTGATGATGGTGTTGGTGGTGGTGATGGTGGAGGTGGGAATGGGGTGATGGTGGTGGAGGTGGTGATGGGAGGAGGGGGTGGGGTGATGGTGACAGTAGTGGTGATGGTGATGGTGATAGTAGTGATGGTGGTGGTGGTGGTGGTAGTGGTGGTGATGGAGATGGTGTTGATGGGAGGTGTGGGAAGGGCATGGTGATGATGGTGTTGGTGGTGGTGATGGTGGGGGTGGGGTGATGGTGGAGGTGGTGATGGTGGGGAGGGGGTGGGGTAATGGTGACAGTAGTGGTGATGATGATGGTGATAGTGATGGTGGTGGTGGTGGTAGTGGTGGTGATGGAGATGGTGTTGGTGGGAAGTGTGGGAAGGGCATGGTGATGATGGTGTTGGTGGTGGTGATGGTGGAGGTGGGGATGGTGGTGGAGGTGGTGATGGGAGGAGGGGGTGGGGTGATGGTGACAGTAGTGGTGATGGTGATAGTAGTGATGGTGGTGGTGGTGGTAGTGGTGGTGATGGAGATGGTATTGGTGGGAGGTGTGGGAAGGGCATGGTGATGATGGTGTTGGTGGTGGTGATGGTGGAGGTGGGGATGCGGTGATGGTGGTGGAGGTGGTGATGGTGGGGAGGGAGTGGTAATGGTGGCAGCAGTGGTGATGATGATGGTGATGGTGGTGGTGGTGGGAGAGGGATGATGATCATGATGGTGATGGTGGTGGTGGTAATGGTCGTGGTGGTGGTAGAGGCGATGGTAAGGGAGGGGACGGCAACTGTGGTGGTAGTGGTGTGGTGGTGGTGGAGTGCTGGTGGAAATAGCAGGGTTGTTGCTGGTGGTGGTGATGGTAATGATGATGGTAGTGGTGGTGGTAGTGGTGGAGGTGGTGGTGGTGGTGAGGGTGGGGGTGGGGTGGTGGTTCCCATGACAGTAGAAGTGATAACAGTGATGAGGTGGTGATGATATTGATTATGGAGGTGGTAGCTGTGGGGGTCTTGGTGGTGGTGAATTCAACCTTCCATATAATATCTTCTTTTGAGAAATTCTGAAAAAAGAACACTTCTGTTTTCTCTGTGCCTTTAAAAGTCAATTCATTTGTTTTTTTCCATAGGCTTCAGGAAAGAGGCACTGGCCTTTACTTCTCCACCTCGCTTCACTTCCATGTTGTTGACAAATGTTGTAGTTGCCCAGGATCAGAGGGAGAGACAGACCCTGTGACCACTTCCCCAAAGGCGGCCTTTGGCCACTCCGTGCACTGGAGCACATGACCCTCTGCCTCGCCCCTGCCACATTAACCAGGTGACTGTCTGCCAAGGCCCAGCCCAGTCCAAAGGGAATTGGGATTCAGCGTCCCAAACAAGGCACTGATTAGCTGGTAATCAGGGAGCGATTAGCAGGTCGGGTCACCTGCAGTTCATTGCCCATTGTTCCCTGCAAAGTCCTGGGATATTTGCCACACGGGCTGGCCAGTCTGAATGTCTGAGGATTCCGATGCCTGCAGCTCTGCTGTGTAGATCTGTGATTAGGAACAAATCCTCTGTTCTCTCAGCCCATCCCCCGAAGGAGGCAGTGCGGTGGGTGAATCCCCTTCTCTATTCACACACAAAGGATTTGGGAGAAGAACGGCCTGCTTACGAGCTCAACAGTGACAGAGAGGTGAGGTCCCAATAATGCACTGAAGAACTGAAAGCAAATTAGCACATTCCTCTTCCTGAACCATGATGACTGAGAGTGGAGGAGCCCAGCAAGTCCACGTCCAGATTGGGATTCTACTGTGATCTTGAGATGTGACCTCAGACAAGATTTTTAACCTCTGAGCTTGTTTACCTCGATTTTAAGAGGGTTAATAATAACACTCGCCTCTTCAGCCTTTGAAGTTCAGATTTAGAAAATGAACATAAAGCAGTTAATACAGTCTCTGTAGCGTGTGACCAATATGGGCTATCACCATTATCATCAGTTATAGTAATATCAATATTTAAAATATCATAATTATTTGAAATACTTTATTTAAAATATGCCTCTGTAACATCACTTCTAAATGAGAGATAGCCCCTTTGTAGGAGGCCCTGATAAGGAGGAGATGAGATAATTCTTGTAAAGCTTTCATCACAGGACCTAGCATGTAATTAGCACTCAATAAATCATAGTAATAATGGTGATCACCGTCATCATTGTTTGTACTAAGTTGAATGCAAAAAACTATTTTGTAGCATTTTTCACTATATTGTAGCATGTGATCATGAAAATTTAGACAAAGCATTTTTTTTAAGCTAAAAGGAGATTAATGAAATTATTCATGGCACATTCACACCATTGGACACTGTTCAGCTTTATAGTCTTTGTGCCCTTCCACCACCTAAAGATCTTGCTAAAACTATCATTTGACAAATCTGGGGTCAGCACAAGATTACACATTTCCAGTGCACTCTCAAGTGATTCCAGGGCTACCAGTCCATGGACCCCACTTTAAATAAACAGGATGTACACTTTTACAATAAAAAATGTGTATACACATTTATACAGAAATATAGAAAAAAATTCCTAGGCTATACTCAAGATGGGGGACTGTGTTTTTCACCCCCTTCACTAAACTGTACTATCTTTCCCAGAAATTTAATAACAAACATCTAAAGAAAACATTTAAAAATGCAATAAACTTTATTGATGCAAGTTCTTCCCTTCTCTTAAAGTTTGTCACACTGCCAGGTTTTCCAGCACATCCTTTGCCAGGTCTGCATGCCTGATGCCATGATTTTCTCCTAGAGCCACACTAGGCCTTTTCAGCATCCTAACCACAAGGAAATCACATTAATGTGTGCTCATTCTGGAGGCTTCAGCTCTCCAAGGAGCAGGTGGGCCTCAGCTCAGATATAGCTGCTGGCCAGAGTTCAGGGCCCAGAGCCGTGCAGGCCAGCCAGGTGCAAGATGGACAGTTATTAACCCAGAGAAGCCCAGAGAATTTCTAAAGTCTGATTCTGGCTGCACTTGGAAAGGGCATTCCAGTTAACATGGTGGGGTGCTTTCTACACTTTAAAGGAGCTCAAGGAAGTCCCTTGTACAAAAGAGATGGCTCCACTAGCCCTTCCTCTAAGGGGTGGCCTGAGAGCAGACACTTGTGATCTAAGGGTAGGCGGGCATAAGGTCTTTTCTTCCATTTGAGTCCCCTCAACAGAGACTGGGATACTTACTTGGGTACTTGAGCCCAGTATTGATCTTATTCTCATCAGACTATTTCTGTCACTGAGAGGCTGACAGAAGTCTGAATGAGCATCCAGAGACAGAATTAGATAGAACCTCAGTTGAATTTTGACCTTGCCATTTAATAGCTAAACTACCTTAGGCCTAAACAGTGACTCTGTTTCCTCTTGTGGAAAGTGGAAGTGGCAATGCTCTGGTCTCTCCAGGATTCAAAATTATGGAGCTAAAGATCCCAGTTTCTAGTTAGGTAAAAGCGGGCTTGCAAACGCCAATACTAGTAATTATTATTTTTATTCGGTGTTCACCATCCTTTGCACCTTAACATACACCTTGTACCTGCCTAGATGAGCCCCCACCCACTGCCCACCTGAGATCCCTGGTATGGAGTCCCATACCAGGTAAGTTCAACTTACTTGAACATAAGTTCAAGTACGTTATTAGAATGCTTCTCCAATTTAGTTATGCACAGAATCCATCCCTCTGTGTATCAGGCAGTGGCTAGAGGAAAACAGATACCTACAAAACCTGGGTGGTGGGAGGAGAGTTTACTAAAGGGGTATGTAACTGAGGTGAGGGCAGGACTTGAGGAATAAATAACGAACAGTAGCATGGATAGGGGTTGAGGAGGTACATTCCCACCCAGCTTCTGGCTTTCAGTAGAGAGAACAGCCAACTTGTCAAGAAGGGGGATACCAAGGAATAAATAGCCCGACCTCTGTCTTCCCACCCTCCTGTGTCCTCCTCATGCTTTTGCCAAGATCTTGGCTTGGCTTCTCCTCTGATTGATTTCACCCAACTTTCTGATATTGGCAGGCAGCTATCTTATGTGCCCATGTTACACTATCATGATAAAGCTGCATTTCCTGAGGGGACACCAATGGATACCCCTCTGCCTGCCATGCAGCTGGGAGGCTAAATGTATGAAAAGCAACACCATGCAAGTCATTTTGAAACTGCTCTGGAACCCTCACGGGGCCCTCCGTTCTAGACATCCAGTCCCACTAGTGATCTGACTATGAAACCCACTAAGAGACTTCCAGAAGAAGATGACCTCTAGAAGGAGAAAACTTTTTTCCACGCTTCCATGGAACAAGAAGATGCCGTCCCTTTGGTGGAGCCCAAAGGGAAGCCATGTAGTTGGCAAGAGAAACTGTTGCTATCATCTATGAAAGGTGCTTCCCGGGGTTCCAGAGGAGGATGCAGAAGGGGAACAGTGAGTCTGGAGGGACAGACGGAACATTCCTGCAATGCTGTCAATCCATATCTGACCCTCAATTCATGAAACCTTCCAGACAACCCCCCCTGACAGATCCCTCTCTTCTTAAAGCTCTCACACACCTTTCTTTTAGCATTTAACATTCGTAACCTCAAATGAATGATTTCTACACGTGAGTCATTTCCTGAGTAGACTGTCAGATCCTTGAAGGCAGGAAGGCAATGTAATACAGTGGGGAATATCCTGTGTCTTCAAATAGTTATGAAGATTAGAAAGGCAATCTAAGCAATATCCTTAGCATATTACCAGGTGCACATAAAAAGTGATGAATAGACAGATTTATGACTATTCATTATTTTTTTATTCTTCCTATCCTTCACCATGCTGAAGATACACCACTATTACACACACCTCCAAAAAGAAAACTCATCATTTCTTATGTATCTTCTATGGGTCATTTACTATGGAGAAGTTCAAGTACGTTATTAGAATGCTTCTCCAATTTAGTTATGCACAGAATCCACTGAAAGTACAGAAAAAAATCTGATATTTTTAGTATGATGTTTCTAAAAAATATTTGGAAAGTAAAATTCTGTTTTACCTCCCAATGCTTATTGCTGCTAAGAAACTATAAAACAAAATAAATTAATACATTTAATGCAAACAAAGCTATATACATTTTACTTAAATGCAACAGATGATATAGTTTTGATGAAACTGATTCAAAACTTACTACACCAAAGCAGTATTGAACGCTGCTGTACAGGTACATTTCCATTCACCATGCCTACACGTGGTTTGATGACTCACGTGTCCCGTCATTGCTCCCCATTTACACTGGGCACCATGATGTTATTTGGCATTGATTTGACAGAAGTGCATCATTTTAACTTTATTTCCCTTTTATTCTTTTTTCACTAGTACAGCCAATCAAATTAGTATTAGATCTTGCAAACTTTGTTTGCAACCGGCATTAAAATACAATGGCAGTTCTTTAACGGGTCTTCCGGATATTGCAGAAAATGCTTCGTCAATTTTACTTTGGATTATCATTGCAATGAGAGCACATGGTTCAAAAGTTCCAGCAGCAGAGGCGGTTTTCCCACCCTGCCCCTGGAATATGGCATGTGGTACAGGCATTTTGAATCACAGCTTGTTTCAGGTGGGTATTGTTATCTGTTTTCTATTGGAGGACATTTAGGCTTGGGGGTGCGGCGGGGTGTTCAGTCACTTACCCAGGTTCACTCACCCAAAAGTTTGAGTTTCTACATCCAGTCTTTTGACTGATTGGTCTCATCTTTGATTATTATTGAAGATTAATGCTACATTGACACAGATTGATGATGAGAGATGAAGGGGATGTTGAAGAGATAGAAAGCAAATAGAGAATGAAACATGCTTGACCAGAGATGGTAACATAAACCCTGTCCATGGTGCCCTGTTGTCTTGGGTGCTGCTGTGTTTAGGTCAGGAGCAGTGGGAAGTCTGGAGCCATATGGGAGCCACACAGCCACACAGATGAGGCAGACTTCTAAGTGGGGCCACTCTTGGCATGTCCATGTTGAGCTCAGCAGCAATCAGACCTTGATGAGTTGAAATACTGAAAAGGAAAGTTCTAGGTTGCTCGTCATCATTTAATCTATGCACCTAGTCCTTGGCATTTCCTATTTCCTGCTTTGGGCTGAAGCTGGACATTCTTTCCCAGAATCCTTTGTGTCAGTCAATCCTTTTGGGATTCAAAGAGTTGTGGGAATGGTGACCTTAGTTCACATCCACATTCCACTGGGAGAGCACAAAGCTGGGGCCCTCTCTGCTTCCAGGAAGTAAAAGAGGCTGTGAAAGAAATGTTGTCAACCAGTGTTCTTACTACAGAAAGCCAGGAGAGGTGCTGTTCATCCTTCCAGCTCCAAGTGATGAGAATTTAGGAAATAAATAAATTAGGTAACTTATAGGCACATGTGATAAACTCTCTCTCACCAGGATCTGATAGACTAGTAGTTAATACAATTTTTGCATAGCTTGCATTTCCTGATAATACAGATGGATCTGCTATTAAAATTCCACTTTCCTTGTAGCAAAGTTAACTTTTTGTTATTCTAGAATGGCAAATTGAGTCAGTGAAGTTTCGGGAATCACACACACATCAGGTAATGCCATAACAAAAGTCCTTTTTGCCTGCAGTATATTTTCAGGACAATGAAACCATTCAATCATTGCCCAGAATGATAATTATCTTTTTGGACACATGACCTCATATTCTGAATCTATTAAGCACACAAAATCTGAAAATGAGTGGTATTAGTGATTCTATTGAAATGGATGCAAGGGAACTGAAACAAAATAAAGCCAGCTTTAGTTCTGTAATCCCCGAAAAAAATACGTGCTAAGAGGATGGGTGACTTAGGACACTTAGACAAGAAAAACCATCATGGAAAAATAAAACAGTAGATGCACATGTCTTTTGCCTTACTAGATGTCTGAACTTCATTGCTTCAGGGCACATCAGCTTGGGGTAGAGGTGGGGAGGCAGTTGACTCAGGTGTGGGTAACAATTGTGATGGCCTATGACCGAATTCCACAGTAAAGTGATTGGTACCCCAACCTCTCCTCTGCTCTTTCTGTTTTTTGTAATCATCCTAGATAGACATTAACATTTTCTGCAGAAGCCAACTGACAGAAAGATCAGCTACATCAGAAACAGCTGCTTCCAGTAGTGTCACCTTCATTCTAGGGGCAACTTCATCCAGAGTCTTAGAACACCATTTTTTAAAGACCCAGGTGCAAGTCACACCAAGGTGGGGTGTATTAGAAGATGTGAGGCCTTCCAGTGTAACTTTCACAAACCTTCTTCACTGACACAGACCCATTGGTGATCCAGGTAAGAATACAGGTTACTGGCATCTCTCCAACATAAGTCAGCACTCTGCCTTTCTCCAACATTCTCTGCAGAGAAACGTGAATCTAAATTCATACTATATTCTTCATATGAATCTCCATGTCCATGTCCTGGTCCTCACATTCCATGGCTCCAAAGGTCATTGTTTTTCTTTCTCCTTGAAGGACTAGAAGTGGATTATCAGGCAAATTGAAACCTTGGGCAATTCCCAGAAGTTCTAAGGTGAGAATGCTGATAAAGTGTCTCTACTGTCCATCTTTTACCCCTCTCATGCCCCTTACCTCACCCCCCTGGAGACCTAGATTAAAAATACTTCAGAGCAGGAAACCTGGTTGATGGATTGATCAATCAACCAACAAGTATTTATTGAGAGCACCTAATTCTTGCTCAGCAAATGCTGACAGAAGCAGATGGTGCAGTGACAGGTAACAGAGGACTCTTCAAAGTCAGGTAGAGGACTTGAAACTGAGGCTCAACTCACCGTGTCTTCATTCAAGAGACAGCAGTTGAACACCTACACACAAGCTGCACAGCATGCTTGGAAATGGGAATAAAAAGGGCAGATAGACTTCTATCCCATGGAGTTTATAGTTTATCAGGGTAATAATTCTTTTAAGCACTTAAAGTTAATGTGCACTACGACTGGAAAACAGACTGCTTAGGCAGCTTACGGTGGTCAAGAAAGTGGGGACATATAAAGTTGTTTTAGCTTTTTGAGGCCTGGAAGGATACAACCACACAGTGACTGGGTAATGTGATTTTGGGAGCAAGATAGATTGAAGACTCTCCAGAGTGAGTAGCATCCTCCCAAAATTCACGTCCTCCCAGAACCTCAGAATGTGAGATTAAGTGTAAATAGGGTCTTTGCAGATTTAATGAAATTAAGATGAAGTCATATTGATTTAGGGTGGGTAATAAATCCATATATCCAATGACTAGTGTCCTTGTAAAGACACAGACACAGACAGAGGTAAGAAGGGCAGATATCAGAGTGATATGGCTACAAGCCAAGGAATGCCAAGAATTTCTGGCCACCAGCAGCTGCTTGGAGAGTTGCATGGAATGTATTGTTTCCTAGAAACTTTGGATGGAGCATGGCCCTGCCAACACCTTGATATCAGACTTTCAGCCTCTAGAGCTACAGGAGAATAAACTTCTGTTGTTCTAAACCACCCAATTTGTAATAATATGTTATAGCAGCCTTGAGAAATGAATGTAAGACACAACTGACTGGAGTGAAGAAGATTCCTGGTTAAAGCATATGTGAGTGCTACCGTGAAAAATGAAGGCCAAGGTGAGAAAGAATGGCAGGTTTCTATTTGTATGGTTGTGTACAAGATAATAGCTGAAGGCCCTAATGAAATAAACAGAATATGTCTTTTACAGCTTGTTTTATAATAAACAAACCACCTAAAGAGCCTGAAGAGACAAAGATTAAACTTCTCAAGCCATGTCTCCGTTTATGGAACAGAACAAAAAAGAGTAAGCAAGGGAGAAAGCGAACGAGTTACTGACAATATTCCATTGAACTCAGTAGATACTTATCAAGCCTTGCCTATTTCATACCTCTAAGGAATGCACAGTGCGAGTTGGGGGTAAAACTGGAGAATTTCAATCCAAGGGATATAGGCAAAGATTGAAGTAAGCTGAATGAATAGAAACAGTGAAGACAAAAAGAAACAAATGTCCCAGTCTAAGGATGATTAGGATGTCTTTGCAGAGAAGATGACATCTGTAGGGAGGATGAAAGGATCCTTTAGGGTTGGACAGAAGGCAGAAGGGCAGAAGGGAGAAGAAAGCCCAGAGTATACCATCGTATCTCAACACTCCTTGAATAGTCGCTATGTCTAATCTGGTGCCTTGTATAGCACAAAAAGGCACACAGAAATGGTGGAGTGAATAAATGAATGAACTAATGAAATGACCCAGAAGCCAAGAGAGGACAGCACTTTCTTAAGGAAGAGGGGATAATGAACATTGTAAAAAGCCAGAGAGAGGCTGAGAAAGATAAGTATGAATGTCAAGAAACGAATAGGTCAATAGAACATTGAAGAAATAGGAGCTTAGGAGAAGTCAGAGGCAATTCTTAGCAGTTGAGAAGAAAGGAGTGAGCCACGAGGAAGAAAACTTGTGCTGATGAAGGCTCAAGGAGTACGGCTGAAAAAAAAATATGGGAGAGAGGTTAATAAAGAGTGTTTGTGAATTAACGCTGGAACAGAAATTAAATACCACATGTTCTCATTTGTAAGTGGGAGCTAAACATTGAGTACACATGAACACAAAGAAGGGAACAATGGATACCAGGGCCCACTTGAGGGTGGAGAGCAGGAGAAGGATGAGGATCAAGAAACTAACCATTGAATACCATGCTCATTACATGGATGACAAAATAATTTATATGCCAAAACCCTGCAACATGCAATTTACCCACGTAACAAACCTGTACTTGTATCCCCCAAACCTAAAATAAAAGTTGGAAAGGAAAAAAAGAGTGTTAGAGAGGAAGATTGTGTCTGAAGGTAAAGGATAAGGAAATTTGAGGATGCTGGAGACAGGAGTCATACAGTTTCTCAGGAGCCAGGGGTGGAAGAATAAATGAAATAACCAACATGTATTGAGCACCTACTATATGCCAGGCACTAAACTAGCTATTTTCAAATATCTTTCTGTTTAAATAATCTGGAAGCTACACTTCATGGGAAGTGTTAGTTTTAGAAAGAATAATGGATTTCTCTCTAATGATGGGAGTAGAGGAGACAAATTAATTTTATAAGCAGATGCGTTGAAAGAGGTATCTTTTCACTCATCAAGTATCTACTGGGGACACCCTCCGTGCTGGACACTGTATAAAGGGCCTCAGATATATCACCTAATGGGAACCTTAGAGCACCTCTAGAATGTTCTATCATGGTTCTCATCTTAGAGACAAGGATTTCATAGATAAGCTCTGTGAAATCTTTGCCAAATTATTTCAACATGCAGGTAATTACTGGTAAAATGATTCAAAGCTGAGTATGTCTGCACAAACAACTACATATGTCTCAGCCTCAGTTTCTACATCTGTATAACTTTTCCTCCCTTGGTTGTTGTGAGCTTGAAGCAAGGAGAAAGTGCTCACTAAAGGACAGTTCTTGTTTTTAATCTTACTTTATTCCTTTGGAATGAGGCCATTGGGTCCTCACTACACCCTCACCCCTCTACCAACATTCCCCATTCTTTTCAGGATTGAAGACGTCCTGGAGCCCCCAAACAGGTGTCAGCAGCATCACCACGTCAGATCAATCCGTAAGCTTGGGCAGGAGATGTCCCAGAAAAGAAGCCATGTTGGGAAGGCAAGCTAAATACACAACATGACCCAAAAGCAAAGGGCGTCTCTGAAAGGGATAATGCAGACCGAGACAATAGTTTCACAGATCAATAGGAAACCTTTAAAGGTCCACTGATGAGCTAGACTGCAGGGGTGCTCCTCTTCTATAAAAGGAAAATAAAAAGGATCAATAAGAAATGAAAACTGATATTAGATGACTGTGATTTACTTTCTGCTGCCAAGGGATCTTCTCCAAGCTGGGTCTCTGGTCAGACTTGTTCATTCCCTTCCAATCCCCTATGATGAGATCCCAGGGTGGTGGAGTAAGATAAATAGACATGGAAACAGTCCCCAAAAATGGCTGCAGTAAGGCCATACAGCATACCTAACATATCTACTGGTTAGCATAAAAACAAGTAAGTTGTCTGAATGCAACGTGTTGGGTGTAGGAGGAAAAATGTATGCCTTAAACCTCAACCCATCACCCCTCACTCTTCAATCTGTACTTATGTCTGTGTATCAGTAGTGTGGCGAATTCTAAGTAGTTTTCTGGTGCATTTTAAGGATTCATCTACCAACTCTGTGATCTTGGGCAAATGCTTTACCTCTCTGACTCTCAGTTTTCTCATCTATAATTATGTCAACATTATCAAGATAAAATAATAGAAATGATTATTGTCACCTTCCTCATCCCTATCATTATCACCCCATCACTGCCCCAAAAACTAATGTCAAAATGGCTGAATGCCCACGCGGCTTTATAGGAGGAGATTTAAGAGCCAGAAAGACCAAATTTATTAGTGAGGTTGTCTTGAGCAAGCTGTGAATCTTGTCTGATCTTCATGCAATTCATCATGGACTTGGACAACATCTTTTCTGGTTATTACGAAGACTGGAGAAGACACGTACATCCCTTAGCACAGTGTCTCCTACATAACGAGGACTCAGTATGGGTCCTTAGTCTTTGCCATAACTCTAGTCTGTGACAGTGTTAGACTAACTTCTTGGTGAGCCCATACTGACCACTGGGAGTCCAAGTTGACTCTGAGAAAACCAAAAGAAAGGCAAATAAAAGGATCTATTTGTGGGAGGGAGAGGGGATGGAAAGCCACATAGTCTGGTTCAGCACGAGATTGAGCGGGGTCTGGGCAGTTTCAGCCCCCCTGGAGAGAGAACATCCCACCACTGCTACCTCTCCTCCTTTCTCCTGCTCTAGTGCAGAGCACACGGCTTCGCCCCTCAGCTGATTGGGTGCCTGTGGGCAGTGCAAAGAGATGTAGGGCTTCTCCTTCCAGCACACAGCACTGGCTACTGGGGGGTTTCTGTCTCCCCCACCCAACCACCTCCACCCTCACCTTGCTGCTGGAATTCTGGGCTCCCTGCATTCATGGTGCAGGGGCCATGGATCAAGATGACTCCCCTCCTGCCATATGTACTGATTCATTCAGCACTAACTGAGCCCCAGCTGTGTGTGCACATCTTGCTGGACAGCAGAGGACACGAGGCAAATGAAACAAAGTCCTTACCCTGAGGCCATACTACACTGAGCAGTAATCTCGGACATCACAAACTCTCCCCTCCTGGTTTCGTGTTCTGCAGTATCTTCTTTCCCATGTTATACTTGGATTTTACCCCTTCCTCTTGTCTATGTTGCTCAGTGGCCAGTTTTCCCCAGTGGAGGCTGGGGACATTCTCTTTCTACATCCCTGTTTATCTCTACTCTGAATAAGTCAATATGCAAAAGTCTGGGTGTCCAACTCATCCCTCCCAGAAGGGATTCTCTTTAGCCTGACAGCCTATTATACTTGTTGTGGGTGGCCTACAGTGTGTCTGGTGAGGCATACTCAGACTGTAAAAAAGAAAAAAAAATGGGCAGGCCAGACCCCTTTTTTTCCTACTATCTGACTAATAAGAGATTCTTTCACTATAATATTTCTTCTGCTATTCTAATTGTTCTACCACACTCATTGCCTGATTCCTCTGGGTTCTCTTATATCTCCATCTTGAATTCTCTTGTAGGCACTGTGTCTTCAGTAAGTGTTTGCATTTTGAACATAAAGAAAACCTCTGTGTGTCCATTGCTTTCTCCTCCACTTTTCTTTTCTTGACACGCTAATTAGAAGTGGGAAAGGGACTGACATCTGTTGAATGCCTCTATGTGCTAGATGTTATAAAACACTTCCATGGATCTATCTCATGTAGGAGAAATTAGCCTCATTTTAACAGCGAGGGAACTGAGGAGAGAAAGCTTCAACCATGTGTTCTAGCTCACACAGAAGAACATGAAAAGCCTCCAAGACTTCATGCTATCTGTCCCTTGAAATGTACACATGTGGCTGACATATGCAAACACATGCAAACCCAGGCAGTGGGCCCATGTGACATTCATTATAGAAAGTGTTTCTTTAATCATCTCTCATTCCTGACTCCCACTGAGGTCCTCATAATGGGTTTAGAATTACTGTCTTCTAAGTGATTCTGTGTGCAAAGTTGTACAATGAAAAGGGTACAAATTTGAGCAAATCTAGGGCAGAGAGTAGACCCAGAATGGCTGAAATCAAATCCCAATTCTTATTATTTGGGTGACCTCGGGTTATGGGGATAACAGGAACACCTTCCTCATAGGGGTCTTTCCTCCTTACTGCCTTCTCCTGAGGACTGAGGGTGAGGATTATTTAGGTAGGTGTGTGTAAATCACATAAATCCTTGTTTAGCCCATGGTAAAGCTATCCAAATGGACAATGTTGATTTTATTATCTGTAGTCTTGTTGGCCTTTCCACTTGTTAGCCGTAAGACCCTTGGATACCTCTCTTGACATCTCCGAACTTCATTTTTCCTGTTGGTAACACAGGGGTAATACTTCCCACATCAAACCTTTGCTGGGGACCTCTGATCAGATAAGCCATGTAAAGACACTAACTCAGGGACTTGGTTGTAGCAAGCGCTTTCTTGCTTAATACATGCCAGTTCCCTTTTCTCCGAGAGAGCTCAGAGCACTGCTATTCACTTAGGATCAATGGAAGAAGCAAGAAGAAGAAAACAAAGGAAAAAACAAACACTGGGGGCTACATCACGCTGAAGACCAGCTTCCTGAGGGCAGTTCCTACCAAAGAGTCGTCTGTCCTGAGTAATCAACTGGAGTCCCCCCCACCCCTTTCCCAGGTGGTCCCCCAAACTGGTTGGTGGGTAGTGCTGCAGATGTGGCTTCCTTATGGGCGATGGTGTTGATGGAAAAGATAATTCACGCCTGCGTTGAGCTCTCTCTGAGTCACTCCAGAGCCCAGTGATGAAGGAAGAAAACACCCATGATCAGTACCACATTTCCAGATTTCATTATAATTTTTAATTCTTCAATGTTGTTTTGAAGAGCAGCATCAAGCATGCATAAGTTTTTGGAGACAGAGAAAAATGTAAGCAGCCACCCTTTGAGTTTGGACTTGAGGACACCCCAGATCCTCTGAGAGATCTGTCTCCTTCCAGAAGCAGTGAGGTGCACTGTTGCTGTGACATGAGAGAGTCCTGCCCCCATGCTCTCTGGAGACTGAGGCTCTCCCTGTTTTATGCAGTTGGGCTCTCTGGACATCATGTGCTTGAGTTCTGCATCTTTTCCCAAATTCTACTCTATTCACTCTTATAATCACCAAGTTCTGTCGATATTATTACTCAAATGTCTACTTGTCTCTTTATGACTACCACCCTTTGCCAAGCAAGCTCCCCTGTAGGAGATCAACGACAACAATCACCAGGCCTCCCAGCAGCCAGATGGAGCTATTCAAAATGTAATGTGAGCTGGGCACAGTGTTGGTGCACACCTGTCGTCCCAATTACTAGGGAGGTTAAGACACGATGATCCCTTGAGTCCAGAAGTTCAAGGCCAGCCTGAGCAACATAGCAAGACCCCATCTCTTTAAAAACATTTTTTAAAGTCAAAATGTAATGCGAAACTCACTCCTCCCTGTCGATCACCTTCATTATCTTCCCATTGCTTCCCAGGCATCAAGTCTCTGCCCATCTTATAAAACCATCTGTGTTCTCATCCTCCCTCACTCCAATTCAGCTTTCCAGGCTTCTTTGTTTCCCCACATATGCAAATATTTTGTATATTCATGATCTCTTCATCTAAAACATTCCTGGAGCCTGGACAGCTCCTCCCCAAGCCCTTCATGGGCTGGTTATTTTAATTCACACATATCTTGGCTTACCTGTCTCCTACCCAGAAGCCTTCCTTGAGAAGGCTACCTCAGGATACTGCTTTTTCAATTGCCAATTGCTATTCCAATTCTCTCATAGTCACATTATTTCTATCTGCAATGTGATTATGAATGAATTTGATTATTTGCTAGATTTTAGTCTATCTTCCCCACATCACTGAAAGCTCTGTGATGTTTTGTTCGCTTCTGAATACCCATTACAGATGGCACATAGTAGGCACTTAATAAACGTGTGTTGAATGACTGTACAAATGACTGCTGTGAAGTCATTTGGTAGGCAGGCCGTTCTTTTCCCTGTTTGTATAAGGGTGAGGGTGGCTTTGTACACCCATGTGTGCATTTTTGAGAATGGAGGAAGGATATTCTGCAGCTTGGATTGTTCCCTGCTAAAACCCTTCAAGGGCTCCCCATTGCCCCTTGGCTCAGCTCAGTTTGCAAAGCTGTCCAGGAACTGATTCTGCTTTCTTTCCTCCCCCTTTTCTCCCATTTCATTTTTCTACTCCTTCATTTGTGGCCTGTGTATAAGTATATGGATGCCCACTTGGGCTGGCCCCTTCTGTTCTGAATTCTCTACCTTGCTGACACCAGGATCATTTCATGTGAACCCCCCTCCAGAGAGCCTTGTCTGAGCCTCCATTTCATCCTTTTGGGTGAGCTGGGTACCCTCTTTTTGTGCTCCCTGCACTTTCCCCCTTAACCCATAGTCTCCCAAATGGGACAACTCGAACTTCTTTTGAGTAATTTGGAAAAAAAATTAATATATTTATTTTTTAAAATTTATACTTTTGTTCACTTTACAAGTTGCATAAAATACTAGCATGCCATTGCACATGTATTCATTTTAAAAGTGGGACTATAAAGGTATGTAGAGAGTATAGGTTCAAAAATGTATTACAAGGGTTCGTGATCAAAAAGGTTTGGAGAGCATGATGACGTTATACTTTTCATACTGCATGGCATTTGTCTGGATTTTGTCTGTCTCTTCAAGATCTTTCAAGGAACTCTTGCGAGAAGAAACAGCATACACAGCCGCAGGTCCTTGAAGGTGATATGGGGATGGTTTTAGATGGTGCACAAAAGGAAGGTGGCTAATGCCTGCTGAGAACTCATTGCCCTTTGAATTCTCTTTTATTCTTCCTCATTTAAATAATGGGGGCTAAAAGTCTCAGCTGTGTGTCAATATGTTTCTAATATCTCTGGGTACCACTTGCTAGTTTCCCTTTATAATAGGGAGAGCAACCTTTAGGCTCAAGCCCTTGAAAATGCCTCTTATCGATATAACCAAAACCCAACAATTCAGCTTTACTTTCATTGCTCCTTTCCATTTGTGGTCAGTAATACTGCTATGATATTTAAAACAATGTATAATTTTTCTCTTGCTAACCATGCAGAGTTTCTTAAAATAAATTTATTTATAAAGAGTGAGTAAATTTTTTAAAATAAGCAAATTATAATACAGGTGAAACCAGATGTTTCAATCTCACGTCAGTTTGTGTAACACAAGGGCGACATAGTCAACATGACCTTTGAAACATAAAGACCCTGTAAGATTGTTTACTCTGGCCATGGCTAAATGTGTGACTATTGCAAAGTTCTTCTCTGAATCTATTGTAAAAGGGATAAAAATACTTACTCAATAGAGTGTTTTGAAGATGAGCATTAATATATTTAAAGACACTTCCCAATGCCTGCACATGATAATAGATATATGTTTATGCAATGAGCAAGTGCATGAGTAAGAATGGAATAAATCTGGGTAAATAAGTCAAGGAACCTGGATCCTCCTTAAAAGTCCCAACCTTCCTAGCTGGAACGAGTCAGACTCTGGAGAGCCCCATTCTCTCCTTCACTAGAGTCCCATTTTCACAGTCATTTGACATTTACCCAGGAGACCTGAGAAAGTTAATGAGTTTTGCCTAGTCCCTTAATTCTCCTTTGGAGTGATTAGTGTGAACAGACAATGGAATGTGCATGAGACATGGATTGATTTTGTGGCTCTGCTGGAATTCTATTAGAACTTCACTCTCCATTTGAGTAGTCTCTACATAAAACTTCTGCCTTGGAAGCTGATGAGCTCCCCATACAAAGAAGTATTCAAGACTAAAAGAGATGAACACGTGACCCAAGCCCTGACTTTCTGCTTCTCTAAGAAACATTATGTTCATCATCCTGAAAACAAAGACACATTTAAGGGCATCTTGAACCAAGTCTTGAAAGCCTATTTCTAGAAGCTGTGTGTAGGCTATGCAGACATGACTTCACAGGCCAGTGTGCAGTTGCATCCCTATCTAGCACTTAACAGACACAGCTATTTTACTTTTATTTCAAATTGAAAGCCATGTTTTTAAGAAGTCAAACCACCTAAGACCTTCTAAAAGAAAGCAAATGAACTTTTTCTCTCCACATTGTTTCTCATTTTTTTAGTAGTCTATCCAGCTTCTTTCAATGAGAGCTGGATTCCAAAAGGCAAATGTGAAAACTTCCAGGGTTCCCAAGAAACAGTGTCACTTCTGTTGCATCGTGTTGGTCAAAACAATAACAGGAACAGCTTTGATTCAAGGGAAGAAGACTCCTTTTCTTGATAGAAGTAGTGGCATGAGTGTCCAGGAATGGGAGGAATTGTTGGTAGTTGTCTAGGTAGATAATCTAACACACACACACATATAATCCAAATCATGAAATGTAGGACTCACTTTTGCTAAACACCAGGCTCTGCATTAGCATCCGTCACACCTGATTTCTTCAAGGAATGTCTGTGGAGACTCCATAGGATCTCCAAGGATAAGGACCTCACGTCCTTCCATTTTGCTTTCATTTCCATTTCCTTTGGAGACAAACACAAAAGAAAGTGGTTTCAGATCACAAGTACTCATGTTTTTGTGTGACTGAAAGGAAGGCCTTTGAGTGTCTGCATGTGTACTTGCGCATGGCACGTGTTCGTGCACCCATGTATGTGTATGTGGCAGGGAGATGAAGGTCATTTCAGACTTTATATTCAGATCTTGAGCTATCCTGTGATGTCTTGTTCTCAATTCAGCTTTTCCTGTCACTAACCCTTTGCCCAGACCATCCCTCACGCATGACTGACCTGCCTCGTGCACAAAACCATGTATTTGCTTTTCTGCAATTAGCAGATCAAGGTTCACCTGCTTTATGCTCTTCATAACGATTCTTCTGGCAAAAACAAGTCCAGCATTCTTGACCCTTCTCTATTCTGAAAGATGTAAGAAAACGGATAGGAATTTGCTACATATAGATCAGGTCATTGAGGCAGAGGAGAGAGGCTGTGTAAAGTTTCAGATCTGGAAAAGAGAAGGCCATGTAGCTATTTGTCAGAATTTCTTTTCTGGCTTTACTTCCCAAAGGGAGATTTCTATGGGTTTGTGGGATAAGATGAAATGGGCCTTCTGTTAAAAAAAAAAAAGAAAAGAAAAGAAAAGAAAAAAAAAGGGTGGTGCTGTACATAGAGAATAAAATATTGGCCAGGAGCGGTGGCTCACACCTGTAATTCCAGCACTTTGGGAGGTCACGGAGGGCAGATCACTAGGTCAGGAGTTCAAGACCAGTCTGATCAACATGGTGAAACCCCACCTCTACTAAAAGTACAAAAATTAGCCAGCGTGGTGCCAGGCACCTGTAATCCCAGCTACTCAGGAGGCTGAGGCAGGAGAATTGCTTGAACCGGGAGGTGGAGATTGAAGTGAGCTGAGATTACACCACTGTACTCCAGTCTGGGTGACAGAACAAGACTCTATCTCAAAAAAAAAAAAAAGTAACAAAATAAAAATAAAAAGTTGAAGAAGAATTTGAGAATAAGATGACAACATAAAGGAATTGTTTACATTTGCATATTTATATTTGGTTTAACTTATTTTTGGCAGAAAATATAAGCACTAAAATGACTGTAACACAGTTCAGTGTCCTTAGCAATATTTTCTCCTTATTACCTCCTCAAGGCTTCATCTGTCAGAATGTAGCCAACATCATTTAACCAAAAGGGGGAAAATTTTTTATGTAAGTCAATACATGTATTACTCCATTCATCAAATATAGAGATCACTTTTTAAACAATGAACCTTAAGAAACAGTACATTTGTGATTGCAGAAACCAGTATAATCTCCCTCAAATTACAAGCAGATATTATAAAGTGAAAACCACCCTTCGAAAATAAACCCTGATCAATGACACGAAAAGGTGGTTCTTTGTAAAGATCAACAAAATTGGCATACTTTTAGCTAGACTAGTCAAGAAAAAAGGGAAAACTCAAATGACTAAAATAATAAATGAAAGTGGGGACATCATTACCAACCTTACAGAAATAAAAAAAATTAAAAGAGAATACTATGAACAGTTGTATACCAACAAATTAGATAACTTGGATATAACAAATTTCTAGAAACATGCAAACTATCAAAACTGACGAAAGAAGAAATATAAAATCAGGATAGACCTATAACAAGTAAATATATTGAGTCAATAATTAAAACCAACCAGCAATCCAAAGCTGAGGATCACATGGCTTTATGGTAAATTTTACCAAACATTAAAAAAAAAAAATCAGTTCTTCTCACAACTTACAAAAAATGGAAAAAGAGGGAACACTTCTCAACTTATTCTGAGGCCAGTATTACCTTGATGCCAAAGTCAGACAAACAATCACAATAAAAGAAAATTATAGATCAATATCCCTTGTGAACACTAGTGCAAAAATCCCAACAAAATCCTAGCAAACCAACTCCACCAGCATATTGAAAGAATTATACATCATTACCAAGTGGAATTTATCCAAGGAATGCAAGGTTTGTTAAAAATCAATTGATGTAATACATTATATTTATAGAATAAAGGGAGAGAAAGACACAGGATCATATTAATAGATGCAGAAAAAGAATCGGACACGATCCGTCACCTTTCATGTTGAAAGCACACAATAAACTAGGAATAGAAGGAAAATTCCTCAATCTGATAAAGAGCTTCTATTTCAAAAAAAAAAAAACAACAAACAACTAATGTCATACTTAACAGTGAAAGACTGGACATTTTATTTATTAGAAACAGTATACTGATGTCTGTTCTCTCTACTTCTGTTAAATATTATACTGGAAGTTCTAGTCAAAGCAGTTAGGTCAGAAGAAGGAATAAGCACCCAGATTGAAATGAGAAGCAAAACTATGTCTATTAGCAGAAGACATGATTTTATGTAGAGAAAATCCTGAAGAATCTATAAAAAACACTATTAGAGCTAATAAACAAGTTTAGGAAAGTTGTAGGATACAAGATTAATATACAAAAATCAGTTCTACTTCTACACACCAGCAATGAACAATACAAAAATAACATTTCAAAAACAATTACATTCACAATAGCATCAGAAAGAATAAAACGCTTGGGAATAAATTTAACCAAGAAAGTACAAGACTTATGCACTGAAAACCACACACACTTTTGAAAGTAATCAAAGATGACCTAAATAAATAGAAACACATATTATATTAGTGAACTGGAAAACTAGAAAATATTGTTAAAATGACAATAATTAGTCATTGGGGATAATTAGTTCCCAATTAATCTACAGACTTCGTATAACTACTATCAAAACTAACTGCTTTTTTTTTTTTTTTTTTTTCTGCGCAAATGGGCAAGTTGATCCTAAAATTCATATGGGAATGCAAGGAACCCTGACTAGCCAAAGGCCAGATGAATAACAAAGTTGAAGGACTCACACTTTTAATATTAACATGTAATACAAAGCTACATCAATCAAACTTAGTGGTACTAGCACAGAGATAGACATATAGATCAACAGAATAGAATTGAGAATACAGAAACAAACCTAAATATACATGGTCAATTGATTTTCAACAAAGTAACTGAGATCATTCAATGGAGAAAGAACAGTCTTTTCAACAAATGGTACTGGAACAATTTGCCATCCACAGACAAAAGAATAAATTTGAACCTTCTACCTTACACCATATACAAAAAACCTGAAAATGGATCAAAGACTTAAATATAAGAACTGAAGTCATAGTATTCTTAGAAGGAGACATAGATATAAATCTTTATGACCTGGATTATGTTATGGTTTCTTAAATATGACACCAAAAGCACAAAAAACAAAGCAGGAATGGTGGGGGAGGAAAGGGAAACGGTGCCACCAGTGCTCTTGGCCTTGGCTGGCTCTTAGGCCGCCCTTAGCACTCATCAGCTTGCTTCACATGTTTGTATGTTATCCTCATGTCTTTCTTCTCACTAGACCATGAGTATCTCCATTCCAGGCACCATCTTCTATTTAGTTCAATAAAAATTTATTAAGTACACACTTCATGGTTAGCATTGAATATAAAAAGGTAATTATAATGATGCATAATAAAAACAATAATAATAAAAATGGTAGATGCTAATACACATTGAGAGCTGATATAATTACAACACTCTCAGAGCACGTGAGAAAAACTGATAGTATTTGCTCCTTGACTTGGGGGTAGAGTTTTGTGTTTGCTTTTAAAGCACTGGGGAGAAGATGTCACCCCTTTTGTCACACTGTTCTGTATCCTTCCCCCTCTTCAGTGTCAGTTCATTTGCAACATCACCCTTGGTCAAGCCACGTATTTAGACTCATGGAAGGGGATACATGCGGGCCTATAAATGATAGGTACACAGCCTAGGTACTGAGTTTAGCTCTCTCCTGGGTCATGCCCTGCCCCAGCCTGGCTCCCTGAATGACCACATACCTCTTCCTAACATCAGTCCACATCCCCATCACCCTGGCCAGAGCGCTTTGTCTGAGCTCGCCTTGTCTGTAACAGAGCTAGGTCATCTTCCATGGGTCACCAGCAATTTCTGGTCTCGAGTGTGCAAGTTCCACATTGCCTGGGGTTGCTGCTCTCTGTCACTCTATCTCCGTATTTCTCTTCATCTCTCTCTGTCTGTCTTTCAGCTGCTTGACTGGAAGACAACACTCCAAACAGCATCCCAAACCAGCCCTTCAACTCACCAAAACTTCCCTCCTAACTTGTTATTACTCTTTTGTTTCTAACTCTTGCATTCTTCCCAAGCATAGGACTTTACACTCTTGTAGGACTGTCCTTCCTATCTGAAGCAAACATCCCCAACCCACATTTGTATATAACATGTGATGATTATAGTATCTAAAATGCATCAGAGCTGACTATGGGGCAGGCACTCTTATTCACAAGAGTGCTTGCAATTGTCAGAAAAATTGTAACACTGAGACAGTACTACCTCCATTTTATAGATATGAACACTGAGGTCAGGGAAGGAAGCAACATGCCATACAGGGCCAGAAAGAGGTACAGTAATCAAAGCCGGAGGTGTTTGACTCAGGAGCCAATACTCTTTTCTCTCTCCCAATATTTCCTTTATGGACACTGAGACCACCATTAACCATCTTCCCCATATGACCATTTAAGAATGACTTAATGGTATGGGGTTCCTTTTGGGGGTGATGAAAATATACTGCAATTAAATAGTGATGATGGTTACATAATTCTGTGAATATACCAAAAAGGATTGAATTGTGCACTTTAAATATACATTTTATGGTATGTGAGTTATATCTCAATAATAATAAAAGTAACCCATTCATACTCCTATACTCTAATGACTCAGCAAAGTTAGAGAGCGAATGTGAATAATTCATCACCTCTGATGGCTTTCCATCACACTCAGAAAAAGTCCAAATGACTTTCAGACATTTAGCAGACTCTGAGGGTGCCCGACCCTTGTCATCCAGCACTTACCCTTCCTGATCACACCTGCCCAGCAGTATCTCACTGTAAACACCTGCCACTCCTCACCTGGGGATTGTGCCTTCTTCAGAAGAGCCAGGAAGTATAAATAAATTTAATCTCAGGCTCCTTAAGGAGCCCGAGATGGGTGGAGGAGTAAGAAGCCCACTTCTCCTCTCCAGAGGAAGCAGGGTGAGATGTGCTACGGACAGCCCCCATGGGATTGAGCCCCACATGGTAGCCCGGTCAATAACACACCCTTAATTGGAATCTTTCCCCTCCCTCTCTCACTTCTCACTCTCCTTACTGTGCCCTCCCAAATAGCTATTTGTATTCAAAACTTCATCTTGTGGTTTTCTTCCAGTGAGACCCAACCTAAGACAAGGCTTTTTTTTTTTTTTTTTTTTGACATAGCTGCCACCTATCTCTTTGACTTTATCTATAATTTGCTTCCTACCTGGCTAGGTTACACCCCTACTGAACTTTTTTCCCTTTCCAACACGCCAAGTTCATTCCTCCCTTAGGTCCTTTCCACTTGCGCTTGGTCCTTTTTGCCCATACTGTTGTACCTTGGTGGCCTCTTCTTGTTTTGTGGCCACAGCTCAAATGTCACCCTCTAAAAGAAATCTTTCTTGAACTCTGCCTAAATAATCTCAGAGCACCATTCCATACCCAACCAGATCTCATCTGTTACTCCAGTGCATCTCCACATAGCAGTACGTGCTGGAAGTTTTTGGTTTGCTCATCTAGCTATACAGTCTCCACCTTTCCCCACCCTCTTCTGTGCCCAGGGAGGCTGATCCTTATGGACTGCAGTAGTGGGTTCCCTGAATCTCAGGCTTCCAGCTGGATTTAGCTGAGGGAGGGCAGTCAGGCAACAGGAGTACGAATCAGAATAATGATGTCCCCAGTCCCCTTCCTGCTGGGCTGCCATGGATTAAGGACATGCTGCTTCTGAAGGTTGGGTTTGAATCAGGTGGTCCTTTCCTTTAAGCCTGGGTCTGGTAACAGCTCCCTGCAATTGCTAGCTCTGGGGTACTGCACCATCCTTCCTTTGTTCACTGTGAACCTACTCACACCTTTATAAATAGTCCTGTATGAAATTCTCCTTAATGATTCGATTTGTGCCATGGGTTTAGTAGCATGTGTGTGTGTGCGTGTGTGTGTGTGTGTGTGTTTGTGTGTGTGTGAGACAGAGAGAGACAGAGACAGACCTAGCTGTTAAAACTCACAATTAAATTGTTTTATTATTTTCAACATTTACATTTCTGTTGTCTAACACCTTCTACAAGAATATAAACCCCACAAAGGGAGACACCTGGTATTCCTTGTTCACAGCATGACTGTATTCTCAGTAGCTGAAACCACGCTAGGCATAGATTAGTCACTTAATAATTTTTTAAAATGTCTAATGTATTTATTTGGAAATTTTTAGCAAAGTAAAGCTGACATGTTGCTAATGGATCAGGTTACCTACATTTCTTGGGGTGACCCTCTTTTTCTAACCCTGTTGCAGCTTCCAGGCAACGAGGTTTTCTGAGTTCATGCTTTTTTTTTTTTTTTTTCTTTCAATCCCTTTGGCCCTGGATGCTGTGACACTGGGTTGCAAATGAGTTTTTCTCTGGCATGGATTCAGCTGTAAACTCCTTCTATTACAGGTTAATAAAACCTAGGAAATTACCTCCGAACAGCCAGAAATACGTTGTGGGAAAATGAGGAGACAGTTGAGAAATAAGGATTTGAGTTTTCAACATTTATGTTGGCTTTCACTCCTAATAAATATTTAAGTTAAATTGAATTTTACTTAACTTGATGACTATTTAACTTTAATAGTCATTGTTTATAGCAGTATTTTCAGCAAATTTTTAGTTAAGACTCTTTGGCTCTTAACCGAAATGCATTATCAGAAAACACCTTTCTCTTTCTACTATAAATTTATAACTGGAAGTTTACTCATGTAATTGTCGTGTGAAGCCAATTTCAGTTGTTTTTCCTTTGTAGAAAAACAGATGGAAAAGAACTCCTTTGCATTTGGAATTTACTTGGTAGGATTTACATCATAGGATTAGTTGGAAATCACGTAGGCAGAATGGTGCCCTTTTCCCAAGACGTCCATGCCCTAATCTTCAGAACCTGTGACTTTCCTTGGCAAAGAATTAAGGCAGATGAAATTAAGGTTGTTAATCAACTCAATTTAAAATAGGAAGATTACCCCGGATTATCCAGGCAGGTCCAATCTAATGACAAAGGTTTTTAAAAGTGGAGGAGAGGGCAGAAGAGGAACCACAGAGAGATGTGATGTGAGAAAGACTCAACCCACCATTGCTGGTTTGAAGATGGAGGAAGGGGCCATGAGCCCAGGAATCCAGGTAGCCTCTAGAAGCTGAAAAAGGCAAGAAATGGGTTCTCCCGAGAGCCTTCAAAGGAAAGCAGTCCTGCTGACACTTTGATTTTAGTGAGACCCACGTCAAACTTCTGACCTCCAGAACTGTAAGATGATAAATCTGTTGTTTGAAGACACCAAGTTTTTGGTAATTTGCTACATCAGCCATAAAAAAACTCCTGTTGAAAGTTAACTGCATTCTCCCCCTAGAGGGGTAGCCATAGTATCTCTCTTCCACACTAGATATCTTTATTTTTGCATGAAATTTCAATCCAGCAAACATGAGCACAGAGTCACTTGGGCACACTTTTAAGTTTCCATTAAGTCATTTATTTTACAAGTATATAGAACATTCCAAGTATTCCCATCAAAATGGGAGGTGCCCATAAATTAAAGTCGATTTAATCTTTCAATTCCCAGCTCTTTTGCAAGAAGCAAAGACGAGAAAAAAAAATGCAAGCACCTAACATTGTGTTGAACATGGAAAGAATATAGACGTGCAGCTCTTCACTTTTTCCACTCAGCAGAGGTGGTGAATTGCAGTACCAGGGGTTGATAGCCATGAATAAGATTAGACCTGAATTGTGAGGGAAATAGTAGACACCTAGAACAGTATGTTATTTTGAAATTTCATTTTCCTACTTCTTGCTTTCCTGCTTCCATGGTGTAAAGGGAGCTTGTGCTTCTTGACATGTTCCAGCTAGCTGAGACGCTCCGAGTGCGCCAAATGACTCAGTCTCTGGACTACTACCAAAGTTTTTTAGGATTGAATCCTGCTCTTATTTTCTAAGGAACAATGTTTAACTGGTCTCTGTGGCATGGTGTCAACTGACATCACCCTTTAATTGCAGATATGTCACGTTAGACTATCCCCAGTATTGAGGGAAGGATCCCAAGGCAAGTTAAACATTAAGATGGAGGCTGTGGGCACATTTTTTCACACTCCTGGTCAAGGGGAGGGCCCATGTCATGAGGATAGGTATATGTTGAGCCCTCTCAATCTGACCCCAAAAATGCTAAAGCAAGTCACATTTATTAAACAGCTATGCAGCCAGCCAGTATGAAAATCCCTCTGGAGGGTACATCATTTTGCATTCATCTATTTTAAGCAACTCTTGTGAATCAGATAGTGCTCAAAACATACCAAGCTCAGTTCACACCAAAAAGTGTTTTTTTTATTTCTCTTTGTGATTATGAATGTATGTACAATGAATTATGAGACTCAAAATAAGTATTCCCATATGATTGCTTAGGGATTTTGAAATTTAATATCTACATGGAAGATGATGAAGTCATCTGCCCAGTGGCCTCTGAGTGAGCAAGGTCCTGTGAAATAGATCCTGCTCAAACTTGTTTTTAGTACCAGGAGACCAGGAGTGAATACAGGGAGAGCTGACCTTTGTACGGGTCCTTTATAGAACTGTTGTCCAGATCTGATGTCACACAAAGTCACTAGTTGGCCCCAACTTCTGTTTTGCATGAAGAACAACACCTGACTTTATTATCTTAAAATGATGAGAGTTAGTGATCTCTCATACTTGTGAGAACTGAGAGAGGGGATCTACTGAAGGACCCCGGGGAGGTCTTACAAGGCTCTCTACTTCCTGGAGAATGAAGCTAACCAACCTGTAGGAGCCTTCAGAGAGGTGTGGAGACAAAAGCGCATCAACAGAAGACTTACTACATTGCTATTGGGGGTCTTTGGATTTTCCTGAAAAGAGAATTTAGTTCTCTGGCTGAGGGGTACACATTTTCCCCCTTTATGGGCAGATATACAGAAGAATGTAGCACAGAAGCCAGCTCCAAGTAGAAAGCCAAGAGGTGAAAATCAAGAAAGAGTTTATGAGCTATACATGGAATTGGGGGTATGGCGAGAATCAGACAGCAAAATGGCAGACCAGGAAGTGTCCATTTCAAGAAGGTTTTCTAAGACATGCACAATGTGCACTGGACTAATTTAAAACAGCCTCTTTACTGTGAGTTTTTTTTTCTCAGTCCTATTCTGATGCCCATGTGTTGTTAGCTCTTTGAGTTTTATGGGTATGGTCTTCTGTTCCTAGTGTTTGACTGGTGAGCTCTGATCACCTGTGTCATCTGCCCCATTGCAGCTCTGCAATGAAGGAGGGAGGGAGCCAGGGATAGCATGGGCATGAAGGAGCAGGGGACAATTGCTTGGATGACAACTGCAGAAGGAATAAAAGTAGAGCAAGGGTCACATATAGCCTTTGTGATGGCCCCTTCAAAACCAGCTAACGTCAGCTTTGTCAGGGTCACCCCCCTGGACTAGGGACACTCCTCATAATCAGGACATCGTTTAAATACATTGGACATCATGTGCTGAGAAGCTTGTCATTCAGTGTCTCCATCAGAAAAATCATTGTCCTTTCCAATATAATAATACTTGATTTCAGGCAAAATACTAGGTACTTTCCATGTACTATTTAATATTTCCCTGACAAGCTCTTTCAAAGAAGCTCAGCAAACAACCCAGTAATTTGGCCAATGCTCTCCTGGATGATCTGGCTTTGTGTCTGTTTCCAAAGATACTGGATAAGGCTAATATGTATATTGTTTAAACTAAGGTCAGGTTTGAAAAGGACCTTGATATTCTAATGCTTGTGTTCTATACTTTTGTCACTCAAGATGACTTCATATTCTAAGGCTAAAAGGAGGTACCAAGACTGACAGGATGATCTCCATAGAGTTCAAATAAATTGGTGAAAGAAAACATAATTGTGATCCTCTCCGATTTAGCTGTGTTTGGTTTCATATAATCTTGCTATCTCCCTTAAGCTTAGGTGTGTTCCAGAAGTTTTCAAAGCATGGTTTTTGTCAGCCTTACCAAGTCGAGGTCTTTGAGTGAGACTCTGTAAATCTAAACTTTCAGCAGACATTCCCAGGAACACCAACTCACTGAAAAGTTTTAAAATCACTGTTCAGGGGGATAACACTTTAACTGCGGAACCAAGGGTCTCTTCCTCCTTCCTTCCCTCCTTCCCTCCTTCTCTCCCTCCCTCCATCCTTTCTCCTTCCTTTCCTCCCTCTTTCTTTTTCCCTCTCCTCTTCTTTTTCCCGTCCCATGCTTTTTATTTCTTTTAAGCTTAATCACTTCGTCTTTTCTCCCATATTTTCTGCCAAAGTTTACTCTTGTCCACATGCCAGTGACAACCAAGATAAGCACAATGAAATCAAATGTATTAAAGGTAGTTAGATTTAATTACATGATGAAAAATGAATTCACCAGGCTTTCTTTCAGGAAGAACAAGTTATTTAGAAAACTTTCTTGGCAAGTACTTGGGATATGAGCTGAGGCCTCTAGGGGCTTGATATGAACAGCAAGGCTCTGTAGGGGGCAAACAGGAATGTGTTTATTGCTCCTGAGCTGAGGAGAGATAGGGAGGTTGAAGCCCAGGAGGTGGGAGAGGACCAGAAAGATCAATTGGGAGGGGCTTATAAACCACGATGTGGCTATTCCCAGCACGCTCTCAAAATTTAAAGTATATCAAAAAGGTTTATAAGATTTACATTAGTGGAGATTTTGAGTCATGCAATGAAAGCTGAATTTTGTATCCAGGTTGGTAGGAGAGAAAAAGAAAATTCAGGGAGGCACAAAGAAGCAAGTGGGAGTGAACCTCAGGAACACACAGATTTCTGGGAAATCCCAGGGAGGGCTTCAGCTTGCTTACCCCAAGCCATGAAATTGGGGTCTAAGCCAAGTTGAAAGATCTCTTAGGAATTGAGTGGCTGCATAATTTGTCAGAAAATCAGGACACTTTTGAGAGTTACAGGGCACGTTTGAAATAATCATTGAAGGACAACAGGCATACACTGGGGAAAATGGCCATTCTCCCTAGAAAGGCCTTTGATATTTTGGGTTCCTAGGAAAAAGGAGAGAAAAGGTTTGTGGAGGCGATTTAGAAGGTTTCTCCTAGACCAGGCTCAGGCTGGTAGGGATACAGATGAAGTGAAAGCAATTTGACAGCAGCTGGAGAAGCGCAGGAAATGAATCACAGATGTCTCCACTTCTGTGAGAAGATTAATTTTCATGTGCTTAGGTAAAAGATGATAGCAAATTAAGTTTTGATAGGAGTTAAAAGATACCCAGGTAAATTACCAACACTGATAAAGAAAAAAAGGATAAAAGAAAGATGGAAGAAAGGGAAGAAGAGAGTAGGAAAATAAGGAAGAAAGGAAAAAAGAAATGAAGGCAGGAAGGCAGGAAGGGAAGGAGGAAGGGAGGGAGGAAGGAAGGAAGGAAGGAAAGAAGGAAGGAAGGAAGGAAGGAAGGAAGGAAGGAAAGAAGGAAGGAAGGAAGGAAGGAAGGAAGGAAAGGAAGGAAGGAAGGAATGTTAGTTTGAGGCTGTTTGTTCCTGGCTGTTTTTCTGGGTAAACTGACTGTAGAATTCAAAACTTTGCTTTGAGTGATGCATCACAGAACTAAGACATGGCTGTCAAACAACTGCTCAACTAAATGGCAGGCAGTGTGGTAATGTAAAAAGAGATGAGGCTTTGAAATCAGGGAAACCTACGCTGCAATCCCATGGAAACAAGACGGTAGTAAAACAGAGTTGGCTGCATGGAAGAAGAGTTTCTCAAGGAGAGTCACAGTTTCCAAAAACACCCTCTCCTTTTGCTTTCTACCACAAATCCATTTTTTAAAAACCCTGTCTATTGTTGCATCATGTAAAGACAGTCAAACAATATCACAAAATTTTCAGGATTTCTTTGCAATGGGTTTCTTTCCACTGTAAGCTTTATGGCACACATAGATTTCAGTGTAGGGGTTACAGAGATTTCTAAGAAGTAGACAATTATTCTCCAAGTAGCTGAAACTGAAGTTCAAGGGAAGATCCTGTGATCTCTTGGTAGGAGAGATGGCACAGATATTGAAGATGCTATATATAGAAAATCATCACCAATAACATCAAAAAGCCCAAAGCATTCAAGCAGGAAAGCCATATCAAATGTCACAAGAGAGAATGTTCCAGGCTTGAGAGGTTAATTTGCAGTTGGACTTCTCACACAGGCAAGTTGATGGAGCACTTTCCTGGGGTATGTTTATCTGGACCAACACAGGGAAGGCTGCTGGTCTAAGTTAGATCACACGTGCAGAGGCCTTGCAATGTACATATGAGGGGGAGGTGGGGAACCATGGGATGGGTAAATCAAGTGAAGACAGGGCCAATGGCCACAGTGGGTCACTACCGAGCAGGGTAACCACTTGTTGAAGCCACCAGACTTGAGCAATAGTGGTATATATGTGTCAGGACTAAAACTGCCTTTCAAGTCCTTGCCTAGGTCTTGTCAAAGCTGGAAGCTCTATCATTTCAGATCTGCAAGCAGTTTTCTGCTAAAAACTACCCCTTTGGAAACATAGTACTCTATTTTCTTGTCTGAGAAAAATTACCTGGATGGGCCCTTTGGTGGTGCACATAGAAAAAACCAGCATTGTCCAGGGTCCTTGGGGAAAACCTATAAGGAGCCATGAAACCGAATACACATTTTTAGAAGAAGTTTGGTAACTTAAAATGGAATGTTTGACTGAGCCATAGCTCTGTTTTCATTGTCAATATTTTGTGGTGGAACAGAAGTGGCGCTTTTTTTTTTTCCCCACTGAGATTCCATTTGCTCTGTGCCTGTGTACCTGGGATGGTCCTTGGTGGTATTAGTGTGTTTCTGTTATAATGTATAAGCAGAAGATGGCTGGTGAATACTCCTGTCATCTTGAAAAGGCATGGTGAAAAACAGAAAGTAGACCATCCTGGGTGAAGACCACCCTAAACCATTGTGTTGATAATCTATGGGCAGAGTTCTTGAACATTTAGTGGCTCAGCTTGGAGAACTGCCTGGATGTCACACAACTACATTCTGATCACCTATTTAGCGTTATGTGTGTATGTGTGGGTGGTGGGTGTGGGCGATGGGGAAGGAGATGTGTTTTCTTGAAGACAATGGAATTCCTCATTGTCTATCATTCAGGATTGAGGTCAATACTAGGACAGAGATAGAAAGCGGTCTTAAACATGATGCAGGAAGCACAGTTTCTGCCCTCTGCATCCCATGGTGAGTAAGCATGGACTCTGGGACTAAGATACGCTTGAGATTATTGCCTAGAGAGAGAAGCTGCTCTCCCTGCATGGAGAAGTTTAGAATGCACACAGTGAGGCAGCTCTGTGAAGACCTCATGAGGAAGTGGGGGTCTAGGCCTAGGGTGGGGGTGTTCTAAACAGACTCACTGTTAGTTGCAAAAATTGATAGATTCTTGTTTCCTTTCATTTACAGCCCCAGATACAGTCAAATATTCCTTAAAAAAAAAAAAAAAAAAAAAAAAAAAAAACCAACTCAACCAAGCAACATCAACAACAAAGTTCTAACTTTATGTAGAGGAGGCTTTGAAGGGAAGGGAGGGAAGGGAGCGCAACTCCCCAAACCTGACCCCCGAGTTCAGCCTCGTGGGATGAGCACCCACCTGAGGAGGGTGAGCAGAGGTCTCAGCAGAGTGCAAGAGAAAGGAGGACAGGGCAGGAGCCACACAGAAGCCACAGAAGGTTTAGGGCACCGCCACTCTCGACACACTAAGGAAGAGAGAGAAACTGGCAAGCGTGGGGAGCTACAGCAGCCGAGCAGGTGAGGTGTTGTCATTCACATCCAATCTCTAGCTCGGTGACCTCATTTGGACTTCTAAGTTGCTGCAGTTAATGCAATATACAAATTACAGCAACAACCATCGTGATGATGTAAAATAATGATATGATAACAGTAATACCATGATTGCCGTCTTTCAAACAAAAAACAAAAGACGTACTGCTCATAAAATCTTGAACAATTGTAAAATGCTTTTCTCACTCTTCCCCTCCTATCTTTCTGAGCTGACTGTTCCCTATAAATGAGTCATTTCAATAGGAATGTTAATGTATTTGACATGTGTCAACATCACCCTGAAAAAAAGAAGATGTTGGATTGTTTTACTGGCTCACACAGTGCAAAGAGAACTGACAGTGTGTGTTTGTCTGGGCCTTACACTTATGAGGCATATACAAATCTAGCATCTCATGGAATCCTTCTGTCAGCCCAGGAATCCACTCACCACCTACGTTCCAGCTGTCTCTCCTTCGAGTTAAAAATGTGCTCTTCATAGACTTGGTGTTCTTTCTTCAGAAACATTGATGGAGACTTTACTGTATGTACTAGGTATTGACAATATGAGAATAAAGTATCTACCACAACATGTGAAGATAGTAATATAGAGACAACACACGCTAATGCACTTGAAAATGTACTCTGCTTGGCTGGGCACGGTGGCTCACGCCTGTAGTCCCAGCACTTTGGGAGGCCAAGACGGGTGGACCACGAGGTCAGGAGTTCAAGACCAGCCTGGCCAAGATAGTGAAATCATGTCTCTACTAAAAATACAAAAATTAGCCAGGCGTGGTAGCGGGCTCCTGTAATCTCAGCCACTCAGGGGGCTGAGGCAGGAGAATTGCTTTAACTCGGGAGGTGGAAGTTGCAGTGAGCCAAGATCATGCCATTGCACTCCAGCCTGGGCCACAGAGTGAGACTCCATCTCAAAAAAAAAAAAAAGAAATATACTTTGCTCTTAGGTAACTTTGCTTTTAGGTAACAAGTATAAAATTTACATATAATGGCATTGGTCACATACGTGTGCTGGCTGTATACTGACTATTTTTAGACCTATTTCTTGGGAATACTGAATCCTGAAAACTATATTTCCCCCATTCCTTTAGGAACGGGCTCCTGATTGGCTTTAGCCAATGGGAACCAATGGTTAGAGTGGGAAGGCGAGAGAAAGAGAGTAGCCAGGATATTTTTCCTTTTCTTGTTATGCTCTGATCAGCATCTCCAGCAAATGCTTGTCTCTCCTCCAGAATTCCAGCTCTACCCAGAAAGCCTCTGTCATCCATGCTACTGCCACACAGCTCTGGCTTTTGAGTTTTGAGAAAGCCACATCCTTTTGTCTCTCCAGCCCTAGAAGAATCTAGTTGCTGCAAACCTGTGGGTTGCTTCCTCATACCCTTTAATGTCTTTGTACCTTATGATATGGTTTCCCATACTGAATGTTTGCCATTGAGCTCTTAAGCTTTGATTTTTCTTTCTGGCTGGAACATAACTGATCTAGAACATCTAGAACATTCCAAACAGCAATACACATGTAGGAGTGAAACGTCAGTGTGCTGTTATCTAACCGGCTGGTGCCTCTTCAGTTTGTTTCTTGGTGGCCTGAAAAATATTCTGAAAATTGCATGGACCTATAGGTATTGTTTCACTCAAGCCTTCTGGGTGTGAGTTTTCTAATAATATTGTTGGCATACGTATGAGTGATTCTTGATATAAACAACAACAACAAAAACAAACTGGGGGATATACAGTCTGAAGGTTGGAGGTAGCTGAGAAAAAGTTTTCCAGATGATTCTGAACTTTGGTGGGGAGAAGCTTGTTGAAACCAAAAAGAGATGGCAAATCTCAGCAGAGTAATTGGCTTCTCTCTTAGATCACCCCATGGGCTTTATCCAGCTGGGGTATTTTTTCTTCTTTCATAAAACAGGCTATTTTGCTCCCAAGTCACATGGAAGCTTGGTTAAGATGCCTGGATTTCATGTTCCCTTGTTCACCAGACTTGTTATATTTGAAAGAGAATTTGGTCTTGTCCTTGAGGACTTGGCTAAAGAAGATACGAGGCCTGGCTTTTCTGGAACTTCCAGACAAGTTGCACAAAGGCAGTAATGACTCCTAGGTTGAAAGGATAGGAGGCTGCAGGTCTCAGTGTGATTGCGCTGGGTGACCGGGACACACACACACACGGTCTACTGTGCCCAAAGAAACAGTAAGGTGAAATCAATCAAGGCTCCATGGTGAAGACTTGAGTTTCTCAGGTGCTAGCAGGAGTGAGACAGACTCAAACTTGGCCAAGAAAATTAGCAATGGGCGTACCTCATAAAACATTTAAGTTCAGGCTCATCTCAATTAAGCCTCCCAGAGCCTCAGGTGTTTGTCCAAAGCTTACCTGGGCCTGAACTCCTGGAACCAAGCAAGTTTGCTGGGGCCTGCAAGAACATGCTTCCCCATGAGAAACTTGGCAGTAGGAACCCCCTGTCCTCATTCTCATACCCAGTCTAAAAAGAACCATGTGAAAACTATGAAAAGTAGGTTTCAAACATTTCTAAGCTATGAAAAATCTGGATTTAATTTTAACCAGCTATATCCAAGTCTGGTGTAAAAACTCAAAAGTTATCTCTCTGTCCCAGGTGAAGCTGTTACCTCTACAATATGGAATCATAATCTCTCCATTGGACAAACAATCAGTGATGGGCATTGCCTAAAATGTTGTCCTCTCTTTCCTGAACTCTGGGCTGAAAACTGGATTGGTGTAAGCTAGATTTGGGGGTCAGATCCGGTCAAATGAAGTTAGTTTCCTCTTACTTCCTACAGTCATTAAAAGCCTTTATCTAAGATTTTTAGTAACAATGATAATGACAATAATAATTGACATTAATGGAACCCTTACTCTATGCTGGGCATCATGCTAAGCATTTTACAAGTGATTATCTCGTTTTATCCTTACAGCTACACTATGGGTGGGTACTGTGATTATCTACCTACATGGTAGAGACAAGAGATACAGGTTCTGGGAGGCTACATTACTTGTCTGAATTCACTCAGTTATTAAATGGCAGGAATTAAACTTGGGTCTGTGGTTCCAGAGCTCATGCTTCTAAGCACTTTGCTGGGTGAGTCTCTGCTGAGATACTCTTCATGAGAAGGAACACAGCTATCTAAATAAATTATTCTGTTAATAAGATAATGGGCATGAAAATGCTGTGAGAACTGCAAAGTCTCTTAAAGGTTAAGAATTAATTATTACAAGGAAATTCTACAGTGTGGTAGGAACACCAGAAAAAGGAAACTGGAAAGGATATTGATCATGAAATTAAAAGACTCGTATCTCAGAAGCCTATCAGTGTAATGATTATGAATTTGTAAAACTTAAGTATTCAAGGCCTGGAAGGAAGAAATATGGTGAAACAGGGAAAAAGATTAATTTGTGGGGAGGTATGAAAATGAGGATAAATCTTTCTTTCTTTGATTCCGATTTCAGTGAGATCATTTGTACAAATCTTAAAACCAAAGCACAGACTGTACGAATCCATGTTGAACACTGGACTTTCAGGACTACTGTACGGCTAACCACAGCCCTGCAAGGCCAGGCTCAGCATGTCACAGTTTTGCCACTGAACAGGAGTCTTCGGAAAGATCGCAAACACTACATGGAAAATGACTATATTCTTTCTGCAAGGCCACTCTCTTAGACATCACCCTAACAAAAAGAATTATGGGTTGGAAGAGGAGAAAGGATGCAAAGTTTGTGCCTTGACCTAAAAAAGGTCATATGCACCTCTACTGATTCTTGGAAACATTAGCTGCAGTGGATCTCAAATTCTACTGTGCATAAGAATGACCTGGTGACCCTCTAAAAGTGTAGATTTTCTGGTTTCACCCCTAGACCATGTGACTCAGATGTCCAGTGAGGCCAGGAACTCCTCATTGTTAACTTGTGCCCTATTTTAACAAGCCCTGCTGGGAGTTGGGATGTTGGTGGTCTGCACAGCACACTGAAATAGAGGAATTCCCTACTCAAAGACCCCTTTATGTCCTGATTACAATCTGCAATGAGATTATAGAATCATTAAATCACGATTAAGCCAATGTGGAGACTGATATTTGTTGTATGAAACTATTACTGATTGGGTTTGTTCTTAGAAAACTAGACTTCCAGGGCCGGGTGCGGTGGCTCAAGCCTGTAATCCCAGCACTTTGGGAGGCCGAGATGGGCAGATCACGAGGTCAGGAGATCGAGACCATCCTGGCTAAAGTGGTGAAACTCCGTCTCTACTAAAAAAAAAAAAAAATACAAAAAAAAACTAGCCGGGCGAGGTGGCAGGCGCCTGTAGTCCCAGCTACTCGGGAGGCTGAGGCAGGAGAATGGCGTAAACCCGGGAGGCGGAGCTTGCAGTGAGGTGAGATCCAGCCACTGCACTCCAGCCTGGGCGACAGAGCGAGACCCCGTCTCAAAAAAAAAAAAAAAGAGAAAAGAAAACTAGACTTCCAGAACCGTGGCCAGGGTGAATTTGGGGCAGACCCTAAACCCAGCCCTATGCAAGAACTTTTATCTATAATCTCATTTCATACTTAAAATAACTTAGGGAGATTAATGTTACTTTGCAGGTGAGGGAACTAAGGATTAGGACAGCAGTTTAAATACCTTCAATGAGGTCACGTGGCTAAGAAGTACTGAAATCAGGATTCTAAATCAACATACATATTTGACCCTTTTCAGTATACCATGCAACATCTAAACTCCTGTCTTCAAGCAAAACATGTCACGGGTCGATTGTGATTGGAGCAACTGTAATTCAGGGGAGAACTTGGACATTATGGATGAATTGATTAAATTCACATTGCCGCAGTCCGCCCTTGGTACCTACTGCTCTTACACTGGGAATTTATATGCTAAGGACTTAATCTTTTTCCAAGTGGAATCCCCGGGTTCAGAGCCTCTACTCTGGGATCATCCATGCTATCTTTCTACTGCTGGGGTAGCCTCTTCCTCTACTTCCCCATTTGGGACTGAAACTGATGGCTGTCATTGACTAGCCCCCATGACAAAGGATAAGCTTAATATATCCTGTATCCTGGTCTTGACTTTGTCATGATTATAAAAATGGGGAAAGCTTACCCTTTCTGCAATTATAATTATTCTTTTAAAATATTTTAAGAATATTTAACTTTTATGATGACAAAAAGGGCAAACAGTGAAACATAGCAAATAAACCACTAAATACATAGTATGTCAAGTAGTAAACATTGGTGTGGAGAGGAATAAGCAGGGCAAGAAAGATAAGGAGGGGAGAAAAACTAATGTGTATGTTACATATATATATATATAAGTTATACACGCATATATATCAATCCATATTAATATGTAGATACTCTGGAAAACATTGAACACCTTTTAAAAATATTACTGCTAGTTCTACTACATACAGATAAACAATGTTAACAGTTTGGTCTATTTCCTTTTGGGTTTTTTTCCTCTATATTAAATTGGGATTACATCCAATTCGCTTTCATAAGGTAAGCTGCATTTTTTTACCTAGCATGTCATAATCATTCTCCCATGTCATTAAGATTGCTTTGAAAACATGATTTTATATTTAAAGGTTTGCTAAGTACCATTGTAGGAAGGCACTGAAATTGATTAAGTCATTTCCTCTGTTATTGGACATTTAGATTATTTCTCATTTTTTCACCCACATAAATATCCCACGGATGTACTTTCTTATGTATAAATCTTTATGTGTATATCTAAACATTTTCTTGGAATAAATCTGTGTTTTTGAGTTTGTTCCCCCAGGTTCTTGATGTTATTTGCCCAGTTGTCCCCTAGAAACAGGGTGAAAACTCTGCAATTCAGTGATCTTGCCACTCCAGGGCCAGCAGATCCTTTTATAAGCTCTCCAAATAGTTCTGTTCTGGGCTTTCATTGAACTGATCCAATCTGGTCTAGTTCTCCCAGGTCCAAGAATACCTACATGCCACTTCCCAGAGTGATGCTCCCAATGACCCTTCCCATCCACACCCTGGAGTGGAATATCTCTTCCCACAGGGGTGCCTTTCCTAGAGACTGGAGGGGCAACCTTCGTCCCTTCCCCTGTGTTTTGCTTGAGTGAGTCATAATCTATTCCTGGCCTCTCAGAGCCCCCCTCCAGGATGCTGTAATCACAGCACTAACCTGTGTTCACATTTCCCATTATTGAGCAGAAATTCCCCTGTGCCTCCACACAGCCTGGCTGTTTCCTAATGACCCCAGCTCCCAACTTCTAATGGCCCCATCCTCATTTCTCCCAAGAGCCAGCTCTTTCTGCTAGTGTTTTAAGAATCCTGATCCAGACGAAAATCCTCCCATGATGTCCATCTGGTCAAATTGAAGGTGATGTAAGCAATGAGACAGAGAGACGGGTGTGTCTGCATCGATAGGACAGAGGAACCTCCCAGGACTATCCATCTTCTGTCTCCTCCAGTGACATCCAACTGCCCTTCTCCTAGTCTGGGATTTGGGGATGACAGACAACATCCCTAATTGCCAGTGCCACACTATAGAGACGGGGTGGGTGCTGGGCTCTGAGCATAGCCCCCGCTTCCAGCCCTCATAACGACCTCCTGGAGATGCTGCTTCTTTCTTAGTGCGCAAATCCTACTCAGAAAGTGGATGTTCCCCTTTGCACTTAATCATGTGGGAGATTTAACCCTTGGAGGAAATGGTAGCAGGGACAGCAGAGACTTTTGTGGATGTGGATCTGTTCCAGGGTTGAAGCTGTTTGTTCTATCTCAAGGAGAAGGCCCTCATCCACTCTTGACCTCAACTGCAGTTTCCTCAAAATGGATAAAATGCTGTGCTGATGTAGAGAACGGCGATCAGAAGTGATTACAAAGCATGCCGCAAGCACAAACATAATGATTGTTTTAAAAAAGGAAAATGTTATCAGCACTGGACAATGCAAGCATCTCCTCTATTTTTTTTTTTTTTTTTGGTTCCTATGAAGCCACCTGGGGATCAAGTTTTCCATTTCTCCCTTCCTTGATTAGGGTGGGATAAGGTTCACATGCTTCCATGACCAACTGCCAAGTACATGGGTTTTATGTTAGGCAACTATTTCTGGGAAGAGATGGGTAGATGGTGAGGGAGAGAAAGTAGAAAAAATGGTTTTCAGTTGCACACTCAAGAAGTTACCTCTGAACTTCGATGTAATAGTTAACCAGTAATTAAATTATTAAAACAAAAATAGCCTTCTCTCCAAATCCCCAAGAAACTGCTAAAGAGTAAACTAGAGCTCTTGTAATGACGGTAGCACAAAACGGCAGCAGGACACTCCAGAGAGATGCGGGTCAGGAAAGCTGCCTGCTGAAACTCCTGGTCACCTGGATGTTGAGCTGCTTCTAGCACTCCTGCCTCAATCAGGTTTAAGGAGAAAGTCATGTGTTAGCTCAAAAAATCTGATGATGTTCTCACTTGGTTCCAGGAATTCTGATAGAGCCTGGAGGTTCGGAGGTGAGTAAGCTAGAGAAAGTTCCTCGTTTCATGGAAATTTCGTTCTAATGGAGTAAAGGAAGATCATCAACTGGTAAACAAGCCAACAGACACCATAATCTCACAGCCTGATAGCTACTTGAAAAAAATTAATAAAGGTCATAAAATGTCAACGTTGTTAGCAAAGGACTGAGAGTAAAGTCTGCTTCTCTGCCTTCCATTCCATTCTCAGGAACCAAAGACAAATTTTTGAAGGGAAAATGTGATTATGCATAATCACTGGACTTTGGCATTTCATTACTGGCCCTTTAAATATCATCTTCTTTCCTCCACGAAACTGCGCATATCGTAAAAGTGGAGACAGGGCCGCTTTTTCACTTCACCCCCTCACTGTTGCACATAGTCGGAGCGCAGTAAATATTTGTTGGATGGATGGATGAATTAAAAGAGGATCTATTTGGTAGTGGTGGAAGGGACTGCTGTGACTGATACTTAAGACAGGTGCGAGCCAGTTGGTGTCTATCGAGGGAGCACCCAACTGGAGAAGCAACATGAAGCAGAACATAGGTTGCCTGTGGAGTTAGGAAACTGACTCTAGGTTTGGCTCATCATTGGCTCCAAATATGTCAACTTCACGGCCCTTTCTGCTGCAACCCCGGCATAGGAGTGTGGATAGGTAAACCTCAGAGCAGCAATTTGATGGTATTAGGCCTAGAAGGATTTCCATTGTTAGGCCATTGAGAAGAACGGTCAATTCAATGACTTAATATTGCCATTTAGAATCCCAAGAATGCAGGAGAGATTGTAGGGTCAAGAGGAGATGAGCCTAGCCCTCAGGGGTTCTTAAACACTTAGATTATGGTGTTTATGAAGCTTCTCTAAGTTCTTCCTTTATTTGCAGAATTGGCATAATCACCAAGTAATGAGCTTTGCTGTTAGTACACCTGATTCTGTTTATGCCCATTACCTTTGCTTAAACATTATATCCACATCATTCCTAAAACGGTTATGTTTCCTGTTTAAGTCAATTGGAAGTCTGAAGGCTAAAAGCTTGTTTGAAAAATCAAAGATCTGAAAGTCAAACTGGCTTCATCAGTGAATTTCCTAAGAGAAGAGAGATTCAACTTCAGGCTGGACATGTCAAGGATGTTAAAGATCAAACACTGGCAAATAATTGAAAAAAAAAAATGTTTGTATGAAATGCTGCCTGAACCTGACATTTTGTGAGCCTGTGACACAAAACATTCATTTGGTGAGCTGTCAAAGAAGACTTTATCCTCATGCATCCATGACAAATACTTGGGATGAGGATCCAGGGGATTTTCTAGTCCTTGGTTTTCTCATCTGTGAAAAGGGGTTGAAAAATCCTATCTTCCAGAATTGTTGTAAGGCTTCCAAGGAGTAATACTTAGGAAATACCAGGTTCCTAGTCAGCACTTAATAAATCTCAGTTAAATTTGAATCTGAACTCTTTCAATACAGGGGCACTGAAAGTTTAGCATTTCTCAATAATATAAGCTACCCTGAGCCAAGGCAAAAATCAGTAGGACTCCAACGTTCCCACTCCCTGATTATGGAAGCAGTGAAAAATGTGTTGATTTTATCCTTTTGGTGAGTTGTACACCCACCTAGTAAGACCAGGCCTAAACATATGGTCCCAATTTCTTGTCTCAAGGGAAAGACCAGTGTTCTTAGAGAAGCTAATTTTTACCAGTCTCTGTAAAAAGCAATTTCCCATCCATGGAAAGTGGATTGGCCTGAACAGGCTCTGTTAACTGTGCTCAAGGCAGATGCCAAGCCCAGCAGAGGGCATTTGGCTGTGCTAGCTCTACTTCTATCCACTCTCGTCTCTAACCTCTACCCTCTGTCTATCTATGAGACCTCACAGGTCTGTTCCTCTATGAAGCCTGTCTTGATCGCTCTAATTGGGTTTAAGTCCCGTTAGCACACGTTGTCACTGTGTCATGAACATACATCCTTGTGGTAGTGTTAAGTTTGGATTTGTGAAGGTTTGGGTAATACTATTTCTCCCACTTGACTGTAAGCCCCGTCTGTGTTGGCTCCCTCTATCCCAGTGCCTAGCAGAGGGGCAGAACACACTCCACAGGAATACTTGTGGAAAGGAGAAAGAATGCTTGAGAGGCTGTTGGCTGAAAAGAAAACTGAAAGCAGTAGAGACCAACCATTGTGTGGATAGGCGTCTCACCGCACCGGGCAAAGCCAGGCAAACAGAGGGAGTGGAGGGCTACAACAGGAGGGATTTAGGGCAGTGTTCGGGAAGAAAGCTGCTTTGCAAACATCCTTTACAATTCAGGGCTGCCTCAAGAGTTACAGTGGGATCCTAGGGAAAACAGCCAGCAATTATATCAGCCTCTGCAAACACAATAATCTGCTTTGCTCCAATCCCGATTTTTATTTTCCATAGGTTTTAAAGAAAAGTTAGAAGATAAACTTTACGGAGAAAGATTATAAGCAGGGTTCTGGCTAGGCTTTTTAAGCTAGGGGGATTTAAGGAAAGGAGACAGTACTATCTCTCTGAGACCAAGTGAGTCTCTGGGGATGGGTGGAGCCGAAAACCTCTCACTTGCTGGGCGATACTGTCTTGTGTTGACGTTCAAAAACATCCCCTTTAAGTTATCAAAGGAACCATCTTTTAGGGACTGTCTGTTAGGGTAGGAGGTGGGCACGCCAAGGTCTTCTCCTGCTTCGAAGGAAAGAAGGAAGCTAGCTGGGGCCTTTCTGCTGAGCGTGTTAGACAACAGCACAGTTGAGTACAGACACGTTTCCCTTGAATGCCAGGCTCAGAGCAAGGGTGAGGGTGGCACACAGGCATCTGCTAAGCTGAAAAAAGTCATGCCAGCAGGGGCTTCTTCACCAGCCAACCCTGCTCCTAGCTGGCAGGCCACTTCCCAGGCAGTTTCCAAACAAAAAAACAGAAGAGATTTCATTTCTCACTTCAATTATTTTTTTTTTTGGCTTCTGCATTCCCAGTCCCTACATTCTGAATAAACAACCTTTTGTTGTAAATGGATAACTTGTAAGCCATAGGCACTCAGGGAGGGCAGAGAAGCTAGCTAAGGTGTGGGGAGGGGGAGGGGAAATCTGTGCTCCAGGACTGGGCCTGCCTACTGTGTTGTTATGTGACTGGAATACATGTGTCTCCACGTCTGTCTCCGCGTACTCACCTGGAAAGAGGGATAATTTTGCACGCCATCTTGACAGCCACAGTGGTGAAGCCATACAAGATGAATTAGAAGAAGGCACCTTGAAAAAAAGAAAAAAGGAAACTGTGTAAGAAAAAAAAAACCCACACACTTTGTGAAATATGCTCCACTTGATAATTCTTCATAAAATTAGAATCACAGTGACTTCCAGTATGCAGTTGAGTTTACATGAAGTCTGAAGTCACTTGTTAAAGAAATGCTTTTACAGGCTTGCTTCACCGGGCAGAGAACTGGCTCTACTGTCTCACAGATGTGGGACGTGACCAGCTTCGATCAGAGTGGCCTTGATCCAGTTACTTTTCCTCTGTGAGTTGTAGTTCCCACATTAGTTGAGGAGAGGCTGCTGAGGTGGATGTGTGTTGCAGGATGAAGATAAAATGTTCCCCAAAGATACAGAACACATATCTTTTCTACTCATTCCTGGATTCTTGAGGAAGATCCAGTTAAAATGCAAGTGTTAAATACAGTGATGGGGCCGGATGGGCCTAGGGTGATAAACATGCTTATTCTGAGAACTGGTAGTTATGCATAGGACTGTATGGGGCTGGCGTAGCCCCAGCGGCATAGGTTCTACTGAGACCTATCCCCAGATGGGAGCCATAAGCACATGGGCAATTGTACAGCCATGCAACCACACCAGTAAGTGGGTAGAACCAAGAGCTCCAAAGCTACACAGAGAGGTTCCATTCCTGCTTCTGCCTCCCCTGCTCAGTGCCTCTGTTCACCCATGGGCACACCAAGCTCTGAATAGGATGAAGCGTGGCAACTACTCAACACAGTATCTGGTACAGAGTAAGCCCTCGGAAACGATAGTATTATTATTAACAATAGTATTATTAATCCAAAGTACCTGGGGCTGCATATATCTCAGTACTCTTTTCCTCCTGGGCAATTTCCATTTTCTAAACCGAGGTCCTGCTTTTTCAGCAAGGAAACTGCTAAATGCTCCCGCATCAGCGTGTGCGTGCGTGTGTGTGTGTGTGTGTGTGTGTGTAGGGGCAAGGGGCTCAAGTGTTGGAAGTGGCCCAGCGCGTGTGTGTGTGTATGTGTGTAGGGGCTGGGGGCTTAAGTGTTGCAGGTGGTGAAACGTGTGTGTGTGTGTGTGTGTCTCTAAGGGCTGGGGGCTCAAGTGTTAGAAGTGGTTCAGCGCGTGTGTGTGTGTAAGTGCGTGTATGGGTGTGTGTAAGGGCTGGGGGCTCAGGCACTGGAGGTGGCTCCGCGTGTGTGTGTGTGTGTTCAGGGGCTGTGGTCTCACCTGTCTGAGGTGGCCCAGAGACCGGTTAGAGACTGGGAGGGAGGGCAGAGGCAAGAGAGTCAGCGGGTGCTCTCGCGAGAGTTCACCGAGTTGGTAAAGTTATTAAAACACAAAATACACATTCGCACCAGGAAAAAAAACAACCCCCCGCTCGTCCCGCCCTGTCCCTCCAGGCTGCGCAACGCTGGAGGGCGATGGGAGCGCCAGACAGGTAGGTCGAGCCTAGCACGTGAACCTTCCACCGGCCCGAGCTCCGGGGCGCCGCGCCCCCAGCCCCGCCCCGCCTTAAAAAAAAAAAAAAAGAAGAAAAAGAAGAAGAGAAAAAGCCGCAGGGAGAGGCGCGGAGGCCGCGGCGTCCCGGGCTCCATCCGCGACCTAGAAGAGGAGGAGCCCAGACGCCCCTCGCGCGTCATTGGTCCATCCGCCTAGCAACAGCTGCGGCCGGACCAATGGGAGCCGCGAAGCGGCCGGCCCCGCTCCAGAAACATGGAGCGGAGACGTTCGCTGTCCCAGCCGGGAAAACAAACCAGTGGACCCTTCACATCCCAGCGCTGACTTTTCTTTCTTACCCTGCCTGCCCTCCCCCTTTCCCTTTGCAACTTGTCACCAAGTTTAGTCCCCAATGCATGCTTTAGTCCCCAAATTCTGACGCGGACGGAGGGCCTTTTCAGAAGGTCATCTCTTCCCACTCAAGGGGGAAGTCTCGTTAGAGTCAAAAGAACGGACAGTTTGAAAAACATTTGTCAGGTTTTCGAATCTCTCTTGGTCTTCAATTACAATAGCTTCACTTTTAATATATAGTGTGTTTTCTGCAAGATCTGTGCCCAAAAAGAAGGGCGATTTGAAACACTTATGTACCGGGCTTTGACCTCGATTTTTGTTTGTTTTCTATGCTTTATTGCATTTAATCCTCGAATTAACCGTAATTCGGAGAGTGGGTTGCCATGTCTCCCTTTAATAGATGGGAAGTTGAAGTTCAAAATGGTGAGTGGAAGTGTCGGAGAAATTGTGTGGTTAGTACATGGTTCGACAGGATTCAAACCCAAGCCAGTCTGATTCCCAAGACACTCTGTTTTCCTGATGCCAGGTACCTCTGCAAGCACTTTTCAGAACTGGCCATAAAGAAATTCTCTGACCTGCCTTGTTTGATTGTACGTCCTGCCCTATACTGGAGAGGAAGAAATGTTACATAGAGAAGCTAAGAAAAATTTGGACAGGCCGTGCTGGGTTTTCTGCCCCAGTCTCTTGCTCTTAGATCAGACTGTTCTTTGTCCAACCCTATTTCTACCTGGCTATCCGTGCTTCATCAAACCTAAGCATAAAAATATACCCTGGGTATCTATTCTTACCCTGGGTCTTTGGGTCTTCATTTTGAGGGCTCCCATGTCACATAAAGCTATGATTAAGTAGATTTGTCATGGCTTTTCTTCTGTTAATGTATTGTCAATTCATTCAGCAGACTCAGATTAGAAACTTCAGGGGGAAAGTTTGAAGTTTCCTAAGGAAATGGTGCATATTGCAAAAATCGAATCCAGACTCTCTGTGTGTTATTCTCAAACCCCAGCTGGCTTTGTGGGTGTGTGACCAGCCCAAATGCACAGGTCCTGTACTTAGAAGGTCTTACACTTGGTTTACTGCTCTGCTGTTGCTGTTTTGAAATTCTTAATACGATTTGAAGAAGAGGCCCCGTGTTTTCATTTTGCACTGGGCCGGCAAATTATGTAGCTGCCCCTATGAATACAGCTTATTTAAATGTCCCAGAGGAATCTCACGTTTTGAGAATGTAGAACCTCAAGGAAAGGAGGAAGGTTGTAAGCTGGCCGCCCCCACCCACCTCACACACACACTTAGACTTCAGCACACACCCTGCAGTTAGTCAGTTTTATGACACTATAACTGTAATTTGAATCCCCAGTCTATTAAATGGGAGTGTATATATTTATGGCGGTGTTTATGTGTGTGTGTGTGCATGCACACGTGCGTGTGAGAACTCAGAGAGGGAACAGAGGTTTGGGGCATTTACAATGCACAGATACAGCCCTGGTTATTGACTCTATCCTTTCCCTTTGGAGACATTACAGGGGATTTGGACAGGCCCTGCTTTTATGAAATACACTCTTAGGAGGTTTTGGAGTGCCTGTAAACACTGGACTGTGAGTGAGGTTGGTGTGATGCCAGCTGTCCCTGAAGGGAACAAGCCTTGAATACACTTCCACTGGGCCTGGCAGAAAAGCCACATATTCTTGCATCTGTGTTACCCTGAAATCCAAATCTTCTTTTCTAGTAAAGATAGGCCTAGTTTTTATTCTCTGGATTGTGCTGATCTAATTCACGTAGTTAAGAGATGAAATGATGAGTAAATCACCAATGGCGTGAAAGTCTGAAATAAATGAAGAAAGCCGGAGTGTTTCCCTGACATTTAGTTTACCAACAAAGATAATCACACTCTGTGGCAGGTGTAAGGGACTCTAAGATGGCTTTGAAACCGTCTCCAAATTTTGGAGCACTTTATTTGGTGTCGAGGGAAACTGAGGCCCTGAGAATTAGGCTGTTACTGCAGGTTACACAGCTAGGCGGTAGTGATATGTGGGTTAGAATCCACTTTGCCTGACTTCTGACCCAGGGCTCTTTCTTGCTTTTCTGTATGAACAGAAAAATACCATAAAACATTATGTAATCAGTTCCTGTGAAGAGAGGTTATTGACTTAATAAATAACCACATGGGGTCACAAGGGAGGGTTATCAGTGGTTGCTGTTTGCTCCTGTTTCGTCTATATCATCTCATTTAAGAGAATATTCTGGATAATATTGAGAGAATGTAGACAGTATTGTTTCCATTTAACAGATGAGGAAAGTGAGGCACAAAGTCGTGGAGTAACTTGCATAGGGTCCCTCAGCTTGTTAATGGATTAGCCAAGATGTAAACTCTGTTATTCTTCATTCCTAAATAGCAACATTAAACCATTCAAATTATCATGGAGCCATGCTAGTCCATTTTAATGACAATATAGATTAAAGAAATGAGTCTCGTCCTACCAAACAGAATTTAACTATCATGGTCATCATTAAGCTCACTTTGGGTCATTAATTGCTCTTAATTCAGTTTTGTCTCAAGTTTTTTTGGGGCTTTATGGTGATGATGTGTTACTCCCCTTTGACATTGCAGATCAGTTTAAAGTGTATTTGATGTCGACTAAAAATCTCAGTCTAGCCAAAATATAAGTCTAATGATTTGCTTGGTGTTTCAGAAAAAAAAACAATGATTAGCAAGTGACTTTGTTGATTAAACCATTTGGTTCTAGGTGAAACTGGCAAATGTCACCTGGGGTTTGTTGCAGAATCTCTGAGGTCTCAAAGCAGATCTGCTGATTCACAATCCCTACGGTGGTACTCACACTGGGCTGCACACGGGAATCACCTGGGGAGCATTAAAACTCCTGATGTTTGAATCCCACACCCTGAATTTCTGATGGAGTTGGTCTGAAAGACAGCTTGGTCATCAGGAGTTTTAAAAGCTCCCCCGTTGAATCTAATGTGCAACCTAAGTTGCGATCCATAGGAGGAACTTGGGAAGCTGTGTGTTTAGTAAGCATCCCAGGTGATGGTTCCAATCAGAGGAGTTTGGAAACACTCCTGCAACTTACATGCTCTGTACAAACCAGGAGCAAGCACTCTGACGGGCTATTTAAGAAAAGTTTGTGGGAGAGAAGCCAGAGACAGCCTAGAGATCGCCTACAACCAGGCTCACCTGGCATAATTTGTGTATTTTTCTAGGAAATAGAGTTTTGAGTGATGAATTGAAGAGAGAAAGAAAGAACCAGTCGGAACCTTGAAACCACTTCCCATTAATTCTATCATACTCTTATGCAGTCACCCCTTCATCCTCCCAGTCTATATTTATTGGTCATCTATTATATACTATGAATCACTTTAGTAAAGGGCTAGGAACCCAGTGATGAAAAATCTTATAGATACCTGGGATCTTGTAATATTTAAAATGCTTTTGGCTGGCTTAAATGACTGAGGAAAGTCTTGACTGAATTAAAATAAAACAAGCAGGATAGTATATTTGCATCCTGGCCCTTTTCATCATACTTATTCTTTCTCAGAGAAAGCTTACATATAATGGCAGCAAAATCCATTGAAATCCTGATTTAGAAACACTTAGCAACCCTTGTCAACAATAAGTCCCATGATATTTTTAGCATCTCATCAGAATTAAAACAAATAAACAAACAAACAAGCAAGCAAAATCTCTACACAATGGAGCAATCTTGGAGAGAGAAAATTATAGCTTACTGATCAAGTTTTAGGGACGGATTTCTAACCGTGAAACCATAGGCGGTAAAAGTACACGGATTGCAGCCACTCCTGGGCAAAGAGAAGTGGACCAGATTTGGAAGGCAGTATTCCATCCTGAGTAAAGGAAAGAAGAGCGCTTTTCTTCCTCCCTTCTTATCCACTCTTCTTTCCCTGAAAGATTTCAGATTCCAATATTCATTTTCTAGTGTATACGTATTAAGTGTCCAGTTCATACTAAGACAGTCTTTTTTTTCGAGATGAAGTTTCACTCTTGTTGTCCAGGCTGGAGTGCAGTGGTACCATCTGGACTCAATGCAATTGCTCCTCCCGGGTTCAAGCGATTCTTGGACCTCAGCCTCCTGAGTAGCTGGGATTACCAGGAGCCTGCCACCACACCCGGCTAATTTTTGTATTTTTAGTAGAGACGGGGTTTCACCATGTTGACCAAGCTGATCTCAAACTCTTGACCTCAGGTGATCCACCCGCCTCGGCCTCTCAAAGTGCCGGGATTGCTGGTGTCAGCCACTGCGCCCAGCCATACTAAGACACTTTCAACCTTAGCATGTCCAGTGCTCAAATCCTGTCTGGTGGTGCTTTTATACCTGGCTTCGAAGAAGTATTGAATAGCAGGAGGTACATAATCTAAGTGATAATTTTTATTTGCATTTGTAAGAGATTACTGGTCTAAGTTTTTATATTCCTGTGATTTAGTGCAGGGGAAGAACAAGGCAAAAACTAAACCTTTTATTGAACTCCAGTAAGACCTCTTCCACCCCTGCTGTCTGGAATAGCTTGGGACGGGGCACGTGTTCTGTTCCAAGGAGAGTCTGGCGTTTTCTTTTATGTAAGTGTCTTATAGGAACAGATCTGCCTGCTCCGCGTCTTGGAATGATAAGCAGGTATGAACAAGTCTGGTGGCCCCAGGACATGTGCATACCTACATGACACTGAATGTCCTCAGCAAACCTGGGTGTTTTTGCAATTCCCTGTGTTTCAGAGCCTATGAACTATGTAGGGGTGTCCAAATCAGCAAGCATCATCCCAGTGCCCGAAAAGATGTTCTGTTTCTAGGAAAAAGCTGAAAAACTCCTCATTCAGATTAAGAAGGAGAGAGATTGAGAGGGAGGGTCTATTGGAGGCAGTATTTCTAATGCCGACTTGTTTCTCCTGGAATCTTTGTTGGAGTTTTGTGGTCCAAAACCCAAAGTGATATCTAGGTTATAGGTTGAACTCAGGAGCTACATTTTATTGTGGATGCATGGACAAGGAGGTGCTAGAAGTCAAACATCACCATATTCAACCATACCATTAGAATTGCATCTCATTCCTCACTGAAACCCCTTCATGGGAGAACATTTGTTCTAACAGTCATTTATTTAAAAGGAAACATTCTGGTCTTTAAGGAGAAAAGGTATTGAATACTTTAAAATTTCCACTAAAGTGCATTTTCCAAAATTCCTATTATATATATGTGTGTGTGTGTATATGTGTGTATGTCTGCATATTTATATACACACATATGAATACATATTCATATATACAAAATTCATATTTATATATAAATGAATAGATTCAGCCTTTTATTTTCTCCATATCTGAAATTAAGTAAAGATGTTCTAATTTACAAAATAATATTAGTCATCATAAATTGAGCTTTCGCACCTTATGATCTTTGCAAATGATCTTTGGATGTTCTAATTTCTTTCTTATTCCCCCTTTCTCATTCATCTCTTCCCAGCCAGCTCCCTCCATCTCCTCTTCCAACCCTTTCCTGCCTCTCTCTGCCCACACAGACTTGAAGAACCAGTTTCTCTCCTTGCCTTTACTCCAAAGCCATAAACTTAAAATAAAACACATGGCCCAGAACAGGGTGCTGTCTTCAGTTTCCTTTTGTCTTCTCCTGATACTTTGTTAGTTTTGGATTCTGCCCTGCAAACTCCAAGGGCACACTTTCTAGGTATGGAGAAAACAGGGTGTTTCCTGCTCCCCCCACACCTCAGCAGAATCTTGCTGAGTGTGTGGGATGCACCAACTCAGTGGTGCAAGATTTGATTGGAAGCAGCTGACGAGCCCCAGCCATCTGGTGAGTGTGCTCACCAAACAGCCTGTCCCTTGTGGTTGCTTAAGAAAAATATTTGTAGTCTCTGGGTCACACTGCTTCTCTTTTGTTCTCCTAAATGCTGAATTTAGGCTTGCCTTTATCCCAGTAGGACGAGACAAGGCAAATAGAAAGAGGGCTGCAAGCTCATGGGAGAGGCTCCGGGACTGTGCACCCTTGCGACCTCATATCTCAACATTGACCTTCTAGACCCTTCTGTTTCGTGCACGTGGGGATGGATAATCCCCTTCCTGCCCTTCGCAGATCATTGTCTTGGGGCCTTTTATAAGGCAGAGCTTTGGTGTTACCTTGTAGTAGGGCCACCTCCGTGTTCTTTTTCAGGAGACTTTAAGCTCCCTGAAGGCAGGCACGTGCTCCGATCAGAGCCTGGCACAGGGTAACCACTTAATACATATTTTTAGGATACTTCAATGCATAAGTGAGTGTTGCCTCTTTCCTCAGCCTCTCCATCCTACTTAAAAGTGGAGAAGGGAAGTTTGATCAAAGGACACAGACTTGATTTTGGAAGCCATGGATTCACTACATCCCCAGCATTGTCCTTAGAGAACCCCCTTCTTCAGAAGGTACCAAGATTCACTCTGGGGACTTCCAATATCAAAGATACCCTTAGATTATGGATGCTCCTACTGGCTAGATGGGCTCCAGTCTCAGGGAGTGAACATGCAAAAGAACTCTCCTCCTTAACATTTGCCTGGTTGGGGACCCCCTTTAACCTGGTTATAGTAGTGAGAGCTTGGCATGTGGGCAGTAAGGCAGGCTTTTCTTTGTTATATGCATTCTTAAAGTTTATTAAAAATTTATTTTTATAATTTTTATTAATAAACTAAGAACAGTTTTAGATTTACAGAAAAATTGGGCAGATAGTAGTGAGTTCCCATATTACCCCTTTCCTGCCCCCTGCATACAGTTTTCATTATTAATATCTTACATTAGTGGGGTGCATCTGTTACAATCAGCAAACTAATATCAATACATTATGATTAACTAAAGTCCCTAATTTATTCAGATTTCCATGTTTTTTCCCCTAATATCCCATCTCTATTCCAGGATCCAATCCAAGAGTCTACATTCCAGTCAGTTGCTATATCTCCTTAGACTACTCTGAGCTGGGACAGGTTCTCAGACTTTCCTTGGATTTGATGACATTGGCAGTTTTGTGAAATACTGGCCACTAATTTTCTAAATGCCCCACCGTTGGAATTTTTTCTAATGACTTTCTCATGATTGGACTGCATTTAAGGGATCTTGGGAGAAAGACCCCAGAGGTAAAGGGCCCTTCTCATCACACCACATCAAGGGCACATTCTATCAACATGATTTGAAATTGTTGCCATTGACCTTGATTACCGGGCCGAAGTATTGTTTGCCAGGTTTTCCCACTGTATAGTAACACTTGTCCCCTACCTTCTATACTGTACTCTTTGGAAGAGAGTCACTGTAGCATATGTGTTTTTGTTCTCCAATGTGAGTACAATGATGTCATTTCTCGAGGGTGTGTATTGCAATAGTTTTATGTGGTCTTCTATATGTATGTCTCCCTATACAGATAATGGATTCTCTATGTGTTTTTGATGTTAGGTTGGTGCAAAAGTAATTGCAGTTTTTGCCATTAAAAGCAATGCTTTGCAAATTTTATAAAATACAGAATTATGAGCAATACTAGTTTGTGTGTGTGTGTGTGTGTGTATTGTGAGGTCAAAATTACATGCAAAAACTTAATAGATTTATTTCTGTTACATTTTAAGGAAAAAAAAAAAGGTATGGTTACCCTGTATGTACCTAATTATTTTAGAGTATGTTTAGCTAAGAAAAGGATGGCTATGTTGACAAGAGTGATGTAATAATGTTAGCAACCTCTGACATTTATCAGGTGCTTAGTAGGACCAGTCCTGTGCCAAAGATTTTACCTGCATCTTATTTGATCTTATATCAACCTTTGAGGTAGCTGAATGGCTTTGGATCATCCACTTAACTGCTCTATTTTTCCATTTCCTCATTAGCTATAGGGAAATTAGAGAAATATCTACCTTATGAAATTATTATGATTATTATGTGGAATGAATGGGATTGTGTATGTATGAGTCTCAGATAACTTAATAACCAGCCTAAGGTCACTCAGTTAATAAATGGGAGAACTGTGGCTCAAATCCAAGTGCAAATCATTCCATATCCATGTTCGTGAACACCCTACTGTATGCTGTATGCCCTCCTGGATAAAGTACCATCTCTTTTGACTTATTCTGGAAAAGGAAGGAGTAGGAAAGGATGAGACTGGGGACCCAAGGATGCAGTTTTCTGTTTTTTCCTATCACCACATAATTTTGGGGTAGGGTTGGCCATGAATCAGAAGCATCTGTTGAATACGTTTTTCATGAACTGTCCTTTTTTTCCTCTTCTCAGAAGAACATCCTAGCACATCCCAAGACCATGACCTTAAAGCTGCTTTATTTTATTCCCTCCTAAAAGCTGAATTCATGGAATCTTCTGAGTGAACACTCATCTCCTTCCTCCCTTGTTTGGCAAGTTGTTGGTCAGTCTTCAAAGAGCCCATCTTCCTTGAAAGTATGATATGCCTCTGTCACTAGTTTGATTTGGAGAATTGCAACCACTAGGCATGAAGCTTAGATGTACCCTGAAGTTGAAATGATCTCAAAAAATTCCAAGATAGGTGTGTCAACTACCACCACCCCTGTGGGTTTATGATGTTGTCTTGTTTTAATTGTATGAAACTCCCCAGAGACAGGGAAGGAAATCATCCTTCACCTTCCGTTGCTGAAAAGCATGCTGCAGAGAAAAATGGTGATTCTTAGCAAAGATGCTAGGGACAAAATTTCTCCTTGGAAACCCCGAGAAGCAGAAGTTCTTTCTCTTTCTCGGCAATCTCAAGGTAGCTTGAGTTGTAAATACAAACTGGTTGTAACTGTCCTCCTGAGTGGCCTTGCAACCCATGACCAGAACTGGTCAAAGATTTTTATTTCACCTAACCACAGGGAGGAACATGAAGGCACGGCCACTAGGTGTTTAATCAGCAGGTGAAGTCAAGCCTTTTATTCTTTGTATACTGCAGTCAATAGAAAGTTATTGCTTAATTAACCCCTTTGAATGAATACCTGATAATTAATAAACCCATAAAGTATACCCTAAGGCTTTAAGTTGAAGAAGGCTCCCCTCTTCAAGTGGAAAAGAGAAGAAAAAAAAAATCATGCTGAACTAATGGGAAAAAGTTCCAGTAGAAGGCAAAGCAATTAGGATTAGTGAATTCCATTTCATTTAAAGTTCCAAGATAGAGGAGCCATTTATCTAACAAATTAATAATGGGAGTGACTTGCCTAATATAGTAACAAGTCCTTATATTTTATTAGTGGAAATCCAAACCAAGTAATTTAATGATAGACAAGCTTCCACATATATAATTTTTTGTTAGGCTTTTTTAAAAAAAAATGTCGCCGTACTCAGATAGTTTTAGATTTATGCATCGCTTCTAAATTAGTCCCCACTTCAGTTTGGAATGATACATTTAATATTATGGCTCTGTAGAAAAAAATCAATTTTTTTTAGTGTTTTCTTTCATTTTAAAGAGCTTCGTCATCTGGCTAATTGTGTCGCTGTAAAAAAATAGAAGAGTTGAGGAGGTGTTTCATGTTTCCCAAGTATCATTAAATTTGCCGTGTGTTATAAATGGGGACTACTGGGGGCCTGTTGAACGCGGGAGCTGTGGGGTAGAGCAGAAGGGAAGGTATTAATGTAGGGCCACTAAACAAATCTCTCTTTCTAAATTGAGAGAATATATGAGATATATCCTGAAAAATGTTTGCAGTAGCAATAGTGTGACCGAGATCCACTGTGGTCTTGAGTTCTCGTGGAGCCTCTTGGGTTTGCCTGAGACCCAAGGCAGGTGAGAAAGCCCTGAGACTTCTGCCCCTCTGATCTTCTCCCCAGATAAGGAGGAATTTATTAATCATCCAGCAGGTATTTACTGTGCCCCTGCTGTATGTCAGATATTTGATGCTAGTCCTTGCCTTACCCTCAAACCAATGGGGGAGCAGCTACAATAGCCTCACTTGGCCTCTGCTCTCAAAGTTTGCCTCTGCATTAAATTCCTAGAGAGGAATATGCTTCAGTGTGAGGAAGGGCAAGAACACTAGTTGAGGGACATATAGTTCAAAAAAATCAAAGATTTTGGAGAAAAGCACAATGGCACCCAAATTCCATCAGCCATGACCTTGCACAGGGCTGAGCCTCAGCTTCTATAACCTGTAAATCAGATATTTTCCACATAGGCTAGTTATTGTGTTGTACATAAATGTCTGATATATGGTGAACACTTAGAAGTCCTGGAGAATAAAATGAGACCACAGTGAAAATGTATTTTGAAAGTCAAAAAAATACAGTATCAATTTAAGATACTAAAAATTTTAGCAAATGGTGGGAGAAATATATTACTTGAAAGACAGTTGAGATATATTTATTTATTTGCTAGCTATCTATTTTGATGCCTCTCTCCTTTGATTTTGCCCAGTGACTAATAGCCTTTTTCAATTGCTTCTTTTCCACTTTCACTTGCTTTACATATGCAAAATCTTAGAGGAGTCCCAAAGTTTGTAAATACCACCACCACCAACAATAATAATAACAGCTCAGCAGCACTAAGACTAAATACCATACCAGGCACCCTGTATGGATCTTTCTAAAATAGTTCTGACAACCCTAAAAGAGCAATATTATTTAGCCCATTTTAGAGATGAAGAAACTAAGGCTCTGTCTTTCTAATATAATCTATTACAAAGACTTTTATTAGTAATAGTGAACATTTATAGAGTATTTAAGACTATATGACAGGCAGTTGATATTGTCATCTTGTTTATTTCTCATTTATTCATTCAATAAATTTTTAATGAATACTAGGTAGTCGTAGTGGCCCAATCAGTATAGACTGGTCAACAGGAGAGAACTCATAAACACAGTCAGGAGATAGTATAGAATAACACTATGAGGTAGGTGCTATTGTTATCTTTAGTTTATGTCCAAGAAAAATGAAGATATGATTCAAATCCAGATACTTCACTTTTAACCATGACACTATATTGCTTTTGAGAAAATTGCTTGGGATCAAGAGAACTGCGACCCTGGGGATGTTACGGTTGAGATGAGCCATCCTCCTCCGAGTCTATAAGAGAATTGGGTCTAGATAGTCAGTGTGACTGCAGATCATCCTTTGCCTTCTCAGGAGGGGGACCAAAGCTCTGAGGCAGCAGCCCTAGTTCCTCCATTTGCCACTATTACCATGTAACCTTGGTAAGTCCCTCAGTTTTGCTATGCTTCCCTCATCAGCCAAATGGGGATAGCCATACCTGACTTAGAAGAAGTCCTGGAGAATAAAACGAGACTGTAGTGAAAATGTATTTTCAAAGTCAAAAAACACAGTATCGATTTAAAATACCAGTAATTTTAGCAAATGATGGGAGAAATATATTGCTTGGAAGACAGCTGAGATGCTTTTATTTATTTGCTAGTTACTCTATTTTGATGTGTCTCTTTTTTGATTTTGCCCATGACTATTGATGACACATATATAAAAGAAAAATGCTCACTGAAATGGAAAATAGAGACTTTAAACATGAAAGTTCAAGATAGATCAGATTGATTGTATTCATTTTTTTTTTTTTTTTTTTTTTTTTTGCCTACTTCTGTTAGCAATAACTGGTCCTGTACTGCTAAATATCTAGTTGAAAATATCTTAGCAGACACATTCTACCTCTACCTAATAAATGAGACTTCCTATATAGACTGTCTGATAGTTGTACAAAGGAATCAAATGCATATATCTAACCATACACAGGTACTCAAAGATCAATTGTATTCAATAATATAATGGATGTGTTTTTCATCTTTAAAATTCCTGCAAGAGTAGTTATTCTTCACAGATTAAATTAGCAAAGTAGGAACAGATGAAGTCAATTGTCAATTGTTCAAATGCAGGTACATATTATAGAGACAGATCACAACCTTGGGGGCTGCTAATGTGAGAAGATAAATCCCTCCTCATAAAATGAGTATTAGTAGCAATCTGCACCAATGCATTTAATTTCTCATATCCTTGTAAATCTTCAGAGCTCGAATGAGGTGCTTACTTCCTATTACTTCACTCAGATCAGAAGGTTTAGAATCATCCTAAAAATCTCTTTTTATTTTTTCAAACCTGCTTCATTTCATTCTCAAGAACACTGTAGCATCAACATTAAACAGAGCTAGTTAACGGGGGTTTTAAGAAAATTAAAGGTGCGGCCAAGTCTAGACATCCCAAAATAAGTGGATGGGGGGTACATGATTTTGGTCCAGTTATTTCGGCCACCTTCTTAATGGACAATTTGGATCGCTGCACAGTCAATCCGCTTAATTGCATCTGTGTTAGCCATTAAAACAAATTGAATGCGCTATGGCCAATTTGGTCATGTCATAAAGAAATGGCCTATAGGGCCCATGGAGATGCAGAATTTCAGCCATTATTCGATTATATCTGATCAATGGAGACAGTCTGTATAGGAAACCCAGGAGCTAAAGTAGATCACACAGGAGGCCCCAACCTACTTTGCCGACCATGTTATTAGGATCCACTGTCGACAGCAACAAAATTGGCCAGGTGGTTGACAAAGCATCACTTTACTTTGTCCTGAGAAGAGAAAAGTCAGTGCCCCATGACTTTGCCTAAAATATCCCATCAGCAAACCAACAGGTCATCTTTTCCACTTTGAGTCCTGAGTAATTTGAGAAGTAGAAAAAAAAATACAAAATGTCCACTGCCTGTGACCTCTAGTGTTGGTGTAAAAATAGACCTTATGCTGCATCCATTGTGATTAATGCTGGGTAGAGGTAATTTAAGAGGGGCCTAATTTTCTTATTTTTTTTCAGATCTCATCTCCATGTACTTTACCTTTCCCTGCACCTCTGCTTAGCTGAGAGGTCTCAAGATCATCATTTGGGACCTCCACTTCTGCTGGGTCTGTCATCTTAGATCACCTTGATCTTCAGCATCTTTGTGAAGTTGAACAGGGGAATGACCCTTATTATAGGTATTTCTGGATTATACTTTATATATTTAAGCCATAATGTAAGGAATAATTGTGGGTCATATTTACTAAACATTTGACATATGTTAGGTGCTATTTGGCGTTTTAAGTATATTGTCTTATCTAATCCTCATCTGACCCTGTGAGGTAGGTTCTGGTGTGTTTACCGCGTGGATGAGGGAGCTGACACTTAAAATTGTAATCACTTGTCAAGGTCAAGGTCATTCAACAGGATCAGAATCAGGACATAACCCCTGGTCCCTCTGGGTCCAAAGCTTGTAGTCTCAAGTACTGTATCATCCTAAGCACCATTGATGATGACTCATTTCAGGCCGGCTTAAGGGATAAGCTTTCACCAATTTGTTCTTATAAATATTTACTGTTTTCAAACCATGTGTTAGACATTGTGGGAGTACAGAGTTGAATGAAACACAGTCCTTGCTTCTAAGGAATGTACATCTAGTTGGGGAGATAAACTTGCAGTGTGACAGTATGAGTTGGGTGCGTTCGGTCTGAACAGACAGCAGAGCTCTTTCTTTGTTGCCTTGCTGAGTGATAAGCAAATCTGCTCTCCAACTTCTGCTCCCTCAGCCTGTAAAGAGAAGTGTTCTCTGCCAGAGTTTCCGTGTTCTTCTGGAACTTAGCAATGTGATAGGAACCAAAAAGGGGCCACCGCCTGGAACCAGCAGTGGAGGTTTTGTCACCATTCTAATAGGGCCAGAGACTGTGGGAATATAAAACACTGACAGTGGACACTGAGAACCACTGTGCATGGCCCAGGCAAGTGAGGGCTGAGTCCTGGTGGATTGTGAGAAACCACGGGAAAGTGGCTAGAGCCACCTCACTCACTCCAGGTACCTTCTAGCAGTCAGTGGCCTTGCATGAGTTGATTAGAGGATAAATAAAATGTGGCACATATATGCCATAAAATACTATGCAGCCATGAAAAGAGAACAAGGTTATGTCCTTTGCGGTAACGTGGATGGAACTGGAGGCCATTATTCTAAACAAACTAACACAGGAACAGAAAACCAAATTCTTCATATTCTCACTTAAAAGTGGGTGCTAAACACTGAGTACACATGTACACTAAGAAGGGAACAACAGACACCAGTCCCTACTTGAGGGTGGAAGGTGGGAGGAGGGTGAGGATTAAAAAGCTACCTATTGGGTACTATGCGTATCACCTGGGTGACAACATAATATGTACACCAAACCCCACCACCAGTATTTTACCTATATTACAAACCTGCACATAAGCACCTGAACCTAAAATAAAAGTTAAAACAATCATAAATAAATACATAAAAGGCAAAAAAAAAAAAAAAAAAAAAAAAAAAAAAAAAGAAGTGTAAAGAGCCATTATCCAAGAAGAAGAAGAAAGAGGAGGAGGAAAAGGAGATTATCTTTGGAAATATTCTCATGGAAAGAGATGAGACTTGCTTCTTACCTCCACCATCATATCCTGTTTGTTCCTCCTAGGGAACCTATCACCTTATCCATTTCATCTTTGTCAATCCAAATTCTAGCCACCAAAAGCAAATCGCCTTACTTCCTTTGTGACAATTTTTCTGATCATCTCAAGGAGAATGGTTGGAACATGTCTTCTCATTCTTTCTCAGTTCCTCATTTTCATTCATTCATTCAGTCAATCAGTCAGTCTGTCAACAAATATTGAGTGCCCAGTAGATGCTGACCATTGTGCTAGGTCTATAGCACTGAGTCAGTGTTTGCTCATTCAGTCACCCAATGACTTCTTATTCCAACAGACATCCTTAAAAGTGATATTTGGATGAGGAGAATCTACTATATGCAAGATCACAGTGCAGCATAGACAACAACTGTATATGCTAAACCTAGATTCACAGAGTATTGGTATAAACTCATGACATAAGAGAAGACCAAAGGCCAAAGAAACTTCAGTTAATAGAAGAGAGTAGAAAGGGCATTTTGCATGTACTGGAGGAGCTAGGATTCTCTAATTGGTTCAGTTATTTATTTAGAAAAGAAAACATGGAGGAGAATATGCAATGCAGTAATAGTTTCTTAGCACAATATCAGGACAGGTGGACTAAACCAGTCCAGATGCCTTCTGGAACAGGAGAGGGGAGCTTTTAGGAGTGCATAAAGGCCTTTACAACAGACATGAAGTTTCAGAAAGAGAAAACATTTCACCATTTTAGGACTTATTCCAAAGAAACACCATATAGCCAAATAATTTTGGAGACCATTTAAAAGAAGAGGACTGCTCCAATATGATGGTATCCATATAAGACAGGTCTGAAAGTAAATAAAAGACGGTAGAATGAATGAAGTCATTCCAAAAGAGTAAAAGGAGAAGAAAAAATCATGCACATGGCAGAAATACAGAGGCACTAATAAAGTATTTGGACTCAGTGCGGGCAGATGAGAGAGGTCTCTGGTTGGATAATTAGATTTGAAAAGAGGAATAGCGAGAAAGGGAGATGATAAGATAGACTTATATCAGGGGGACAGTTGTATGGAGACACCAAGAGAAGCATGCTGGTTAGAGGTTGAGTGTTGGGAGAGTGGAAGATGAATCAAGGGCAGTGAATGAGAGTATGTATTAGTTCCAAGGCTATTGAAATAACAGTTTCCATGTCATTTCCTCCACCACTAATGTCACCACTGACATCACCACCACAATAACTATCACCGTCATTATCATCGCCACCATTATCATCACCACCATCATTTCTACAACTACTGTTGCTACTACCATCACCATCACCACCACCACTATTAACATCACCAGCATCGTTGCTACAACTACTATTGCTACCATCACCACCACCACTATCACCATCACCATTACTACCACAAACACCATCATGCTATCATCATTGCCACAACTACTATTTCTACCACCATCGCCATCACCACCATCACTACCACCATCACCATGGTTACTACCACCATCACCACCACCACAACCACTGCCATGCTCACCAGCACCATTGCCACACCTACTATTATAACTACCATCACCATCCCCACCATCAGAGCCACCATCATCGCCACCATCATTGCCACCATCATCATCACCACCACCACTACCACCATCATCATTAGCACCATCATTATCACTATTACCAGCACCATCACCATCACTACCACCACCACCATCGTCGTCACCATCATCATTGCCATGACTGCTATTACTACCATCATCACCATCACCATGACCACTACTGCCATCAGCAGTATTATCACCATCATCGCCATTAGCACTACCACCCCAAATTATTGCTCCTCTGCAGACAGAGACAATTGTACTTCTTTCTTTCTGATTTGAATGCCTTTTATTTCTTTCTCCTGCGTAACTGTTCTGGCTACAACTTCCAGTACGACATTGAATAGCAGTGGTGACCATGGGCATCCTTGTCTTTTCCTGATCTTAGAGGGGAAAAGCTTCTAGCTTTGCACCGTTGAACATGATGCTAGGTGTGGCTTGTCATATATGGCCTTTATTATGTCGAGATACATTGCTGTTGCACCTGATTTAATGAGCGCTTTTGTCATGAAAGGAGATGATCTTTGAACGGCTGCTATTTTCGTGGACTCTTTGGCCCTCTCTGGGTGCAGCTTAAGTCTTCAGTAAGGACCCTAATGAGTAAATTCTATGCAGCTTGACATTCTTGTCTGAATAATAAAAGTTCTACAAACCAGGTGGCTCCAGTAATCTGTTTATTATCATTTCTCTTTCCTAGTTAGAATTTATCATTTTTCGTGTGTGTGAAAAGGAGTCTCTTCATCATTTCCAGGCTATGTTATACTTCTGTATCCAGAAACTCTGACTTCGAGAGCCTGGGAGGTGTGAGAGCATTTGACAGATATATAAGTTAATGAGAAGAATATTTAGTCTATTTTTTTTAGATGGGAACGCTAAGACCCAAGAACTTGAAATGTCTATACCTAACTGCAGGTGAATTTTTTTTTACAAGAGTTTATATTAAGTGCCCCATGGAGACTTAGAGGACTTACATCTCTCAATGTTTTGAGATTGACCAATTTTAAGTTAGAGTTGTTTCCAAGAAGAGGAAAACATAAAGAAATTATCAACCTCTCCAGCAGATAGTCACAGCTTTCCTATAACACAATTTAAAGGAATCACAATTTGTAAATGCACAGATTACAAAAGGACTATTCATCTTATAAACCAAGATGCTGTAGAACTAATTTCAATTAAAGTTTTGCGAGTGAATTTTAAATCACATTGAATTAAGCAACAATCAATTTACATGCAACTTCTAGCAAAAAAAATTACTATGTAGAGTAAGAGACACCTGTTAACTTCACTACCTGAAATCCATTGCCATGATTTTTACCCATGATATTTTCTTAGGACAAAGTGTTAAAAGATTTGCATCTTTGATTTCAAGCTGTTTCCAGGACCCTTTTAAAGAGTAAAGATGTTGTTATAGCTTCAGTTGTGTGTGTGTGTATGTGTGTTGTGTGTTTGGCAATAGGAATATTTCAGGAAAAATCTCTAAGTTGATAGAGTTCAGAAGAGCAGGATATTCTGAGACGGTTTTTTCTCTCTCTGAGTCAATAAAAAATCAGGCCATGGTTCTCTTCTTTCATCATCTAGAAAATAAAGAACACTATTTGTCTTTTAATCCTTTGGAAAGATAAAAAGTGGGTAAAAAGATAAGGGTTAGGGTCAAGAGACCTGTATTCAAGGTTTGTGCCCTATCACTTAGTTGACCATGGATGAGTCCCTTAACTTCTCTGAATCTTAGTTTTCTTATCTATGAAATAGAGATAACACTTGGTGCCGTTAGGATTAAGTGAGAATGTACTAATGTTCAAAGAGTATGTAAAAGTCGAACATAGTGCCTGACATAAAATTGATACTCAATAAACTAACACAAAATAGACACTCAATAAACATGTTGAAAACATGGAGATTTATGTGTTCACACTAATTGGTTTAAGTCTTAAACCCAGGAAAAAAATCTGAACTGCAACATGCAATGAGGAGTAAACCTTGTTTGCTAACTAAATGTTGAGATTTCACAGAACGCTCTCCTCCTCAAACCATTTCGCCTTTGAAGAGACCCACATATTTCTCATGTGAGCAAAATGGTTCGTCATTCCTTAAACCCACACTACGTGGAGGCCCCTGGACTGAGGTGTGATTTCTCCTTGGTAGGATTTTTCTTGTCAAATGAGGCCAGATAGTGCATTATCAAAATGACCCATGCTGGTGCTTGGATGATATCACGTCCCTTGAGAGGAGGGCAAGCAGATATATCAAACCTTGGGCATCCCCAGGTTTGGCTCACTGCTAGTGAATCCAGGGCACCCAAACTGGCTAGACTGGTTCCAGAGAAATAAATCAACCTGAGCAAGCCATTGTCCAGGGATGAGTCTGGGCAAGAGGTTGACTTTTCTGGCTCCCACCCTCCTTCCAGATTGTCATTTAGAACCAGCTCAGGCATCCTGTCTGACTGTCCTCTCTGTAAAACCTGCAGCAGATCACCAGAGCCACAGAAAACCGCTCACCCTGCCAATGGAGACCCTCCTGTGAAGATGCCGGGCTTCTCTTTGCTAACACATGGCTTCTGCATCAATCAACCTTTCTCCTCAATGTTGCCTCACCACCCCAATTCGTGAATCACTGCCAGGGATCTTTCCTTGCAGTTGTTCCTCAATTGCCACCCTTCCTGTCACCTGATCTAATTCTACATTCCCATCAAATACTGCCTTAAACATCCCCCATTCTATTCATAGGATGTCTTCAGCTCCTGCCTGCATTGACGTTTGACACCCAAGCTCCTATTGTTGCAATTCCACCTCCATTCTTGGATAGCTCATGCATAAATTGGGGATAATGATGCCAACATCACTGGATTTTTATGAGAATTAAACCAGATAATTTTGTAAAGAGCATCTCAGAGTTGATAGACTTCATTGCGTTTGACTATGGAGATGGTACGTAGAAAGTGCCCAACAAATAATAGCTGGTAACAAGTACTTTAAAAATAATCGAACCCACTGTCATAGTCGGTATTCTAGGTACTTTGTAGCCAAACACACGCATACCTCTGGAGAGCAAGGAATTCATCATAAACATTTGTATCCCAAGTACACAGTATGTGCTCTCAATATTTGTCTACCAACCTCTGATAACATCTGGATTTGGATAGTAGCATTTGTTTCTTGCTTTTATACATGATTTGTTTCTTGCTTTTATACATGAGCGTGTGTCCAGTGCCAATAATAGCAGTTAACATGGACGAATGCTTACTATGTACCCATTCATTTACTTGCCACAGCAATGCTGTGGATTGGATGTTATTTTATCACTAATTTTCGGATGGGTAAACCGAGGATCCAGTTTATATCATGAGTAAACGGTGAAGGTGATGTTCAAACCCAAGCATTCTGGCACCACAGTTCAGGTTCTTAACCACCATGTTGTCTCTCGACTGCCATAGCATGGCATGGAAACCTTTTCAAGACCGGGTCTCCCCATGCTGTTTCAGATTCTCTTTCTGCCAGCCCTTTGCTCAGTTTTTTTTTTCTTCCCCCCTGTTATATGGAACCCTTAGTGGTTCTCTGGACACAATTCTCCTGTTCATGCTTCAATCAGATTGCCAGAGAAAATATAGCATGCCAAATTAAATTTGAATTTCAGATAAACAATGAATACTGTTTTAGTATAAGTCATGTCCCAACTATTGCATAACAAATACTTATACTGAAAAAAAAACTCATTATTTATCTGAAATTTAAACTTAGCTTGGAATTCTGTAATTTTGTTTTCTTTTGTTACTAAACCTGGCAACCTTCTGCTTTTAGGCCTTTGCTCAAAGAGCTCCATCTGCTTGGCAATTTTCTATGCCTTCTCCATCATGCACTATCTTGTTCATCCTTTTAAGTCTAATGCAAAGGTGAGTTCTCTGATGAGAATGCCTCCAGTACCTCGCTGCATTGTAAAATCCATCACTGGCATTTCCAGTATTACTCAGCATTATAAACCGAATGCTAAGCTCTCCAAGGCAAGGCCTATGGACTCAGCTCTGAATCCTCAATACCTGGTGAGACATGTGTCGTGGAGAAGGCATTCAATACTGAGTCATGAACAGAGCTATGGAGAAGGCTTCCCAGTTCTGCCATTCCCTGTCATTTATTTCTCCTTTATCTTTGAAATTCTTTGAAATGCACCAAAATTCCTGCATAGAAATTGCTTCTCTCTCTCTGTATTTTATTTATTTATTTATTTATTTATTTATTTATTTATTTAAGACAGGGTCACACTCTGTCATTCAGGCTGGAGTGCAGTGGTGGGATCATGGCTCACTGCAGCCTCAAACTCCTGGGCTCAAAGTGTCCTTCTGCCTCAGCCTCCTGAGTAGCTGGGACTATAGGAGTGTACCACCATGCCCAGCTGATTTAAAAAAAAAAATTGCAAAGACTGGGTCTCACTGTGCAGCCCAGACTAGTCTTGAACTCCTGGGCTCAAGTGGTTCTCCTGCCTCGGCCTCCCAAAGTGTTAAGATTACAGGTGTGAGCCACTGCTCCCAGCCAAGAGTGTTTCTTTTTCTCATTTTGAGCAAAAGATATCCAGTCATTGTAAGATGTCTGAACCATATTAACGCCTTGTATTAATCTCCTAGGGCTGCCATAACAAATTACCACAAATGAGGTGGCTTAAAACAGCAGGAATTTATTCTCTCACAGCTTAGAGGCTGGAAGTCTGAAATCAAGGTGCCGGCAGGGTCACACTCTCAGTGAGGTCTCTAGAGGAGGGTCTGTTTCACGCCTTTCTCTTAGCTTCTGGTGGTTGCCAACAATCCTTGGCTTTCCTTGGCTTGTAGACACATTGCTCCAACTTCTGCCTCCATTGTCACATGGTGTTCACATGTGTCCTTCCATCCTCTGCTTTCTGTACATATCCGTATCTCATATGACATTTGCCTCTGTGTGTGTGTCTCTTCTCCTTTTCTTTTCTTTTCTTTTTTTTTTTTTTTTTTTTTTGAGGCAGAGTCTCGCTCTCTTGCCCAGGCTGGAGTGCAGTGGCTGGATCTCAGCTCACTGCAAGCTCCGCTTCCTGGGTTCACGCCATTCTCCTGCCTCAGCCTCCCGAGTAGCTGGGACTACAGGTGCCTGCCACCTCACCCGGCTAGTTTTTTTGGGTATTTTTTAGTAGAGACGGGGTTTCACTGTATTGGCCAGGATGGTCTCGATCTCCTGACCTCGTGATCTGCCCATCTCGGCCTCCCAAAGTGCTGGGATTACAGGCTTGAGCCACCGCGTCCGGCCCCTCTTCTCCTTTTCTTATAAGGACACCAGCCACATTGGGTTGAGGGCCTACCTTATTCCAGTACAATCTTATCTTAACTTGGATCGTGATTATATCTGCGAAGACCCTATTTCCAAACAAGGTCACATTCACAGGTACTAGTGGTTAGGACTTCAACACACATTTTGGGTGATATAGTTCAACTCACAACAACCCTGGACAAGTGACTTCTCCACTCCAGGCCTCCATTCCTGCATCTGTAAAATGGTCATAATCTTGCTTATCTCGCTGAAGTCAGGGATTGAATGAGATCATGCATAGTGCCTCCTGCATTGGAGGGCTGTGCCTATGACTTCTATTCCTGTTTCTTTCTAGTCCCCTGCTAGCTGTCTGCAGCATGAAATATTGACAATAAAGGAAGTTCCAGCAGGTAGTTTTGGCTCACAGAGGCCAAACAGAAGCACAACGTTCTATGTGTTCTTTCAGAGCTCGCTTCCTTCCAGCTGGAGGACTTTTCCTTGTAGTGTAATCCTCTGCTTAACTTACTCTCATCTGTGTAGGACGCAGGGGCTGGACATGTGAACTGACTTTAATAAAGGTTTCGGGTGATTCTAGGACACCAGGCCGAGATGTGTGTCTTTGGCAATTTACCCCTGTCATGAGTGGTTATTTTTTCATGGTCAAAACAAATAAATACATAAAAAGTGCCTAAAACCTATAGGGAATCAAGTTTCCAAACTCTGTTCTTGCGGCTGACTTCTGAATCATAGTGTTATAATTAAAAAAAGAAAACACAAAATTGCACTTGGCCATGAAACATAAATTGTACCTTTGTAAAGGTCAAATACTAGTTGTGATTAACCAGACGAGTCACACTTTATCCTGGTTAAAACAATACTGAATTTTAAGACTGCTTATAGGATTTCCGCACCCCTCTACCCGACCCTCTTTCTTGCAGAAATTTACAGTTGGAATCTTATTTGAAGTGGGGTTTTATTTTTATTTTTATTTTTTCAATTTGTGAGATGATTTCCATTGGTTTGGCAATCTGTGCTTGAGTGATGCTATATAGCATTATCAGGGTGCCGACAGCTGCTCTGGCATAAACAAGTGGTGATGCGTTGAGCTGGCACATCCGTATGGTTTGGAAAATAAAATAAAATAAAAACATTTGTTATCATTTGGAGTTTTTGAACACAACCAGCTTCAGCACAACTTTAATGCCTCGCATGGCTTTCTTTAAAAACTAAATAAATAATTTTAAATGAGAACATTTTGTTTCGCTAGGAAGAGTGGTTTACTGTGTGGATGGGGAGAGAAGCCTCGGTTTCCAGCAGCTGTTGCTCATCTTTGGCCCGGGGTCTCGTGATGGGTCTGCTGTTGGCTAAAGCCCAATGCTGGATCAGTGGAGCTAATGGAATCTCCGTCTGCTTATCATCTCAGACACTGCAGAACATTGGCCCTCAGAAAATCCTGGCTTTCTAACCCGCTTTCTCCCCCATCCCCTCCCTACCACCCCAGGAAATTCTCTGGAGGGCTGCTCTGGAGGCAACAACACCTAAAAATTTAACATTGGTTCTTTCTTCTAGAAAGCTAAGCTCAGGTTCAGGTTTGGTATTAGAAGACTTTATGCTTTTATGCGGTAGTAATAACAATGCCAGCCACTAATAATTATGGCGATCAGTGGTGACATTATAAAACCCTTTTTTATTTACAAAGCATCTGGGCATATGTAGCCTCATTTGGGGGGTCTCAGGTGTCAATCAATATTCCTATTCCACTTCCTAAAGATGTGATATTGGCGCTTCCCACGTCTTAAAGGCGTAACCACTCCCATTTCACATGTATAAAATGGGAACTGGGAGTTCTACCCCGAGGGCTTATCTATGACTCTTTTGGGTGACTGGCAATACGAACAAAAATCAGACACACGCTTAGACATCTGCAACACCCACAAGATCATATAAAACGCTTTTACTTTTTGTGACAGGACTTTCGCTCCTTGTGACCATATAGTTTCTTTCCATTGATCGGAAGTTCCACTGGTCTCTTTTACATGCCTTCATGCCATTTCTTAACAATGAAAAATAAACGAATAATTGTATAATAAACACAGATTTTAAAGTGGACGGTATCTAAACTCCATGTAGGCAAGGACCTAATTGGTCTTTTTCATCCTGTTTTCCTAGGGCCTGGGAGAGGGCTGGCACTAAGTGTTTCTGGACAAGTCATCTCGCTTCTCTGAACTTCAGCTTTTACATGTATAAAATGGGGACTGGATTTCCTATTCCAGAGTGCTGGCACATAATAAGGACTCAATATATATGAATTAAATGAATGAATAAATAGATATGTAATCTAGGGGTAGGAAGTGGATAACTGTAGATGTTAGGCAGAAGTGTGCTGATAAATTAGCTTAGTCCTGATTGGTAATCATGGCCGATTTCACGCTGCCATTAAGAGGTTACAGAATGCTGAGTTGGGAAGAGATCTTTCCAATCAGTTCCTGTGACCTGTGGCACTCGCACTCCAGCACATCTTTGACTTGGGTGGTAAAATAGTTGCAAACCTCTGTTCCACTTCCTGTTTGTTTTCGGGAAGTTTCTCCCTTCAGGCAGAAAGGTTTGGGGACTTCCAAATTGCTTGAGTTTACACAATTCCTATTCTCTGGCCAATGTCAGAGTATTTTTCTTTCTTTTGGCAGAGAAGAGAGAAGGGTATGAGTTGCCAGGTAGTAGATGCAGATGGAAGAACTGGTGGGCCCATTGGTTGACCATTGGTGGTTGGGGCCATCTTACACAGAAAGTTCATCCTCTTGCCCTTTCCCACTGTGTTAATATGGGAACACTCCTTCTCCTGTCCTTTATGCCTGTAGTGATTAACCTGGCCATTTTTAAGTAGGCTATGCTAGGAAGCACCTTTGCAATTCCTGCTATTTCATAGGCTTTGCAAAAGTCCTAGGTTTTTGTTTTCTTCTCAAGATTCATTTCCTACCAGTTACATCTACTATTTCCCATCCTCTCTGGCAAAATTGCAAGGAGTGGCATCAGCACATCTTTGTACAGTAGGCGAATATATTTGGAATGCTTATTTCTGAGAGCTGTTGAAGACGACTAACAATTTTACACCACACAGAGGGACTGACAATAAATTTAGGAGTGGCAAATGGAACCACTGTTCTGTTTCCCTCTCGGTAAATAAATAACTGCAAAACCTGTACTCCAATACCAGAGCGTCAAATCCATGGCACTCTGTTGATTAACAGTGAAAATGCCTTTGTGAAGACGATACATTTAGAAGAGTCCTGAGGCTCGCACCAGAAGCTGACACTGAAGGTTTATTTTAATGTAGCGCGAATCAGAGCAAACGACGTGAAAAGAGTTCTGTTTCTCCTGGAAGGATGCCACTTGTTTCTACTCCCAGGGAAATGTCTTCCAAACTCTTTACCAAATCTGCAAGCTGAACCAACTCAACTGTGGCTGCCTTGCCCACGTGAAGACCTCAGGATCCACCAGCAGCCCAAGACACCTCGAAGCTGGTGCAAGGTCAGTACCAGAAATCATGTCTGAGTGATTTGCAATGTAATGCAAAACTCAGTGGAATGAGGAGTTTTTTGTGGCCTTGTATTTTTTTTTTTTCACACCACTGAATGCCAGTGTTTATGTGGGGGCATGCTTAGAGATGGAAATTTGGAAGGAAAGTCCACCGCAGCATTTATGCAAATTGGGGACCCAGCAATATCATCTGTTTAACGACACCAATAGCAAGCAGATGAATGTATATTAACCACATTAGAAGTAAAACAAGAAAGACGTAAGAATGATATGGAGAAGGAGAGAAAAAGACAAGGAGGGAGAGAGGGAGCAAGAGGGGAAAGAGAAAAAAGATTGATGGATTGAAAACTTTGCCATCCTTTATAACAAAGTGTTTGCATCTGCTGTTCCCTTGTCTAAGAATGCCATTCCACCCTTTCTTCACCTGGCGAACTCCAACTCAATCTGTGACCTCACCTTAATGTTATTTCCTCAGGGAAATCTTCCATAAACCACAAGACTGGGTCAGGTCCCCATATTATGTGGTCTGATGAAACTGTCTTCTTTTTTTTCTGTAGCACACGTCATGATGTCATGATCATAATTATGTATTCTGGTCTATGTGATTATCTGTTACATGCTAGTCTTCCTCAAGGATCAAAAGTTCTGAACTAGTAAGATTCCAAAAGCCTAGTGCTGGCCTTAGGTCTGAACAGGGCCTTCAAGTCACCCACTGTGTTGGGGAATGATGAATGAATGGATGTTTAAAAGAACTACACTTTATTATCTGAGCCTTCCTCGTTTAGCATAGTCCTGTCCACATGCACATACCACAGGCCAGCCTTGTGAGATAATCAAGAAAGGAGCTCAATTCCCATAGCTTTTTAGTGCCATTTCTCAGGTCCCAATAGATTCACTGATTTGCCAAGAAGCAGCACCAGTGGGTCAGAGGCAGAGCGTGAACGGAATTCAGTCTCCCAATGCCAGGGTCCCTCCCTCAATTCCCACTCCTCAGTAGACAGGTCTGTCTGCAGAATGGGAAGGGGAGGGTTGAGGGTTTAGGGACAGGACAGTAAAAAGACAGGAAGAGTAATCATGACAGAAGAGATTTACTCCTGCCTTCTTCTCCTTTCTTTCTGCATTAAGGACAAGCATCGCCTGCACACGTCAGCACAAATGAGAACATGATGAGGTACCACTTTTTCCAGGGCTGTGACCAACTCCTCAGGGCAGCAGGCAAAGCTGTCCCTCTGAGTTAGCCCTTGAAGTTTTCCTCAAATCTCTTGCTGCAGGGAAGCCAAGCCAGTCAACCCTAGGCTTCCACTGGGAGCTGTATTCCTTCCTTCCTTCATTCATTCCCCAAATATTTTTCAAGGGTCCACCATGTGCCAGGCATTGTGCTAAAAGTGGTTTGTGTAGGCTCGAGTGAGGCCTGTGGGGTGACCAGCTATCCCAGTTTCCCTGGCGTGAGAGACTTCCTGTGTGCAAACTAAGACAGCTGGTTACTCTACTTTGGGCGTGAGCTTAGGATGCAGTGTAACTTTCTGTACAGAGTGTAATTCTGAAGAATCACACCAAGATCACCTTCCTTGCTAAAACGAACATCCTCAAGCTCCAGTCCACACCAGTGATTCAAATCCTCTGAGGCTGGAAACCTATGTTGCATCAGTTCCCCCAAGTTATTATGATGCATATTTAAGTTTGAGAACAGCTGGACTAGTGCTTAGGCATATGAACTTTAAAGCCACTCAGGCGTGGATTCAAATTCCACTCCCACCATTAAACATCTATGCACATTTTTACAAATTGCATAATCAATATGGACTCTAATTTCCTAATTTGTAAAATGGGTCTGATAATACTATTTTCATCGTGTTCTTGAGTGATGCTGCCTAGAGTTGAAGGAGGCCAGGAGCACCAGAAGCTGGAGGAGGCCAGGGTGGATTCTCCCCTGGGGACTTCAGCAGGAGCACGGGCTCCTGACACTTCAGTTCCATCTCTTGTTTAAAGGCACCCAGTTTTTCATCATTTGTTACGGCAGCTTGGAAAACACACACTAGTGAAGCCCTGACCTACCCCGCAAGTGCCCATCTGAGCACCCCTTGTGGGCTCTGAGCAGGGCTGAGTACTCCTTTCATTCAGGCTTGCATGCCCAGGCCCCATGTAATGTAAGTAATGAACAGACTAGATATTCTTGAAAAATCTGTAGGCCTGGATGATAGCAATGTTTTTTATTTTATTTATTTTATTTTATTTGGAATGCAAAACAACAACAATAACAATAACAGAAAACCAAAACCAAACCTGAACTAGAAATGCAAGAGAAAAATGAAGCAACCGAAAGTTGCATAGTTCTTTCTTCCTTCCCCTGAAGGTATGCCCAGCATCTTGTAGGTAGCTTGGTGACATTTCATGGTGATGTTTTACAAGTTGGTTTTGGCAATAGTCACGTCCTTTTTTTTTTTTTTTTTTTTTTTATTTGAGATGGAGTCTCACTCTGTCGCCCAGTCTGGAGTACAGTGGTGCAATCTCTGCTCACTGCAACCTCTGCCTCCTGGATTCTTCTGCCTCAGCCTCCCAAGTAGCTGGAATTACAGGTGTGGGCCACCATGCCTGACTAATTTTTGTATTTTCAGTAGAGACAGGGTTTCATCGTGTTGGTCAGGCTGCTCTCAAACTCCTGACCTCGTGATCCACCCGCCTCAGTCTCCCAAAGTGCTGGGATTACAGGCATGAGGCATCGTGCCTGGCCCCCTTTATTTTTCTTATGTGGCTGTGAAGTCTCTGGGCTGCTTTTGGGTTCTTCCTTCTTGATTTAGCACAAATCCCAACTTCTTGGCCATGTTCCTTTCCTCTCCAGAGTTGCCACCACTACCTCCACGTCTTGCAACCCCTCTTCCCTTCACTTTGACTGCCACCTTCTTCACTGCCCAGGAAAAAAAAATAATGAAATTTCACCATTTAAAGTGTTTCAGTGCAGCTTGCTATGGGAACACTGGTGAGTAACCCAAATGGCCAATTGTCCTAATAGCCACCATGGATTGGATGGATGCTAACAACAGGCTCAGAACTCCCCATCTGTTGTCTCCTTTTATCCACATGAGAATCAGACAAGTAGATGCTGCTGGTATTACTGTACTTTTCTCATTTTACAGGTCAGGATGGGGAGGGTTGAGGAGGTTAAGGAAGTTGTTTGAGGTCACACTGCAGTTAAGAAAGGAAAAAGGACTTAGAAACATTCTTCCAACTTTAGAACCAAGGTCAGTGACCAAGGCCCTGCTTAGAACTTTCTGAAGGTCACAGCTGGCCTTCTACCTGGAGTTTTGACTTCCTTTCTGAGATAGGAACTTGAATGGCAATCACAAGAAAGTTCAGAACTTCTCTTTCGTATTTTAGGCATTCCTTTATTTTTAAAATTTATTTTAATTTACGAATACTAATTGTATATAAGTATAAGGCATGATATGATATTTTGATATGGCCACCTTGTGAAATAACTAAATGAGTCTCATTACCAAGTCTGGCACCTCACATATATATTTTTTTGTTTGGTAAAACATTGAAAATCTATCCTTTTAGCAATTTTGAAACATACGATGCATTTAAAAAATTATAGTCACCATTCTGTGCAATAGATCACTAAAGCTTATTTCTCCTGTCTAACTGAAACTTTGTACCCATTGATCAATATCTCCCTTTTCCCCACCTACGTCCCTCCCCAGTCTCTGGTCACCAACATTCCACTCTCTGCTTCTTTGGACTGAACTTTCTTAGATTCCACATACAAGTGGAATCATGCAGTATTTGTCTTTCTTTACCTAGCTTATTTCACTTAGCATAATATCCTCCAAGTTCATCCATGTTATTGCACATTACAGAATTTACTATTTCTAAAAGGCTGATAGTATTCCTTTGTTTATATAGACCACATTTCTTTTATCCATTTATTTGTTGATGGGCACTTAGGTTGATTCCATATCTTAGCTAATGTGAATAATGCTGGAATGAACTTTAATGTGCAGCTATCTCTTTGATATACCAATTTCAGTTCCTTTGGGATATACCCAAAAGTGGGATCTCTTTTATTTTTGGGTGTGATTTAACTCCAGCCTCTCAGCTCTTTCTCTGAAAATCAGTGTGAACTAGTTATTCCCAGATAGAATCTATTAAGCAGGACTTTTGTTTTGGAGTCATCTCTAAGGACTTGCAAATTAGGAGAAAATGTTTTTCTGGACCTCTGCAACAACACAAGCCATTTTGTTGGCCAGCATTTCCTAGAAGTCATTCCAGGTAATAGGTGTTCCTTGAACAACAACAACAAAAATTTTTCATGAGCAAAGACTTGTAGGAAATCCTGCCGTGAAGGTTTTATAATTGCTGGACTTCAGAGCCTTTTGTTTGCTAATGTAGTCTGAGGATCTCTAAAATGACGCTATGATATGCATCCATTATCTTTTCATGAAAGGTAGCTACATTTGGGCTTCCACAGAGCAACTTTGGGGACATGTTACTTTGGTTTCTTCCTTGCAATTAGCATTTTCTTCTCTGTGACTTAGGGAGGTGTGCCCATATCTTTCCTGAGAGTTCATTATTTTCCAAGCCTGATCTATGTAAATATCAAATCACTTACAAGACATGGCAGGCCTTCCCGATGATGAAATTGTCATGACTTCATTGTTCCTATAATCACCCAAATGAGTTCTGAAGTGTGGGCCTTTAGCTGCTGAAAAATAGGAAACAGAGTCAAGTCTGGCCCTATCTTGAATTGTATGTGACAGCTCATGCTCAGTTTCAGTGACAAGAAATGTGTTGAGCTAAAAATATTCTAAGCAGATGTGAATCTGGGACATGTGACTGCAAGACACCCCTGCCTGCCATTTTTTCGACTTCTAGTGTCTCTCAATGCACAGTCGCTACAATCTCAGGCCACCATAGCACCCTGTGCATGCAACTTGTTTCTGTGAGTGCATATCTGAGGCCACTGGAGATGGCTTGGTGGAGAATATCTCTACATCAGCCAGCCACAGTGGCTCCTAGCAGCCCCAGAGTGGATGGGAAGAAATAAATTCCATCACAGGTTAGGCCTAAGTTCTTCTTATGAAAATTCTTGTGCATTTGTTTTTTCCCTCCAGTCTTCCATATCATTAACAAGAGCTTGATTCTATCCTCTGGTTTGAAGACACATTGCTCCCATGATTCTGTAGAAGTGGGTTTCAAGTTGGTCCAGGAGAACTTGATGCCTATGGGCAAAGGTGGAATCTGCCCTCCATGCAAAATGGGTGTGTGGGACTCTTGGGGGTTAGAGTCTTATATGGAAACTGAATTAGAAGTCTCTTGGCTCACCTGCAGAAGATAAAAGCTAATACCTGTCTATCTTTTACAGAATGACAAACAATTACTATACTTCACTGAACACATCTTGTATACTATGCATAAGAGCCAGTTGTAGCTACTTTTATTTATTGGGCTCTGTCATCAAAGCTTTTGGATACTGTCTTAGTGTCAAACCATTATGGTACTTTAGTGCATTGACATGTGAGCTTGTGTTTTGGTGGAATCAATGTAAGTTTTCATATCTCTTCTTTTCATCTTAGGATGTTCCAGGAATCTAAAAATGTGTGTGAGATTTCACGTGTAAAAGCTGAGTTATTCTGAATCCACATTTTCCTGAAGATTTTTCTTTGTGTGGTCAGCTTTCTTGGAAAAATCCAGAAGTCGTCATGAACTTACAACCCTGCACAAATAAATGTAATATTTCAGTTGAAGATTGAGAGCTGACATATAGGGCAAGGATAACTGGTCCAATACAGACATAGGTCCTTTGAGTAAAGCAATCTGATCATCCTTAAGGAGAGCCTCAGTATAGAGCCTAGTCAGAACCAGTGGAAGTTTAGACTCTCAAAGAGTCAGCCAGGTTCCTCTTGGGAAGCCCCTACTTGAGAATCCTGCATGACAGAGTTTGATATCTGGCTCTGTTACCTACAAGCTTGACTTCATTCCTATAATCCTCCATTTCATCATCTTTAAAGTGGCAATGAATTGTGTCTAGACAGACAGAATAGATGCGAGGTCATCATGCCACACTGGACATAAGTACTTAGCATGTAGTGAGTACTACGCAAATGGCAGCTTCCATTGCTATTGATGAGTGCGACTTGCTGAGAGAATCATCCATCTATCTTCTATGTGCTAATTGAGTGCACATGTTTCTTACCTATGAGTGTTAAAGCTTTGTCAGGGAGAGTGGCAACATCTCAGGCTGAATCAGCCCTATCCAGGACTTGGCATTCCCTAATCTGGGCCCCAACATATGAGTCATACAGCCTTCTCCATGTGGACACCACAGCAAATCACTTTTCCCATAATGAACAACCAGACACACTCCATTGTGGTGACGGAAAGTAATTATGAACGTAAATGATCTAACCAGACGTGGGTTCCACCAAGATTTAACCCCTGGTTTCCTTTTCTGCACAGTAATCACACACTGTCCCGTGGCAGCCACTGAGGGGGAATCATTACAGAGAATTATGTGATCCTTCTGCCCACTGAACCACAGGCTGGGGTGCAGGCGGGGGCATGGCACAGCTGGCTTTATTTTGGGGTCTGGTGACACCAGGAACAGGGATAAATGCCCTACCTTAAGTATGGGCTGTTCCAGATCCAGGAGCAAATATCTAACAGGCCACATTCCCTTTTTTCCCAGCCAGAATGGAGGTTTCCATTCTGACGTGATATGGCCACAATGTCATTAGAACTACCAGCACTCATATTCCCCTCACTGTGATCCCTGCAGCTCAAAACAGAGCTATCTAGGCTATGGTCTGCACAGGTCAATGTGACTCTAGTAATTCTGTTACTACCTTTGCAATTGCTTTTTATGCTAGCACAAACACTGCTATTAATTATCTCGATACCATGGCTAGGCAACCTTTATTCTGGGCCCAGTACTGAGCTAACCACTTTCACATATATTTCTCATTTCATCCCTATGAGGTTATACTGATATTACTCTCACTTCCTAGATGAATGGACTGAGAATTGAATGGGGTAAGGTGACATGTCCAAGGTCCCGTAGATAATACACAGCAAAGCCAGAATACCAACCCAGCTCACATGGCTCCTGGGTCGAAGCTGGTTGCCCCATATGACAACTGTCCTCTGCAGTAACAGGTCCAAGTTACCAACATCAGAGTAGTTGAACTGATTTTGTTAACATAATGCCTAGGAAATCTAACCAAGGCCATTTGTTGTTTAAACTGAAGCAAGAAGAAGATTGCAGTTATGAATAAAGAAATTAAGCAATTTTGGTATAGCAAGAGAATCCTGACATTTGTTGCCATTATTTATTTATTTATTTATTTATTTATTTATTTATTTAATTTGTTTCTCAAGACAGAATCTCACTCTGTCACCCAGGCGGGAGTACAGTGGTGTGATCTTGGCTATGTAATCTTGGCTCACTGCAACCTCCACCTCCCAGGTTCAAGGGATTCTCGTGCCCCAGCCTTTGGAGTAGCTGGGATCACAGGTGTGCACCATCATATCCAGCTAATTTTCATAATTTTAGCAGAGATGGGGTTTTGCCACATTGGCCAGGCTGATCTCGAACTCCTGATCTCAAACAGTTCACCTGCATCAGCCTCCCACAGTGCTGGGATTATAGGTGTGAGCCACTGTGTCCAGGCGCCATTATTTATTTAGTTTTTAAAATGAGGAGTAATGTAACTATAGCCAGGTATACATAAAGTATGTTAATCTTAAGTATACAGCTTAATGAGACAGGTTATCCATGTACAAATTTTTGTAAATTTGAATGTGTATGAGTTCTCAACTTAGTGTCACTACAACAGCAAAACATTTCCACCCTCCAGAGGGCTGCCATATGCCTCCCTCCAGCACTGTACTCCTCCCTCTACCAATATTCAAGTGGCCATCATCATCGATTTGTTTTGCCTGTCTTTGAATGTGTATATATATAAAAAACAAAGAATGTATATATATACTTATATATGCACACTTATATATATATGTGTATATATTATATTGTATTATATATATGTGTGTATGTATACACACACACATACACGCAAACACACACACACACACACACACTTTTTGTCTGCTTTCTTTAACTCAACAAAATATCTGTGGGATTCTTCCAGACTAAATTATGCATGGACAATACTGTTGTACCAGTAGTTTGTTCTTTGTAATTGCTATATGGTATTCCATTGACTGGAGACACCGCATCTATTTATGTTTTGACTAAGATAAGTAAGTCATTTATAAACATTCTTATATAGGCATTTTTGGACATACGCAAATATATGGGTATATATTCCTATGAATAGAATTTCTGGGTTATAGTGCAGTTGTAAGGTTCATTTTAATAGAAACTACAAACAGATTTCTAAGGTAGTTTTACCATTTTATATTCTTAACAGTAATCTATGACAGTTCTTCTCACATCCTTGCCAACACTTGGAGATGTCCTGACATTTATGTTTGATAAGCTCCTTGTACATTCTCTGTTTTACAAATAAAGCCTGAATTGTTTCTATGAAATGAATCACACACCCGTTTATACTTTATTTTTATCTTTTCGTGAGAAAGAATTTATGAAAAAAAGTATACTGGCCTTTACAGGTCTGCCCCTGAGATGGGGAGTGGTAAAAACAAAACAAAACAAACAAACAAACAAACAATAAAAACAGGCTTTGAAAAAAGGACCTTCAAGTCAGGATGGAGCTTAGATGAATAGAATTGCTACAGAAAGCCTACAACCAAAGTTTTATTTCATGCATGCATAATTCTGGGTTTATTGCAGTCCTCAAATCATATTTTATAACAAGACAAGCTTAATGACTGATTCTTTGCCATATACTTAATGAGCTGATGCATATACCCCAAGTTACCCAAGTCATCAGATGGCAAATGTTTTATTTAGCCTAGAACATTAAATATTTATTGAGCCAGTCCATGGTTTACTCATTTATTCACTCCTTCATTCATTCACAAGACAAACATTTATTAGGCATCCACCATGGGCCAGGCACTGTGTTCAGCCTGAGGACATGACACTAAGTAAAACCAGCATACAGGTGCTGCCTAAAAAGACATAATAATACATATAATCAACACATATAATATGGCTTGCTGTGTTCAACAATAAGGAAAGGCAGTGTTTCATTATTCATTCATTCAATACGCACCTAATGATTGAGGCTCACGCAGATACATTGCTCATGTTCTGTACACTGGGGATGAGAAAGATACCTAGACCCTTCAGCTGCTCCTACAAGCTTGTAGTCCAGGAAATGAAGGGAAAGTAGCCTGAATGCTGTGGCCAGAGGTAGCTGAAGTATGGCACAAGGAATGAGGAGGGTTCAGATAGCAGATTCTAGAGTTACACCCCATTCCGAGAGACCCTTTGTCAAGAACAACCAGACAGCATGTCTTGGTCCTGGAATCCCTCCCGACATTCTCAAAGACTTGTCAAGCACAGGGACTTGGCTATGAGTTGATGGAAAGGCAAAGCCATGCTAACCATGCTGTGTGCCAGGGACTGGACTTGCCATGTACATTGGTTGCCCTGTTTTTTGCTCTTTCACTCAATCACAGGCATTAAAATTAACATCAGTGTCAAAAACACATGCTAATGCATTTGCATGTAGAGAACTCGAGAACTCAGGCTTTCAACCCTGGATGCTTTTTATTCCATGTCAAGAATTTTTGTAATTTTGAATGTGTGTGAGTTCTCAACTTAGTGTCACTACAATAGCAAAGGATGGCCAGTCAAAATATTTAGGAAATCAATTTTTGCAATGATGAGAGTGCTGATGGTATGATGATAATGTGTATACTATCAGGTAAAAATTGTATAAATTCTGACAATCATCCATTCTTAGTCCATTTTACAGATGAGTTAACTGAGGTTCAGAGAAGCATTTTGTTGCAGAGTCATCTTGTAGGTAACATGTAGGAGAAGTGCAGTTTGAGTTTAGGAGGTCTGAAATTCAGAGCTCCAGGGTCTGAAGCCACGAGGCTGTATTAACTTCCTGAGACATAGAGGATCCTTTGAAATGAACCAACCTGTAATTCACATCAAATGTTTCACATACTGCAGGCGATGAGATTATTTACCATATTCTCAGCGATACTTGAAAACTCATGGGCTTAGTTCAGATTTAGGTAAGGTACAAAGGCACATTTCAACTCTGCTATCCTTTAAACCCCTCACATTCCAGAAGAATGAGGCTGTCTCCGTTTTGTGTGATGTCAGGATTTCCCTGCTGGGCTGTGTCCACTCTGTTGGAGCTCCTTTGTCCTGGGAATCAAATGACTTAGTCTCTTTAGAGAAGTTGGGCATGGAGCCCTGGGCTCACATGGCCATTGGCCATGCTAAGTCAGAGAGCCAGGAGAAGTCATCTACATCTCCATCCCTGACAGTGGGAGGGGCCTTCGGCACCACAGGTGTTCTCTGAAATGGAAGATAAATACCTTTTAGAAGTATTTTGCTGTCGAACACCACCTGCAACCCTGGTATTAAATGTATCATTTCTTTCAAAGGGATCCCCATTGTCTTTTTTGTTCAACAGACTGTGTATCTAACACGTGCTACTATGTGAAGAATGCCACAGACTTCCTAGAGTTGGGTACCTTCTGCAGAGATTGATAATATCTCTCAAATGTCAAACTTTCTTAGTTTTTTTCAAAAGTGACACGAGGTAATTAAAAATAAACATGTGCTTAGAAATGCTATGAACTTTCAGATGTTAAAATACACATTTTTCGTACTTTTTTTTTTCTCACCAATAATTTGAGAACTTACCCCCACCCCAGGATTAGAAATGAACCCTTTTCAACACTCTCTGACTGTCTCATGATCCGAGTTCTAATAAGCAATATGCCATTCAGAGAGAGCAAGTCCCAAAGGACAGGCTCTTTGATGACTTGCAGCTCTTCTCATTCCTCCTCTTTGTGGTGTGTCTGTGAGAACTGGCTTCTGGTTGCTGCAACACTGGGAGACAAAATGCAAACCAAACAAATAATCCATTTCCAAGGTTTGCTTGCAGAGAGAGAGATCTATTTAGGAAACATATATTGTTCGGTTTCGGGGGAAAATCATGTAATCATTGCAAGGGAGAAAGCATGGAAAGTGCTTTATTTTGCATAAAAATCCCCTTGCTCTATGATTTATGTAGCTGAGAGTTTTAGTCTGGGGGAGCATGGTCTTAGTATCCCACCAAAGGAAGATGGAATCTAAAATGCAGAGAGAATTGCCTGTCACAACAAAACATTGGCATTTATTAGCCTGGCATGAGGAGAGGCAGTGTGTGTGTGTGTCGGGGGGTGGGGTGGGGGGGGTCAGTGAAAAAAAAAGAAATAAATGTACTTTGCTTGTGGGAGATCTTACAGACTAAAGAGGGACCCAAAGCTATGCATTACTACTTAGAGCAGACAAATCATTCCCCGCAATTAATATTTGAGGACTCAGCTGGGTTCTGCTGAACTTACGTAGGGTGTATGGGAAATCAGCATTGATTCAATTTACCAGTTACTTAGATGCTGCAAAGAACTGCCTTTCTCTCTAGTTGAGAATGTTTTATTGCAGTCAGCACCTGTTTATGAAATGCCCTCTGGGTATCTCTCCCACTTAAGAGGTACAGTCTCTTAGGATATCAGGGCTGGAAGGAAACTAACAAGTCTTTCAGCCCAAACACCTTATCAATTCTTGGATTTTCACCACCACATCCCAGAAAAGAAGCTAGAAAGCTTCTCCTTCAACACGTCCAGAGATGGAAAGATGCAAACCTTCCAAGCAGCTTTTTCTATTTCAGATAACTGCAGTTGTAAGAAAGTGGTCTCTTAACATTGAACCAAAAATTGGGCTTCTTCTAACTTCTGGTTTTGCTCCTTCTTTTGCCCTCATGACTACAGATTAAATGAAGCCTTTGATGAAGTGCATGCAGTTTGGAGTTTCACTCATGGCAATTCTTGTCACAAACTGAATGTGTAACCCAGGGTATCTGGGTTTTTGGGAACGCACTGTGTAAAAGTATCTACTTGTAGCTGTTACACCCTGAGTTGTTGTTTCAGAAAGTTCCAAGAAGAAGCTTAGCCTTGGAAAAAACAAAAACTGGTTGAATCCAGAGGTGGAGATGAATTTTGGCCAACTCTCCTCATTGCCACACTAAAAACTCTGCTCAGAGGGGAGCTTATTCACTATTTTCTATTCATGCAATGTGTGTTGAAGCATGGTCTACAACAGCATGCATGCTGCCTTCACCCTCCTTCTACATACAATGACTCGGTTAACCTGCTGAATAAAAGTCCTGTTTTCACCTTTGCTGGGGGAGGTGCTGCTTTGGGAGCTATTCCCGGTGTCCTCTTCGCTTTTTGCAAGTAATAGAATACCCTTTTAAATCCTACTTGGTTGTGGTCATTGGAGTGTCAACCTGCGAAGCATTCGAACCCACTCAGGGTTAACAAATGTGGAATAACAAACGTCAGGTTTTAGGCAAGTTACTTACTCACTCAAAATAGGAAGATATAAGTTCCATCAGTTGTCAATCATGATGAGATTTGTTCTGCTGCAGTAACAGACAATCGCAACTCTTAGTAGCTCTAAATGACCAGTTTAAATAACACCTCATCTTTGTAGTTTTGATAGCGACAAGAGGCAGCCAAATGCCTAGGCAGATAGGAGCAGGTTCCCCGTGAAACCCCATCTCCAAGCCAAAGAAAGTTTAAAGCCTGAAAGCCAAGCTCCAAGTTAAATCCTTGGACGGGATTCAGAACTTGTCTTCCTGTTTGGTGTTTTTCTCTGATTGGTCCCTGCCATCCACCTATTTCATATACACTTAACCTTTTCTAATTGGTTTTCTATACTGTCATGCCCAGCTTTGAGTGGTCTTTGCTTTAACCTTTTCTGCATATTAACAAACCGATCAGCATGCACCCCCCATTCTGAGTCCATAAAAGGCTCTGGATCCAGCCACACAGGGGAACTTTCCCATCTTCAGGTAGGGAGCCAGCCCCAGCATGTCCCCTCTCCACTGAAAGCTGTTTTCATTGTTCAGTAAAATTCTGCCTTCCTCACTCTTCAATGTCCAGCATATCCTCATTTTTCTTGGAAATGGTACAAGAGCAAGGGACCACTGAAGGTGGGTACAAGTTATAACACAGGCAAGTGGGGTCACGCCAGCTCTGGCTGAGTGAGGCCCAGGTCGGGCATCACTGGCGAGGGATCCCTGGCTTGCCAAGTGACCAAGAAGAAAAGTCTTACATTAGTTTGGCTTGGGTGAGGCCCTCACCTCTGTTACCTTCACTCAGCCATCTCGCTGACGGAGACTCTGTATTGATAGGCACTCCACCCAGAGCTTGTGCACTCACATTTCCTGGCCAAAGAAAGTTACACAGCTATGCCTGATTTTAAATTGCAATCCTAATATGACCCAGAAGGTGAAGAGCCAGAAATATTTGATGACTACACTGAGCCCACTTTCACTCACAGGCTTGTTTTGCAGGGTTAATGATTTAAGCCATGTGATGTATGGTTCACAGGGTACCTGACACCTGCGAAGTATTCTTCTCCCAGGAGTTGGCAGATCCTTGAAGGCGATCTCTGGTTTAGACATTCTTAGCTCCTTCCACTGTTCCTCGCGCTACGTTATCTTAAATGTTTTTGTTTTTACCACCCTGGTTCATCTCCTCTAAAAATCCTACCCAAATGTCCCTATTAATCCATGATCTACCCGAAACAATGTTCCAGCTGAATACAGAACCCAAGAGAACAAAATGATCTCCTTCCTTCTTCGAGATAATGCGTCCTAAAATCTGACTTTTTTTTTTCTTTTCTGGCAATCAGAGTGCACTGTTGAATTTACTGTCAATTAAACACTCTCCATCTCCTGTAGGTATTTTTCTGTATTTAGATATGTTTCTCCAATCCCATACTTGTGTCATTAGCTTTTCAGTCACAAATAAAAGAAGTTTCACATTGTTCCTTATTAAAGAGCATCTGTTTGACTTGGCCCATTCTTCCCACCAGTTATAATTACTTCAGACCAAGGTCTTTCTCATCCAACATTCAAACAAACACTATGGAATGGGAGAGGTATGAAAACATTCATCCCAACAAACAATGGTCTCACCATTTTGGAAGGCATCTTTTTTACTTCATTTTTTAACAGCTGTATTAATATGTAATTGAAGTACGATAAACTGAATACATTTAAAGGGTACAATTTTTATGAGTGTGGAACTTTGAATACACCCGTGGAACCATGACCAAAATTAAGAAAATGAACATATCTGTCACTCCCAAAAGTTTCCTTGTGTTCCTTTCTAATCCTTCCTTCTTGCGTAGGAGATACTTGTTTTTTGTTTTTTTGTTTTTTGTTTTTTGTTTTTTGGTTTTTTAGAAGTTGTCTCTCTCTGTCTCCCAGGCTGGAGTGCAGTGGCATGATCTCGGCTCACTGCAACCTCCGCCTCCCGGGTTCAAGTGATTCTCCTGCCTCAGCCTCTGAGTAGCTGGGACTGCAAGTGCGTGCCACCACACCCAGCTAATTTTTGTATTTTTAGTAGAGACAGGGTTTCACCATGTTGGCGAGGATGGTCTCGGTCTCTTGACCTCGTGATCCGCCAGCCTTGGCCTTCCAAAGTGCTGGGATTACAGGCGTGAGCCTTTGCACCCGGGCTAGGAAACATTTTTAAATCACTCTTTCTATTCTAATGACATATGTAGCAACTAGCACAGTGCTGAGCACAAAATAGATGATTTATACATATTGGTTGGAGTTCTTTTTGTGTGTGTGTGTTTTTTTTGAGACAGAGTCTCACTCTGTCGCCCAGGCTGGAGTGCTGTGGCGTGATCTCGGCTCACAGAAAGCTCCGCTTCCTGGGTTCACGGCCATTCTCCTGCCTCAGCCTCCTGAGTAGCTGGGAATGCAGGCACCTGCAATTACGCTCAGCTAATTTTTTGTATATTTAGTAGAGATGGGATTTCACTGTGTTAGCCAGGATGGTCTCGGTCTCCTGACCTCGTGATCCACCCACCTTGGTCTCCCAAAGTGTTGGGATTACAGGTGTGAGCCACCGTGCCCGGCCTATCTGTTGGAGTTCTAAAGAAGTGTCCAGAATATCTGAATGCTTGTCATGGCCATATAACAATGCCCCAAGTTTGGTCCTTATGCAGAAGGTGCCATTTGATGCCATGCATCTCACCCATTAGAACACAGATGATTACACAAGGGCAGAGCCCCTCATCCCAAGGTGCCCAAGCTATGAACAGGCCAGTGGCATATGGGATGACCTGGTATAGGGCCTGGTAATGCAGAAGTGGAGATATATTGTATTAACATTCGTAATGCAGAAGTGGAGACATATTGTATTAACTTACGTACCTTTTATCCTATCCAAGATATATACATTCAGGTCATTCCAAAGTATTTACTGAACAATTACTACATATTGGGTACTATTCCAGGTGCTAGGCATTTAGCAGTGAAAAAAAAACCTGTTGGAAGCCCAAGGGAAAAGTCTATTAATGTAGAGGGAGAGTAAGATGATGCAGAGGTGGACAGAGAAGGGGAGAAAAGATGTAAAAAGTAAAGGGCGGGAAAGTCATGATCATTTGGGGGAACTCCAAAAGTGACTATCACCCTCTCAGCCTTGTTACCCTGGTATATTTTTGCTTTGCTTTTCTTTAGGCAAAGAAAGTGTTATCTGACATCATTCTTTTCCACTTCAACTCTTCCTACCCATGCAGCAATAGGAGCACATGTTCTAACGTGTCTGGAAAAACAACACTCATCAATTAATTACTAACTGTTCTCTGGAGCTCTGGGGGTGGTGCCTGGGACACAGAAGGCATAATCTTGAAATGAAGATATATCACTGTTTCTTTTGCATTGCATAAGGTAAGGGCACTTACCTACTGTCACAGCAGTGGACTGACCTCACAGAAGGACTGTCTGCTTAGTGGGAGAGCAAAGGGAAAATGATTTGAAGAAATCCAAATGCTATCGACCCATACTGCACAAGCCTTGCATTATTCAGCTTTAAGAACTAATGTATGATGTGTGCTACTACCATCAAACTTCTGTTGCAAATAATTTATGCTTGGAACTCTTAAAAGATACATTATTAACATTATCACCAGCAGAATCAGACTGGACGAATTCTTGGAATTTGATGAAAATGATCACTCTAGTATTTGATATTCTCTTTAAGTGTTTAAGTATATAAATCTCAGTTAGCAAGAGCCTAACATAATAAGGCAAAATTTGGCTCAAAATTTACAAAAAACCAGTCACTGGGTTAATTACCTAATACTGATTGCTACATTTTTTCAACACAGTGTAGACTCAACCTGCTTTGTCTGTCAAAGATCAAGAGTGCTACCTGGTTAGTGACTTTTTTATTTGTTTGTTTGCTTCTTTGTTTAATAGCTTTATTAAAGTGTAATTTTTATACAAAATGGTTGGTGTTTACATCAACAGCAAAAGTAGAAACTCATTCCCAGAGTCTTGGATGGAGGCCAGGAATGCTGCTAAACATCCTACAATGAACACAGCCTGCAACACAAAGAATTAACCAGCCCAGAATATTAGTCATGCTAAGGCTGAGAAACCGTGTTTCAAAATGAGCCTCAGTTTTCTCATCTGTAAAATGATAGTGATATCTGCTTTTCAGGATTGTTGCAAGGCTCATTGGCAATGCCAGTAAAGTACCTATAATGGCCTGGCTTGCACCAAGTACTCAAAGTAGGTGTTCTCATGTGAACATGATGGTGATAAATATTATTTCATTTTTTATCCTGGATTGGATCAGGTCGCAAAGAAATAGGCATAGAAATGCCTTCTGGTCACCATGTATTTGGTCTTTCAACAGCAACACATGTGCGGTTTTAAGGTTCTAAAAAGATACAACGCTATGTTTGTCTTAGCAATGTGTAGCATTTTGGGTAAGGGCAGCTTGTTTGTACTCCACTCTGAATATGACCCACAGTCATTTCCTCCTCTTTGGCTTTGCTTTTGGGTCTTTACCATGATGAGGAACTGGGGTCTCTCCTCACACAGGATCACAGTCCAGAGGGAGCTCCCACAGGGAATGCCCAAGCCTTTTATGAAATGGTGGTGATCTGGTGGTGTCTGAGTGATGCCACCTCCTTCCTTAGACTCAAAATAACTCCTCCCTTCTATCTCGGACAATAACCACAAAATGAATGCTACAGGTAGCCCAGCGTAAAGCGAAAGTACTGCTTAAGTCAAGGGAATGCCCCTAGAGTTGTGACTTGAATGCTGTAGGTAAATGAGGAGTTCCTCACTCTTCTGTTTCTTATCACAGAGCTTCTTCAGTTCAGATCCTAGGGGGCCTCCACTATGTACTCCCATCTCTACTTTCTTGAAAGAAGACCAGGAAGATTTCATGGCAGGCTCCTTGATCCATCACTGAGTAATAGGAAGGGGACTACTACCCTTTGGGGACTGGCAGATTCAGAATTTTGCAGGAGCAACTCAGGGGTCATAGAGCGATTATTGTGGAAGCACTAGAAAAGCCAAGAAGCAGTGCTCGCATAACAAGCACACTGGTTTTACATAGCTGGCATGGTTATTGTGGGTAGCTTGGGAAGAATTACCGTTCTGGGGGATTGAAGGACTATACTCCCCAAAGCACCCTGTGCTGCCACCCCTGCATGTGGATTGACTCTTACATCCTGTTTTTCTCCTCACCATCCTCAGGAGAACTCATCCCCAAATCACAGCCAACAGTCTTCTTCACACAATAGTGATCGGATTTTGGAAGAAATATGTTTATTATTTCATTCAGCAAATATCTACCAAAAAAACCCACCGTGGTAAACTCTGGCATAAACAGTCAGTGGAGCTTGTAGCTTAATAAATGTGATAATGCTTAACATGTGTACAATTGATTGTCATTTTTGGTTTAGCTCTCTCGGGTCTGTTACATCATTTAATGCTCATAGCACCTCCCCCATCCCAAGACAAGGAGGATGGAGGTGATTGATCCCTTTTTGATGGATAAAGCAACCAAAGCTGATAAAAAGAGTTAAGGGGACATCAAAACTCAAATTCAAGCCTTCTAGCCCCAGCCTAGTGCTTTCAAACTAGAGACAGCTCTTCTCCCTCGTCATTTCCTGCAACTCTCACTCATATTTTAGAAGCTCTCTTTTTGCTTTAATTTTTAAAAATTTGTATAGGTAAACAGTAGGTATATATATTTATGGGGTACATGAGAGATTTTGACACAGGCATGCAATGTGAAATGATCATATCATGGAGAATGGGGTATCCATCCCCTCAAAGCAAACAACCAACAAAATTAAGAGATATCCCACAGAATGGGAAAAAATATTTTCAAACTGCTCATCTGACAAGGGACTAATAACCAGAATATATAAGGAGCTCAAACAACTCTATAGGAAAAACAATGTAATTATCCAATCAAAAAAAATGGACAAAAGATCTGAATAGACATTTCTCACTCTTATAGTGTTGAGAGAGTCCTTGGCTGAGTTAACTGGGCTCGACTTTTATCCTTCCTCACAAGGGATGAAAGCATGGTGTGCATGGAAGTTATGTTATTCAACCCGTAACTTTTTATCTCGTAATTACCCTCATTTGAAATATAATCATGTTAGGTAGAGTGGAAGTGAGACTCTAAGACCTTTCAATCTGATCTTTTCATTTTATGGATGATGGTCCTGAGACCTGGGGCATTAAAAATGACTAAGACACAACACTAGTGAGAGAAAGTCTCTTGTCCCCCTAATCCCAATTCACCAATATTCTTAAGTTTTCTTAAGGCTGTTGTCTAAAAGTAGGAAAAAATAGTGATCTTAGCATCAAATAATAATTCTTTCTTTCTAATTTCATGGGAAAACATTTTGAAAACATTCTGAATTGCCACTTGAAATAGGTAACAGTTCTGCTTGCACATAACTCTCTGATGAAGCTGGAGTGGGTTTAAAATCAGAAACAAAAACAACTTCTTTGCTGCCTTGCTGGAAACTTCAGGCAAATACGTATCATATATGGTCAATTATATAAATTATCAAAGTTATTTTTGTTGAGTCACTACATGCTTCAAAAGATGTATCAACCCCTGAACATCCTGTCCATGGAACCCTGGTATTAACTTGATGAATAGGATAGCATATTCTGAAATGACACTGCTTAATTTCCTGTACCTATTGTAAAGTTTAAGTTCATTACAGCTTTGGGCTCAGCAGTGACAGTATCCTTCCACTGAAGGTACAAATGGCAATGATAAATTGGCTTTGCAAAGTGATCACAGTGATACTCAGTACAGTATATATACACTGAATATCATTTCTTGATAACCAATAAAGAAAATATCCAAATTAATTGATGCATTTTCTGGGGATCTTTTCTCTAGGACTGTCCCAAACTAGTTCAGTAGTGAGGTTGGGGCTTGCTTATTTCTGTGAACTTACAGCTATCTTCTTTACAAAGTCACTCAGAAGGGCAAAGCAACTGCTCCTACTTCAGTTTTCTAGCAGAATGTTGGAGAATAAAGCCTTTGGCAAGAGCTTTCTACTACAGATGCCCTTTTGGGAGGCAAAGGGGAACCGTCTATAAGGTGCTCTTGAAATGTGTTTGTTTGCCTTGGTGATCTTCAAAGACACCTGGAAGATCTTCTCTAGGCAAGAAGACTTGGCATGGGCACTGCCACATTGATTATTCATTTTGAAGTACAGCATCAAAAGTATAAACAAAAGCCAAATGCTGCTGATAAAAAATATTTTCTGCATTTCATAGATAATAGTAAGATTTGCTTGCAATGGTAACTATCTCTTTTAGAAAACGAAAAGGTTACTATTTTGTGTCTTATAGTGAATATTCCTGGAAGGCAGTGAAAAATGCCCAATTTATTTTAGAAATACTCATTGAGTCCCTATGGCCTTTTAGACAGAGTGCTGGAGAAACAAGGTTCTTAAAATAATGCCTGCATTCTCGAAGAAGGCTCCCACAGTCTAGTGGAGATGCAAGGTTGGTGAACAGTCATGACGCAATCCTCAGGGAGCCTACCTATGATGAGGTGAGTTGAGAAAAACATAACCCAAAGGATTTCTATGTTTCGGCTCTGAAAGAATGCAAGGGCATTCACTGGGTGAAGAAAAATGGAAAGGACATAGGGCAAAGAGAAGAGCAGGTTCAAAGTTGCAATAGAAAGAATGTGTGACGAATTCAGGAATCCAGAAGAAGATCTAAGTTGTGGAAATAGAGAGCTCAATAGATAGCTTTCCCTACCTGCTGTGGGGAAGCACGGGAGATTTGTGCAGGGGTGACATGATCCACTTTGTGATTGCAAAATATCATCACCGCAGAGGTTGCGGAATGGCGTGCATGACAAGGTGGGTGAGGAGGCCTCCAGTTGCAGAAGAGGGAATGGCGAAGGTCTCAGCTCCACCTTCTGGAGCAGGATCCAGAAGACACCTCGGCGGGAGAGCCGTTTATTTAGTCCTGTTAACACACATTTATTTTTTTGTTCCAGGTATCGTACTGGGCTCTAGAGACACAAGACAGATAGTAAGACAGATAGTAAGACAGCCTTTGTCATGATTTTTCTGTCCTCGGCTCACATGTTTCTTGTGGAGCCTACCCTTAGTTGGTCCATACGCCAGACCTATTGTTAAGCATCCCCAGAGCACATTGTCATCCAAGTGTGCACCTCTGTTTCCAACTGCCCTTTAGTACAATCGAGTATTTCATTCACTGTCTTCCCTTCCTGCATATAATACTCATCAGAAGAGGGACTCCTGTGTTTGTCTCGTTCCACGTCGTGCACACCAAATACGTCATAGGTGCTCAATAAATATGGGTTGAATGAACACATGAACAAAAGAGCTCACAAATAACAGCGAGACATGGACCTGATAAACCCCAGTGCCACAGTCTCATCAGTGTGCTGATAGAAGCATATACAGGGGTGGGGAGTGATAGCAGTTCTTCTCTAGGCCCCTTGGTCCTCAAGGAACTTTATGAAGGGACCAGGCTGGATCTGAGTCATGAGTCATTCACTTGGTGAATTCATCCCTGGCAAGGGAGCCTTCCTCACACCTGCAAATTGCTTCTTAATCTGGAGAGAATTATGGTTCCCTCCTCCACAGAAGCTGCCCCAACCAAGGACGTCATAAAAGCATCCCCAGGGGGGAGCTTTGTGTGAGAAATCCAGGCTGTCTCCCACCTTCAGCTGTCAGTAAGGAGGTTACAGCTTCCTGGATAATGCCATGCCAGAATGTGGAGGCTGAAAAGGGTGAGGTGGGAGGGCGGGAAGTAGAAGAAATGGAAGCACATTTGCTGGCAGCAAGAAACTCCTCTGATCTACCCACAGAGGTAGCCTCTGTAAAATACCTGAGGGCAGTCTGCATATCGTACATTTCTTTTCTCCTCTGTCTCTGGTATGTGGTGAAACCTCCGAAAGAAAGCATATCTTGATATTTATTCAAGTCAGAAATATTCAACCCAAATCATAGGCTCACAAGTTGGTAGAACTTGGAGGAAATGTGAAAATCTTATAATGAATTGTTTATCTTTTTAAATGAAATTATACATATGTTCTTAAAATATTAATGCAATATGGCCGGGTATGGTGGCTCATGCCTGCAAACCCAACACTTTGGGATGCCAAGGTGGGCAGATCACAAGGTCAGGAGATCGAGACCATCCTGGCCAACATGGTGAAACCCCATCTCTACTAAAAACACATAAATTAGCTGGGTATGGTGGTGTGTGGCTGTAATCCCAGCTACTTGGGAGGCTGAGGCAGGAGAATCGCTTGAACTTAGGAGGCAGAGGTTGCAGTGAGCTGAGATGGCACCACTGCACTCCAGCCTGGTGACAGAGCAAGACTCTGTCTCAAAAAGAAAAAAAAAAAAAGTATGTCATTATCATATGCACTTTCTGTAGCCACAACCACCCTTAACTAGATTATAATCCCCATGAAGATAATGCTGCATGCATGCATTCATTTAATAAATACACTTCAATCTAACCATGAGCCATTTGATGTGCTTGGCTCTGGCGATATCATGATGAATATTAGGATAATACAATTCCTGCTCTCAAAAAGCTTATACTCTAGAAGTTTTACCAGATGTATAATTTGTACGCAAGCCTAGTGCTCATGATCAGAGCCCACTACATATTTGTTGAATGAATGACTTAAACAGCAATAAAATGAGGCTGGGAGTAATATTGTTATTTATTGCTCCACAAATACATTTTCTAAAATTGGACTGCAGCCGCACTGAGAATAAACCATCCTGATTTTCAGAGTTCAGATAAATAATTCAATCAGTCTCTGGTCAGACGATTTATCAATGGGAAAAGGCACTTTAAAAACATCCTCTTTGGGGGGATGCTGGTAGAGAGGTGCTGGCAGACTTAGGAGCCTGCTTTAACACCATTAAAGTGGGTGTGGTCACTGCACTTTGTAAGGCTTCTGCAGGACTGGTCGGAAAAAGAACCACCTGCATTCATGAAAAATAGCAGTTAACACATTGGCCTGATATGGCACACAGTAATTGTGGGATGCTCAGGACTCTTCTTCCTTGCTAGGAGACCCTGAGTTTGTTTGGGACAGCAAGATCCTGTGCAGGACTTTGCCCATCCCAAATTCTCTATGCGGGGAGCATGGTCTCGGCCATCATGTAGAAGTGGAGTCTTCTCAGGGTTCTGAGACGGCACATTTTTTTTCTTCTGAAAAATAGAAAAGACAAAGACATGGTTGGCAGCTTTTCTCTCATCCATTATCTTCTGGTCTGGAATAAGGATGTGATCCAGCAGCCCATCTGAGGCCATGAGGCAAAGGCCAAGAGAAATGCAGAGGGATAGGCCTTGATAAATATTCACTACTGGATCCAGATTTCTCAGCCTTAGCCCTATTGAGATTTGGGCCAGGTGATTCTTGTTCTGGAGAGCTGTCCTGTTCCTTGTGGAATGTTTAGCAGCATCCCTGAACTTTACCCACTAGATGCCAGTAGCATTTAGCAACAACTAAAACATGTATCCCCCAGTTGTGACAAACAAAAGTGCATCCAGGCATTGCCAAATGTCCTGTAGGGATGAGGTGTTTATCCCTGGTTAAGAACCATTATATTAGACTAATGCTGGATACTACCTACCTCTGGACTTCATGCAACAAGGAAACACTAAATCTTCATGTGTGTGTACCTCTGGAATCAAGTGTTCTGTTACTTGCAGATGAAAGCATTCCTCATGATATGCAGAATACGAATACGGCCGGCTTAGGTGTGGTATCTAACTACATCTAACTACTACTATGACAGGATATTGGATAATGGTGCTTTGTGCCTTTTATGCCTATCTGGGCTCCTAACTTTCTTCAAGGGCTACTCTCAAGACTTTTCCTCCACCTCCACTCTAGACCTTCTCAGCACCTGTATGTTCTATTCTTATCAATGTAAAAACACAGGACAGTGCCTGGCACTCAATACTGTTAGCTGAGGGGCAGCTTCACGTAGTGACTAAAAGCTCTGAATCTGGAGTCAAATTACTTGGGTTCAAGTTCTGACTTTTAGAAGTTGAAGCAAGTTATCTTGAGGAAGTGACTTAGTTTCTCTGAACCTCATTTATCTTATCCATAAAATAGGATAATAACAGTATCTGCCGCCAAGTCCCTTAAGAGAACTGAAGGTTTTCATCCAAGTAGTGCCTACATTTTTAAAAGTGAGATGATACAAAAATGGGAACATTGTATACTTGAGGATCTAGTATGCTTTCCAACCTTCAATCCGATTTCTTTTTAACTGATCAGAAGACCATCCTAAAGGATGGTCCAATTTCATTTTAATTGGATTGAAGCATACTTGGTCCTCAATTATATAATGTTCCCACTTTTATATCATCTCACTTTTAAGAATGTGGGCACTACTTGGACCCTAATCTAGTATGAGGATCTAGTGTGAATCAAGAAAGCGAAATTGGATTGAAGGTTGGGAAGCAGTGAACCCTAAGATACCAACAGGACACTCTACTTTGATGGACAATTTCTCCACTTCCACTGAAAAGGGTATTGAAGCCAGTGGAATCAACACTCTGAATTTTGTGCTACAAGCATTGAACCACAGATTTATGCTTTTAAAAAAAATTTAGAAAATATTTTGGTTTTGTCACATAGCTACAATTCAGAAAAATCGGTAAATACCTCTGAAGGTCATCAACTGTATCCTTCAGCCTACAGTGAGAATATCCTTCTGATGTACCTGGCCATCCATTAGGTGTATAAAGACATTCCTGAAGCTGAGGCACTCATAGACAAACCTCTCATTGATTTCTGCCTTATGCTGTGAGGAAGCATTTTCTTTTATGTAACTCACATTTCTCATGGTGCCCTGCAAAGCCATGTTCTCTTGAACTGTCCTTTCAGAAAACAAATCACAGCTCAAGAGAGCTGAGCGCCTCAAAACGCCATTTAGGATGTTAGATATATTTGGATCTTCAGGAAACAGTCTCTTGTGTTTGTGAGCTTCATATTCTACTCTCAACCCAGTGCCTTCATCTTCATTAAAGAAGACCCAGTACATACTTTTTAAAAGTATGATACAACCCACAGTGAAAGATTTCTGCAGGGATAATACCAACCATTGGTCATGTCTTAATGCAGCAAAATCTCTTAAGAGAAGCAGAGTGGTTTTTCTCATCTTTCTCTTTTCTTGGCTACAGGAATCAGAGTGGAATCTCTAATAGCTGAAGTTTGTAATAATTACAACATGGGCCCTGCCGTCATTTTGGTGTGGTGTGAGTGTTAAAAATGGGATTTCTTAATTTGAATTATTGATCAGCATGTTCACTCAGGCAGCCATTCTCCCCTTCAAATAGGCAGTAAATCTCAGCTCACAAGTGTTCACTCTTTGAAAAATATCAACCAATTCTGGAGCTTCAAATATAGTCAGGGGCCTTCTCAGTTGAGAGTTGTCTTTCTAAGACATTCTTCACAGAGTGTAGGTAAAAACCGTTTTTACAAGACATTAGGAAAGGAGTGAATGAACTCTAAAGCAGTATCTTTGCTGTGGTAGTGTCCTAGGACAGGGCTTCACAGACCTTAATGTGCACCTAAATTGCCTGACAATCTTGTTAAAATGCAGACTTGGATATTGTGGGTCTGGTGGGGTGGAACCTGGGAATCTGCATTTCTAACAACTTTCAGGTGGTGTTGGTGCTGCTGGTTTAGGTGTATCCATTCAGGAAGCCTCTAGTACATGTCTTGGCCAATGGCAGGCCTGATTGTGTCATTGAGCATATTATTTCTATCCAAATCCTGCCAACTCCCCATTCCCTGAGTGGTAAATCAAGACAACAGCATCTTGTGTTAGGACGTTCTCAAGCAATGTGACCCAGTGAGAAGGTTGTCTCAAGGGAACCAGGCATTAGTAACTATACACACTTAGTCAACTGTTCCAAGAGATTAAGCAAAGAATGACCTCAAAACAGACCTATAAGGGCTTGAGACATAAACGATAAAATAGTAGAAACAGATGAGAAATGAGATGGCCAAACTCAGGAAAGCTGAGAAAAATAAAAAGCCTTTATAGAAGTAAATACCTTTGGAAACTAATTTGTAAGCCACTAAAGGAAGAATTGCTGACAAATAATTAGGAACAGAAAGACTGACTTGAGACAAGTGATTAAAATGTAATAATAGGCTGGGCATGGTGGGTAACACCCGCAATCCCAGCAGGTTGGGAGGCTGAGGCAAGCATATCACTTAAGGGAAGGAGTTCGAGACCAGCCTTGCCAACATGGTGAAACCCATTTTCTACTAAATATATTATACAAAAGATTAGCCAGGCCTAAATCTCACCACTGCACTCCAGCCTGAGCAACAGAACAAGACTCTGTCTCAAAATAAATAAATAAATAAGATAAAATAATAATAAGAGGCAAAAATTAAGAGGGATTCAAGATAAAATGACAGCAACAGAATAAAGTAATACAAGCATATTTGACATAACTGATGTATGTCAAGAATATGTATAGCTGATATACGTAAACTATACTAAAGAATTGAGAAAAATTTAGAAGACATATTTAATGGCATATATCAAGAATGTTTTCCTAAAATACAATAACTTATGAATTTACAGTTTGAAATAATTAAAAGAGATTAGAAATTTATTAATGACTGTGGAAGACAAAAAAAGATTAAACATAACACAATTGTATGTCTAAAGCAAGGATCCATCACTGTAAATAAAATAGAAAAAAATTCAAAGATATAATTTAAGAGAGAGCATAATGTGCTCCAGGAAAAACTGGTAGAAATTAACCAATACTAAGACATATCTTGGCATAGTTCTCAAGTTGCAAAGAAAAACTGAGAAGCTTGTGACAATCCAGTTAAGTCACCTATAAGGAGAGAAAAATTAGACTGGTTTCAGACTTTATGTGAGTGATAATTCAATACTAGAAGACAGTGGGACATTGTGTAAAATACCCTCAGAGAAACAAAATGTTACACTTAAAATTTATAGCCAGTCATTTCACCATTCGAATGCAAACGTAACAGACAGATTTTTTTTTTTTTTTTTTTTTTTTTTTTTTTTTATCGTGCAACAACTCAAGAAATGTTGTTCTCCTCCATTGGATTTGAAAGTGTCTCTTCATTTGGACATTTGGGAAGAGACAATTTGGCTGTTTCATGTTGTTATTAACTCATACATGCCTCCTCCTACCACAAAAATATGGAGCTATCGACATGGCTCACTATGTCAGTTAAGATAGACAAGAGACCAAAAAGCATATAGACATGGCTGTAGTTGTGATTGGAGGTGTCTTCTGCTAGCAACATGCCATGGGTGTTTCTTTCTCCCTTTCATATAATTGGCTAGTTTAATGAGTGAATTAATTGCTAATCACTATGTTTCTACTTCCTGCTGCTGAGATTGGCAGCTGACCATAGCTGACTGTGGAATAAGAGGCTGTGCTCCAAGCCCAGACTCAATATCCTTCCTCTTTTCACTCATCCTGATCAAGACCCACTTCATCCCAATCAAAACCCACTTCTTCCCACTCCACAATTTCAGGTTGAGCATTCTGAATTCTAACCACATTCATCCATTCTTTAAACAAATATTGTGCTAAGCAGAGATGACATGACAATGTAAAAGAGAGACATCATCCTTGACATCATAAAGCTTCAAGAAATACAGAGAGAGAGAGCGATGGGGTGGTGGGAGGTTAATGAGGTAACTGCATGCTTATTTCATTAACTAATACAGTGATGATAAATGAGGTGAAAACAAAAGTCAAGATATTGCAGGTACACATAGAAGAGGGTCATCCGGAAGGGAAGGGTCAGAAAGATGCCCAAAGAGGAAGCAGAGCTGATGTTGCAGCTGGAAGGATTCATAAGACAGATAAGAGTTGGTCCTCTAAAGAACCTTGAGAGTATTTTAGAGGAAAGGGGACAGCTTGTATGAAGCTCTTCAGTTGGGCAGGGGTATAGCTAATCAGAACACTTAGAAGATCAGTGGTCTAAAGTGTCAAGTGGTGGGAGAGCCATTAGAAAATGCTAAAGAGGGAGATGGCCTTGAATGTCTTGGTGAGGAGTTGGTGCCAATGTCTTGGGCAATTACAGGGGTTTCTCTGTGAAAGGATAACAAGATGAGTCTGGGGCTACTCAAATAAGTCGTTGCACAGCCTTCTGACTGGCTTCCCTGCCTCCGTCCTCTTCCAACAATTCAATCCAAAAAAGAATTCTTAACAAACTATACTGCTACTCAGAACGGGTCACGGGCTCCATGTTGCAAAGAGAATGGAAGCTAGAACCCATCTCTAAGTATTGAGATGCTCCATGACCAAGTCAGCCTTTTCTAACCTGCTTGACTTTCCTCCCCAATACTCACGGTCCACTCCAGCCAGACATATGCATTTACCAAGCACAGTCTGGGTTTGTTCATAATTGCCTTTGCTGAGTTGCCAGAAAGCTTTCCTTTTTCTCTGAGTTTCAGAAACTTTGGCATGGGTCAAGACATAATAGCAGACAGAAGAAAGATCATAGGCTTTAGTATTGCACAGAAATGGATTCAAATTATGTCTTGCTACTTACTTAGTAGCTATGTAGCCTTTGGCAAGACCTTTAATCTCATCCTGCTTCTATTTCCCCATTATTAAAAGAAGGAAGGCTCTGTTTGATCCTACACAAAGGGGCATAATAACAGTACCAACCTTCACTGGGTGGTTGTAAGAATTTAAGTAAATAGTGGATAAAGAATGCCTGGCAAACCCTGAGCACAGTGTCTGGCACATAGTAAACAACACCTGCTGCCTTTTTGTCATTGACTCTTTTCTGTGACTTGTGTGACCGGATATCTAGTCACCCTAGGGTTGCATACTCTCATTCTAAAAGGAGCTAGCTGCTTGGTTCTCCCTCTCTTCTCCTTCCTCCTGACACCCTGGTGACGGCTGAGGTTGATGTTCACATCTGTCCTGTGGACCACTAAGGTCTGTTTCTCCCCCATACGTTTTGGAGAGTTTCTCCCCTGAAGGAGGGAATCTGTTATGCACATTGCTCTGTTCCATGTATGTCTTTCTCGGTGACAGATTGATTCCACAGGCATGAATCATTGATGACTTCAAGTGACCCAGAATATTCTTCATGTGTAACATACAGCTGTGAAGGATGCTTGTGTCAGGGGGAATCTGGCACAGATGGAAAACACAAACCTCAACATTGTCTAGGACTATGGACAGGGTCCTGATAGTTTTCAAGAATCTTTCATAATATGGGCTGTTCTCAGACTCCAGAGTGGTGGATCTTCACTTCATTTTTCCAAGGTGGAGATCTATTGTGGACCTCTTTGAAAAACTAATATGAAATCTGAGATTTCATATTTCATGTATTAGCCATCCCCGTGACTAACCAATCACATTTGACTGACCAGGTGGACGTGTGCTATAAACTACTGGTATGTTTATATTAATTCATGCCACCTACTACCAATTCTGCATTTTAGAAACAATATTACGGGATTCATGGGCCCCTACTCCTGAAATATTAATTTCAATGATAAGAGTTATTTCTTAAGCACATACTCTGCCAGACCCCAGAATTGCCCTGGGATTACAGCAGTGAATACTACCAATTTGGCCCTTCGAGTTCACACTGCAGTTGAGGAGGCAGACGTTAAACCAATAATCACACCAATTCCCACATAATTAGAATTGTGATAACTGCTATGTTGAGCATGAGAAGCGGGTGTAAGCACAAACAACAGAGAGGCCTGACTCAGTTTGGAGACTTAGAGAGAATGTGGTTGCAGGTCAAGAAAAACTCACTTAGAGGAGCTACACTGAAGCTCAGCCCAAAAGGATGAGTCAGAGTCAGGTGGGCAAAAGTGGAAGAAGGATATGGCTAGGAGATGGTAGTCAAGGAGACCTCACAGATGAAGAGGAGCATGGATAATGTTGTCCAGCTTGCAGCACAGAGAAAAAGACAGCCAGTATGTGAAATGAGGCTGGAGAAGTAAACAAAACTGACCTGTGACAGCCTAGTAGGCCACACGGGGGACTTCAGAACTTACCAGAAAGATAAAGTTACCACAAAGAAAAGATTTGATCACATAGTCAATTCACTATCATCGTTGATTTCCTGGCCACATTCAGCTGGCAGACCTTACAACTAAACTGCAGAGAATGTAGCTGATGTCAGAGACTCACTTTTCCAGTCCTAAGTGATTCATTGATGCATCCATATACCCATGTAGCCATCCATTCATCCATCTACCCATACTTGCATGCACCCATCCATTCATTCACCTACTTTCCATCCATCTACTGTCCATCCATTCATCTAGTCATTTATCTATCCATCCATTCATTCATCCACCCATCCGTCTATCCATCCACTGATCCATGCACTCACTCATTTATCCATCCATTCAGCCATCCATCCATCCATCCATCCATCCATCCATCCATCCACCCACCCACGCATTCATCCATCTACTCATCTATTGATCCATCCGTTCATCCATCCATCTACCCATCTATCCATCCATTCATCCATCCACTCATCCATCCATCTATCCATCCATCCATCCATCTATCCACTTATCTATCCAATCATCCATCTATCCATCCATTCCCTCTTATCATTAATTTACCCACTCATCCACCCACCTATCCATCCAACCCTCAATCTGCACACTTATGTATTTATACCTTCACCAACTATTTATTCAATTCTCTAGGAACAGAATTGTGCTGGATACTAAGGTAACATGGTGAACAGGACACTACCCCTGCATTCAAATGTTTTCTAGTCCAACAAGAGAGACAACTAAATGGGAAAAGAGTGAACTTGGGGCTGGGATGAGGGTAAGAACTAAGTATTAAGAGAACACAAAGGAATGAGCCGAATATTGGAGAAACCTTTCTAGAACTGAAGTCTAAGCTGAGAAATGAACGGTGAAAAGTGTGTGAGGCCAAAATGTGACAGGAAGTGCAAAGACCAAGGGTGAAGGAGATGGAGATGTTTTGACGGAGGTGGCTCATTTCAGGGTGGCTGAGTCGGAGGTTGGGATGGGGTGGAATCATGAGATTGGACTGGAGAGGTAAGCAGGGATCAGTGTACACCTATTAAAACTTTTGTTTTATTTTGCTCAGATGCTTTTGCTTTGTTATTATTTTTGTTTGCATTTGTTTATTTTATTGATTTTTTTTTTTTTGCAGAGGAGGTATATGAGCAAATAGAAATATAATTTGATAAATTCTGTACTTGGGCAGAAGTTATTTGATAAATATACAAAAACCTATTTTCAGGAGCCATATAGATGATGTAATAAGAGAAATAAAACTGATTGAATGTCTACTGTATGCAAGACACTTAACCTGAATTGGTTCCTTTTAATTTCACACCCTCTCTGAGGTGAAAAGGTATTCCTAAGAATTCAAGTGGAAAGTCAGGGCCTGACCTGCTGAGGCTGTTGAACAGGGCCACATAGCTTGCAAAGTGCAGATCCTAGGTGAGAACCCAGATCTGTCTGATGGTGCCGCCTTTCCATTACCGCATGCTACCACTCCACTTCTCTCCAAACTGGTCATTTACAATTGGGTGGAATCATGACTTCCAGGAATGACTTGAGGATACTCGAAATTTTACAGTTATTCCAGAGAAGAAGTAAAAATGCCAAATTCCTCTCAAAGCAAGTTAGCCTGAAGTAGTTTGAATTGGGAAAAAGGTCTTACATATAAAGTGTCTAGAATATATGAAATGTTCAAAGTTCATCAAGCGCTATGCTAAATGCTTCTGCTTCCTTATTAGGAAGCTGACATCACGGTCCCATTTTATGGAGGGAGACATCGGAGACTTAGATGAAGTAATATACCCATGGGCACTCACTGAGAGATGGAGTCAGGATTAGAGCCCAGGTAGTCTAAGGCCAGAGGGCCCCCTCTTAACAACATGACTGCACAACATATACCTACAATGATGCACCCTACAAGCCTCTGTTCCAACTGAAAGGAACTCTTGGGAGAGAAGTGGAGAGGCTGTTTGTAAAATTGAGCAATACACATAGGACCTCAGAAGAGATTAGGAACCAGTGAAGTACTCAGTGCATACCCTGCGTATCCTGGAAAACAGCTGGAGACAAGAACCTCAGAACCACAGCAGAGCCAGGGGCTGACCCTCCCTTAGCTCCAGTTCCCTTGCTTGTCTTTCCTGAGGATGGAGCTTTCTTTCTGCTAAAACAATTTTCCCTTAATCTTTTCTGCAGAAGAAAACCCAGAACAAGCTTTACGGGGTTCACTTTAGTTTTGCTGTGAATTTTCTGTGAGCTTGAGGAACTCCGGTGTTTTGCCAACTGACAGATCTGCCTGTCCTCTTTTTCCTTCTCCCCTTTCTTTCTTTTTTTTCTCTCTTTTTTCCCCCTGCGTACAATTTATGTAGAACATCTGGTTTAAAAGTGTCGCAATTTTAAAACATATTATAATGCTCATGGGATCAGAGTATCAACAGCTGTCTATTGCGGTAAACCGCATGTCTGGAAACTGAGTTCTTGAATAAACATAAAGCATCTATAACACATGATACTGAGCAACATGCATTTGTAAACTAAGTATTTAGACCAGATGAGGTGCAAAGGATGGCATTCTTGGTCATGCTGTCAAAGTGGTAAGGGTATCTTCAGTTTTTTAGCCCTGAATTTATCCAGAGATCCTGGAGCCTGTGAGCTAAGTCAGGCACCTGGGGGCCCTCTTTAAAATCTTTTTGTCTTCTTCCTCCCCTGTTTATGCCAGGGTCTGCTGCTTTTGAACTTGCTTTCCTACCATTTAGTCATCACTAGCCTACAGTTTGTGGAAGTTCTTCCCCATCCCTATAATCGAGATTTCCAGAAAAGTAAATGATACTTGACTTTAGTTAGAGCCACTCCTTTCTCTCTGGCTCCTGAAGTCTTCAGGAGAGAATTCTGTATCTACACATATCCATGTGTATGTGTGAGTGGATATCCAATATTTATTGGGTGTTTATCTGTACCAGACACTGTTCTCAACCCTTTTCCTGCATTAAATGACATTATTCTTCAAATAGCTCATGGTATAAGTACTACTATTATTCTCAGCTTACAAATGGGCAAACTGGAGTCCAGAGGACACACAGTGGTTTTAGACCACATGGTTTTGACCATGACAATGGACTAATATCCTTTATAAGTTAGGTTGGAAAACATTTCCCCATGTAATGATTAGGGTTCTACTTGAGGCATTAGGAGAAGTAGGGCACTACGTTTTTGATAAACTCAATCAAAATATATGCTTCTATAAGGACAATTTTACTTATAGGCTCAATGGTGCAGGTTTTTGGGAGAGCTCTCAACAAAGTTACATACTTTTTTCACTAAGTTATTTGGATGGTGCTAAAAGCTCCACATCTACATCATTTGGGAATAGGGTTGGTCCATGAATAGCTGAGAAAAAACACTGTATAAGTTATCTAGATGTAAATATGGATACTTAATTTCTCTCCCTGCCCTCTTTAATGGCCTATCAATAAAATGGGGCAAAAGACAGAGGGCAAAATGTTATTTTTTTTTGTCTTTAAAATGAATTTCATAGATATCTACCACAGTTAATCTAAAAAAAATGTGTGTGGGTTGGGGCTATGATTCAAAATGCATTATTTTCTGCACTTGATTGAGCTTTATTTAGAGTATATATTTTGTATTCCATTTCTTCATAGTGCAACTGGCTCCTGAACAAGGAAAAGAGATGTGAACAGTTAGTCCTCTTAGTCCTATTTATCATTAATTCCAAAGGTCATGGGGCTGCATTTGGATGAGTGTCTATAATAGTTTCTGGGCTACCCTTCAGCATTTGATTTCCTTGACCTAAAGTTTTGTGTTGTGGCCTCAATAAATATATAGATCTGACTTGTACAATGTTTTCCCCTGTGGAGTACAAGGGAACTTGTGAATAAATGGCTCAGAATACTCAAACTGGACTTACGCAGCTTTACTTATGGAAACATAGCATCTATTTTGAGTTTATATTTTCACCTTGATGTTAATTCTGCAGCAGAAAGGTTGTCACCTACCTCCCCAGTGTAAAGTCAAAATCTACATTTAAATGGAGACATCGCACACAGTACGGTCCAGGAAAGCTGGTAAACATAAACCCTGCTGCAATTTAACTGGAAATAAGATCTGATAAGTTAAAAGAAAGAAATTAAAAAAAAAAAAGAACATGGGAAAGAAATGGCACATAAAGGAGTCCATGAATTTCCGTTGGAAAAGGTGGAAAATCAAACTAAACAAAAATGAAAACATTGACTTGGAAAGATTCCAATGAAACAGAACATTTTCTGCCATTAGAATATTTAACTGTAATAAGGCCATCTTCAAGGTACAAATACGAGGGGCTTATCTTGTATCACAACAACAACAGAAAGAGAGCAAGGGCAGATATTAGGGTGCTTTTTATACTCATATTTCCAAACCTCATAAAATATTAGTAGCTGCATCAGCTATAAAAATTAATGGCTCCAGAGTCTTTTGTGTAACCCTCTTCAATTTCATTTTATCACCATTCTTTTTTATTTTTTTTCTCTCCCAGATTTTGTCTTTCTATCTTCTGAAGTTGTTTGGGGTTCCAGTGTTTATGAGCTTTATAAGCTTGATAAGGCTTGTAGAGTAGGATTTCTAACAAAAAGAGTTGAACAAAAAAGCTCGCCTGATTCCTTTACATTGAAGTTTCTGTGGTACAGTTAGATTGCGATAACAGATTGTGATAACATTGTCAAAAAGAAAAGAAAAAAACAATTCTGGTCTTCATTACTGAGTTTGTTGCAAACTCATTTTTTCTTTCTTTTGTTCTTTTTTTCTCTTTTTTAATAGCAGGAACTAAAACTTCCAATTTCCTCAGGCCTAACCTGACCTTTTAAAATGTTTTCAGGCCACTGTGAACACCAAACTCAATTCTGAATTTGCATTTACATAATATAATTTTTACCATCAATTAATTGATCACATTTAAATTTAAAAGTATCCAGTGAGTAATAACTACCCCCTGGGGGATGTAAAAAGTTAATTTCCAAACACAAAGGCCACTCTGACTTTCAAAAAGCTGAGTTGAGTTTTCCATTTAAGTCAAAACCAGTAACAAAAAAAGGGAAAAAAATAAAGTTGGTGTTTCTTTGTTTTATTTTATCTTGTTTGACCATCCCCCATGGCTCCAGAGAACCATTTGGGTTAATAAATGAAGGAAAACATTAAAGTTGTGAGGCCGGGAAGGCAAGGAAGCGCTCTGAGTGCACCACAGAGAGCTGGCTCTGGAAGCTTCTGCTTTTCCTTAATGGGTTCATCACGAGTGGTAATGTAACGGCCACTCCTGTCTTGGGTATAGAGTAGCCTCTTAACCAACATTCATAAAATGACTGGCCAGGTGAGCTAGAAGACTTAGCATCTGGATATTAAAATCATGCCGTCCAATCATACAGTGAGTCTAACACTGAATGTACAATAGGTGTTCAATAAATGTTTAGGATGGCACGACAAACCAGAAAGGACACAGCTCTTGGAAGAAGAAGACTTGGTTCAGGGGCTCTCTTCTACTGTCAGCTAGCTGGGAGGCCTTAGACAAGTCACTTAACTTCTCCCTAGATGAGAATGCGCATCTTCAGAGACTGTTGCCACAGGGCAATTCTGTTATAGATATAGAACTGTTTTGTGAAGTTGGGGGCAAATGGGGTAAATGCAGGTGCATTAGAGAAATGCTTCCTGGTTTTTGCTTATTGGCTTTGTTTCTGACATGAGTATATCCAGTAGACAAATGTTACCACTTGTACTCAACATCCTGAAGTCAGCCTTACAGGCATCCAATTATTTCCATTTTCAGGGTAGACAAATAATAAATAATAGTTCAGTTACTAACTCGCAGGCGGTGTAAACTGGTATTTTCCTTAACCAAAGTAACCAAGCTATTAGACAATGAATTAATTTGGGATCTGTTATAGGTGTTGGCCTGGTATTTGTACATACCCTGTACTATCATTATATGGGTATACATCTGTCTTTCTAACAAAACCATGAACTTCACAAGGGCAGAGACTGTGTCTTATTCATCATTGAGTAGTCTCCGCCTCTTCTTCTACACAAGCACCTAGCATTGGGTCTGGCTATAGTTGGTGCTCAATAAATATTTGGTGAATGAATGGACAAACGATGAGAGAAACATAAAACCAATGAGGTGGAATTTAATTCCACAGCCTGCAAATCAAAATCAGGCTGCAAATGGAGGTCATTTTCACAGGGATATATCTCAACGTCACGTGTAGTTAATCAGAACACAGCAATTTTTTTTTTCGTAAGCACAAGACAGATTATATATTTTTTCACATGGCCCCTAAATAGCATCCTCTTCAACTAATTTCAAAACCAAATGGGATGCGTGAAACACCAAATCGAATGCTGATGTGGGTTGGCGTGTGGATAATTCACAAAGGCTGAATCTTTACAGCCATGACTAAATAAGGCATGGCCAAAAAATGTAGTGGAATTGATGGGGTCTACTTGTGGCTATAAAATTGCCCCCAAATTTTCCAGCAAATTGCTCTAGCCAGGGTGCCTTGAACTGGACAGTCCCAAACACAATTCTTCTCCACTTCAACTCAACTCGAGACTATCACTTAGGTAGCAGAATGTGGAGCAAAATGTGCATTAAAAGTTATTTTGCATTTTCAGAACCTAATCAATTTAATCCAAGCAGAGTCTAGCATAGAACCGTGTGTAACTGTGGCTTCCCTATAAGTCTTTGGTCCTCAGTCAAATGCATTATCTTCATGCAGCTAGTAGTTTATTGAATTGACACAGCCTCTGAGATTGCCCCGTTTGGAAGGCTACAGGAAGTTCAATCCAGTGTCTAAGCAAGAACAGGACCCAGGCTGCTTGGGTGGAAATCTGAGCTCTACCACCTACTTACTAGTTGTGCGACCTTGGGCAAGAGAGTTAGCATCCCTGTGCATCAGTATTGCACCTATAAAATGGCAATAATATTAATAGCACCTGTCTCAAAGGAGTGCTTTCAGGACTATATGAGCTGATGTAGAAGAGGCGCCTATAACATTCCCTAGCACATAATAAACGCTATATAAGAGTTTGCTCTTATATATTAAGGCTACACTGACTGCTATATTATAAGAGTATAAGTTACTTTTAAATCTGAAATTGAGACCTAAATGCTGTTGTATATCTTCTGCAAAGCTGTTTCACAAAATAACAAATACTGCCATTCCCCAGGAGGATATGGTGATGTCTCTAAAGGCACTTAAAACTGCAGGGCAAAAGTAACTAACTAACTAACTAACTAGGTAGCTAACCAACTAACTAACAACTCTTTGTGCATCTTCTTGGAGTTAAAATTTTATTTGACATCTTGAAGGAAAATAAACAAATGAAAAAAAAAACCTTGATTTTTATATTAAAACAAAACTTGATATATTTTAGAATGAGGTGCAAGTTCTATGACTTTTCAAGTTAATAGGAGCCCTTAAAGAAATTTCACATTTGCATTTCTACTTCAGGCTCATCTATCCGCTGTCCCCCACACAGCGGCCAACAGATGTGGGAGTGGGAACCCGGAAGCTGGTGAAGATTCCTTGGGTTAATCCTTCCCAAACTATATAAAGACTAGTTTTTTTAAAAAACAATTTTGTATGCACTTTAGACTAATAATAATTTTATAAAATACAACCAACATAATTAGAAAAAAATGAAACCTACAAGACATACAAAATACAAGTCCCATTTAAAAACTATTAGATTAGGTAGTTATAAAATTACTGTGCCAAATTACTAATAAATTTCCTAAATATGCACTATCCATCTCTGTATTTATCTGGGTGTGATCTGGTAAGGGACTCTGATGCCCAGGCCACCACACCTGAGTAGCTATTCCAGGTGATTGGTGGGTAGAATCCTGAGCCTTCCTGAGTGAGAAACGGGACTCTGGGTGGCCACATAAATCAGGTGTCTCACTAATATTCTCCCTTATGCAAAACATAGACCCATGTTGGTGCCTAGCAGTGAGCTTCCTTGACTTCTGGTTGGTGGGTTATTGAACCTGAGATACCTAACTTGCTAACATATCCTTGTTGAAGGTGAGAAGTCATCTATAAATGAACACAGAAGTGAGGTGGTTAATTTCCTTATGTAGGGAGATGACTCCAGTGCGGTGGATTTCAGCCTCTTTTCGACATCCCAAATTTGAGATTCCCTTGGAAGCCTTTCTTTCTACTAGCAAAGTCCAGATACCTAGGCACACATACACACGCATATTAGTAAGGAATTCAGCAACCATCTCAAACCCATTCCAGTGTCCCCATGCACAGTTCCCCAGCTTGAGGATTGCTACGGACAGTGAACTAAACTGGGCATTACAAACAGCCTCACCAGGAAGTACTTCCACCATCTCTTGATACTTTTATCTCCATAATTAATCAGTCCTGACTTTTCTTGTCTCTAACATTCTTCTGGGGCAGCCTGATGCTGACTCCTGCCTCTACAGCTCCAGAGTGAAAGGGTTTCTCTCTTCAGGGCCTATCATGGCACCATATGATTAGCTCAGTCTGTCTTCTCATAGATTCCGAAACCAAACCGGGCCTGCCCAGTACAACCTCTTCATGGTGGCACATCCCTGAAAGACAAGCAGACAGGTGGGTCCCGGCACCCCTGTTATGAGGTAGCGTCTCCTGGAGCTGACACCCCCACCCAAACTCAAGAGAAACGTAATGATGGGCTACAGGTGGAGCTCAGGTGAGAGATAATATTACTGAGAATAGGGCTCAAGGCTACAATTTCCAAATGCTTGGTGGTACTTTGAATGCCAAGAACCATCTCAGAAACAAAGTGGTTTTTAAACCTTATCCACATGGTCAGGATGTTTGGACTCAGAATGCTGAGCTGAACAGGAGATAGCACAGCAGACACTGCCAGTCACCTAGCTAACATGTGCTGTCCTGTCTTTCCTATTGGCACCCAGGGTTTTTAAAATTATTATTATATTACTTTAAGTTCTGGGATACATGTGTTGAATGTGCAGGTTTGTTACATAGGTATACATGTGCCATGGTGATTTGTTGCACCTGTCAACCCGTCATCTAGATTTTAAGCCCCACACTCACTGGGTGTTTGTCCTAATGCTCTCCCTCCCCTTGCCCCCCACCTCCCGACAGGCCCAGTGTGTGATGTTTCCCTCCCTGTCTCCATGTGTTCTCATCGTTCAACTCCCACTCATGAGTGAGAACATGTGGTGTTTGGTTTTCTGTTCCTGTGTTATTTTTCTGAGGATGATGGTTTCCAGCTTCATCCATGTCCCTGAAAAGGACATAAACTCATTCTTTTTATGGCTGCGTAGTATTCCATGGTGTATATGTGCCACATTTTCTTTATCCAGGCTATCATTGATGGGCATTTGGGTTGATTCCAAGTCTTTGCTATTGTAAATAGTGCTGCAATAAACATACGTGTGCATGTGTCTTTATGGTAGAATGATTCACAACCCTTTGGGTATATACCCAGTAATGGGATTGCAGGGTCAGCACCCAGTTTTGTTCAGACACAACACAATAGTGTGACAGCTAACATTTGTGCATGCCATGTGCATGGCCAAGTAGTGTTCACAGTGCCTGGCATCTATTAACTCATTTAATCATCAGAACAACCCTGCAAAGTTGGCATCTTGCTATATCTATTATACAGATAAGGAAACAGATAAATCAATGATATGTCCAAAGCCATATAACTAGTAAGTGTCACAGGCATGATTTGAGTCCCTGTGTTCTGGCTCCTCGGTCAAGCTGCTGTATTGCCTCCTGTCCATCCCCAGCTCTAGGGGCAAGCCTTGATTTGTTTAATCTGAGCAGACCATGGCATTTTCTTGCTAACTGTTATTGGTTCAGAGTGGACACATGACCTAGGATAGGTCACAAAGATGAAAAGAAAGGACTGTAGCTCACAAGTGGGAACACAGAAGTTCAGTGCTCCTCATTGTCACGTCGTGAGGGTAATACATGCCAACACTGGTGATAACAGTGTAGAAAAATGGAAAAAAGTCCAAGGGTTTGCTGACATCATTGACCACTGAATCAGCTAGTCCTGGAATCTGCCCTAGTTCTGGACAGTATGTGTGATACCAAAAAAATGTCTTATCCTGTTGCTTAAGCTAGTTTGTTTTTATTTTTTTATTTTTGTATTTTTTTTGAGATGGAGTATTGCTCTGTCGCCCAGGTTGGAGTGCAGTGACGCATCTCCTCTCACTGCAAGCTCTGCCTCCTGGGTTCATGCCATTCTCCTGTCTCAGCCTCCCGCCTAGCTGGGACTACAGGCGCCTGCCACCATGCCTGGCTAATTTTTTGTATTGTTTTAATGGTGACGGGGTTTCACCATTTTAGCAAAGATGGTCTCAATCTCCTGACCTCGTGATCCGCCCACCTCGGCCCCCCAAAGTGCTGGGATTACAGGCGTGAGCCACCATGCCCGGCTGTTTTTACTACTTGTTTCTAAAAGCCTTTAAACTGACACAGATGGGTCTTAGAGGCCTATCCGAGAGTACATTGATTGAAGGCCAGGATGGACATTTCAGAGAGTTACAAAATACTAGATCAGATTCAGAATGCACTTCAGAGTCTAAATTTTAAGTCTTTAGGGAGAGGGCATCCATGTGGTGGGTCCTCAAGCCACTTGGTTGATACTGTTGTTTTTTATTTTGGCTGGTTTGTGTGCCTATGTGTGTGTGTGTACATGTGTGTACACGTTCATAGACACAATGGTGCTCCTTAAAAGGGATGGGGAAAGAAAAGATGGGGATTGGGGGACCTGCCTGCTGTACCTACTGGTAAATATATGCATCTTTTCTATTGGGTTCCTATTGGTAACTCTAGTCAAGGATGAGTAACTTACCTGGAATCCTACAACTAGCAAGTGTCAGACCCAGGATGACAAAAGCAGATATGTGGCTCCAGAGGCCATGCAGTTAGCCACTATACCTCCTTTGTGGAAGCAGAGACTGAGCTAGGTTGAGGTACATGATTTATTGAGGATGTGCTTTCAGTAGGAAAGAAGCTACGGAGAAGAAGAGGTCAGGGCAGGAGCTAAACAAGTATGTGGCCTCCGCTGTAGTCTAGCTCTAGCTCAATGTTAGCAAAAGCTCTGGAGTAAGAATTACATCAAATAATTGGTCCAGCTGGGAGAGGACTCTTACCCTGAAGTAGTCCTGTGTTAAACAGTCAGTCAATGGACTGCCTTCTGGGTAGGGGGATATTGTGACCTCCTTGGCAAGTGGCTCTAGCTGGCTAAGAAGAGGTAACATGGAGCCCTTAGCAGTCAGCACAGCAACTAGGGAATGAATGGTATGGCCTGGAACAGAGGATTTGGTTGTAGCACCAACACAGTCCACTACAGCTTCCATCAATATACACTATTTCCTTTGTCTGGAAACCCCTTATCCAACTTTCCACTCACATGCGCAGTCTCACACATCTGCTTTATGACTTTTACCTTCCACTGTCCTGTGAGCTCTTCGAGGATATGGCCTGTATCTTATTTCTCTTAACATCAACATCCCAGAACTGCCTACTCTCCATGTCCCTCCCCTGGCCAGGCACCCAGCAGATGGCTGGCATGGAATGGAGGCTTCAATAAATGTTTGTGGGATGCATGAATGGAGAAATGAATGGATTTCATGAATCCACACACTGCTAATTTGGAATTTGTGATACTTTGGAGACAGGATATTTATTGAGTAAAAGATTGGAAAAAATACTCTAACTTGGGCTTTTACTACTTCTGTAGTTCATTACTAAGGAATGCAAGCCTCTAGTCCTCCTTCCCCCACCCCATAACTTTCCACATTTTATAATATGTAGAATAATTACAACTCAAGAAACTGCATTTCTTTTAAAGGTTGGCTAACCTCTGCTATTTATTTCTTTATTTGTTTTAAAGGTTGGTTAACCTCTGCTATAATTAGACCTCTTAGTTAAGTTACAAGAAATTTCTTCACTATCCTGTCCTTGATTCTGGAGAAGATCACAACACTTGGTTAATAAGAATTTCACTTTTAGTGTCATACTTGAGGATGAATTGTAGAACACGATTAGAAAATAACTTGGTTCTTTCAAAATGCAAGAAGAAAAAAAGCAAAAATAGTCAATAATTGAACTTGTCTCCCATTGGACGATGATTTTAGTATTTCTCAAAGAGTCATCCCCGGGCAGCAGCAGTGGCAGCATCACTACCTAACTTGTTGGAAATGTACATTCTCAGGCCTTGCCCTAGACCCACTGAATCAGGAATTCTGAAATAGGGCCCAGGAAACTGTGTTCTAGCAAGCCTTCCAAGTGATTCTGATGCTGTCCAAGCTCGAGAGCCACTGGCCTAAGAGTTGAGTCAAGCAGACCTCGTGTGGATTCCTATCAGCCTCTTTGCAGCCTATGAATAATCTCCTTAGCACTCATTCCCTCTATTTGTAAAATGTGGAAAAAATGGTGTTGCTTTGTGAATTTATGAGTCTATATATGTCAAGCTCTCAACACGGCTGGGCACAGATTGCTTTCTCTGTCATTCCTACGATTATGGGTGTATGGAAGAGAAACAGAGAATAGGGTATATCCTAGCATTTTCTCCATGATTGGCTTGAGAGGCCAGAGTCGGGCAGTAATGAGGAGGTCTGACTATAAGAGGAGAAGGTTGGAGTCTACAATCCGGGATAGAGAAAGGAGACATTCCTGGGCATCCCAGAGAACACATTTGTCTGACAAATGTAAACTGAGATGTACTGTGAGTCCCTCATGGAGTTAAGGACTGGAGATCAGACGTGAATGAGATGACCATGGTCCCTAGCCCTCAGGGGGACTTACAGTGTAGTGGGTGGGGTGGAAATTGTGTTCTCTGATGCCAGCATCCCATAGAGGGTTGTAATGGGTGGGGCGCCCAAGCTATTTCTTTGCAGGGAGTAGATCTATAGGTACTGATGAACAAATATCCAAGCCAGAAGATCTCTGTGGATAGGTGGGAGTGGACGTGGAGTGGTCTGAAGGCTCCCATGGCCTTTCCTTGCTGGGGTCTTCAGGGTGACTTAATAAAAAAAAATTCTCCTTCTCCCTCTCTAGAGGCACTACATACTCCTCTCCCTAACAGTTCTTCATTCCTTCATTCCAGCTGCTCCCCCAAGTCCTTGACTCAGAGGGCCCATTCCAAATCATCATGAATATGCTGAAATTCAGGACCTCAGAGAAGGAACACTGATAATAATGGTGATGAGAAGAACAACGGTAGCTCCTGCCTGGGGAGCAGTGCTTCCTGTAGTCCCGATGTGAGCTATGCATTTATATGTTGCATCTTACTTACTTCTAATCACAATTCCAGCAGGGAAACAGCGATGCTTTTTTTTTTTCTATTTCACAGATGACAAAACAGAGACTTCAAAAGATGATACAACTTGCCCCAGGTACAGTGCTAGTTTGTAACACCAGGCACAGCGCTTGGGGGTAAAAGCCCAAGTTTACACCTAGGAAAATGAGCCCAGAGCAACACAGGGCAGGGATTTTCTCAAAGATTCACAGCAACCGAGGAGCATAACAAGGATTGAAGCCTCTATCTCCTGATACCCCCATCCAAGAGCCCCGCAAAACATGTACTTTCGTTTATGGTAGACCGCAATGCAGCAACAGTTTTGTGGCAGATGGTTAACGCCCCTTTGAAAAATAGAAAAAGATTATTAAAGCTACTGGTAACATTGGCTGAAAAGTCTTGGAATTTAAAATTCATCTTAGCCGATTTGCACAAACACCCCGGCCGTGTTTATATAGAAAACGTATGGCACACGCTTTGATTACCACGGCTAATAAATCCATGCACGCTTCCCTCTTCTCTGCAACATAAATCCTTTTCCTCCCTGGCTATTTAATATGCAAGGCAGATTGGAACATTAGCGGTGCAAGAGGGTAAATAATCTGGTAATTGATCTGGGATTTGTGGATTTTTACCTCAAATTTCTGTTTATGGTTGGAGGTCGTAAGCTATACAAACCTCTATTGATCAGAGTTCTTTGTTTAAACGGAACCTACTGTATTTATTTGTGTTGCTCTTCCAAAGTCAAACAAAAAGGGCACTGATCTAGCTAAACCCCGGCATGGCACCGTGGACATGTGGTCCATTCACTCGGTGTACAGATGTTTTCAATCTGCACACTTTGTCTTTCATATCCATGTGAGATGAAACAGCCTTCATTTAGCCTGGGAGACACGCCAGCAAGAGAAGATGCAAACTTAACCCTTCACAGACACGTTTCCCTGTTCTCTTTGGACACTGAGATGTGATTCTTGGGAAGCAGAGTGTTCCCCTAAAGATTCAACCTGGTGCTCTCAGAGTTGCTCTGTCCATAGTTACTCTGTGTATCTAGAAAATAATAATAATAATAATAATAATAATAATAATAATCCCTTCCACTCCCGTCTTTGCCCCCCAGCCTCTACCTCCCTATCTTTGGCAGTTCTTCAAAGCTATAGACCTCTTGTGAAAGAGATATAAGATGGGGAATGGTATTCTCTGCTGTCTCTGGGCATTTCAAACAATCCTGCGTAGAGGATGAGAGAGATTTACTAAGGGTCAGTTTGGCCAGTGCCTGGGTCCTTAAAATACAGGCGAGTTGCTATCACTAGGCCCCCTTTCCTGTGGTGTACTTTACTCTCTCCCATTTCTGTTTCTTTAACAGCAACGTAGCCAAGGTTTCTCAACCTTGGCACTCCTGACATTTGGGGGAGGATAGTTCTTTGTGGTGTGTGTGTGTTGGGGCCAGGGACTGACCTATGTGTTGAAAGATGTGGAGCAGCGTCTCTGGCCTCTACAAACCAGACATCAGGAGCACTGCCCACCAGAGCTATGATGACCAAAACTCCCCAGGCTGAGAACCCAGTTTCCCCCAGTTTAGAACCCTTGCCTTGTAGGGATTGCATGTGGTATTATAAAGGTCATGAGCTTCACAGCAGATGGTTGCTCTCCCACTGCTTTTCTGGCCTCCTGAAGGCTGTTTGACCTTAGCAACGTCTTCTCCTCTCTATTACAGCTTCCCCATCAATGAGGAGCCTACTAGAAGTCCCGGTTTCCAAGGCTGCCTGCTGTGGACCCAGCAAAAAGTGGTGTGGTTAGCGCCTTAGCCCAAGCCTAGTTTGGAGGGGTACCGGTGCATGTCCCTTAGCAGCAGCCCTGGAAATAAGCTCAAAGGCAGCCCAGAGGACTTGCTGAGGGAAGGCAATGGATGCAAGAATGTGAGATCCATTCCCTTTAAGGCCCCATCAGCTTTTGAACACCCTGTGCCAATAGTAGCAGCTCTGGATTTCTGGACGGAGCTATGTGGCTTGGCAGTTGGAATCAGGATGGGTTCGCTTTTTCCTTCCACCCCTGGCTTTGTGGCCCTCCCTTCTTAGAGCTGGAGCTGAAGGCTGGCTGCTCCCAAATGCTTATCCATTGCTCTGAGTAGGTGAATGTGTTAAATAAATTGAAGTCCTTCATAAAATAAGGTTATTCTCAGCTTGGCTGGCACATTCTCCTGGCTGTTAAATCTTTGGAAATTACATATCAGGACCTGGCTATAATGTGAGTGGCTTTATCTGCAGACCTACTGAGGTTGAAATCTCAGCCTAGCCACTTTCTAATTGCTAAGTGTTCTTGGGCAAGTTGGTTTAACTTTCTGTGCTTGCCAATCCCCACTGGCAAATGGGTCATGATAGTGACCTGAAAATACTGCTTTGAAAATAAATAGGGAGTTTCTCAGTGTGTGTGTGGCACACTCTTGACATTACCAAACAATACTGCTATTATTATTATTATTAATTATTAAAGTGTTCTTACTGGTTGTCTAATTCATGTAAAAATTCAATATCGCATGAAGCCTACAATCCAAACGTAAGTGTTTTAAGATATTCACTGATAGATCTGTGTGATATCCAGACAGTTTTCTTTTCACTTTTCCTTATAATATTTTGTGATACAAGCTTCAGTCATAATGTTTGGGGAGGATTATTTCCATCTCTTTCAAACTCTGATTTTCAAAGCGAAAAAGATGTGTCTAAATATAGCAAAATGGAACTTGTACGAAATGGAGAATAGACTCAGCAAATTAAGGCTAGGGTCTTTATCTGCAGAAGCACACAAATTTAGGTCCTGGGTCTAGTGAAAGTCACCATGACCTTTATAAAAACATAACGTTTTACAGCTTACAACTTGATCTCACATACATTTTATCACTAGATGCCCCATTTATTGGAAGGCATGAATACCCCCACCTGGTCACACTTTTCGAGTAGGAATGAGGCCCTGGGGTCTCTGACTCCAAGTTTAGTTCTCCCTCCAACCTGTGCCTTCATCAGCCTGATGGTGGACAAGCATTATGTCCTGGGGAGGGGGGGTCTATATTTTCTCCCTTTTTCCATCAGTCCTTAACCAAATATTTTACAGGGTGTAAAAAGAGATCATCAGCAACTGGAAGTATCTTATGAAGAAAGGAGAAATAAAATCAAGACACACACACACACACACACACACACACAATTATTCTCCAAGCTTTCCTACTTTTTTCTCATTTTTCTCCTCTTCCCAAGCTCCCCCTGACACCCCTCAACACTCCCCACAAATATATCATATTCCTTGTGCTTTTCTTGGGTTCGTGTTTATCTATTTTCACTGAAGAAAACAGTTTGCCTTTGGGCCATTTGGTCTAGGAAACTTCTCTCTTGAAATATGTATTCTGAGACATTCACAATTGTATATGCAATCTACATGTAAGTCACGAAACTGTATATAAGCAACCTGGAAAACAATGTTTCAAGAACCATAAACCAGTATCGGTGAACCTTCTCTCCCAAGCCCTTTCTCTTTTGCTCATCAAGTTAAACTATCCTAAATTTTATGTTTACTATTCTCTGGCTTTTTTATAAAGTTGTATTTTTCAGGTAGTTATCGCTGAACTGTAAGTGTACGTGTGTGGCTTGTTTTTAACTTGGTAAAAATGTCACCATATTTTATATTATCTGGCATCACCTGATTTTTCCTCTCTGTGTTAGATTTCTAGGTTTCATTTATGTTGGTGCATGTACCTGTGTGTAGTTCATTTATTTTCCCTGCTAGGTAGTGTTCTATTCCATTTATTCATTGTCCTGTTGATAGATATTGGGGTCATTTCTAGTTACCTAGTTTTTGTGTATTTGTTTATTTACAAGTATTAGCTTGGTCCAAACATAATGGTGGTTTTTGCCATTGAAAGTAATGGCAGAAACCGCCATTATGTTTGTACCAACTTAATACAACTGTATGATATTCTTGTACATGTTTTTCAATGCATGTGAATAAGAGTTTTTCTAGAGTACATATCTAGGAGTTGAACTGAAGACAGGTCAAGAGACCATAGATCTACTCCCATGACAAACCATCTGGTTATTAAAATTTTCTTATTAGTTTGCTCCAAAGAGGACACCTTGTTTTTTTTGCTGAGGGCTTTTTTTTCTTCCCAAAGTGTGAGTTTCCACTTCCTGACTTCCCCCAAAATGGCTACTCAGCCAGGGTTCCTCTCTTCCCCATTTGCACACACCGCTGTAGTTTTAGAAGAAGCCCTTTGGTTTGAATCCTGGCTCTGTCATTTACCAGTAATGACTTTGGACAAATCCTTTGTGTCTCTTGTTTAACTAACAGGGTTGCATTGAGGATCTTGCTCTTTTAGAGTTGGAAATAGGAGAAAGTTCCTCTTCATTTTTTCCCCCCAAACGTCAACCTACTCTACCTGTCCCTGCATACACACACACACACACACACACACACACACACACACTCTCTCTCTCTCTCTCTCTCTCTCTCTCAAAGGTGATTGTGATTTAGAATTTATCATGAATCATGAGCAAATTGAGGTTGGTACATGGAACAGTAGCATATTGAATCTTGAACCCCCTTTTGTTTCATAGTGGAATGGACAAATTATACCTGATTTAAAATGCCATGGCAAGTTGACTATTTTTCTCAATTCAGGAAGAATCTTGAGCCCTGCCCAAAGGCAGGAGGAGACATACTCAAACCATCTATGGCACTTCTTGTTCTATGACATATCAAGGCTTCCTGAGGGGCTCCCAGGACCCCCACTCTCCAGGGTGGAAGGGACTTGGCTAGCTTCCATCTTGGATCTCCGCATTTAGCCTATCATCCTCTGACCCAAAGCCTCAGCCCCTTCATCTGTCAAATGGACATTATAGCAGGTAACTATTAAAAACACAACAGTCATTACAACTAATTACAGCTTTTACTCCTGTTTTGGAGATCCAACATGAAAGACACTTTGTGAAGGTGGAATATTGTGACAGGGGATAAAAAGCAATTAATTAAACAATCTTATGCATAATCAAACACAAAGCGTTCTTCAGTTGCTGAGAGGGTGGGTGGTCCTAGGTGTGATTATTTCTTGGAGCCCCCACCCTTGGCACCAAAGATCTATTTCACATGTACACCACATCCTATAGTTTAAGTAAAACCATCCCAGACTCTTACCTTCCAAACTCGGTGAAAATCTATCCGCCCACCACACTGTGTGCTGAGGTTTGAGAGCATCTTTCATCTCTCCTTACTCAACTCATCACACCCAAGGCCCTCCGAGCTCACTCCCTCCTCTATAAAGTGAGGACAATACCAGCACCTAGCCCTCAAGCCTTTTGTAGGAGAGCGTTGTGAGTTAATCAGCAGGACTCCTGGAAAGTGGATTGAAGGCCTTGATTTGCACCCTGGCTCTTACTTATGAGCTTGTGGTTCTGAGCAACTTGTCTCATCCCTCCTACTCTCATTTTCCTCACCTGTAAAATGGGACATATACCTAACTGTTGGACTACCTAACTGTTGGAGGAGGTGCTGATGACTAAATAAGATATTACCACAATGCCTGGCATGCTTTCCATTTTCTTCACACAAAGGGTATTCTCAATAAATGACAAGTAACTAGCACTTTCTTGGAACACAGTTGAGCAACTTGTCCAGGGCTGTCTAGGACAGCATTTTTTCTAGGGTGGAGACAGATAGTTACAATACATACCCCTATAAATTAAACAAGCCTCTCTTTTTGTGTAAATAAAACTGATTGAATGAATATTCACCAACCTTGGAGGGCATGTTTAGAAGGATCTGGCTTAAAATATAGGCTAAGTAGTATGTAGGCATTCCAAGTAGTTTGTACTTAAAAAAAATAAGCAGAATAGCTCAAACTGAGAAAATAGTAGATGGTCCATGAAGCTTATTGATTAGGAAAGAAGCTGATGGTATATAAAGATAGAGAGAGAGAGAATAAAACAAACAAATAAAAAAAGGCAAATGGCAGATGTCTTTCTCCAGGGGCAGGTATTGCTGTGAGAAGATGCTGCTTCTAACAGGGGCAACTCCATATGGCAGGCTGCAGGGGAGGCAGCCCACAGTTTACTTATTTCATGATGATTAATGCTTATTTTTAGCAGCTAGTTCAAAATAAATCCATAAGGAGGACCTCTAAACACCCAAATTCCTCACTTGGGTCCGGGGTTACTTATGCTAAAAACTCAGGGAGAACAGCCCTGTGTGGAGTTGACCCAGTGAGAACTCCATCCCTCTCTGTGGCAAATAGGACAAAATCAGAACACATGGAAAAATGACAATGAAAATGAGGTCCACAGGTAGCGTCTCTACTCCTACAAGGAGCACATTCGCAGCGCTCTAGAACGTGGCTAATACTCCCCAACTCCCATTTGCAGACACACCCAGCTTAGGAAGTCCCTCTGCCTTCAACCTACCACCTGATTCTTACAGTAGCACCATGAGGCAGACAGTGCTAATGCTGCTTTCTTCTCCCCACTTGACAAACATGGAAACTGAGGCTTGAGGAGGCCAGGGGCCTTTCCTGGGGTCACAAGAGGCCTCCAGTGGCCTGATCTATGCCTTGTGACTTCAGAGGATGTATCATTTCAGGAGTTTGGCAGTTGGACATGCCTGGAGCATTTGAGACCTGGAAGAATATGGATGGGAATCCAGAAATGGGGGTTCAGTGGAGGGGAAGTCAAAAGGGAGCAGGGGCTGGAGTCATCTGTTCTTGTGGCAAGGAGCAGGTGGCGGGATTCCTTTCACCTTCCTTCATCTTTCTTGCAGCTGTAGCTCTCAGAACCCAGTCAGTTCTGCCTTTTGAGTGGTTGCTATGGATGCTACATAGGAACAAAGAACCCTTTTGAAAGAGTTTGCAGGTCTGGGGTGAGTCTGCAAGGCCAGACCCCAGAAGCAGAGAAACAGGCGAGAACCTCAGTGCCTGGACATTGGTGGGCATTTGCTGGCCCATGGGGCATCAGTGAAGTAGGAAGGAGGTCAGATCTTATCAGCCGTGATGGGTGACCAGGCAGCAAGATCCCAGCGAGCAGGACCCTTTCTGTGCCTTGCTTTGTATCCGCACCGAGGAGCTGCGTGGCTTGACAGTTAGTACATGCATTTCACTTTTTCCACAGCTGTCAAATCAAATTGATTTTCAGTCATTTTAATCTGGGTAGGATCAGTAAACCAGATCCCCTAGGTGAAAAGCTAGTTTATCAAAGAAGTCATTTATCCAATTCTTCTGTGATAGGAACAGAATCTTTGAGTGGCTTTCAGAAAATGAATAGCCAATTTCAAAGGGTTTTGGTAACAATAATAATAATTACCTTTTATGAAGCATCTTTGCTGTGTTCTTTATATCCCTTTTCTATTTCTCCAGTAATCCTTTGAGGTAGATAATAGCTCAATTCGGGAGTACTTACTTCTGTGCATTCTCTCGTGACATCCTAACAACTCTACAGTGTGTGTGTTATGATCCCAATTATTTAGCAAATGAAATGGAAGCTCCGACACTCACATGTAACTTGCCCAAAGTCACACAGGCAATGACAGAGCTGGAGTTCTGACTCAGTAACCAGCGTCTCCAAACCCAAACTCTTCCTGCCTGCCCCTTCCACCAATCACAGCTCTCCTGCTGCCTAAGTCCTTTCTCTCTTATCATCCTACCATATTTGCTTTTGAATTCTGACTCAGGACTTGGGGTAGCAGGCATAGTATGGGATCTCTTTTGAAGCAGGGACATTGTAAGGGTATTGAGAGAAAGAAGAACAGAACTAACGCCTGCCCCCACCACAACCACCCAGTAAACAATAAAGTCTATATCATCCATTCTATATTCTTTTTTTTTTTTCTTAAGACAAGGTCTCCTTTTGCTGCCCAGGCTGGAGTGCAGTAGCATAATCATGGCTCACTGCAGTCTTGCCTCCTGGGCTCAAATGATCCTTCTACCTCAGCTTCCCAAGCAACTGGGACTACAGACATGTGCCACCATGCCCTGCTTATTATTGTATTTTTCATAGAGATGGGGTCTTGCCATGTTGCTCAGGCTGGTCTTGAACTCATGACTTCAAGTGATCCTCCTGCTTTGGCCTCCTAAAGTGTTGGGATTACAGGCATGAGCCACTGTGGCTGGCTATGTCAGCCATTCTTCAGTTCAGCTCTGCAAACTGTAGCCACGTGCCCTCGGCTGGATCATTACTCTGGCAGGCACAGTTTCTGCATCGATGCAGAGAGAAGCTGCATAGATAGAAGTGAAAACAGAAAGTTTATTCCCTAGATAGTTGTCAGTGTTAAACAGGATAATGCATGTGCATGGCTAGCGTAGACCATTGGGATGCAGTTGGTCCTCAATTAATGTTGCTCTAGCGTCCCATTCACCAAGAGACTGGTTTTCATCTGGGGCCTGAGTTTGCACGCAGGAGACACTGGGCCATGCATGGAGACATTTTTGTTGGTCACCCCATTTTTGTTTGCCGAGTGTTTTTGGCATCTAGGAGGTCGAGGTCAGGGATGCTACTCAATATCCTATAATACATGAGACGGACCCCACCACAAATAATTATGTAGCCCCAAATAACAGCAGTGCTAAGGTTGAGAAATGAAACTATAAAGTCACTAAAAGGTCTGCCCTCCCTTAAAGTGGACGTTGGGAAAATTCCCTGACCTCTTCCGGCCTTAGCTTTCTCATCCTGGCAATGGGAGGTTTGTACTAGGTGGTCACGGGGACCCACCCAGGTGCATCATTACCAGCTTCTGGAATGTTGCTTCTCCCACTCCTGGTGCGGGCTCCTGTGGCCGCTGTGGAGAGTAGAAGCACCAGAACTGGCAGCCCCTTGCTGCCGGTGATCTATGTCTTTTGCCTTCCTGGGGTGGGAGGGTTCAGGCAGCCCAACCCATCCCCACCCTTCCAGGACATTCTCTCTTGGCCCTGCACTGGCATGGCTGTCGGGATCGACAGGCCCTCACCCGAGGGCCTTGCATGAATCCAGACACACCTTGGCTCCATTACCCAAAGCCTGGCAGCGGATCAAAGAGCTCTGGTTAGAACATTTGGCAGCAGGAGGGAGATCAGCAAAATGGTCCTGCACTGGGTGCAGCCTAAGCACAGCCTTCCAGGTAGCTGCTGTCTGCGGCCTCTGAAACTTCTGTCTGTGCCAGAGCCTGGCCTTCTCTGAACCCTTCTCCCAGGACACTATCACCTCTCTTCCCACCCTTCTGTCTTCACCGTCCCCCGCATATCCCTAGATCCTGGTGCTGTAGAATTGTGAATGGATCTCAGGACACCACAGGAGTGTGCAGCCTGACCTGTGCGCAGTCCAACTTCTCTGCTTCTTGCCCCGAAGGAAAAATAAGAGCCACAACAGCTCCCATTGTAGCCAGCACCTGGGTGTCAGGCTCTGAGCTATGTGCTTCACGTGCGTTATCTCATCTCGTCTTCACCACAACCCTCTGAAGTAGATTCCATTATTATTCATTATCATTCCCATTTCGCTGTCATTTTAATAACGATGTGTTGGGCAGCCATTTAAGCCCTTTATGTCATGTGACTTTTCATTAGCTCATTTGTTCCTCACAGCATCTCTATGGGATGAGTACTAGTCTCATTTGCATTTTACAGCTGGGGAAGCTGAGGCACAAATAGGTGAATGTGTAATGGATCCGAGATTCAGACCTAGATCATCTGCTTCCAGAGTCAAAGCCCTTGACCACTGTGCATACTGTCTCCAAAATAAACAAAAGCAGATTCAGAGAGGTTAATCAACTTGCCCAAGATCACAAAGTCAAGATATGTTAGCAAGACCAGAGGGAACAAGGTCTGTCTATCTAGAGTCTATTTATTTTGCCACGGTACTACTTGATGTGTGTATATGTGTGTGTGTGTGTGTGTGTGTGTGTGTGTGTGTGTGTGTGTGTGTAGTTCATTTCTTTCTTTACATATTTGTTTTTGAGACAGAAGTGACTTTAAAAACACGTGCATATCTACGATAATTTCATCAATCATGACTACATAAAACAAACTGATATGAACAATTCATGGTTGATTGTACAATATGTGGACTACTATAAGAACTGGAAATTAACTAGTATGATCGATTGTCCTCAACAGATTTAATGAGGAAGACTAATTACATGAAAATACTTTTATTTCCAGTTTTAGAAATTCGTCAAAGCAGGGAGGGCTTCCATTCTGACAAATAGATTGAAGCCCAGAAAACGTAAGGACCGAGGACCTGAACTAAGACAAGTCCTCACCGAATTTCATCTGACCCAGAGTCTGTGTTCTATGGGTTAGATGATCCTGCCTCTTGCAGGATGAGACAAAGCTTCGAGTTTGGGTACAGAGGTATCCGGGAGCAGGTGGCCCAGGCAGAAGAAAGAACAAATGATGACAGGCGGTATCACCTCTCAGCTGGCCCCATATCCCTGTCCGGGAAGGTCTGGAAGCTTTCACAGTGATGCATTCCTCAGTGAGGCTCACAGGGCTTAATGAAATTGCAAAATATCCTAAAAAACAACATCTTATCATTTTCCTCCAGAGCTTCTCGCCTTGTAAACAGCGTGTTGGCACGTGTGGAAGCCGAGCCATGCAGCTCCGTCTCTGGCTTCTGCAAAGCGGCATGAGGCCTGCTGTTGGTGTGCAGGGGAGTGCAGGCCAACCACACCCCAGGAATGGGAAACCTCCTTTCACTCCCAGGAGAGGCTGTGGCAGAGCCAGAGCTAGACTGTGCCTTTACGGGGCATTTGCTTCTTATGAACCTGCTCCAAAATCACTGATGAGCTCACAAAAGAGAAGCCATAAATCAGCAGGCTGGGGCTGGGTCCTTTGCTCACAGCAGGCAGAAGAAGCACCAAGGACCTCCCTCCAAAGGCCCTTTCACCACCCCATTATCTATCCTGCCTTCCCACCTTCCTGCTGGTCCTGCAGCAGCCCAGCTCCCCAGCTCCTGGAGGCCTGGCGGGTGTCTGCCATTCATATGGTTAAGCTTCCCCAGACCTGCCTGTGTGGGCCCCACCTTGCCACTCCCACCTGTCTGCTCCCAGGACAGCAATTGTGCAAGAAGCCCCACAGGTGAGCGGGCATCAGCGCGACAGCCAAAGAGCCTCTCTGCCACGATGCTGGGGCGGGGCGGCTACCTGGCAGCCACTGGAGCGTGGTGACATGGGCATGAAGCCTGAGCACCCAGCTCATCAGATGACAGAAAGCCTCGGGTAAGAAGAGACCTCCTTGGGATGCAGTGATGCCACAGTAGAGGCCTGCTAAGTACCCAGAAGAGTCACTTTATGTGGATCTAGACCCTGAGCGTGACTGCACCCACTTGGTCAGCTGTCCAGGCCATGGTCCCTCTGAGGCAAGTCTCAACTTTTCTCCACGTGCCAAAAGAAAACCATAATCTGACTGCTGAAGAAATGGAAAGTAGTGTAGCTTTGACTGAAGCTTTCCTGGGGAAATGGAAGAGGGGGTTACATCAAACACTATAGGGTTTCTGGAAGTCTCTTGTAAATATCCATGACCCCACTCGTCCTGCAGCTGCTGCTTCCTCCCTTTGGTGTACCCCAACAATCTCACCTGCCGTCTCTCCTTTCTCCTGGTTCTGTGTCCCTCTCAGCTGCCCCTCAAAAACCCTTCAACTTCCACATCTCACTCTGCAAACCGGGAGGGGTGACTCTTGGCAACATAGAAGTCTAGTTAGCAAATTGCAGAGCAAAAGCAAGTCTGGGAAGCCTTATGTCACCCATTAATATACCCATTGTTTTTTAATTTATTAATTTTAAAAATATTATATGTTTTACTCAAACAGAAAGTGATAGATCCCATGTACTGGCCAATCTGATCTGACCAATTTTAACATTTTCCCCTATCTTTTCTTTGGCTCTCCCATTCTCTTTCTCTCTCCCTGACCCTTCTCTCTCTTTTTCTCTCTCTAAAACATATTATATGGAAGGTAAAGCCCCAAAGGCCATTTCTATTATATTTTCTCCATGTCTAGAAACAGCCCTATGCATGTCTGGTGTCGTCTGGTCTGAATCCAGGATGGCACCGTGCTTATGAGCACAGACTTGGAAGCCAGCCTGGCTCTCAGCTCCAACTCTGCACCAACTAGCTGAGTAACCTGGAAGAAGTTGCTTAACTTTGCTCTGCCTCAGTCAAATAGGAAAGAGGGTAGTAAATCAATTCTATGTGCAATCATCAAATGTTGATACATTTAAAGTGTCTGGAGCAGAGCCTGGAAAAAAATAAATGCTTAATATATATTAACTATTATTATGATCCATGAATAATAAACAGAATGACTTTTTGGTGTGTTTTTAAGATTTGTCTAAAGTGTATCATGGCATCACACCTACACACCTACACACACACACACACACACACACACACACTTTGCAACTTGCTCTTCTCACACATTCACATTATGTTCAGGTCTCTGTATTTTGATGCATGTAATGCATTCATTTTTGTTGCCATAGAGTGGAATATTATTGTTGTTTTAATTTACATTTCCCTGATTACTTATTCTAAAATTTACTTGGAAAAGTAAAGAGCCCAAGCAATTTTAAAGAGGAGAAAGAAAGAAAGGAGAGAGACGTGCTCTATTATAGTGATACAAAGACTTACACATTGAAGCTGTGCTGCTAATAGAGCTTTCTACAATCAAGGAGATAGTCTCTAGCTATGTGACCCATGTAGTGACCCATCACCAGACAGCACAGGTTTAGAGTATCAAAACATTGTGATGAAGTCGCAGAGATCAGCAGTAGACCACAGAAACAGCAGAGAGTCTAGAGACAGACCCCGGTGTTTGTTGTAAGTCCTAGAAGGCATTGTAAGGCAACAAGGAAAACGATGGGAATATTTTTATCCAATGTTTGGGTTTTCTCTTCTTTGAATTTCCTTTGTCATTGAACTATTCCCCCTTCCTCCCCCCATTGTTTAGTATGTCTTTTATTTATTAACTTGTCAGAATTGCTTGCATATTTGGATATAATATAAAAATAATATTTATCTTGGTTTGTGGATTTTTATTTTATTTCTTCTAAAAAGAAAAGGGATATATGTGCAGAACGTGCAGGTTTGTTAGATAGTTATCCATGTGCCATGGTGGTTTGCTGAACCTATTGACCTGTCCTCTAAGTTCCCTCCCCTTACCCGCTACCTCCCAACAGGCCCTGGAGTGTGTTGTTCCCCTCTCTGTGTCCATGTTCTCAATGTTCAGCTCCCACTTATGAATGAGAACATGTGGTATTTGGTTTTCTTTCCGTATGTTAGTTTGCTGAGGATGATGGTTTCCAACTTCATCCATATCCCTGCAAAGAACAGGATGTCATTCCTTTTTATGGCTGCATAGTATTCCATGGTGTATATGTACCACATTTTCTTTGTCTAGTCTATCATTGATGGGCATTTAGGTTGGTTCCATGTCTTTGCTATTGTAAATAGTGCTGCAATAAACATATGTGTACATGTGTCTTTATAGTAGAATGATTTATATTCCTTTGGTTTTGGGTCCAGTGGTATTTCTGCTCCTATATCCTTGAGAAATCACCATACTATCTTCCACGATGGATAAACTAATTTTCATTTCCACCAACAGTGTAAAAGTGTTCTTATTTCTCCACAGCCTCACCAGCATCTATTGTTTTCTGACTTTTAAAAATTGCCATTCTGACTGGCATCAGGTGGTATCTCATTGTAGTTTTGATTTGCATTTCTCTGATGATAGTGATGTTCAGCTTTTTTTCTTATGTTTTTTGGTCACATAAATGTCTTCTTTTGAGAAGTGTTTGTTAATATCCTTTACCCACTTTTTGATGGGGTTGTTTATTATTTCCTTGGAAATAATGTTTAAGTTACTTGTAAATTCTGGATGTTAGACATTTGTCAGATGGTTAGACTGCAAAAATTTTCTCCCATTCTGTAGGTTGCCTGTTCACTCTCATGATAGTTTCTTTTGCTGTGCAGAAGTTTTTAAATTTAATTAGATCCCATTTGTCATTATTTGCTTTTTTTTGCAATTGCTTTTGGCGTTTTTGTCATGAAGTGTTTGCCCATGCCTATGTCCTGAATGGTATTGCCTAGGTTTTCTTCTAGTGTTTTCATGGTTTTGGGTTTTACATTTAAGCCTTTAATCCATCTTGAGTTAATTTTTATATAAGGCATAAAGAAGGGGTCCAGTTTCAGTTTTCTGTATATGACTAGCCAGTTTTTCCAGCACCATTTACTGAATAGGAGATCCTTTCCCCATTGCTTATTTTTGTCAGGTTTGTCAAAGATCAGATGGTTATAGATATGTGTTGCTATTTCTGAGGTCTCTGTTCTGCTCCATTGATCTATATGTCTGTTTTGGTACCAGTACCATGCTGTTTTGGTTACTGTAGCCTTGTAATATAGTTTGAAGTCAGATAGCATGATGCCTCCAGCTTTGTTGTTTTTGCTTAGGATTCTCTTGGCTGTATGGGGTCTTATTTGATTCCATATGAAATTTAAAATAGTTTTTTCTAATTCTGTGAAGAATGTCAATGGTAGCTTGATAGAAATAGCATTGTATCTTTACTTTGGGCATATGGCCATTTTCACAACGTTGATTCTATCTATCCATAAGAATGGAATGTTTCTCCATTTGTTTGTGACCTCTCTTATCTCCTTGAGCAGTGATTTGTAGTTCTCCTTGAAGAGGTCCTTCACATCCCTTGTTAGCTGTATTCCGAGGTATTTCACTCTCTTTGTAGCAATTGTGAATGGGAGGTCATTCATGATTTGGCTCACTCTTGTCCTATTGTTGGTGTAAAGGAATGCTTGTGATTTTTGCACACTGATTTTGTGTCCTGAGACTTTGCTGAAGTTGCTTAACAGTTCAAAAAGTTTTGGGGCTTAGATGGGGTTTTCTAAATATAAAATCATGTCATCTGCAAACCGACACAACTTGATTTCCTCTCTTCCTATTTGAATACACTTTATTTCTTTCTCTTGCCTGATTGCCCTGGCCACAACCTCCAATACTGTGTTGAATAGGAGTGATGAGAGAGAACATTCTTGTCTTATACCGGTTTTCAAAGAGAATGCTTCCAGCTTTTGCCCATTCAATATGATATTGGCTATGCGTTTGTCATAAATAGCTCTTATTATTTTGAGATATGTTCCGTCCATATCCAGTTTATCAAGAGTTTTTAACATGAAGGGATGTTGAATTTTATCAAAGGCCTTTTCTGCATCTATTGAGATAATCATGTGGTTTTTATGCGCTGGATTATATTTATTGATTTGCATATGTTGAACTAGCCTTGCATCCCAGGGATGAAGTTGACTTGATTATGGTGAGTAAGCTTTTTGATGTGCTGCTGAATTTGGTTTGCCAATATTTTATTGAGGATTTTCACATCGATGTTCATCAGGGATATTGGCCTGAAGTTTTCTTTTTCTGTTGTGTCTCCTCCTGGTTTTGGTATCAGGATGATGCTGGCTTCATAAAATGAGTTAGGGGAGAGTCACTCCTTTTCAATTACTTGGAATAGTTTCAGAAGAAATGGCATCAGCTCCTCTTTGTATTTCTGGTAGAATTCAGCTATGAATCCATCTGATTCTGGGCTTTTATTTGATTAGTAGGCTATTAATTACTACCTCAATTTCAGAGCTTGTTATTGGTCTATTCAGGGATTCGACTTCTTCCTGATTTAGTCTTGGTATGGTGTATGCATCCAGGAATTTATCTATTTCTTCTAGATTTTCTAGTTTATTTATGTAGCAGTGTTTATAGTATTATCTGATAGTAGTTCGCATTTCTGTGGGGTCAGTTGTGATATCCCCTTTATCACTTTTTATTGCATCTACTTGATTCTTCTCTCATCTTTATTAGTCCAGTTAACATTCTAACTATTTTTGTTAAGTTTTTCAAAAAACCATTTCTTGGATTCATTGATTTTTTTTGGAGGGTTTTCCATGTCTCTATCTCCTTCAATTCTTCTCTAATATTAGTTATTTCTTGTCTTCTGGTAGTTTTTGGATTAGTTTCCTCTCACCTCTATAGCTCTTTTAATTGTGATGTTAGGGTGTCTATTTGAGATCTTTCCAGCTTTCTGATGTGGGCATTTAGTGCTATAAATTTCCCTTTTAACACTGCTTTAGCCATCTACCAGAGATTATGTCCCAGAAATGTCTCTTTGTTTTCATTGGTTTCAAAGAACTTCTGCATTTCTGCCTTAATTTCACTATTTACCTAGGAGACATTCAGGAGCAGGTTGCTCAATTTCCATGAAATTATATGGTTTTGAGTGAGTTTCTTAATCCTGAATTCTAATTTGATTGCACTGTGGTCTGAGAGACTTTTTGTTATTATTTCCATTCTTCTGCATTTGCTGAGGAGTGTTTCACTTCCAATTATGTGGATGATTTTAGAATAAGTGCCATGTGTCACTGATGATAATGTGTATTCTGTTGATCTGGGGTAGAGAGTTCTGTAGACATCTACTAGGTCCACTTGATCCAGAGCTGAGTTAAAGTCCTGAATATCCTTGCTAATTTTCTGTCTCATTAATCTGTCTAATACCAACAGTGAGAAGTTAAAGTCTCCCACTATTATTGTGTGAGAACCTAAGTCTCTTTGTTGGTCTCTAAGAACTTGTTTTATGAATCTGGGTGCTCCTGTATTGGGTGCATATATATTTAGAATAGTTAGCTCTTCTTGTCTAATTGTTTCCTTTACCATTATGTAATACCTTTCTTTGTCTTTTTTGATCTTTGTGGGTTTAAAGTCTGTTTGGTCAGAGACTAGGATTGCAACCTCTTTCTTTTTTTTTTTTTTTTCTTTCCATGCTTCTTTCCTCTATCCCTTTGTTTTGAGCCCGTGTGTGTCTCTGCATGTAAGATGGGTCTCCAGAATACAGCACACCAATGGGTCTTGACTCTTTATTCCATTTGCTAGTCTGTGTCTTTTAACTAGGGCATTCAACCCATTTACATTTACAATTAGTATTATTTTGTGTGAATTTGATCCTGTCATCATGATGCTATTGGTTATTTTGTACACTAATTGATGCAGTTTCTTCATACTGTCGTTGGTGTTTATATTTTGGTGTGTTTTTGCAGTGGCCAGTACCAGTTTTCCTTTTCCATATTTAGTACTTCTTTCAGGAGTTCTTACAGGGCAGGCCTGGTGGTATGGAAATCCCTCAGCATTTGCTTGTCTGGAAAGGATTTTATTTCCCCTTCACCTATGAAGCTTGGTTTGGCTGGATATGAAATTCTGGGTTGAAAATCCTTTTCTTTAAGAATGCTGAATATTGGCTCCCAGACTCTTCTGGCTCCTAGAGTTTCTGCTGAGAGGTCCTCTGCTAGTCTGATGGGCTTCCCTTTGCAGGTACCTGGCCTTTCTCTCTGGCTGCTCTTAACAGTTTTTCCTTAATTTTGACCTTGAGGAATCTGATGATTGTGTGTCTTGGGGTTGATTTTCTAGTGGAGTATCTTAATCGTGTTCTCTGTATTTCCTGAATTTGCATGTTGGCCTGTCTTGCTAGATTATGGAAGTTCTCCTGGATAATATCTCAAAGGGTGTTTTCCAGCTTGTTTCCATTCTCCTTGTCTCCCGCTGGTACTCCAACTAATCGTAGGTTCAGTCTTTTAATGAAGTCCCATATTTCTCAGAGGCTTTGTTCATTACTTTTCATTCATTTTTCTTTGTGCTTGTCTTATGTCTTATTTCAGTAAGGTGGTCTTCAAACTTTGATACGCTTTCTTCTGCTTGGTCATTTCATCTGTTGATACTGATATGGTTCTGATGAGTGGACAAACACCAGGGTTCTTTGTCCTCATGCTGGTTTAGATAAAACAACACAGATACATATGGAGTGGTTTCAAGGAGTGGAGAGTTTATTAGGCCAGAAAGAAGGGAGAAGGAAGAAGGATGAAGCTCCCCCATACAGAGACAGAGGGGAGCTCCAAAGCCAAAAAAGGAAGTCCCCAAGTGTGGTGTACACCAGCCTCCCCACCCCCAAGTTCGGTATGCTTAAGCCAATTCCAGCTGAGAGACTGTAAGAATCTGTGCCTTCCAGGGTTAGGACACTAGGCCCCGGTGGTGTGGGTTCGTGAGTGGAATTTCCCGATCCGTGGGTTGCACAGTTCTGTGAAAAAGCACAGTTTCCCCATCCAGGTAGCACTCTCACTCACCACCTCCCTTGGCTGGGGGGAGAGGGCTCCCCTGCCCCAAGTGACTCACAGGTGGGCTGCCACACCACACTGTTCTTCCTTCTCTCCATGGGTCATACCAGCCTTCTAGTCAATTTTGGTGACAGAACCTGGATACCTTGGCTGCTGGTGAAGGATTCACAAACTAATTACGGTTTTTTCAGTGGGAGCTCTGAGTGCCGCTGCTTCTAGTTGGTCATCTTGGCCTCACCCCAGTTTATGGATTTTTAATTAACATTTTGTTTAGTCTTACATTTTAAAAATTGCATGTAAGGATTTTACTTGATACGTTTTATTTAAGAAATCTTTTCTCATGCCAAGGCCATAAGTCATACTTCAATTTTTTTAAAAAACTTAAAGTTTACATTTCAAATGGAGATATTTAATCCAACTCAAATACATTATTGAATAATGAGTGAAGCAGAGATCAAAATTAATCCTTCTCCCTATCTGGACAGAGCCTGTGTCCCAATGCTTTCTACTGAATCTTTTGACCTTTTCACTTGATGCAAAATGCTTCTTCAGCATTTTAGTTTTCCAAATAAATTTTAGAAAAAAAATGTGTCTACTCCTGTCACAGCTCTTTAGTTTTGTTCAAATCTTATTATGTTTATAGAATAATTTGAGGGAATTGCTATCCCAAAGGTACAATGTCTTTTGACCTTGGGCATGATATATCACTCCATTGATTTACATCTTGTTTTATGTCCTTCATTAATGTTTTATCTACTTTGACACATATCTATCTTATTTTTATATATTTTTTTATTCCCAGGTAGCCTACATTTTATTTTATTGCATTGTATTTTTGCTATTAAGAATAGCTTAAATTTACACATTCTGATTGCTACTTATTTGTGTATAGAAGCATTCTCCATTTTTTAAGTTACAGACTGTAATGTCTTTGAAATCTTACTAATTGTATTATAATAAGTAGCCTATTGTCTCTTGGACTTTTTCTTGTCAACAACAATTCATCTGCAAAAAATTTCAGTTTTTTGTCTTTGTTTCCCTGTACTATATCTTTCATTTCTTTTTCATGTCTTATAGAGTTGGTTACTACCTCCAGAAAAATGTCAGCCAGAAAGTGTAATAGTAACCTTATTGCAATGCTGATTTTAATGCAATAATAACATAGTTTCACTGACAAGAACAGACGCTTGCTCTAGGTTTTGGATAGATATGTGTTATTAGCTTAGGAAAATTATTCTATCCTTAGATTATAAGAATTGTTAATTCATTGTTTCTTTTGTCTTGTTTTAACTTTACTGATTTTTTAAAATAAATCATGATTTGTGGTTTCATTTTCTTTTTCCATTTCAATCAAGATGATTATAAGTTGTCTCCTTTAATCTGCTAATATAATTAATAGTATTGATAGATATTTTCCTTCATTATTAAACTAATTTTACTTTCCTATGATAAATTGTGTTTGACTAGGATATGTTGTTGTTGTTGCTGTTGTTACTATTATTTTTTATTGGGGTAACACATCTATATGCTTGATTTGCTAGGTGTTATTCTGGATTTTTTTGTGTTTTTGTTCATAGGCAAGATTAAACTATAAATTTTACTTGAATAACTTGACATATATACCAGTGTAGGGGTGTGTGTGTACATATATATATATATATATATATATATGTATGTAGAGAGAGAGAGAGAGAGAGACTTAGATATACTTTATATATAAAATCTATTATATACAGATATATATATAAAATCTGATAAAATAGGATGTATCTACATTCTGACTGAATCAGAATATAAGTTATATATATTCAATCAGAATATAAATATATGTGTTATATATCCAATCAGAATATATATGACAAAATTATATATATTCAATACAGATATTCAAAAATTTTAAAAAATATATGTGTATATCCAATTCTTAATGTTACAAACCCCCTTGAAATTTTCAGTTTTGTACTGGAAGTTTTGAAAATTTTTCCTATGAGAAAATGTTGGAACTTGTTTTCTTTCCTAACAATTTGTCTATTTCATCTACATTTTAAAACGTATTATTATTAAAATGGTTCTTTTACTCTTTCATGATTTCCAAATTTGTAATATATCCTCAGTTATATTCCCTTTACTGTTCCAAATACTATTTACTTCTATTTTGTCTCTCTCTGTTTTTCTTTCTCTCTCTAATCAGTCATGCCAGATCTATGTCTATTTTCCCTCTAGCACAAGAGTGGCCACATGGTAGATACCTAAAATATATTTTTTGATGAACTGTCATTCTGAAAGGAAGAACACAGGGCTTGGCATGTAAGATTACCTGCCTGCAGTCAGGTAGCAGAAATGTGGCAGAGCTTCCAAGCTCTTCCTGTAATTATCACCCTATACTATATCCCAAATGGATTAAGCAAGGCCCCCTGTGATTCCCCCAGTCTAGTAGGAGAGTTTACTTATGTACATACGATACACAGTGAAGCAAGTCCTCCCATGGCCAATCAAAGGAGAAAAAAAAGGTGACTCCTAACTGGATGAAGTCTTCTTGGTGCAGATGACTTTTAACTAAGAGTTGGAGGTAAGGAATCCTATTATTTGGCCCATTGCAGCTCTTGGTTCTATGTGCTGTGAAGTCCTCTAGGGCTCAGGGACACTGTAGTCCAGAAAAAAAAAAAAAAAAAAAGCACACAGTAACCATACTGGTAACACCAAAATCAACCATGCATGCAACCCTGTTCCCAAAGATATGCAATATTCAGACAAGAGTTTGGGCAGTAATTCTAGTGGTACTTTAGGGAGGCCTTATGAGATGAGTTTGGAAGCAAAAAGCACAGTTGCTCGTTTGCAAGGAAAACATAAAGCAATATTGCTGCAGATTGAGCAACAGGAGGCTTAACAATCCATGAACTTCTTCCACGTGAAATGTTGATCTGCAGGCTAAATGCTCTAATTTATATTGTGATATATTGTGTTTTCTAATGTGTTCTTCGTGTGTGTGTGTGTGTGTGTGTGTATTGTGTGGATATTTATTTTTTTATCACATGTTTCCATGATTTTGCATTTACTATTCTTTCTGATAGAGCTACTGGTGCCCCTGCATTGCTTGGTGAGTTACTAGTAATTGTCCATACATTTTCTGAACCCTCAACTCTTTCAAGAAGCTCTCTCTGACATCCCAGTCCATAATGTGAGTGAGGGCTCTCTTCTTAGTGTTGCTCACAACTCTTGGAGCCTATCTCAGTGTACTGTATTTCTATGGCATGCTTGTGGGTGTGTTTTCTCCAGCAGACAGGAGCTTCTTAATGGAAGGAAGGGCTGCAGGTGTCATTTCTCTCTCCTGTGCTTTGGGAACATAGTGAGCCTTTGGCAATATGTACTGAATGCCCTAAACAAAGGACTGACCGCACAAGCTGATGGCACATGGCTGGTTCTGTTACAGAGGTTTCTAATCTGTGAAGGGTCCAGTTCCTTAGCCACACCTCAGTTATTTGTAAGGCAATGGGAATTTAATTTGTCATAGCTGGAGAGTGTCTCCCTTTGCAAAATATGGACTGCAGGAGAGAGTGAGAACTATCTTACCAGGGGTGACATCTTTTCTTTTTGAACTTGATTTTAAGTTAAGGACAGTTACAGGCAATTGGCCTCCTTCAGAGGCAGCTGCATGCCAGAGGGTTCAGGAGAGTCCCAGTCAAAGAGGAAACTCAAGGCACCAGCCCTTTACATAAGCCCTGCTGGATGACAACACTGTCCTCCTTTCATTCCACCCAAGGTCTAGGTACATATTGTCTCTCCAGTCCAGAATGCTCCCTGTCTGTCATTCCTCACACACACAAGCATGCACAGAACACACACTCATGAACATGTGCAAGTGCAGTCACAGAAGCAGTGCATGCATGTGCACACACACACACGCGCGCGCATTTCACCTACGTGGGGCCCTCTCCTTTTTTAGATTTCTGTCACTTCTTGTGGAAGACTTCCTCATCTTGGATATATGCTCTCCTGAAACTGTGCCTGTCTCTTTCAGATACTAATAAAAATATATATATCCAGTTTGGTAATTATAGGACCAGTGATGTGCTTATCTAGCAAAGGTCTGTCTTTACCTATAAACTGTAAACTCCCTGAGAGCAGACACCATCTCTGTTTTTGTTTTTAATGTCCTCTGCATAGTACAGTGTGTACTGGATGTTTAAAAGTTGTCAAATACATGTAAAATATTAATTATGTCCCTTCAGAACACTTATGTTGTAGTAACAGACTCATTCCTTTCTATACAATTAATAATGCATGAGCCACCATAGTAAAGGTATTCCTAGTCTCTATTCCAGGCAGAGGATGATGACTGCATGAGGACACTGTTTCAGAATTTTCTCCTAAACCGGGTACCAAGGCACATAAAGTCAGCCTCATTAATTTATAGTCACATCTCACTTCAGACCTCAAGGGAGATTACCAAATTTTATCAGCCACTTTAGCCTCCAGTATTAGCCAAACATCTTCCAATTATTTCCAAAATAGATTCTTCCTTCTTTGAGTGACAGCAATGCCTACCTTGGTTGGAAGGTTCCAGCCAACTCTCCCATCGATAAGTGGGGATTGCTGGCCTCCTCCTGCCATTCCCATCTTCAGCACAGAGCCAGAGACTGCAGAAGAGCGCAGGCTTGGGTCTAGAATGCATGGGCTTCAATCCCAGGTCCTCTGTGCAGGTCTTAGGGCTGAAATGCAGGGTTTTGCTGCACCAGGCTGTCATTGGTCCTTGGTCAAATGGGGGTGAATTCCTCTGTTGGAGGTCTGTTGACAGGATAACGTGGTGTAATGGATGTGTATGGTGATTAGCACATTCCTGTACTAAGCAGAAAGTTTCTCCATGAATGTTAGCACTAGAGTTGTTAGTATACGTGCTAAGTCATAAAACAGTATCACTCTTCAGCAGAGCTTTAAGTCATTTGACTGTGGTGGATTGTATTAATGTTCAGCAAATATTCTCTCTCCCCTTGACCCACCATTCCACTTTGGGCTTAGTCGTGTTTCCCATTTGGCCAACGGGATGTGATCAGACGTGATCAAGTAAGTGCTAGTTCAAGCCAAGTCTGTAAGAGGCTCCATGTGCTTCTGCTCATCTTCCTTGATCTGCCCACTGTGATGGGAAGAGCACTCCCCAGTCAGATGCTGCCTTTGCAACCTGGGACCTAAAAGGAGAGGCACCTGGAGCTGACATGAAGCGAAACCTGGCCAAGGCTGGCTGAGCCACAGCCAACACGCAAAGCTGGTGTGTTTGTAAACCACTCAGATTTGGAGGGTTGTTCATGATATCACTGCAGCAAAACCTAAGGCAGTAACCCATATTGAAACCAACATGCTGTCTCGCACTGGTGTACTTTGAAAGGCATGAGCCTCCTTTAGATGGGTAGGTTCAGGTGCTTTCTGCAAAATAACCAGTTGCCCGGCTCCAAACATTTATTTCTAAGCCGTTGTAACACACTCTTCTCTTTGGCCAACACCCATGTTGAATAAATCTTGTAACCTCTCTGAAATGCCACTGGTTTATAGTCTCAGGGAAAAAACACATGTTGAGCTCAAATTTGTGATTATCCTGAGTGTTATATAGAGGGAAATACGAGGAACCCATCTCAGAATATGAAGATTGGGTCAAGTTTCTCATATCAGAGTAAAACATTCAGAATACATTAAAAGTTCCATTCCGTAAAAGGCAATTATAAAAGCGGGGAAGGGAAGTCCAAAGAAACCCTTTTAATGCCTATAATTTTTTTAGTACTTACATGTCCCATTAAAAAGAAAAATGACATTAAAATAATTGTAAAGGTTTTGGCTTAAGCCCATTGACATAAGGAAATTCCCTTGCTTAGAATCAAGTTTTCATTGTCTGGCTCAGCTTGCATTAGGAATGGACTTCTGTGGAGATCCAATCTGGTAATTTGGTTCCAGCTAAGAATGGCCATGCTGAAATTATTATGGCACCAACCTTCCCATAATGGGCCCTACGTGGCTCTTAGCCTTGTAAGTCTCATCAGGACCTTTTGGATAGAAATAGGCCAATTTTTTCCCTGCAGTCACTCTATTTGGGGTTTGTCTCTGCATGTTTTCCTGGTATCAGTTCTGGCCTGTTAAGATTTTTGGCCTTTGTTATAGAAATGTATAGATGTTCTAGCTCAGGTCCAAGTCCCTGATTGACAGAAAGATTTGTAATTTTTTTTTCTGTTGTTCTTCATTTCTCTTTATGTTCTAGTTTTCTTGTCCTGGTTTTAATCAGATTTCACACCTAAGAAGTAGGCACTGGAGTCTTTTGGTGGGCCATTATCTGTTACATTGATAAAGCAATTAATCAGTTAAGTAACAAGTTGTTGAGGGGGAAACTTGGTAATTCAGTTACTATGTTTCCATGTAATGGTTGGCGTTCCTCCTGTCACTGTGGCTGTTTTGCCTAGAGAGCTGCCCGAGACCAACATGTTCCTGGCTACCTGTCAGGCAGCCGTCAAATGGTAATGATTTCCCATCACTGCCAAGCAGGTTCTAGATTTGAACCAATGACCTAGGAAGAAAGTCTCCACAGCCTATTACCAAATTAGCCCCTGAGCCCTTTGCTTTCCCAACAAACACCCTTTCCAATAAAACTTCATTTTTGCCGTTGGACCTGTCAACATGGCTACAAATCCCTGAAGGGTGAAATTAATTGAACTACAGAGTTGGGCAAACAAGCTCAGAAGTGAACTATTCAGAAATAGAAGCCAATATTTCAGACATTGGTCCATTCGGAAAAAATGGCCTTGATTTCCCTCTTGCGTCTTGGGAGTGGGGTTGGGGGTGGGAGAAAGTACACAGAAGTGGTCATACAGTTTACTATTCCAAAGTGTCATTTTCTTAGGGCTTCAAGTAGATTAACACAGCATGCTAGGGGCTGAGACTCCTAGAGATTAAAAGCTGAATCACTCTGGAGAATCTTTATTCACATGACCAGGTTACCTGGGAGTTTCAGCTTGATTGCATTAGGAAAAGAGTTTCATAGCATTTCAAACCTTTTTTTTTAAAGTTTTATCTTTCAGCTATGAACCCACTATGAGTAGCAGAAACTTCCTGTGGTAGGAAACAGCTTATCTCTTAAATTCTATCCCAGCAACATCTGCATAGTTCAAACCTTATTGGAGAGCCAACGTATTTCTCTTAAATTTTGATAATCTTTGTTGTGAACCAACACAGGAAAAAAGCTAGATATTATATAAAGCTAAATGGAGCACATTCGCTTAACTTGAAGGAAGGAAGGTGCCGTAGAGAGTGCGTGGACTGTGTGTGCATACAGAGTCCGTAATAGCATATCTGAGCCTCTTTGACCGGCCCTAAATTTCCAGTGTCAATTTCCTGAGGCCTTATATCCACACAGAAGGTACAAACGTGTTTAACTATGACTAAAAGTATCTGCATTTTATTACAGAATGCAGTTCAGCCTTCTATGAAGGTTAAACAAGCAAGGGAGAAGTGAGGTTTGGAAAACGGTCAAGACAGATGCAAGTCAACAAAGATACCATCTTGAAGTGTCAAAAGTTAAAAATAACTCTTTATGAGTGAGACTCCGTCTCAAAAAAAATAACTCTTTATGTATATTCAATTCATCTATTAAACAAACATATATGTGCAACCTGCTATGTGGAGATGATGTATCCTACGCTCAAAGTCCCAGGGTCACATTCTGGTTTTCTTTTCCAACTGTGTAACCCTAGACTTGTTACTGAAGCTTTCTGAATCTCCCACTACCCCCATCTATTAAATGTGAATGATAATACCCTCGATAGGAGATGATTGTATGGGTTAAAATAGATGTGTAATGGACCTACTGTGGTAACTATCATATGGCAGGCACTCAGTAAATGGCTATTGCTGCATTAGTAGTGTAAATATCATTACTCTAATAATGATATTATCATTTAAGTTAGCAAATTAATATTAGTTCTTATGCCTTAAAAACTTACCCCTGACACAGGCTTCTGGGTTATAGGAAACTCTTCAGCTCGCCAGTCAAACTAAGGGCATTTAACTGCAAGCGTTCATGATTGTCCACCCAAGAGTCTTATCTGATCACTTTAGGGAATGTCAGGAGTGCCAGTGTCTTAACACCCTGAGAGCATCCATGATAGATGGAAGTTGGTGGATAAATACCTTCCAGCTTCCTTGCTCTGGACCAGTAATTCTGAAGTGTGTTCAACTCAGTGTCACAGAGATCCCAGTAGGACTAAGCTCCAATTGCTCACATAAAAAACCTACACTTCCATGCATGTACCCTAATATAGCTTGCTTGCTTCCTTCCCCATTAAACTTGCCCAGTGCATCTGAGAACACATCCCAAAGAAGTCATTTGCACTCAAATCCTCGTCTCTAGTTCTACTCCTGCTACTTCTGACCGAAGATACTTGTGTTGAGTATAGACCTCATCTTGGAACTATCAGCCTGGAGTTACCATGTGAGAATCAACTGGATCTCAAATCAGCCCAGGCAGTTCAGTATCTTACTTTATGACTTCAGGGTTGTATTTGTATTTGAAAGCAGTTTGTTTTCTCTGCTTAATACACTGAATACATACAACTTGCTTTTTCCTGGCCACAAAGGCTTCTCCTTGGTCTCAATTTAGCTACTCTGGAAGACGTGCGATTATTTCTTGGAGCCCACACCTTTAGCACCCAAAGATCTATTGGACATGTACACCACATCCTATAGTTTAAGTAAAACCATCCCAGACTCTTACCTTCCAAACTCAGTGGAAACCTATCCAGCCAATTAACATAGTATAGTAGCAGATAATGTTACTAATAGAAATATAAAGTATCCATTTGAAGCTCTTTTCTTTATTCATGGAGCATGCCGGGGATACAAACAGTTTTCCAAATGTTTTCTTCCTTGCATAATCGTAGGAAGAAGAAGCAAAATAATGACCCAGAAAAACTGAACACAGGTAATCAGGTTCATAATTTATGACAAGTGAGTTTAATGGTGCACAAATTAGAACTATTTGACACACCAAGACTGCCACTTTCTCTAACGGCGTTGCTAAAGAAATGCATTTTCAATGACCTCACAGTTTTTGTTTTAAAATAATTATTGCTCTTTGCGTGTGTAATTGTGATCTGGGCAATTAGAACATAATTCCTCCCTTGGTCTCTTTCCTCTGCACTAGGTAACACAACAAAGCAGTAGTCACGGTTAAAGAAATGCACAGCAATAGCAAACTGACATAGCATCTTGATTTTAGTTCACATTAGGGAATGAAAAATGCGTCTTGAATTTGTGTCAAAGACCTTGCTTTATGCACAAACTGTCTTGATGTGACCTGAACTAAGCAATGTAACCTCAGCTACCTCCGCTCTCAACTTCAACAGGGAGAAAGACTGACTTCACAGGACTGTCATGCGTTTCAATGAGACAAAATAGGAATAATCACTTTGTCAACAACATACAGAGTAGATACAAGTCAGTTAATGTTATTATTGTCTCAGCTGATATTTAAGAGCTAGGAAAGGCAGATTTATGCTTCCTCTTCACAGATGAGAAACTGAGAATTAGAAAGGCTAACTTATTTTGACAAGAAATGTCAGAGGTCAGACTTGAACCCTGGATCCTTCAGTTCTAGATGAATCTTCTTTCTTCTACAACAGTGTTCTTGGAGCTTTTCTGAGTGCTAGAATGCTTCAAGAGCTTGTTAAAAAATGCAGATTTCCACTGCTCCCTCCCCAACTCTCACTCCAAAGATTCTGATTCTGTGGTTTTGAGATTCATTTTAGGAATCTGCATTTTTAATAAACACTTCAGATAATTCTGATGCAGGAAATCCATGCATGGAACACATTTCTAGAACAATTAGCTGTTATGACACATTGTCTATCAGGATTATGTTAAATGGTGAGAAGCCTTTGGAATTAAAGAAACTTTCTCTTGATTGGTATCAGGAAACTTGATAATTATTATTACTGATAATAATGACAGTACCATTACTTGAGTTCTTAATAGGTGCCAGTCCCTGTGTTAAGTGTTTGATGTGCATTATCTAAGTGGATCCTTATGAAGTCCTGGTGGCCCCTGGAATTGTACAACCCCACAAGGTACTATTACTCTCCCTGTTTGATATTGAAACATCAGATCTAATCAGTTTCCAGTGACTATCTAATAAAGAGCAAATAAAGGACTTGAACCCCAATTTTCTAAACTTCGTACTCATGTAATTAGTCATTCTCTTCTATAGGGAACAAATAAATGAGGGAGGGGAAATAATTCTGTGTGAACTGAGTCTCTCATCCTGACAAAGTCACGCCACAGTTGAACAAATTCGGACAGCTATGGCTTAACCCTACATGCATTATTTAATCTAGTTTATTCCAATAGTGACCCTTTCATTGTCAGGGATTCAGCTCTGTGGTATCAGGTCCCAGGAATAGGATGGAGTATTAGTTTTCAACTGCTCAATAACAAATTACTCCAAATACGGCCGTTTAAAACAACAAACATGTATTATCTCACACAGTTTCGGAGGATAAGGAATTCAGGAGTGGATGTTGCTAGCTCAGGACCTCCCAGGAGATGCACTCAAACTGTCGGCTGGAGCTGCAGTCATCTGAAGGCTTGAGGAGGGCTGGCGTATCTGTTTCCAGAATAGGGAGAAACCCTATACATGTATTCTGTTTTGAAGATCTCTCTAACTTGAAGATCTGGAAGGAGATCTGGGAACTTTCATGAAAGCTTTAGCTCTTGAATTGACATAAGGTTGGAGACAGCAGAACGCTTTTCTCAGGTATAGACAGGACAATGTTCAGGGCTCGCCATACATCATAGAGGTAGAAATAAGAGACAGGAGTTGATCTGCCTTGGCAGTAGAATGCTTGTGGTTTATAGTTACTAAGGGAGGGATAGTCAGTCAATGTAGGACTGAATCTAGGTTCACCATCTACAGGGTTTATGAACTTGGAAATACCTCTTAAAATCTGGAAGCTTCAATTTCCTCTTCGGTAACATGGGGACAGTCCTGTCACCTACTTACCTCAAAACTGTGGTTTGAGGATTTCTTTGAGCTACAGCATGTAAAGTTTTGAGGTTAATGCCTGGGGCAGAGTAAGTACTAAGCTAACATAGAGGATAATACAGTCTTTGTGCCTCTATTTCCAAGCCTTAAGGGAACATTAAGTCCTAGTTTGAAGACCTTTATCATTTTATTTAAGAATCTTGGATTGGTTCGAAGTTTAAAAACAAAAGAAAACACACACACAGCAGTACCATTTTAAAAAATATTGTTATATAAGGAGAACAGAGCCCCAGTTCATTCTAGAGAACTTGGAAAAGGTAAAACACACACACACAAAATACAAAATGGAGAAGACAACCTCAAAGTACTGGGGCCTTCCTGTCTCTGACACTGTGATGTGGATCTGACACTACACTGTAAACATATGTGTTAGTTTCCTAGACATCTTTTGAAATGGCTCAATGGTAACTAATGAGATGAACGAATCTTGTGTTGTCCTCTGTCTTAAAGATACGCCTGCTCTCAGCAATGGGGTTTTCAAGACCAAAAGATGACTTTAGGTAATTTCAAACAATTTTGCCTTATGTAAACCCAAAATACACACACTTGGAAATATGAGTTAAGCTCATTTCATATGTAAAAATTCCCATAGCTGAATCAAAACATGACCTCTTTCATTCTTCTTTCCAATGTCTGGTACTAACCAATTAAAGATTCTCCCTACCTTTGCAAAGTAAACATGTTCTCATGGGAGGGCATCTTGAGTGAGCTGAGGAACCGTCTATCTAAGTCCTGAGAATTGTCCAGTAACAGCAAGCTCTTGGTAGATGTCACTCTTTTCCAGGGAGAAGAACATGACCTTCATGCATTGGGGATCCCAGTCTAGAGGAGTTCTTACCGGTGGAAGAGACTCAGTGTCCCCAAATAGGAAGCTTTGGATTTGGCATAACCAGAGCTTTTCTGCACACACTTTTGTTGCTCACTCCTTTTGTGGGAAAAGTCTTAACAGTCTGCTCCGCCTGTTAGCAACTCATTTATTTTCTAAGCCACAGTGTAGCACTTAGTGGGCTTGGCTTTCTTTTGCATCACTACAATTAGTTGTATGTTTCCCTGTCTCTTCCAGGCTGTAAACACCCTGAGGACAGGGCCGGGGTATAAGAGGTTTTTCTGTCTTACTCAGTCTGCAGAAGTGCACTGGATTAGCCTGGTGTAAGCAGCATGGACAAAGGCTGTCAAGAGAATAGGCTCCAACTCCCAGAGAGTGAAACCACTTAAAAGAAAGCAAGAAAGAGAGGATGTGGAGGAAGAAGAGAAAAGAGACAGGGAGGAATAAAAATCATTTGTTGCACTCTGTGGCTTTTTCTACAATGAATCCTATTAATATGGCCATCTCATCATCTTGTTTATTTCTTTATTAAACTTAACACATCTATAACTGTACTTAGCAACCCGTTTACCAGTTTCCTGCATTAGAAAGTGAGTTCTATAAGGGTGGGAATTTTGCCCCAGCCCAGTAGATTCTGAAATGGTGTTTGTTGAATGGGACAGACTCAAAGATGTTTGAATGCATGGATGAATTAGCTCTAAAATTTTTCTTCCCAGCTGAATGGGGCCGTTCTAGCAAAGCCTCTCTGAAGAGCCTGGCTTAGAGTAAGGAGTGCTTAGGGTCACATGATTCTGATGGCCAAACCCACCAAAACTCTCCTTACCTGGGCAGGGTCCTCAGGGGAAGTGACCTCCCCAGACCTTGTGTGTTATAAACCCAGATCACAGTGAAGAGAAAGAACCGACAATGGCTGACAACCCTTCTGGAAATTTAACGTGAAATATAAATAATAGAAACTCCAAACTGCCACTGCTCAGAGGTTCAAGAATCTGCAGTCAGAGTCAACAAGGCTGCTTTGCAGAAATACGTGTCCAGTTCTTATCTCTCTACAAACAGTCAAGGAGTACAGTTCCTCTGGACTTAGGATGATGACAATTGAAATAGAAGCTAAGGACATTATTTATTCCTTGACATCGGAAGCATGTCACAAGTGACCAATTTTCAGAACTGACTTTGGTGGCATGTTGGGAAAAGTTTGTCCTCACTACAGTTTCTGTTTTAGTTCTTGGCGTTTTCAAGTATCCAATTAGCCTTCCCTTCAAAGCAAAATTTAAACAACAACTACACAAACCAACACAAAACCCTTACCATTCACTTTTTCTGTGTCTGGATATTTCTCATTTCAAAAGGATCCTTAGCTGGAAAAGAGGAAAGGTACGTATGTGGTTTGTCATGTTGTTACGGACAGGCAATGTGATGACAGGAAGGACAAAGGTCACGGGATTCCAATTACCCCACATAGTAATTCATCCATTCATTGAAAAAGGTCTTATGCAGCTGAACTAGATGATGGGCCTGAGCTGGGCACTGAGGAATCATTTGTTCCTTCTTAGGCCAGATGTTGTGCTAGGTTCTGATGATGCAAGCACCATGGTCCAATGCGTCTAGTAGGAGAAACTGGCTTTTATCAAATACTTACCCAGCTAGGTTTATAGCTGTAGACAAGGATGCTGAAGCAAAGAAATGAGGTGTTACGGGTGCATGTAACCTGGCTGCTCACTATGTGTGTTATGTGGAAGGAGGAAGGCATGGGGATGAGAGTAAGCACAGCATCCGGGCAGTGGGAAGTGCATGTTCAAAGGCGGGGACCAGGGGAGCATGGCCTGACCGTGGAATGAGAGCAGGCTGATTTAGCTGTGTACAGTGAGGTGAAAAATGGGGCATTGCATTCTACTGGAGAAGTAGGCAGGGCCAACACCAGTAGAGTGTCTTAGGTCAAATGTGAGGAGTTGGTCTGCCTCCTTAAAGGTAGCTGCAGATTGTGTAGTACTGGGCTTGCAGCATAGCATAGAAGACAGAAATCTGAACCGTTAGCCAGAACAAACTATGCTGTCATGGAAGAATGGACCAGGGATCTGGGAGGGCACTACAGAGGCCCTAAGTACCCAATCCTGTGATGTGGTCTTGAGCAACTTCACCAACCTCCTGCACCTCCGAGAAGGTTATGGGGTGATATGTGATCTCATGGAAGCATCCTTATCTTCTACCTTTTTTCCCCATTGTCCTTTCACAGCCGTTTGAGAGGAACACGTTCATGTTTACTGGGAATCATTTTGTCTTTACCTGGAGCTTGCACCTTTGTTAGGTCCTACCTTTTCTCTCTAGAGTCAACTATGTCTTGACGTTTCTGGCCATGTACATTCCAGCTCTCCTAAAATAATGAAGGGCCCAGGGCTGAGGGCCCTCACTGTCAGAGGGTACACACACTCAAAAAGTAAATGGCTACTTATTTAGAAGTTCTCGATTTGAGTGGAATCTCAGCTAGAAACACTATTAACCTCTGGAAATCTAACCAAAAACCTATTTATATACACATGGGCTGTTTTGCTTTGTTTTGTCTTGCTAGTATATGAGTGTGCATGTCTGCCCTTTGCTGTAACCCTCTGAGCAGAGGTTGTGAGTCAGTTAAGATTTGGAGCTTATAAAGTTGGATTCTTTAAAAGTAAAATAATAATTGCAATAATAATAAAGAACTGGTCTCCCCGCCCCGCCTCAACAACTGGGTTGTCTACATGATTATGAGTGGGTACATTTTGATTTTTCAAGCTTGCTGCAAATGGGCCTGAATTGGACTCGATTTCCCGTCGTAATTGCTTTCTGCATGAAGAGGTCTTTTCCAGAACTGTCTGCGACCGCTGTTTTAATGGGAAGCTTGTCTATTTGTATGTTAATAATTTCCTCCAAGTTATTGGGCTTGTTGACGGAAAAGCCCAAGTCAGATGCTTTCCTATTTTCAGGGTGTACTGTTAATCTCAGATTTTTTGTGCAAACAGAAAGCTGTTTCAACCTCCTCTGCTCTAAACCCTCTTGATGAAAGCATGAGGAATGACAACAGGCTTCCTTTCATGAAACATGGTTGTGCTGATATACATTTAACTGACTGGCTCAGTGGAACCTCGGTGCAGGTAGCTCCACAGGTGAGTCTCACAGGTTGCTTCACAGGTGAATTTGCTGGGGAGAACGCCATCACGGATGAATGTCTTCACGCAGCTGCTGAACTACCTAGGCTTTGCTGAGAAAGGTCTCCCGTATCATGTGAATGGGCCTGCACTTGTGGGGTGTGACATTGCAGCAGAGGAATCCAGGAGAGGAAACCAAGGACTCAGTGCTAGAAACGGAACATGCCAGCCTTGAAATCCAGACTCTACAAGCAAGTAACAGTGTAGCACCCAACAGCTACAGCCTCTCTGATTTTCAGTTTCCTCAGTGCTTAAAAAAAATGACAGCAATCATTCTCTCATATTATTTATCTCTTCTGTATTGTGGGGTTTAATCATATAGTATCCATGAAGATACTTAATGTCCAGCAAATGACAAGCCTCCAATACATCGTTGTTAAAGCTCAGACACTCTGAATCTAGTCTTCATAATTCACTCATTTATTGCTTGATCCGTAGGGCAGGGATTTTTGTCCTTTTTGTTTTCTGTTGCTTCTCCCCAGTACCTAGGACAAGTTCATGAACATAGTAGGTGCTTAATAAGTAGTTATGGACAAACTGCCTAACGAGTTTAGTCATCACAGGTTTATTGACTATCTGTGGTGTCCCAGCACCTTAGAAATGAAAATATGCTGTTCTTGTTCCTGAGAGCTCTTGACCTTTGAGGGATGACAGGTAGGCGGAGGTTGGCAGAGAGCGGAGATATAAATAAGTAATGACAGTAGTGTGGAGTCTTTTAAAAGAATGGCCCAAGAAGCAAGCGTCTAAATCAGAATCACCTGGAGCATGTGTTAAAAACATAGATTCGTTGGCCCCAGGCAAGATTTATGGAATCAAAACACCTAGGAGATGGGCCCTGGGAATCTTCATTTTTAAGAAACATCTCAGACAACTCTCATTTTCATTTCTGTTTGGAAACTTTTGCAGAGGTGCGTGCTGAGAGTTGGGTTTGTGTTATTGCAAGTTTCTGTGGCAGCTGCAGTCAGGGTTAAGGGGAGTGAGAGAAGCCTCCCTCGGGGAACTAAGGCTTGAAGGATGGAGAAGAGACTTCCAGGCGAAGAAGGGTGTAAGGACGTCCTACTACAGGGAAAGGCACAGACCCCAGACAGCACCGACCCCTCCAGAAAATGTGCGCAGAGGAGACCTGAACAATCGAGTAGAAACAAGGGGTGAGTATAATAAATTCAGATTCTTGTCCAGGCGCGGTGGCTCACGCCTGTAATCCCAGCACTTTGGGAGGCCGAGATGGACGGATCATGAGGTCAGGAGATGGAGACCATCCTGGCTAACACGTGAAACCCTGTCTCTACTAAAAATACAAAAAAAAAAAAAAATTAGCCGGGCATGGTGGCGGGCGCCTGTAGTCCCAGCTACTCGGGAGACTGAGGCAGGCGAATGGTGTGAACCCGGGAGGCGGAGCTTGCAGTGAGCCGAGATCGCGCCAGTTCACTTCAGCCTGGGCGACAGAGTGAGAGTCTGTCTCAAAAATAAAAAATAAATAAAATAAAATAAATTCAGATTCTCTAAAGCAAATTTTGTGAATGAATAAATAACATAACCAGATCTATCTTGAATAACAGCAATCATGTGGATTAACTCAAATGTATGTATAAGGCTGAATTGACAGTATTGCAAAGGCATGTAAGGGAAGTGTGATCTGGCAGATGCCTCCGCTGAGCATACAGGGATCCCTTAACCGACACCGTGAGCCTAAAGCATTCTGGGAAATATGTGGATGGTTGCATTGAAGATGATCCCTAAATCAATACAAAAGGAAACTGAGTCAGAAACATGGGAAGAGAACTGTGAATTCATAAATAATTTCTTGCAAAGGCAATATTTGCATTTTTTAGATTCCTTTCTATTCATACTTTCTTTGAATCCAATTTTCTATTCTCTCCCTTTTTTTTTTTTTTTCCCCTGAACACAGCCCAGGGCTCAGCATCTGTCAAATGTGGTTTTAGGGTGGTTAGACCTGAGAGGCAGGATTTCGGCGGGTGCAGAAAAGGCTAAAAGTCCAGGGTTTGCCAGTCACAGCCCTGGCTGAGTCCAAGGTCTAGAATCTAGAATCGCCCAACGTCCTCATTTTATTGTGCATTAAGTGTGGATAATAAGAAATATCTCCCAGAGCTATTTCAAAGGTTGGCTGATAGAAAGTGTATAAAAAGTTTGGCATACAGTGGGTGCTTGGTGAAGGAGGGATAAATAACGGGATGGTGGCAGTGACAAAAATCGTTATAAAGATCATTTCTTTCTTGCCCTGGGTAGCTGAGCCCAGAAGCCTCCTTGATCACATTTTTGCTTGGAAGAATTTTGGCTTGGAATAACCCAAACTGGGAGGTTCACCCCAAAAGCTGTGTTCAGGGACCAGCTCCCTTGGTTCACAGCTCCTGTGCAATGGCAGAGGCTTGTCATTCTAGTGACTCAGCTTCTGGCTTCTCCACGGGGTGGCCAGCAGGAAGCAGGTGCAGCTGCAACCTCTCCCCAGACCTGGCCTGGCTCTTGCAGCTCCTGCTTCAGCCCAGGGGAGGGGCCACCTCCTCCTACTGGGAAGTTCTCAGGGAGAAGGCCAGATCTGGCCCCCACGGCCCCTGCACTGAGCGGCAGCCCAGAGAACCTCATCCTGTTTGACTCATGGCAACTGGTGGGGCATGTCATGGGTGCACGGGCATTCAAAGGAAAGGGGGCCTGTCGTGACAAAACCGTGCACTCACTGCTGAGTCACCTCCTGCAAGGCCCAGCCATCCTTGCCTCTCTTCTGCTCCTAGCCTCCCCTCTGGACCCAATCGTGCCCATTTCTGGGAAGGCATTAGGCAACAGATTGCCCAGACACACTGGAGCAACAGCACCCCAGGAAGAGTTAAACAGTGATCCCAGGCCTTAGGCAACTTCTTGGCTTAGAGCCCCAACTGTACTTACATGTTTGCTGTCTACAGACCCTTGAATGGGATTGGGATTGGGAATTGGGTTGGGGGTGAAAGATGACACATAAGGTGGTCAACTTGTCTGACTCGCCCGGCACTATTCCACATTTAACACAGAATAGTCTATGGTCCCAGGAAGCCCCTCAACCCTGAGAAAACAGAGGCAAATTGGTCATCTTAAAGAAATTAGGGTACTAGAGAAGACAGGTGTCCTGACCCCAGAGTTGCTGCCTGGAGAGGATACTCGGATGCCTATGATTTCTGTGTTTGAATACTGCCTGTGTACCTGGCATGTCTGTATATTGTGTGTCGCAAGGACGACTATCCCAAGAGGCAGGTCGTATAATGATCCCCATTTTACCAGTGAGTCAAGTGAGTCAAGGATGGTTTGAGCAACTTCGTGAGGTCACAGGGGTGGGAGTGCCAGGGTCAGCGTGTGAGTCTCAGCAGCCTGGCTCCAGACCGAGTCTGCCCACACTTTCCTGCGTTGACTGCCTAGGTACACACACGCGCGCGCACACACACATATGCATGCACAGACACAGGCACACAGATACCCAGATACACAAACACACACACAGGAACAGACACGCACAAAGAGATACACACAGATACATACACAAATAGATACACACAAACATACACACAGACACATACACAGTGAAGCACACAAACACACACGTTCAAACACACAGACACATACCACACACAGACACACGTGAGCACCTACTTAGACATGCATGACACAAATACACAGACACACACCACACACAAAGACACATAGACACACAAAGACGTACACAGACATATACACAAATATACCAAGACAACAAATACAAACACACACAGACACACACACACACAGACACATACACACTTAGGGCCTGCGTGGCACCATGTTGGCAGGAAGCCTCTTTTCAAAACAGCCTAGTTCAGCTGTCAAGAGTAACTGAAAAGAAACAGATCTTTGCTTCTCGTGCCTGGAGAAAACGGAACAGGGCCCAGTCCATAAGCACCCTTCCTCCAATGCCTCTCTCTCTCTCCTGACCCTGATTCACCCTGCAGCCCTTGGCTTTCCAAACTTGCGAAACTCTTCCCTTTCTCCTTTTCATCCCTGTCTTTTTTCTTCCTTTTCCTTTTACTTCCTTTTTACCCCTTTACCCTGTCCCCTAGAATACAGTGGAAGGCAGCAGCCTTTCTTTCCTCTCTCTCAGAGCTTCTCCAGCCTCTTCTCCTGAGCCTACCTACTAGCCTGGCACAGGACCCAGGAGTCAGGATCCAGGACCCAGGACCCAGGACTCAGGACCCAAGACCCAGGACCCAGGACCCAGGACCCAGGACCCAGGATACAGGACTCAGGACCCAGGACTCAGGACCCAAGACCCAGAACCTCTTTGCTACAGCTCCCTCCCCCACATAGCTGAAATTACAGACTTTCCCTGCCAGGACACCTGGAGCCTGGAATATCCCTTCAGAGTCCGTATTTGCATCTCCATTTCAAACCTGCTTGCTCACTCCTGGTATTTGCGCTATTACATCTAATGTCTGACTTTTTGCCTAATTCTTCAAAGGAATATTCAGCTCATTTTGGTTACTTAATGGTAAATTTTAGCTCCTTCTTGGGCCAGTGTTCTCCACCCTGAGTGCACCTTAGAACCAACCACCTGGAGATCTTTTGAAACCCGTGGTAGTCCCAGGTCCATGTCACACGGCTTGACTCAAAGAGTCTCGGATGTGGGCTTCCTGGTGGGTGTGATACACAGTGATATCCATGGAGATTGCTGTACTCAAGCCAGAGAGTGCACACTCAAGTCCAGGATCCCTGAGACCACTCAGTAGGAAATAAATTCAGTCATACCCACAGCATGTTGATATGCACAGCCGTAACTATGAGAGAAAAGACACACAGGGCGGGTTTGCTTGACATACATTTGCTGACTACCTCCTGCATGTCAGACACCATTTCAGGTGCTGGGATGACAAAGATTTGTACAACGTATTCTCGGCCCTTATGTAGATGAGAGCCTGGGCAGGGAGGTGAGCATGTGAGCAACAGCAAGAACAAAACATGAGGGTTTAGTGTGATGACAGTCTTGGTGGATCATGGGATCCCAAGACCATGGGAGAAGGCTGATGGGACAAGTCAAGGGACGCTTCTGGAAGCAGAAGGTCCAGCAGGATGGACCAGGCATGCTGGGTCCTGCAGCCCCACCTCAGAAGAGTAGTGCTGATGCATTCACCAGCATGCTCCAACATCCAGTCCTCAGGGTCAGCACCATGAGGAGAACCCACAAGCAGTGCCTGAGACACACAGGACCCCCGCTCGCTGCAAGTCACAGACTTGGAGGATGAAACTCCACCTGCAATTATTATCACCGAGAAGTCCAGGGCATTATGGAATCCTAAAAGAGGAGGGTGAATAACAGACAGAGGGGATCTCAGAGGACCTGAACTTTAAGGGGAAGGGTCATGATTCAGATGGAGAACATACACAGAGTAGTCACATGCCAGGCCAAGGGAACTGAGCCACAAGGAAACCAAGGCATGAGCAAGGATGCAGAGTCAGGCGCAGGGAGGGACCATGGCACTGGCATGTGAGGGAGGAATGCAGATGGCCGAGTGGCCCAGGTCCAAAGTATGGAGGGGCCCAGTGAGGCCATCTCTGTTTGGGGGTCTTACTCCACTTCCTTTAGATGATGAGGAATTAAAGACAGTAAATGCTACTGTCTCCATTCCTGGAAAGTCAGCAGAAAGGCATATTTTGAATTATCCATTAGACAGGGGAGCTTTCCAAACATTTTTTACTAAAGAATGAAATCGCTAAACAACAGAAAAGTGTTTTTGTATGAAACCTTTACTAAATACCCGTTACGTGCCGAGTGCTGGGCCAAACCTAGGTGAAGGTAAGGGGAGCTCAGGAGATGGGCCCTGTCTCCAGAGCCCCGACCCTCACGGGGAGGTGAATATTGATGGATGAATCAACATTTAATGACTAAGGTAAAGGATGCCAGGTGTCCTGAGGAGGTGTCCTGAGGAGGCTGTGGATAGAAGCGACTGAGGTTGTTCAGGCAGGGTTGGAAGGACAGAAGGAGCCAGGAGGATGGCTGGAAGGAAGGAAGGATGCTGCAGTTCAGATCTGAAGGTTGAAATGATGTGAGCCAGGTGAGGGGAGGGCACACATTCTGTAGGCAAATGTGGGCTGGGTGCAACTTCCCAAGGCAGAGGGACTGTGCCTCTTCTCCAGTCTCTCTGTCTGTCTGTTTCTCTCTCAATCTCTGTCTCTGGCTCCATCTCTTTCTATCTCTCTTTCTCTCTGTATGTGTGTCTCTGTCTCTGTGTGTCTCTCTGCGTCTTACTCTCCCCTATCTCTCTCCCATTCTTTTTTTCTCTCAATCTCTCTCTGTCTGTGTATCCATCTCTCTGCATCTGTCTCTTCCTTTGTCTCTCTCTCTCTCTCTCTCCTCTTTCTATGTCCTCCTTTTTCCCCCTCCCTTTTTACAACTTTGTTACCTTGAATAAAGTGAATATCCATATATAATTATAAGGAATAATACAAGAGGCCTTTATGCCTTTACCTACTTCTCTCCATTGTAACATCTTACATAACTGTCCTATAATATAACAATCATGAAATTGACATTGATGCAATTCTCTCACTCTTTAAAAAAAAAGTACGCACAAATAATAAAAATAATAATAAATAATAATAAAACCACCACTTTATTATCAATAGCTCCAGCATCAAGGTAACCAGTTAAATAGCCCTCAGATAAATCTGTCTCTCTGGGTAAGGGCATGTATGCAGGTACATATATGTATGCATGTATGTATATAAGCATATATATATGTATATCATTTGAAAAATACATTTAGTTGTATCTAACTCAAATTTGGAATTATTAAATTATTAACTAAAAAAAGTCTCTTCACTTCCCTCTTTAAGGAAAATTAAGTCTAGCTTCAGAGTATTGAATTGAATATTGAGTACCCCAAGGACATGAGTGTTTGGGAGGGAACCTGTAATAATTATGTTGAACAGCTTTGTCAGTTTTGGGAAGAAAAGGGATAGGAATATTTTTTCCTTTTTATTAAATTCCTGTTTGGCACTGGAACAGTCATCATTTTATAACAATTCCGTGTCATCCCTCTATTGTCTTTCTATGAGAGTCTCACCTCCCTCAGGATTTTTGGAAATAGATTTCAAGGAAATGGTAGTCAGTGCAATGCCTTGTCTTACATGCCAATATATTTTGCTTCTTGCTACAGGTTCAGATTCTAAGTAAAGATTTTGTCCTGTGATACAGTTAGCTCCATTCTTTTTTCTGTCAGGAGAAAAAAGATTGAAAAAGAGAAAGCAAAATGGAAAATGTGAATTAATTCACAGGAAAGTTACAGAAATATTTACAAGAACCAAATTCGGAGTGAGTTTTCATAACACACAGGCAATGTAGGCAGGCAATCTCACAATAGATGCAGTTATGTGGCACCTACGAGGTGCTGACCATCAGGCTAGAACCTCCAAAAATAACTTGACAAACTTCTTCATCAAACATAAAAGTTACAAGGCTGGGCACAGTGACTCATGCCTGTAATCCCAGCACTTTGGAAGACTATGGCTGGATGCTTGCTTGAGCCCAGGAGTTTGAGACCAACCTGGGCAAGATAGTGAGACCCCTGTCTCTACAACAAATAAAAAATTAGCTAGGCATGATAGCTGCTTGGAAGGCAGAGGTGGGAGGATCATTTGAGCCCAGGAGGTGGAGGCTGGGGTGAACTAGATTGCACCACTGTATTCTAGTCCGGGCGACACAGTGAGACCCTGTCTCAAAAAAAATTACATAAATAAAAATTATATATTTCCTTGTCCATTTTCCAGATGGAAAACCTGACTCTCTGAAGGATAGTGTGATTGGGCTAAAGGTTGCATTGAGTAAGAGAAATAACTAGGAATTCAAATGTGGGTCAGTACTGCTCAAAATCCTGTGATTTTTCCACTGCATCACAATGGTGGTTTTCAGTTGACTTTTTAGGTAACTTATGGCTGAGGACAAGAGAGAATGTATCACTTGATAATCTGAGCTACAATCCAAGGCCTCAAGGTTGAAGTCAACTGATGAAGAGATTGATTTTGAACCAGAATGGGGATATTTTGGTAACTTTTGATCCTTAGATGATAACTATGGATTCTTGTCCTTTCTCAGGTTGTACAAAGCCCCATGGAGTTTAACATAAAAATCTTAATTACAGATCCCCGTCAGCTGTCCTGGATGGCTAGCACGCATTCGGCCTCTAGGAGAACCGCCCTTCCAGACACGCCATTCTACTCATACTATGATTTGTTGAATCTGACCAGGGCGGCTGTCCCATGCTTTACCTGTATTAACCCAGTTGTTCCTTGCAACAGCCCTTACAGGCGAGTCTTACAGTTAACCAATTTAAAGATGGAAACAATGAGGCTCAGTATGGTGAAGAAACTGGCTCAGTGTCACTTTCATAGGAAGTGGCCCATCTGAAATGGGAATCCAGGTCAGATCTCAGTGCTAAATGGAGTGAACTAATGAGGACTTTGAGCTAATCATGGCAGAAGGCACCACTAAAACCTGCTTTTCTAAGATAAGGGCATAGATGGCTATCAAATAGCTGCATTTTCTACCCTCTTAAAGGAATGCTAGGGGTAGACTTTACTTCATGTTTATCCCAAGGACTTAAGTAGAGATATCCAATATCCCCAAAGATATACAGTCTAGAGCCTCATTGGTCACAGATTTTGCACTTGCAAATATGCCTATTTTGCTAAAAGTATTTGTAATCCCCAAATCAATACCGAAGGCACTCCTGTGGTCTTCTGTGAACACACACAGAACAACAAAAAACTTATAGTCACCCAGGATGCACCGCCTTTCCATCTAAGATGGCACGAGGCAACGTTCTACTCTCGTATTGTAAACAATGTCCTTTGTGCAGTCAATTCATTGCCACTTTTCCAAAAACCCCCATATTTTTATGCTTTTTGCTGGTGATTTCACTGTTGAAAATGAGCTGGGCACAGTGACTCACACCTGTAGTCGCAGCACTTTGGGAAGCAGAGGCAGTCGGACCGCCTGAGGTCGGGAGTTTGAGACCAGCCCAAGCAACATGCAGAAACCTCGTCTCTACTAAAAATACAAAATCAGCCGGGTGTGGTGGCACATGCCTGTGATCCCAGCTACTCGGGAGGCTAAGGCAGGAGAATGGCTTGAACTTGGGAGGCGGAGGTTGTGGTGAGCTGAGATTGCACCATTGCACTCCAGCCTGGGCAACAAGAGTGAAACTCCATCTCAAAAAAAAATGACCCCTAAGCACAGTGCTGAAGTGCTGTGTGGTGCCTCTAAGTGCAGGATGGCTGTGATGTGCCTTAGGGAGAAAACACCCATGTTAGAGAAATTTTCAGGCAAGAGTTAGAGTAATACTAACCCGCAGTTCAATGTTAGTGAACAAATAATATAAACTCAGTAAGGTGTTCAATCAGAAACACATAAAATAAATTTATGTATTGGTCAGTTGATGAAAATGTTGTGATCAGAGGCTTGCAGGAACAAAACCCCACATTTCCCCTAAGAGATTAATTCAGTATTCACTAATTCAGTGTTCAGGGTGACATGATAATACATAGCCACTGTAAATAATGAGAATCAACTGTATATACAAAAAAATGATCCATGCTACTATGTGTGTAATACGAAATAATTGAAAACAATTTTTAAATCTTACAGGACATTTAAATTATGAGTCATCTATACAATAAAGTTAGATGCAAGCATGAAAATTAGGTTTTTAGAGGATTTGAAAATTATTACTACGTAATGGCAAATGGAAGAAGAGGAGCAGGGTATTAAGCCATGTAAATTTTATGATTCAGCACTGACAAAACTGGGATCTGTCTCTAGACACATATACACACATACACACACTCACACACATATGTCATACATTTGAAACACAGGTTGGAAGAAATGATAAGTGGTGATCATCTTTGAATAGTGTGCTTATGGATGTTTTGAAGTTTCTTCCTTATAATCTTTAATATTATTAAATTAATTATGCTATGCATATTTTTACATTATAATCATAAATGGTTCAAACAGTTTCATCATTTGATAGTCACACTTTGTTTATAAATGGGCCTAGCCCTTTGGGAATGTCCTATGATTACATACATCAAGGGCCATAAAAATTTTCATAATTGTTGACCTTGTGATTTCTATTTTAAGAAAATACATTTTTACAATATTAAATGCATAAAGATGTTGATTATACTGTATTTTATTCAAGAAACATATCTGAACCAAATTTGTGTACAACCATAGTGGTATGATATCAAGAATACTGCAACATCAATGTGATGAGATATTATGTAGCTATTATGTACCATGTATTTAAGAAATGGTTAATAAGCACTTACCATGGATTAAGGATATAACGGAGAGCTAAAAATGACACATTAAAGAACTTCCGTTTCAGTGAAGAAACAGATATTAATCAAAGAATCACGCACAAAACAGTAAAAACGCAACTCTGATCATTGCTAAAAAGAAAATAGTAACAGTCCTTTCATGATTAAAAAGGGAATACTGACCAAATAAGGGAGTCAGGGTGTTCAGATAATTCCCGGAGAGACAAATGAGTCAGCAGACATTTGTTGTTTATTATGACTCTGAAGATAGATGGATGAAAGATACATAAATAAAATAATGCAAAATAATACTTGTACTACAATTACAATATGTAAATATACACATGTAGACAGAGATGAAAAATAACTTGCAAAAAACAAAAACTAGAAATAAACCTATTAAGATGGTAGGATAGTGGTGATTTTTTTTTGCTAAAATGATTTGTAATGTTCTTTATCAATATTTTAAATACAGCCATTTCTTAGATATTTTACTTGACCCAATTATATTTTTATATATTCAAAATTACAAATTTACATTCAAAATAATATTTTATAAAGTCAAACATGCTTTATGATATAATTGTTTAAATACAAATATTGTTTTTAGAGATTCAAATTAATGCATGTTTACTATTAGGGAAATTGTTTAGGGTTAAAATACTCTTATGCCTTACCCAAGTCTCAATTAAATGTTCATTTTTTGTTTTTTTTTTCTAACTTCTCTTCTACTCACAGTTTTGTTTGCTTTATATATTGAAGTTAAAGATTGAAAATGCCTCAACACCATGACAAAGTTAAACCTGTTTCTGTTCATTGTTTCTTCATTAAAAAGATCAGTTGATTTTAATAACTGGAGAATAGGTAGACATCAACACCACACTGCTGGTGAGATTGTCATAGGTCGATATGGTCAACACCTTGCCTAGAGCATGCATTTTGTGGTCTGTGTCCAATAGGGGAGGAAGATATGTCATCTCTGTTGTTCACTATTTAATCCACAGTTTTAGAGAAGTACCTGGTGTCTAGGATGTGATCAATAAACATCTGTTGAATGAATAAGTGATTAAATAAATAAAACTAATTTTTATTGAGGACATCTTTTGTTGTGCTTGAATGCAGTGTTCCACAGTTAAACAGACAGTTTTTTAAAAAACAAACAAAAAAGTCCAAGTATCAGTAATGTAAGCTAGTGCAGGCTATGAATGAAATAATTTTAAAGTAGGAAAGAAAACAGATGAACAAAAATAATGACAATAGTGAAATAAAAACATTTAATATGAAATCCACAAAGTAAAAAGAAACAGATGGAATTAATTTTAGCAATATCTTTTACTGACACCATTATATCCAAAATACTATTATTTCAACATGTAAACAATATTAAATAATTCTTAGGGAGCTCTTTTACCTTACTTTTTGTTTTGAATGAAGTCTTCAAAATCTGGTATGTGTGTGATCCTGAAGCTATCTCCGTTCCATTTAGCCACCTTTCTATTGCCACATGTGGCTGTAGGTCCCCTATAGGATAGCACAGCTCTATGCAAACCTTTTTATTTCAGATATCAGGACCCAGAGCCAAAGAGGCTCAGGACTGGCCCATGGCCAGGCCCCATGGAGATTGTTCTAATCAGAGACCACAGCCCTGAGTTCTTACGCCTTCAGTTGAGCAGTTTTCACATATCTAGGGACTGTGTGGAGTCAGGAGCACTAGTGTGCGCTCCTTGACTGTCCTGCTGGGTTCCAGACTTGCGATTCTCTCTTACAGGAGTGCAACCTTGGACAAGTTATTTGCTACACGTTGGACTCAGTTTTCTCATAGTGAACCAAATCAAGTTATCCTATGAAGGAAAAAAAAACCGAGATAACCAACATTATTTGTTGGTTACCAACTATTTGTTGAATATGGGCAACATGCTATGGGATAAATTGTGTCCCCTGAAAAGATTCGGTGAAGTCCTAACCCCTAGTATCTCAGAGTTAAAGGCCATATTTGAAAATAGAGTTTGATGCAGATATAATTCGTCAAGATGAAGTCAAACTGAGGTTGGGTGGACCCCTCATGCAATATGAATGATGTCCTTATTGGAAGAGAAGAGAATCAGAGACAGCCACACAGTGAGAACATCATGTAATGATGGAGATCGCTACTGGAGCAAAGCCACCGCAAGGTAGAGGACATTCAAGGTTGCCAGCTACCATCAGGAGCTAGGAGGAAACAAAGAAGGATGATATGGACTCTTGGAGAGTGCATGGCCCTGCTGACACCTTGATTTCAGACTTGTATTCTCCAGAACTGTAGAGAATACATTTTTTCTGGGTGCTTGTATGAAGCCTCCCAGTTTGTGGTAATTTTTTTTTTTTTGTAGCAGGCTTAGGAAACTGACACACCCATAAATAAGGTCACCAGGTAAAGTAGAAAATTCCACCATAAATGTGAATTGCAGACTAAAAAAACCTCAAAATTCTTTAGCTTGTATAAATATGCCCCATGAAGTATTTAGGACATACTACTTAATTGGTGTCCTTTATTCTTGTTTGCTAAATCTAGCTATCCTACTCCATAAATCACTTTGCATGGTATCAGCCACGGCTTTCAAAAATGTTACCTATTGTTAGGATATCATTATAGCTTCACTGGAAGAGGCAATATAGGGATATATGTGTGTTGTGCATGAATAAATATATACCATCCGCAGACATTCTAATTTTTTAGATGTTCACAAATGAGTGTGTTAATATTCATTTTAGCACTGACTGAAATCAGAGCAAAACCAAAATTTGACAAATAAAAATGAAATGGAATGGCTGCACGATGAAGGCCCATGGAAAAGCTCTCTGATTTCACAAGGCTCAGAACATTCCAGTTTCACCACAACGGGGCTGCTACACGTGCGTGCCTGAATGCAGGGTGGGAGCTGCAGGTCTGGGCAGGCCCGCTGCCTGGAAATTCACTCTATCCCAGCAGCCTGTTCCCTGCATAACTGCCAGTGTGTGCTGTTCCCAAAAGCGCCAGTGGGCTCCTCCTGCTGAAGACACAGAATGACTGTGACCAACTCTGAGTCAAGCAGATGTTGTCGACATCTAGGCGATGCGCCCATCATTCTTTCAGTGGCTTGAGGGGGGCCTGTTTCCTTTTCCGCCCCCTCCTTCTCCATCACTTCCTGCCCCGAGCGGTGGGCTTCCTGCCATTCATCCAGGAGATCCCTGTTCTTCCCAAAAGACTGTGCTGAGGCCTTCAGGCTAACGTGATCTGAGCAGGCAAAGATAAACTGGGCTGAATATTTAATGATCCTGCTTGTTGGGAAGAGCAGTTTCACGGCATGCTAAGTTCAGGAAGTTAAGGAAAAACAGAGAAAAACCAAAACATGGATGTTTCTGGGGGTGTGTGTGTGTGTGTGTGTTTGTGTGTGTGTGTGTGTAGGAAGAGGGTTATACATAACTATTTTATTTTATATGTGCAAAGTTCTTACTGGGACTTGATAAATCGTATGATTAATTGATACTTACTCAACCCCATTGAAATTTACTGAGAACGTACTATCCACTCATGATGTCAATGCTGGCGATCCAGTGGTAAACAAGAAAGACAAGCCTCTGCCTTTTGTGGAGTTTACCTGCCAATGAGAGAAGATCGTTTACAAGTAAGCAAACAAATAAACACCGTAAGTGTTCTTTGTAATAATTACTGGGGAGGAAATAACTAGGATCCAGAGACTAATGGGAATAGAAGATCTACTTTAGTAAGGTGTCTCTGAGGTGGAGGCTTTAGCAAGAGACCCACGTAACCAAGGGAAGCCAATGAAAGTCAAAAGGAGACTTTTCAGAAGGGAATAGGCTGGTATCCAGCGGTTCTCGGGAACCTCATTCTAGAAGCCTCTGGAAGAGCTGGAGTTTTATAACAGAAGATAATTAGCTCCAAGGTATCCATTGCATGCAATGAAGAAAATTATGTCTTCTGCATCTAGAATTCTAGAAGAATTCTAATTATTGGATGAATTTCTCTTTTCTGCATTGAGAATGGTTCTAGTTATGTTCCATCCTTGGAAGCGTTGGTGAAATTCATCATTCAAATCATGTTCTTTGTTCAGTGGTTCAAATAAGGGGCTCCAGTTGAGAAAGTGTCTCAAGTTCAGAGATTATGACAAGAATCCAGGTGATGAGGGCCTAGTCAATGGTGGAGAGAAGAAGAAAGCTGGAAATAAAAATGCATGTGATTTTAAATACTCCACCTGGTCCTCAGCTTCTTCATCTACAAAAGGATATCGTAACACCTCCCTTGGGAAGGTTTTTAGGTTTAAGACACAACACATGCCAAATTGTTCTAATCGATGCCTAAGAGTAGTTGGCATGAAATAAATGTGCATTACTCTTCCCTTCTTCTTTTTTCTTCTTTTTGCGCATGATTTACTTAACCCAAATCAGAATAAGGTACATCAATCTAGCAGGCAACTGACTGCAGAAACCTTATATTCTTAGGTTTTCAGAGGGTTTCGAATTATCTTGTGACCCATAAAGTCATTTGAAGACAAGACATGAAACACACACACACACACACACACACACACACACACACACCCCACACTAGATCTCTTTATAGATCACAATATTATTCCCAGTAACAATCATGCTGTTCCCTCTATTCTGAACATGAAATCCACAATCTATGTTAATTTATCCATGGAGAGGGATGGGGGTGGAGTATCTGTGGCCAGAGATTTTGGATTTCAGGATCCTGTTCATACCTCTACCTCCCACCTCTCACACACATCTCCGAGCCTCCGTTTATGACCCTAGCATCGCCATAGAGTGTTCCAATGGCCAAAATTTGCTGGAACCACTTGGTAAACTTCTGTTATTTTCCAAATGCACCATAACCCAGAGTTATACACTCTTACATACACTCAGATGGACATGAGCATTCACACTAGAAAATTCATTTGCAACTAACTGCTTTACACTGCTCTCACACTGAATTAGAGTTATCTGAATCCCTCGCTTGACCATTACTTGACTCTAAGCTTTGGAGGATTGAGCCTTGTTTATTTTGCTCTGCTTTGTACTGCAGTCTGGCAACAGCTATTTGTTGAATAAATAAATAAAACTGAAAGGTAAACAAGAAAACAAAACCATACTTGTATGGCCAATATGAACTCACAAACAGATCCCCAACTCACATGCCTTCCAGATCACACTCAGAGGCACATTCACATGCCAACCATGCATGTGAGTCATGCATGTGCCCCGGCTCATGTTTGGACTGTCTCTCAAGTTGTTCCACTCATCTCTCAGCACCCCTATGTCTCTGCATATTTTTGCTAGAGTATTCCAGGCACCTGGCTGGTTTACATTGTGGCTTCCCAGACGGGAGCAGATAGAAGAGACCACATGAGAGCTTTCAGCATCCTCTGTTCTTCAAAGCTTGCTGCTCATATTCCCAGACCAGGTGGTCAGCAGGGTCGAATGTGGTTCATGGGCCTGACTCTGAGGTCTCTTTTTTACGAGTTCAAACCCAACATTGACCACCAGGGAAGACTTAATCTATTTAATATATACCCTTCTCTGGGGTCCCAGATGGTGATGAGGCCAAAGCAAAGGTATCAAACCATGTGTGGTCTTTAAATAGCCCTTGATGTTTGTCACAGGAGTTGAGCCTGGGGCCTGGACCCATTCCAGTTGGTAATTGATAATTCCAACTGGTAATTACGTACTCTGGGTAGTTTCGGTTGGCCTCTGCACATCCTGTCCTCAAATGGCGAGAGGTGTTCCTGGGTTTCATGCCAGAGGTGGCTTCATTTCAAGCCCCATAAAGTTTCTAAATACCTTTGGAATGCTGCAGGATAAAAGATACTGTCCTCATTAAACACATGGGCTTCTCAACAGAAAACCCATTACTCTCTGATGATGACAGTTTTTCCTGGTCCTTATGTTCCTTGTTAAAGGAAAATGTCAATTAATAAAGAAGACACACATAACTCTTTCCAAGAATTAACTAATTATGCCAACCAATGTCCTAAGGAGAGAGACAAGTGATTTGCTTACAAATAATTATATCCTTCAGAATATAGAGTTGTTCTAGATAGTCTTGATGCTTTTCTGTCTTTTTAATTTTTCACTTTTGCTATATAATTAATAAACACCCTTAGATTGAGGTCTGCTCATTTCTCTCCCTACAGCTTGTCCCTCCATTTAAGAAGATGTAGGTGGCCAGGCGCAGTGGCTCATGCCTCTAATCCCAGCACTTTGGGACCCCGAGGCAGGTGAATCACCTGAGGTTGGGAGTTCTAGACCAGCCTGACCAACATGGAGAGACCCTGTCTCTACTAAAAATACAAAAAATTAGCTGGGTGTGGTGGTGCATGCCTATAATCCCAGCTACTCAGGAGGCTGAGGCAGGAGAATTGCTTGAACCTGGGAGGTGGAGGTTGTGGTGTGCTGAGATTGTGCCATTGCACTCCAGCCTGGACAACAAGAGTGAAACTCTGTCAAAAAAAATGTAGGCTTGTTTCTAGTTTAGATTTCTATTCTGTTCTTGTTTAGAATAGACATTGGCCAGAGATAAAATTGTGCTCTTCCTCTTCCTATTCTATCAAAGGAATTCCAAAACCAAATTCAGCTAAAAACCTAATGTGTTAATCATAGAGGTGACCACTTTCAAAACCCATGTGGAACAGCCTTAGATTGTAATGGCCACCCTTACAGATTTATCTATTTCCTGAGAATGTATCACACTTGTAAATATGTCTGGAAAGAACACATACTCCTATGACCTATGTGTTTAGTTCTTTATTGCTGTGTGACAAATTACTGCAAAACAAGGATCTATAAAATAACAGCATTTTATTCTCAATTTGTTGGTTAACTGGGCTCAGCTGGGTGGTTCTTATGCTGGTCTCTTTCAGGGTCAGAGAGATCAAGTGTTTGCAGCAAATGGTGACTGGGAGTGGAATCATCTGAAGACAGAGACACTGTGATGGTTCTCATATTCTTCATGCCATCTCAGGACTATTTCTTTCTATGTGGCTTTTCCAGATGAGTAGCTAGACTTCTTGTAGGGTGACTCAGGGCTCCCAAGAGTGAACATTTCATGAAGTAAGAAGCAAAAGTGACAGTCCTCTTAAAGGTTGGGCCTGGAATCAACATTATATTACTTCCTCTGCATCCTATAGCTTAACATGAGTGCCAGGCCAGCTCAGAATTCATTTGGAAGTGATCACACAAGTGTGTGAAAACCAGGAGATGGTTCACTGGGGGCCACCCTTGCAGAACAGCCATTATTGTCTTCCTTGTCAACCCCCACCAAAAACAACTCATCCCATATTTGACCACAGATTCATCAAACCCTGCTCACTCAACGCAGATCTAGTGCTGCTTCTTTTCTGGTCTGTCCTCTCCTCAATTTTGGTTCATATTTTAAGTTTTCATTTTCTGCTTTCCCTTCACAGCATCAACATTGACCATTTCCCCAGTTTTCAACTTCACTGAAAGCTCATAACGACTTCCACACTATTAACTTGAAATCTGATAGGAATTTGATCCAAATCCAAGTCAAATATTATTAAGTGAATTAACAAAATTGAGAAATGGTATAAGTAATATGATTATCTTTATTTAAAAGTATATAAATAAGTATGTATATGAGTACAGAGAACATATGAATTCACTAAATATATGGATTCACTAAAAATGTCAGCAGAGAGTTCCTCTAGGGAAAGTTTGGACTCTGGGAAAGGGGTAACAGATAACTTTATATTTTATCATCCTCTAGCTGTTAAAAAAAGATTTTCAATTAGTTTGTGGTTCTTTTATAATAAAAACTAATTTAAAAACATAATCCAAATTTAGGAAACATTTGCTGTACTTAGACCATGAATGAGGCCTCATTCTTGGGTTAGTGTTTTTATAAGTACTAATATATTTTTTGCAAATAACCCCACAGCTAATTTGATGTACTCAAAGATGTACACCAGGACCCATGCACACATTCATGAACACACGCTGCATGCACCATACACCCATAATTAAGCATTAAGTAGAAGTGTGCAGCATCCATCAAGCAATGGGCCAACCCTGCACAATGTTTATCAAATCCAAACTGGTACTGAAAAGTTAGTATTCTCAATTTTAAAACCAAAACAGCATGACTAAGCTCTTCTTTTATCCCTTCCTTTTTTTTTGTGCTAAGTATTGAGAAGCATCCTCTGGGATAGTCACCCCAGAGTCTGGCTCACTTAGCTAGATATGCAGTAGCTGAGAGCAGCCCAGCTAGGAACCACCCTGAGTGTTCAAGTGTCTCTCACCCATTGGTTGCCTATCTCCCAGAATGCCTGTCTCTACAAGGGGGCAGGATGCAGCCAATGGGCCATTCTGAGAACATGCTCTTTCTTGAAATGGCAATGTAATGTGCAGGAGGGTTTCAGAGCTGATCAATGACTGCACAGTGCCGTCAGGATGTACAGGATGTACAGTTATTTGACTCAGCTCAATAAATCTAAACTCTCTGGAGCAGGGAAAAGATCCCTACATTTTAAAAATGCTTGTTTAAAGAACCCTGTAGAGATTCTATGTCCTCTGCCCCAGCTCATTCCCCAAATGTACCACCATCATACTATTGCTAACACTCACACGAGTAGGATAGATTGTGAGTGGAAACATATTGGCATATTGAAAAGCCCATTGATCTGTAGCCTTCACTGAACCTAACATTCAGTCTGACAAGAGCTCTGAGTACTTCTAAGCACGTGCTTTTTATCTGCTTGCTAGGAGCCCGATTATCAGTCCTGACACTTGCACCAGTAGAGGCAGAAGGGGTGTTAGAGAGCATCTATCCAGTGGTTTTCTGAGATGATCCCCAGCGACCCATTCCCAAACAAAAGCCTCTGTGACCACAGCAGTGGGTGAGAAGTTATCTCTAAATAGGAGAGATGGTGGCAGGCCGGATAAACAAGACATTTTGTAGGAGCTAAACACTTCACATGCGCCATTCTATTTCTCATTGCAACAATCACATGGGGTCAGTTCTATGAATAGTCTCATTTTCAGAAGAAGAAACTAAGGCTCTAAGATGCTGAATAAGTTTGAGGCTAGGAATAAAGCGTGAGACTTTATGTAAAACAACCATAAAAACTCCACTTGTAGGCATTCCCACACATAATTTTGTTTGAACGAGATTCTACAGCCAAAATAGGATAAGTTTAAGAACCTCTGAACTAGTCTATCCATCTATTCTTTCCATTTTAGAGATGAAAGTTCTGATGCTTAGACGAAGAATAAAAGAACTTCTCAAGTCAACTCAAGGCCACTAAGCAATAGAGAGAGAAACTGGAGTTAGAATGCCTACAAGTAATAATCATAGTGGCAGCTAGTATTAGTTGATGGCATATTACGTGTCAGGTACTATGATTCTCAAATATGAGTTCGTTTAACCCTCAGAAGAACCATATGAAGTGGATTCTCTTTGAGTCCCCTTATCTCAGATGGGGAAACAGAGACATAGAGACTCTGTCACTCGCCTAAAGTCACAGAGCTACTGAGCAGTGGAGCCAGTTTCAAATTGAGGCTGTCTTGGGCGAGGGCCCAGGCTCATGACCAGGAGGCAATCCTGCCTCTGCTGAGTCAGCCCTTGAGGATAGAACTCAAGCTCCACAGATGAGTGCAGTGCCAGGTACAAAGTAGGTGTTCAGGAAACACCAGTGGAATGCAATGGACTTCATATTCTAGATGGTCTTCAGAGAACACTGAAATCTATGCATTCTCCTGTCATCAGCTGACCCTGTCTGCCTTGAATGTACCCCATCAGTGACCATAGACGGTTGCATAACCAGGTGTCAAGGGCTATGCCTTCTCCAAGTTCCCCCTCCCATCTCCCTCTGAGCTGGGCTTGCTGCTTGTGACAGCAGGAGTTTCACTGACAAGCCCCTACACAGGGTTGAGGGGTGGAGAGGGCTCTGTGTCTGGGTGGCCACATGAACTTCTGCAGAATCTCCAAAAGCTCTTGTACCCCACCTCCCATAGCCCTCACCTATTGTCCATGTCACAAGCACCATCCTCAAGTCTAGAAGTGCTGAGTGGCATGAGCCCTTCCTGCTGTACCGATGCCATGCAGGGTGGGCCCGGAGGAATTTTGAAGTTGGTAGTGGAGCTCAGTGGGTAAGGACTTGGTGTACAAAGTCAAATGAACGTGTGTTTTCTTACTTTAGTCTTACTTTTTTGCTTTTGGATAGATGGTTTGTAATTCTAGAGGTTCACGATGACGTAAAGTAAAGAATGAGACTCTTTCCATCTCGTTTCACATATCTGGGTTTAAATGTCAGCTTTGCAAGCATCAGCCCTTGTTTTGCTGCTTCAGGCCTCCATTTCCTCATCTGCAAAATGAAGATAATATAGCAATTCCCTTGGAGGCTGGCAGTGAGTATTAAATAAGAGGAGGCCTTGATTTTGGCACAGTTCTGGAGCATTGGGAAATGCTTAATAAATGTTAGCACCTCTTAATAACTCTCTAGTATATCTCTTCGTGTGTGTGTTTCTTGCTGTAAGATCGGCTAGGACACAGAACCCCCCACAGGCCTAAATTTATACATGTTGAATCGTATCTCCATGCAGCCATCTAGAAATACATTGTCATCTGGAAGACACATTTAACGTTGCACTCAGTGTGTCTGTGTGTGTGTGTTTGCACAATTGTTAAGTGCATATAACAAAGAGGTGAGTGCACTTTTCCTTCAAGAAACTCAAATTGTTTGTAAAACTTTTAATAGAGATTAAATAGCTGATAATCAGCTTTTACTGTGTTGTTGACTCTTTCAACATTTGTCTTAGTGATCTTCTCTGAAACGATGTGTACAGATTGTAGGATTCACTTCTTTGGCCGACCATGGAAAAATTCTCTCCGTGCTTTAGTATCTTCCAGGGTAAAAAGGATGAGGCAGGAGCAGTTGGCTACAAGTCCCTCTCTTTGTCCCCTCAGCCAAGTCTCTCTGAAATGTCACTTACCAAATAGCGGCAGGACACTCTGCTGTCTTCATTTGTGGCCACTCCAGTTTTCCTTTTTCTTTTTCTTTTCTTTTTTTTCGAGGTGGAGTCTCGCTCTGTCATCCAGGCTGGAGTGCAAGGGTATGATCTCAGTTCACTGCAACCTCTGCCTCCCGGGTTCAAGCAATTCTCCTGCCTCAGCCTCCTGAGTAGCTAGGATTACAGGTGTGCGCCACCACACCCAGCTAAATTTTGTATTTTTAGTAGAGACGGGATTTCACTATGTTGGTCAGGTTGGTCTTGAACTCCTGACCTCATGATCTGCCCACCTCTGCCTCCCATAGTGCTGGGATTACAGATGTGAGCCACCCCCTGTCCACCGCTTCACATTTCTATTGCTGGCCTGAGAAATAGAGGTAGTTGGGAAGTAGCTTGCACCAATTCAAATAGCATGGATAATACCAGGTTCAACATCTGCTACCTTTGGGATCTGGGGTGAATGATTCAACCTCACAAACTAATACTACCGGCAGCTAGTATTTGTTGAGAGCATATTATGTGTCAGGTACTATGATTCTCAAATATGAGTTCATCTAACCCTCAGAACAACCATATGAAGTGGGTTCTCTTTGAGTCCCCTTATCTCAGATGGGGAAACAGATACCTAGAGATTCCATCATTTGCCTAAAGTCACAGAGCTACTGAGCAGTGGAGCCAGTTTCAAATTCAAATATTTCTCATCCGTAAAATCAGAATAAGAGTAGACCCCTTCACGGGGCTCAGGTTTGTGTTAAGACAATATGAGCCTGTGTATTTGGTAATTTTTCCTTCCCTTAGACCAGTGATTCTCAAAGTGTGCTTTCCAGACCACCAGCAGCAGCAGCAGCTGGAAACTTGTTAGAAATGCAGATTGTCAGCCTCACCCCAGAGCCACAGAATTAGAAACTATGCAGGAGGGGCCCAGCAATCTGAGTTTTCACACACCCTTCAGCGATTCTGATAGACCTCAAATTGGAGAATCATTTCCTGAGAGGGTTGTCACTTTGCACCTCATACAGGAAGTCCTGCTTGAAGGAAACGTCTTTTCCATGCCTCCGAGTCTTGCTCAACTCATGGATTTTCCCATGGAACATGTCCCTTGCCCTTTTGTACTCCTTCTCTTCACTGCCAACTCCCACGCAAATTTCAGATATTTATTCAGAAGTCACTTTCTCCAGGAAGCATTGCCTGCACCACTGTGGCTGGTTTATTCAGAAGTCACTTTCTCCAGGAAGCATTGCCTGCACCACTGTGGCTGGTTTATTCAGAAGTCACTTTCTCCAGGAAGCATTGCCTGCACCACTGTGGCTGGTGCCAATGTTCCTGAAGTCTCCGTATTTCTCTTCTGCCTCTACCAAATGGGATAGTGCTGCAGACTAAGTTATCCATTTCCCTAACCAAACCATAAGATTCCAACAGGCGGGGCTCGTGTTAATTTTGTCCCCAGTTATGAGCAGGTGATCAGTAAATCAAGAGACAACTTTTTTTTTTTTTTTTTTTGAGATGGAGTCTCGCTCTGTTGCCCAGGCTGGAGTCTTATGGTGTGATCTTGGCTCACTGCAACCTCTGCCTCCTGGGTTCAAGCGGTTCTCCTGCCTCAGCCTCCAGAGTAGCTGGGACTACAGGTGCACACCATCACGCCCAGCTGACTTTTGTATTTTTAGTAGAGACGGGATTTCACCATGTTGGCTAGGCTGGTCTCCGTCTCTTGACCTTGAGATCTGCCTGCCTCGGCCTCCCAAAGTTCTGGGATTACAGGCGTGAGCCACCATGCCCGGCCAAGGCGACAGTTTCAAACACCCAGCCCTAAGGAGACAGCTTCTTGGCCTCCCGACTGCCTTTCTTCATCAAATCTTTTCAAACATCTCAGCACACACACACTTTTGCCCTTCTCTTACCTCCGTGCTGCATAGGATCTGACCCAGGGAAGTAGTCTCTGAGCAGTAATGACAAACCATCTCTAATAGGCATGAGATCCTTTTGATTTTTTGAAGCCTGTATCCCAACCTATGTTAGAAATATCAGAAAATCAGAACCAATTTGTGATTTAAAAAATTTCTCTAATAGTTTTCTCTTAGCATCTGGCAAATAGATGTTTGGAAAAATAACGATGGGACAAGATAGTGTCTAAAAGTCCAGCAAACTTTGTTATACATGGTAAAGGGAATCAGATTGCAAGTGAAGGCATAGTTTTATTGGGGAAAATTAGGAGAAAATTAAAAAACCCCTCTATATATAACCAAAACTGGGAGGGATAAAAATAAAGGGTAGATATAAGAAAATGTAACGCTGGGTGAGTTCTTCGAATTAACGCAAAAAACATTTACTGAATTCATATTAGAAGTTGGGAAACAATTGATTAAATGACTGAAAGTCATGGAAGAGATGCTATGTACAAACCACTGTGTGCTAACATCCGGGACCTGTCCTCACGGATGGCATAGTTTAGGGAAGGAATGACACATAACAAGTAATTTTAATAAGAGTTCACATCTGCACCGGCGATTATGAGCTGGTGGAGCAGAGAATCAGTCTGGGAAGGCTTCCGGGAAGAGGAAAAACATTCTGTAGAGGGTTAACAGTGAGGACAAAGGTGGGAGACATGTCACATCCAGATGAGAAAGCTGTTCTTCGTAGGATAGTCCCCAGGCATGAGCCGCTCTGTGAGATGGTGAGAGATTGAATGAGCACTGCAGGGGAGGTCTTGGCTCTAGAAGGGCAGATCTGAGAGGGGGCCCCAAGTTCTTCTTCCACTCACCACTCCCCGCTCATGTTAGGAAGAGAGCTCCTTCCTGTTGTAGGTTTAGGCCAGTGACTCTCAAGCTTGAGTGTCTGTCAGAAGCCCTGGGGGTTGTGGGGTGGTGGTGTTAAAATGCAGATTGCTAGGCCCTCCCCCTAAAGTCTCTGATTGACTGTATCTGGGGTGAGGCCTGGGGATTTCATGTTCAGCAAGTTGTCAGGGGATGCTGCCAGCCCAGGGAACCCCAGTTGGAGATCGGCTGGCCTTGCTATTCCCCAGAGACATCAAGTCCCAGCTGAGAGTGTTAGAGCAAGGATAAGATTGTAAAACACAGCCCGTTGCTCACCAAATCCCTGGCACAGGCCTTGTGCACACTCTGAAAGTGTGTCTAAACCACACAGTCCCACTCTTGCCTGCCAAAGTCAGGTATCTTACAGCAAGGCCAGGGGTGGGGGGTCCCCACCCAACACTCTGCAGAGCTTCACAGCCCCAAGAACTCACCCACAGAAAGATCGTTCCAGGCCTTAAAAGGTACATCTAGATACCTAGGTCTTGGCACCTGTTGAAAGGAATCCTGCCTGCGTTAATGATTCCACCCCAGTGAGTGACTCCAAGAGGAATCGTGGTGGCTAATTATGAAGCTCCTCGCCCGCAACCAGATTCCAGATTGGGAAGCCCTGGGTTCTAACTGTGCCATTAACTCTGATTAGGCGTGTGTGGTCCTTTATTCTTGTTGCTGCTGACATCCTAATCTGAGTTTCTTCAACTTTGAAGTGGGGATGAGGTCGCTTTATTGTTTCAGGAACGGATACACGGTTGCTGGTTATTAAAGGCTAATTAGTACATGATAAGTGCAATTAGAGGGTCGGAGCGGACTGCTAAACCCCGCCCAGCAGTGAAGCTGGCCATTCCGAGCAAAACCAGTTCTCCCAGCTCAAGAGAGAATAATTGGGAAGTAAAACAAGTCTTGAAGAGCTTGTTTGTTGCTGAGGCCAAGTTCCAGCTGTTTAGAGTTTACACCTTTCTACATTTTATATTTGCTTTATTTCTTATTTTTTCCTCCTCCCCAAAGACATTGACTGGAACACCTTGGGATGTAGCTTGCAAGATACACCCTGAGCCCACTTGAAGAGGAGGACCCAGCTTGGGACGCGAATCGGCTGCCTGCTTAGCTGGTGGCTGGTTTTGCTGTAGCAATAAAAACCCTAAGGCCTGGTGGCACGCCTTGCTTCAACCACCCTGGGATCTCGGTTCTGAGGTCTCTGAGGTCTCCAAGGTTTCCTTGACTTTCCCTAATAGGCACGAGAAGGCTTCTGCAACTGGGTGTGGTGGCTCACACCTGTAATCCCAGCCAGGGTGGGAGGATCACTTGAGGCCAGGAGTTCGGGACCAGCCTGGGCAATATAAAGAGACCCTGTCCCTACAAAAAACTAAAAAATTAAAAAGTTGTCCCAGTGTGGTTACAAGCCCCTGTAGTCCCAGCTACTGGGGAAGCTGAGGTGGGAGGATCACTCGGGCCTAGGAGTTCAAGGCTGCAGTGAGTTAGGACTGTACCACTGCACTCCAGCCAGGGCATCAGAGCCTGCCTCTAAACAAAGGGCTTCTGCCACTCCAGGCTTGACGACTGCATCCCAGGCAGGCAAAGAAGAAGGAACAGACGGTCTGAACCTGTCCCACCTCTTCTAGGAAAGTGAGTGTGTTCCTAACAGCACACGCCCTCTCCCAACAGAGTTTCCCTTAAACTTCACTGACAATCCTGTGGCATGGTTACCCCGGCTGCAAAGGGTTCTGGGAGAGTGAGCATTTCCCAGGGCAGTGAGCACCTTGCTGTTCTGGACAAAATCACAGTCTGAGCAGAGAAAGGAGAGAATGAATTTGAACTAAGCGGCTCCCCATATCCATCCAACAGCTGAGCTCAGAGGCAGACAGCACTAGGGTGGAAAGCTCTGCAGCCCACAAGTTGCTCAACTCGGGTTCTCTAACTTTCCAGCTTCCTTATCTGTATAATTATAGAAACAATCCACCCATACCCCTTCCAGGGGCATCTGTGAGGCTTAAGTGATGTCACGTATAAAAGCCCTCCATACAGTGTCCAGAACACAGTGTGTGTTCTGCAAAGAGTAGCTATTGGAGTTAGTGCTGGGAGTCACAACCTTCCCCTTGATTCCACCAGCCCTGCTGGGCCCCTCAGTGCTTTGCTCTGCCATTTCCCAGAGCCCTGCTGGAAGACCAGGAAGAGTGCCTGCAGCCGCTGTTGTTATTTGAGCACAGGCCTTCCTGCAAGCTGGACTTTGTTCATCCCTGCGGACAGCGTATCCAGAAAGCACAGACACTGTAACCACATCGTGGTTTGACCTTTAAGCTCTGGGAGCATAAAACCTTCTAGTGTCTTGTTTTTCACGGTCAGAGTCCATGCCACTGGCTCCCCACTCATATGAGTGGGCTGAGGGCCAATCTGCTCTCCCAGAACTGGGAAGGATAGAAACTAATAACTCCCAATTGATATGTAACTTGCCCTAATATTGACCCTGGCCCTGATGACTCCCAATTGATATGTAACTTGCTCTAATATTGACCCTGGCCCTGTGGTTAGTGATTCTCATTGCAGGGTAAATGATTGGACTGTTTTGGCTTTTACCCCATTTGACATTTTCACAGCCTCTACCACCGTTTTCAACAACAAAATAAGACATCTTAATTAATTGTATGACACAAGGATGAGCCACGCTGTTGCCCTTTGGTGGATACGGTGGCAAACTGTGCAGTATTTCTTCTGAATCAACTAGAAGGTGTGACTGCCCTTCATTAAATATGACAAAAGTAGAAAGTCCCTCTTTTTCCCATCAGAGATGTATCTACATTAAACCATCCAAGTAAATAATAATAATAATAATAATGTTGTTATTAATATAAATCGAACACTCAAGAAGTGCCTGGTGTGCTAAGTATGTTAGATTAAGAACAATCATTTATTCTTAAACAGTTACAGAATTCCAAATATCTGCTAAGCTCTGTCTTATGCACTGCATAAGAGGTTAAAACAACATGGTTCCTGTCCTGTGTGGGGAGGCAGCAGATGATTAGGTCTAGTGTCATTAGGGCTGTGAAGGGAGAATACTAATTACTGTTAATAGTAGTAACATTAGTGTTGTCAGGTCTTAGCTGAAGGACTCCTCCATGCCGGGTGCTTAGGATACATTATGTTTTTAACCATCATCACTGCTATGACCTCTTCATGTATTAATAGATACTCTTTATGATCCCATTTTTAAAATGTGGCGCCTAAAGTAGAGAGAAAGTGAGTAACTTAAGGTCATACAGCTAGTGAGAATCTGGTGGAATTGCAATCCCTTTCTGGCTGTCTACAGAGTTCACACTCTTAACACCACAGCTGGGCTGCTAAGGGCGAAATCTTAGCTCTGCCTTTTACCTGCTTTGCAACCTTGGGCAAGTTCCTTCAGCTCCCTGGACTTAGTTTCCTAATCTATAAAATGGGCTTGTAATATCACTACAGAGTAGTGATAGAAAATACATGGGTTAGCATATGCAAAATGCTGGAGACGATTTACATATGTGAATCCTGTGACCTTACATGCACCCAGCAAACCCAGCACCCTCCAGCTCCACCATGACAACACAGAGGATGGCCCTCTAGCCAAGTTGGAGAAGTCGGCTGCATTGAGGCTTGAAGGGTGAATAAGAATTATCTGGGTAGGAAAAGGAGAACAGCCTCACTGGTAGGGTTTTTATAAAGGTACCAAAGTCTGAGAAGCATGAAGAGTTTAGATGGACCCATTAACACTTGAGAACAACTGGCTGACAATTGTATAGAAGGAAATGGATACTGCAGATACCACAGAGCTCTGCAGACAAATTTCAGCCTCTAAAGGCAGTGGGGGGATGTTAAAGAATAGAAAGCAGGGAAATGACTCATTCCCCAGCCCTCAAAGAACAAATGATTCTAAATCCAACCCTGGGACATTTTTGGTTCTTAAGAAATGAGAACCTCACTCTGTTGCCCAGGTTGGAGTGCAGTGGTGCAATCCTAGTTTACTGCAGCCTGGAACTCCTGGGCTTATGTGATCCTCCCTCCTCAGACTCCCAGGCAGTTGCGACTACAGGTGTGAACCGCCACACCCAGCTAAGTTAAAAAAAAAAAAAAATGTAGACACGAGGTCTTAGTATTTTGTCTAGACTGGTCTTAAACTCCCAGGCTTAAGTGATCCTCCCTCCTCAGCCACCCAAAGTGATGGGATTACAGGTGTGAGCCCCCACCCCAGCCTACTTTGGGACCTTAAGTCCTATTGTGGCCCATGCTGAAGAGATGGAAAATTCCTTCTTGTTGACAAAGGAAATACCTTGTCCTCCTCCCTCTCTTCTCCCTTGTCCCTGGGCTAGCCTTAGGAGGCACACTCAGTCCACTGCCTGCTACTTTCCAGCTCTTCCTGCTTCCTTCCACAGGGTTTCCAAGTCCTGAGCAAAGGCCAAGTTGGGGCTGCAGGGAAGGTAGTAAGTTTCCTAGTTACCTTCTAATCTGTGGATGAGTACTGTAGACTTCATGGGCATAGTTCATGCTTAGTGTATCCTGGTCTTGAAATGATCCTTGGTTTTTAAACTCCCTGAGCTCTGAGGTCTGTTTGAGTGGGGCCGGGTCAAAATGCAGAGCTTCTACCTACAAAACTGGGTGCTACGGGTTTAACAATCTCCCCACTTTCAACAGAGGCTGCACCCACCAGGACCCAGATCTGCAGGGAAATGGCTCGCATTGGAAGGGCTCTGTCAGCTCCCTGGCCCAACGGGACCTTGCAGTTGTTCTCGGAAAGTGCCCCAGAGGTGGAGAGTGAAAAAATGGAGCTTTTGGTGGGCTCTGGCCCTCCCACCCGCCTGCCCGAGGGAAGAGGGTCGGCCTCCACATTTTCCCAGATCCATGTGGGCTGCTACAAAGGAGCTTTTGAGGATAAACAAATACAGAATTGAGAAAATAAGGAAGGAGCTGGCATCTAAAGAATGTGAATATTTAGAAAATGCTGGGGAGGGAAGACAGAGCAGGCTGTTCTGTTGTAGGTTAGACGCTTGATGGCCTGAGACAGGGGAATCGCCAACAAGAAAAAAAAGGAAGGAAAAAAAGTCTTAATGGAGACAAAGTTTCTTCAGGGTGGATTGTTTTTCACAGGCAAAAAGGAAGGATGTGAAAGCAAAGGAGATCTAGGGAACAGCACAGAGACCCCACTTTCATCATTCCACATGTTGGTCAATGTGATAGGAAGATTCCACCAGCCATTGTCACAGCATTGCAGAGAGCTTATTTTTAAATTGTTTAATGTTACATTATTTATTATTATTTATTGGTCAAGAGATTCCAGGGAGTTGAAACCATCCGTCTGTCAAGAGGATCAGAGAGGAAGCCCAGAGAAAATAGCAAAACTGCCCAAAACGTAATAGGGAAAACCAAGGGCAAAATCAAGGAAAGGACTGGCTACCGTGTTCTTTCAGCTGTTGCAGAGAATAACAAATGGCCAGGAGCTAATTGTCGAAGCAGTCCATCTGAAGTTAGCAAAGATTTGATCCTTCATTGAAATGTCCTTGTGCCTTTCTGTGTTTCTTGGTTCAAACATCTCAGTTCATTCATTCATCCATCCATTGATTCAAGACATTGGTTGTACATTTAATAAACACCAATATGCTCTACCTTAGCCAGGTTCTCTTCTACGAACTGTACATGTATTGTTTTATTTATTTTTACACCAATATTCTTTTTAAATTTTTATTTTATTTTATTTGGTTCTGTGGTACATGTGCAGAATGTGCAGGTTTGTTACGTAGGTAAACGTGTGCCATAGTGGTTTGCTGCACCTATCAACCCATCACCTAGGTGTTAAGTCCAGCATGCATTAGCTATTTTTTTCTGATGCTCTCCCTGCCCTCCCCCAACAGGACCCAGTGTGTTGTTTCCCTCTCTGTGTCTGTGTGTTCTCATTGTTTAGCTCTCATTTACTTTTTGTTTTTAGTTTTTTGGTTTGTTTGTTTATGTTTTATTTTTTGATTCGGGGTTTCAGTCTTGTTGCCCAGGCTGAAGTGCAGTGCTGCGATCTCAGCTCACTGCAACCTCTGCCTCCCAGGTTCAAGTGATTCTCCTCCCTCAGCCTCCTGAGTAGCTGGGATTACAGGCACCCGCCATGACGTCCCACTTATAAGTGAGAACATGCAGTGTTTAGTTTTCTGTTTTGCATTAGTTTGCTGAGGATTATGGCTTCCAGCTTCATCCGTGTCACTGCAAAGGCTATGATCTCATTCCTTTTTATGGCTGCATAGTATTCCATCGTGTGTATGTGCCACATTTTCTTTATCCAGTCTACCATTGATTGGCATTTGGGTCGATTCTATGTCTTCACTCTTGTGAATAATTATAGCAATATTCTTTACAGGTGCTAGTATTGTCATCATTTCACAGATGAAAAAATTGAGGCGTAGACAGTGTGTTAGTTTCCCACTCTTGCTACAGCAAATTATCACACAGTTGGTGGTTTCAAACAACACAAATTTATTACGGTTCAGTTCTGGAGGTCAGAAGTCCAGCATGGATCTGCCTGGGCTCACAGTGAGGTATCAGCAGGGCTGCGTTCCTTCTGGAGGTTCTAGGGAGAAACGTTTTCTTCCTTTTTTGGGCTTCTGTAAGTCAACCACATTTCTGGATTCATGACCCTTTGCTCCATCTTCCAAGCTAGCAACGGTGGGTCAAGTTTTCTCATATGGCATCATGACAAGACAGATTTCTTTTCTGCCTTTATTTCCAATTTTAAAGATCCTTATGATTACAATGGCCCCACCCAGATAACCCAGGATAATCTCCCTATTTTAAGGTCAGCAGAGCAGCAACTTTAATTCAACCTGCAACCCGAATTACCTCTTGCCGAGTAAGGCAACAAAATCATAGGTCCTGGGCAATAGGATGTGGACATCTTTGGGGGACCATTAGTCTATCTACCACAGACAGCTTCGGTGGTTCACTCAAGGCCACAGGGCCAGTGAGTGGCAGGCCTTGGATTCCACGGTTGGTATTCTGATTCAGTCTCTGAGTTTTACCTTCTCCCACCTCTTATGTGCCGGGACTCAGCTGGGGGCTGTGGACATGTCAGAAAAATACACTCTCCATCTCTGACCTGGTGGCTTCATATTCCACTGGCGTTTCTGGAGCAGAGTCTCATGAATTCTGGAAAAGAAAACTTTGAGGCAGGAAAGGATGAAAACAAATGCTGAGCTGGAGAGTAGGCAGGAAGAAGCACTATTTGGATGGGTAAATTGAGTGAACATTTGGAGGAGCATACAAGGTGGGGATGGGTGGTTATGGAGGTGGGCAAGGCATACTGAACAATAATTAAAGACAATTCGGGCTCACTGGGGACTCTTTCAGGGGCCAGTCCCTTTGCCCTAATTCTGATTGTCTGTTGCCCTCTATAAAGTTCGAGTACCAGCATTCTTAATTTAATGTATTGTGTACATGCTCATGCAGATGCACTTATGTTTGCCCTCCCCTAAGGGTATGTGGCATTGAAGACAGACACACATTCACAAATCCCTGGCTACATCCAGACCTGAGTGGCTGTGAAGCACAACCCCTTGGTTCTCACTAGCTGGGGCATTTCTTGAGATTCTTCTGGAGACTCAAAGGAAAACTCACATGGAGTTGACCCCCAAAGACAGACTCACATCTTTCCTGATGCCAGGCACCCATCCCTTATCCATACTTTTGGAATTAGAGGAGGTCCTGAATTGGAGCCCAATAGTTGCCAGGTGTTGACTGATGTATATCAATCTTCCTGGGCCTCAGTTTCCGTATATGTAAAAATTGGGATAGTTGTGACATCTTAGCTAGAGTTGTTGCAAGATTAGTTAAGATGAACATGAATGTACTTTGTGACTGGAAGGCATATATGAGAAAGTTTTGTTGTTAAAGCAATAGACAACAAATAATAGGGACTTCCTCAGGTACCTGTGATAGGCACAGCTAAACTACAGAGATGGACCTCTAGAAACAAGAGGCAGTGAATTTTAACAAATCACTCAGAAATCACGAGTTTAAGTGAAATAGGTCTCCTTGGGATATAGAACAAATATTTGAGCATAATAAAAATGTTCTCATTTAATTTTCCTTTTGAACCTATGATATAGTCCTCATTGAAGGCAAATATCCATCTTTGAAAGTACATTTGTTTTTGTTTTGTTTTTAAAGCCAAAAGACAACTACTGCCAAGTCTTGTTAATAAGGAGGAGATAATGGTTTGGAGTCAAATGTTGGATTTTCCCTGAATGCTCAATAACTGGCTGAGAAAGATAACAATCCCAAGGAATCATTTCCAAATAATTTGTAACTAGGCAGCCTTGTTGGAATCAGGGAAGAGCTTCTAAGGGGTAGATGCATACCTGGAAATATTTGATGAGGCCAGGTTATTGGATGACTTCTTATCTTCATTCCTCACAGCAGAATTTTTGCTCAAAAGGCCACTCCATCTAACCCAACCCAGGAAACACAGAGCTTCACTTTCTATTCTGGGCCTAGTAGACAAGAGAGCTTTAGTATTTAGGGACATGGAATTTTACCTCCTGACGTCTAATTCTGGCTCCAACACTTGCTAGCTAGATGATCTTGGGATGTCACTGAACTTCACTTCATTGTTCACTGAACTTCACTTCATTATTCTCCACCAGGGTTTATTGTTTCCCTGCAGCAGGACACTTGCCAATGTCTGCAGACATTAGAGGGTGGTAGGAAAAGGAATGCTATTGATAGCTAATAGGTGCAGGCCAGCTATGCTGCTAAGAGTCCTATGATGCTCAGGACAATGCAACAGCAAAGAGTGCTCCAACCCCAAATAGCAATAGTGTGGAAGTTGGAAAACCTTGTACTATATAGGAAATAGTAGTACTGACTTCCCAGGGCTGATGTGAAGAGTAGGTGAGGTGATGCCTGGAAAGTGTTTACCACATTGGCTGGTTCATATTGGGACACAATAACATTAACTTATGTTAATTAATATAAGCAATATATAAATCGTAATGTTCAATGGGCTCAGATACCCACCATCCTCCCTCTTCTTCACACCATCACTCCTACTCCAAAAATCATTATTGTTATAGCCACATCTGGTATGCATTTTCGCAGAGGCCTTTGGAGATAGAAAAGAGGGCATCCATGCAGATTAGGGGATGAATAGATTCTCAGTGTCCTTGAAAACTCTCATGCCCTGTCCCACTACTCACAAATTCTCCTTCCTGGGATGAAGGCCAAACACCATTATGAATATTACTGCCTCAATTAAACAATTGTTACCATGTGTCTGGCATTTCATATACATTATTTAAATTTAATATTTCATATACTCCAACAACTAGGTATTACTATCACCCAGATGGCCAAGGCACAGAAAATATTAACAAGTGACTTGGCCAAAATTAAATGGCTACAAAGAGGCAGTAACCAAATTTCATCCCCATCCACTTGACTCATACGTCACAGTCTAAGACTCCTCCATGGGCCATGGAATTTGGGTAGAGACAGAGTAATGAAATTGCTGCAGTTTGCCCATAAAACCAGCACCCTGAGCTATATGCCTACTCCTTTACTAGACAATGTCTGTGTGTTTCTCTCCAGCTCACTAGCATTAAGGAGAGCTGTTAGCAGCATAATTAAACATACTTGTTTCAGGCATTGGAAATGGTCTTAAAGAGTTAAAACCTCAGAGCATTTGTAATCTGTCTTTCAAATGGTATTAAAAATTCATTTTCTAGAACACTGATAGAATTTTCTTTCCCCCCTCCCAAGCAACAAAATCTATGTTTTCACAATCCATAATTCAAACCCGATCTTGGAAGAAATGTTGAAATGATAAACATGTTACTTGTGATTTGTGGCTATTTAATAATGATGGTATTGAGCAAGGAAATTAGACCCATGTCAAATGTGGTTTTGAGGAGATACCTGCAAAAGGAAGAGACTTGTAAAGAGATTTTTCTTCCTGGGAAAAGTGTGTTGCTTCTGTACCTCTCTTCCTGAAGTTTCTTAAAATCACATTGCCCTTTTTCCTTCCTTTCTGACTCATGTTTCAAATGTGTGTCTATCTATTTGTTTTAAGATTTCTCTAGCTAAATGAAACAAAATTGATTATTCCTTGGTTTCAGCTTTTGTTAGTGGTGATGTTAACTTTTCATTGTGGTTATGATGAAGGTATAGGCAGGGAATAGAGGGATGGCATTTTTGACACCTGATTGCTAAACATTCCGTCTGATTTTTTCATATTCTAAAAGGTAATGTAAATGAGATGTCTTCGTGTCTTAAAAGGAATAGATGAATAAGTGGCTTAAATGTGTTCTTGTATTCACAAAATGAATTCATATCCCAGAAAAATCTCCATACCAAGAGCTAGACTTTCCAGATTTGTCCTGTCGTGTTTTATTTTTGTCTTTTCCACTGATTATAAAGGCTTGCTACCTTGAAGTGTGATTGACAAACCAACAACATCCACATCACTTGAGAACTTCTCAGAAGTGGAAACTCTGCACTGTATCCCAGGACTCCTGGATCAGGATCTGCACCATTATTGAAAACCCCAGGTGATCACACACACCTTAAAACTGGAGAAGCACTGAGGACAAAGTTACTCGGTCAAAGTCACATTACCAGTAACAGTGTCAGCCTCAGTCTTTCTGTTGAATGAAGGTGTGGGATATAAGTTCTCTTCCAGTCCTAAAGTTATTGACTTAACAGCCACTGAACATCTCGTCCTTGCCACGTTCCATACAAGGCATTAGGGGCATCCTTCAAGCAAGGTTCCTGTCCTCAGATGATTTTCCATGCACAGGAAACAGGCTAGCAAGCAGCATCCTTCAAAGGATGTTTTGCAACATAAGAAATGTTTTGTATTCACACTGTCCAATATGGGAGCCATTAGCCACACCTGATTATTGAGCACTTGAAATGTGACTAGTGCAACAGAGGAACTGCATTTTAATTTTATTTAATTTTAAATAGCCATGTGTGGCTGGGCATTGTGGCTCATGCCTGTAATCCCAGCAATTTGGGAGACTGAGGCGGCTGGATTGCTTGAGGCCAAGAGTTCAACACCAGACTGGCCAACATGGTGAAACCTCATCTCTACTAAAATGCAAAAAATCAGCCAGGCATGATAGAGCACACCTGCAATCCCAGCTACTTGGGAGGTTGAGGCACAAGAATCACTTGAACCTGGGAGGCAGAGAGGTCATGCCACTACACTCCAGCCTGGGTGACAGAGAGAGACTCTGCCTAAAAAAAAATAATAATAAAATAAAAAATAGCCATGCATGGCTAGTGGCCCTCCTATTGAATAGTACAGCTATAAAAGGTGTCAATATGGGCTGGGTGCGGTGGCTCACGCCTGTAATCCTAGCACTTTGGGAGGCCAGGGTGGGTGGATCATGAGGTTGGGAGATTGAGACCATCCTGGTCAACATGGTGAACCCCTGTCTCTACTAAAAATGCAAAAATTAGCTGGGTGTGGTGGTGCGTGCCTGTAATCCCAGCTACTCGGAAGGGTGAGGCACGAGGATCGCTTGAACCCAGGAGGAGGAGGTTACAGTGAGCTGAGATCTTGCCACTGCACTCCAGCCTGGTGACAGAGCGAGACTCCATCTCAATAAATAAATAAATAAATAAATAAATAAATAGTATCAATGTGGTAATGAGAGTGCAGACAGAATCTGTGGGCACACTAAGGAGAGAATAGTTTACCCATCATGTGAGGGAGGGAAAGATCACTCAGAGTCTCTTTCCGAGGCCAGACCCGGACTGGTCTCCAAATTGGGGACTACACAGGGAAGATTCAAGGTCCCTCCCTTTGGTGGGTTTCAAGTTCCTCCCGCTCCCTTTCTCTGCTTCATCTCTCACTTCTGCCCTTTCTCCATTCAGAGCTGAAGTCACTCTTGCTTTACCATGTTCAAGTTTCCAAAAATGGCCTTTTTTTCTTCTCCTGCCTAACAAATTCCTTCGCATCTTTTCAGAGCAAGCCTAAAAGCGTATCCATTGATTCCTCATCAGTGTCACTTCCTTTGTGCTCCCTTCTCACAGAGTTCCCCTTTCTTGGTAGAAGGCAGCAGGGCCAAAAAGGTGATCAGGAGCTCAGGGCCTGATGTTCTGTAGATCTGAGTCTCAATTCCAGTCTAGCTTTGTAACCTCAGGCTACTTTTCTAATGTCTCTAAGCTTTAGCTTCCACATCTGTTCTATAAGGTGATTGTGATTTAAGTGATTGTTTACATGTAACTCTCTTAGCTCCGTGCCTAGTATGTCATGAATCCTCAAAAAATATTTGTTATTTATACTATACTTATTTGTATCAATGTATCTTCAATATTGTTATATTATTGATGCCTAAGTACAAAACTATGCAGTATAAGTGCTCCAAAGAATCTCTTCATGACTCTTCCCTACCCAACAAAATGTCTGGCCCAGACTAGGTGTTTAATAAACGTTTACTGAATGCATGAGTAAATCAATGGGTGGATAAGTAGGTAGATGGATGAACGGTTACATGGATAAATTGATAGTCCCATGGAAATGTCTAGTGAAAATAACAACTTCTCCCGGAGCCAATAGCATTTAAAAATGATCATCATACGGGAAGGTGGTCACATGACTATTCTAATGCCCTACTCTAAATGCCATATGTTCACCTAATGCCTGGTAAAAGGACTAAGGGTTATAAAAGTAACACTTCCTTCTCATAGAGGATGAGAAAATATTAGGGGAAAAATGATAGAAAATTTGAATGAGTACACAACCACACAAAACTACCAACTCTTAACAAATTGAAGTATTTTTTTCCAGGAATTTTTTTAATGTACTTTTTTTTTTTTTTTTTTACAAATTCATGGTTGTACTTGTATTTGTCATTTAGCTACACATTTCCCCCCCCCCCCAAAAAAAAAGAACACAAAATTGAGTTGGCAAATTTTGGAGCAACTGCGGCGGTTGTACACTGCAAAAAGAAGTAAAAATGGGTATAATCCTATGAAAAACAATTTGGTAGCCTCTGCTAATACAGAATATGTACATATCCAATAATCCAGAAACTCTACTTCTAGGTGTGTACCCAACAGAAATGTGCGTATGTGATCATCAAAAGCCTGTAGAAGAACAATTAGCAGCACTATACATTATGGGCAAAACTGGAAACTATTCTCATGCTCATCAACAGCAGAATGGATAATTAATTGCAATATATTCACACAGTAGAATGGGAATCTGGAAGCTGAAACTCTGCACAATAGCATGGATGAGTCTTTAAAACAAAGTATTCACTGAAAGAAGCCAGGGATAACAGAATACCCTAGATGTGGGTATTTATAAAGTTCAAAAATACACACCTGATCTAAGCTGTTAGAAGTGGCTTCCCTGGGTGGAATAATGACCAGTTGAGGCCCAGGAGGGCTTCTGGGGAGCTGAGAATTTTTTAAATTTATTTTTATCTAGGTACTGCTTCTATGTGTATATGATCTGTACACTCTTCTGTGTGTTTTTTACAGTTCCATAAAATCTACTTTAAGAAATCACCCCTAACTTTTTTTGTAAACCCCTTTTATAAACTCATGCCAATACCTGCAAAGCATTCCATCTTGTTTATATATCACCATTGACCTAACTAGTTTCCTATTGTTAGACACCTTTTTCTCCTGTTTTGTTTTGTTTTTTTTCACCCTTTTCAATAATGCTTTGATGACTAACCTTGTATGTGATTGGAAATGTGGATCCAGGGTTATTTCCCTAGGATTGATCCCAATAAGTGAAATTAAAGGGTTTTGAGGCTCTTGATACTATTCCAAATTGCACATAAAGGACTACTTTGATTGTTATTCTTACTGTTGGACTGTTTATTTGTTTGCATGAAATAAGTTCACGCTGTCAGGATTCTGAGCAATTTCGACTTTTTAAGAATATTGGATGTCCGTGAACATTAGATCATACCTCCACCAGCTGTGGGCTCTATCACACACACAAAAATATCTATTTTGAAGAAAAACGTTCTAAGTGAGAATTCACGGCTCTCGCTTAGAATTCTTTCCTCAGGGATGGCTTTTCCAGCATCAGGCAAGAAGGAGCCTATTCCTAGAGACCCAATTTTCCAACTCCAGGAAAAGCCAAGCAGAGCCTTTGCTAAGTGCAGAGGGTGCTGAGAAGCATAGATTCCCACTCAGAACACAGGCAATTTCATGCACAAAATGGATATTTTGCTCCATTTGCTGAGCTGAAATCAAGGTGCACGCTGGAGGCCTGACAGCTCTTCAGCTGTAACAGCACAAACGTGCTGCTACAAGACTTGAAAACTGTTTTCAAAGATTTGCTTAGTTTTTCAAAAAGAATTGTCAGTTCCCAGCTAGCGTGAGGCTGACTGCTGAGGTGGGAAAGAAACCAAAAAGATAAATAAGCATACGAATCCAAATATATTCTTAATGTTAATGCCAGGCAGATTTTGAGAGCTCAAAGCCGTACTTAGATTGATGCCGAAATACCCAAGGAGTCACAAGCAATCTGACAAGTTGAGGCTTAACACCAGAAATAGAAGGAATTGATTTAAGACATTCCCTCTCAGATCCTGTTCACCCTAAGAGGAGCTTCAGAATCTAATAAGCGGTGCTGGAGGACTGAGACAAATGTTCTAATCACTCTTCTTGAAAGTGGGGGAAATAGAGCAAGGATCTTTGACATGCTGGAAGCAAATGGTTTTCATATTTGGTTTCATCAAGGAGATAAAGATTCTTTTCTGAGCACCTTTTGGCATTGCACACAGTAAAGGGGATACTTTTGTTCTGCAAATTTCACTCTGATCAGAGTGATCTCACTCAATATGTGTGGTTAATGCCTGACCTACCTACTACAGCCACCGCTATGGACCCCTCGCCATGACACCCACAGCAAAAGAAGTCAGTGAATCATGCTTATTATTATTTTTTCAATCATAGATCAGTTTTTACTGTGAATAAAATTGCAAACCGAGTCAAAAGAGCTGGTTCTAAAGACAACACTAATGACCTGGCCATTTCCTTGGCAGTTTAGTGAGATAAAAAGCTGGGGTCTTAGGATGGTGTGTTTGGGAAAGGCTGGAGAAAGGGGTTGGGGAATACAGAAGGGTAGCGCAGGGGTCCCTTGGAGGAGGTAAGGTATAGGGTCTGGTGAAACTCCCTACCCCTTCCCTTATGCATGCAGAAATTGGACTCTGATCTAAATCTCTCAACTATTTTTCTTATAAGTCAAATTAGAAGTGGATGTTTTATTTAGTTTAAATCAAAAGTGATTGTCTGAGAATATACATGTAAGCATAATAGACATGCTTTTTGCTGCTGTAATAACTATAGATTGCAGGAAACAAGCTGTAGGTCCGTCAATAGGAGAATGAAAAAAGCAAGTAACGGAACCTCCACATAATGGGATCACTGTGGCTGTTAAGAAGAAGGGGGTAGATCCAAATACCCTAACATGAAAGGAGGTTCATGATGCGCTATGGAGGGGAAAAGCAATTACATGTAATATGTACTCATTAAAGCCCTTCCTGCAGGAACCGTCTTCTTGCATTTACACATTTCTGTCTTGGCTACATTTTCTTTTAAATCGAGTAAATAAGTGAAATGAAATGAAAAAAGAAAGAAAGCAGAAGCAATTTCCTGGATTGTTGTTAAATGTTGTTGTTGTTTTGTGTTTTGTTTTGTTTGTGTGTTTGTTTTCTAAAGGAAAACAGCTGTTTTGGTAAGAAATCATAAATGGACACCTTTTGTGTTAGGCTGTGGCCTTAAATTTGGGGCCCAACTCCTCCTTCAAAGGAGAGTTTCATTGTTTTTTCCATGGTACTACTAGCATAATGGATCTCAATTTCAATTCTGATTTATGTGGTGTCTTTCCCTACATTCTCTACTTGCTCCTTAGCTTTGCCTGGGAGGCAGGTGTCATGAAGCCCAGAGGTTTCTTGCCTGAGATCATCTTGCTGGAAGCAGTAGAACCAATCCTCCAGTTAATACCGTCTGGCCCTAAATCCCAAGACCAGCAATCGCCCAAAGCTATTCCCATCCATTTATATCTCAAAAATGGAGGTCATAGAACCTTACTCTTTGATTTGTTAGGAAATTGGTAGCCGTTCATTTTGTCTTAAGAGTGCAAGTTCAAAAATCATGTCCTCCGGTTTCAAGCCACTTCCCAGTTGCTGGACTTTGAAAAAGTTGCTTAATATCTCTGCATTACAGTTTTCTCAACTGTACAAGAGGGATAACAATCATGTTTACCCCCGCAAAGTTGCTGTGGAATTAAATGAACTAATGCCCAAGAGCAGTGGAGGAGGCTCCTAGAATATAGTACAAGCCTAATAAATACTAGTGACAACTGCTCATATTAAACTCATTTTATAACCTTTGGCATACCAGGAGCCTCAATTTCTTCATCTATAGAATGGGAACAGTAATGTCAATTTCTCAGGGTTTTTATGATGAGTACACAAGTTCATGAATGTAAAGTGCCTGGCATCAGGTAGCAGCTTAAATTAATGAAGTGCCAAGTCTGTTCCCATACCTGACCTTCCATGTATTGGGTGACCCTCATCAATGGAGTAGTAATGATATTTCTGTGAACTGATTGTTGGCATTTACAAAGACAGGATGCTTGTCTCGGCTACGGGTGACCTGTAGAATTATTTATGAGCCAGACAAACCGAATAGCAAAGGAAAAGCCCAATATTCTCATAGCAAAGTATTCCTCTTCCTTGAAGCATAAAGGGTGAAATGGACTAGGGAATTCAGAGAGCATTCTGGAAGCCTCTAGGCAACCATGAGGGGAGACAAATAGGGAAAAGAAACCCAACAGTTTGCAGCCTGAAGAAAAGAAATTCAAGGTATAGCTACACAGAAAGTCTAGATATGTTTATTGTAGGGAATTGTGAACGTAGGTTCTTCACCCGCAGGATCACTCGGAACAGTTTTGATAAGTAAGAAACACATTAAAGAAAATGAAAAGATCCTTAATCATCACTGTGTAAAAACAAGAGCTTTTGGCTCAGTGTGCTCAAAGTCTTCAAGAAGGAAATAATATACGTCAGTGGGCCAAAAATTCATCCAATTTTTAAGTGAAAATGCAATCTGGGGCAATTGCTTCCCAATTAAACCATATCTGCAGTGATATTTTGCTATTTCTGGAATTCTCCATTTCATTGTTCTCTTACTCATGCTGAACCGTTATTTTCTCTTGCTGTAAAAAACAAAGGAGTGTAACAGATAAGAGCGCAGAACTAGAATTGCACTTACTGGATTCGAATCCTGGGTCTGTCATTTACTAGCTGTGTAATACTGGGCAGGTTACCTACCCTCTCTGTGCTTTTGTTTTTGCACCTTTAAAATGGAGCTGATAATAGTACTTCCCTCACGGGGTTGTTGTGAGAATCAACTAGAAGAATGTCTGACATTTGCTCAGCACAATACTTGGTACATTGCAAATGCTCAATACATGTGAATTCTTATTTTTAGTACAATGATTTTATCGTGATTATAAGACTCTCACTCTCCTCTTGTGAGTAGGTGGAGACGTGTCTTTCCAACAGTATCAGCTCTGCAGCGAATTTGACCACTTCTGCTGTCTGGTTACAGGCCTTAGTGAGATGTCATTACTCCTGCAGTTTTCTCATCTGTAAAATGGAGATAATAATATCTTGCAAGAGTCTCGAGAGGATTGAATGAAGTAATGTCTGTGGAATGCCCGGCCCAGAGTAGGCACTCAGCAAATGATGGTGTCATTATTTCTTCTTTTTAAAATACTCAGCATTTTACTCCTAAGTAAGAGTATCCAATCTAGAGGCGTTTTAATTTTAGTTTGTTTTTATTTACTTGTATAAGCAGCGAATCCCAAACACTTGACACTGTAAAAAATATATCTCTGATAGGTGATCAAGGTTAGCCATAAAACAAACATTTGGCCGGGTGCGGTGGCTCACGCCTGTATTCCCAGCACTTTGGGAGGCGGGCGGATCAAGAGGTCAGGAGATCGAGACCATCCTGGCTAACACGGTGAAATTCCGTCTCTACTAAAAATACAAAAAAATTAGCCGGGCGCCGTGGCGGCTCTATAATGGGAATGAGTTTCCTAATTTATCTGAGTCTCAGTTACCATCATCTGTAGAACAGGAATAAGCAGATCATCTTCAAAGGATTGTTGCAAGAATAAAATGAGATGCTGGACATCAGGAACATAGCACAGGGTCTGGTACAAGGAAAGCATTCAATAAATGGCGACCATCATTATGTGTGTCTCTGCTTCTTTCCTGGCCAGATCCCTCTGTATTGAAGGTAACAGTCATAGTTCTTTCCTTCAATCCTCTCCTGAGCTACTTAAGAACAACCTCTAGGAGGGACAATGCTGATGAAGCCAATAATATGAATTCGGTGTTTTGGGGGAATGTGCAATTAGGTCACTTACAGCACACTGGCCCTTCTCCACATGCCGCAGAGATACAGCATTTGATAGCAGCATGAAGATCGGTTCCTTCCTCTCTCAAAGCTAGCTTTATTGATTCCCTCATTCTAATGGGGGCAGGGGAAGAAGGAGAAATGAGGAAATGTTAGCAAAGACAGAGGTTAGGTCCACTTGATTTTGCCTTCACCCACAGAAGCAGTAGCTGCAGGAAGATTGGGAAAGAGTCCAGGGTTAACTTGAGCCCTGGCTTGCCGTCCCACTCTTTTCCAATCAATTCCCAGAAGGTAGCCATTTTTAATTCTCCGTTTATCTTCCTTGACTAGGGTCATGTCTGTTTTCAGGGCAAAGATTAGAGAAGTGGCAGATAAGTGGCTGATATCTCTGGTAATAAATGAATATGAGCTTCAAGCCCGGTGTAATTAAAAATGTATAAACTCACAGTTTATTCCCCCTTAAAAGTTTACAGTCTTCCCTTGAAATGCTTCTTGAACCACCATTCAACTTGTTTTTTAGTCATCTTTGCTGATAAGAAAAGGGAAGGAAATTGAAGACTCAACCGAAGACACTCCCATCTGTGCAAAATCAAACCCATATCACCAAGGGAGGCATGTGAACCTTTATCTTGGCATCTGCCGGGCCACTGGGAGAAGGATGTCACCGATCAACTTCATATTTACCTTTGCGTTATTAAGCTATGAGCCAGGGCCCTTCTAACTCAAACAAATATCACAAGCCTCATCCAGAAAGTGGGCAAAACCGGCAAAACAAACCCAGGCCAACTTCAAATTGCGGAGTCATCAGTGCGTGGGTCAGGCTGCCATCAGCAACATAGAACCAGCATTTGCTCAGTTCCAGAGGAAGTTTATTTCAGCTCAGGAGCTTCAGTCCATTTGCCTTACAAATACTACCATTATGTGCTATTTGAGGTTTGAATGATGCCACACAAAGAGACACTCCCTGTGTACCTGCCTCTTCCACAAACTGAAGAACTCTCAGAATTCCAGCAGAGGGAATCAATTTCAGTAGATAGGGTAAAGTGAGGAAAAGAAAGAAAACTAACCAGGCCCCAGGCAGTTCCTTAGCTACTCCAAGTGCATTGTTTTACTCAATCCTGACAACAGTTCTGTGAACAAGATTATTCTCCCATTTTACAGATGTGGAAACTGAGGCTTCTACAAGTGACTTGCACCAGGTCTTGCTCAGAAGGGGAGGAGGCCTGCTTCTGCCTCTGCTCGGCCTCCAACCCCCTTTCTCTTCTGTCAGCCACCCAGGTGGGAGTGGGCTGCAGATGCTGTGGGTTTTGTTCCTGAGTAGTCTGTGAACAACTCTCCAAGCAAGCCTGAACTCTTAAGGGAAATCCTTCTCCCTGAATAGTTCTTTTTTTGCTTTGCTTTTTTTTTTTTTTTTTTTTTTTTTTTTTTTTTTTTTTTTTGAGACAACGTCTCACTCTGTCACCAGGCTGGAGTGCAGTGGTGCAATCTCGGCTCACTGCAACCTCCCAGGTTCAAGCGATTCTCCTGCCTCAGCCTCCCAAGTAGCTAGGACTACAGGCGTGCACTACCATGCCCAGCTAATTTTTGTAGTTTTAGTAGAGATGGGGTTTCACCATGTTGACCAGGATGGTCTCGATATCTTGACCTTGTGATCACCCGCCTCAGCCTCCCAAAGTGCTGGGATTACCGGCTTTAGCCACCGCGCCTGGCCAATAGTTTCTAAAGGAGATGACCATGTTAGACAATGGGTCTGGTCCCAAAAGAAAATTGTGTGCCTTGCCTTTCCCTTTCACTCTTTTAGAAAGAGTGAAAAAAGGAACTCCTTCCTGGTGGTAAAAATGTGAACGGCACTGAAGTGGTTACCAACCATTTTGTTCAACCAGACTATTTACAAGTAGTAACAGGGTATCTGTTTCCTGTCATCTCCATCATATATCTTAAGGCAGAGAGATTGGAAGCCCATTACAGTCTGATATCTAATCAATACGCACCGTATTCCTACAGCAGGAAGTAAAAGAATAGGCCCTTGGGAACCAGAGTTCAAATTACTCTACTGTCGATTCCAGATAGCAGCTAATGATAGGCTAAGCTTGGGGTGGGGAGTGGGATGGGGACAGGGTGGGATGAAGGGGAAGAAGAGACCATAGTTTAATGGGATAGTTAATTTGAAGATCAAATATGCATTCACTTTGGCCTCATTTGAAAGCTACATATTGTCTCTTAGCAGGCAACGCTTCTGACTTCAAATGCTTTTCTCTCTGCAGTGCCAAAATATGTTTTAGACATACATATGTATCACACATTATGTTTGGGTATTAAATTATATATCCGGATATACTTCCATATAATACATAAGGAAGCCTAAACGAACATAAATATGCATTTGGTTATTCAATGAGTATTTACTGAATGCCCATGTATATATGTGACCACCTGGACATGGTCATTGGCATAGTGACCAGTGACATAGTGGCCAGTGACCACATCAAACTTTGAGCAAGTCTCGACCTCATGGAACTTATGTGTTAGTGGGGAAGATGTTATTGTGTGATCAATGTGTAACTGAGGTAGTAGGACCAAAGAGGCAGGCTAGAGAGTTGCCTTTTAGTGAAAATGGAAGTACTGAAATCTCCACATTCTTAGTTTATTTCTTGCCTCTCCCATCTACCAGCTTTGGGACATGACCTCTCTGAGTTTCAAATCCTCCACTTGTAAAATGGGAACAATAATACTCACTTCTTGGGTTATTGTAAGGATAAAATAAAGTAAAAAAGAAAAAAGGTGAATTTTTTCATGTAACCTACAGTCATTCATCAAAAAATGCCTGTTGCTTTCTGTTTTCATGCAGATATTGGGCATCCCCAGTGAGCATCTGTGCAACAGGCTAGAATGTGGTGGCACGATCTCAGCTCACTGTAACCTCCGCCTCGCAGGTTCAGAGGATTTTCCTGCCTTAGGCTCCCGAGTAGCTGGGATTACAGGCACGTGCCACCACATCCGGATAATTTTTGTATTTTTAGTAGAGATGGGGTTTCACCACGTTGGCCAGGCTGGTCTTGAACTCCTGACCACAAATGATCCGCCTGCCTCAGCCTTCCAAAGTGCTGAGATTACAGGCATGAGCCACCGCACCCGGCCTGTGCCAGCCTTTGTTAAGTCCTGATAGGAATTCCGTTGTGAAGTCCTCATGGCTCATTCACATGCCCAGCTCCTCTGCAGGCTTTGTGAGCCTGGGGCAGGGGCTCCTCACCCCACATGTCACGTTTGCAGCTGGCTCCATGTTAGGCTCTGCTCATAGGTAGGGCTAGTGGCAGACTGCAGGACAATGGAGGGAGAAGGGATTTCGGCCTTCTCTTGGCTTCTGTTCCTCACAGCCTCACTTCACCTTGGCAATGACACTTCCTCCTTGCAGCAGGTGTTGACTCCAGGCTCCAGCCTGAACCACTTTGCACCTCTGTGGAGGAGGCACCAACACCAACAGGCAAGACCCTTTTCTCAGACTTCTGGGTCTCAGCTCCAAGGGACCCTGCTATGAGCCACAAGTCGAGAGGCAACTCAGAGGTCTGAGCCTCAGCCCTACCAGGCCTGTACACTGAGCTTCTGAATTCTTATATACCTGATATCACCCTAGAGCTGTCAGCAGCTGCACCCTACAGCTATTACTGGGGTATGGCCTCCGTGTTTCCTTTTTTTTTTTTTTTTTTTTTTTTTTGCTTTTTAAATCTTCCAGTAAGTGTACAATCAGGTTCTTTTATTGAATTATTTAGCTAAAACACCTAATGTGTATTTGTATTTTCCTAACTGGATCCTTTCTGAAACAAAGGGTGAGGGTCAAAGGTTGTCACAACTCTTCCAAGGAACTTCATCCTTTCTCTTATTCAGTCCTATAGCAGCTTGCTTCTTCCCATAGGACTCAACAACAACGCTCTCTCTTTCTTTCTCTCTCTCTCTCTTTCACACACACACACACACACACCAGCAACATGCCTGTTTCATGCCTCAGTCTTCCATTCAGAGGCTCTCAAACTCAGGCCCATGTAAAGGCCAGACCAGAAACCACATCCATCCAGGTCCCTTTGTAGCCCTTTCAACAAACCCAAACTCCTCTTTGCAGCCACGGACAAGACAAACTTTCTGTACTAAAATTGCTACCCTGAGGTCAGGAAACTTTCTTAGTAAAGTAAGCCTTAAAGAAATCCAACTAATTCTAAATAGCTTAAGACTTTTGGTTTTACCTCTGCTGGTCAAAAATGCCTTATTACATCAACACATGGAAGAAAAAGCTGTATTACACAAAGCAGAGACTGGTACATACCATCTATTAAAAGCTGAAACTTCAGCTAGCCCTATTGAAACCTCAAGGTACTGGGTGTGGCATTTCTTTAGTTTCCTTTTTGTTTTTGTTTTAATTTAGCAGAGATAGGATTTGAGCCCAGGGCTGTCTTCTGCTATCAATGGTCATTGCATCCCCCATCATGACATTCAGGACCACTTGCTAATCATCTGACCTTTCCAGGCCATTTGCAATGTCCTTAGCTGTCTCTTTTTTCTCCTGTGTTTTGCATTTTTCCTAGAATGCCTCATTCTTCTCCTGTGCTTATCCACACTCACTTGTTCATTAAGAACCGAAGGTCTACTTTCAGCTGGGATCATGCATGCTTTTGAGTTGAAGGTCAATCGTACACTGTCCTGTTTTAATCTGAAACCAGTTCAGGTGTAACTTAAGTGTTCTCCCACTGTCTTGGAACTCAGTTTCATTAAGGAAAGGGTCTATGCCTGGCATTCTTTTATTGTTCTTAAAGAGCTGCACACAACAATTCTATATGCTGAGTGTTTCTTTGATCTAGTTAATATAAAATATTATTTTAGAAGTTAGAAAAAATAAAATGCGAAAAAAATGCATCTCCAGATGAAAAAACTTTTGATTTATTCTGAGAACTCCAAATCCCACTGTTTCTTTGTTTTGGCTACTAGTAAGCTCACAGATAAGTTTCATCTTCAATCTCCAGAGCTTCCCTTAGTCTAAATTCTCCGCTAACATTACACGGGTTCCTTTCCATGCCCCTCCCGCTGTTCTCCTCTCAACCCATGTATTTCCCAACCACTTCACTCTCTGTGTCTTGAACTTTTACCTTCGTTTTAATCATTTCATTATTTTATTGTATCTGTGGTTATCTTAAAAAAAAAAGTATTTTTTAATAAATGTGTTTTCCAAATATATTTTGGAAAAAAACATGAAAATTCATTTTTTATGAATGTATTTTCCAAATCCATTTCAGAAATAAATGAAGTATGAGGGGAAGCTGTACATGCAAAGATTGGGTACGTGAAAAGATGGGCTGTATATTCATTAATTTGTGCAAACATAATTCTTTTATAGGTAAGAGCTTTCTGCTTCGAATTACTTCCTCCATGTAAATTATTCAATAGCCTTAATGATTGTAAGTAAAGTTTATTTTTCCAATATAAAAACAATTTTTACGTTTCCATTAAAACATACTAGAAAAACACCAAAAAAGAAAGAAAGAAACATAGGCTGCATAGTTTTAGCATCTAAAGACAGCCACAAGTAGGACCTGCAGTAACTTTTCATACTAAGCTTTCACACAGCTGGCACAATGACAGTAAGTTACGCATGCACATATACCCTGCCTTCACTACTAAATACATATTCCATATTTTTGGAAAACATACACAATTTATGATTTAAAATATTAGTTGTCAGAACAACAGTGAAATAGATAATAACTAGAGATTTCCATTTCTGATTTACATGAAATAACAGGGACCAGCTATATCCTCTCACCTTAAATAATTAGAAAAAAATATTTAAAATTTATTTATTTTAAAATTTATAGATAAAGTTTTTATAATCACTTTGTAATTTTTTTTAATATCTATACATTTCTATAATTTTTTTCACATATGTAGTCAATAGTTTTTAGACGCTTATTAACCAAAGGCCTTATAGGGCTGTGATTCCTGAAAGAAGGTAAGAAAGTAATATAAACTCTGTAATTTTAACAGATTACTGCCTGGGTTCATTTACCAGGACTGAGTACAGAGATGGAGAATCTACACAGACTCAGCTCAGTCTTGCTGAGTTGCAGAGAAACAGAGGTCAGAGTTCAGAAAAGCCAAAGCAGTTAGAATTTGTGGGACAGAGTAAGAAGGCAAGGGAGGTAGATGGATAAAGAGCTCAAGAAATCCACAGGAGGTGCCCTTGAATCTTTGGCTGAGTATTAATTTGTACATGAGTGAGAGGCTGGGACCCAGGAGAGAAGTAGACAGAAAAATTCCTGGAGCTCACACAGAACTGAAAATTGTTCATCTTTCTACGAGCAGTGGGAAAAGATCTTGTTAAAACACAAGGCATTAAGTAGAATCCTCAGAAGGGAATTGCCTTAGTAGTAGAGCGAATTTAGCCCCAGACTAAATACTAATCTGTAGAACAGAGTTTAAAAGTAAGCCTTAAAAGTATCCAGCTAATTCTAAATAACTGAGAGCCATAACAATGGATTACAATTACCAATGTATTACAATGTTCTACACTTAGTTAATCTACTACAAAATTTCCACACATACAAAGAAATAGGAAAATACGACCTGTAACCAGGAGGAAATCAATCAATTGAGGCAGACTTAGAAATAATTGCTATTATGAACTGTTATTATAAAACAATTACTATTAAAAGATTCCATATGTTCAAGAAGGTAAAGGAAAATAAGTATGATGAATAGAAAAATTGAATATTACATAAAAAAACAGAACTTCCAGAAATGAAAATTGCAATATCTTAAATGAAAAAAAAATTACATAAGATTAACAGAATAGACAGTAAAGAAGAAAAACTTAATGAACTTGCAGATATAGTGATAGAAAGTAAACAAATCAGAAAACACACGGAAAAAAGGAACAGTGGATAAGTAACTTCCGTAATAAAATATAAAGTAATCTAATATACAAATAACTGAATTCCAGGAAAAAGATGAATAAAACAGAAAAAAAACCAGTATTTGAAAATTCTACAAATTTGATGAAAACCATAAACCTACACATACAATAAGTTCAATAAACCTCAAACAAAATAAGCCCAAAGAAAACCACACCAAGGTGCATCAGTATCAAATGGCTGAAATCTAGAAATAGAAATAGAAACTTAAAAGTATCCAAAGAAATATGGCACATTATGTACAGAAGAAAAAGATAAAACTTACATTAGTCGCTTTGTCAGAAATTATTTAAAAAAAGAAGATAAAAATTTGGATTTTCACAAATTAATGGAGAGTATAAGAACTTTTAATACAACAAGTGTTTTCTTACTTTAAAAATAGTTGACTTTTCAAAGCAAAATAACAACTTCATTGTGGGATTTACTAGATTTATACAAATAAGGTATATTACAAAAATAGCACAACAGGTGACCAGGAAAAGTAAATTTTATAGTTGTAAGGGTCTTATACTATACATGAAGCAGTATAATATTTGAAGGTGGGCTGTAGTATTTTATATGTAGTATGCATATACAGTATTACACAGTATATATATGCATATATATAGTATTTTATATACAGTATACACACTATATATAGTATTTTATGTATAGTCTGACACCCTACCCTTAAATATTGTGCCACTCCATATCTATATATGTATGTAGTACTATACTTCTCATATATATATATAAAGTATGTATAGGCTGTAATACCATATATACATATAGTACAACAATTTCTTGAAAGGGAGATAAACAGGTAGAACAATATGCCATAATAGAGACAAAATAGAATGTTAAAATACTCAATCAGTTCAACAGGAGGTAGAAAAAATAATGAAGAAAGAAAAGAAGGAATAAATATGAAACAAATGGCGAGATGCCAGAGTAAAACTCTACCATATCAGTAATCACATTAGATGTAAATAACCTGAACACTCCAATTAAACATCAAAGATTGTCACATGGTATAAAAAAGCAAAACCCAATGTATTAGTCAAAGTTCTGCAGAGAAACAGAACAAACAGGATGTATACACACACACGTGTGCATATATACATGAATGTGTAAATATACATGTGTATGTGTACATATACATATGTGTGTATATATGTGTGTATATACGTGTATATGTGTATACGTGTATAAATGTATATATACATATATGCATATGTGTGTATATACATATGTGTGTATGTGTGTGTGTTTTGTGTGTGTGTTTGTGTATATATGTGTGTGTATATATATATAGAGAGAGAGAGATTTGCTTTAAGGAATTGGCTCATGTAATTATGGAAGCTGGCAATTCCAAAATCTGCAGAGTAGATGGCAGGCTGGAGACACAAGAAGAAATGATGCTGCAATATTGAATCTAAAAGCAGCGTGAGGCAGTTACTTCTTCATTGGGGTACCTCAGTCTTTTCCCTTAAAGCCTTCAACTGATTGGATGAGACTTATCCATGATATAGAGGGTAATTTGCTTACACAAAGTTTACTGATTTAAACATTAATCACATCTCAAAATACCTACACAGCAACATCTACCATGGCATTTGACCAAACAACTGGTACCATAGTATAGCTAATCTGACATATAAAATTAACCATGACACCTGATTATATGTTTCTAACACTCTAAACATAAAACACACATAGGGAAAAACAAAAGGATGGTATAAGATGTATTGAGCAAATGGTAATTAAAAGAACGCTGGAGAGACTATATAAATTTCAGAAAAATTAGACGTCAGAACAGAGAATATGACTAGGAATAATAAAGTGGATTTTATAAGGTGAAGGGGGTCAATTCATCAAGAGGACATAGCAACTCTAAATGTTTATGAGCCTAAAGGAGAGCTTCAAATTTCATAAAGCAAAATATGATATAACTAAAATGAGGAATTGACAAGTCCACAATTATATTTGTAGACTTCGAGACTCCTGTCTCAGTAAATGATAGGATGAGTTGACAGAAAATCAGTAAGAATGGAGAACACAGTCAACCAACTCGGCTTCCTTGACATTTGTAGATCGTTCTACCCATCAACAGCATTATACACATTCTTTTTCAGTGCATATGAAATATTTGCCAAGATAAACGATATTCCGGGCCATAAAACAAGATTTAATAAATTCAAGGCAATTTTAACCATATGAAATACCTTCTTTGGCTACAATAAAATTAATGAATAATAATAGCATAATATATGGAAAATCCTTACGTTTGAAAATTAAACTGCAGTTTATTAAATAATTTATGAATCAAAGATGTAATAATAAGACAATGTAGATAATATTTTGAAATGAATTAAAATAAAAACGTAATGTATCAAAATCTGTGAGATGCAGCTCAAGCAGTACTTAGAGGGAAAATTATATCATTAATTGCTCACATTAGAAAAACAAAAGGTCTCAAATAGATGACCTTACTTTCCTCCTTAATAACTTAGAAAAGCAAATTTTAAATAAGGACAGGGAGCAAGGAAATTATAAAGATAAGAGCAATCATCAATAAAATAGAAAAACAAAAAAAATAAAGAAAATTAATGAAAGAAGAGCAGGTTCTTGAAAAGAAATCTATACAATTGGTAAATCTTTAGCCAGACTGAACACGCACACACACACTCCACATGCTTGGCTATGTGCGTGCACATAAAAGAGAGAGCAAAGGGAAGGGGAGGTGGAAAGAGGAAGAGAAGACCCAAATTATTAATATAAAGTGCTAAAATAACAGATATTTCAAACATTAAAAGGGTAAGAGAATATTATGAATTTCACTTAAATAAATTTGATAACATAGATAAAATGGACACATCTATTGAAACAACCAGTTTCTTCAAGAAGTAGATAACCAAGATAGTCCCATGTCTAGTAAAGATATTTAATTTGTAATTTAAAACCCTAATAATGACGTTTAAAAAGAAAAATAGTTAATATTCTGAACTTTTACAAAGTTAAAATTTTTGTGTTAACAAAAACTACTAAGGTTGGGAGAATATATTTGTAAAACAAATACCTGATAAAGGAATCATAACCCGAACATCAAAATAAATATTCCAACTCAACAATTAAAAAAAAATCTCTTAAAAAACTGGGACACTTCTCCCAAAGAAGAGAGATACAAATGAGAAATATGAACGTGAAATACTCACATCATTAGTTATTCAAAAAATACAAATTAAAATCACAAAAAGATACAACTATACAATTCAGTAACATGGCCAAAATATTGCAAGTCCTGTGCTACCAATATTGGTGAGAATGTGGAACTATTCGAACATACATTCATGTAAACTATTGGAACCTATGTTTTTTAATGGCAAAACCACAATTACTTTTGCACCAATGTAATGCATTTAGTACATAACCTAGGAATCCCATTCCTAGATATTTATCAGAGTTGAACGAAAATTTATGTTAATGCAAAGACTAGTACTGCTTATAGAGTAGTAAATCAAGTGGATATCATAGATGCTTTATTCAATATGGCCCATAACTAGAAACAACTCACACAATTGTCTACTGGTGAGCAGGTGGTGATAGATCCACACAATGGAATATTACTTAGCAGTAAGAGGGAACATATATATTATTGATAAATGCAATAGCATAGTTGAATCTCCAAAGTATTATATTCGGTGAAGGTAGTCAGACTCAAATACAGTCTGAGGCAGTCTGAGGCAGATGGATTACAAGGTCAGCAGTTCAAGACCAGCCTGGCCAGCATGGTGAAACCCCCTCTCTACTAAAAATACAAAAATTAGCCGGGCATGGTGGTGCATGCCTGTAGTCCCAGCTACTCGGGAGGCTGAGGCAGGTGAATCGCTTGAATCTGGGAGGTGGAGGTTGCAGTGAGCCGAGATTGCACCACTGCACTCCAGCAGACAGAGAGAAGCTCTGTCTCAAAACAAAACAAAAAAAGCAGACAGTAGGATCTGTTTATATGAAATTCTAGATTATGAAATTCTAAATACAATAAAATTAATGTCATGGAAAGTAAATCAGTGTTTTTCCAGGGCTGAGATGGGAGGAGGGAATAAACCACAAAAAGCATGAGGGAGAAAAAGAGGATACAGGGTAGTGGAAATGCCTTATTATGGAGATGGTTACATGGGGGAGTGGAAATGCCCTATTATGGAGATGAGTACACGACTGGATAAATTTATGAAGACCATCAATTACACTCTCAGAATTTATGAATTATATTAAAATATATGTATTCTATTATTACATACATGTATTTTACCTCAGTAAATATTATTCTAAACATATGACTTCTGTGTCAAAGACAAGTTGTATTTTTAGAATAATCTTTATATATTTATATGTTTTATATATTTCCTCTTCATATAAAGAAAAAAATAAATCCCACTACTCAATAGCATTCAATAATTACAGAAATGGACAATGTACATTTAGTGCTTCTCTCTCACGCCCAGTTACAATTTTTTTAGCAAGAATAACATGTTGGCATACATAAAGTACGTTTGTACATATACTAACTCACGTGCACATAAAGTAACTTTAATTGTTTAATAGTTCATCAAGTTGATGGGCCAAATTTTATTTAACCATTTTTTAGTTATTGGAAATTTAAGTTGTTTATGCTTTTTCTGTATCATAAACGATGCTGTGATAAATGCTTTTGCACATAAAGGGTATTTTCTCTCAGATTTTAGAGCTGCAATTATAGAGACCAATTATGGTCTCTGTGGGGGCTTTGAATAAAATAAACTCTGTTCTAGGAAAATATGTTCAAGACATGTGGTTGCCTGGAGCCACTGAATTAATCAGTAAATGATTGTGGACAAAATAGAGGTTTCATTCTCAGCTCTGGGCTCCTATAACTGGTATAAAAATGATGAGAGCTAACATCAAGAAAGTACTTCTATATATTAAGAATGTTAATATAAAGACGTGATTAGAAGGCACGGAGAAGTTAAGTGTGTTGTGCCAGGTAACACAGCTAGTGAGTGACAGGGCTCAGATCGTGGACCATTCTGGCTTCCACTAAACTGCCTCTTGATGTTAGCTAATAAAATTTTTAAGCAATTCCACTAAAATAATTTCCACATGGAGGCATTTTTAGAGCAAAATGAATCTCTTACCAACTTTTTCCTTCTTGTATTTTCTTTCTCTTATTGGGCACTGGGAAGCTCTTCCATTTTACTCGAAGACTTTGTGGCAATGGGCTAAAAGATAATGAGAGCTTAAATAATCAAAAGAAGAATGTGTTGCAGTCAAAATTCTAAGAAAAAGTGATCTAGCACCAGGGCCTAATAAATCCCTCCTGTGCTGGGCTTCAAAAACGTGCCGCAGTGGAGTGCTGACATAAATCCTCTGTGGATTTAGAGCTGACATTTCCCTGCATCGTGACACATCAGGAGGACAAACGGTGTAAATCCTCCTGTTGGAACTGGTGCCTTGTTTGTCTGCACAGCTTACTTCTCTGAGTCCCATGCTATGACACAAAAAACTTGTTTCAGACACCTGTTCCCCAGACAGAACTTCGAACTGCCTGCAATGTCTTGAATCAGCAGAGATGATTTCAAGGAACTCGCATCTTCATAAGCTTCTTCTGCTACCATCGTCTTCTTTTTCTCCATAATCTCATCCACTCTCATGGTTTTGCATACTGACTTTCTCTTTTTCCAACAAAATATCCACCCCAAGTCCCTCTTGGATGTTCAGACCTATACATCTCTGTCTTCCCCCATCTCCTGTTAGAAGTTTATAAACATCATACATTTTACGTAAGCCAAAGAACGCTCATAATTTTTACGTTCTACCCCTAGCCTGGTTCTCTCCTATCTTCCCCAGTTTCCTTGAGTGGTATCACTACCACTCATGTTACTCAGGTCAAAAACAAACAAACAAAAATGGTAATTGGGTCTGATATTTCCTTTTCCTCACGTCCAGTCACACGTGAACTGCATTGATTAAATCACCAACTTCTATCTCAATCTGACTGCCCATTTCTGTCTCTACTGCCCCCGCCTGGTGTTAGTCACCCTTCCCTCTTGCGTACACTTCTGCAACAGCCATTTGATGGATGGGCCACATCCCTTGTCATGTCTCCTACCAATCCATTCTCTCCTGGTCATTTTGAAACACAAATCTGACGACGTCACTCCATGGCTGAAAGCCACTGATGGATTCCCATTGTCTGGAGGATAAAGTGAAAATCCACAGCACAGCCCACACCTGCATAATTGGTCTGGCTTTGGACTTCCTCTGCATCCTCACCTCACTCTCTTCTAGTCAGCCATGCTGACCTCTTTCTCCTCCTTTGAATGCACCAAGTTCGCCCCTTCAAGCTAACGCCCTTTCCTTGCCTCTTCACCTAGTCAATCCATATTCATCCCATAGTTCTCAGTGTAAATGCCACTTCTGCAGAGGAGTGTTCTCTTATCACTAACTTTCCTGCCCTCATGTGGCCCATTGCATGTCCTTGTATTAGGTTGATGCAAAAGTAAGGTTTTTGCAATTATACTTTTAACTGCAAAAACCATAATTACTTTTGTACCAACCTAATACATGATTGCATTCATCATAATGGCATTTATATAGTCATTTTCATACCTCTTACCTATCACCTGACTCTACCCGTAGACTGTAAGGTTCATGAAGGCAGGGCCTGCATCTTCCTTGTTTATCAGTGAATCTCCAGAGCCCAAATCAGAGCCTGGCAACACAGAATGTTGTTCTCTAAAGACACGTGGAACCAACCAAATCAGAAAAGCCTTGCCCTACACAGAATGTGGAACAGCCCTAAGACTCATGACTGTTTCCGCATTGGCTTGAAAGTCAGCATGGCCTTGCTTCCTGGAGTTGGTGCCAGGAGAGGTCACCTCCCTAAAAGACGCGCTTTGCCTCCTCCTGACGGCTGTTCCCCGTGGCCAGCAGAGCGTCAACTCTCCCACTCCCTGAGACTTTTCTGGGCAGAAGCCTGTAGGCTCAACCCTTGCAGAAAAACTTAGTCGAGAAAGAAAAAATAAAGAGAAACCAGAATGAGAAAGCTGCCTTTATTACAGCTAAACTGTTGGCTTAACTTCCTAAAATACCGTTGAATTTTCTTTCTGCATACAGCTGTGTTTATAGAAGGCAATATCATGTATGTAAATAAATTCAGATGCCGCTCGAGTTATTTTAAAACAATCAGTCTAACACTAATCAGCTTACTCAGAGACATAATCTTACCCTAAAAATGTGACAAATCAGTACACAGTGTGCAGAGTAAAATACATGGAGGGTAAGTCGAATATAAATGTACGAATGTTGCCAGTGTCAGAATTTGAGGTCGGTCATCCCAGATGCATCAGGAAAGCAGCCTTCAACTTCTGCTTCACCCATCTCATCCCAGCCTCCCAGAGGTGTAACGTGGACAAGCGACGTTATCCATAAACCTGTTCCCAATCCTCTAGGAAGGCCACACCCTTCCCCACTGCCGTGCCTATACCGTTTCCTTTCCCTGGAATGTGTGGAACCTCCTGGCCATTCAGAAAGCAGCCTGTGTTTCAAGGCCTATCTCAATTTCTCTTCTTCTGTAAAGCACACTTTTCCGTCTCATGTGCTTATTGCATCTGATATCATTATGAAAAATAACTGATGCTAATTCCTAGAAGTTATTCATCATGTGTGTCAGACACATCTGAATACTCTACATGTGTATTCATTCAAAAAGGTTTTATTCTATGAACTCCTATTCTTAACACCCCATTTTACAGATTAAAAAACTGAGGCAATGAGTGACTAATAGCCTACCCGAACTCATATAGCTAGTAAATGGCTGAGTCAGGGCTAAAGTGACCCCTCTGCCTAGAGCTACTATTAAGCTTGTCAATTGTCAGACATCAAATTGTATGTCTCACTAGATCATTTCCAAGCATCTGAAGAAAAATGTGGTTGCTTTAGAGATGCGGACACAGACTCAGGGGAGCAATGTAATTTGCTATTCTTATTTCTCAAAAAATAAGGGTTGGGGCTGGATCTAAATCCATGTCTATTTTACACCAATGTCTGTTTTCTTTCAAGAAAAAATATGTCCAGGCACTGGATCAATTTTCCTCTAGTTATTCATACAAATAACTTCGTCTTGAGGGCAACTGCCAACACATTATAGTTAAGCAACAAAGTTATTTGTTTTTTAAAGGGTATCATGTATGATACAAAGATAATTGTCTGGTTCCTCTTGAGACGTTTATAGGCTAGCTGAGGACAAATTAATACTCATGAATTAGTAAGAAAACCTTAAGTACTAAGATTTCTGTGCTCGGTAACCCAACACAGACCTCAGAAGAGGGAGAAGTGAGGACTGCAGGAATCTAGGCAGGTCCCTGGTGAAAGGATCACCCTGGATTGGAATCCCAGTTCTCTTTGTACCAGCTGTGTGAGCTTGGCCAAGTTTCCACACTTCCCCGAGCCTTTGTTTCATGAATAAACGTCTTGCCTCTTGCTGTTCTGCAGAGGAGTAAATGAGGCAAGTGGCAATGTCTGGTATGGTACTGGGTAGGCACAAAATCGATGCCAATCCCACCTTTCTTTCCCTTTGATTAAACTTTTCACTACTGTCAAGGCTAATGAACAGACCAGGGCATTCATCAACACTCAGGTGTGTGTCCTGTGTGTATCCTTCAGAAAACTCACTGCTCCCCATGTGGTAGACTCCAGGATCATCTCCTAGAAGCTCTATAATCATTTAATTTTTGTAGGGCAAGCTTGTCTGCGTGTCTGTCTCTCTCTGTCTCTCTCTCTCTGTGTTTGTGTGTGTGTGTTAGTAATTTCATAACATTAGAAATTTTTCAAAACTAACCGGCATACAGTGATTACTACTCAATCCATCCTGAGAATCTTGAGAACATGGACTCAAGAAGAGAAGCACATTTAGCAAACCTATTTTTACTATCCTTATCTATATTATTATGGCTATTTTCATTATTGTTACTATTAGTTTATGATATTATTACCATTTTTTGTATTTATGGTGTTTTCTTTGTTTTTGTTTTTGTTTTTTTTTGAGAGAGGGTCTCACCCTATTGACTAGGCTGGGGTTCAGTGGTATGATCAGGGCTCACTGCAGCCTCAATCTCCCAAGCTCAAGTGATTCTCCCACCTCAGCCCCTAGAGTAGCTGGGACCACAGGCGTGTGTCACCATGCCCAGCTGAGTTTCATATTTTTAGTAGAGGCGGGGTTTCGCCATCTTGCCCAGTCTGGTCTCCAACTCCTGGGCTTAAGCCATCCATCAGCTCGGCCTCCCTGTGTGCTGGGGCTACAGTCATGAGACACTGAGCCTGGCCTACTATTGCCATTTCTAAAACTTACTATTTTTATTTCCACTCTTATGAACATGACACCTACTACCATCATCAATCTACTAAAGCCCCTCTTCCTCCTTCTTCTCTTCTTTCTACTGCAACTGCCACCACTGCCATGCTATTAAAAGTCCAGCTTATTCTTGTGCTGTAATAACTGCCATCAATACCACCTGATTACAACTCCTCCTCCTCCTCTTACTACCACTAATACTAATATTACAACTGCCACTCCCACCCGACTCATCTTCCATCTCCTCCTACAGCTACCCCCATCACCTTGGAATAACTTCTCCCCCTACTGCTCACATTGCTATACCTAACACTAGCATAGTATTACAGTTACTGTTATTACCACTACTACAACAACTACCACTACCACCATCCTATTTTAACCCCTACTGATCCTACTACTATAACTTCCACCAACACCACCCTACCACAGTTCTTACTCTTGATACTATTACTGCTAATACTATAACTACCATCACCACCAGCCTGCAACTTCTCCTCCCTTTCTTCCTATGATGATGACCACCACTACCCTCCTAGTAATACTGCTACTAGTATCTATTAGGTTTTTCTTTTATGCTTACTAAGAACCAAGCATTGTGCTGGACACTTTGCATGCATTTTTCATTTAGCCATCGTAACCATTTTGTGACGTATATGTTTCTATCATTTTCATCTGGTGGATGAGTCAATAATAGCTTGCAGAGCTGAAATGACAGCCCCAGAGCCCCACTTGGAACTCACACTAGCGTTCTATGATCTCCAGGCCTGTGCTCTTTCTAAACCTCTATGCTGCTTCCAGCCACCTTGGCTTGGACAATGTGTTTCTAACTTTTCTCTTTTTCCAAATTCTTGTGCAGGGAGATGGGAAGTCCACCCAGTGGGGAAGGACAATAACTGGACACGGGGCTGCAGAGTAAACAGGAAGCTCACACAAAGCATCCAGCTGGCTGGGCAGCTTGTCTGCTGACCTTGGCCTCACTCATCTATCCTCCCCACATCCCCTTGAAAGAGCATGTCCACACCTGAGATAATTTATGCAGTGACATTCCCAGGTAGCTGTTTGCTGCCACTTGGATGACCACAGACTGGATTGAAATTGACACGCAGATCAAAGAGTGGATAACAAGTTGTCTTTTATTCACTCAGAATCTTTGTTGCCTGGGTCCTCTTTACCCTCCAACCTCGCCCCTGCAGCAACTGAACAGGCGTATTCTGTTTGTCGCTGGAAAATTAAAAAAAAAAAAAAAAAGGCCTCGCCTGCCCATTCTTAACTCTATAGCAGTTATTCTTCACGTGAATAATATAAAGGCAAAACCACTGGAGGATGCACACATTCATGCATTCAGTTAAACAATCATTGTTTTCAATGAAGATTTAGAAAGAGTATAATTCATGCCAGAGCAGTGATGCTGAACAAGATGCAGCTTTCTTCCTTCCTGAAGCTCGCCTTGCTCTCATGGAGAATACAGAGACAACGGCCAGTCCTCAACCACTGAGACGTCTTACCATGTGGTCCTCCCTTTAAGTCGAGAAAGGTCTCTCATCAGTGACTCACTTTATGACGTCATGACCAAGCACAGGCGAACAATAAAAAAATGGGAGTTGGCGTGATTTTCCACCCATCCTTCTTCCCTTCTTTCTTTATTCCCCATCTCCTTTCCTTCCTTTCTCAATCTTAATTGAAGCTGATAACTGTTAGGATATTGACCCTGTGTACCCAAGTCCAGAAACTCCTACTCTGATTCATATGGATGAGATGTTTATCTTTTCATTTAGAGGAGTCATTTAGAATGCAGATTCACTGTGAGGGATTTGTGTGTGTGTGTTTGTGTCATCTTTGGTCTTAAGGCTAAGTTCAAATCCTGACTCTGTAATCTGAGGTCAGTGATTTAACGTGTTTGAGCCATAACCGCTTACTCTGTAGAATGACAAAAATTGTTGCACCTAATTTGTAGAATTGTGAAGAGGGTTAGTTAATATAATCCCAGATAATGTGAGAAGCAGGCTCACCTCACTGAAGCCAATGATGCTTAAGCTTTGAGGCCTTTCTGTTGTATAGGCTCTTTCCAAGACCCTAGAAATATTTAATGTTTGTAGTATTTAAAGCTTGTTAAAATTTGTAATCTTCTCATTCTCAATAAATATTTACTTTCCTACCTAATTTTTGTATTATTTTTCCTGAAAAGAGTCCTCAAAGCCTGTGATCTTCAGGCCCCATAAAACCTATACAATGTTTAGCTGAAGACCTGACATATGGACAGCAATTACTAAATGTTAGATGACAGCAATTCATTTTTCTAGAACCTTTTAAGAATTTTTATATTAATGAACTAAAATCATGGAGGCAAAAGAAAAGAAAAAATGTCCTGATCATGATCAAGGTTGTTATTATTATTGTTATTAGTGATGTTGTTTGAAAAATGCGATCATCACCTCTACAGGAAGTTAATAACTGGTGAGCTTTTCATTCGATATTCTGGTGCCTTGTGGCTAGAGTCACAGGATTTGTTTAGGGTCCCCAAAATAGAGAAAGACAATGAGTGCATTAGTAGTGGGAGAAAGAGGATTCCTAATCATCGGTGTCCTGCTTGGTTAGATATTTTTCCATAGATTCATCTATCTGGACATTTCCATTAATAATAAGTGCCCCTTTGAGGACCGTTACCAAGGGGCCCAGTTGCACCTCCCACCCACGCAGAGTGTATTCAGCTGTGTGTGTGTCTCTCCATTGTTTCTCACAATTGGAGTCTGAGAGACCGTCATCTGTCCCACTCTCCTCTAGACTGTGGTCTCATTTTTCTGCAGAGTTGAACTCTGGAGATAACATTGGTAAAAAATGTGAATACTTCAGGGCACATTAGAACAGTCTTTGTTTAAATTCACTCCCACCCCATTTCTCTGCAAGGAGCCTGGTGAGGGGGAAGGCGTGAACAAAGTGAAATGGCCAAGCTGCATATTTAAAATTCCATCAGTTCGATTTCTTTAATGCAATATGGTCATTTAAAATCTTGCCCTGTTTGATAAATACCTGCATTTCAAGTAATTGTTAAGAATGTGTCTGTTTTTATTAGAACATATTCGTCATTATTTGACAGTCGTTTCTAATCACATTTGTCATGTATTGGGTTTCCTTTATGAATACTGATAGCTCTTGGAATAGATGTTTATGAAGCCCCATTCATTCCTTGAGCACACACAGTATGCCTACCACCCAGGATACCATTTTTCTGGTCATTCAAAAATGAGAAAATGAATAGCAAAAATGTGTGGGAGGTTTATCTTTAGACGCAGAAACTAGAATTATGGGGAAGTTTTTGGAATTTTGAGAACGGATTTCTGTGCAGTCAATTCCATCAATTGTGCGCTTGGGGAGTTTAGATACTCAGACAGTTTGAACACAATGCATTGACAAGTTTAGATTCAGAGTTGTCCGCTGTATCAGTTCGGCTTGAATTCCTAGAACGGTGGGAAACTTAACTCAGCCAAGTTGTGTCTGAAGTCATTCGGTGAATAGATACCCATTCACTTATTTGACAAATAGTTATTTATGGTATTCATTCACTCTGTGGCTATTTATTCATTCAAGAGATGCTTATGCATACACTAATTTGATGAATAATTATACTTTTTAATGGATATTTGTTAAATTTCTACTGTATATAAGAGAGAGATACAGAACTTCGCAGCAGCTACATTATTGCCACCATGAGCCTACAAATGTGAGGACAGTCCCTGGTCCCCATGTCCCCTCACAGGAAGGCCGTGTGCTTCAGCTACATTATCCCATGTGGCCTCACAGCCTCTGTGAGGTGGAAGAATGTTCTGGACCATGATGAGTCTCTCTGTTAACATTTTTTTGTCTTTTAAAGTGCATGCATGGAGGGTTTTCTATTTCCAAAGCTTTATACAGGATGTTCAAAACAAAAAAGACAAGACATCACTTCTATAAAAGCCTTATACCCCAGAGACATGCCAGACACTCTGGGACTCAAGCTTGAATTTGGGAGGGAAGTGGGGATTGAGATGAATGAATGAATGAATGAACGAATGAATGAATGAATCAGGCTACATTTTGGAGCCAGACCTCTGTGCCTGATCCAGAAAGTAAGACAGACGGAGAAGACTTCTAAGAACAAGTGGAATCTCACCAAGAAGCTCCCCCTAACTACACACATTAGATTCTTCACCAATGCAGGGCTTAATTATCAAAAGAAGTGAGGTGAGCATTTTCCAAATCTTCCCGTGAGTAGCATGGGCTTAGTTTTGACCCATGGTGGCCCTCACCTATCATCACTGTAGGTACTGCCTGGCTGGATATCAACCCCTGAGTCTGGTGGAGGAGGATCATGTGCACCCAACACTGGATTGTCTGCAACTAGGAGAGATGCTGGCTTGACGCGTGCATTCACAAACATCAATTATAAGACTCAGACCCCTCCAAACACTTTCCCTCTTGCAAAAAGCTTATAATTAGGGAAGTATAATCATGAGCTTGGCACCTCTCAAAGGAGCACCTTTGCAAATTTCACACGCCCAGCAATATCTGTTAACCTGTTTGGACAAAGGATCAAGGTGCAATCTGCTCTAACTTGCTTCCTTTAAGGTGGGCAATGTTAAAACCAGGTAATATATCTAAACGCTCATGACTTAATTTCTCATGCTCTACAAGCAAGAGTGAACCACAGGGGAAACTATGGAGGAGTTGAAGTCAAAGAGTGAAAGCCAGATTTCCAGTCTTCATTCTGCTCCTGATATAAGCCTGAGCAAGCTCTCCGATGCTCAGTTTCCTCATCTGTAAAGTGGGGAGAAAGTCAAATCTACATGCTGGAGTTATTAGGAAGTTAGTACAGTCCTCGTACTGTCCCTGGAATGGCAACTGGCACATAGCAGATACTGTACAGGTGATGATGATTATTATTTATAAGACACATTATCATTTCTTAAAAAAGGACACACATTCCAAAAGCCACATTACTGCAAAATTACATGACACCTACTATTATCCGGTCCTTGCTAAACCTCTTTATTTGTTCTAAGGTTTCTTACACTCAAGTGAAAAGAGGACTCAGATGCTTCACTTGGAAAAGAAACTCTTCATTAAGATAATTTGGCATTTCAAAAGAACATAAAATCATTTTCCAGTTTGATTTGGAGCCTAACATCAGTTAATTTCTCTTTGTTCTTCCCTTCTGGCTGTGCTCATGTCCCCCTTTGTATGTGTACATTTGTCCAATGCAATCTAAGAAACAATCACCTTAATTGATCTGGTGTTAACCTCTAACAGCTTAAGACATAGGCTTTTTATCTATCGCTCAATCCTTGCTGCAGATGTAATTCCCTATAGTGCTTACATCTTTGTCACCCTCACCAAGGGGGTCCTTCTCTGGAAAGCATTTCAGTAAATAAATACTGCTGCAAACAAAACAGACCACTCAACCAAGAGGCCCCAGTGTTGCAGAAAAGCCTGGTTATGGTTTCATGCTTTACCTGGTGATGTACATAATGATAAATCTCATACAGGTGTCACCGTTTTCAAGACCCCGGCAAGGATTGATGGCTTACAGTAGGCTGATCCATCATCCGAGGCAGCTGGCACCCTATCGGAATTTCAGGAATCTGTTCCCAATCACATTCACTGTTGGGTGACTCAGTAACGACCCTATTTGCGGTGCGTTACTGAAAATCAATGTGCCGCATTCAAGGTCAATGTACTGCTGGAAAACTCTTTAAGCACTGATGGATGGATTGTGCTCATTCAGAATAAATGTGAGAAGAAAGTGACAGCTGAGCATCCCACAGCCGCGCCAACTTTCAAAGGCAGATTTCCTACTTTAGTGGGCAGTGGGATTCCCAGAGGGATGACATCACACATACCCTCTTGTTCTCTGTTTGGGGGAATGTGTCTGCATATGATAGTGTATCTTTCCACACACAATTAAAACATCAACGTGCAGAATCTCTGTGGAGATGTTTACCAGCCCAGTGCTTTAACAATCATTGCAAATCCATTTGGAATCTAAGTATTTGATAGGAACAAAATCAAGGCCGAGCATTAAATAGACTATTTAAAATGTGTGTCTTTGGAGAAATAATTTGGAAAATAGCCAAAGAAAGACACTCATTTAATTCCGTTTATTCCACAAACACAACATCTCCAAAATGTACCATGCATTGAACCCAAGGTCAATGATGCAAAGATTAAAGATTTGGAAATTAACCTTTACTCCAGAAGTTTAAAGTTAAAGACAAGAGATAGACACACAACCAAATTATTAAGGGCAGTGAGATATATACCTGTGCACAGACATATAGACAAAGTTAAGTGTATAATGATATATATAAAGTGAGAGCATGAGAAAAGTTGTCCGTTCTCCCTGGAGGCATTTACCGACTGGAATGGTTGTAATTAACACCTAGAAAAGTGGAAAAAAAGTAAGCTGAGGTTTGCTTATTGAGTTCTGGTTTTCAGTATGTTTAAATATTTTTTAAAAAGAGATCATCAAAGTGGTGAAGTAACCTTTTAAGTAAGAGACATTGGGATATGAAATAGTTGACATTTTATCACTATAACACTTTCCTCCTGGTGACCTGTTTATCAACCAAGCAAAGATAATCCTTGACCAAGCTTCTCCATGTTCTCAGTGTTTTCCAGTGGAAAGTCAGAAACATTTCCTGGGGAAAATTATAAAATGTGTATTTTATCTCCTTGGATAGAGAATAAATTTTACTAAAGTTATTCTTTTCTCCTTCTTTCTCCTCCTCTTCCTCCTCCTCCTCCTTCTCCTCCTCCTCCTGCTGCTGCTTCTTCTTCTTCTTCTTCTTCTTCTTCTTCTTCTTCTTCTTCTTCTTCTTCTTCTTCTTCTTCTTCTTCTTCTTCCTGTCTCTCTCCCTCTGTCTCTCTCTCTCTCTCTCTCTCTCCCCCCCTCCCCCCCTCTAATTATTAGCTTCCAAAAGGAAAATACGATGTATTGCCTATGGAATACATAAAAGAAAAATGTGGTAGCTGATAAACAGTACAAGTGATTTGAGGACTATTTGGAAATGGTTAATTTAAACAAAGTGATGATCCCAAAGACATCAAGAGTAGATGCAATGGTAGACATTTCCTGGTTCTCAATAATCAGGTTGGATCAACTTAATAACATGCTTGTATGTTTTTCTTCTCTTTATAGGCAATGACTGAGTCACCTGTAACGTCTAGCGCCTCGAATGATAACTAGCATGTAATCACTGCTGAATAAAGAGCTGTGGATGAATGAATAAGTGAGTAAATGGGTGCATGAATTAGATGCATGGATAAGCCACAAGGGAGGCAACTGTATTTTTCTGTTGTGTGGAAACTGCTTTTAGCATTCATTTGCTTAGAAGTCTTTGTGTGTGTGTGTGTGTGTGCGCACGCATGTGCATGTGCTCTAAGTTTCCTTTACCCAATCGTCCCACCTGCATCAATAATTCTGCCTGGTGACATCATTTCTCTGTAAAGCTTTAGCTGTCCCATCTCCTGCTTGGGGTGATCATATGAGTTGATTGTTTCACTGTTTCTACAAATTGGAGTTCCCCAGCTTCCTTTTTATTTGACAATCTAGTTATGCCTGTATTCCAAGTCATATTTATTCCAGCATCCACTCATACATTCATTATTCAAGCATTTATTAGCACATATGATATGTCAGGAACTATGCCAGTCACTTGGAAGATGAAGTCTAAGAAATGTTCCCTTTCCTGAAGTTGCTCAGCCCATAGGGGTTGGAAGGTAGGTAATAATACATGTAAAGGGATAACTTTAAATAATTCATAATTGGAAATACAACGGATAAACTGAACAACACATGAAGTGTATTATAGGTGTGGAGAGAGTAATTTGAGATAACTTTTTACTAGATATAACATCACAGCTGAGCCTGGGTATTCCATGAGAAGGCACATTTATGGTAGAGAAGAGTAATGGAGTATGTCAGACAAGAAAACCACATTTATAGAATCAAGAAGATGGAAAAGAGGAAGATATGGTTGAGAAATGAGGCTATTTCTGTTGGGCAAAGATTGGCAGGCAGGGGAAGAAAATAAGGTAAAAGGAGATCATCACTCAACCATAAAGAGTTATATCTTCATTCACAAGACTTCAGGATTAAACTTGCCAACGATATGGAGCTATCTTTATACATTACTGTATAACATGCATACAGACAAATGCACAGCAAAATGAGTACATTCATGTTACAACTCTTAGGTCAAAGAGCAGAACACAGTCAGCACCTACAGCCCCCAACACATACCCATTTGCAGTTACTACCTCAGCCAGGGTCACCACAATCTTATTTCGAATAGCACAGATTAACTTTCTCAGTTTTGTACTTCATGTAAGTGGAATAATATAGTGAGCACTTTGACTCAATATTATGTAGGTTAGATTCATAATATTGCTCTATATAGCTGTAGGTCATTTCTTTTTATTGCTGTTCAGTATTTGATTACATAAATATACCACAATTTTAAAATCTATTCTAATTTCAATGTGTATTTTAGGTCATTCCCATTTTGGAATTATGACAAATAGTGCTGCTAGGAACATGCTATTAAGTGTCTTTTGGTGAACATATGTACACATTTTGGTAGGGTATATGTCCAAGAGTAGCGCTTCACTAAATTATACCAAATTTGCTTTCTAAGTATGGTTGTTCTAATATATTTTTCAGTCATAAAATAGACTTCTGCTTGTTCTACATACTCACTCATCCATAATTTTTTATTTATTCAATTAATGATCATCTTTTCAGTTAGAATCTAAGTTTTGTCAGTGTGGAGATCACAGGTGCCTTTTTGTATCTTCGTATCTTTAGTGGCTAGTACCATGTTTGCCAGATGACAGGAGATACGTGAATACACACACACACACACACACACACACACACACACACACACACACACACATCACCTGCCTAAACAAATGCACAAACGAATGTCTATGTTCTTTTCCAAGTCATATTTACTCCAGCATCTACTCATGCATTTATTGTTCAAGCATTTTTTAGCACTTACGATTTGTCAGGAGCAATGCCAGGCACTTGGATGATAGAGAAGCCTAAGATGAGACATCTTCCATGAGGTTGCTTTCTCATCTAGAACACAGACATTTGTTTATGGTAGACAAAAATAATATTTCCTTCAGATTCTTCTTTTTAGACAGAAGCAGTATAATGCTCTATATTCTTAACTATTGAATCTGTTATTGAGGATGAAAATGGAGAATTACAGGTGATACAGTTAACTTCTATGTTGCGCCAAAATAGTCAGCAAGTTTTGTAATTCAATCCAAAAAGTAGTTAATAGAATGAGGAAGACAATTTTTAAAATTCCGATAACTTCCAATAACACTACTGTAGCTAAAGAGCTTAGTGGGATGAAGAGTGGTTTGGAAGAAAATAGCCCATTCAGGAGATTGTTGTCTATGTCCACTTCCTGTAGAGATGCTTCTGCATTGCCTTAAATACAGCCTATGTCTGCTTTTCAGAATTAGTAGCAGGACAAAATGTGAGAGGAAAAATGTAAAAGTAATGCATCTATGTGCTTTCACAGGACCTTATCCCAACTCCACATTCACAATCATCAATTAAAAAGCGGACTCTCTTTCCACTGATTAATTTCCACTTGGCCATTGTTAATAAGAAGGCTGGAGAAATGTGTTTACACAGGGCAAAATGGAATGAAAAACACAGCATACATGCATAAGTCATCATTTAAACAGCATCAAAAGTGAGAGGGTAGCTATATTCAGCCCAAGCCCTCTGGCTTCCTCCCTGAACCTTGCTTGCCCATGGAGAAACCTTTAATCATATTATATAAGTGGTAATGAATGATGATGACACAGGCACAGACTTGGAATTAAAAGCGGCTTAGTGATATATCAGTTTAAACATTCCCCATTCTTTAAATCTGATTAGTTATTTATTGCTGTGGAAAAAAAATCATCCTGAAACTTGGTTGCTTAAAATCACAATATTCATTGATTATCTCACAGTCTCTGTGGGTCAGAAATTCAGGAGTGGATCTGCAGTTCCAGCTCACCGTATCTCATGAGTTAGAAGTTAAATGGTGGCTAGGATTGGGGTCATCTGGAAGGCTTTCTGTCTTTCATATCTGGGGCCTGGGCTGTGAAGACTTGAGCAGAGGGATGCTGGAGCAGGTGGACTCCCCAGGAATCTCTAGACTTACCCAGATTCAAGAGGAAGAAACCTAGACCTCAATTCTAGATGAAGGTGTTAGAATTACATTGTAAGAAAACCATATGGGATTAGTATGATCATTTTTGGCAAATACCATCTGCCACCAACTCATTGCTGCAATATTGGGAGTATACCTGCTATTTTCCTTGGCTATTTCCAGGCCAGTGGAGAACAGCTGAATTAGGATCCGAAAAAAGGTGTCTATTCATTGATAGGCTAGCTGTCTGGGGCAGCCAGTCTCACATCACTCTGAGTCTATATTACTACTTCATGCAGAATCAAAAATCTGTCCTCCTTTGGCTTTTATCCACATGAGTTAGGTTCTAGCACCTTGTTATGGACTGAATGCTTATGTTCCACACAAACTCATTTGTGGAAACTCTAACCCACAAGGTGATGGTATTTGGAGTTGAGGACTTTGGGAGGTAACTAGGTTTAGATTAGGTTATATACTCTCATAAGGACATTAGTGGTGCCCTGATAAGAGGAAGGGAAAGAAATTGCTTTCTCCATACTCTTTCACAGAGGAAAAGCCACATAAGCACACAGGGAGACAGAATGGGGCCCTCACCACGAACAGAGTCTGGGGTCACCTTGATCTCGGACTTCCTGGCCTCCAGAACTGTGAGAAACAAATAATGAATTGTTCAAACCACTCAGTCTCTGGTTTTTGCTATAACTACTTGAGCTAAGACACACCTGTACTGTGCCTTATCTCTATAAGCCTATACACATGGTGGCCCATATACATGTTGAATATATGAACCAAGGGATCAACCAATTAATGAATACTATCTATATTAATTTCCTTTGGCTGTCATAACAAAGAACCATAGACTGGGCAGCTGAAACAACAGAAATTTACTTTCTCACAGCTTTGGAGGCTGGAAGTTCAAGATCAAGCTGCCTGCAGAGCTGGTTTCCCCTGACGCCTCTCTTCTGGGCTTGCAGATGGCCACCCCCTTGCTGCCTCTTCACTTGGCCATCCCTCTGTGCTGTGTGTTTCCGGCATCTCTCCCTCCTCTTACAAGTACACCAGCCACATTAGATTACAGCCCACCCTGAGGGCCTCATTTTAACCCGTTCAATTCTCTAAGGGTATTATTTCTGAATGTAGTTACATTAGGATGTATTATGGGTTGAAATTTTAACATACAAAATTTTGATTTTGGAGAAGGGCCCAATTCAGCCCATAACACAAAGAAACCATAAAGTAAGACTGCTCCTTTATTCACATGACTATCTTGAAAACACATGAAAACAGTGATCATATTGCTCCCCCTCAACTCCCTCTTCTCTAAGCTCAAATCAATGTCCTTAGCACCACTGATCTCCCCTGAAGCTAGAGCACCCCTATTTCATCCAGGAGCTAGACTTTGGTAGAATATAGCAAGGCTGTCATTCCCCTGCCTTTGAAACTCTCTCTTGTAAATCACTTTACGAATAGTTTCCTAGGTTTTGTTTCTCATTATCTTTCAAGAAAACTTAATTGTCCTTAAGTGTACCAGTGTTTTTATAATTATATCCTTTCATATTTATAACCATGAGGTGAATTCAATATTAATCTCAGCACTTTGGGAGGCCGAGGCGGGCGGATCACGAGGTCAGGAGATCGAGGACCATAGTTAAACCCTGTCTCTACTAACAATACAAAAAATTAGCCAGGCGGTGGCGGCGCCTGTAGTCCCAGCTGCTCGGGAGGCTGAGGCAGGAGAATGGCGTGAACCCGGGAGGCGGAGCTTACAGTGAGCCGAAATCGCGCCACTGCACTCCAACATGGGTGACAGAGCGAGACTCTGTCTCAAAAAAAAAAAAAAAAAAAAAGAATTCAGCAGAGATATAGGTCTCATGATAGTGCTTGAATATGCCTCTGAAATTGTGTCATAGGCAGCACTTTTCACTCTTCCAATACTTTCAATGGCTGTGTGAGGAGAGTGTTAGAGCCTTCCTCTGAGCAAGCAAGTGAGGTCAGAGGGGTCGGGTAATGCTTCCTTGATTGCATTTCCTTGTCTTTTCTTTGTGCCTTTTTTACACGTTTATGTATACATTTGTTAAATACGTTTGGATCATAAAAATAATTCATGTCTGTGGTTCACAATTTAGAAGGTGTAAATAAGCTTAAATTGGAGAATAAAAAATCACCTATTATCCCACTAACCTAAAATAATAGCTCAGATGTTCCTTTTTGTCTTCTAGAAACATCTGAACACGTGAGTGTGAGTACACACACGTTTTATACATATAACATTCCTATATTACAATATTATAAAATATTCTTCATAAACTTGATTTTTAATGGCTGCTACATAATTCCATTGTGCATATATAGCCCAATTTATGCAATAATTAGCCTTCCTTTTGAAAAGAACATAAGATCATAATGTAATTCTCATGATTCCATTAATTACACTTTCTTGCTAAAATACTCATTTCATTTCTCGGTAAAAAAAAGAAATGTATATCTTTAGCTTACAATATCATCTGTTGGCCTAATGAGGCTATGTAGATTCTACTCCTAAACCGTAGAATATTGTAGCTGAAGGGCTTGTGGAAATAACCAGCTCCAACTTCTTTATCACATAATGCAGAGAACTAAGTCCCAGAGAGGGGAGGGGGTTTTATAAAGCCAAAAACAAAATCTGAAACTACAATTTGAGCCTTCTGGGGTACAGAGTGCAGCTACAATCTTTATGAAATGAGATGTCTTTTGCATTTCTTTACTCATTCAACAAATATGCATTAGATGCCTGACAGGTACCAGGCACTATATATAAAGCAAGAATAAGATAGACCTGTCTCCTGCTCCCTAGAACTCCAAGAGTTGCCACATCCCTGTCTTTCACTCAGAGGTCGCCCACCGTTTTCCAAACACATGGATACAGCTTCCTGCATCTCTCTAGTGAGGGAAATTCTCCATTCTCAGGAATGTGCCCAGCCCTCTTGCTAGACAGGCTTAAGTGTCCAAGAATTAACATTCCAGAAGTGACCCTCAACCAAGGATGAATGAAAGTTGGTGGATTAACATCCAAGGTTTCTTGTGTTCCCCCTTAGGCAGTGGTACAGTTCTGAGGCATATTCTATAGTGCCTCGCAGATCCCGGGGGATGGAGCCTCAGTGATTCCCAGAGGAACCACTCTTGTTTTGCTCACAGTACTTCCTGGAATCACTTCCTTGGATAATGAGAGAAACAAGGAAAATACAATTCCAAACTGTCCTGTACTTTGAATACTATGGCAGCTTTGCACTAGAACATTAATTGGGCAAAGAAAACGAAATACATACTTAAGCTAAGAAATCCATTTGACCTATGAGTCACCTGCAATGAAATGCTTGTCTCAGGTTCTGCTTCTGAGAGAAAACCAAACCAAGACATGATATCGATGTTTATCCTGTGTATTCCATAAAGGAAAAGTTATAGGATGTCATCAGAATACACAGTAGGGTAGGAAAACTCTTTCATTTATCTATTGTTCCACAACAAACAGACTGTATTCTCTTAAAACAATCAGTTATTACCTCTTATGGATCTGGGGTAAATGGGCTCAGCTGGGTAGTTCCCCTTTAGGGTCCTTCCTATGAATGCTGTCAGATGGTAGCTAAGATTAGAGTCATCTGAAGGCTTTTTCAGTCTTCTTATCTCTGATGAGATAAGAAGTCAGCTAGTTGGGCATCCCTCTCTACATGGAGTCCTCCACGTGGCTAGCTTGGGCTTCCCTAGAGCATGGTAGCTGAAAGTTAAACTTTTTCTATTTTGGTTGTCTCCCACAAGTGCCCATTCCAAGAGACAGCAAATGCAAGCTGTCAATATTAAAGGCTGCGTTTGGAAACTGGCACGGTCTCCCTGCTGCAATATCCTCTTGGACAAGCGGTCACAGCAGCTGCCCAGGCTCAAGGCAAAGGGCATGAATGTCCCCTTCCCCTTTGATGGGAGGACTGTCCAATACTTTTATCCATCTTAAATCTACCAAAGAAACTTAACTATTTACAGTGATGTTGGGAGGAGAATAAGGCAGCCCCTGTTCGAATAATGTATATTTAAGATGACACCTGAAGACAGGAGAGAGTCAGGCTGAGAGGCATAGAGGAAGAGGGAAAAGGGAACGCATTCCAGGCAGGGGGAAAAGTATGTGCACAGACACTCAGTGTTTTGAAGACTTGAAAAAAAAGTCAACGTGGATGATGGCAGCAAGCCTGGAGGACAGATTAGGAGGGAACACCTGCTGAGATAGCAAATGCCTGGTCAGGGTGGCTCACAAAGGTGGTGCTAAGTATTCTACTGTGTCTTTTAATAGAAATCAGCATCAGGGATTATCATGATGTGATTTATATATTTTAAAAATCTCTCTACCTCAGAAACACTCAAAGTATGAGTCTCGACCAGCCCCAGACTGCAAAGTTTGTTACCGGGCAATTAGATGGGTATAAAATTTGAGCATAAGCATTCAGAAACTTTCTTAGCATTTGAAACTGCTGTAATATCAAGCATATATACATATATACATGCATATACCCAAACACATACGCGCGTGTGTGTGTGTATTGGCTACTGCATATATATATATATATATATATGTATGTATGTATGTATATCCAAGATATAAATACATTGCATTTTACAAGAATGTTGGTCCACAATGTGTTGGGGGACAAACACTTAGCCTTTTACCATAGTTTATAAAACTCTACTCTAGTTAAGGGAACTAGTGGGATGAAGGGTAGTTTGGAAGAAAGGAACCCATTTGGGAGACTATTAAGGCAGTGATGTTGACACAGGTTAGATTAGAACCTGTATCATCTCCATTCTTTCCATGGGGATGGAAAGAATGGATGGCTTTAAATAAAGTTTTGAAGGGCAGATAGGCAGAACCTGGTGATGGGCTGGGAGGTAGGGACAAAAGAGAAGTGGGCCTTAGGGCTGTCTCCCAGGTCTCCTGAGAGAAAAACTGCATTAACAGAGACATCGCATAATGAGATGTGAGTTACTGGAAAAAGGAAAGCGAATTCAACTCAGAATTGCTTTGCATTTGCCATCACAACTTTTGTCTTGAAACTTCTAATGATCATTGAAAAGGAAATACATCCTTAAGGCCGAGACACATTATCTTTTTATTTTAATTACAGGTCACCTACAATACAGAAACAAGTCAACATAATTCACTTTTCTAATCAAAGAGAATTCTTTGAGAGCAGAAGAGATATAGCATCCAAATAAATGAGTGGTAATTTTCTTAATGAACTAAGTCATCATGAATCACTGTGTGGAATCCCCCCTTGTGCTGCAGAGCCTGTGACATTTCCAACAATGCAACACTATTTGGTAAATATTAAAGGCTGTTAGAGAAAGGGGATAAGAAATGACCTTTCAATCTATATGGAGCATGTTAATTACCAAAAAGACAGCAATTGGTTGTAAAGGATTGTTCCGCTGTCGTCACCACTGAAGCATGCCTCCGTCTTTTGGTTATGAATTATCCTTAGAAGAAATATGGATGCATGACATTAACATTTACAGTGTCATTCAGCATAAATATTCATTCTTAACAATGTCTTTGGGCCCTGCACAGTCTTAAATATGGGTAGGTTTTTAAGCTTAAATATATTTTTGAATTTTCTCCTGGAAACTACTAACAAGGCAATATAGTGCCGTGGGAAGAGTACCAAAGGAGAGTCATAGGTCCTTTGTTTAGAACAATGAATTGGTCGCTTACTACCAATGTGAGCCAACTGGATTTTATTTAACCTATATTGTCCCAAACTTATTTAATTACAGAAACTTCTTTATTTCATAACACCTCTTGATATACCATATATTTGTAGAATTTGCATTGGTGTAACAGTTCACAGCATGGGAATTTGGGACACTGTACCTGGTTAGATTTTCAGCTCTATCATTTTCTAAATGTGGACGTGGAGCCTCTATGACCAATGCTTCTTTTCTTTGTTAAGTGGGAACAAAATACTTTATCTGCTTGAATTGTTGCTAAAATAGATGAATAAAATAAATAACTAAATAAAACATGTAAAGTGATTGACACCGAACTAGCCAAATCATACAGGTCAATACCTAGCAGCCATGTTTTATTTTTTTGTATCACCAGTGCCTGACACAGGATACATGCTCATGGTCTGTTGAATTCCTTCTAGGAAGATGGTGAGGGAGTTAAGAATGCAGGATAAAGAGTTAATCAGCATTGATGAAACAAGAACCCAAGTTTCCTGTGTCCCAGTTCTAAGTCTCTTTCACCATAGACCACGACCTCTCCATGCTGGAAGAGACTCCCATGTGTAGTTGAGAAAGGAGAAATAGAGAAGTGAGGAGAGAATTAAGTAAAAACAATGTTAGTATAAGAGAAAAGATGAGAAATTAAGGAAGGGGAAGGAGAAAAGAGATAGATGATAGATAGATGGATGGATGGATAGCTAGCTAGCTAGCTAGATAGATAGATAGATAGATAGATAGATAGATAGATAGATAGAATAGAAGATAGATAGAAAAAAGAAGGAAAAGAGAAAGGGAGAGGAAAGAAGAGACAAAGAAGAAAGGAAGAAGGATAGGGAAAGGGTCTGTTATGGATAGAATTAAGTCACCAAATAAAATCTCAAGTCATAGAAAACTGCAGTTAGACTCATAACAACTAAAGCATTATTCAGCAGGTGCTAATTTTTTCACAATAGAATCAAATTGGTTCAATCCTGACCTGACTTTTATGGACTGGGTGGCCCCAGATGAATTTGCCTAGCCTCCATAATGCTCAGTTGTCTTATCTTTAAAATATTATCCTTTTAGGGCTAGTACAAGAAAATAAGACAATACATGTAAAAAACTTAGCTCTCTGGCTGGCTATGTTGACAGTTAATCAAGTTCGTGGTTATCACAGTCAGGGTGTAACCTGGGGTGCTTTCAGAACTGAAAATCTCAGGGCCAGATCAGTACCAAGAAAGAAGATTGAGAAAAAAGGAGGAAATGTAGGGATGAATTGAACATTTATGAAGTAGGTTTCAGTCTAATGTGAAGGCTCCCAGAAATAAACACTTAAATGAGAGATGTTATAACAGTGAGGTGGATTCCTTGCATTTATTTGTTTATTTATTTATTTATTTTTGAAACAGAGTCTCACTCTGTCGCCCAGGCTGGAGTGCAATGGCATGATCTTGGGCTCACCATGACCTCTACCTCCCGGGTTCAAGTGATTCTCCCTGTCTCAGCCTCCCAAGTAGCTGAGATTACAGGGGCCCACCACCACACCTGGCTAATTTTTGTATTTTTAGTAGAGATGGGTTTTTACCATGTTGGCCAGGCTGGTCTCAAGCTCTTGACCTCAGGTGATCCTCCTGCCTCAGCCTCCCAAAGTGCTGGGATTACAGGTGTGAGCCACTGTGCCCAGCTGCATGTAATTTTTAAAGCATAGTATTAGATGTTTTTTTCCTAATAGGTAATTGTATTAAGTCTAGGAGAAAAAAAATAAAGATTATATTTTTTAAACCAAGTATTTAAGATCAGGTATATAGGTTGGAAGGTGTGTAATTCATTTATTTATTTATTTATTTTATTTATTTATTTATTTTTTTTTTAAATTTATTTATTATTATTATACTTTAAGTTGTAGGGTACATGTGCATAACGTGCAGGTTTGTTACATATGTATACTTGTGCCATGTTGGTGTGCTGCACCCATCAACTTGTCATTTACATCAGGTATAACTCCCAATGCAATCCCTCCCCCCTCCCCCCTCCCCATGACAGGCCCCGGTGTGTGATGTTCCCCTTCCTGAGTCCAAGTGATCTCATTGTTCAGTTCCCACCTATGAGTGAGAACATGCGGTGTTTGGTTTTCTGTTCTTGTGATACATTGCTAAGAATGATGGTTTCCAGCTGCATCCATGTCCCTACAAAGGACACAAACTCATCCTTTTTGATGGCTGCATAGTATTCCATGGTGTATATGTGCCACATTTTCTTAATCCAATCTGTCACTGATGGACATTTGGGTTGATTCCAAGTCTTTGCTATTGTGAATAGTGCTGGAAGGTGTGTAATTTAATAGACCGACTAGCAGCCTGAATTATGTTTTTCAAATGAGCTTGAAGATTTACACAGTAAAATTAGGAAGTATGACATACAGAGGAAGGGGCTTCCTTTGTTGATCAATTCAATGAATGCAGTCAAAATTAATTTCTCAAGATCTGAAAATGTGACAGAAATGAGCAAATTCCTGTGTTTTAACTCAGAAAATTTCAGAAGAGAGGTGGTAAGGAAACCCTGCTTGCCTTTTAAATTTTTGGGAGTGTTTGGACGTACTAAAAATGAGTAGAACAATGTTCATGAATAGGACTTAGGAAAGGATGGTATAAAAGAGAACAGGCTGAAAGAATCAGAGGCACAATATTGTAATAATTATTCCTAGCAATGGAACAAGACTGCCTTGAAAGATAGTGAGTTCTGCATCATTGGAAGCATCAAACTGGAATTTGATATGGATGATGATCTGTCTGTTACGGAGCCCAGAAATAAAGCCACACACCTGCAGCCATGTGATCTTTGACAAAGCTGATAAAAATGAGCAGTGGAGAAAGGACTTCCTATTCAGTAAATGGTTCTGGGATAGCTGACTAACCATATGCAGAAGAATAAAACTGGAACCCTACATTTCACCATATACAAAAATCAGCTCAAGACAGATTAAAGATTTAAATATAAGAACTCAAATTATAAGAATCCTAGAAGAAAACTTAGGAAACACCGTTCTGGATGTTGGCCTTGGGAAATAATTTATAACTAAGTCCTCAAGAGCAATTGCAACAAAAACACAAACTGGCAAGTGAGACCTAATTAAACTAAAGACTTTCTGCACACCAAAAGAAACTATCATCAGAGTAAACAGACAACTTACACAATGGTATAAAATATTTTTGAACTATGCATCCGACAAAAAGTCTAATATATAAAATCTATAAGAAGTTTAGACAATTCAACAAGCAAAAAAAACAAATAAAAATCACATTAAGGAGTGAGCAGAAGACACGAATAGACACGTCTCAAAAGAAGATCTACAGGTGGCCAACAAATGTATGAAAAAATGCTCAACATCACTAACCACTACAGAAATGTAAATCAAAGCCACAATGAGATACCATTTCACACCAGTTAGAATGGCTTTTGTTAAAAAGTAAAAAAACAAGAGATACTGGAGAGGAAGTGAGAAAAGGATGATGTATACAATGTTGATGGGAATATAAATTAGTTCATTCACTGTGGAAAGCAATTTGGAGGTTCCTCAAAAAACTTAAAACAGAACTACCATTCAGGCCAGCAACCCGATTACTGGGAATATATCCAAAAGAAAATAAGTCATTCTACCAGAAAGACACATCCACTGGTATGTTCATCTCTGCACTATTCACAATAATAAAGACCTGGAATCAATCTAGGTGCCTATCAGTGGTGGATTGGATAAAGAAAATGTGGCACATATATACCATGGAATACTACTCAGACATAAAAAAGAATGAAATGATGTCCTTTGCAGCAAACTGGATGCAGCTGGAGACTATCGTGCTAAGTGAATTAACACAGGAACAGAACACCAAATGCCACATGTTCTCACTTATAAGTGGGAGCTAAACAGTGGGTACTCATGGATGTAAAGATGGAAACAATAGACACTAGGGACTACCAGGAGTAGTAGGAAGGGAGGAAGACACAGGTTGAAAAACTAACAGTTGGGTACTATGCTCACTACCTGGGTGACAGAATCATTTGTATCCCAAACCTCAGTATCACACAATTTACCCAGGTAAGAAACCTGCACATGTAGCCCCTGAATGTAAAGTAAAGGTTAAAAATATTTTTAAAAAATTTGAAGAGGGGATGTCTTTACCGAACAAGGGTGTTGGATTAAGTCATCGTTTCCCATAGTGTTGCTCAAAGTACTGCTACAAGATATTAATATTTATAAAAAATACAGAGAGGCTAATTCCCAGGTCAAGTAAGTTTGGGAAATGTTAAGCCAAATTAAACCATGTCACAGAATCTTTTGCTTTGAGACTTTCCATTAGGAGATATTAACATACGTCATTTCCAATAGAAAAATGAAACGCTTCTGCAAGATGCATTTCATGCGGGGGGCAGGGGAGGCATGTGTGTTGAAATGATTTTTAGGAGACATTTGTATACATGATCTCCAAAACATTTTCAACTTGAAGATTCCATGAGTCTCTATGAGGAAACCACACCAATAGACCTAGCTTTGGTCAGGTCTAATGGAGCACACAGTTAGAAAATTAAGAGTACAGGCATGAAAGCAAAATTAGGGACCAGTAACTAAAAGGAGATAAAAGAGAAGAATGAGGGAAATAAAGACATCAATATTGCAGAGCTGTCTCTGAATAACCGGGACATGAAGATAGTGGTGGACATGAGTGGATTCATAGACTATGTATGGCAAATAGACAAAAAAAAAAAAAAAAAAAAAAAAAAAAAGACAATAGGAGAATGAGACAACAAAACGAGAGCCAGAAAGAACGGGAAGGACATGAAGTAGTGTTGGGTGTGGGTGTGTCTTTTATTTTTAAGCATGAGATGTACCTGGCTTCAGACCAGACCAGTGTGGACATAGTCAACTTCCTTCCCGATGGGAAGAGCCCCTCAGGAAATCCAGCCAGAAAACTTCACAGGAAATGTGGATTCAGACAAGATTGGCTCTTCATGCCAGAGAATATCCCTAGGCACACCAGTCTGATGAAACCACCGTCCCCTTCCTTCATGGGATGTAGCTGTCTGGTGAACTGAAATTGGTGCACATCTTCTTGGACTAAGCACTCATTAAGAGCATGCTTGAGTCTCCGATTCTCCTTTTCCCCAGCCTTGGGGAAGTCATAATATTAATACTTTCTTAATGTCAAGCACCACTTCCTAATTCCCTCATGACTGGTCATAAGTTGTCCTCTGCAGAATTTCCCCTTCACTGCCTCTCCAGTGTTTATCTAATATCCACAGAATGTGCACTTCAGCAGCACTTCCCTGGTCAAACCTCAATCTGACCTTTGCTTCTTCTCTTCCAAGCTTTGACCTTTTGTGCAGAACTCGAGCTAGCCTCTGATAAGCAAAACGCTCTACTCTTCTCCATTGTTTTGTGAGCCCCTAAGCTGAACCTGATACAGGACAAAAGAGAGAGCCAGCTCTTTTAAATGAGCCATACCTGTCCCTTCCTGTTACTACTGTGCCAGATACCTGCTCTGGAACCTCTCAACAGCTTCCATCTAGAAGAACCTCATATTTCTCGCCAAATCCATAGCTTAAGGAGTCACATTATAGCCCTTCAGTATATCTGGGAAGATTAGAGCCCATTAAAAAAAGCCTTTGGCACCAGCAATTTAATGCTTAAAGCTCTAATCTGGAATTGGTATATTTACCCTGGTCTTTAATTATTAATGTTGCTTTATTGATCTGATTCCTAAAATGCAAACAACAAAAACTATTCAAACTAATTATTGTGGGCTTTCTACCTTTTGGGGCTTCTCTACTAGTCTTCGAATCTAAACCTTTTCGTACACCAATCAATAGGGTTTAATTCACTAACAAGTTCCAGTGCCTTGTTTCCACTGCTTGGCAAATTTCCCCCCATCAACAGGAAGTGCACTAAATTCCTTCCCTGGCAATAGTTACATAGCCTATATAAATGTATTTTTCTTGGAACTTTAAAACCAAGTTTAATAACCCAATTTCCTGGTATTTTGTGCCCAATGGCTGGCCGTTGTTCGTAAAAGTCATTGTATACTTCTTGATCTTACCAGAAAGACATTATATCCCTAAGGAATCTTATATACTGGAGTAAGATGGTACTGGCATGCAGACATAAAGTCACCTTGACACCTGCTTATGCATTTTTGTTGGGCCAGTCAAAAATGTCAGTTTGGTAGAAATGCATTCTGAATAGCATTTATAGATGGAGAGTCTGATGAGCTAAAGTAGGGTGCTACTTGTGAGAACTGTTTCCTTCTGGGCCACTAAACTTGATTTCTGATTCATGGGCATGGCTTCTGCCCACATCCCAGGCAGCTCACTGCCTTCTCTCTTGTGCTATTGGCTATAAGGGTAGGAGGAGGTAGAAGCATGCCGTGGTTTTCTCCACCATTAGAGGAAACTTCTTTGAAGGAATTCTTAGAAAGAGAAATATTAATTAGGCATTCACCTACTTAAATCACTGCTGGGCACATAGTAGTCACTCCGTAAATGTTTGGAATGAATAAGTGAATGCCAATTGTCAGATTCTTTGCCATTAAGAAATTTGCAGTCTCGTGGGGATTCAAGTGAAGATGCCACATTCATGCTCCTTGTCACTTATGGGAACCCCAAGGAGGGTATATGGCATTCTACGGCTTCCATACATTCCTCTAGACCCTTTTGAATATAATTATAGGTTCTGTTTGTATCACCTCTTGGGATAATGAGGACCATATGTTAAAATTCTCAGTGGAAAGTAGGAGGACTATATTTATTTTGTTGGTTAAATTATCCACATGCCCTCAGGAAATCATTAGATTTAATATACTCAAGGTGCTACAAGAAGGTTCATACCAACAGAGTAGAGATATTTTTTTCTTTGCCTTGAGGAACCTACAATAAAAACAGAAAAACAAGTCAAACTGATAAGAACCAGATGACATGTGATATATCTTTTCATTTTATATCACCCTACATTTTGAACACAGTACACATTAAGTTTATAACTGTTAAAAGCACACATTCCTAATGACACTATTTGTGCTACCTGAGATGACACTTGAGTGATTTTTCAGAAAATATTCTGAATCTCTTCTCAGTGGTATTACCTTCCTTCCAATACAATTCAATGTGAGTTTAAAGAGATAGGCCAGGTGAGATGGCTCATGCCTGTAATCCCAGCACTCTGGGAGGGCGAGGTGGGTGGATCACTTAAGGCCAAGAGTTAAAGGCCAGACTGGCCAACATGGGAAACCCCATCTCTATTGAAAATAGAAAATTTAGCGGGGCATGGTGGCAAGAGCCCATAATTCCAGCTTCTCGGGAGGCTGAGGTGGGAGGATCACTTGAACTTGGGAGGCGGAGGCTGCAGTGAGCCAAGATCGTGCCACTGCACTCCAGCCTAGGTGACAGAGTGAAACTCCATCTCAAAAAATATATATATATATTAAGACAAAGTGATTAAGTGATCAGCAAGTTCCAAAATGCTGAGGACTAAACCATTTGGCTATGTTCCCAAATACATGTGCCTAATGAACATCAGAAAGACTGACAGGCGTTTTCTGAGGCCTGGCATAATGAGTTAAAGATGAAAGGTGGCAATATTATATGCATGTGTTTATATATAAACCCTAGAAAGACTATAAAATATTAAAATCTTCTAAAGTAATATAATGCAACATGATGGAAGTTGATTACAAGTCAATTTTAATTATTAAAAACTAATAATTTAAAGTTTACATATTTATTAAAAATGTAATATCCTCTGAATTTTTTTCTCTGTGTAGTTTTCTTTCATAAATGCATGGAGATGTTTCAGAGGATCTATTTTCTTTGTTGTGCCTCGCCAACTAAACAGAATTTTATGTAGTTAGGTAGAGAATGGCTAAGTCTTCTCTCTCTCAAGATATATGACAGCCATAAAAAATCCCAGGAGCAGAGATGATGTCATATAGAAGAATAATTAACACACCTACTGGATAATGTATGTTATATGGTCTTTAAATTTTTATTAAGGTCACTATGAAGTATGGCTTAGAACTAATGATGACGAAGAGTTTGGGCTCAAGCACCACCTGTGGGAGTGAAAAATAGAGGTGGAGTTGTTGTATAAAAATGATGGGATCTCCTTTATATCTTTGCTGCTGAAGTGCATTATGTCTAAAAGAAACCCCTCCAAGAGATTGAGACTTCAGGCAGTCATAGGAGGTTGTCAGGGCAACAAGTAGAGAGATGGCATTTGGGTAGAAGGAGGATCATGGCAAAGGCATAGAGGTGTGATAGTCCATGACCTGCCTAGGGAATTCCCAATCTTTTAAAACAGGAGGTGGAATATGGTGGAAGAAAAGATGGAAGAGAGAGGGTGATATAGAAGCCATAGTGTTGCAGATACATTTTGTATTGTTTCCGGTGGAAAAGGAGAGAATGGCAGAGTAGGGATCACTTCTCATCCATTCACTTCTCATTTCTGCATTCTTGCATTTAGGGGCAACCCTGTTACCAGCTCTGGTCAATAGGATGTGGGCAAGTGTGATAAATGTCACTCTCAGGCTGAAATTAATAAGAAATGGACCCGAACATCCTCAGTCTCCCTCCTTATTCCTATCTCTATCTATCTCTATCATCTCTATCTATCTCTATCTCTATCTCTATCTCTATCTCTATCTCTATCTCTATCTATCCCTCTGCCCTGAAGAGCTACAGAACCTGCAGTTGAGAAAGCAAAACCATGAATATCAAGTAACCACATGGAGGAAAGCTCTTATAGGGAGTTGCTGGTCCCACAATGGACTGGGCATGAGCAATAATAAACAAACCTCTGTTGGGTTAAGAAACCAGGATTTTCATGGACTCTGACCCACTCTCTCTCTTAACTAACATAGGGAGACTCTTGAGCATTCCAAGACAAAACTGACATGTTTAGATGGGCTTGTTAGGAAGACTTTCTAGGGCTGACGCAAAACAACTGAATCCTTCTGGGGAACAATGCACCTAACATCTATTGGCACTTGCAGGGAACCAGTTCTCTACATGGATGTTCTCATGTGATCCTCTTTACTCTTTGAGGTTGATGTTAAAGTTATTATTCTCATAGCTTATACAAGGTTGCAGAAATCATTGCTGCACGTAAATTCAAAACCTGTCTGTGACGCTTGAGTAACCAAACTCTTAGCACTTTCACATAGCAGAGTCATTGATTTTCTATCATACTCAGCTGTCACTGATGTCCCAGAATGCCTTAGAAATGAGGGTGTCAGATTGAGAAGAGGGGTTTGCCTTTGACAGGCACAGCCCTAGAAAATGGATATGGCTACTGCACATACGTACACATACACATACATACATATTCCCACATGCACACAAGCACAGCCCACCACACACACACACACACACACACACACACACACACACAAGCACATACACACATGCTATGTCCGCTATGTCCAAGTGATCTTCTCTGGAATGATGGTATTGTCCAATCCTTCCACATTCCCAAACTACTTATGCTAAAGCTACCCCCAAAATTTTTTGATGTAACTCCCCAACAGTAGGCATTTTCCTTCATAAGGACTGATGTGAGAATTATTGAATTACACTGAGTACCAAACACAAAGAATATGATAAAGGAGGCTGAATCCTGAGGGCTGCTTTAATGACCCAGTCGAAGTATCAATTCTGTCAAAATTTACTAGCCAGGCACAAGGTATGCGTTTGTCACTGGCATATACTAACAGGCATCAGTTAAGACAGCTGATTTGATTCAACCAACTACGTCCAGGTTCTTTTGTGGTTCACTGGCATACTAAATCTGCGTGGACAGTTCCTGTTCCATTTCCTGCGAGTTCTGTGTTCCATCCAAGGACTCATTCTCTCATTTTGCCTGCCCGTCTCTGATGGGTCTCCCAATCATCTTAGAGTTCTGAAAATATAAGATGAGCACCATTTTCTCAGTTACCTCTGAGTCCTTCATTGTTGATTCCCTGTCATAGTGGTTCTCTTGATGAAGCTAAGAATGACTTAGGAACTCTATTAAAATGAAGTTTCCAGGCCCCTCCGACTCTTGGAGATTCTAATTCAGTAAGTATGGTGGTTAATTTTATGTGACTTCTCAGCCTCTGTAATTGGGTGAGCCAATTCCTCATCATAAATCTGCACTTATGCATGTAAATCTCTGGAGAACACTGATTAATACAGTAGGTCTAAGGCAAGATCCATAAATCAGCGTTTATAAGATGAAACCCAGACAACTGTGACGCAAGTAGATCACGATTGGTGGTATAAGCTGGCCACTAATGATACAGTCTGCATAGCTGGCCTCAGGAAGCTTCTAATCTAGTAGAACTATAGACATAAACACCAATACACAGCATCACAGAAGCAGTATGTATTTTAAAAATGTGATACTATTGTCAGATGGAGTTGAGAATCACTAATAGGGGAGGCATGTCATTGCTCCTACTTAGTTAGCATTGTGGCTAGATAAATGAGCTCTAGGATCTGAAGAACTGAGTTTCATCTCAGAGATGTTGTCTCCAAGTTGTACAACACTAAACAGCCATTGTTATCTGCAGTGTCCCCAGCAAAAGGCTTGTCCCTGTTCCTGAACCTGGATACTGCAGGACCATCTTCTGTTTGCATCTCTCAGAATCTCATGTCTCACTTTGCTCTGCTTAATACAAATTAAGCAGATGCTTTCCAAGGCACTCTTATTTGAGAAAGAAAGCGATGTTGGGTAAAAGCAAATGGATAATAAAAACACAACACGAAGGAACAGTAAATGATTAAGATTGAAGGTTGAAAAGCGGTTGTAATGGGTTTATGCCATCGGTGGCAACAGGAAGAAAAATGTGTTTGAATCCACATCTTCCATTTTCTTCTGCCAACTGCAAATCACTAACGCACTCAAGTGGCACCATCTCTGGGAAGCACTTTTTTGTTCCACGCACCTCCCAGACTTTCCTTGGGATTTTGTATATACCTCTACTCATATGTGGTATGATGCTCCTCTTCCTCTTTTTAATGTTTGCTTATTTGTCTGTCTTTTCTACTGGCCTTGAATCACTTGAGGGGAAAAGCTGAGGCTTTGTCATTATGGATTCTCAATTCTGATTTGTTGTTTAATCAATGAATTTCTGCAGTCTTTAAGGTTAATGCAGAAGTCTCACACAGAGTTAGTTTAATAGAACCTGAATGTCGGAAGAGATATTGACACATTCGAAACTTGAAGCTCAGAAAGTCGAAGGGATTTGCATGCAGTCACCCCACTAACAGAAGTAAGACTTGAAATCAGGTGGGTCTTACTCTGAAGTACATGATCTTCCCCCTCAGTGCCTCTGTTCCAGCTTTTATAATCCTTATGCAGAGCTCTGAGGAACCCATGATGGTAAGATTCTAGACAATCTTAATTAAGCTACATGATTCAGAAGATGTTCATCAGTGTGCAAAAGGAAAACCAAGTACAGTGTCAACAGCCGGGATCCAGGTAAACATAAATAAGTCATCTGCAGGAGCTCATTGGTCTTTGAATTGGTTTGAACCACATTCTAATTCCCCTTCATCACCCTTTCCCATCATTTATCAGATGTTGTCTCTGGAAATTCCCATTGCTACCACAGTGGCATGCTAAATAAAGCACGCTCTTTGCCTACTTCCATGAGTGTGTTCTAGGGAAAAAAAAATGGCTTCTCTGATGATGTTATTGACTCTATGGTCTTCAGAAATTCTCATTTAACTCAGTGAGTTCTTCCTCTGTCTGTCCAATGCATAGGGTCTTCCTTTAATTGTGATTTTAACATTTGCTCTTGGTTTTAACTGAACTTTTCCACTAAAAAGAGTTTAGCTTTCAATTTCTTTTCTACTTTCCACATTTCTGTTACTAACATTGTCCTTTAGGAACATCCCCTCTTCAAATACCACCATGTTGGCCTAGTGCTCCCACCTTCTCAGCGATAGGTTTGGTCAGTCCCCTGGGGCCTCCAGTTTGAGGTCATCTTACTTCAGTAGGAGAGATACTGTAGGAAGCATTCTGTGGGTTTGAAGATGCTGTGAGACCATGAGCGGACCTTTGGAAGCTTAGAAAACCCTTATCTTCTACACTAGTGAATATAGAGAACAATGTGGGGGAGAAAGAGGTTGGCAACAGCACCAAGTAGGGAATCAGTGCCAAGAAGATACTTAGGATTTCATATTAGGCCCCTTGCCCAAACAGCCAATGGATCTGAAATTGCCCACAAAAAGCAATAACTTGGCACAGGATGGGAGGTGATGAGTGTGCACGATGCTCGGTTATGCAAAGGAGGGAGCAGATGGGAAAAGTTTCAAGTCATAGATCGAGACAATGTCTGGATAAGTCTCATGGAGCCAGAGAGTGTCTCAGCCGAGGACTGCAGTGTTTTTGTTGCAGAGAGTAAATAAATGTGCTGCCAACATTGTATTGAGAAAGGGAGGGAGAGAGATCCATATGAAAGAAGAGTGCTTAGAAGCATCTGTCAGTAGGCTAGGCCAATGTTCTAGGGCTTAGAGGAGTTGATAAGTTGTATATAGCATGGGTAAATACTCAATGAATAGAAAGCTTTCTTTGGTTTATCCCCATCTAACACAATCTAATGTAAGCAGATGACACAGATGTGAAGTCAGGGGAGAGAACTCTTACATGGGTACAAGTCACTCTGTAATATTCTTTACCTAGATTGTCAAAATGTATTTTTAGAACAGATTTATCAGGCAATGCCAATAGGCTTGTGGGGCTGGTGCTAGGGTAAGGTGAGTGGGACACTAGCTTCCACTATAAAACTTAAAGGGGAGCCCTGGATGTGCAGAATTTGAACTCTCTTGATTCACCCTAATCCTGGTCCCTTAGGATACTGTCTTTAAAAAAAAAATTGATGTTTTGATCATGATGGATCTTTTTGCATTGTTTGAATTTTATTAAATATTGCATTAAAATATTATTTATTTTGATCACTAAGATTTTTGGCACCCTCTTAGATCTTGCACCTGCAGTGAATACCGCACTCACCTCACCTTATTCCTGGCCCTGAGGCTCATTTGCAAATCTGGAAAGCGAGGCTCAGATAACATTTGTATTTTGGCCAAGGCTACATGTCTAATCAGCATAAGAGCTGATTTGAAACTCAGTACACCCTGACTCCCAAGCCCCACTGTTTCCACCCTATCTGCTGTCTCTATTTTAAAATTATCTATTACCACCTAGGCGGGTAACAGCACCAGGCACGATGATGCCATCCCAAAAAAGGATGTCCCTAAAGGACAATGGAATTGGGGAAAAGTGGAAGAGAGAGACATTGCTAAACCCTTTTCAATGGGAAAGTTTAGAAGTTCTAAAATAATCAAGAGCCAATATTAAAATAGGAATTGCAAGAAGATTCTATGCACTGGAGAGGCAGCTGAGGAACCTACTGAGTTAAGTGAAAATTTCTAAATACCGAGTGATCATTGGCATCTTCAGAAAAGTCACTTTTTAGAACAGACTCAGAGAAGTAGGAAAGAAAAACACTTTAGGATGCTGCCGTGGCAAGAATGGGAACTTCCAGAGACAACATGTAACAAATGATGTGCAAGGGTGATTAATGAGAATTAGGCATGTGATTACCATTCAAAGACCAATGGGCTCCTGCAAATAACATTATTTGTTTTTTACCTGGAGCGTGACCATTCTGCTGCCTTAGTGGGAAACACAGTTGGTGGACGAGCTGGACTTTACCACCTGCAAAATGTAATGCTCATATCAATTTTTGGTTGTCATATGTCTATTTCTGCTAATTAAGTTATTTTAAAAGATAGTTTCTGTCTCCTCTATGAGCCATAAGTTCAGTAAGGACAGACATTATGCCAGTTTTGCCTACTGTTTTAACTCTCAGGCATAGTCAATGCTTAATAAGTTTGTTTGAATAAATAATGGATTTTGAATGAATTTCAAAATGTCTATCTCAGAGATAGACAATCCCATATTTCTGTCAGAGGCTAAGTAGTATTGTAGACTTAGTTAGCCCTCTCAGTAGACAGACATATGCTCCCTTGGGGCCACAGCATGCTGGCTTTGATCTGGTCATTGAAGAAGCCACAGTTACCCATGCTTTGGGTCATTGGTATCTGCTCAACTACCCTCTTAAAATGATTATGAGCATGGTTTTCCCACGTCTGACATTTTTTTGTTCCTCGCAACTCAGCTTTCACGTTACCTCCTGAAAGAGACTTTCTCTGACCAGCTAATTTTTTCTTTTTTAATTGGTATTTTTAGTTTTCGTTCAGCCTCTTTTCCACACTCTCCATCATTTTGATTCATTTTTTTCACAACCACATCTCCTCTCTGCAAGGGTCTCATTTCATTCCATTTGCATTCTGGTTTATTTTCTGATTTTCCCACTAGGATCTTATCTCCTTGAAGATATACACATCATTGGCCTTGTTTAGAGCTGAGAAGGCATTCTCACTTTGGAAACGCTTGATAAATAATTTTGGACAGACAATTAAATGGGTTGATGGATGAATGAAAACGTGGCCATCTTACCATTTAGTCTTAAAAAGAATGAGGGAGACTTGTGTGAATGAATGTGGGCAAATCTTTAAAATACGTTAGACAAAAAGAAAGAAAAATATTCACAGAATAACCCAATGCAGTTTTAACTTTAATGATATACATGACTATTTAGACAGAATCCCATTTCTGAGCTGATCTAAAGATGGTTATACAGGAAGCAATATGGAATCGACGATTTCGCTTTATGGAAACGTATTTTTAAAACTTGGATCATAGTTCACAGGTGACTCTTGCTAATCCAGGGAAGGGAATGACATATGATCCTTCCAATCACAGCAATTTGCTGATTGTGATAGAGATCCCAGAGACAGATCTAAATTCTCAATTCAGGGTGTTTAGCACAGTGCCAGGCACACAGCAAAGACTCATTGTTTATTCATTGGGTGAATGAGATAAGGTTATCTCACGTCAATGAAAGTCGAAACATTTTATGCCTCTTGGGAAGAGGCACAGTCTTTGAGAAGTCATATGAAGGGACCTCTATGTGATGTCAAATTTGGACAGTTACATAGGCAAAGAATAAGAAGCTCCCACAGATAGTAATACAAGGCACAAATAAAGTCACTGGAGCAGGTAAATGGGAAGCGGATTCTGAGACGGAGATTTTCATGCAGAAACTTTGCTTTAAAAAGCTTTCAGGCTGGGTGCAGTGGGTCATGCCTGTAATCCCAGCACTTTGGAAGGCCGAAGTAGGCAGATCACCTGCGGTCAGGAGTTTGAGACCAGCCTGACCAACAAAGAGAAACCCCATCTCTGCTAAAAATACAAAATTAGCCAGGCGTGGTGGAACATGCCTGTAATCCCAGCTGCTCGGGATGCTGAGGCAGGAGAATTGCTTAAATCTGGGAGGCGGAGGTTGCCGTGAGCCAAGATCGCGCCATTGCACTCCATCCTGGCCAACAAGAGCAACACTGCATCTCACAAAAAAAAGAAAAAAGAAAAAAAAGTGGGTTAGGCTTTTTTACCATTGCATTTACCAGCCATTGAATGTGACCTGCCACTGGGAAGAAGGCATGACTTTGAACCAAATAGCTCTCATCGGTCAAACACAACTGCAGGTAAGTGCCTAAGTGCCTTTGTCCTGAATGTGGGTCTCATGGCACACCACTGCATCGACTATCCCACCAATCGAATGCAGAAAATCTGTATAATTATCCTAAGAATATGGACATTAATAACTGGAAGTTAGAGCTAGCTCTCAGGTTAGCTTGTGTGTTCATTCATTTTGCATTGATATAGAGGAATACCTGAGGCCAGGCAATTTATAAAGAAAAGAGGTTTATTTTGGCTCATGGTTATGCAGACTCCGCAAGAAGTATAGTGCCAACATGTGCTTCTGGTGAGGCCTCAGAGAGCTTAAAATTATGGCGGGAGGTGAAAGGAGCAGGCACATCTATGGCAAGTGAGGGGTCAAGAAAGATACTAGGCTTTTTTAAACAACCACCTCTCACATGAACTATTAAGGCTAGACCTCACTGATTACCCTGGGGAGAGCACCGAGCCATCCATGAGGGCTTGACCTAAACACCTGTCACTAGGTTCCACCTCCAATGTTGGGGATCACATTTCAACATGAGATTTGTAGGGGATAAATATCTAAACTATATCATTGGGTGAATTTAACAACTTTGAACTAAGTCTTATATCACAGAGCTCCAACTTAAATAATAATACTATGCATTAAGCCATTCAATAATTATTTAGTGTCTACTAAGTGCTATGGATATAGCAGAGGAGAGAAAAAGCAGATGAATAGTCCTCCCTCATTTCTGCTTATGTTCTAGAGAGAAGATAGAGACAAGATAGCTATAGCTAGCTAGATGAATGATGGATGGAAGGAGGGATGGTTGGCTAGACAGCAAGATGGATGGAGATGGATGGATGGATGGAGATGGATGGATGGATGGGCAGGTGATGGATTAATGGGTGGGTAGATGAATAGATGAATAGACAGATGAATTAGTCTGAGACTGTGGGCATCACATAAAGAAAAATAAGGCAGAGGAAAGAGTGAAATAGTACTGGGGCAGACATGAAATTCAGTGTTTTACAAATGATCATGCAAGACCTCACTCATGAAAAGCAGCTTTCAGGATTTTGAGCAAAGCCCCAAAGGAAGCAAGCGATCAAGCCACATGTAAACCTTGGGGAAGACGTTCCCGGCTAGGAGAAGAGTTGTAACAGCTAGCATTTCCTGAAAGTTTGTCATGTGACAGAAACCCGGTTTGTAGCCCAATTTCCCCTTCTGTCTTTTTCCTCAGAGGCAGGCTTTGAAGTTTCACGCTGGGTTTGAATCCTGACTTCCACACTCTGGCTGGTTGACCTTGGGGGAACACAATCCCTTAATCTCTCTAGATCTCAGTTTTCTCAAACGAAACTAATATTACCTGTTAGAGAATTAAACAAGATAAAGTATGTAAAACACCTAGCAGGGTTTCTGTCACATCAACCCAAATGTCCATCAGTGACAGACTGGATTAAGAAAATGTGGCACATATACACCATGGAATACTATGCAGCCATAAAAAAGGATGAGTTTGTGTCCTTTGTAGGGACATGGATGCAGCTGGAAACCATCATTCTTAGCAAACTATCACAAGAACAGAAAACCAAACACCGCATGTTCTCACTCATAGGTGGGAACTGAACAATGAGATCACTTGGACTCGAGAAGGGGAACATCACACACCGGGGCCTATCATGGGGAGGGGGGAGAGGGGAGGGATTGCATTGGGAGTTATACCTGATGTAAATGACGAGTTGATGGGTGCTGATGAGTTGATGGGTGCAGTACACCAACATGGCACAAGTATACATATGTAACAAACCTGCACGTTATGCACATGTACTCTAGAACTTAAAGTATAATAATAATAAAAAATAAATTAAAAAGAAAAAGATTTTAATGCCCTAAACAGGCAGGCCTGTTCAAATCACTCACAGAGTGCTACCTTAGCCAGGTTTCCCTGTGTCCTATTTCACAAACCAGTCAACCGATCAACCAACAAATAACAACAACAACAAAAAGGGGGACCCCAGGGTTCAGTGAGCAGAAGCAGCGGGAACATCCTGGACTAGCGTCAGCCAGACAGCGTGGCTGCCATTGCTCTGAGGGAGACCCACTACTGGCTTCATGTCCTCAGGCCACATTATATTCCATCAATCCTTTGATAGAATTATGGCCTTCCTTGGCACCTGTCCCCCCACCTCCAACATCCTCTCCAATCCCCCCAGGCTGCCTTACCTCCAACAGGATGCAGCCTCGGTGCTTGGAGACAGAGGGCTTTAACTGTGGACCATTTGGATCTCATCCAATATCTCACGTTTGGCTTTCTCACACAAATCAAGCTGATTCTGCATCAGAAAACCCTTCAGTTTTTTCTAGCAGACCCTTCCTGATCTGAGGGAGACATTAAAAAAAGGCTAAACGAACTGTCTTTGTGTGCTGTTTCTTTCACCAGGTTAGACCTGATCGTGGGCTTATTTCTCATAAGAGTCTTACCAAGTAGCTTGATTTCTTTTATTTGCCTGTCTTTCTTTTATTTATCTTTCTTTCTTTCTCTTTCTTTCTCTCTCTTTCTTGCCTTCTTTGTTTCTTTCCTCCTCCTCCTCCTCCTTCTTTTTCTTCTTCTTCCTTCCTGCCTTCCTTCCCTTCCTCCTCCTCCTTCTTCTTCTTCCTTCTTTGTTTCTCTCTCTCTTTCTCTCTCTCCTTCTTTCCTTCCTTCCTTCCTTCCTTCCTTCCTTCCTTCCTTCCTTCCTTCCTTCCTTCCTTCTTTCGTTCGTTCATTCATTTTTTTGGGACAGGGTCTTGCCCTGTCTCCCAGGCTAGAGTGAAGTGGCATCACCTTGGCTCACTGCCACTCCACCTCCAGGGCTCAAGAGATCCTTCCATCTCAGCCTCCCAAGTAGCTGGGACTACAAGCGTTTGCCAACACACCTGGCTAATTTTTGTATTCTTTGTAGAGATGGTGTCTCCCTGTGTTGTCCAGGCTGGTCTTCAACTCTTGAGCTCAAGTGATCCTCCCTCCTCAGCCTCCTGATGTTCTGGAATTACAGGCATGAGCCAACGCACTGGGCCATGTTACTTTCATTTTACCAAAGAGGAAACTAAGGCAAAGAGAAGGCAGCAACAAGTCCAGGCTCTTCCCCTCTGAGTTGATTCCACAGATGTCCTTGTGAAAGGATTTATTGACCTGTGTGCAAGGCACACTCAGGGACACTCAGTTCAACTAATATGGAGTGAGCATGCCTTGTCTTTCAGCCAGTGAATTAAGTCTTGAAGTTATCAAGATTTAGGTTAAACACAGACACCCTGTTCTCAAGGAGTTCATGATTTAAAGGAGAGTTCTCAGTCCTGGCTGAATTGTACTTTCACCTGCAACTCCGCCCCTCCTTCTCAGAAAATCCAGGCCCAACTCCTGCAGGTGCTCATGCGGGGCCTTGTGAAACCTGGCCCAGAGCTCAGAGTTTAAAATGATGTGATCTCAACTGTCTCCTCTTCTAATCCCACTTTAAAGGCTTAATATCACTCACCCATTTCGTTTCCACGACTCCCTGGTGTTGGGGCTGTTCTCACCTAATGGTTTACTTTCTGAACCTGTTTGCCCACAGAATCCAAAGTTGAAACCTTTAAAAAATGCAAGCTACTAAACATTTCTGCTTCTATATCTTTAAAACTTTCTCTTGGCAGGGTGCAATGACTCGCATCTGTAATCCCAGCACTTTGGGAGGCCCAGGCAAGAGAATTGCTTGAGCCCAGGAGTTTAAGACCAGCCTGGGCAACAAGTCACCGTCTCTACAAAGCATTATTTAAAATTAGCCGGGCATGATGGCATGCACCTATAGACCCAGCTACTCGGGAGGCTGAGGTGCGAGGATGGCTTGAGCTCAGGAGTTTGAGGTTACAGTAAGCTGTGATTGTATCACTGGACTCCATCCTGGGCAACAGAGTGAGACCCTGCCTCAAAGAAACAAACAAACAAAAACCAAAACTTTCTCTTTATTATCTTGTTCGATTCCTTCTTCATTGTTTTCTCTCGTGCTTTTAAACTACCCCTAAATGAATGCATGAAGCCAATGCAGTTGGAAGTGTTTTAGAGGGATGGGGAGTGGGGAGAAGAATGGTCAGGGATGAATCAAATTAGGAGGAGATACAAACCTCCCCAGATGGGGTCTTCTGACTCCTGACTTATTAAATTGCTCTGATGCCTTCCTGATATCTCCCGCTGTTTCCTATGTACTTGAAAGCATCCAAATCACCCACCCCAATCTCCATTTTGCTTCCTCGACTTTGAATTGTTTAATCCTTTTTTAAAGTCTCTTATCTGATTCAGCAATCTTTAAAATATTTTGAAGAAGATGTTTTCTTTCCTACTGGAGAGTAGCCATCAAGTATAACTACAGGGCCATATGTTAATTAGGCATCTAATCTGCCATTTCCCAAGTGGACTCTGATAATAGTTTTGCAGAAAAACTAAGTTTGAGATATCTCCTCCAGAAGACTCTGGTTGGCTTTTTTCTTTGGCCTTTCCCTGGAAATGTATTCTCTGTAGTCTTCTATCTCAGCATTCGTAATATACTTGATGTAAACCCTATCCAAGCTAAATAAATAAGATAAAAAAAGACTGTTTACAAAGTTTTAAAAAAGAACACAGGTTATTAGACATTTTTCTTTTCTTATTTTTTCACTTATATCTCCTCCCCCCAACGTTAAAATGTCTTTATACTACTGGACCCCACCCCACTGTCACCACAAATGTACCTATGTTAAAATTCCTTTCATTTCCTGATCCAGCCAGATGTTTCCTGGCCACAATTATGACACTTGCTCAGTGTCTTTTGGTGCATCCTTTGGCCAGGACGAAAGCTGTTTCCAGTCACCATTTTCTCACAGGGAATGAGTACCTTCCCACATGGCCTTCCTCAACCTTCCTTTCCTTTCTCACCATGGCTGCCAAGAGGGGTTTTGAGCAGCCTCCACCCATCCCAAAGCAGTGAGCATGTTCAGCAAGGAGCCCCGGAGCCCAGCCGGGTCAGCAGCATCCACCATCCAGCTTCATCCTCTGTCCTCTCTTTAATTCCTTTCTCCTGTGTGGAATACCCCTTGGGTTCTGTGCCTTGAATACTGAGCTTTTTCTAAACTTTATAAATGTGATGCATCAATAAAGCATCCTGTAGGATATCTCTCCTCCACCTTGAAGTGCATTCCTCATGGAGCTCGTGGGATGTCACAGACTATATATTTTTTCCAGAAGGTATTAATACCACCTATTTGGCAATCCCTTAAAATTTGTGATCAAACCATTCAAAGTGGTGTTGCTTATCTTACATAATGGGGAAGAAGAGAGAACAACGAAATAAAAGAGTCACCTGCCAATCCACCTTTTCTCTGGGCAAAAATGTCCCTATATTCCAACACAAAGAACTGAATCCTGAAGGGTCAGCAATTGCATTTACTATCATAATTTATTTGGGTCAAGTAGATGGTATTGAATAAAGATGAATATTCCTATTAGTTGTATCTAAAGCAAATCTCATCTCCCATCATGTATATTATATACGTGTGTATTCACATCTCATATGCACACGCCTGTAATCCATAGTATGAAGCACAGCATGCTTTAGAATAAAACAAAATACCCAAAAGTTTCAAGCAGGCATGTCCTAATAATAGGTTTTAAATAAAGAATAACAAATATTAGCCCATCAGAGAAACTATAAACGTTAGCAAGCAAAGTAAACATTCCATTGGTAATTATTATTGGAAATGAATTAATGTAAAACACTCAAAATGGCAGACTTTTAAAGCAAAAGTCAATGGGCTGGAGAAAGAATGTTGAAAGATTAAACAAGCGTAAGATTGATATAATGTTGGTTATTTTGCCAAGAAAAGGAAATAGCAATTCAAGAGTTTTTATAAAGAATTATTGCCTATTTACCATGTTTTTTAGACCACTTCCTGAATTGGAATGTAGTAGGATAGGAAAAAAAACAACACCACCACTTGATTTTTCTCGGGTATCCACATTTTTTTTTTTTTTTATGGAGTCTCGCTCTGTCATACAGGCTGGAGTGCAGTGGCGCCATCTCGGCTCACTGCAACCTCTGTCACCTCCCGGGTTCCAACAATTCTCCTGCCTCAGCCTCCCAGGTAGCTGGAACTACAGGTGCGTGCCACCATGCCCAGATATTTTTTATATTATTTTATTAAAGATAGGGTTTCACCATGTTGGCCAGGCTGGTCTCAAACTCCTGACCTTGTGATCCACCCACCTCAGCCTCCCAAAGTGCTGGGATTACAGGCGTGAGCCACCAGGCCTGGCCTCACCCATCTTTTAAAGTCCTTCTCAATTTCACCTCTTTCTGATAAGATTTTCTTTGCAGGCCAGAGCTCATATTTCTTCATTCGTTCCATGAAATCCAGTTGAACTTTTTGCCCAGACATATGACATGGGGCAGCCTAGTCCAAGTTATCTTAGTTAGTGAACTAGGGCATAGAGAGGTATTTATGGGTCATCTGTGTGCTTTCCTGTCTCTCCCCAATCTGTTCTCCCTTCTGCGGCTGGTGTCATCCTATTAAAACAGGAATGTGTTCATATTACGTCCCTTACTTTGAACCCCTTCACTTTTTTCAATAAGTGCAATAAAGTTCAGAGATCTTCCAAAGCTCACTAGGTCCTGTGTGATACACCCAATGCAACTTTACTGCCCTGCCCTTTTTCTCTTTGCTCAAGCACCACTGAGAACCTCTCTGGCCAATGAATAAACCACGCTCTTTCCTGCCTTAGAATCTCTGATGTTCTCTTCCAAATGCATGGAAAGCTCTCCCCCAATTTATTGTCAGTAGGTTTGGGTGAGACTCCAACATCTGCATTTTTAATAACATCTCCAGGTGTTTTTGGTTTGTTTGTTTTATAAACACTCCTGCTTTAGAACAGAGGGCAGCACATTTGTTCTGTAAAGGGCCAAGTAGTAAGTATTTTTGGTTTTGTGGGCCAGACAGTGTCTGTCAAGACTACTCAACACTTCCCACTGTACTGCGAAAGAAACCATGGATAATACATAAATAAGTAGTCATGGCTAGTATTCAATAAGACTTTATTTACAAAAACAGATATGGAAAAAAAGAGAGAAAAGGGAAACCAGATTTGGCTGTTGGCTGCTGCCCAGATTTTGCCAACCCATCGGAATAAATAAGTTCTTAAGCTGGAATATGCCTCAACATCCCCTCAGGTGCACTTTCCATAGAACAGATATCTGGTCTTCTAAAGGCATGAACATATGCATTTTTTCAAGTTCAACAGATATGTGCAGTGGTCACTGCAGGGTACCTACCTGTTTATCTATCTGTCTATGTGTATTAGTCTGCTCTCATGCTGCTAATAAAGACATACCCAAGATTGGGTAATTTAAAAAGGAAAGAGGTATAATGGACTTACAGTTCTATATGGCTGGGGAGGCCTCACAATCATGGTGGGAGGCAAAGGAGAAGCAAAGGCACATCTTACATGGTGGCAGGCAAGAGAAGTACAGAGTGAAGGAGGGGGAAAGACCCTTATAAAACTATCAGATCTTGTGAGAACTCACTCACTATCATGAGAACAGCATGGAGATAACTACCCCCATGATTCAATTACCTCCCCCTGGGTGCCTCCCATGACATGTGGGGATCATGGGAACTACAGTTCAAGATGAGATTTGGGTGGGGACACAGCCAAACCATATCTCTATCTGTCTGTCTATCTATCTGGACTAAAATAAGAACTCTAAAATATGTTCTTCCATCCCATAGTAAATTGGGCTACCTTGAGAAGAAGCACCCATCCAGTTATTGGAATATTCAAGCAGGAAGCTAGTAAATCTCTGACAAAAATCACACTCAGGAATTCCCATTTACATTCATTGAACGAAATAACACTATTATTTCCAAAACATTCTATGGCTCAGTGGTGTTCTTGAATTCGGCCTTGGTGTCAAATACAACTGAGTTCAATCCCAGCTTCACCACTTGTGGGTGCTTAATCCTGAGAAAGCTTCTTAGCCTCTCCAAGGCTTGATTTGCTTACCTTTAAAATGGGGAGATTAATATTTGTCTGACATAATGCCGGTTTGGATATGTAATACACAGATAAAGAAGTTAGCCCAAGGCCTGTTCCCATAATAGGTTCTCAATAAATTGTGTGCATTTTCAGTATTGATATTATTAATGTTGGCCAGGCATGGTGGCTCATGCCTGTAATCCCAGCACTTTGGGGGGCTGAGGTGGGCAGATCACGAGGTCAGGAGTTTGAGACCAGCTGATCAACATGGAGAAACCCCATCTCTACTAAAAATACAAAAACTAGCCAAGTGTGGTGGCACACACCTGTAATCTCAGTTACTTAGGAGGCTAAAGCTGGAGAATCACTTGAACCCAGGAGACAGAGGTTGCAGTGAGCTGAGATCATGCCACTGCACTCCAGCCTGGGCGACAGAGCAAGACTGTGTCTCAAAAAAAAAAAAAAAAAAAAAAAAATTACTAATATAGCATTTACTTGTTCCTTATTTCACTACTTTGACCCTATCTCAGAAATTCCAAGTTGTACCCTGAAATGTTTATACACACAGCCATCAATGCTAGATTTACATTTTCTCATCTCATCCTCTCATGGTGCTTTGACAGGGCTGTCTTTGCTAAATATCATCATTCACTTGCTAGTTTCCATTCTCTTTAATCCCATGTGTGTGGTGCCTCACTCAGTCATTCAAAGGGCCCTTAACAATTCAGCTCATGAAATGTTCGTGCAGGGCATTGAAATAGTTCTTGCAGAAGGTTCTAGGTAGAGCCCCCAAATCTAGACGACTGCCCCAGAAACTTTCTAAGGCCCTAAACAGCCTTTTAGGCAAAAACATGTGGGTAAATGTTCATATTTTGTGCTCTTTTGGTGCTGAATTTGTGGGCGCCATCTTTTGTGGAATTCTTTCAACTATCAAGACCATGTGAATCTCTGGGCTAAGAGGTCACCATTTCTGATTCTAGGACATGCAGTCCCTGCACATTCTCAGTCCAAGCCAGCAGCCCAGAAACTACCCTACAAAATATTTTGCAATACTGGCCTGAGTACAAGAAGTTATCAGTGTGAGCTTCCTACACATCCACAGGGGGCTTCTCAGTATTTCACCTTTGGAGGAAACACAGGCCCAAATCATTAGTTTCCAGAGCCACAGATGGTACAGATAAATCCCCAATCAATATGTGCACTGATAAGTTCTTATCAGTGGGAATGGATCCTGGGAAGTGTTCACCAGTTGATATTATCACACTAAGTAAGCCACTAATAACCCTGCTTTGTATGTCATTCCTGCATCCTATAAACTCAATTCCATGCTTTAATGCTCACATTGGGCCTGGGTGCTTTAAATATCACATTTACCAGTGCTAAACTATAGTAGCAGATAAATATTTCTGAATTTTGGACTCTCATTTTCTGACCCCATTGTTGACCTCATATTCTGACTCCCGTATATTATGAGAGAATAGCAATTGAGACAAGGTTTTTACTTGGAAAGTGGATATCTCCAAGCTCATTATGAGAGATGTGCTGAGTCATTCAATGGTTTGCTGATTCATCAAGACAGCTTGGGAGCCACCATGTCCATGAGCCAGCTCTCAGCAAATTACATCCCCCAAGTTAATTAGAGCTGATTTTCATACTCCCCTCTTAGAAAGAAATCTTAAGGCCAATTTAATATAAGAAGAGTCCATTAGCAAACCTTGAGTTTTCAAAGAAGTAAGGATATGATTGAATACCTGTCTTCTCACAGATCTGCCACCTTTCCCATGGTGTAACCAATTCTTTCCAGGGCCTTGGCTTATTTACTTCATTTCTTCTAGAATTTTAGAAGATTCTATCTATACCTACATATGTGACTAAAATATATAAAGCCTTATGGTAGAATTAACTGTTGGACAGTCATTGCCAATCAATAAAATGAACCCAGATTCCTGTTGCAAAAAAAAAAACAACAACAACAACTGAGAGATAACAGTGTGTGCTGTTTTCAGCTCAGAAGTTTTGGGGCAATTTGTTACCCAGTGACAATAACTAATATAATTAACTGATGGAAGCTTCACCAAAGAAATACTGGTGAATAAGTGCCATGAGAGATGTGTGCATGTGAGAGCATGTGTGACCATATCTTAAGAACACAGCAGCAGGTGGAGACTTCAGGATTTTGTCAAATTGTTTATGTGGAGGCTTATGAGCAGAAGGGGAGATGCTCTGTTCCATACATATTAGAAAATAACAGAAACAGGACAGTTGAGTTTCTGTTCAAATTTCAGACGTGGAGAAATTTCCCTAGACTCAAAACCTCATAGAATTTAGAAGAGGTTCTGAGTTTCCTCATCATTGTGTTCTTCATGCCTGACACAAAGCAGGCACAATAAATAGTTACTGAACAAATGAATGAATGGAAAATGAATAAAGAGAATCCAGAAGTGATTCAGTGTGAATAAATATGTTAATATCAGGTGAAGAGTTTTAGGAGGTGCAATTTCCCAGTTGTTTGGAGACATTCACTTTACCTCGTGGGTTGGTGAAGAGTTTGGAGTATGCCAAGGTCGTGAGCATGACGGATAATGCTGCAGCCCAAATCATAAGTCAGGATGTCCCAAGCTAACTGTCTGTTAAGAGTCACTGACTCAGCGTTTTACATTAGGAGTAACTGTTGTGAACAGGAACTAGGATAGGATAAAAAGAGTTCACAGCTGAGCAGGTCACTTGACAATAAGCTAGCCTGGTGCCAGGCCTTTCCTGCTGATGTGGAGCTCTGCCGTCCACAAAAGGACCCTGGATGGGAATGTGTCATTACTGCATGACCCACGTGCTTCTGGAATCTCCAGCAGGCTCCATCTCCCCAATGGCTCTGGATGTGCAGAGTGAAAACCACCAGCCACTCTGCTCTGAAGCCGAAATTTCAGGGCCCCAAAGCATCACGATGGCCTGTTAGAAATGCAGATTCAGAGGCCCCACTCCAGACTTTCCCCATCAGAAAACAGGAGGGAGCAGACAAGCAGCAATGAGTGTTTTAACAAGTCCTCAGGAGATTCTGACTCATGGCCAAGTTTGGTTTACGGTGAAGGGAAACGGATTTAGAGGATTCTGTAATGGTTCAGATGTGAGATAATGAGAAAGTAACCAATGGAAGCAAGAGTAAGAATGGACATATGGAAGCAAAACAAAGATAGTTTATAAACATTAGATTTGCTTGGATTCAGTAATTGATCAGATGGCAGAGGATAGATGTGAAGGAAGACTCTAGACTGGCTAAGGATTTTAGCTTGGGTCTTTGGGTGAATGGATTTGGTATTGAGAGCAACAGGAGTTTCCTGGGACACTGGACATTATATGCCCAAACCAGAAACATCCTGGGCAAATTGAGACAATCACCATAACAGAAGTCCTCTGGAAATAGATATTAATGATAATTTTTATGGTCTGAATTGTGTCCTACCAAAATTCCTATGTTGAAGCCTTAACCTCCTATGTGACTATATCTGGAGCTATGGCCTTTAGGAGATAATTAAGGTTAAATGGGTTCATAAAGGCTGGTACTTAATCTGATTGAACTATGGCCTTATTAAGAAGAGAAAGAAAAAAAAATATATATATATATATATATCTCCCTGCCCTGTGAGGACACAGCAAGAAGGTGACCGTCTGCAAGCTAGGAGGAGAGCCCTCACCAGGACCTGACCATGCTCACACCCTGATCTTAGACTTCCAGCCTCTAGGACTGTGAGAAAACAAGATGTCTGTTGTTCAGGTCACTCAGTCTATAGTATTGTCTTATGGCAACTGAACTGATCAATAACAATAAATCAATGACAATTTTATTGATCAAGTATTTATTATGTACTGAACACTATGAAATACTTCACATAAATTATTTCCTACAATCCTTACAACACTCTGTAAAACAGGAATGACCATTATCCCCAATTTAGAGATTAGTAAGTGGACTGAGCAAAATCAGGTTAAACCACTCACCAAGATTACACACCTATTAAGCAGGAGGGTTAGGGCATTTTTCCTCCATATTTGATGATACATCAGAATCACTGACAGTTTTTTAAAAATTCTGATGCTTGGGTCCAACTACCAGGGGATCTCATATAGTCAATGTACTGTACACACTGCATATTGAGATATTTAAAACAGGCAAAGTTGAGATCCACTGCATTAGAATCACCTAGAAAAAGTGTAAAGTGTAAAGAAACAGAGACCCACCTCACCCCAGACTAATTTAGTCAATAATCCAGGCACTTTCATATGTGACCATAGTCATAAATCCCTTGGCTTGAGAGGTGGATCCTTGGTCTGCCTGACTTCAGGTGCTAGAAAAACTAATTCCTGGAGTTTCTTAATTTCAAATA